>NC_136069.1:58307043-59702043 GCF_964261635.1 Lissotriton helveticus | reverse complement strand
AGCACATGTCAAAATTCAATGGACTCCAAGTCCCAGCAGGCACTGTCCCGGCGCTGCGAGGCTGGTGGCGTGGGGAGGCGGGGTAACTGTAGGTTGCAGCCAGCTCCAGGTGAGGTGGGTTGAACGTAGGTCCAAGAAACAGCGGGAATCTGCCTGAGTCCCCATAGCTGCAGCAGCCCGTCCCTTCAGGTGAGTTCATGTGTGAGGGCGGTCAAATGCGAGACTGTGTGCCCCCTTGAAGTCAAATACTTCTGTCCACACACGACGTCCTGTCGTTCTTGGCGGCCAACGGAATTACTGATTCCTCAGTGTCCAACTGCTGCAAGCAGCTTGCCAATCTTTATTCCGTGGCTCTTGACGCTGCAGGGCCATCTAAATTGCGCAACTGGCAAGCGCAATAACATATCCAAAAGGATCCCTTCACGAGGAAAAGATCAGAGGCCACAGGGGAAAGCAGTGCAGGAACCTTTTATTTCAAACACCCCAGCAACGGCAGATGCATTTCGGAACACTCTCCTTCTTCAGTGCCTTGTGCTGTTGAGTAACGACCCCATAGCGCTCATCCTGTGTAAAATACTTGCTAGTGCTGTATCCCCTCCCCCTAATGATGTCGTCACACCAATAGGAGCACATGTCAAAATTCAATGGACTCCAAGTCCCAGCAGGCACTGTCCCGGCGCTGCGAGGCTGGTGGCGTGGGGAGGCGGGGTAACTGTAGGTTGCAGCCAGCTCCAGGTGAGGTGGGTTGAACGTAGGTCCAAGAAACAGCGGGAATCTGCCTGAGTCCCCATAGCTGCAGCAGCCCGTCCCTTCAGGTGAGTTCATGTGTGAGGGCGGTCAAATGCGAGATATATATATATATATATATCAAAGCTCCAAACTGTCCCCAGTTGAGATGCACTCAGAAGGAGACTCGCTGTTGAAGGCATTTATTTATATAGTGGGTGTGTCCTAGCACAAGGCAATGCCGAGCCTCTGAGGAAAGAGCGAAGGGCTCTGACGGCATCCTGCTGTGTCCAAGATTGGTGTGCCGAGCAGTTTTTACCTGAATAAACAGCGAGTCTGCAATAGTGGACAACAATGCCGGGATGGCCTCATCCGCCCATTCGGACACTACCAGGACATCGTCTGCATAAGCCGAAATTTTGACTACGGTACCATTGAAGTCTATGCCTTTAATTAATTTGTTGTTCCTTAGATAGAAAAGGAAGGGCTCAATTGCCAAGAGGAAGAGTGACGGAGAGAGGGGACAACCTTGCCTCGTACCCTGTTGCAAGGAAAAGGAGTCCGACAGGCAACCACCGGCTCTAACACGCGCGGAAGGATTGGAGTATAAGGGCATCACCATTCGTATGAAGTTCTCGCCTAGATTACATTTTCGTAAAGCGGCTTCCAAGTAGGCCCAGTCAACCTTATCAAAGGCCTTCTCGGCGTCTAGGGTCAAGGCCACGGTGGGGGAGTCGGACGTTTTAGCTCTCTCTAGGATGTGTGCAAGGGTTCTAATATTATCACTTGAAAGTCTATTTTTGAGGAATCCCACTTGTGATGGATGTATCAGCTGGGGTAAGACTAGTTGGATGCCTTTTTGCCAATATCGCGGCATATATCTTGCAGTCAAGGTTGATCAGCGATATAGGCCTATAGTTCTTGGGGGCGGACGGGTCTTTCCCGTCTTTTGGCAGAACCGCAATGATGGCTTCTGCCGGTGTGCCAAGGACCTGGCCACTGCAGCTAAATTGTTCGTATAGGTCTTGAAGTGGTTCGGACAGTACAGTCGAAAAATTCTTATAGAACAAAGCACCGAACCCGTCCGGGCCTGGGGCTTTCCCTGTTTTGAGGGACTTCACGACCTGCAAGATTTCTGACTCAGATATTGGGCGGTTGAGAGCAATTTGCTCTTGAGCTGATAGAGCCGGTAGTTCACATCTGTCAAGATATGTCCCCACCTTGGAGCTATCAATATCTTTGTTTTTACTATATAGGTCGTTATAGAATTCCTTAAATAAGTCAGCTATTTTGTTCGGATCTGAGTGGGATGTGCCTAATTTGTCCACTATGCATTTGATAGAGGATTGTTGTAGTTTAAATTTCAGATAGGCGGCAAGGCTTTTGCCCGCTTTGTTTGTTTGGCCCAACCTAAAGTTTTTATGATGTTGAAGCCAGACACCTGCTCTTTCACTAATGATCTTATTATATTTGTATTTTTTCTTCATTAAGGCATTGAGGACCGTAGGGTCTTTGGATAATATATGGTTTTTGTCAAGGTCAGATATCTCCTCTTCTAGGGTGGAATTTGCGTCTTTATTCATGGCCGCACGTATTTTGATTTTTACCCCTCTAATTGTTGTTTTAAGCGCTTCCCACCTCGTGAGATTAGTGGTGTCACCTTTTTTATTGTGGCTAAGGTAGTCAGTGATTGCTGTTTCTATGGCATTCCTGTGTGCTTCTTTTTTTAATACCACATCATTGAACCTACACAAGGTCGTTTTCCTACCTGTCTTGTGCAATGCCAGAGTCATTGTAATGCAAGAGTGATCGGAGATCACACACGCTTCTATAGATGTGTGTTCAATATCTCCCTTTGCATGCGCTGATGTGAGCTGGTAATCTATACGTGAGTATGAGCCGTGGGGCGGAGAGAAAAAGGTGTAGTCTCTGCCGGTCGGATTCATCAGTCTCCATGAATCGACTAGGTTAAACCGGGTGCAGATATTGAGAAGTGCTTTATGTGAATTGGTTGGTCTGAACTGACATTTCGAGTCTCTGTCTAGGAGTGGGTCCATAGGGAGGTTTAAGTCGCCACCCAGGATGTGTGTCGCAGAGTCCG
This sequence comes from Lissotriton helveticus, assembly GCF_964261635.1. Taxonomy (NCBI): domain Eukaryota; kingdom Metazoa; phylum Chordata; class Amphibia; order Caudata; family Salamandridae; genus Lissotriton; species Lissotriton helveticus. Next base: position 59,699,216 of record NC_136069.1, on the reverse strand, counting down.
GGATCAATGCTATGTGTGAGCTAAGTTCCTTCCAAAAATCTTGATCATCCTTGTGCATATACATTTGTTACATAGAGCTCTTTCCCGCCCTTGGATAATTTAGTAGAGACCCATCTACCTTTAGTGTCTGCATTACTCTGTAAAACGTCTATGTTGGCCCGCTTCGCAATGAGTGTGAGTACCCCATTCTTTTTGCCCAGGGCGTCCGATCCAATCGCTTCGCTATAGAGCTTGTTTTTCATGGAGTTGAATTGCGAGGAATCTATTTTAGTTTCTTGGAGCAGTATGATATCTCCCCTCTGCTTGTATAAATAGTCCAAGATTTTCCTCTTTTTAATAGGGTGATTAATGCCCTTGACTTTGAGTGATACTATTTTTATAGACTGCTTATCCGTAGCCATTAACAGAGAATGTGAATGATGCCGTAGTCAGCATGATATGTGTAGAATGAGAGCTGCATACCATTATCACCCTTCCCATGGTGCGACCTCGGGTCCCTTGATAGCGTGACCGGGCACGCATGTTCATACAAGGAGCATTCTCGTCAATGCCGGCGTGTAATGTGTTGCTGCAAGAAGACAGAAGATGAAGGGGGGAAAGAAACAAGAGAGAAGAAGGAGAAGAAGACACAAAAGGAATCACACTCAAAAAACCCAAAAAACCAGCCCTACCCCCTCCCCCCCATTCCCAACCCACCCTTCCCACCCAAACAACGCACTAGGAGCATGGCAACCAGGGAGAAGCAACCACATTCTTTACCCTCCTCCGTGGCACAAACTTGTAACCTGCTCATAAGTGTAGGTAAAACAGTGTTACGAAATCAAACTTTGTAAACAGCCGAAACCAGACAGTAGATCGCCTGAGACATAAAGTCTCAAAATGGCATACATTACTAACAACATTGTTTCATTTAATTAACTCCCCGATATGCTAAAACGAGGTATATGAGCTCCACAAGACTATGATTGACTATTCAGGATATAGGAAGTCTCGGTTGCATTCGAACTTGTATCGACATAAATAATTCACTGATACATCTACGGACAAAAATCAAGCAAATGTCCCGAACAACTAGAAAGCCTTCGAAGGTGAAGACCATAACGATATATATATCTAACACGACAGTAGTAGGGTTCACACATTATTGCCTAAAACAAATGTCTGTTCGATGAATGTGTTAACCTCACATTGGAGTAACAGTTAATGGAACAACAGTTATTCCTATCTGTACCATACAAGCAAAGCCCTGAGCAATCATAATCACAGTAAATATATGCATAACAAATGTCAGTGGCAAGCATTCTGTGACGCCAGCAGTTCTTCAGTCTGCCTAAAGAGGTTCAAGGCCAAACTATAGCCCTTCAGTGCCCATCGTAAGTCACAGGCCCCCCTAAGTAAATGAACGCTGGAGCATGCAGATAAGAAATAAATCGTCCTACCATTCCTCCAAATAAAACTCCAACCTGAGACGAAGGGAACAGTAGCAGATATGACACTTCTAGGGTTGTACATGGATTGTGATATAGACCACAGTTCTCCAGGACTTAGTTAGTCAAAACCAGGGACCATAGCCTTCACGTTAGCAGTGTTTGCAAGAAGAAAGCTGGAAGGCTGGGCGTCGGAGAACATGGAGGAACATGGGTGAACCTGGATGAACATGTATGTACAGAACGGTCAAACATAGAGCAAGAGCTAGTCGTCCTTTCCCTGTAAGATTGGTGCTGCCGCAGTGTCCATTTTCGACTCTTCCGTGCCATCGAGAAACCTCTGTAGATGTAAAGGGTCCGAGAAGACTTGGGGGACTCCTTGGATTGTTACACGAAAGCGTGCAGGGCCCACAAAGCCATATTGGTAGTCGAGCTGACGGATCCTCTGGCGAAGGGCCAGGAAGTTTTTCCTCAAGGCAATAATTTTAACGAGGTTCTTGCTAATATGCCCCACTATCCTTCCGTGAGAAGCAGGATAAGAACTGAACACCCCTAAGCACTGCAAAAGATCTGCTCCTCTTGTGCAAGATACCGAAACGTTTCTAGTTATCCACACTCCCAGGATAACAATGAAACCTCCAACACAAGTAGTGGCCCCTACTCATACCCACTGTTACGTAGGTGTGTGCTAGGTAACACTACAACCTCTACACTGCTAGCAGTAGAAGCTAGAATCACAGAGCCGTCCGCCAGGCATGTAACTTACTGTTCTACCTTGTCTTCTGTGTTATGTTAATTTCGATTTATATAGCGCCAAATCACTGACAGGTCGCTTAGCGCTTGCTTTGGGAACCCGTCCTGGCTTTCCCTGCGAGATAACACCTACTGGGCATCCCCAAGGTGAAGACCAGGCATCCCATCGCAGTGGGGCCGTAGTGGAGATTAAGCAAGCTATATGCCCAGAGTTGCAGAGTGTGAACCCATGATTCGAGTAGGCACCGAGGCGAGAATTATCGAGTCCATGGACATTTTGAGCTCAAGACCCTGCCGCGTCGGGAATTGAACCCTGGTCCCGGGTCTGACCTCTGCATCAGGGTCTGCCTCCTCTAACCAGTGAGCCACACTTCTCCTTCTGTGTCTTACTTGTACAATTGTTCCTCTGGAAAAACTATTCGTGAATCTATGCTTTGCGGCAAGCCAAGGGCTCAGATGCCCCTGACCACAGTGTATGCTATAGAAAACTGATTATAAATACATGCTGATGCACCAGCTAACATAGAAGGCCCTGTTACCAAAGAGGGGTTTATTATCTGCTGGTGGGTCTTCTGTAGGTAAGAGATAGTCACTCTTGTGGATCTGCATACACCATCCTTACACCATGGACAGCACTCTGCAACCTGTTTGGATCCTGCAGCCCAATCCACGAGGGCCAGCATCTCATCCAGGACCCCTTCGGCTGCTCTCCAGGGCTGCCTGGGTGATGGACTTCTTGAAACCAGTCCTAAACAAAGGGCCCTGGGACTTGGCCGCTCTCAGTGGCTCTGTCACTTGGTGAACTCTGAAAAATGGATTTTACAACCCCAGGTCCAGTAAACACACATGGGTGAAAATTAAAGGCTGCCAGGTGAACCATCTGCTAGTCCTCGTCATCCCCTCCTAACCTTGGCCCTGCCCCTGCTAATGAGGGCAGCAAAAAGAACACAAACAGCACAATGCTCTAGGAACACCATTTATTTCTGTATTGTTGAAGTATGCAACATATTTACAGGAATGACAATTCACCAGAATGTCGGGGAGCCGTGGTAGTGCCAGCATAGTGTCTTTGGCTCCTGGTGATGTCATGGGCTGACCTCTTACAACACCCTGGGCCTCATGTTGGCTGCTGGACTGATACGGTCACAACGGTTCCTGGCATTCTGTTGCATTGACGTGCATGTAAATATGTTGCCTTCATGGCAGGTTGGTGGGAGGATTTTACTGATGTATAGGTGTCCTTGAAGAAATACCCAGCACTAGAACCCCAAAAATCAGAATGCTAACTTTTCCCAGTTATTGTAATCTTCAAGATGTTTCGTCCCCAATCTGCTTAGCTTTGCCTCGAGTCTGTCGATGACCTGTTGTGAGTACAGATTAAGTACTCCGCTATCTGCCCTACATGGTGGCAGGTCAGCTATCACAAACAAGCCTTTAATCTGCTGTACAGCTACCTGGGCAAGATCCACATTACAGCTCAATGATTCTACAGGAGGATGAGAAGACCCTATGGGGCATATTATCTAGACAGGTGATAAAATTATCGCTGCTTTAGCGGCAGAAAACTGCCGCTAAAATGGCGATAATGGGATTGATAATATGCTCTATGGAATTCCAATTGAAGCCCGTGTTAGATGTGAAGGACACGGACAGCCAGTGCAATGAGTGCAGATGGTATACAACTTCTGGAGGGCAAGTCAAGAAGAAGCCTAGCTGCCGCATTCTGGACCATCTGAAGCTTTTTCAGCAGGTAGCCAGGAATGCCCACATATCGAGCATTGACGTAGTCCAGCCAAGATAGAATAAGGGCACGAATGACTGTCTCCTTCGCAGCCCTAGGTAGAAGGGGGAGAAATTTCCTTAGGGTTTTAAGCAGGCCGATCAGGATCTTACAACAAATGTAGCAGATCAGCGTCGCTGTTTCTCATCCGAAGCACTCGCCCTGCCATAAGGCAAGGAGAGGCAGCTGCCTTAGGGCGCCATCAGTAGAGCAAAGTAATGAAAGGCCTGATAAATGCACTTTTCTTAGTGGCTGGGGAGTGTTCATGTGGCAAACGTGACCTAGATGACCAAGTATCCTTATACAGTTCTTGTTCATCTCACACCCTTCAAATGTGGTGAGATGATTCTGAATAGATTTGCTTGAAAACTTTCACATATCTGCTTGGAGTAAACTGTCCCTTGCACTTCTCTAGAGAGAATAGATCCCTGCTCTTAGTTAGTCTGCTGTTAAATCCACTGAATGTCACAAATGTTTTTTTGTGCTTCAGTGAGTATATTAATAATGTGTTCTCATTGATGAACTCTTGTTTAAATGGATGCAGCCTTCATGCTACCTCCCTGGGGGTAGGAGGGACCATTAAAGTGCATCCCTACTAGAGAGAATGACTACTGACCTATTAGTCTGAGAGAGGCTGGCAGTGCTGGCAGCAGTAGAGGCAGAGACAGGCCCTCCTTGCCGGTCTCCTTCAGAGGAGAGATGCCTACTCCCCTCTCCTGTTAAAATGTAGGTTAGTCTCACTAACCCAAGCATTGCGCCCCATCTACAGTGGAGGAGTGTGGCTATGTGTGGAAATATTTCATGTAGAATGAGTGACAAGCCTGATTGTGAGTCCTGCTTGACTGCTAGTCTGGGGTTCCTTTTTCTAGAAGGTGAATCAAAATGGAGAACTCACAGTGAGAATTTAACAAGAGGAGGGAGAGAGAGAGTCAGTGGATTCGGCCTCCCTAGTTTTATGAATAAACAAAGTAGAATCCACTCAGAGTGGTGGTGATCCCTAACGTGATGGGGAACACACAGTGTTGTTTAAATGCCCCTCACACACCAACAGGCCCCTTGGTGTCATGCTTCATCATCGGGGCCTTCGCACCCCTCTACGGGATGCGGCGTGCTACGACTCGCGGGTACGCAGGAGCACTTGAAAGTGAACTATGTGAGCGGGTGTGTTGCTAAAGTGTGAGTGAGGTGAGGTGAAACAATGGTTAAAAGATACCTGGCGCGTGGGTGAAACAATTTTATTAAATCCCCGGCTGGTATTATTAAAAAAAGTGCAAGGCGTGGTTATAAGAATACGGATTAGGGTATTACAACCACTGTAAAAAGTGTCAACATGTTTCGGAGCTCGGAGGCTCCTTCTTCAGGACAAGGATAGCACTTACCCTCCCCTTACTCACATGTAAATGTAAAAGTGTAAAAAATAATTACAACAATGTGTAATATACCTAACAATGTTATATATGTAGGTGGGTGTTGTTGCGCCCAATTGGCGATGAAAACCTGTAGAGAGAAAGCATACATAAACACACTGGTCTAAGATGCACAGGCCATAGGAGAAGAAAACAACTTCTCTGAATACAACAGGGTCAATCCAAAAATAGTGGAACCCTGTAAGGAATAAAAAGGAAGAAATACACACACAAGGACAAAACACAACGCTCACAGATATATATATATATACACACACAGAACACAGAATTATTCTCTACTCTGATGGAAATAGAGCACAAAATAGGTAAATCACGGCTTACTTAAAGTTCTCAAATATAAGACCTCATGAGCCTGTGCGTGTTATTGGGGGATCCTTCCTTTCTGTTCAGAAAATGACCTATAAAAACATTAATATATGGGATTCAGTTTGTTGTAGGTACCAATGCACCAAAGCGCCAGAATCAAGCTCCTTTCTGTGACCCAAAACTCACGGTTACTGCAATGGCTAGTCGCCTGCCTTCCCTCAACGCGGCTCCGATGAAGTGAGCATGCATCGCGTCAGTACCCTCTTATGTACTTTGCCGTTTGGTCATTAGCGATGGTAAATTGGATAATGAGGCCCGGGAGAAGCCCAAATACGGAATTAGTATACCGAGGAGGTCCGGTGCTGCGCGATCGGCCACCGCTATACACCGCGCATGCGCCTCCCCATCAGGATTAGTGTTGAATGCGCATGCGCGGAAAACAGAAGTCACCGCGCATGCGCAAAACAGCGGCACTGCCGCTAGGGTCAGAAAGCATGTGGCAGAAACCTGGAAGTACAGCGAGCATGCGCGCTGGGGTGGGATGTCTCAAAATACATGAATATACGAGCTTTCATTACAAGGTTACAAGAAGAAGCAGAAAGTAGGCAGGGCTATGAGGAGATAATCCAGACAGTAGTTAGCCATATATTCTGGAAGGGGCAATGGGTTTTTAATGTTGGAAATGGGGACTAGCAAAATGGACTGTGTCCACGAAAACTCAGAATTAGTTATAAATAGCCCCATCAGCTATGTCTTTCTTAATTCACAGGGATACTGGCAGAGGAAGAAGGAGGGTGAGATTATCTCTATGGTGACAATATGACTTGGTACATCCCAACATAATGATTCTCAGGAGTCATTTAGACAATGTTAAGTGGAATGACCCAATATAGTTTATCTCAAGAGGTTCCAAGGAATGGAATCGTTAAGCCCAGTGGTATCAGTACCAAGACGGAACACCCATCTCTGTTCTTTTTCCAGGAGGCCCACATCTGAGGGCAGTTGTTCTATTATCGTCCACTGTAATTCGTTGACACAGTGTTGATTTTCGATAAAGTGGGCGGTCAAATGCGAGACTGTGTGCCCCCTTGAAGTCAAATACTTCTGTCCACACACGACGTCCTGTCGTTCTTGGCGGCCAACGGAATTACTGATTCCTCAGTGTCCAACTGCTGCAAGCAGCTTGCCAATCTTTATTCCGTGGCTCTTGACGCTGCAGGGCCATCTAAATTGCGCAACTGGCAAGCGCAATAACATATCCAAAAGGATCCCTTCACGAGGAAAAGATCAGAGGCCACAGGGGAAAGCAGTGCAGGAACCTTTTATTTCAAACACCCCAGCAACGGCAGATGCATTTCGGAACACTCTCCTTCTTCAGTGCCTTGTGCTGTTGAGTAACGACCCCATAGCGCTCATCCTGTGTAAAATACTTGCTAGTGCTGTATCCCCTCCCCCTAATGATGTCGTCACACCAATAGGAGCACATGTCAAAATTCAATGGACTCCAAGTCCCAGCAGGCACTGTCCCGGCGCTGCGAGGCTGGTGGCGTGGGGAGGCGGGGTAACTGTAGGTTGCAGCCAGCTCCAGGTGAGGTGGGTTGAACGTAGGTCCAAGAAACAGCGGGAATCTGCCTGAGTCCCCATAGCTGCAGCAGCCCGTCCCTTCAGGTGAGTTCATGTGTGAGGGCGGTCAAATGCGAGACTGTGTGCCCCCTTGAAGTCAAATACTTCTGTCCACACACGACGTCCTGTCGTTCTTGGCGGCCAACGGAATTACTGATTCCTCAGTGTCCAACTGCTGCAAGCAGCTTGCCAATCTTTATTCCGTGGCTCTTGACGCTGCAGGGCCATCTAAATTGCGCAACTGGCAAGCGCAATAACATATCCAAAAGGATCCCTTCACGAGGAAAAGATCAGAGGCCACAGGGGAAAGCAGTGCAGGAACCTTTTATTTCAAACACCCCAGCAACGGCAGATGCATTTCGGAACACTCTCCTTCTTCAGTGCCTTGTGCTGTTGAGTAACGACCCCATAGCGCTCATCCTGTGTAAAATACTTGCTAGTGCTGTATCCCCTCCCCCTAATGATGTCGTCACACCAATAGGAGCACATGTCAAAATTCAATGGACTCCAAGTCCCAGCAGGCACTGTCCCGGCGCTGCGAGGCTGGTGGCGTGGGGAGGCGGGGTAACTGTAGGTTGCAGCCAGCTCCAGGTGAGGTGGGTTGAACGTAGGTCCAAGAAACAGCGGGAATCTGCCTGAGTCCCCATAGCTGCAGCAGCCCGTCCCTTCAGGTGAGTTCATGTGTGAGGGCGGTCAAATGCGAGACTGTGTGCCCCCTTGAAGTCAAATACTTCTGTCCACACACGACGTCCTGTCGTTCTTGGCGGCCAACGGAATTACTGATTCCTCAGTGTCCAACTGCTGCAAGCAGCTTGCCAATCTTTATTCCGTGGCTCTTGACGCTGCAGGGCCATCTAAATTGCGCAACTGGCAAGCGCAATAACATATCCAAAAGGATCCCTTCACGAGGAAAAGATCAGAGGCCACAGGGGAAAGCAGTGCAGGAACCTTTTATTTCAAACACCCCAGCAACGGCAGATGCATTTCGGAACACTCTCCTTCTTCAGTGCCTTGTGCTGTTGAGTAACGACCCCATAGCGCTCATCCTGTGTAAAATACTTGCTAGTGCTGTATCCCCTCCCCCTAATGATGTCGTCACACCAATAGGAGCACATGTCAAAATTCAATGGACTCCAAGTCCCAGCAGGCACTGTCCCGGCGCTGCGAGGCTGGTGGCGTGGGGAGGCGGGGTAACTGTAGGTTGCAGCCAGCTCCAGGTGAGGTGGGTTGAACGTAGGTCCAAGAAACAGCGGGAATCTGCCTGAGTCCCCATAGCTGCAGCAGCCCGTCCCTTCAGGTGAGTTCATGTGTGAGGGCGGTCAAATGCGAGACTGTGTGCCCCCTTGAAGTCAAATACTTCTGTCCACACACGACGTCCTGTCGTTCTTGGCGGCCAACGGAATTACTGATTCCTCAGTGTCCAACTGCTGCAAGCAGCTTGCCAATCTTTATTCCGTGGCTCTTGACGCTGCAGGGCCATCTAAATTGCGCAACTGGCAAGCGCAATAACATATCCAAAAGGATCCCTTCACGAGGAAAAGATCAGAGGCCACAGGGGAAAGCAGTGCAGGAACCTTTTATTTCAAACACCCCAGCAACGGCAGATGCATTTCGGAACACTCTCCTTCTTCAGTGCCTTGTGCTGTTGAGTAACGACCCCATAGCGCTCATCCTGTGTAAAATACTTGCTAGTGCTGTATCCCCTCCCCCTAATGATGTCGTCACACCAATAGGAGCACATGTCAAAATTCAATGGACTCCAAGTCCCAGCAGGCACTGTCCCGGCGCTGCGAGGCTGGTGGCGTGGGGAGGCGGGGTAACTGTAGGTTGCAGCCAGCTCCAGGTGAGGTGGGTTGAACGTAGGTCCAAGAAACAGCGGGAATCTGCCTGAGTCCCCATAGCTGCAGCAGCCCGTCCCTTCAGGTGAGTTCATGTGTGAGGGCGGTCAAATGCGAGATATATATATATATATATATCAAAGCTCCAAACTGTCCCCAGTTGAGATGCACTCAGAAGGAGACTCGCTGTTGAAGGCATTTATTTATATAGTGGGTGTGTCCTAGCACAAGGCAATGCCGAGCCTCTGAGGAAAGAGCGAAGGGCTCTGACGGCATCCTGCTGTGTCCAAGATTGGTGTGCCGAGCAGTTTTTACCTGAATAAACAGCGAGTCTGCAATAGTGGACAACAATGCCGGGATGGCCTCATCCGCCCATTCGGACACTACCAGGACATCGTCTGCATAAGCCGAAATTTTGACTACGGTACCATTGAAGTCTATGCCTTTAATTAATTTGTTGTTCCTTAGATAGAAAAGGAAGGGCTCAATTGCCAAGAGGAAGAGTGACGGAGAGAGGGGACAACCTTGCCTCGTACCCTGTTGCAAGGAAAAGGAGTCCGACAGGCAACCACCGGCTCTAACACGCGCGGAAGGATTGGAGTATAAGGGCATCACCATTCGTATGAAGTTCTCGCCTAGATTACATTTTCGTAAAGCGGCTTCCAAGTAGGCCCAGTCAACCTTATCAAAGGCCTTCTCGGCGTCTAGGGTCAAGGCCACGGTGGGGGAGTCGGACGTTTTAGCTCTCTCTAGGATGTGTGCAAGGGTTCTAATATTATCACTTGAAAGTCTATTTTTGAGGAATCCCACTTGTGATGGATGTATCAGCTGGGGTAAGACTAGTTGGATGCCTTTTTGCCAATATCGCGGCATATATCTTGCAGTCAAGGTTGATCAGCGATATAGGCCTATAGTTCTTGGGGGCGGACGGGTCTTTCCCGTCTTTTGGCAGAACCGCAATGATGGCTTCTGCCGGTGTGCCAAGGACCTGGCCACTGCAGCTAAATTGTTCGTATAGGTCTTGAAGTGGTTCGGACAGTACAGTCGAAAAATTCTTATAGAACAAAGCACCGAACCCGTCCGGGCCTGGGGCTTTCCCTGTTTTGAGGGACTTCACGACCTGCAAGATTTCTGACTCAGATATTGGGCGGTTGAGAGCAATTTGCTCTTGAGCTGATAGAGCCGGTAGTTCACATCTGTCAAGATATGTCCCCACCTTGGAGCTATCAATATCTTTGTTTTTACTATATAGGTCGTTATAGAATTCCTTAAATAAGTCAGCTATTTTGTTCGGATCTGAGTGGGATGTGCCTAATTTGTCCACTATGCATTTGATAGAGGATTGTTGTAGTTTAAATTTCAGATAGGCGGCAAGGCTTTTGCCCGCTTTGTTTGTTTGGCCCAACCTAAAGTTTTTATGATGTTGAAGCCAGACACCTGCTCTTTCACTAATGATCTTATTATATTTGTATTTTTTCTTCATTAAGGCATTGAGGACCGTAGGGTCTTTGGATAATATATGGTTTTTGTCAAGGTCAGATATCTCCTCTTCTAGGGTGGAATTTGCGTCTTTATTCATGGCCGCACGTATTTTGATTTTTACCCCTCTAATTGTTGTTTTAAGCGCTTCCCACCTCGTGAGATTAGTGGTGTCACCTTTTTTATTGTGGCTAAGGTAGTCAGTGATTGCTGTTTCTATGGCATTCCTGTGTGCTTCTTTTTTTAATACCACATCATTGAACCTACACAAGGTCGTTTTCCTACCTGTCTTGTGCAATGCCAGAGTCATTGTAATGCAAGAGTGATCGGAGATCACACACGCTTCTATAGATGTGTGTTCAATATCTCCCTTTGCATGCGCTGATGTGAGCTGGTAATCTATACGTGAGTATGAGCCGTGGGGCGGAGAGAAAAAGGTGTAGTCTCTGCCGGTCGGATTCATCAGTCTCCATGAATCGACTAGGTTAAACCGGGTGCAGATATTGAGAAGTGCTTTATGTGAATTGGTTGGTCTGAACTGACATTTCGAGTCTCTGTCTAGGAGTGGGTCCATAGGGAGGTTTAAGTCGCCACCCAGGATGTGTGTCGCAGAGTCCGGGATCAATGCTATGTGTGAGCTAAGTTCCTTCCAAAAATCTTGATCATCCTTGTGCATATACATTTGTTACATAGAGCTCTTTCCCGCCCTTGGATAATTTAGTAGAGACCCATCTACCTTTAGTGTCTGCATTACTCTGTAAAACGTCTATGTTGGCCCGCTTCGCAATGAGTGTGAGTACCCCATTCTTTTTGCCCAGGGCGTCCGATCCAATCGCTTCGCTATAGAGCTTGTTTTTCATGGAGTTGAATTGCGAGGAATCTATTTTAGTTTCTTGGAGCAGTATGATATCTCCCCTCTGCTTGTATAAATAGTCCAAGATTTTCCTCTTTTTAATAGGGTGATTAATGCCCTTGACTTTGAGTGATACTATTTTTATAGACTGCTTATCCGTAGCCATTAACAGAGAATGTGAATGATGCCGTAGTCAGCATGATATGTGTAGAATGAGAGCTGCATACCATTATCACCCTTCCCATGGTGCGACCTCGGGTCCCTTGATAGCGTGACCGGGCACGCATGTTCATACAAGGAGCATTCTCGTCAATGCCGGCGTGTAATGTGTTGCTGCAAGAAGACAGAAGATGAAGGGGGGAAAGAAACAAGAGAGAAGAAGGAGAAGAAGACACAAAAGGAATCACACTCAAAAAACCCAAAAAACCAGCCCTACCCCCTCCCCCCCATTCCCAACCCACCCTTCCCACCCAAACAACGCACTAGGAGCATGGCAACCAGGGAGAAGCAACCACATTCTTTACCCTCCTCCGTGGCACAAACTTGTAACCTGCTCATAAGTGTAGGTAAAACAGTGTTACGAAATCAAACTTTGTAAACAGCCGAAACCAGACAGTAGATCGCCTGAGACATAAAGTCTCAAAATGGCATACATTACTAACAACATTGTTTCATTTAATTAACTCCCCGATATGCTAAAACGAGGTATATGAGCTCCACAAGACTATGATTGACTATTCAGGATATAGGAAGTCTCGGTTGCATTCGAACTTGTATCGACATAAATAATTCACTGATACATCTACGGACAAAAATCAAGCAAATGTCCCGAACAACTAGAAAGCCTTCGAAGGTGAAGACCATAACGATATATATATCTAACACGACAGTAGTAGGGTTCACACATTATTGCCTAAAACAAATGTCTGTTCGATGAATGTGTTAACCTCACATTGGAGTAACAGTTAATGGAACAACAGTTATTCCTATCTGTACCATACAAGCAAAGCCCTGAGCAATCATAATCACAGTAAATATATGCATAACAAATGTCAGTGGCAAGCATTCTGTGACGCCAGCAGTTCTTCAGTCTGCCTAAAGAGGTTCAAGGCCAAACTATAGCCCTTCAGTGCCCATCGTAAGTCACAGGCCCCCCTAAGTAAATGAACGCTGGAGCATGCAGATAAGAAATAAATCGTCCTACCATTCCTCCAAATAAAACTCCAACCTGAGACGAAGGGAACAGTAGCAGATATGACACTTCTAGGGTTGTACATGGATTGTGATATAGACCACAGTTCTCCAGGACTTAGTTAGTCAAAACCAGGGACCATAGCCTTCACGTTAGCAGTGTTTGCAAGAAGAAAGCTGGAAGGCTGGGCGTCGGAGAACATGGAGGAACATGGGTGAACCTGGATGAACATGTATGTACAGAACGGTCAAACATAGAGCAAGAGCTAGTCGTCCTTTCCCTGTAAGATTGGTGCTGCCGCAGTGTCCATTTTCGACTCTTCCGTGCCATCGAGAAACCTCTGTAGATGTAAAGGGTCCGAGAAGACTTGGGGGACTCCTTGGATTGTTACACGAAAGCGTGCAGGGCCCACAAAGCCATATTGGTAGTCGAGCTGACGGATCCTCTGGCGAAGGGCCAGGAAGTTTTTCCTCAAGGCAATAATTTTAACGAGGTTCTTGCTAATATGCCCCACTATCCTTCCGTGAGAAGCAGGATAAGAACTGAACACCCCTAAGCACTGCTCCTCTTGTGCAAGATACCGAAACGTTTCTAGTTATCCACACTCCCAGGATAACAATGAAACCTCCAACACAAGTAGTGGCCCCTACTCATACCCACTGTTACGTAGGTGTGTGCTAGGTAACACTACAACCTCTACACTGCTAGCAGTAGAAGCTAGAATCACAGAGCCGTCCGCCAGGCATGTAACTTACTGTTCTACCTTGTCTTCTGTGTTATGTTAATTTCGATTTATATAGCGCCAAATCACTGACAGGTCGCTTAGCGCTTGCTTTGGGAACCCGTCCTGGCTTTCCCTGCGAGATAACACCTACTGGGCATCCCCAAGGTGAAGACCAGGCATCCCATCGCAGTGGGGCCGTAGTGGAGATTAAGCAAGCTATATGCCCAGAGTTGCAGAGTGTGAACCCATGATTCGAGTAGGCACCGAGGCGAGAATTATCGAGTCCATGGACATTTTGAGCTCAAGACCCTGCCGCGTCGGGAATTGAACCCTGGTCCCGGGTCTGACCTCTGCATCAGGGTCTGCCTCCTCTAACCAGTGAGCCACACTTCTCCTTCTGTGTCTTACTTGTACAATTGTTCCTCTGGAAAAACTATTCGTGAATCTATGCTTTGCGGCAAGCCAAGGGCTCAGATGCCCCTGACCACAGTGTATGCTATAGAAAACTGATTATAAATACATGCTGATGCACCAGCTAACATAGAAGGCCCTGTTACCAAAGAGGGGTTTATTATCTGCTGGTGGGTCTTCTGTAGGTAAGAGATAGTCACTCTTGTGGATCTGCATACACCATCCTTACACCATGGACAGCACTCTGCAACCTGTTTGGATCCTGCAGCCCAATCCACGAGGGCCAGCATCTCATCCAGGACCCCTTCGGCTGCTCTCCAGGGCTGCCTGGGTGATGGACTTCTTGAAACCAGTCCTAAACAAAGGGCCCTGGGACTTGGCCGCTCTCAGTGGCTCTGTCACTTGGTGAACTCTGAAAAATGGATTTTACAACCCCAGGTCCAGTAAACACACATGGGTGAAAATTAAAGGCTGCCAGGTGAACCATCTGCTAGTCCTCGTCATCCCCTCCTAACCTTGGCCCTGCCCCTGCTAATGAGGGCAGCAAAAAGAACACAAACAGCACAATGCTCTAGGAACACCATTTATTTCTGTATTGTTGAAGTATGCAACATATTTACAGGAATGACAATTCACCAGAATGTCGGGGAGCCGTGGTAGTGCCAGCATAGTGTCTTTGGCTCCTGGTGATGTCATGGGCTGACCTCTTACAACACCCTGGGCCTCATGTTGGCTGCTGGACTGATACGGTCACAACGGTTCCTGGCATTCTGTTGCATTGACGTGCATGTAAATATGTTGCCTTCATGGCAGGTTGGTGGGAGGATTTTACTGATGTATAGGTGTCCTTGAAGAAATACCCAGCACTAGAACCCCAAAAATCAGAATGCTAACTTTTCCCAGTTATTGTAATCTTCAAGATGTTTCGTCCCCAATCTGCTTAGCTTTGCCTCGAGTCTGTCGATGACCTGTTGTGAGTACAGATTAAGTACTCCGCTATCTGCCCTACATGGTGGCAGGTCAGCTATCACAAACAAGCCTTTAATCTGCTGTACAGCTACCTGGGCAAGATCCACATTACAGCTCAATGATTCTACAGGAGGATGAGAAGACCCTATGGGGCATATTATCTAGACAGGTGATAAAATTATCGCTGCTTTAGCGGCAGAAAACTGCCGCTAAAATGGCGATAATGGGATTGATAATATGCTCTATGGAATTCCAATTGAAGCCCGTGTTAGATGTGAAGGACACGGACAGCCAGTGCAATGAGTGCAGATGGTATACAACTTCTGGAGGGCAAGTCAAGAAGAAGCCTAGCTGCCGCATTCTGGACCATCTGAAGCTTTTTCAGCAGGTAGCCAGGAATGCCCACATATCGAGCATTGACGTAGTCCAGCCAAGATAGAATAAGGGCACGAATGACTGTCTCCTTCGCAGCCCTAGGTAGAAGGGGGAGAAATTTCCTTAGGGTTTTAAGCAGGCCGATCAGGATCTTACAACAAATGTAGCAGATCAGCGTCGCTGTTTCTCATCCGAAGCACTCGCCCTGCCATAAGGCAAGGAGAGGCAGCTGCCTTAGGGCGCCATCAGTAGAGCAAAGTAATGAAAGGCCTGATAAATGCACTTTTCTTAGTGGCTGGGGAGTGTTCATGTGGCAAACGTGACCTAGATGACCAAGTATCCTTATACAGTTCTTGTTCATCTCACACCCTTCAAATGTGGTGAGATGATTCTGAATAGATTTGCTTGAAAACTTTCACATATCTGCTTGGAGTAAACTGTCCCTTGCACTTCTCTAGAGAGAATAGATCCCTGCTCTTAGTTAGTCTGCTGTTAAATCCACTGAATGTCACAAATGTTTTTTTGTGCTTCAGTGAGTATATTAATAATGTGTTCTCATTGATGAACTCTTGTTTAAATGGATGCAGCCTTCATGCTACCTCCCTGGGGGTAGGAGGGACCATTAAAGTGCATCCCTACTAGAGAGAATGACTACTGACCTATTAGTCTGAGAGAGGCTGGCAGTGCTGGCAGAGACAGGCCCTCCTTGCCGGTCTCCTTCAGAGGAGAGATGCCTACTCCCCTCTCCTGTTAAAATGTAGGTTAGTCTCACTAACCCAAGCATTGCGCCCCATCTACAGTGGAGGAGTGTGGCTATGTGTGGAAATATTTCATGTAGAATGAGTGACAAGCCTGATTGTGAGTCCTGCTTGACTGCTAGTCTGGGGTTCCTTTTTCTAGAAGGTGAATCAAAATGGAGAACTCACAGTGAGAATTTAACAAGAGGAGGGAGAGAGAGAGTCAGTGGATTCGGCCTCCCTAGTTTTATGAATAAACAAAGTAGAATCCACTCAGAGTGGTGGTGATCCCTAACGTGATGGGGAACACACAGTGTTGTTTAAATGCCCCTCACACACCAACAGGCCCCTTGGTGTCATGCTTCATCATCGGGGCCTTCGCACCCCTCTACGGGATGCGGCGTGCTACGACTCGCGGGTACGCAGGAGCACTTGAAAGTGAACTATGTGAGCGGGTGTGTTGCTAAAGTGTGAGTGAGGTGAGGTGAAACAATGGTTAAAAGATACCTGGCGCGTGGGTGAAACAATTTTATTAAATCCCCGGCTGGTATTATTAAAAAAAGTGCAAGGCGTGGTTATAAGAATACGGATTAGGGTATTACAACCACTGTAAAAAGTGTCAACATGTTTCGGAGCTCGGAGGCTCCTTCTTCAGGACAAGGATAGCACTTACCCTCCCCTTACTCACATGTAAATGTAAAAGTGTAAAAAATAATTACAACAATGTGTAATATACCTAACAATGTTATATATGTAGGTGGGTGTTGTTGCGCCCAATTGGCGATGAAAACCTGTAGAGAGAAAGCATACATAAACACACTGGTCTAAGATGCACAGGCCATAGGAGAAGAAAACAACTTCTCTGAATACAACAGGGTCAATCCAAAAATAGTGGAACCCTGTAAGGAATAAAAAGGAAGAAATACACACACAAGGACAAAACACAACGCTCACAGATATATATATATATACACACACAGAACACAGAATTATTCTCTACTCTGATGGAAATAGAGCACAAAATAGGTAAATCACGGCTTACTTAAAGTTCTCAAATATAAGACCTCATGAGCCTGTGCGTGTTATTGGGGGATCCTTCCTTTCTGTTCAGAAAATGACCTATAAAAACATTAATATATGGGATTCAGTTTGTTGTAGGTACCAATGCACCAAAGCGCCAGAATCAAGCTCCTTTCTGTGACCCAAAACTCACGGTTACTGCAATGGCTAGTCGCCTGCCTTCCCTCAACGCGGCTCCGATGAAGTGAGCATGCATCGCGTCAGTACCCTCTTATGTACTTTGCCGTTTGGTCATTAGCGATGGTAAATTGGATAATGAGGCCCGGGAGAAGCCCAAATACGGAATTAGTATACCGAGGAGGTCCGGTGCTGCGCGATCGGCCACCGCTATACACCGCGCATGCGCCTCCCCATCAGGATTAGTGTTGAATGCGCATGCGCGGAAAACAGAAGTCACCGCGCATGCGCAAAACAGCGGCACTGCCGCTAGGGTCAGAAAGCATGTGGCAGAAACCTGGAAGTACAGCGAGCATGCGCGCTGGGGTGGGATGTCTCAAAATACATGAATATACGAGCTTTCATTACAAGGTTACAAGAAGAAGCAGAAAGTAGGCAGGGCTATGAGGAGATAATCCAGACAGTAGTTAGCCATATATTCTGGAAGGGGCAATGGGTTTTTAATGTTGGAAATGGGGACTAGCAAAATGGACTGTGTCCACGAAAACTCAGAATTAGTTATAAATAGCCCCATCAGCTATGTCTTTCTTAATTCACAGGGATACTGGCAGAGGAAGAAGGAGGGTGAGATTATCTCTATGGTGACAATATGACTTGGTACATCCCAACATAATGATTCTCAGGAGTCATTTAGACAATGTTAAGTGGAATGACCCAATATAGTTTATCTCAAGAGGTTCCAAGGAATGGAATCGTTAAGCCCAGTGGTATCAGTACCAAGACGGAACACCCATCTCTGTTCTTTTTCCAGGAGGCCCACATCTGAGGGCAGTTGTTCTATTATCGTCCACTGTAATTCGTTGACACAGTGTTGATTTTCGATAAAGTGGGCAGACATTTTAGTTGTAAGTTTTTTGCACCTGATGTTGCTTTTGTGCTCATTGAGTCTTACTTTCACTGGTCTCGTAGTCATTCCCACATACTCTTTTCCACAGGGACATGTGATCAAGTACACAACGTTCTTAGCGGAAGTCTGTCATTGGAGAAACCTCTGTTTGCACACAGAAGGGGTAAGAACTTAAGAGACATGCTTGTCCATACAAGACCATTGCCTAAAAAAAGTGACCAGCCAAGACTGCAGGGCATTCACGGCCACCATCCATGTGGCAACTGTAACAATTGCCATCTCACCAAAAAAAGCCTGTCTTTGACTTTTTCAAACGGGACAAAGTGGGACCAACGTGTTTTTACTAATTGCAACAGAAAGAACGTTGTGTACTTGATCACATGTCCCTGTGGAAAAGAGTATGTGGGAATGACTACGAGACCAGTGAAAGTAAGACTCAATGAGCACAAAAGCAACATCAGGTGCAAAAAACTTACAACTAAAATGTCTGCCCACTTTATCGAAAATCCACACTGTGTCAACGAATTACAGTGGACGATAATAGAACAACTGCCCTCAGATGTGGGCCTCCTGGAAAAAGAACAGAGATGGGTGTTCCGTCTTGGTACTGATACCACTGGGCTTAACGATTCCATTCCTTGGAACCTCTTGAGATAAACTATATTGGGTCATTCCACTTAACATTGTCTAAATGACTCCTGAGAATCATTATGTTGGGATGTACCAAGTCATATTGTCACCATAGAGATAATCTCACCCTCCTTCTTCCTCTGCCAGTATCCCTGTGAATTAAGAAAGACATAGCTGATGGGGCTATTTATAACTAATTCTGAGTTTTCGTGGACACAGTCCATTTTGCTAGTCCCCATTTCCAACATTAAAAACCCATTGCCCCTTCCAGAATATATGGCTAACTACTGTCTGGATTATCTCCTCATAGCCCTGCCTACTTTCTGCTTCTTCTTGTAACCTTGTAATGAAAGCTCGTATATTCATGTATTTTGAGACATCCCACCCCAGCGCGCATGCTCGCTGTACTTCCAGGTTTCTGCCACATGCGTTCTGACCCTAGCGGCAGTGCCGCTGTTTTGCGCATGCGCGGTGACTTCTGTTTTCCGCGCATGCGCATTCAACACTAATCCTGATGGGGAGGCGCATGCGCGGTGTATAGCGGTGGCCTATCGCGCAGCACCGGACCTCCTCGGTATACTAATTCCGTATTTGGGCTTCTCCCGGGCCTCATTATCCAATTTACCATCGCTAATGACCAAACGGCAAAGTACATAAGAGGGTACTGACGCGATGCATGCTCACTTCATCGGAGCCGCGTTGAGGGAAGGCAGGCGACTAGCCATTGCAGTAACCGTGAGTTTTGGGTCACAGAAAGGAGCTTGATTCTGGCGCTTTGGTGCATTGGTACCTACAACAAACTGAATCCCATATATTAATGTTTTTATAGGTCATTTTCTGAACAGAAAGGAAGGATCCCCCAATAACACGCACAGGCTCATGAGGTCTTATATTTGAGAACTTTAAGTAAGCCGTGATTTACCTATTTTGTGCTCTATTTCCATCAGAGTAGAGAATAATTCTGTGTTCTGTGTGTGTATATATATATATATCTGTGAGCGTTGTGTTTTGTCCTTGTGTGTGTATTTCTTCCTTTTTATTCCTTACAGGGTTCCACTATTTTTGGATTGACCCTGTTGTATTCAGAGAAGTTGTTTTCTTCTCCTATGGCCTGTGCATCTTAGACCAGTGTGTTTATGTATGCTTTCTCTCTACAGGTTTTCATCGCCAATTGGGCGCAACAACACCCACCTACATATATAACATTGTTAGGTATATTACACATTGTTGTAATTATTTTTTACACTTTTACATTTACATGTGAGTAAGGGGAGGGTAAGTGCTATCCTTGTCCTGAAGAAGGAGCCTCCGAGCTCTGAAACATGTTGACACTTTTTACAGTGGTTGTAATACCCTAATCCGTATTCTTATAACCACGCCTTGCACTTTTTTTAATAATACCAGCCGGGGATTTAATAAAATTGTTTCACCCACGCGCCAGGTATCTTTTAACCATTGTTTCACCTCACCTCACTCACACTTTAGCAACACACCCCCTCACATAGTTCACTTTCAAGTGCTCCTGCGTACCCGCGAGTCGTAGCACGCCGCATCCCGTAGAGGGGTGCGAAGGCCCCGATGATGAAGCATGACACCAAGGGGCCTGTTGGTGTGTGAGGGGCATTTAAACAACACTGTGTGTTCCCCATCACGTTAGGGATCACCACCACTCTGAGTGAACTCACAGTGAGGCCACCCAGGTCTATAGTCTGATCTGAGATTAGACTTTGGATTCTTCCTGCACCTTTCTCCCAGAGTGATACTGTAGCTGGGCACCAGTGGCTGGGGAATGGTGGGTCTCCAGGCTTCCTGCCCCTTACCCAGGACTGTCACTGTAGTCAGGTTTCAGTGGTTGGTGGGTGGGCGTCCCCTAGGACCGTCTCTGTAGCCGGGGTTTAGTGGTTGGCAGGGGCATCCCCCAGGACTGTCACAGTAGTCATGTTTCAGTGATTGGTTGGTGGGGGCTTCCACCAGGACTGTCACTGTAGCCAGGATTCAGTGGTTGGTTGCTTGGGCTTCCACCGGGACCGTCACAGTAGTCAGGCTTCAGAGGTTGTTGGGTGGGGGCTTCCCCCAGGACTGTCACTGTAGTTAGGTTTCAATGATTGGTTGGTGGTGGCTTCCCCTAGGACTGTCGCTATAGTCAGGTTTCAGTGGTTGATGGGGCCTTTCCCCAGGACTGTCACTGTTGTCAGGTTTCAGTGGTTGGTTGGTGGGGGCTTCCCTCAGGACTGTCACTGTAGTCAGGTTCCAGTGGTTGGTTGGTGGGGGCTTCCCTCGGGACTGTCACTGTAATCAGGTTTCAGAGGGTGGTGGGTGCTGTAGAGTGCCCTTTTAGGATGGTTATTCCCCCACTTTTTAGGTCTCGCTGGTGATGCAGCACGAAAGCGCTGTCGCCAGCGAGATCTATAGTTATGGACTTACATGCCAAGTGGTACAGACCGGAGCACGCGCCGATTGGGGTCTGTGGACGCGCTTCTGACAGGCGCTTGTGCAGACACGCTTACATATACACGCACACACACAGCCCCTGCTTTCCCTTGGCTTGCATGCAGTAACGGCGCACACACACACACACAGCCAGCCCCCCACCCCACCCCCCCATTGCACACACACACACGCACAGACACTCACAGACACACGCACACGCAAACACACACACGCACACACGCGCGCGCGCACACCCCTCCCCCCAAGCCTCACTCACCGCATTGGCGGCCTCAGCCGCCACTCCTGACATCTGCAGCCTCCTGACTTCTGCAGCCACCGCTCTCCCTCAGGCATGGGAGCCCCGCGTCACCACTGCTCCTCTGGGCCAGCCACTCCGTGGGTGTGGGCTTCCCGCAGAAGACGGAAGTCCTGCCCCAGGACAGGCATGACGCTCCCGAACCTCCGGTTTCGGGATGTGCACGCTCACGGCTTATGTTTACGGATCTAAGTGCAGTATGATCAAACCATGGCGTAGCAAATGAATGCCATACCGTACAAGAAAAGGTACGTTATTAACGTATGTTCATATTCACAAAAACGTCATAAAGCAAAGTTATGTCCCTAGTCATTTATTTTCTATATTCCAAAATCTTGGTATTGATGTGAGCGGATCCCGTTTGCTACCACAAATCTAGCTCCAGACTCAAACGCACACACACACTTTTGGAAGTTTTTCTGCCGAGCACAGCACGGCCAGGGCTCCTGCACAAGGTAAGGAAGCTCTGTTCATTATGCAAATGTTATGCATTGCCAACCGATCATAAGGCCGGACCGGGCCGGGCATCAGACTCTCCACTCATTGTCACGTGACTTCTTCAGCTGCACACTATTTATTTATTTCCCCACGTTGGCTTTGGTTTACAGATTGGTTCAGGAGCTACGAGGCTTAGTTACTGAGCTCTTCATGTATTGGTGCTCCTGGTCGTGCCACAGGACAGAGCGAGCCGCCGCCCGTATGTAGGACAGTATTGTATTAGTATTACTACGCAACGGCGCTCGGATAAGTGGACAGCGATGCGGAAGGCCGCCAGACGGATTATGCCGCAGCACTATGAAGCCTGTGCAGGCTCTGTACAGAATGTGGGCACGTGCAGTGAAAAAAATCAGGAGGTTTTTAAGACACCACGTGAGTTGCCTGTTAGTGTTTTGTAGGAATGCTCTCCTTTTTTAAACAGCTGAAACACCTTCTTCCTTCCCTCCTTCGCCACAACCCTCTCCTTCGTCCGACACCCAAGCCCTTCGCAAAAAGCGATGAACAGATCTGTTTGTTGCAAGTATAACCTGGGAGCAGTGTTCTGCCTGGCGGCCTTTACAGCTATCTCATTTGTCATCCTTTATATACTCTTAAGTCATGTGCAACGTGTTCATGATTCATCGACTTTAAAGCATTTTTTTGTCACACTGATGTTGGTGGTATATAAATTCCCAAATAAATGTCCTCAAGGGAAGATTTCTACAGGGTACCCCAATCTTGTGGCATGAATGTACCTCACATTGGCAATCAGAACTCATCTGGGCAAGAAAATGGGCATCAGACCGGGATAGTTCGCCTGCAGAAGATGAAACGAAGCAATTGTATTTCATTTATTATATAGCAGTTCATAACACAGTTCTGCCTTTTCTTAGGCCTGTGTTATATTACCCAATTCAGTGGTACTTTATTTACCTATCTCGAAAGTACTGAAGGTTGAGTCAGCCTTGCCCGGATTTGAACCTCTGACCTGCAGATACTCCTCAGCCGCAGCCTTCTAAAGCATTGTGCCATTCTGCTGGCTGTTACTCAGTGCCAAATAACAGGAATGATAAGGCAATACACATAAGAGATGATAATTTTGTGAACAATAGTCTTGTACCACATGACTTCACTAATAAATAAATATTTACAAATTGTTAGCTGTTCACTAACTTCAAAATGAAATCAATGGCTAGTGCTACTGAAAAGAAAAGAATTGTGAAAGATTATTTTAATTTGCTTTTTTAATGGTCCTATTATTCACGTGTCACACAGAACAGAACACCATACACTGTGATTGCAACTCAATTTACTCTTATATATTTTTTAACAAGACATGACAAAAACCACTTCCACCTAAGAAGACTTTTGACAAAGCTCCCTTTATTTTCGTTTTTGAATTTCTTAGACTGTCTGAAAAAAACAACACAATATTGAACATCTCTACCACAACGTAAAAATATGTTTACAGCCACTTTTATAGTATCCAGGTCCATAGAGGTCAATAAATATCTCTGATATAACCAAAAAAGGCAAAGGCAAATAAGACTCCTTATGATTTCTTAAGCGCTAGCAGATTTCATCTAATCGAATATCTATAGGTTATCCCTTAATGTCTCGTTAAGGAATGTTGGTATTTTTATCAGACACTTGTGTGTTTAGTTGTGGTATTTGGACCTGGGATCACCTGTCATCCAGGGAAATCTACTAAACCCAGACATTTCTTGAAACTAAAAATCTGTGTGGCCCAATGTATTGTGACTTGCTTGTATCTCATTAGGTTTTCTTATGCAGAATGACCTGCAAACTTCAAATTGTTGCCAATATTACACAGTTTCTTCACATTTCAGTGCAGGGAAAGTTCTGACAACAGTGAGGAACCATATAAGTACTACCACCCAGCCTTCCCAGGTTTTTTACACAGTGTATTGGGTTGGAGCGGCTCAGGAGGCTGGAAGCCAAAAGGTGGATTCATTCTGCTCTTATTGACATTGTTGTGTGCCTGATTCACAGGAAGCTGTCTCGCAACCAAAGATAGAAGTAGCTTAAACACTGTGTGAACTTGATTTGGTTCCCAGTTTTATATAAGAAGCAGAGGTAAATCTGACATTGTGCATGCTATTGCTCAGTTAACTGAATCAGTGGCACATGTTGAAATGATTAAGCTGCAACAAGGGACTCAGGTTAGTGGGGTTTATATTTCTCTATCTATCTATCTATCTATCTATCTATCTATCTATCTATCTATCTATCACCCTCTCTCTATCTATCGCCCTCACTATATCTATCTATCTCCCTCACTATATCTATCTGTATATCTATCGCCCTCACTCTATCTGTCTATCTATCGCACTCACTCTATCTATCTATCTATCTATCTATCGCCCTCACTCGTATCTATCTATCTCTATCTATCTATCTATCGCCCTCTCTCAATCTATCTATCGCCCTCACTCTATCTATCTATCGCCCTCTATCTATCTATCTATCATTCTATCCATCTATCTACCTATTGCCCTCCCTCTATCTATCGCCCTCACTCTATCTTTCTATCGCCCTCACTCTATCTTTCTATCGCCCTCACTCTATCTATCTGTCGCCCTCACTCTATCTATCTATCACCCTCACTCTATCGCCCTCACTCTATCTATCTATCTATCTATCTATCTATCTATCTATCTATCTATCTATCTGTCTATCGCCCTCTCTCAATCTATCAATCGCCCTCACTCTATCTATCTATCGCCCTCTATCTATCTATCTATCTATCTATTGCCCTCCCTCTATCTATCGCCCTCACTCTATCTATCGCCCTCACTCTATCTTTCTATCGCCCTCACTCTATCTTTCTATCGCCCTCACTCTATCTATATATCGCCCTCACTCTATCTATCTATCGCCCTCACTCTATCTATCTATCGCCCTCACTCTATCTATCTATCGCCCTCACTCTATCTATCTATCGCCCTCACTCTATCTATCTATCGCATCACCACAGCATCACTCAGCACCACCACAGCATCACTCAGGGCCACCACAACATCACTATGCGCCACCACAGCATCACTCGTCGCCACCACAACATCACTCAATGCCACCACAGCATCAATCTGTGCAACCATTCAACAACAACTGGTTCAATATGTTCTCTCAATGTTTCAAGCTTTATTACAAATGTCACAAAAAGATGTTAATATTTCACTTCTGTGCTTGGATTTTCATCACAATAAAATACACTGAACATAATCTTCACAAAAGTTATTTACAAAGGTTTAAGCTATTGCCATTATACATTACAATAACTTTTATTTTTGTATTAATTATTTAAAAAAATTAAAAGCCATTGTTATTTGTAATATCAATACATCTAAGTCACGTAAATACAACACATATTGCATTGCAAATGCTATATGTGTCACGTTTGCGAATGTTACAACTATTGACATTGTAAATGACAAAGCTATTAATTTCGCTATTTTCAAAATCAACACATAAATAAAAAATTTGTCATTTACAATACCAATAGCTCAAACTTTCCTAAAGCGAGACCTATTGCATTGCAAATGCTTGTTACTTCTAAATGCTGTGGTAATTAATCTGAAAGTGTGCTGAGGCCTGCTAAACAGACCTCAGCATCAGTGCTCTTTCCCTTACACTGTAAACTCTGCACTTGTACACCCAATTGGCAAGCACTTTAACATCCCTTAACGCCCAAGTATATGGTACCTGTGGTACTTAGGGCATGGATGTCAAAGGGCTATCAGGGCTGCAGCACTTATTGTGCCACCATGAGTCACCCGTGTAAAAACAAAGCTTGCAAATGTACCATGTCAGACCTGCACGAGCAGCCGCGCTGCTCAAGCATGACTCTGTACACACCACGTGTGACAGAGTCACCTCACTGCATTCAATATATGTCAGTCAACCCTAAGGTAGGCCTCCTATAACCCAGGAGTGCATTATATTAAAATGTGTGGAAATATTTGTGCAAGCATATATAGCCCGTGGTAGCATTTTCAACATAGATCTACAGCGAGTGACCAGCAGTTCACAGGAGAACATGGTATCACTCGTATGTCCAGCTCCGTTATAGGCCAGTCAAGTTCTTTCGTGTTTGGTATCAAACACAATGTTTTTCAACCCGCCGACACAATGGTGGTGTTGAGGCTTAGGTGGCATGTACCCAAGTGTCACTTTAGACAGTGCCCATCTAGTTAAACCAGTGTTCTCGTGCCTTGACAGGCTTTTCTAGGGTTAGACGCCAGGATGTTGGGTAGCGTGTAACAATGACGACCCTGCCAGGATGTCTAGTTGTAGGAAAGTGCTCCTTTTGGCATAGTTACCCCCCACTTTTTGCCTGAGTCTGAATGGAACGTTGACTGGATGTGCACTGGATCCCTGCTAATCAGTTTCCCAGTGCCTGTGTTCTTTCCCAAATCTGTACCTTTGTTTCTACAATAGGCACACCTCTAGCCCACGTATAAACCCCTTGTAAAAGGTAGTAGTGGTATCAAGAGCATTGTGACCCGAAAGGGTCTCTAAGGGCTGCAGCATGTATTGTGCCACCCTAAGAGACTCCTGACCAAACCCAGGCACACTGCCACTGCAGCCCGCATGTTTTGGTGCAACTAAAAGTGAAGAGTTGACCTGGCACACATCCCTATGTGCCAGGCCTGCCAGCACTGCCAAAGGCCTAGGTTAGTCACACCTACAGCAGGCTTTACCGCCCAAGGCAGGGTGCATTATACCTCTCTGCAGCTCCATAATGGCTTTACCGAATCCCACGTTGTTTGGTACCAAACATCTCAGATGAATGAGCCCACACTGATGCCAGTGTTAGATTAATTATTAAATGCACTCAGCGGGCACCGGAGAGGTCCCCCCTGAAAACCTACTTAACTATTATTGTGCAGCCTACTGGTCTGCACCAGCCTGCCACTTTTAGAAATCTTTCTGCCCCCCCTGATGCGGGAGCCTTGTGCTCTCGTAGGCCAGAAACAAAGTCTGATCTGGGTAGAAGTGCCTCACACCTACCCACAAGCAAGAACAAAATTCAAGGGTGGTGAGCCTCAAAGGCTTCCATCCCTTTTTTTGAAAGACAGGGCCTCTCCAGCTAGTAGAGATGCCCATCCCCCTGACCAAGCCCCACTTTTGGCGGCAAGGTTGGCAGGAAAATTAGTAAGCAAGAGAGGTCCAGGACCACCCCTAAGGTGTCCTGAGCTGAAGTGACCCTCTCCTATGAAAATCCTCCTTATTGGTTATGAGGATTTCAGCCAATAGAAGAGGGAGTGGACGTACAAAGGGTGTAGTCACCCTAAAGGTAAGCAGCCCATTGGCTTCTACCTGCCGGTACCTGTAACACCCCTAGCATGAGTATTTAGAGCACCCCTGAACCTTGATCCTCTGATTCCTTTTTTTTTTTAACTTGTCTTTATTGTACAATTTTGTCGATTAAGCCACCACCCCCCCCCCCCCTTGAATCCCCCCTATACAGACTTTTAAATTATTAAACACGTACATACATCATCTTGATGAATCAAAATCAAAATTGAAGTTTGTTAGTTTAAAAACAAAGTAAGTTCAGCTGGAAATACTTCATACAGAACAAGAGAGAACGAAAACATGGAGCAGAAAGATAGAAGGATCCAGAGTGGAAAAGTGGAAGAGGAGGGAAAAAGGCACATGTTTATCGTGTTTAAACAATATTACAACATCTATCTCCTCATCCATTGTGTAAGCGGATGCCATATTTCAAGCCCTTTCTTTTTCCTTTTTATTCCCTTCCTGCTGAATATGGCTATTTCCACGTTATATGCAGCTATTAGTCGTGCCCGCCATTGATGGAATGAAAGTGGATATGGGTCTAACCAAGTTGATGTCAAGCAAATTCTTAGTAGGGCCATTGAGATAAACAGAAGTCCCTGAATGGTAGCAGGTCTAGGATCCCTATCTATCCCAAGTATTATTTCCGCTGTCGTGATCACAATTCTAGTTCCAAATATCTCTGATAGAAACAATGAGATTTCTCGTCTAATGGTTTTCAGGGTTTCACATGTGGCCAACATATGAATCAGATCCACCTTGGGCATTGTGCATCGAGGACATAATGTACCTTTACCTGTGCTCCATTTAGAAATCTTTTCGGGGGTATAATATAGTTGGAAAAATGTCTTGTAGAATTGGGCTTGAAGTTTAGTGGACATTAGTAAAGAGAATGACATTTCCAATGTTTTATGTATTGTGGTCTCAGACATGCCTAGTTTATTTTCCCAGTTATGGAAATGTTTCTCTAGGTAATCAGGAAGGCCAGTAACTAGGTTTTTATAGATTTCACCTATTCTAGCCCTATCCGTTTGGGCCGTTTCAATTGCTGAAAATTTTCCGAAATGCATCTCTCGCCCCCCCTTTTTTTGAAATATAATCTCTGATATGTAAATATTTGTAAAAATCGCGAGATTTCAGTCCAAATTTAATTTTAAGGGATTCGATTGATCGAAAGCCCACTGAATCGTACAGTGACCCAACTTGTACTATTCCTGATCTAACCCAGCGCCTCATACAGGAGTCTTTGAATATCTCTGGGAGATTATTATTCCCACATAGCGTAGTGTAGTGGGAGCATCTGCAGATCCCCAGAAGTTTTCGTACTTGATTCCAAGCGATATAAATGCCTTTGAGTGATTTAAAGCGTACTTTTTTGAAGTGACAATCATATGTTAACCTCCACAAATGATTGCTTGCCTCCCCACCGAGGATCAGTTCCTGTGGCGTTGGAACTAAACTCTCTGAGGTAAATTCCTGCCTGGGGGTTAGGAGCACTCTACAGTATTTAAGGATAGTGGCCCACCAGTATAGTTTAAAGTTTGGTAATGCCAGGCCACCTCTTTCCCTAGGTAAGGTAACAAACCTTTGGGCTCTACGTGTTCTTCCAAATCCCCAAATAAAACGTGCAAAAATGTTGTCTATAGTTTTAAAAATCTGTGGATCAAAGTTTAAACAAATCGTGCGAAAAAAATACAACAATTTAGGAAAGAATAACATTTTAATAAGATTGCATCTACCAATAATAGTGAGGTGCAAATTGTGTAGATGAGCTAGACTTTTTTCAGTCTCTTTTAGAAGGGGGCTCAGATTTAGGCTCACTAAGTGATCTAAATCTGCTGTGATGTTCACGCCGAGATATACTGCCTTGTCTACGACCCTTTCGTCTGAGTAGTTAGTCTTATTGTTGATTATGATCTGGGTTTTAGTTTGGTTCAATTTATACCCTGATATCTCCCCAAACCTTGTTGCTTCCTCCTCCATCGCTTTGACTGCCGACATTGGATCAGCTGTTACAATTGCAATATCGTCAGCAAAAGCCAAAGTTTTGGTTTCGCCATTAATGGTTTTTATAGGTGGTATGGATTTGTTTGTCTCTAACCTCGTAATAAAAGGATCTATGTAAAGGGCAAACAGTAGAGGGGAGCAAGGGCACGCCTGCCTTCTGCCTCTTGTCACTTTGATGGTTTCCGATAGGTCCCCATTAATCATAACCGCTGCTTCGGGTGTGACATATAACATCTGTACAGCTTTGATGAAGTGATCCCCGATCCCGCTCCTTGACATGACACTCCAGAGATATTGCCAGGAGACCCTATCCTATTTGATAGGAGACCCTATCAAATGCTTTTTACGCATCTAGTAGTATCAAGGCCATAGGGTCTCCTGCTACCTCTGCCATGTCAAAAAGCGTGATCACTCTCTGGATGTGGTCTGTTGTAGATCTACCTGGGACGAATCCATGTTGCCTAGCAGATATAATTTTATGGATAATTGGTGTGAGTCTACTGGCTAGCATTTTAGAATATATTTTGGAATCATTATTAATTAAAGTAATTGGGCGATAAGCGCCCAATTCTATAGGATCTTTCTTTTTTGGGGGGAAAACAATGATTTTTGCCCGGGCCCAAGAGTCTGGAGGACGTCCACCCTGAAAAACGTGTATCATTAATTTAGTTAGAATTTCTTTCAATGTCTTACTAAATTTAGCATAAAATTCAACCGGAATTCCGTCTAAACCTGTAGCCTTCCCTGGGGCCAGACTATTTATTGATAGGAGAATTTCTATCCAATCTGGGGTCTCCGAGAGATTGTCTTGATCTAGCAGTGGTAAGCGGGGCCTTGTATCTAAATTTAGATATTCCTGTACTTTAGTCTAGCTGCTACCTGTCTCTGTATAAAGATCAGAATAATACCCCTTGAAAGCTTCCCTGATTTTTATCGGGTCGTTGGTTAATCCAAAGATAGGATGTCTAATAGTTTTAATTGTACTTTCCGAATTTTGTTGTCTTGCACGTACAGCCAGTTGGTGGCCCACCTGCTCGCTCATTTCATAGATTTTTTCCCTACACATTGAAGCTTTATAAATCGCTTTCCTAGTGAACATATCAGATATAAGATTTTTTGCAACCTCTCTTGCAGCCCCTTCTGAAATATTCCCACCTATGACCGCCCTAACTAGATCTTCTTCCTTACTTATTACATTTTCCTGTAGTTTTTTTAGCTTATCTTTTGCTTCTTTGTTATTTTGAATTGAGAATCTTAATGTTTCACCTCTTATTCCTGTTTTTAGTGAATCCCAGACCATAACCAAAGGGGCTCTACCCATATTGAAATTTAGGAATTCTGTGATCCAATTTTCCATATGGTTACAATACTTATCATTAATCAAAAGAGCCCTTTCAAACGTCCAGGTGCTTTGGACGGACTGGGGCACCCCAATATCTATGCTTAAAGTTAAAGGATTGTGGTCTGAAAGTACTCTGGTAAGCCGTTCTATGGAACACTTGGAAACAATAGTGTGTGAAACCAGTATATAATCTATTCTAGTGAATTTTTGATGAGGATGGGAAAAGAATGTGTAACCGGGATTCAATGGGTATTTAGTCCCCCAACAGTCTACCAACCCATGTGTGTGGCAGAGCTCTCCCACCGCATTCCAAGTTTTTGGTTTTCTGCCTTTATATTTAAAGTTCTGATCAGATCACCAGTTTTGTGTAAGGTTGAGGTTAAGGTCACCACAAACAATCATTGGTACCGGCCAATGTGCCAGTTCATTACTTAAAAACAGGAATACTTCCGGATCGTCAACTATACTGGCATAGACTGAGCATATCGTAATATTTTTCCCAGTAGAATATTGGCTTTCTGCAATCGCCCATCTGCCCTTTGAGTCTGCTGCTGATCTTATGACTCGGATTCTATTGCCTTGTGTCAAAATAACCACCCCAAGAGTTTTACTTGCCAGTGTGGTAGCAACAACTAATTTATATCCCAGGGTTTTTAGAATGTGTCTCTGGGATCCCTCAACATGAGTCTCTTGGAGACAGATGATTTCGGCCCCGATTGATTTCAGGCCAATCGCTACTTTTTGTCTTTTTTTACAATCGTTAAGTCCATAGATATTTATAGAAAGTATTTTAAGTTTAGCCATTACAACCTTTCCCCCCACTTTTTCCCCCTATTCCTGTCCTTTCCCCCTTTTCCTTTCTTTTCTCGTCTAATCGCTGATTCAAGTTATTTCGCCTGTTATTATTGTTGTTATTTTTTTTTTCTTTTTGTCTGTATGGT
Organism: Lissotriton helveticus; assembly: GCF_964261635.1. Lineage (NCBI taxonomy): Eukaryota > Metazoa > Chordata > Amphibia > Caudata > Salamandridae > Lissotriton > Lissotriton helveticus. The sequence continues at coordinate 59,667,753 of NC_136069.1, read as the reverse complement.
CGCACCCTCCCCCCTCCCCTTAAAACCCCTCCACTCCCCCCGCCTTCCCCCTGTATCCCACCCCCCACCCTCCACCATCTAATGAGGCTACCTGGTTCCCAAGGAACCCTTTTGCGGGCATCTAGTGGTCAGTAGATAGCTGGCATCTCCGCCACCTAACCCCTGAACCTTAAATCATGTAGAGCGAAAAAGTTAATCTTAACAGTGTCTTCCATTGTGTTTCCTGTGCACCAACTTTGATAGCCCCCAATGTGCCCCCGCCACCTTCAACTTCCAATCAATACCCTTTGTGTCATGACTGTCAATATATCGAAATATCATGAATTTTTTTTTGTTTCATTTTCCCCCCCTTTTTAAAAAAAAGTTTATCTTTGTCTTTGCTGATTTCCGTTATCTCTTCGAGATAGCTTTGCGCCTGGATTTCACTAACAAAAATTCTAGTGACTCCATTCCAAATAATCTTTAGTCTTGCCGGGTTTTGTAGAAATACTGTGGCACCCAGTTGTTCGAATGGAGTGAAGAGTTGCCGCAACCTCCATCTTCTTTCCACCGTTGCGTGAGCAAAGTCAGGTCTGCTAAAAAACGTGAACCCTTTAAATGTTCTTCTGCGAGTTGGACGTGCAAGATCGAATATTTTTTCTCTTAACCCCTTCCATGCTGGGCCGATTCCGCCGCTGTGCGGTAAACAAAAGAACAGGGTGGGGCCGTGACGAACCCCAGCCGTCATCAGCACACGAGCACCGTGGAGCGTGACGGCTGGGGTTCGTCATCAGCATGGAATGGGTTAAAAGGAAATTCCCAAAATAGACCAACATAGCTCTGGGGTATTTCTCTGATGAATGTGAGCCCTTTTTGAGTGTCAGTGGAAAACGGTGGGCCCGCTGAACCTCTTTGTCCCAATCCTCTAATTGCTGATGATCTGAAGAAGAGGAAGGACTGAAGAGCCATGCAGCAGTGAAGGCTCTAGAGCCAACTGTCTTTGCCCCAGCCCTACCGACCTGTCTGCAGCCCTCGAAGAAACCTGCTCCAAAAAGTGGCTCGTCCTGTAGGCCCACCTTGAAGAAACCTGCTCCAAAAAGCGGCTTGTCCTGCAGGCCCAGCGACCTCCACAAACCTGGGAGGACTGCCTGCCTTCCCTAAAGACCAAGAACTCCAGAGGACAGTGGCCCTGTCTAAAAAGAAACCACCAAGAAGACCTCCAGTGTCCTTCTGAACCACATAACCAGATATCCGGACCTATCTCTGCACCAAAGTCTCTGGCTCAAGTCCAAGTGGCCTACCAGTTCCAAGAAGGTTCCCCAGCAGCCTTGTGCTCAAGTCCATCCCACAGTGACCTCTCCTGGACTCCAATACGACGCCTGTGGCCTCAACACAAAGGACCCCCTAACAGCAACCGGCTCTGGTAAGGATCTTCTGACCTCAAGGGACACCCCTACACCCGCGGACCTCAGGCCATGGTGAGCCCGAACAATGGTGCCCAGGTGTCCCTCAACATCCCAACTTACCTCCAGAGACGCCGGTACCCTTTGTCCAGCCTCCTTCTTCTAGCCTGCAGCCTTTGTCTGAAATCTTCAGTCTCAATTGCTTTGCATTGGGCACCCGATGCTATGTTGGCACTCAGCACCTGGCCGACTCTGTGCCGCTAAGTATGTGCGTTTGATGCTGCCTCATGTCCCCCTCCAGGTGCTGATCCTAACCCCTGGAGATTGATCCCCATCTCAGATTTTACCTACCAGCAACCGGCACCTCCTTGCATGCCCCAGTCTCCAATGACTAACATTGTGCCCCAGTTACCGAATTTGAACTCTGCATCTTGCCGCCACAGTGCTGCTGGTGGTGCTGTCATTACATTTACATGACCCTAGCCCAATAATGGTCCTAAAGCGCGAGGGCTGGATTTGTAAGTCGTGTTCTTACCTGTGAAATTACAACATTGTTTTTTCTCCGTAGGTTAACATTAAATTGTTTGAGGAATGCACCGTCTACTTTCTATACTTAAAACTGTGAGTTTGCAAAACGTATTTTACTGCAACAAAGTATTTTTAGTTCTAAGTATTGAACATACAAAAACTAATATTTTTTACAAACAATTGGTCTCAGATTTAGGGCCAGATGTAGGTAATTCATATTTACCGACTCTTAAATACCGAATTTTACCGATTCGGTATTTAAGAGTCTGTAAATATGAAGGGGGGAGATTAGGTATTACAGATTCTGTAAATACCGAATCGGTATTGCCCATTGATTGCTATGGGCCTTGAAGCCCATAGGAATCAATGGGCAATACCGATTCTGTAATTACAGAATCGGTAAATACCGAATTTTGCAAGGGTGCAGGGGGTGTCACTTTGACACCCTCTGGCACCCCAAAAATAGGCATGTGCGCCACATGGCACACAGACATGCCCTAAGGGCATGTCTGTCTGTCACATGGCTAGGTGTGCATGCACACATGTGCATGCACACCTGAATTTGGTATTTTAACACCCAATTGGATTGGGTGGTAAAATACCGAATCTGAAAGGCCTGTGGCACTCAAAGATGTGCTACCTACATGTGCTTTTACAGAATCTGTATTTTTTCCGAGTCTGTATTTACCGATTCGGTAATTTTACCGAATCTGTAAATACAGATTCGGTAAAATACCGATTCTGTAAAGCATGCTCCTACATTATGAAACCCTAATACCGGTCGGAAACGGCCGAAATCGGCCGTTTCCGACCGGTATTAGGGCTCCTACATCGGGCCCTTAGTCATTGAGTGTGTGTAGTCAGGTTTTAAAGTCTTTATTTCGATTCATAAAAAATCATAAAAGACAAATATTGACAGACATTACTTATTTAAAAATACATAGTCTTTAGTTACATAAAACTAGTATTAAATAACATAGAAGACAAACCTGAAGAAAAATTACTAAGATAAAACACAACAATAAAAAAAACGAAAACGAAAACGAAGGAGCTTACAGTTAAATTCCAGACAGCTTTCGATAGCATATGCAAAAATGGACAGCCTGTTTTTGTGATGCTCAATACATCATGGTGGAGCATTTACATAATCAATACCACGGTTATACTAAGGTTTCGACCTTATTATCCAGGCCCACCCCAGGTATTTAGCCAGGCACACTGAAATGAACTCAGAGGTGTTAGTTGTTAATACACAAATGGCTTCTTGAGATTTTCTTATGGGCAGGCGCTGGAACAATGGCTTTAACCATTTGTCTCTAGGTGCCAAGTATCTAGGACAAGCAAACAGAAAGTGTCCTACTGTTTCCTTGTGACCAGGGCACCATCTACAATGATCCGTAGTACTCGTTGTCCAATTTTTCGTAAATACATTCAATGGTAAGGCACCCACCCGAAACTGATGGTAGAGTTTCCTGTCCAATGTTTTGGAAATTAGATCCCAATAGAGTTCACGGGATGGGTCTAACTTGAAGGACAGGAACCTACCCGTGAGATTGGTGGAGCTTGAGGCATTGACTCTAGTCTGACGAATCATAGCCCAGTACTGTTCTTTAAAGGCTAGTTTGGATGGAAAAGTGCTAGTAGTAGGGGATGTCCAAAGCTGCTCTAGCCCCATATCCGTCAGGGTGGATTTTACCATTTTAAACCATTTGATTTTTCCTGAACCCCCAAGTGACCTAACTTCAGCTACCTCATTAGCAAATAGGGTAAGTTCAGGGGTTGTCCACAGACGCCTCCAGAAGGCAACCAATCTAAATCTAGCCATCTCATTGATCGGGGGGCAACCCATGTCCAGGCATAGAGGGATAGAAGGGGATGACGGTGGCAAGCCCACCAGGTTACGCAGAAATTTACATTGTATTTTAAACAAACCCGTAAGATCCATATATCCCCACAGATCTGCACCATATAAAATTGCTGGGTTAATTTTGGCGTCATAGATCTTAAGTGCCGGGGAAACCCGCTTGGTGATGGATCTTTTTTGTTCATTTCATAGACAGCGGTAAGGCGGGCAAGCTTTAGATGTTGTGCTCCGACTTGAGCTTTCCATCCCAAGCGGCTGTCTAGGGTGACCCCCAGATATACCATGTTCTCCACTTGATCCAATTTAACACCACCCATACTAACTGTACACCGGACAGGGCGGTTCTTTGTTAGTACCATAAGCTTGGTTTTCTCAACGTTCACCTTGAGGTCGCTGATGACACAAAACTCCTCGAAACGGTCCAACGCCCGCTGTAACCCGCAGCGTGTCCGAGAAAGGAGGAGGGTGTCATCAGCGAAGATGAGCATCGGGAATCGCTGTCCTGCTAGCATCGAGGCGTCCGTTGGGGTATCCTTAAAAAATTTGACCACTTGGTCAATAAACAGTAGAAAAAGGGTTGGAGCCAGAACACACCCCTGACGGACACCTCGGGTTACTGGAAAGTGTTCCGTCACTTGTCCCTGGCCTCCCCATCTCACCCTCGCAAAATTGTCCTCATGTAGTTTAATTATTAGGACTAATAGCTCCTCGGGCATTCCCAAGCTCCTCAAGACTCCCCACAATTTATCCCTCGGGACTAGATCGAACACGGACTTCAGATCAAGAAACGCTGCGTAGATGGTGCCACCGCCAAGCTGTACCACCTTCCAGTAGATCAGACAGAATCTGAACACCTGGTCAATGGTACTCGTTCCCGATCTGAAGCCCACCTGCATTGGAGATAGTATGTCCTCTAGTTCGATCCATCCTTGAACCCTGCCTAGGATCATACGTGCAATAAGTTTCTGTGTTGTGTCGATGAGGCTAATCGGGCGATAGTTACCGGGGATTGACCTACTGCCCTTTTTGTAGATAGGTAATATCTCAGCCCCCTTCCAAGATTTGGGTATACTTGCACCGGCAGCTATGGAGTTGGCCACTTTAGTGAGGTAGGGCGTCCACAAAGCGGGGTTTGTTTTAAACAGGTCGGCTGGTACAAGATCCATGCCCGGTGCTTTCCCTCGCATTGTAAGACTTATAGCCAGCTCGACCTCGTTTTCCGAGAAAGTAATGATCTCGGTTTGTAGGGATGGCTGTGATACCATCGCCGGGAGGCTGGAGGGGTTGGGGTTCTCGGCACGGAACTGGGTCGAATAAAATGTTACCCATTCCTCGGGGGACACATAGTTTGCAGGGATGCGTGCATCCGGATCCTTCCCCCACTTAACTAATTCCCAGAACTTAATGGGGTTATTTGAAGTGGTAGCCTCCAATAAATCCGACCAATGCTTGTCCTCCCACTCCCGCTTAGCTTCCCACTGCATTTTCTTATAGTTTGCTCTGGCCTCTTTCACTGCGATCATAACTCTGGACTTAACTGCCCTAATGAGTTGGGTGTGGGCTTCCCTACATTTGTTGTTATACCATTTCTTGGGACAGGTCGGTATTTTGGGATTTGCCTGGGGCCGTGGTTTTGAGAGCAAGGATTTCAGGTCAGCAAAACAATGGTCGTGAAGGTTTATAATCTTGTCGGCCATTTCGGGATTGTCCCCCAAATGATCATATGCCAACATCTCACTGTATGTGTTGCTAACCTTTACGTTTACCTTATCCCTTAATATGATATCCTCCACGATTTTAGACCATTTTAGTCTCTTCCTGTCATTGGTTAGGAAGGCATCCCCAGTCTGTGAGGTACCAGGCTTCTCGGATCTCACTAAACCTGGTATCTTTAATTTCAGGGACAGGGGATTATGGTCACTTTCTGGACGCGGAAGTACTGCCATGTCCACCAGCAGAGGCCAATCTCCTAGTTTTAACAGGATATAATCGATACGGCTTTTTCTCAACCCGTTATCGAATGTAGAGTTCGCTTCCTGGTCTGACTTAGCACGGCCATTAACAGCCCGAAAGCCCCTATTAAGACAAAGGGCCGTCCAATTCACTGCTGCCTCAGTTGTTATTACTGGTTTGATGGACATCAGATCAGGGATACCCCATACTGCATCCTCCGCATAGCCCCAACTGTCCCCTGAATCAAGCAATGGCTCGAAGGTGCAGTTTAGGTCTCCAGCTAGGAGGGTGGCATGATCACTGTCTAAATCATCTAAGATGGAATCCAATGTTTCCAACAGGGGGGGGGGGCGGCCTCCTGGCACGCCTCGGGCATATATATTAATCAGGGTCAGATCCCGACAGCCAATCTTACTCAACTTAATTATAAGGAGGTCAGGGTCGTGTACTGTCATTTCTGTGGAATAAAATCCCAGGGATTGTTTCACCCAAATCAGTAAGCCCCCTGAGGCTCTCCCTTTGGGACTTCTGATTGCAGGTTTAAAAAAGTTGATATAACCCTGCCTAAAAGTTGGTTCAGTTGCCCAGGTTTCCTGGAGTAGGATAATATCATATTTATCCATAAACTCCAGCCAGTCGTCAGAATGGATACGACTTTTAACCCCCGCAACATTCCAGGACACAAGGGTGAGTGGTTCTGTGGCAAGGGCCACAGAGGGTACCACCAAGTCCAGGACTACTGGAGTTCCCTGACTGATCTCAACGTCCCACCCATTTTCGATGCACCCAAGGGTACTTCGATTTTTCCCTGTCTTCAGAGAGACTTCTACTTCCCTTAGAGGTAATATGGGAATTCTTGCTGGTAGTGAGGCCCCCAATCGCTCTTCCTCTACAGTTGCAGGCTGCAGAGTCTTATCACTTGGCCTGGCTAACAGAGACCCGGAATTTGCTATGTGATCAGTTACGCAAGACCGGGTTTGAAGTCAATCATTGGCCTCAAGATCAGATAGTGGGCCAAATTGATTGAAAAGAAATGGGAAGTGCGAGGGTTGGGGAGTCCTCATGGTAGGGTAGCTCCTGATGTTGGGTTGACCATATCTTGATCCCGTTAGGATACCACTCTGCCTATGTGGATAAAAGTATGATAGGCTCAGGGTCTGGACATCCCCCTGTCTGGCGAACCTCGCTTTTCTACTAATCATATCCACCACCCAGGAATCCTTAAATGAAATTAAAATACAATCACCCTCCAGATCTTTTGCGCCATGGCCCACCCAGTCCACCCTTCTCACAAACAAAATTTCAGTTGGGAGAGAGGGGGGTAGTGGTCGATTTTTATTTAGCCAGTATGTCACCTTATTGCGCAGGTCGCCAAAAGTCTCCCTCTTGCCAGATGGAAGGGGGGCTACACCGGTCAAGACTATTGTATATAGTGCAGCCTCAGCAGGGAGGTCGGACCGCGGCTTGGTATGTCTACGATGTTTTTCTACCAAGGGGTTTATTGTATTACGGTTTTGATTAACTAAAGGCCCTTGGTGGGGAGGCCGAGGAATATTCAAACTAGGTTGAGCCAGGGGAGGTGGCCTGGTTGAGTGGGGTCTAGCAGGATTTAGGCTGTCAAGTTGGGCCACAGGCTGCTTCTTGTCTGTGGGTTGGGATGAAGCCACAGATGTATTTGACGCTACCTTAAGATCTCCCCCCCTCGTTGGTCTGTTAATTACTACCCCAGGGAGTTTATTTTTTAAAGAGGTGGAGGTGTTTGTTTGCTTAGTGGCTGGTTGAATTGGGTTAGCCCCCCCTTGACTTGAACCAGTTAGGGATACTAATAAGGCTGAGTTTGTATTTACTACTGCCTCCAGGGAGTCTATTTTTAAAGTCATTAACCTGGTCCGCTCTAGAACAGGCAATAAAAGGTTTTTCATCAGTGCCTCAATTTTAACCAACAATGATTCGTCGCTGTTCTGACAGGTAGGACAAGGGTCGGAAGATCCTAGCGAAGTAAGGGCAGGGCATAAAACATTGGGAAAAGTACTGGTACATTGTTTTGAATCACTAAGATTACCCAAAGCTAGTGATGTAGGATTACCGTGTGGATTACCAATGGTATTTTTTACTTTTAATTTAGGCATTTTGCGTTCTCTCCCCCCAAAATAGCTCGTGTCATGCTTTCTCTTCCTTGTTACCGTATCGGCATCTACTGAGACCATTTGTGTCGCTCTAGTGGAAACAATTTTTGAAGACTCGGAAGGTGAGTGGGGCATTTCTGGGGTATAATCTGACTCGAAGCTGACCTGGGATGAGGTTTCTCTACTTGCCTCGAGATCATCCAAGTGATGTTCAACATGGGCTGGAGTATGCACAGAAGAAGAATCAACCCCCTCACTGTCCATATGCACTAAGGCCTCAGTGGTAGCTGTGTGAATACAATTAAAGGCTGCATGGGCTGGTGCCACGGGGCTAGGGATCGTAGCCAGCATACCCAATGAAGAGCGTTTTCCGCTAAGTAAGTCGAGTGAAAGGCGTTTCTCTACCATAGCAATTTCTTTTTCGAGTACACCTGTGGCACGAGAAATAAAAGCATCCAATGGCCCCGAAACCACACCTTTGGGAGTCTGAACTTGGACTATGCGTGATTTGCCTGAACGTAATGACATTTTATAAATGGCACAGTTACAGGAGATGACAATAAAACACGCAATTTACACAAAATAATTATACTAACGTAAAAGTCCACACAGACTGATAATAATGTTTCTTGGGTCCAAGTGCTCGGGTTTTCTTTAGAAATGGGCAGATAACAGTTATTTGTTCCGCCTACCTTGGATGTGGCAGGAAACCGATACAGGGGTTAAGGGCCAGGGCCGTCCTCTGCCGTCCTCGAACGGCCTCAAACGGCCCGCTCTTAGCCCGGTCTTTGCTCCGGGCTGCGTCCCGCGCTGCGGTAGAAATAACCCCAGTTATAGGAGGGTTTGAGGGCGGTGGGCGGGCCGGCAGGGAGAGCGGACCGGAAGTTGACGACGGTCTGTCAGGGACTCCTGGGAATTGGAGTCCCTGTCACGCTCGCAGCCCTGCAGCCCTCCGCCGACGCTGTTGCAGTCTCACCAGGCTCTCCCAGACTGCTCCTCCTCACAATGGGCCGTCGATGCGGCACCCGCGGAGCGGGTGCGGCGAGGTGTGGGTGGAATGCGTGCAGTCCACGCAGTGTCCAAACAGGGTAAGCACGTCCCAACTAGGCGCTACAGCAAGGTAGAAGTGGTGTCCCAATGAGTGCTAGGCAGCGTGGGGTTTTTAAAAGCAGGCACTCCGGTGGGCGGGGGCGGGCCGGCAGGGAGAGCGGACCGGAAGTTGACGACGGTCTGTCAGGGACTCCTGGGAATTGGAGTCCCTGTCACGCTCGCAGCCCTGCAGCCCTCCGCCGACGCTGTTGCAGTCTCACCAGGCTCTCCCAGACTGCTCCTCCTCAGAATGGGCCGTCGATGCGGCACCCGCGGAGCGGGTGCGGCGAGGTGTGGGTGGAATGCGTGCAGTCCACTCAGTGTCCAAACAGGGTAAGCACGTCCCAACTAGGCGCTACAGCAAGGTAGAAGTGGTGTAGTCATTTCTTGCCTGAGCATGTACAACAAATCCTTAAAACAGCCCTCTGTTAAGCCTAACTGCTCTACCACACTACCAGAAAAAGAGCATTAGTATTATCCACTTTTAGCCTCTGTAAAGCCTCTAGGAATCCACTGGACTCTATGAACACTACACCCTACTTCGGTATGGTATACACAGAGGCCGCTTCCTACATTGGTAAATAAGCGATGGGGTCTACTACTTTGCAATTGTTGGACAATATGTGAGCACACAAATACAATTCAAAACTGCCTTTAGATTCAACTGTATTTTTAAATTGACATTTTTTCCAAATGTTAAAAGTCTTGCTAGGGACTTGGTTAAGTCCCATTAGTATTTTTTTAAAGTTTGAAAGCCTACTGTAGTTCGGTATAAAAGTGTGTAGTATCTTTATGTTGAGTTAATATGTTCTATGTTATTTTGTTCCTAGCTGCTCAGCCTGTGTGAGTGTTCTGTGTGGAATGTTGGTGTATGGGCCATGAGTGGAATGCTGGAGTGACTGGTGTGAGTAGTGACAGTTGGTAGAAAGGCTGAGCAGCTAGCAGGCTGCTCCTGTTGCGCGGCTCTACTAAACTTAACTACCTGCTTTACAGGATCTATGCTTCATGTTATCTACTTCAATAAATCTACTTAAACTACATCCTACCAGTGTGGACTACATTACTAAATGTATTTTTGGCGACCAGTTGGAGACTGCTCATGCTCTACAGTGAAAGAAGCTCAAGATGACATCTACAAATAGTCAACATGTTGTGGAGAAGCGTCAGACAACACAAGGAAAAGTTCACAACAAGTCTGGGTCACAAGAGGCCACACAGAAACAAAAGAAGCCACAAAGTAAACAAAGGAAAATGGAGCCACACCAGTGTCCATTATATCGGACAGCCCCAGCTCAAGCGAGGTGTTCTCTATTCATCCAGGTCTAAACTGGGGTGGCATGGTGAGCAAAAGAATGATGGATTTAACCCAGATCTCTTTACTGGGAGTGAATGTTTTGATTTGTTCTGCATTCCGTCCATCAATTGTGTGTCTGTTGCTTCCTCGCCCAAAGTGCACCGGGTATGCCCAGACGTGGGTCCCAGGCTCACTGTGCCACTGGATTCAAGCTATCCTGGCTGAAGAGGGGTGAAATCCTGAAACCGGTCCTAAGATGCTTGTTTCCTGTCCAGGGAGGACCTGGCTTAGCAGGTCAGGCTGGACTGTTCCCATGAGGCACAGGGTCAAGAATGATTTGCATATGGCCAGGTCTAAACTGGGGTGGCATGGTGAGCAAAAGAATGATGGATTTAACCCAGATCTCTTGACGGGGGGTGAATGTTTTGATTTGTTCTGCATTCCGTCCATCACTTTTGTGTCTTTTGTTTACTCCAGAGAGTGTCATGGGAATAAGATGATGGTCAGACCAACACACCGGGATGGGGGTGGTAACAGAAAAGGAGGAGAGATTAGAAGGCAAGCTGGTAAATCAGCGGAAAAATTGGCCACATCAGTCCTGAAGGTTATCAAAGTGCAAATTCATTTCAATTCAATTGCTCTGAAGACAATATTATTCACTAGTAAGTGAATAATCAGGTGAGAAACGTAAAAGTTTTTTTTATCTTCTTTTTCGTCGTTTTACCATGAGGATGTATACTTGATTGCAATATTTTTAACCTTTCTTCAGCGTTGCGACTGTTGCCTAGCAACCGCTGTCTTTGATAGTATCTCGCGTGCCCAGCACAAGCACTCTTCGCATGAAAGGCTTTGTGGAATACAATCAAGTGCGAGCATTCCTAAGTTTCAGCGAGTGTTCGGGGTATGAAAGGCTTTGTGGAATTAAGTCAAGCGCTAGCATTTCTAAGCTTTAGCGCGTGTGAGGCCCGTTATTCAACCTTGTTGACAAGGCCGTGTCTCATCTGCTCACTCATTATTGAATCCTCGTCATCTCAACACAAGTGCTTATTCACACAAGTCAAGCGCGCCCTCCCAGCATTCAGATACCGGCTCAGAGCAAGTATTTTTCTGTAAATCTAGTAAACACAGCTTTTCTTTCACACCTGTGGCTCGTCACAACATTGAGCTTTGTTTCAAAGCTCTCCTTGAAGATCATAGAGACTTTAGAGTGTGTTCCCTTTTACACTGGCTCTAGTGGTCTCCTACGGCATCTACTGTGTCCTTATGAAGACTACAGAGTTTCTAGTCCCCAGCCATACTGCCCCTGGTGGTCATCTTCATCATTGCATGTCATTAATTTCTGTGATGTGCACACATACTCATCACTAAATGCAAACCAGCATTTCAGTTTTGCATACCTGTACTTCTGTGATGTGCACTCATTTTCTTTACTAAATGCAAGCCAGTGTTGCAGCTTTGCACATCCATATTTCTGTGATGTGCACACACTTTCAATAATAAAAGCAAATCAACACTTCAGCGATTTGCAAGCTTTGATGTTATACTATTCAGTGTTTTTGTCTTCTGCCGCTTTGCATGTCTACAATTTTGTGATGTGCACACTTTTTCAAAATTAAGTGCAAATCAGTTATTACAGGGATTTGCACGCTTTATTCACCTTTGATTGCATGTTTCACAGCGATTTTCATGCTTTGTTCACGTTCTACTCTTTATGCACTTCTTGAACTTCAACTATTTTCAGCAAAGTTTTATACACTATGCAAATCATTTCTCCACCTGCACCATTTTTGCAAGATCCAGGCGAACTTCTTTTAGAATGAAAGTTGTGGATTCACTCTTTTAAAGCATACCTAGTAGCAATTGATGCAACTAAATTCAAACCTGACAGAAAAAAGGTTTAATGTATTAAAATCTTGGTGTTGAAGATCAGAATATATTCAACCATCTACCTGAGTATAAAGACTCAGACAAATCTAAACTTGATGAATTCGACGTTGCAATTGCTCAACTTGACAAGTATTTTGTTAAGTCAAAAAATCTATTGGTCTATAGATTTAAATTTTTTACTAGCGTGCAAAAACCCTCTGAGAATTTTGATACGTATGTTACTGCCCTAAAAGTGTTGGCTGCCACATGTAAATTTGAAGAATTTAAATCGCAATTAATTAGAGATCAACTTGTCAGATGCAGTTAAAAAAAATACAGGAACGTTTGCTTACTTGAAAAAATCTCTCTTTAGACAAAGCTATTGATATAGCTAAGAGCATTGAGGGCTCGGGTCAAGATGTGAAATTGCTAAAAGAATCCCTCAACAAAACAACCATTTCAGGTGCAATTGTTAACAAACCTATTCCTGTTGTGGTCAACAAAAAGAACACAATTCCTGTTAAACCTAATTTTCAATCCTTCCTACACGAAAAGAAATCTGTTTTAGGTGTGGGTCACCTAACCATGTTTCTCTTTTAGACATTGTCCTGCACAGGGTCAACAACGCAAGAAATTTGGAAGAATGGATCATTTTCTAAAAGTATGTACAGGAGGCAAGTTTAACAATCCTGTTTGCTGTCTGGCCAGTGAAAAGTGTGAGGTTGAAGGTGACAATAGTGATTGTCCTAATGAATTGTTATTGGGTATCAGATGTGTGAAAGATCTCAGCCCTTCTTTAGTTGCTGATCCAGAGATTGAAATTTGGCTCAATGGGGCCTCTATCAAACTTCTAGTTGATACTGGAGCTTGCATCACAATTATAGACTATCCTAAATATACACAATCATGGAGTACCCACTCTTTACTACCTCCTGATGTTAAATGCCTTCAGAACTCTGATACTTAGTGGGAAAAGAAATTTCATAAGGTTTATCAAGACAAGTTAGGACAAATTACTGATTTTGTTTTTTCAATAAAAGTTAAGCAACAAGTCACACAGGTAAAGCATACGTTATGCAACATACCTTCGCGCGTCAGAAAAGAACTTTCTGACATACTTACTGAAATGTGTGAACATGGTATCATCAAGAAGGTTGAGGGCACCTCATGGTTGTCTCCCATAGTCCTTGCCAAGAAGAAGACAGGTGAACTTAGGATGTACGTAGACTTAAGAAGTATCAATGAAGCAATTTGGGTTGATAATTTCCCCTTGCCCAGAATAGAAATTTTATCACTAAGATTGGACACTCATGCTGGTTCACCTAATTGGATCTTATGTCATCCTATCACCAAGTTGAATAAGACCAAACATCCTGCCATCTCACTGCCTTTGTCACTCCAGAAGGCACTTTTCAATTTTGCTGAATGCCTTTCAGCATAGCTTCTGCAGCAGCAGTCTTTCAAAGACTGATGTCTGAAATGTTCCATGGCATCTCTCAAGTGGCGGTGTTTCAAGACTACATTTTGGTGTTCAATGAAAGTGAGTCAGAGCATAACGCTATTGTGAATAAAGTATTAAGTATACTTGAATCTAGAGCTGCTATTCTAAGAAAAAACACATTTTTTTTCAAACGAAGGAAATAGAGTATTTAGGTCATGTTTTTTCAGCTCACGGTTTAATACCCAAACCTTGTCTTGTCAAAAGCAATTTAGATGCACCGGCTCCCAAGAACAAGGAGCTGTTACTTTCTTTTTCAGGCTTATGTGAATTTTATGCCAAATGTTTTAAGAATTTTGCTAATTTGACTGAGTGTTTCAGACCCCCTTGAAAGAAAAATGCAGAGTTCATTTGGCCAGACTCTTGGGAACACTCCTTCAAGGTTATCAAAGAGAAGATTGTAAATGTCCCTGCTCTTCACCTTTTTCAGAGAGCAGGTCCACCGTTATTACAGTTGATGCATGTGAGAATGGTTTTGGTTTGGGTGCTGTAGGGTTTGCCTCCAGGACCTTAAGACCTGCTGAACGCAAATACTCAGTAATTGAAAAAGAGCTCTTGGCATGTGTGTAGAGTGTGGAGAAATTTAAAGCATATGTGTGGGACAAACATTTCATTCTGAAAACTGACCACTGTTCTTTAGTGAACATTCTGTCTGGTAAAAAGATAAAAAGTACTACAGCCAGAATCTCTAGATTTGCAGAAAAATTATTAGAATTGACCTTTTCTGTTGAGTATTTCCGAGGTGGAAAAAGGTGCCACCTTTTCTGAGAATGATTGGATTGCAGCTCTTGAAACTAATTGCACTCTAAGTGAAGTGATTGAGTTAGTAAAATTTGGTTGGCCAAGAGACACAATTGCAAAAGGAATTACAAATATTTTGGAAAGATTCTAATGAATTATCTTTAGAAAATACCATTTTAGTACGTGGTGACAAACTAGTTGCTTCTACCTGTTTCTGACAACATTTGATTGGTTTCGCACAGAGTGGTCATTTAGATACTACCCTGACAAAAAGAAAGATTAGAAAAAAATTCTGGTGGCCACGCATGGATTCTGAAATTGAAGATTTTGTGTCCAACTCTGTTAAATGTAAATTGAGCAACAAACTTTTAACAACTTGACATCAAGTTGAATCTGTAAACCTTTGTCCAAAGAAAGCTTGGCAGCGTGTAGGTGATGATTTTCTGGGTCCTTATCAAATTCTACCAAACAGTTTGAGATATTTCATTGTTATGGTGGATCATCTCTCAAGATGGGTTGAGGCTGAACCTGTTTCTGAACCTACAACCAAGAAAGTTCTTGAGTGCTTTCAGAGAGTATTCTCTAGAGGAGGACTTCCTGAGGAGTTACTCACTGATAATGAGGTTCCGTTTGTTTCCTCAGAAATGTCTTCTTTTTTGAAAAATTGTGCTATTAAACATTTAAGAACACCACTTTACCATCCTCAAAGTAATGGAAAAGTTGAACACTTTAACAAAGTTTTAGTTGAATGGATTCAAGCTTCCATCAAACATAATATGAACACTCCCAAAACCATTCAAGAGTTAGTGTGGTCTCATCGCACCACCCCACATTCTGTTACTGGGAAATCCCCATTTGAATGTCTGCCTTAAAGAGAAGAGGCAGGGTGCACGGGAAGCTAGCCCCACCGTTCCCACGGTCTAGGAGGAGGCAGACCTTGGGGGGGGCCTGGAACCTACAGGGGAGCAGGTAGCTGAATTGGGGGACCTGCCTGAGCCGATCCATTGGCAGCAGGAAAGAGGACCCTCCAGGGGAGAGTTCTGTGAGGAGCAGAAAAAGTGCCCTTCTCTTGTGGGTTTGCGGCACCAGGCCACAAACCAGGCAGCAGGTGACCAGTCTGAATCCCATTGGATCTACTGGGAGAATGGTTTCCTGTATACCGAGCCTAAGGTGGCTGAGCCAGGGTCAGCCCATGTGCTGGTGGTACCCCAGCGCTTACAGAGCCTTCCTACTGGGTCTGGCTCATGAGGTACCTTTAGCGGGACATTTGGGGCAGGACAAGACCTTTGAAAGGCCTGTCACCCACTTTTATTGGCCACAAATGTGCAAGAGTTCAGATACTCATTGCAGGACCTGTCAGACTTGCCAGGCAAGTGGTAAGAGTGGGAGGAAGCAAAAGGCTCCTCTCCAGCCTTTCCCTGTGGTCAGCAACCCCTTTGACAGGGTGGGCATTGATATTGTGGGACCTCTGTATCCCAAGACAGGTTCATCCTGGTCTTGCTGGACCATGCCACCCGGTACGTGGAATTTGGATAACGGGGAGATAGGTCCTTGGGACGTATGGTCAGCTGGACCCTATGTAGTATTTGTGAAAAAACAGGTGCTGGCCATACAGGAAGTTTTTAGATCTCCTTCTTTTAGAGTGACAAATAAAGTTTTACTTCAGAATTTGTCTGGTATTATTTATTTTATACCCTTTTACTTTTTGTTTTCAAAGTTCAAAAAATTCATTATACAAAAAAGACATACCCAAATACATTTATCATACAATTTGTTCAAAGACATATAAAAAACATTACATGTAACAAACAGAACATATATCTAAATTTCATATATACATTAGCACAAAAACTTGTGCATCAACATCATTAATCATTATTGCACTAACTTTCCTCAAAAAAGAAAAGTTATTTATGCTCAAAATAAGGAAAAATCAAATGGAGAAGACAGTCTATGTACAAAGCAATACAAGTAGGACTGGGAGAATTAATCAAAACAACAGTCCAACACAAAGCTAGTTATTTTAGCCAGTTGTCAAATGCTTATCTCCAATTGGCCGACGCGTTTCGAACTCGCTATTTTACTATGCGTGTTCTCGTCAGGGCGTGATGACTCTATTCTGTAAGGTTTGTGCAAAATGTGAAAAAGAAATGACGTCAGTTACCACTAAATCTCAAATAGCCTCATCAGACAAAAAAGCTCCAACTCCTAAGTGCATACCTTATACAAAACGTCACTGGTGGGTGGGGTTCAGTATGTGCTATCAGATTCCCCGTCGTGGTATCTGGGGGGAATGAATGGAAGGAAATCAGAATAAATTCTGTATACCAATAGAGAGCCAGATGCCTAGTGCCAAATACGTGATCCTCGCTCCTACCTTCGAGTGATCGCGTCTTCTTTCAAAATTGAATTTATGGTTCTCCCTTTGTGCATAGGGGAGCCCCCCTGGTTACACTGGAGCCTGCCAAAAAGGGAAAAGATGGTAACTAAACCATGTCATATCCCTTATCAATATTATGGTTCCCCAAACTTGTTAAAAAAGTACCTTTTACTTCAGGTTTATAGCGTGGTCTGAGGTCCGCTTAATCTTGGTTTGTTCACCTTGTCACAAGAGGTGTCTCCCAACGTGACGCCCGGGTGCGCACAATGTTAACACTCTGCCAAAACAGAAACGAGCGTTCAGTTAGCAACCCGCTTGTTGGTATTGCTGTCAGTTAGCAAACCACTTGTTGGCATTGTTTAAGACGCGCACACGTTTTGTCGGCAAAGGGCACCTACCTAGTTCCCTCTGTTCACTCTGCCTCCGTCTTTCGTAATGGCAATCCATCAGTACGCCATGTTTGAAAGAGGCGTGACTATTTTATTGTCACATGATACACGGAGTTCTGGGACATGTAGTCCACTTGTGGTTTAAGGAGAACGCACACAGGGCTGATTTTGCTGGAAAACAAGGAGTTATTTATATTATTTTATTGTCACCCAAATCACGAAATTCAGGGACATATATTCCAATCGCTTTTGTAATTCGCGGGTTTTCTGGGATATATAGTCCATTCGCGATTTAAAGGACACACACAAAAATGATTTTACTCTAAGACAAGGAGTTTAATTTCACGAGATTAAGTCGACTCGTGATCGGGAGAACACACATGGATCTGATTTTGAATATAAAACAGGGAGTTTTATAACCTAGAAATTTCCGACATGGAATTCAATCCAGTTTGAAAACTGTTGAATGGCAAGATTAAATAGGCTTCTTTCCTGAGTAAAACATCATCCACATCCTGGACTGTTTTCGAGTGCCCTATTGTATATGGGACCGTCCATTTGAAATCGGTCTCTAAATGACCCTGTTCAATAAAATGTTGAACCATGGGTGCCGATACCACTTTAGTTTTGATTCGCGATCGATGTTGTGTGATGCGAGTGTTAATCTGTTGGTTTGTTTTCCCAATATAGAGTTTATCGCAACTACACGTGATTGCGTAGACCACATTCCTGGTCTTACAATTACTGAAACACTCATTTCTCCATCGTGTCCCCCGGTGAATAAATTCACTGCCCTCAATCGTTGACTCACACGAGACACAATTACCACACCTATGATGGCCTGTTACCTGTTTCATGCCCCATATTGAAAGCAGATCGTGTTTTGGTTTTTCTATCCTTACATCTGCCCTTACCATGTGTTGACCAATGCTCCTGTTCTTTTTAAAGGCAAAAATAGGTTTTGGAAATGGACATTCTAAGTCTTCCAACAAATGCCAATTTTTAAGTATGGTACCATACTTAAAAATTAGGGTGTGGTAATTGTGTCTCGTGTGAGTCAACGATTGAGGGCAGTGAATTTATTCACCGGGGGACACGATGGAGAAATGAGTGTTTCAGTAATTGTAAGACCAGGAATGTGGTCTTCGCAATCACGTGTAGTTGCGATAAACTCTATATTGGGAAAACAAACCAACAGATTAACACTCGCATCACACAACATCGATCGCGAATCAAAACTAAAGTGGTATCGGCACCCATGGTTCAACATTTTATTGAACAGGGTCATTTAGAGACCGATTTCAAATGGACGGTCCTATATACAATAGGGCACTCGAAAACAGTCCAGGATGTGGATGATGTTTTACTCAGGAAAGAAGCCTATTTAATCTTGCGATTCAACAGTTTTCAAACTGGATTGAATTCCATGTCGGAAATTTCTAGGTTATAAAACTCCCTGTTTTATATTCAAAATCAGATCCATGTGTGTTCTCCCGATCACGAGTCGACTTAATCTCGTGAAATTAAACTCCTTGTCTTAGAGTCAAATCATTTTTGTGTGTGTCCTTTAAATCGCGAATGGACTATATATCCCAGAAAACCCGTGAATTACAAAAGCGATTGGAATATATGTCCCTGAATTTCGTGATTTGGGTGACAATAAAATAATATAAATAACTCCATGTTTTCCAGCAAAATCAGCCCTGTGTGCGTTCTCCTTAAACCACAAGTGGACTACATGTCCCAGAACTCCGTGTATCATGTGACAATAAAATAGTCACGCCTCTTTCAAACATGGCGTACTGATGGATTGCCATTACGAAAGACGGAGGCAGAGTGAACAGAGGGAACTAGGTAGGTGCCCTTTGCCGACAAAACGTGTGCGCGTCTTAAACAATGCCAACAAGTGGTTTGCTAACTGACAGCAATACCAACAAGCGGGTTGCTAACTGAACGCTCGTTTCTGTTTTGGCAGAGTGTTAACATTGTGCGCACCCGGGCGTCACGTTGGGAGGCACCTCTTGTGACAAGGTGAACAAACCAAGATTAAGCGGACCTCAGACCACGCTATAAACCTGAAGTAAAAGGTACTTTTTTAACAAGTTTGGGGAACCATAATATTGATAAGGGATATGACATGGTTTAGTTACCATCTGTTCCCTTTTTGGCAGGCTCCAGTGTAACCAGGGGGGCTCCCCTATGCACAAAGGGAGAACCATAAATTCAATTTTGAAAGAAGACGCGATCACTCGAAGGTAGGAGCGAGGATCACGTATTTGGCACTAGGCATCTGGCTCTCTATTGGTATACAGAATTTATTCTGATTTCCTTCCATTCATTCCCCCCAGATACCACGACGGGGAATCTGATAGCACATACTGAACCCCACCCACCAGTGACGTTTTGTATAAGGTATGCACTTAGGAGTTGGAGCTTTTTTGTCTGATGAGGCTATTTGAGATTTAGTGGTAACTGACGTCATTTCTTTTTCACATTTTGCACAAACCTTACAGGATAGAGTCATCACGCCCTGACGAGAACACGCAAAGTAAAATAGCGAGTTCGAAACGCGTCGGCCAATTGGAGATAAGCATTTGACAACTGGCTAAAATAACTAGCTTTGTGTTGGACTGTTGTTTTGATTAATTTTCCCAGTCCTACTTGTATTGCTTTGTACATAGACTGTCTTCTCCATTTGATTTTTCCTTATTTTGAGCATAAATAACTTTTCTTTTTTGAGGAAAGTTAGTGCAATAATGATTAATGATGTTGATGCACACGTTTTTGTGCTAATGTATATATGAAATTTAGATATATGTTCTGTTTGTTACATGTAATGTTTTTTATATGTCTTTGAACAAATTGTATGATAAATGTATTTGGGTATGTCTTTTTTGTATAATGAATTTTTTGAACTTTGAAAACAAAAAGTAAAAGGGTATAAAATAAATAATACCAGACAAATTCTGAAGTAAAACTTTATTTGTCACTCTAAAAGAAGGAGATCTAAAAACTTCCTGTATGGCCAGCACCTGTTTTTTCACAAAAAAACCCGGTACGTGGAAGTCATTTCTCTCTGGTCGGTGACGGCCCCGTGATGGGTCGTGCGTTGATGGGGATTTTCTCCCACGTGGGGTTCACCAGAGAGGTGGTGTCAGACAGTGATACCAACTTCATATCCATGTATATGAATTCCCTGCGGCAAGATTGTGGTGTAACCTATACGTTTATCACTCCTTACCGCCTCCAAGGTAACGGGCTGGTTGAGAGATTCAACTGGACCCTCAAAGGCATGATTATGGGTCTTGAGGAACCTATAAGCAGGGCTGGACTGGCCGTAGCAGGCACCGGGCATTTCCACGGTGGGCCATCAGGTTGGGGGCTAGTTTTAGTCCCCTGGGGGGCCGTTTTTGTTACCAGGGACCTGCAGTATGGGCCCCTTGTAACAAAATCGGCCGAAAACGGCCTCGAAACAGCAGAGCCGCATTCCCCCGTCCACCCTAGGGGGGCTGGCCGAGCCGTGTGCAAGGGCCAGTATTGGCTTCCAGTCCAGTCCCGCCTATGAGGCATAAGTGGGACATCCTCTTGTCATGCCTTCTCTTGGATTACAGAGAGGTGCCACAGATGTCCTTAGGGTTCAGTCCCTTTGAACTACTGTATGGTCACCCTGTAAGAGGACCTCTGAGTTTGGAAGAAGAAGGCTGGGAGAAAGCTCCCAGGAAACCTCTCCAGGATGTATATAGCTACATGCTGGCCTTCAGTAACCAAACTAGCCGTTTCAGGCAACTCGCTTAGGCGAATCTGGAAGCCAGCCAGGAAGAGATGAAGCGGTGGTACGATCAGAATGCCACTCTGACCGAGCTTCAGCCTGGCCAGAAAGTGTGGGCCATGGCCCCGTGGAGCCTTGTGCGCTCCAGGATAGGTGGACCGGACCATTTGAGGTGGTGGAGCGAAAGAGCCATGTCACCTATTTGGTGGACATGTGGTCTCCTAGGAACCCTTTGCGGTCCTGCATGTCAACAGCCTGAATCCCCACTTGGAGAGGTCCAAAGTGGGCATGCTCCTAGCAACAGATGATGGAATGGAAGAGGAGACTGAGCCTCTTCCTGACCTCCTGTCTGCGATAGATCAAGAGGGGTCAGTGGATGGTGTAAACCTCTCTTCCACCCTGACCCCTGAGCAGCAGAATGACTGTCGCCAACTGTTGGGACAGTTTTCTGATCTGTTCTTCCTGACTCCCAGTGTTACTAATTAGTGTGTCCATGATGTGGACACTGGGGACAGTCCTCCTGTTAAGCACAAAACTTACAGAGTGACTGACAGGGTGAGAGCTTGCATCAAGGAGAAGGGCTTCAATATGCTTGCATTAGGGGTGATTGAGTCCTCTAACAGTCCTTGGGCCAGCCCAGTAGTCTTGGTCCCAAAGGCTGCCTCACCCGGTGCAATGCTAGAACTCCGGTTCTGTGTGGACTACCGAGGGCTCAGTCACCAGGACTGATGCGCACCCTATCCCCAGAGCTGATGAGCTCATTGATCGGTTAGGCGCTGCCCGGTACCTCAGTACGTTTGATTTGACATCTGGGTACTGGCAGACCGCCTTAACTGATGGGGCAAAAGAGAGGTCAGCATTCACACCAGATGGGCACTACCAATTCCGGGTTATGCCCTTTGGGATAAAGAATGCCCCTTCCACCTTTCAGAGGTTGGTCAACCAGGTGTTGTCTCGACTGGAAGATTTAGTGGCCCCTACCTGGATGACATTGCAGTGTTCAGCGCCAGTTGGAAATAATATCTGCGCCACCTCTGGAAGTGATGATGGCGCTGCGGAAGGCAGGCCTCACGATCAAGGCGAGTAAGTGCCAGATTGGTCAGGGTTCTGTGGTATACTTAGGACACCAGGTTGGGAGTGGCCAGGTGGCACCCTACAGCCCAAGATTGATACCATCCTGGTTTGGGAACCCCTCAAGACCTAGACAGAGGTGAGAGCCTTTTTAGGACTCACTGGGTGCTACAGGAGGTTTGTCAAGGGGTATGGCAGCATTGTTGCATCCTTGACAGAGCTGCCTTCCAGGAAGCAGCCCAAGAAAGTAAACTGGACTGACAACTGTC
This sequence comes from Lissotriton helveticus, assembly GCF_964261635.1. Taxonomy (NCBI): domain Eukaryota; kingdom Metazoa; phylum Chordata; class Amphibia; order Caudata; family Salamandridae; genus Lissotriton; species Lissotriton helveticus. Next base: position 59,645,534 of record NC_136069.1, on the reverse strand, counting down.
AGAAAGCTTTTGATGCCCTCAAGACTGCCATGTGCTTCTGTGCTGCAGGCGCCCAACTTCTCTAAAGAACTTGTTGTACAGACTGACGCTTCAGAGCATGGTGTAGGGGCTGTACTTTCGCAGATGAATGAGGAGGGTCTAGACCAACCTGTAGCTTTCATCAGTTGGAGGTTAATTCCACTGGAACAGAGGTGGAGTGCCATTGAGTGTGAGGTATTTTCTGTGGTCTGGGCACTGAAGAAGTTGAGACCATACTTGTTTGGGATTCACGTCTGTGTTCAGACAGGCCACACACCCCTCAGATCGTTGATGCAGATGAGGGTTGAGAATCCCAAGCTGTTGGGGTGGTCCATTTCCCTACAGGGGATGGACTTCATGGTACAAAACTCGCCATTGCCGATGGTCTGTCCAGATTTTTCCGCCTTAGTGTAGAGAATTTCCAAGGGGTCGGTAGTTCTCCCCACATTTCAGCTCGAGGGGACATGTGTTAGACATGGCACCATTGGCGTGGGTCTCCTTTCCATTTTTTCACTGTTCCCTCCTATGGTTTGCTATGTTTTTGCCGGTCTAGATGCTTTGGGCGCTTTGCCACTGCTATTCAGTGCGAAAGTGCAAGTGCTTCCTATTGTAAATTGTATTGGATTAGTGACTCCATGATTGACTTATTTGGTTTGCTTGTCAGACCCTAGTACAGTGCACCATGTGTGCCCAGGGCCTGTAAATCAAATGATGCTGGTGAGCTTACAGCACTGGTTGTGCCACCCATAGAAGCAGCTTGTACCGTATGGTTCAGGGACTGCCCTGTCGACTTGGCAAGTGCACCCACTTGCCAGTCCCCAAACCTTCCCTTTTCTACATATTAGTCACCCCCAAGGTAGGCCGAAGGGCAGGGTGCATTGTATGTAAAAGGTAAGACATGCCCTGATGCGTGTGGCATGTCCTGATGGCGAATTACTGCCAATTTCGTTTTTCACCATTGCAAGGCTGTTTGCTCCCATAGGCCAGAATGGGCAGTTTGATTATAACTTCTTATAATCATAACTGACCCAGGGAAGCAGATCTGAAAATAAAGTTTAGTATGTAAGAACTCGGAATGTTAAAATACATCTTTTAGAGTGGGTGATTTTTACATTCTGTGTTTGAAAATACGACTTTTAGAAAGTAGGTATTTTCTTGCCTAACCATGCAACATGCTTGTGCTAGGTTTGTGTATTCCAAGTCTGGTTTGTGAGAGTGACAGGGGGCTGGAGAGGGCCTTTCTCCAGCAGTCTGATGGGCTGGGCTGAATAGGTCCTGCATTGAATAGAGAGTAGGGGCAGAGATTTTTGTTCACTGACCTGAGCCCTCATAGAACAGAGAGTAGGGGGAGGAGATTTCCTTTCAGCTACCTGGGCCAGGTCTGCTCCTAAACAATGGTGTCTCCACCTCCTGCCCGAAAGCTACACCCAGGAGGACAAAACTTGTTTTGGCTGGACACAGACACCCTCTACCTTCAGAGGACAAAGGTTTTTGCAGTATAAATATCGGGGCCCAGGCCCCCGAACTTTAGATCAATTCTAGAAATCAGGATGAACTCTTTGCCAAGGAGAAGACTGCTCCTGTGCTGTGCTAATTCTGGGGTTGGCGTGTAGTGGTTACTTATTTGCCAGGGAAAGAAGAAAAGGAACTTTGTGAACCTTCATCATGAAGAAGAATCTCCTAGGGCTTGAAGTGTGCTTGCCTCCTACTTGAAGTCTCCAAGACTTAACCACCAGCTCCCTTAAATTCCCTTGCTGGGAATGCTACCTGCAGAGAGGTGCCTACTGTTGTTTTGGCCCTCTGAGAAGACTGTGTGTCGCTGGGAGCTGGAAGCGCGACGCAATGAGGAAGAAGTGTGTCGCCGCAGCAGCAGTTGCAGTCTCATCGCCGAAGAAGTCTGTCGCCGCCGCATCACAGACGAAGCCTATCGCATCACCGGAGAAGCATGTTGCCGCCGCAGAGGTCGCCGTCACATCACCGGAGAAGTTTGTCGCAGGGCCTGTTATAGCTTAAGAGTTCACTGAGTTGCCGCACGGCTGTCGGGCATGCACACATCACATCCACGTTGTCGCATCGCATCAAAGACGCCATTTTGTAGCATTGCACCAGATCGCCACATCGCATCGAGGTGCCATCTTGTTGCATCGTCACCGGGCCGTAGTAAGAAATGACACATCAACTTCCCACACAGTAAGGAAGCAAGGCATCACCTCCCCTGCGCTGCAGTAAGGAACCGAGGCATCCACTCCCCTGAGTGTAAGGAATGGCGCATCAACTTCCTTGCGACCCTTTTGTTGTATTGCGTGACGCGTCCCAGGTACTTTGAGAGTAAAGTGTTTTATTTACCATCTTTATTGAACTAAGCTATTTTTACCATTTTAAAGTCATAATTTATTACAGTATTGTTGATTTTTGTCTTTTGGTGTTGTGTTAAGTCTAGTAAAGCTTACTTATTTTTCTAAACTGGTGTGGTGTCCATTTGTAGTGTTTTCACTGTATTACTGTATGTGTTCACAAATGCTTTACACACTGCCTCTGAGATAAGCCTGTCTGCTCGTGCCAAGCTACCAAGGGGGTGAGCAGGGGTTATTTTAGAAGTGTAGCCCCTTACCCTGACTAGAATCAAGAGTCCCTATTTGGACAAAGGCGCAAACCATTGCCAACTAGAGACCCCCATTTCTAACAAGGTCACTGCACTTTAAACCTATGAGTCACTCCTATGGAAAACTCTTCAGTCCTGAGGGCTGAGTGCTTGGTGATAAGTGTGAGGGTGCCCCTGCATAAGCAGAGCACTAGTACAAACCCCATAGTCGACTCTCCATGCTTTGTAAGTTTGGCCAGCCATTTTAATACATATAGTGGACATCAGTCATTATGAGATGTCTAACTATATAGTGGCTGCACTGAACCTTGGCATGTTTGGTATCAAACATGTTGGAATCATACCCCAACACGGTTATCTGTGTTGGAGGTATTATTCCATCCATTGGGGGCTACTCTGGGAAACCCTCAGTACTCCTAGCAACAGCCTTTCAGGGTCTGCCAGCAAGCTAGTGCTGCTGTCAACCCCAGAAATGATTCTGTCCTGCTGCTGAGCTGAGCTCGAGCAGGGGAAGGTAGAACAATAGGTTTCCTGTCACAGGGAAGGGTGAAGGAATGGAAGCAGTCGTCAGATGGATGAAGAATAGCTACATACAACTAAACACGGACAAAACCGAAGTACTCCTCATGGGCCCACACCCCAGAGCCTGGAACAACACATAGTGGCCCCCTGCCCTTGGGAACCCTCCCTCCCCCATACACCACGCACTCAACCTCTGAATCATCCAGCGCTCCGAACTTAAAATGCACTGCCATTGTAGCGTACAGTGGATGCTATTCTATCTGAAAGGTAACTCAAGCAGCACGCTTGCTATTGCTGCCTGGAGCGCCTGGTAAAGGGCTCCCAAACAGTTTTTTACTCGTCACTTTGCACATTGCTTCTAAAGCATTTTAAGTCCTCTCGACGTCCACTAACCGTGTGCTCACCATTCTTTCTCCTGCACACCCTGCGTGTTCCCCGGTCCGCCACTGTAACCAATCATTCAAAGGAGCCCTCCTCTATCGCTCACAAGGCTCCTGAGCTGACTTTCTTACAGCCATGGGAAGCCTAATAGAACCATTAGCAGGAGCACCCAAGTATACCATCCTTGGAGACTCTCGAAGACAAGGAAACTTCATCTCTTATAGCAGACCTACAGGCAGAAGGTTTACGTCAGCTAGTGACAAAACCCACTCACCTAGCTGGTCACACACTTGATGGCAGTTTTCTAACAACAGACATATCTTCCTAACCACCGTCCTCCCTTTAACTTGGACAGACCACTCTGCATTACTGTTTAATATTCAGATCAGAAAAACCAACCTCCCCCCCCCGTACACTAACTTCCGCTCCCCCAAACAGTTTAGAGCTTGGAGGAGTATTGACACCAATCTTCTAAAAACGCACCTATCCTCCACACCACACCAGACCCCGTTCTCGTATCCAATAATTACTCAGATTGGCTTCATAATGCGTTTAGCACCTTAGTACCACTCAAGAATGTCTCCAAAAACAGAAGTGCTCCCTCCGCCCCCTGGTTTTCAGAGACGCTCAGACTTGAGAAACAACGCTGCAGAAACCTAGAAAGATGGTGGCGCAAACATTACGACAATGGTGATAAAGCGCTATATAAGGATGCGATAGCTAAATATAAACATCTCATCATTGCAGAGAAAAGCAAATTCTATCTCAAACAAATAGAAACTGCCCAAGACTCAGCCAAACAGTTTGTTTCATGTGGTGACCTAATTATTATCCGGGCCACTGACAACTCACCTATAGATGCCTCCCAAACACTCTGCAATTCCCCTGCCAACTTCTTCAAAGATAAGGTCAATCAAATCTACTCTAACTTCTCAACCCAGGTCAAAGCCGACCATCTGACTTGCAACATCACCACTGATACCACAAACCCTATGTTCTCTGAATTCAGTTAGGTTTCACCCGAGCAGATAACAGAGCTAATTTCCACCATTAAATCAGGATCCCCTCACAACCCTTGTTCCCCTTCTATTCTAAAACGTATTCCTGACTTGATAGGCCCTATCCTAACCAACATCTGCAACTCAATGTTCCATACAGGCAGCTACCCTTCAACTTGGAAAAAAGCCATTATGAAACCCCTGCTAAAAAAGTATAATCTCGACTCTGCAAAATCCAAAAACTATAGACCTATTGCATGTCTCCCATTTCCGTCAAAAATCTTTGAAAAAATCATGAACACTCAATTATCACAGTTCATCGATGACAACAATCTTTTGGATGACACCCAATTTGGTTTTAGGAAGGGTCACGGTACCAAGAAGGCCCTCATTAAGGCATCTGATGAAATCAGGATGGTACTAGACCAAGGAGGCGTTGCAGTCCTGGTGCTACTGGATTTATCAGCAGCCTTTGACACAGTTGATCACGCTACCCTGATCGACCGTGTCTCCTCCATCGGCATTAGGCATAGGGCTAAGGCCCTCCTAACCTCCTTACTCCCCAACCACACCCAGTCAGTAAAACTCGGCAACTTCTACTCCCCATTATTCACCCTCCCCTGTGGTGTGCCCCAAAGATCTTCCCTAAGTCCGATCTTATTTAACATCTATGTGTCGGACTTGGCCAGGGTCATCAAAGCACACGGGATGAGATTAACCTCATACGCCGACGACACAAAACTGGTGCTTGCAGTACACAATGATGGAGGAGCAGTTGCTGCCAGTTTCCAAAAGGGAATGCTATCCATCAGCTCTTGGATGGCAAACAACTGCCTAAAATTAAACTCCGATCAAACGGAGGTAATGATCTTTGGCAGCCTGGCCCCTGGTTGGTCTCCCACTTGGTGGCCAACCGAGCTGGGATCTCCTCCTTCACCTGTCACAAAGGTCAGGAATCTGGGCGTAATGTTTGACGACAAGTTGTCTTTCATACACCATGCTAATGCCGTCGTCTTCTCAACCTTCTACACTCTTAAGATGATAAGGAAACTCCTACCATTCCTTCCCCCTAGCTCCGGTAAGACTCTCATAAGCACACTGGTAATGTCAAAAGTTGATTACTGCAATGGACTCCTCTTAAGCGCCCAGGAAAAAGGCCTTAACAAACTACAACTAGTTCAGAACTCGGCCGCCAGGATTCTGTCCCGCACTTCCAAGTTCAAACCGATCTCCCGAGTTGTACGTCAGCTTCACTGGCTACCTATCAGAAGTCGAACTAAATTTAAGGCACTATGCATTGCATACAAAGCAATCCACAACACTGGACCCGAGTTCCTAAAAAAGGTACTCCGCCCATACACTCCCAACAGACCCTTGCGCTCCTCCTCGGCCCACCTCCTGATTATTCCCTGGACAAAGAAAACATAATGGGGAGACAGACGATTCTCTGTCGCCACGGCTAGACTGTGGAATTCCCTCCCCCTCCATATCAAAACCAGTCCCACCCTCCTAACTTTCAGGAAACAAGCAAAAACCTGGCTTTTCAACCAATAGTCATCAATTCCAGCTGCGTTCCCTTAAACTCCACAGCGCCTAGACACCTCAGGGTATTTGCACGCTATATAATTCGCACAAATAAATAAAAATAGACACTGCCACCTCCTCCTGCTTTCACACCCTCCACCTACTCCATGGGACCTTCAACTGGATCCCCCTCGAACACAGGAAAACCGTCACCCACACCCTCATCAGCAGCAGACTGGACTATGGCAACGCACTCTATGCTGGGGTTGGTGAGAACCTGATTCAAAAACTCCAGAACGTGTAGAAAGCCGCCGCCAGACTAGTCCTCAACCTACTGTGTTACTGCCACATCAGCCAACACCTACAAACACTACACTGGCTCTCTGTCGAGAAGAGAATCACTTTCAAGCTTCTCACTCAAACCGACAAGGCCCTCCACAATACCGGACTTGCCTACATGAACCCCAGCCTCTCGGTCCGCTCAGCCCAGCTCTCCCTTTCAACAGTACCACGCATCAAGAAGTCCAGCACAGGAGGACGCTCCTTCTCCCTCCCCGCGGTCAGGGCATGGAACTCCCTTCCTCTCCACCTACGACAGACACCAACAGTCCCCAAGTTCTTGAAAGACCTCAAACCCTGACTCTTCGATGAAACACAGTGTACTCCCAAAAGTTTCACGCTCCCCACCACCCTCAGAGCCTTGAGACCCTTTCGGGTGAGTAGTTGCGCTTTACCAATCCTCTGATTGATTGATTGACCACCCCCCAGACAGGCCTTAGTGAAATGAGCTGGGGTGGGGGAGCTGGTCAGCACCACCAGAGTGCTTTGAAAGGCATACTCCAGTTTTAGCCAGTTCATTGAGCCCTTATCTCTCGCTTTGGTGCAAAACTGGATGAAGGACACAGGAGTATGCTTCCCTCTGTCCAGCCCCTCCTCTGGGAGGAACCCCCTGAGTCATCCTTCCCCCCTTCCTAGGGTATTTAAGGGCTTGCCTGTGGGTGGGTTCTCAGATTCGTCATGGGACCAGACTGAAGCCTGAAACCACATCACTCTTCGTCTGTCTGGACAGTTGGACTTCGCTGGACTTACCCTGGAACCGAGCCTGCATCAATAAAGACTCCTGCGGCTCCTGCTCTTGCTGTTCTGCAAGCCTTTTTCATTGTCTGTGTATGTGCTTCTTCCAAGACCTTCAACAGACCTTTGGGCATCAAGGACACCCAAAGTAATCTCCCTTGGAGTGAAGGAGTCACTCCCCTGCATCTGCAGGCTCTGCAACAATGCTGATCGGTCTGCTGCTCCTGACGTCTCACGGACTTCAAAAGACTCAACAATGCAGGTGTTGGTTCTGCAAATCCTTCGATGCCTGTCGTGTCATCTCTGCAATTTTGAGGCCAGTATCACAAGTCGGAACTGCTGGGACCAAACCCTTGTGCACCGAGTCGACTTGCCATTGTCAAGGCTTGTTGACTCTTCACTCCAGAGATCTTCGGGCTACAAGAAGCTCCAGCCTCCAGCATCTCCTACTGCCAAGGACAGCGTCCTAGTGTTCTAGGTACAAGGTCCAAGTGCTCTCTCCCTGGAAGGTAAGGTCTCTTTTCGCGGTGGTAGAACGCTTACTCAAGGTTTTGGACCTTACTTGCCTCTATTATAAATAGTTATAAAATGATTTGTGTGCGTCATCCTGTTTGATTATGAATATTATGTTTGTAATTTCAACCTGTAGATATGGTATCTAAAAAGACACTTTGAGTCCTATTTCATTCGTGGTTTTTTTTCTTTTTAATTCTCAAATCCAAATGTTCATCGTACTCCTAGTATTACATCAATTGGTTTGTGATTTTTGGCAGCCGACACGTGTTTTGCCCCCTAGTGGCCCTTTGGCCTTGAGCTTTCTCAAGGCTCTTGTAATCTTTAGAACACCATTGTTGTTACATGTTTCATATACTGTCATTCGGCGATTGGTTTCAACCAGAAAATCGGAAGAACATTTTTTTTGGGTGAAGTCGTGTTGTGCCAAGTCCTGAGTCAAATCCCTCGTAACTGATTTGTTCCACCAAGTACAGCATCCTCACTGCATTCTCTACAACGCGGGTCTCATCTTTGGTGAGATGCTCAAGGTCCTCTTGTAACTCCTGTTCCTTAGGTCTGTCGTGTCCTCTCGAAGGTATTCTTCTGCTCCACTGGGCTCCAGGGCCAGACTGGGAACAGCAATCAGCCCTGGCAGATTGCTGCTCGACCGGTACTAGGAGAGCGAGAGAGGGGAAGTAGTAAAAGGCACTGCTCCCGTTTTTGTTACAAGGGGCCAAAATTGAAGACCGGCCCCCAGTGACAAAACCGGCCCCCTCTCCCCCGGCCCACCGGGGAAACGCCTGATGCCCGGTACGGCCAGTCTGGCCCTGCTGGGCTCCCTTGTTTGCTCGGGACGTGCTCTGACTCTCCTGCTTGTGGTGAGTCCCTTGGACATTGCTCGTCCCAAAATTGCTCCTTCTTTGCTTTCCACTGCTTTTGCAGCTGCCAAGGCTTGTTGGTGCTCCCGCCGGACATCGACCACCTGTTCTCGACTTCTGATGTGGAACGGCTCCTGGTCTTCCTCAGTGTCACCTGGTCCCCACAGCTGCAGCAACAAGGTCACCGTCAACTCTTCTGAACCATCTGACATTGGTGGCATTGCTCTTTGATGCCTCTTGGTCATCTACAAGTGGCATAGACTCTGTCCCCTCTGCATGCAGGTTCTTCACTTCAAGAATCCACTGTTGTATTCCACCGGAGTCTTGCGCAGTGGCATTTTTTCTGAAGTCCTCCATTGTGGTATACAGCGGTTTCCGATGTCACTACGCACCTATGCACCCGACTTTCCAGATGTAGGTATCCTGGTTCCTGGGATAGGTGACTTTCCAACCTTCTGTCTTCCATGGGGTTTCTTCAGGGTCCACTAGGGAGGGCTCTTCTTCTATAAAACTGCAACTTTCCTGTTGACCTATATTGGACACTACGGCGGTTTCCGATGTCACTTCGCACCCATGCACCCGACTTTCCAGATGTAGGTATCCTGGTTCCTGGGATAGGTGACTTTCCATGGGGTTTCTTCAGGGTCCACTAGGGAGGGCCCTTCTATAAAACTGCAACTGCGACTTTCCTGTTGACTTATATTAGTCATCATCATAAAGCTTTATTCGAGTTGCATACTCATAAAAGCATAACAAACATATTAAAACAATGCAGTTAATAATTTAGTTACATTTTAGGCAAAATACATTTTTATAAAACAGTTATGCAAGCTTTTTAAATACTGTAGAAATATCACACAGTAAAACAATTATCAAATCGGATTAATGGAAAGTGCTTTCCGCCTAATGTGCCAGGCCCACCCCAGATATTTGGCTATACCCATGACAATAGGAGCCTCTGTGCTGGTACAGATGATTCTCAGTGCCTCAGCAGCACTATTTGTCCCAATATTTTTGCAAACTGGAACTAGCCAAGCCCTTCTTGGTATGACGTAGGCATTACAAGCGAATAGGAAGTGACCCACGCTTTCGTTGGCTGCACCACATGCTGGGCAGCACAGGGTGTTCATACTCTTCCACCTGCCTGTTAAATATCTCAGGGGGAGGGATCCAGATCTTAACTGGAAAAACAGTTTCCTGTCCATTGGGACAGTAATACTATCCCAGTACTGTTCTAACACAGGACACATTTTGAATTCCAGAAAGCGACCTCCCATTGAGTCGGATTTAACCCCCCTCCATAGCCTGCCATCTATCCAGTCCCAATATAAGATTTTAAGTATATTTTTGCTTGGGAAAGCTTCCCCCGCTGGGTTGTTCCATAAGTTGGAAAGACCTAGTTCAGCCAGCATGACCCTCAGGTTTTTCAGCCATGGTATTTTATGGAAGGTATCGAGTTTAATAACTGCTAAAGAACCATATGCATAGTGCCTAATCTCGGGAGTGGACCAAAGTCGTCTCCAATATAGGATGGGACGTAATCGAGCTCGATCGCTAACAGTTCTTCTCCCAAGATCAAGATTTAGGGGGATTAGCGGGGTACTCTGGGGAAGTCCAGTGATTGCCCTGAGAAACCTGTTCTCTGCTATCTGCAGGGAGGTAAGCTTTTCATGACCCCACAGCTCTGCCCCATATAGAGCCGAGCCTAGTGCTTAAGCATCATATACAGCAAGGACAGGTTTTATGGGCTTTGTTTTTGATTTCTTATGCTCCACCCGTAGAGCCCCCGAAATTTGCAGGTGTTTCAGAACTGCTTTTTCTATGTGACGGGACCAACCCTGGTTGGTAGCTATTTGTACTCCTAAATAGGTGAACTCGCTAACTACCTCAAGCATAGTGTTATTCATCTTTATCCTGGGACGAGGTTTTCGTCCTCGGGAAAAGACCATTAACTTGGTCTTGCCTACGTTAACTTCAAGACCATGTTCCAGGCAGAACCCGTCAAAAATATCCAAAGCACGCTGCAATCCAGCGGGAGTCTTAGACATGATCAACGTATCGTCAGCGAACATCAGGATCGGTACCCTGAGGCCCGCTAACGAAGGAGCATCCACACTGGCGTCTTGGATCCTGCCAACTATCCCATTAATATACAATGTAAAAAGCAAGGGTGCCATTGCACAACCCTGACGAACCTCTCGTTCTACCGGAAAATCGATAGAAGATTGTCCATCCAACCCCCACTGAACTTTGGCAAAATTGCTCTCATGCAACCTCATGATTAATGTGAGCAATTCTGCTGGGAGGCCTATCTTGTTTAAAACTGACCAAAGCTTGCATCTTGGGACTAAGTCGAATGCAGCCCGCAAGTCGACAAAGGCGACATACAGGCTGCCCCTGCCAAGAAGTACCGTGCCCCACCGCAACATAGTAAATCGGAACACTTGATCAACAGTGCTGGTGGCCCTCCGAAAGCCTGCCTGGAAGGGGGAAAGAGAGTTGGTTTCATCCACCCATTCCATAAGTCTGTTTGCCACCATCTTGCCAATCACTTTTTGGATAGTGGCAATCAAGCTTATAGGCCTATAATTAGCCGGGAGGGATCGATCTCCTTTTTTATATATCGGTATAATTATGGCTCCCTTCCATTGGTCTGGAACTTGCGCGCCTTTTGCAATAGCGTTCCCCAGCAGGAACACGTACCTGACCCACCTTTTTTTATCGTGTTTAAAAGCATCCAAAGGTATCCCGTCTATACCCGGGGCCCTACCCCCTTGCGCAGAACTTATTGCAAGTTCAACTTCTTTGGCGGAAAAGAGATTATCTCTAGAGAATACAACTGGAATTACTTCCCCTCCCACCTTCTCATTTGACTCTGCATATTGGGGCCTAAAATAGTTCACCCAAGCAGACTCTGGGACGTTATTATCTGGTTTGTTTGGTATGCCCCCTCTGCCCCACTTCACTATCTTCCAAAAAAGCCTTGAGTCCTTTACTCCAGAGGCCTCCTTTAAATCAGCCCAAAACTTTTCGTCCCATATTTTTTTTGCCGTGGAAATGCTTAGGTTATATTGCTTCCTTGCTGCCCTAGTTGCTGCCCTGTCCTTATTTCTGATAGCGTTACCCAAGGTTAATCTAGCTACCCTGCACTCTTGGTTAAACCACCTAGCTGGTTTAAGTGGAGCTAAGACATTTCCCTTGTGTACTCTCATAAAATGTGGTCTTAAAAGAGCAAAGAGATTTTTGTGTATATCAGTAATTGCCCTAGATCCAGGGACTATGGAACTTACTAGTTCCATGGCGGCAAGAGCATTATCCACCTCAGAACCAATGTAATCCATAGATGCTTCATTTACCAAAACACGGGCCACCTTAATCTACGCATATCATTTGAGATATCTGGGGGCAAACCTTCGGTTACCCTCAAATCAGAATGGCCAGACTTCCACCATGTGTGAGACACACAGAGGGGGTTGTGATCGCTTTCTATTCTGCTCTTAATTTCCATATCACAAACCCACTGCCAGAGGTTAAGACTACATATAACATAGTCTATCCTACTTATGTTGTGTCCATTGTCAAATGTACACACTCCCTCCCTATCTCCCTTTGTTCTCCCATTAAGAGCCCTCATGCCATGTTCCAAACACAAAGCATTTAGGAGAAGTATATCCTTTGTCCAGCGTTTAACGGGGGCTAAATTCAAAGGAGGCACTCCCCAAAGATTATCTTCCTCCTGCCCCAAGGGATTTTCAGCACTATCTAGGGGTTCAAAGGTCCTGTTTAAATCCCCTGCTATTATTACTCGATTTCCAAGGGACTTGGTTTGCAAAAAGGAGGACAAGGCCTCTAAAGTGGAGGAGCTCCCGGTGCTGGATCCTCTAGCATAGACGTTGTAGAAATCTATCACCCCCTGCTTTACAGAGGAGAATCGCAACATTAAGATGTCTCTACAACCCAAATCACACATTTTCATCGTAATATCCAAACTCTGCCTAATCCAAACAGTGAGGCCTCCCATGGGTCTAACCCTGGGACCTCTACTTGCTGGAATTGAGAAGTTTAAGTAACCTGGAAAATAGATAGGGTCACAAGCCCATGTCTCCTGAAAGAAACAAAGTTCATACCCATTGATGAAATCTATCCAAGGTTGTAATGTCGACTTACTCCCCAGTCCTGCAACGTTCCAGGATAAAAAACTCCCCACAATAAGTCCATCCTTGGATAGCGATCTTATAGAGGTGGATATGGGGGTGATCACAGGGCCAACATCACACTCACCCCCGTTATAATTATTATCCCGAATATTTTGCTCAACATCTAGAGAGTCATTAATACTTAATGCAGGTGGTTCCCTTATCCCCGGTTCTTGCCCTGGCTCCCCAATGGTTGCTACATTAGATACAATCTCTTGGCCAACATTTACTTCATTTTGGACAGCACTAACATTTTGTATAGGTACATCCAAGTTCCGACATAAGTTCCAGCAAAATGTACCCCCCCAACTACCCCAAGAGTCAAGTTTTGGTCAGCAACCCCAGCCCAAACATTGCATGCCTTCCAAATGATTAAAATTTTGACCATTGCCATAGGTTTGCCATTGCAGTGGAGTGATAGATGGAGCAACCCCAACCAGAGAAAAACTATTGGAGCTGCTTGAGTTCCTAGGCATACCTACTTGGGCACAAGTTTGCCTTGGGTAAAAAAACGTGAGGTCCACAATGACAATTCCACCACTACTTGTTCCCCATCCCTGCCTCGTTATCCAACCTGCCACCCTCGGGTCTTGAAAATTAATAACAATACAATCCCCCCCCGAATTTTTAGGAGTATAACCAATCCAGTCAGTCCTTCTTACCCCTATTATTAGCCCATCCACTTCCCCTGGTAGTGGTCTGTTTACCCTTAACCAGTGCATTACCTTGTTTTTGAGCATCTGGAAGGTTTCTCTCTGTCCAACTACGAGGGGTGGTACATTCGTAAGTACCGCTACATAGGGATAGGAATCCGGGGTAAGATTAATAGAAGGTATCTTGTGAGACGGCTTCACTGGAAGGGGGAGAGGTTGTGTAGTAGCTGGGACATTTAGACGAGATATAGGGATATTTGATGTTAACTGGGTGTTATTGCGTGGAACTTTACTTAGCCTAGGATCATTGTTAGCCACAACTCCAACATTTTGGTGGGGTTTAGGAATGCTTAAAGGGGGCTGGAGATTAGTAGAGACACACGTGCTACCTTGCGGACATTCCAAGATTTTACCCTTGGGCTCCTGGTCTAAGACGTTAGTAGTTTTTCCCCTGAACTGATTACCGGGCAGGCTAACCCTGTAAGATTAATCAATTGGTTTGGTCCCTTTTTCTTGGACCCATTTACAGTGCTAGCTATGGGAGATTTTGTTTCTACAGTAGACGAGTTTTTCTCCTTTCCTGCCATTTCCCGACACCTACTACTCTCATTTAACCTAAATTGGGATTTAATTAGAGACTTTGTAGAGAAAAAATTATCAAGGGTGGCCTGTTCCAAATGATCCAAGCGACTAATTACCTTGTTAACTTTATCCTCTATGGGTGCCAAAAGTGACCTTAATAATTTTTCCAGGTCAGGTATCAGTGGATGTACCGGGGAGGCAATCAATCCCTTCCCCTGGGGGTCATTGGTGGTAACACTTAAACTCACTACAGGAGCAATTCCCTCCTTATTTAGTAGGTCAGTACTTTCACTGATCTCACTATTTTCCTTTCGTGTGGACAGGGTGTTTTTTGCTACTTTCCTGACTTTAGTTGGGGGTTTAAAGGAATAACATTTCCTCGGAGCGGTATTCCTTTTTCTTTTCGCGCCTGATTTTAAAGTAAGCGCACTAATGGGCACACTGGTTTCAGCCGTACAGTTTGGAGAATCTGTGAGATTTATAGAAGGGGTTATGGACAAAGGGGAAATTTCAGTTCCCAAGATTATAGGAGATACATTAGGTACTTCAGTCACAACAGGCAGATTTGTGGACGACAAGGGGGTAACCAGTGCCGGGAAAACTTGTGGTAAACGTTTGTCCGCAGAATTCTTAAGAATCTCAATTGACAACCTGCGCTCGGCACGTTTCTCTGCTAGAGTAATTTCCTTATCAATATCCTGAGTAACACGATTAAAAAACTTATCTAGAGGGCCAAGGATGGTTACTCCACCCTCAGCCTGGGGAGGGACCAGGCTTGTACTGTTTTGTGTTAGTGACATTGTTAGCGACCCTCTACAACAATACAATTAATACTTTATCACACTAAATAGATAAAACACAAGTTTAAATAAGTCGGTGCAGTCATAAAGGTTTACGAGGGTGATTTACTTAACCCTAAACGTTAATGGGGTGGCCCCGCCCGGCCTCCTTCGGCCCCGGACGGCCACAGACTGTCCCGCCCTTGTCCCGGGCTTCTCCCGGGCACGCTCCCGCGCGCTCCGGCACGCTCCCGCGCAGCGGGACACGGCTGCTACTGATATACAATCCAGTTAAAAATGAGGAGGAGCCTGCAGGGAGAGAGTCCCAGGTGGTAGCGGTTGGGGGTTGCTGGCGCTCCTGGGACTTGTAGTCCTGCGCCGCAACACGCTCGCAGCCCTGCAGGGTCAACCTCCCACAAGGAGCCCCACACGAAGCGGGACCCGCGCAGCGGGTTCCGCGAGCAGTTAGGATGAAGGCAAAAGGTACAAACAGCAGTTCAGGGTCCCAGCTCCAGGCACAGCAATTTCCAGAGTAATCCGACGAACAGCCAACGGAGACAGCTTTTCACTGTGAGGATTGCAGGGAGGAGCTGCAGGGAGAGCGTCCCAGGTGGTAGCGGTTGGGGGTTGCTGGCGCTCCTGGGACTTGTAGTCCTGCGCCGCAACACGCTCGCAGCCCTGCAGGGTCAACCTCCCACAAGGAGCCCCACACGAAGCGGGACCCGTGCAGCGGGTTCCGCGAGCAGTTAGGATGAAGGCAAAAGGTACAAACAGCAGTTCAGGGTCCCAGCTCCAGGCACAGCAATTTCCAGAGTTGACTTATATTGGACACTCGGCTATGTTTCCATTCTGCACACAGACTTCATGGTGTTCCTGGGTACTTACCTTGGGTGGTTCCTTGTGTCCCCAGCTCCTCTGAGTCTCCTGGTCCAAGTCGGACTTCTGTCGCAGGTCGTATTCCACTTTTTAGTATATGGTTTGGTCTCCCCCTGGCGACAACTGTATTTTGTGCTTACTTACCTGTTTACAATTGAAGTATTATTATGTATTTGTTTTTATACCTCCGGGTAGGAAATATACCAATGTGTTGTGTAATAAACAGACATATTTTTTATATACAACAAAAGAGAGGTTAATGTCTCTTATAAGCCACTTGGATGGAGCCACCAGATTTAAGATAATCGCACCCTATTTGGGTTTGAAGGAAAGCCCTCACACACTGACCTAGTCAATGTCATGCTTCATCATCGGGCCCCACCGAAGAGACCTAGTGCCTCTTCGGTGTGCTGCGACGCCAGAAGACTGCGGAGCTGGTATTGTGTAACGGGAGTGTTGTGAGGATAAATAAACTTAAACTTGAAAGTGTCTAAAGGGTATCTGAACAAAGTTTATTAGTGATCCCTAGGACACAAATACAATAGTTCTATGTGTCTGAATTGTAAAGCCAAGGTAATGGTTGGATTAATTCAGAATTAATATATCATTAGTATGTCAACATGTTTCAGCCTTAGTATTGGTTTGATTTTACCTAGGCATTCGTCAGGACAATGATAAACCCCGGCGGTATGGACTCTCTAATCGTCCACCCTAACCTGGGGACGTGAAAGTGAAAAAATAAAAGGTGTTTAAAGTGCATAAAAATAGGAAGAGCGAATGCTCATTCCAAAAATCACTCCTAGTTTGGAGTGTCTCGGCACTTTGAAGATTGGCGCTATCTGCACCATGGGTCTCAGGAGGGGGGATGGAGTGTCCCTGGCACATCGCCCTCAGCACTCTCAGCCCGTTTGTACACCTAGTACTACCTCTACCGGACCCCGACGATAGAGGTAGTACTAGGTGTACAAACGGGCTGAGAGTGCTGAGGGCGATGTGCCAGGGACACTCCATCCCCCCTCCTGAGACCCATGGTGCAGATAGCGCCAATCTTCAAAGTGCCGAGACACTCCAAACTAGGAGTGATTTTTGGAATGAGCATTCGCTCTTCCTATTTTTATGCACTTTAAACACCTTTTATTTTTTCACTTTCACGTCCCCAGGTTAGGGTGGACGATTAGAGAGTCCATACCGCCGGGGTTTATCATTGTCCTGACGAATGCCTAGGTAAAATCAAACCAATACTAAGGCTGAAACATGTTGACATACTAATGATATATTAATTCTGAATTAATCCAACCATTACCTTGGCTTTACAATTCAGACACATAGAACTATTGTATTTGTGTCCTAGGGATCACTAATAAACTTTGTTCAGATACCCTTTAGACACTTTCAAGTTTAAGTTTATTTATCCTCACAACACTCCCGTTACACAATACCAGCTCCGCAGTCTTCTGGCGTCGCAGCACACCGAAGAGGCACTAGGTCTCTTCGGTGGGGCCCGATGATGAAGCATGACATTGACTAGGTCAGTGTGTGAGGGCTTTCCTTCAAACCCAAATAGGGTGCGATTATCTTAAATCTGGTGGCTCCATCCAAGTGGCTTATAAGAGACATTAACCTCTCTTTTGTTGTTTATTGATATATAACTGGGGATCAAGAGAGTGTTCCTGCTCTTCCCTATCTCTCCCATTGTTTTTCAATATTTTTTATATATACACTGCATGGTACTTTTTCATCTAACCCACACTACATGATTAGATCTGGTGAAACACGCTGCTTAATACTCCTTCAAGATAACCCTGAAGGCTGCTCTCCACAGCTACCAGTATTAGAGGTTTCCATGGTTATCAAAGACCTGTAAAATCACCATATGGGTTGCCTGGATTAGAGCAAGGGGCTTCACTTAGATAAGTGTGCACCATATACTAAGCTAGCCCCATACAGCAACCATCTACAGAAACCTCGATCACCAACCCTCTGACCTCTTCTGCAACCCATCAATCACAACCCCCAATCACCCGCTCACTGGATGGGAATAATTCAGCCCACCTACAACTACCACCCTGATTAACACCATCGACCCAGGAGCACCCATCGACCCTTGCCCAACTGACTCTTCAACCTTGGAAGCAACAATGTCAGCCAGCAGCTCACCACCATCCTCTATGCATCCATAACTACAGCCACCTTTCTCGACACATGGTAGAATGCAAAGGTTATACCAGTCCTCAATGAACCTTCAGAAGACCCCAGAGAGCTCCAGAACTACAGTCCCATCTTCCTCCTCCCGTTCCCTGCTAAAGTCCTGGTGAAGGCCATTAACCTACAACTCACTGATAATCTGGAAAGAAACAAACTGCTGGAACCACCTGTCAGGTTTCAGAACCAACCATAGCACCCAAGACAGCCCTGATTGTGGCCACAGACGGCATCTGAGCCCTACTCGACAGAGGAGAATTAGCCACCCTCATGGATCTCTCCACAGTTTTCACCAACGTTTCTCACCTCACACTCATCTATCGACGATACCAGAATGGAATTACAGATGATGCTCTCAGATGGATGGCTTCCTTTCTCGCGGGACACACTCAGAGAGTCCTCCCTTCCTTCACCTTGCAACCCAAGCATAAATCTGCAGAGTGCCCCAATGCTCATCCATCAGCCCTACCCACTTCAACTTCTATATGAGTCCTCTTACAGACATCGTCCGATTGCACGACATCAACATCATCGCCTAAGCCGACAACACTCAGCTCGTCCTCTCACTCTCAACGAACCCCACCGTGACGATAACTACATGAAGAACGTAGCGCCATAGATGAAAGACAACTGCCTGAAACTTATCATGGACAAAATGAAAGTTTTGATCTTCGGTAGACATACCACCCTTTGGGATGACACCTCGTGGCCAGTGCAGCTCGGACCCAACCCCAAGCTTGACTCCGGTGGCATGGAGAGCACGGGACCCACGCCTGGGCATACCCTTCCCAATCAGAGTGACAAATGCTAAAAGAACAATTGATGGACAGACTGCAGAACAATGTCATATATTCCCCCATTACAGAGATCTGGGCCTAAATGCATCGTTTTTTTGCTCACCATGCCATTCCAGTTTGGACCCTGTCATATGCAAATCAGTCTTGATCCTGCACCCAAAGGGAACAGTCCAGCCCGAACTGCCAGGCCAGGTCCTCCCTGGACTGGAAACAAGCATCCTAGGACCGGTTTAGAGCTTTCAGCCCTCATCAGCCAGGATAGCATGACTCCAGTGGCATGGAGAGCACGGGACCCACATATGGGCATACTCGTCCACCTTTGGCGCCAAAGCCTGGAACAACCCCCTCCTCCAGCTCTGCACTTCTCTGTTGCTGAACAACTTCAGGAAGACACTCAAGACCTGCGGCACAGTGCCTAAACAACCTCTGGGTTGATTAGACACGCTATACAAATACCCATTGGTTGATTGGGATCACTGACATAATATCGACTACAAAAATATAGGCATTTAAAATATCAACTCCAAAATATCGACTACAAAAATATCGAAGTCCTATCTACAAACAGGTAAGTACAAAAATATTGAATCAAAAATATCGTTTCAAAATATGTACTTTGTAAAAATATCGAATTTATTAAAATTACTGTAACATTAAAAAAATATTAAAAATAAATAACTAAAATATACTTAAAAATACTTAAATAACCTTAAAATTATTAAATAATTAATTTAAGTTATAAAAAAAATACAATTTTATTTCTTAAAACATATATATATATTAACATAATATTATTAAAAAATATACCATATTATTACCATAGCATAGCAAGAGTGTTAAAATTACTATTCCCACTCCAATGAGTGCAAGAGTAGGGAAAGCGTTGGATAGCGTAGTGGTAAAAATTACTATTCCGACTCCAAAGAGTTCAACAGTAGGGAAAGCGTTGGATAGCGTAGGGGTAAAAATTGATATTCCCACTCCAGTGAGTGCAACAGTAGAGAAAGCGTTGGATAGCGTAGGGGTAAAAATTACTATTCCCACTCCAAAGGGTGCAACAGTAGGGAAAGCGTTGGATAGCGTAGGGGTAAAAATTACTATTCCCACTCCAGAGGGTGCAACAGTAGGGAAAGCGTTGAATAGCGTAGGGGTAAAAATTACTATTCCCACTCCAAAGGGTGCAACAGTAGGGAAAGCGTTGGATAGCGTAGGGGTAAAAATTAATATTTCCACTCCAAAGGGTGCAACAGTAGGGAAAGCGTTGGATAGCGTAGGAGTAAAAATTACTATTCCCACTCCAAAGGGTGCAACAGTAGGGAAAGCGTTGGATAGCGTGGGGGTAAAAATTACTATTCCTACTCTAGAGGGTGCAACAGTAGGGAAAGCGTTGGATAGCGTAGGGGTAAAAATTACTATTCCCACTCCAAAGGGTGCAACAGTAGGGAAAGTGTTGGATAGCGTAGGGGTAAAAATTACTATTCCCACTCCAGTGAGTGCTACAGTAGGGAAAGCGTTGGATAGCGTAGGGGTAAAAATTACTACTCCCACTCCAGTGGGTGCAACAATACGGAAAGCGTTGGATAGCGTAGGGGTAAAAATTACTATTCCAACTCCAAAGAGTGCAATAGTAGGGAATGCGTTGGATAGCGTAGCGGTGAAAATTACTATTCCCACTTCAAAGAGTGCAACAGTAGGGAAAGCGTTGGATAGCGTAGGGGTTAAAATTACTATTCCCACTCCAAAGAGTGCAACAGTAGGGAAAGCGTTGGATAGCGTAGGGGTAAAAATTACTATTCCCACTCCAGTGAGTGCAACAGAAGGGAAAGCGTTGGATAGCGTAGAGGTAAAAATTACTATTCCCACTCCAGTGGGTGCAACAGTAGGGAAAGCGTTGGATAGCATAGGGGTAAAAATTACTATTCCCACTCCAGTGAGTGCAACAGTAAGGAAAGCGTTGGATAGCGTAGGGGTTAAAATTACTATTCCCACTCCAAAGAGTGCAACAGTAGGGAAATCGTTGGATAGCGTAGGGGTTAAAATTACTATTCCCACTCCAAAGAGTGCAACAGTAGGGAAATCGTTGGATAGCGTAGGGGTTAAAATTACTATTCCCACTCCGAAGAGTGCAATAGTAGGGAAAGCGTTGGATAGCGTAGGGGTTAAAATTACTATTCCCACTCCAAAGAGTGCAACAGTAGGGAAATCGTTGGATAGCGTAGGGGTAAAAATTACTATTCCCACTCCAGAGAGTGCAACAATAGGGAAAGTAAATACTTCATATATTATTTAAAAAAATATAAATTAATATCTATGAAAAAATTATTTAAAAGTAATTACCAATGTAATATAATATAATAATTAATCAATTAAAATTACAAATTAAAATTAATTATTACAATTAGTTACCTGTTGATACAAATTAATTAACAATTAAAAATTAATTAACAATCAATTCAAATTAAATACAATTAAATAAATTAAATAATTTAATTAATTATAAATAAATTACTTCCCACCCTATTCCCCTATAAACTCACAACCCGCTACAGAAAATACATTAGTAAAATTAACATAATTAGCAATTAATCAATAAAATACAATTAATTGGCAATTAAAATTTAATTCATTACCCATAAAAAAATGTATTAACAATTAATTCTAAATAAATACCAATAAATCATTTTGCAGCACAAGCAGTAGGAAATTACCTCTCATAGTTGAGTTTGAAACCACCAAAGGGCGCTATAGATATGAAGAGGTGGGAAGTGGCGTATGAGGACAAAAAAAAAAAGAAAAATGGAAAAAAAAAAAAATCATTTTACATATTTAATTAATTATAAATAAATTACTTCCCACCCAATTCCCATATAAACCCACAACCCGCTACGGAAAATAAATTAGTAAAATTAACATAATTAGCAATTAATCAATTAATTAAAATTAATTGCCAATTAAAATTTAATTAATTACCAAATATAAATTAATTAACAATTAATTAAAAATGAATACCAATAAATACATTTTCATATTTAATTAATTATAATTAAATTACTTCCCACCCTATTCCCCTATAACCCCACAACCCGCTACAGAATTAAATTACGCAAAAATTAAAAAAACAAAATTCATTAATTAAAATAGATTATACCATAAAAAATCACTTTTCACACATATAATAACATAAAAACCACTATAAAAAATTCGATATTATTAAAAATTCGATAATTTTAATAACCTATATTATATACTTCGATATTTTAACTTTCTATATTTTTAACATTCGATATTACATTACTTACCTTAAAAACGATATTTTTGATGTCTATATTCTGTCCATTCGATATTTTGTCCATTCTATATTTTAAACTCGATATTATGTCCATTCGATATTTTTTCCTCGATATTTTGACTGTTTACCGGTTGATTGTTATCAAATCAGCCAGGCCTAAGTCCTTCGCCCTTATGCGGGGCCCTCCTATGACAAGGAGGAGAATGCAGTGATCACCCTGTGAGGACAAAGAAGGGATGCTACTATCTGATTTTGGTTGACCTTGTAGAATGGGATAACATAAATCGCAACACTAGGGATGGGCGGAACATTCTGTTCAGACCTCAGAAATGGCATAATTTTGGCAACTTTGCGTAAGGTGTATAAACTAACCCCCAGCGGCCAAGGAGGGACATAAGGGGTCTGACCTCCCTCCTGGCTGCACACAGCTGCCGCTGCCGCCCTGGAGCCCCATCCCAGGCAGACATTTTGTATTGAGCATTCCTCTTCACAAATACACCCGCAGCACAGTCAGAAGCAGTAGTTCATGAGGGGAGGAAGAGCCATTCGCTTCCACCTCTGGTGGATTTCCGTTATCACTGGGAATCCTACCTATTAATATGTTATGCAGTGAAGATTTCTTTGTGCCGTAATTTAGACCTGAGTGCACATTTGACGGCATTTTTTAACACTCCCACTTCTCGAAGCGGCAGTACGGTGAGATGTGGGAGCCTATATTTCAATGATAAAAACTAAAATACACACCATATAAGATGTAACATTATGCTAAATGTATCTTGCCTTTTAATTGTATCTGTATATTCATTTGTCAGTGTTTTGTTTCACTGCAGGCTGGACAAGACAACTATGAGCCGGCTGCCACGTCAGAAAATGACCCCACCACGAAGAAGGCGGCAAAGGAGCAAGATATGGATGAGCTGAAGAAGGAAGTCTCAATGGTAAGGTGTTGTGCAGCGGGCAGCTGGTGTCATTTGGTTATGTGTTACACACAGATGGTGCCATGGAATACCCTCAAGCCCCAACTTTCTCCTAAGATGGCCACCACCACCTCCTCGGACTCCTCCAAGGGTCTCCTAAGATGGCCACTACCTCCTCAGACCACGGTTCTCCTAAGAGGTCCGCCACCACCTCCTCAGACTCCTCCAAGACCCTTTCCAAAGCGGGATTGGTCCTGGGGAAATCAGTACAAAAGCACCAGAACCTGTCAAAATCTTTACTCACAAAGGCAGGTGAAGTGAGACCTTTAAGAAGATGATCCCATTAAGGGGATTTTTTTATCTCCAGACATGATATGGAATGAATTACAGAGTGGGTATGCGCACTGGGAAATATATCCGTAAAACAGTATACAGCCAGTACTTACGGGGTACCTACTTAACTGAGGAGGATTTTCCCTACGAAAACGGATGTCTCCGATTTGGAGGTAAGCAGAATCTCTGAGAAACCATGATTAAACTACTCAGGAGATCCAATAAAAAGTACCTAACCAACGTTGGCATCGCCATGTCATGTAATTTCCACCCTATGGTAGGAACTGCGTGTTTGTGGACGGCATAACCTTTGGGGTGGTGCCAGACTGATTCTATGTACCCCCTCAGGATATGATGTCCTTTTATCCAGCTAGCTAACAGTGCCACCATTAATAACCCTAAACTTAGGTGGGTAACAAATGGTTCTGGCAACCACTGAACATGACAACCCTGATCGCCCAAGGATCGTGATAACAGATTTAGAACCCTTTTGCTCAGTCACTCATGCCCTCAGAGAAATACACAAGGAATACACAGTGGGACATTTTCAATGTTTATTGAACCTACGTGATTCTTGCATAGAACATATGTGCTGCAGTGATCAATAGACAGAAGCAGATGAAAGTTATTAGAAGTGCAAGGACAGTGAACGTAATAAAAACTCCACCATTGTGATAAGACAAGGTATATATGTGAGCCCTCTGCGATTTGTAGAGTTCTGTCCATATTGCGTCCAAGGATTTGGTTGGCGATTTAGGGAGCTTTAACAACTGGATCTCACAGGCTGTGGAATATCTTTCCCCACCTCTTGCTAATAGGCTAGTGAGAAACGCCCCTTCTAAACCTTAGTACTCTAGAGAGCTCAAGTACTTAAAGCAATCCTGTAAAAAACTGGAGCGCAGTTGGAGACAGGCCTATTGTCCACTTGCTAAAATAGTGTTAAGGTAGTCCCAGAAAGAGTGCGTTAGTCCCAGAAAGAGTGCGGTAGTCCCAGAAAGAGTGCTATGCTGCTATCAAGAAGGCTAAAAGTAACTTCTACACTGAGCATATTATTCAGTCCAAAAACAACTCAAAAGAAATTTTCTCTCCTGGCATCCAATTCTTGGTGCGAGAAGCTGACCTGTTTCTTTATAGATCAGATCCAAATGATCCAGGACAGCTTTGGGACAAGTATTCACGGGCAGACAGGGCTCCCTATTCAGAATGTCCCAGCCTCTGATTCAAACCTTATTTCTTTGACAGGCTTTTTATCCATTCCCTTGCAGGATTCACTGTCCATTCTTAAATCTTTGAAATCGGGTTCACCAGCAGATCCCTGTCTAGCAAGGCCGTTAGCAGCAGCTGCTGAGGTGGTTAATTCTGAAGTTAACATCATTATTAACATGTCGCTTCAGACCGCTACTGTTCCACTCGAGTGGAAACAGGTGAAATTGCTCCCGCTGCAAAAAAAATGCCCTCTTTAGATCCTGCTACATTAGCTAGCTATCGATCCATCTCACTCCGGCTGTGGCGAAAGTGTGTGAGAAGGCAGTTTATAAACAACTTTCCAATGCGATGATTTTATTGAGTCATCCGGTGCCCTACACCCAACCCAGTAGGGATTTATGGGCCACAGACCACACAGAGACGGCCCTTGTTGAGATATTACAAAGAACAGTGGTCCCTAGTAGTTCATGGATCTGGGTAATTATAGACATACACTCAATAGTAAATATGACCTTTGTCCAGCCGGACAGGTTTTATTTTAGTAAGTTATGAGCAATAGCACAAGGACTTTTTACACAGTGGGTACAACCAGTAACCCACAGAGGACAAGACAAAACAAACACATTTTTGGCAAAACCGAACAAGGCGGTCTGTGTACTTGTAATTCAGTGAGCAGACGTAATTATGTTTCACAGCACCATTGCATAAATTTTTTCACAATTCCTGTACATATGGTGCTAGTTTGTTGACGACGTTTCGATGCCTAGTCTTAGATAATTGCCATCATCTTCAGGACAGAGAAATATATTATGTTTGTCTTGAGATTAAATGAGATTTTGTCTTTTAGGACAATTTTTTCTTAGTCCGGTAGCTGTATTTTTTAAGGAAATGAAAAGTATCCGAATTTCCATGGAATCGATTGGGATGCTCAAATGCTTACCAGACCAGGGCAGGGCGCCTCTTCATAGGAGACTGGACCGATCGTGTCTCATTCCTGGCCGGTTGCACGTTGCCATTCACGGATTCAGGGGCGGGGATCGCTTGTTGAGATGGCAGAGGCTATAAGAGAATGTGTGGATGCAGGCGGCAGAGCGGCCCTGATTTTATTGGATCTCTCTGCCGCCTTCGACACAGTGCTTCATCGCCAACTTTTGGCCCGTCTCTCAAATATTGGAATCTCAGGTTTAGATTGGGACTGGATCAAATCATTTTTAGAGGACAGAACACAGCAGGTATGGCTGCCCCCGTTTTCCTCAGCCCCAAGAAAGGTGAAAACGGGAGTTCTGCAGGGCTCTACTTTGAGCCCCCTTCTCTTCAATGTATATGTCATGCCCTTAATCTATCTGGCAGGGGAGCTGGGAGCCAAGGTCATAGCTTATGCCGATGACACTCAGCTCCTCTTCACGTGGAAGCAAAAAGATTCGTCCCCGGATTTAGCCAAAAATTGCCTCTCAGCCGTTTTTAACTGGCTTGCAGGGTCTCAGCTTAAATGCAATGAGGACAAGTCTGAGCTTCTTCTGTATCGGTCTTTTCCCCCTCTTTTTAGGGAAGATCTCTGGCCGGTAGATTTCCCAAGGCCTAACTCAGTTGGCACCCCGGTCAAGACTCTGGGGTTCTGGTTTAGTCAGGACCTCCCGTTCTCTACGCAGTTAAAAAAAACTTGCCGGATTGTGCTTTGGCACACTGAAATCACTTGGGAAATTCTTGCCATTGCTGATCAGTCTGGCCAAGGAAAAGGTGACTCGTGCCCTCATTTTGTCTTATCTGGATTACGCTAACACACTTTTTCTCTTCCAGGGAATCCTCATCAATAGTCATAAGCACTAGAATATTCCCGCCCATGCGCGGGACGCGGGAAACACAATCATATATGTGCCCCACATATATGTGTATATATATATATATATATATATATATATATATATATATATATATATTCAAGCTCCTGAACACCAGTAACACGAGTCACTCAGGTAGCGGGTGCTGTTTCCGCGGCGGTGTCCCGCGATAACAATGGCTGCTCCAAATTCCTCAACAATACCTGGCCGGGTTAGAAGAATACAGCACTCTTGGGGTTTCAGCTTTCAGCACAGGTTTATTGCAAGAACAAACGCGTTTCGGGAGGAACTCCCTTCGTCAGTGTTTACAATCGAACGCGATGCGCGGCGCCATTATGTGGACTCGCTATGGGTAATTGAGACAAACATAGGACTGCAACAAACATTCATGTTTGCGCACCATCTTTGAATGTACATTTCATCTTTAAGAGAATATTTTAACAGTACACATTTTCAATCATGCTTTTCTCCCACAATTAATCACGCCGTGTATCAGCAAAAATGTAACTCAAAAAGATATATGAAATGGTGTTACAACAATCATAGAGCCTTACGTGCACTAGTTGCCTGGGCATAATTCTCCTAAGAGGCGATGTAATTAACCTCAAGACATCGCTATAAGCACGCGATTATCGTCTAGATATCAAAACAATACCAATTTCCGGTTTCTATCTTGCCGTGTATCGGCAATTGCAGCCATATTGGCCGCAGAAATCCCAGGATAATAAATTATGTCCAGACAATTACAAAATGCAACATGCTCAAAACACTCTGATAACCCATCGTGAATCACCTCAAATGGTACACCTTAGAATAACAATCTAATAAACCCTCATACAGAATACATAAATATTTCAATAGTGCAAGTTGTTCCCTCAGCAATTCATTTTTTTTTTTTTAAACCTTTATTGTGCATAACCAGCAAACAGATACGGGCCCACAACCACACGGGCCGGCCTCGATAGCAGTCAATAGCACAAAAAGTACGGATAGTTCAATGCAGCAGTCCCCAAGAAGATATAAACAGCAATTGTCCAAGACGCGGCTAAAGGAAAGCGGGACCACCAGGACGAGGAGAAATGAGGTTAATTTTAAATTTTAGTGGTAAAGAAGGATCAGGTGCATTCAATCCATCGAAAACTATGGCAGGTAACCAACGAGTCATTAGCAAAACAAGGAGTAAAATAAAAAGCAACAAAGGATAGTGACCATCAGGATAATAGCACAATAACACAGTACATGTCGGCCATCGCCCGCCCCACGGACTCAGAACACCAAAACCATAAAAAACCAGAATCGAACACGGAGAAAGGAGGTGATATTACCCCAAAGCACCTAACAACCCTAAGGGAGGAAAGAAAAGGAAAAGAAGAAGACAAGAGAAAAAAGGCCCATAGAAACTGAAACTAAAGCAAACCCCTACCCCCACCCCCCCACCCTGCACGTATGCGGAGGCTACGGCCTACCCCCCCCAGCTGCGCGCCTGTCGCCCAGAAACCGAACCCGAAATTTAGAACAGAAAGAAGAGAAGAAAAGAAGGAAAAAACCTAATCCACAAAAGGCCGGAGGAGGGCCATCGAATTTCCCCAAAACACCATAATGTTGCATTCCTGCCGCCCGACCCCCGACCCCGCGACCAGTACAATACCCATCTTCAATTGCCCCGGCAGTCCATTAGTGTCCCAGCGATGCAAGTGAAACAGTCCCGACAGAATAAGGGGCGCTCTCAGCCCTGCCCCCTGCGATGCGAAGCAGCAACACAGTCCGGCCTCACGGTAGACATCTTGAAGGAGACAGGCGAATCAAATAACCCGACATGAATGGAGGGACGATCATTCAAGTCCATCAGAGACCCAGCAATGTAGGAGTCCGCGGCACAAACAAGAATAGCGCACGTCTGCGATCCCCCGGGATCGGTAGGCCCAGTCAATAGGAGTCGCATCAGGATGAGAAATCGAGACACGCCAGGGACCTCGGGGGGAGAAGGAAAACATGGCGCCCAGCTACGCTGCTCCAGCCGCACCACACGTCCCGAAACTGCAGCCTGCTCCAAGGATAGTACAGCCGGCATCATGACCACGATAGGTTCTCGCACCTTCAATTTGCCAGTGAGAGCCGGAATGGAGGGACAACAGAGGGTAGCGTCAACAGTGTCCTGCTCCCGGCGGCGTCCACATTCAAGCAATGGCGCCACAGGGGAAATCAAAGCCAGCCGGTCTCCCAGCACACGAGCAGCCGAATGTAGAGCTTCTCCCAGAGTAGCCAAGGCGCACATCACGTCACTGAGCAGTACTGGTTCACCGTGATGAGAGAAATCAACAGTCCTCCGCACGCGGGGCAAACAAGGGCAGCACTGCCCGTCAAGCCATCCACCATTACCATCCGCAGCCAGCCGGGCACCACACAGATCCGAGTAATGGCGCCGCCAGTCTTGAGGCTCAAAAGAGGCACACTGCATGGGGACGGAATATGATCTTTGGCGTGGGAGGACAGCCGTAGTTGTGGTGGCAGCCCAGGGTCCGCTGTACCAGGAAGGGAGAACAGTCCGTAAGATGGCGCCCAGCCGACTCGCAGGGAGACAAAGTATCAAATAGAGTCGCGGCCAAGGGAGAAACACGATACAATGTATTCCCCGTAGCGGCGATGTGAGAGCCCCTAAAGCAAGTAAGCGCGCCACAGGGAGCAGGACGAAGCTTGCGTCACCGTGGATGGTCCACCGGCCACGGCGACTGTGGTAGCGAGCGAGGCTGATCCCAGTCGAGAACAAAGACCTGGTGGCAGCCGCGCAGTGCGAGGCAGGGACGGAGACGCTTCAATCGGTGCACCGCCGGGATCCAGCAACAAAACACACCGATAGGTCCGGGGCCCCTTCCCGTTTCCGCCGATACTTGATAGTAGCAGGATAAACACAGGATTAGGCGGAAAACGGGAAAAAAGCAAGAGGGTCGGCGGAGCCGAGAGATCAGGCAGCCATCATGGTTGCTGGTTAGGCTCCTCCTCCCAGCAATTCATTTTTGAGTATGTATCGCACTTCAAAATACATCACATCTGTGAGAAGTTGGCCTGATGTGCAGTGTTCACTATTCTAGTGATCACTATATATCAGTCCAAACAACCCTTATTGATGATTGGTTGTAAGTCAACCTTATAGACCAGCTATCCTAGTAGCATGGATACGAGCAGTCTAAGGCTAAGACTCTAGAGGGCGTGTTAAGCCAGCTGTTTTACCATCACATTACCCCTTGAACACCCAGTGAAAGGACACCACACAAGTGTTATGAAAATAAACAATGTATTTATTAGAATCACAACAACCCTGTACTCTTTATGAGGACAGGGTGCTAAGCACACAACAA
The DNA here is from genome assembly GCF_964261635.1 of Lissotriton helveticus. NCBI lineage: Eukaryota > Metazoa > Chordata > Amphibia > Caudata > Salamandridae > Lissotriton > Lissotriton helveticus. The sequence continues at coordinate 59,616,018 of NC_136069.1, read as the reverse complement.
AACTCTAAAAGTGGAATGCGAGATTACTAGCAGGTAAGTACAGTACTAATAGGCTTTGGAATCGCTAGGACTTGACTAGGGAATCGTTAGATTACTTCTAGGAGACCTAGGGGACTCTGGTGCAGAGTGTGCACTCTCACGCGGGATGCGGTACAAAGTCTATGGAAGCTAGTAAAGGCAAAGTTAGTGTTCACGGGCGAACCCGACCTGGTAGGAAGAAAACGACAGTGGATCCTGACCCTTGGATAGTGAGGCTATGCTGGGACACCGAAGTGTCGAAGTTACCTAGCCCAGGGGCTGCAGCTGCATAGGTCTGAAAAGACGTCGGGAATCTCGTTGCCGGACCAGGAGCCTGGAAGAAGGAAGTTGCTGGCAGGCGACCAGTGAAGGAAAGTTCGATGGATCCAAGCCTGGATCAAGGAAGAAGAAAACCTGAAAGCAGAGGGGACCAAGTTCTTGAATCACTAGCCAGTGATTAAGTGGGCACCAGGATGGCACCGGGCGAAGTCACCGCAGTCAGGTGAGTGGGCGCTGCTGGGCTCTGCAGTCTCTCGGACCAGGAGGCGTTGTCGGCGACCAGGATGGAGGTGCGAGCTGTCCCACGAAGGTTCTTGCTGTCGACGTCGCTGGACCCAGGATTGGGCAACAAGTCTTGGCAAATGCAAGGCCCACGCGGTGGACCTAAAATGGCGTCTTAGCCGGACCAGGAGGGTCCAGGGTACTTCTCCGATGGAGGGAAGCAAGGGCCAGTCTGGAGCAACCAGACCAGCAGCAGTGTTGTCGTCGGGCGTCGTTCGGAAGGCCACAAGCCAGCGGGCTAGTAGCCAAACAACGCGGTGAGCAGCAAAAAGCAGAAGGGCCCCACGCCGATCGTGGAGATGCTGGGGGGCTGCTCTTCGGTGTTGGAGCTGCTCAGGGTGGGGGCTTCTCGGACCCCAAAGCACTCACCAGGAAATTACTCGGTGGGCTTGCTGTGCAGAAGTCGTGCAGTCTTGGCGATGGCCGGTCCCTCGAGGTCTCGTCGCACCCACGGTTCTCAGCTGTGCTGTAGAGGTGGGTAGAGGTCAGAGGTGCCAGGGAAGCCGGGTCTCGTCGAGCTGGGCAGTCGGATTCCGGAGGAAGGACGTGCAGCAGACCGCAGTGTTCTTAGATGGTGCCTGCGGATGCAGGGTGACTACTCCTTAGCCACAAGGGAGAATCTTGAGGAAGAAATCGTGAAGTCCTTTCGTGGAAAGGGGTATCTTGATTCCAAAGATGATCTGATTTGGAAGGGGGCCAGTCTCTACCTTTATCTTGGAAAAGGGGGCTGGCACGCGACTAAGTCCTGCCCTAGGGGTGGGACCAGGAGGGGGGTGGTTACACCCACTTCCTTGGCGGGCTTTTCCCCAGCACAGGGTCTGGAGTGTCCCTGGAACTGGTTTAAGCCAGCCTATGCACAGTGAGCACCGGGGTGCCACGTGCAGTCACCTTCCTCTGAAGCCCTGCCTACCTACAATACACAAAACCCTGTCTGGGACGGTGCTGGCACCGCCCCTGGCAGGAAACCCTTTGTCCTTATCTCCTGCTCTGGGAGGACTCCCAGCAGCAGGAGGGCAGACTTGTGTCTCGGTGGCAGCATCCATTTTGTGGATGCTAAGGCTCTGTCTGACTTTTAACCGGGTTATAGGTTACATGCATGTCGTGTCCCTCTAGAAGGGTGGAATGCTAACCCCGTCGCCAGAATTGGCGAGGGGTTAGTATTCCAATTCGTATGACACCTTACTCGACATGTTTTGATAAAGCGATACCAGAGTTGGCATTTAACCGCGAGGATTATAATGCACTTAAGAGTATACGGTATGCGATATCATGGAAACGGCTAAGGGATAGATCCCGAAAGCCGCAGACAGGCTCAGCTCATGCCAGAGCACCATCTCACACGATTCCAAGCACTCTGCCTTCAGGATTGTTAAGGCCTGCCATAGGAGTGACTGATAGGAGATCTGTGTGTCCATTTTAGGGTTAGATATAGGTATACTATATCTAAAGCAAAGGGTGAGTACACCACCTTGCCCCAGCTGTCGTGCAGCCAGTTGTGCCAGTTTAGTTAGTCAGCCCAGGGGTGGCATAATACATGCTTCAGCCCCTGGGAGACTTCTGGGTACACCTCAGCCCTGGGTACAGGGACTTGGAGAGGGCCCAGTGCCAATTCAATACCTGAGTACAATTTGGATAGAGAGAACAGCTAGGCTGTGGGTCTGATTAGCAGGCCCACAGCCAGGGAAAGTCGTAAACCAGTGCAGCAAAAAGCAAAAATCTGGGTGATCATAGGATTGCAGACCCTACTCTCCTACATGACCCCCCCCCCAAACTTTGGGACAATAAACTAACCTTGACCAGGTGAGTCTTCTTGCTCTAAGTGGAAATACCTGGAGAGCCCATCAGCATTGCTGTGATCAGTACCAGGTCTATGCTCCACTGTAAAATCCATCCCCTGTAGGGAAATGGACCACCTAAGCAGTTTGGGGTTTTCACCCTTCATCTGATTTAGCCACAAGAGGGGCTTATGGTCTGTCTGAATGGTGAAGTGAGTGCCAAACAAGTAGGCCCTCAACTTCTTCAGGGCCCAGACCACAGCAAAGGCCTCCCTCTCAATAGCTGACCAATTTTTCTCTCTGGGTGTCAACCTTCTACTAATGAAAGCAATAGGCTGATCATTACCATCAAAATTCAGTTGAGACGGAACAGCCCCCACACCCAACTCAGAAGCATCTGTTTGGACAATGAATGGCTTGGAGTAATCTGGACTCTTTAGGATAGGTGCTGTGCACATGGCCTGCTTTAGGTCATTGAATGCTTTCTGACAGCTTGCTGTCCACTGAACTTTCTTTGGCATCTTCTTGCTTGTCAGGTCATTAAGAGGGGTCACTATGGACCCATAATTTCTGACAAACTTCCTATAGTACCCAGTCAGGCCCAAGAAAGCTCGAACTTGAGTCTGGGTGATTGGAGGAGTCCAGTCCTTGATGGCCTGTATCTTACTCTCCAGTGGCTGAACCTGGCCTCCACCTACAAGGTGGCCCAGGTATACAACCTGTGTCTGCCCTATCTGGCACTTTGTGGCCTTGATAGTGAGGCCTGCCTTTTGCAGAGCCTCTAACACTTTCCTCAGGTGGACCAGGTGATCCTCCCAGGTGGAGCTAAAGACAGCAATATCATCAAGATAAGCTGCACAGAAGTCATCCAGCCCAGTGAGGACTTGATTCACCAACCTTTGGAAGGTGGCAGGTGCATTTTTCAAACCAAAGGGCATTACCACAAACTGATAATGCCCACCAGGGGTAGAAAATGCTGTCTTGGGTTTGGCCTCCTCAGCTAACCTGATTTGCCAATACCCAGCTGTCAAATCAAATGTACTTAAGAATTTGGCAGAAGCCAATTTATCTATAAGTTCAACTGCTCTTGGAATTGGGTGGGCATCAGTCTTAGTGACTGCATTGAGGCCTCTGTAGTCTACGCAAAACCTCATCTCTCTCTTACCACCCTGGGTGTGAGGCTTTGGCACTAGAACTACTGGGCTAGCCCAAGGGCTATCTGAGGGCTCAATGACTCCCAGCTCCAACATTTTCTGCACTTCAGTTTTGATGCAGTCTCTAACATGATCAGGCTGTCTGTAGATTTTACTCTTGACAGGCAGACTGTCTCCAGTGTCAACATCATGGGTACACCAATCAGTTTGGCTGGGTGTCAGAGAGAACATATGTCTGTAGGATTGCAGAACTTGCCTGCAATCCTGTTGCTGATGTTCAGTGAGGCTGCCACAAAAGACAACACCATCAACTGATCCATCATCAGGATTCTGAGTGAGCAGGTCTGGGAGAGGGTCACTCTCTTCCTCCTGTCCCTCATCTGTGGCCATGAGCAAGCTCATGTCCTTCCTGTCAACATATGCCTTGAGCCTGTTAACATGGAGCACTCTGAGAGGGCTCCTGGGAGTTCCAAGGTCCACCAAGTAGGTAACCTCTCCCTTTTGCTCAATGATGGTGTGGGGCCCAGACCATTTGTCTTTCAGAGCTGCTGGGGCCACTGGCTCCAGCACCCACACCTTCTGTCCTGGCTGGTACACAGTCAGAACAGCCTTTTGGTCATGCCAAGCTTTTTGAAGTTCTTGGCTGGCCTCAAGGTTTTTAGATGCCTTTTCCATGTACTCAGCCATCCTGGAGCGGAGACCAAGTACATAGTCCACTATGTTGGTTGCAGGCTTTTTGAGAGGTCTCTCCCATCCTTCCTTCACCAAACACAGGGGTCCTCTTACAGGATGTCCATACAGAAGCTCAAAAGGGCTGTAGCCAACCCCCTTCTGTGGGACCTCTCTGTAAGCAAACAAGAGGCAGGGGATCAGGACATCCCATCTTCTCCTAAGAGTTTCAGGTAGTCCATGAATCATCCCTTTCAGGGTCCTGTTGAATCTCTCAACAAGCCCATTGCATTGTGGGTGGTAGGGTGTGGTGAACTTGTAGTTTACACCACACTCCTTCCACATTGCAGTCAGATATCCTGACATGAAGTTTGTACCTCTGTCAGAAACGACCTCCTTGGGGAAACCCACTCTGGAGAACACTCCAACTAGGGCTCTTGCCACTACAGGTGCTGTAGTGGTCCTAAGGGGAATAGCTTCAGGATACCTGGTGGCATGATCCACCACCACCAGTATAAACTTGTGCCCTGATGCTGTCTGGGGTTCCATTGGACCAACAATGTCAATCCCCACTCTTTCAAAGGGAACCCCCTCCACAGGTAGTGGTATGAGGGGGGCCTTTGTTGTGCCACCTGACTTACCACTGGCTTGGCAAGTGACACAGGAGCGACAAAACTCCTTGGTATTCTCATTCATATGGGGCCAGTGAAAGTGTGAGACAAGCCTGTCCCAAGTCTTTGTCTGACCTAAGTGACCTGCAAGGGGAATCTCATGGGCCAAGGTGAGAAGGAAACCTCTCAGAGACAAGGGGATGACCAGCCTCCTGGTTGCACCAGGCTTGGGGTCTCTTGACTCAGAGTACAGGAGTCCATCTTCCCAGTATACCCTGTGGGCACCTGTGGCATTCCCTGCAGCCTCAGCAGCAGCCTGCTGTCTGAGGGGTTCAAGGGAAGGGCAGCTCAACTGTTCCTTCCCCAGGTCTGCTCTGGAGGGTCCCCCTGAGCCCAGAAACTCAACTTGATCAAGTTCAAGCTCTTTAGGCTCAGTTTCCCTCAGCTCTTCCAGATCAGCCTCCTCAGAGACTTGATCCTCAACCTGGGGCAAGGGGGAAGGCAAAGCCTTACCCTTACTGCTCTTCTTCTTGGAAGGTGTCTGGTCCATAATTTCAGGATCCAGCACCTGTTCAGTGGGGCATCTTCTGGCCTGTGACCTAGTCACAGCAAGCACGTGTGCTGGCAAGCCTAACATCTCCATGTGAGTCCTCTGCTCCACTTCTGACCATTGTGATGACTCCAAATCATTGCCCAACAGACAATCAACTGGGAGGTCTGAACTGACTACAACTTTCTTTTGTCCCTTCACTCCACCCCAGGAGAAAGCCACAATTGCCACACTATGACTAGTAGTGACATTGCTGGCATTGGTCACCAGGAAATCAGTACCTGGCATGATCTGTCCAGGGTCCACAAAGTTAGGTGTCACCATGGTGACACTGGCACAAGTGTCCCTATAGGCCTGAGCCATTTTGCCATTTATCAAAGGTGTCTGCCTGTATTTGCCCAAAGTATTGGGACTTATTTCAGGGGACATATCCATATCCCCTGTACAGACAAGGACAGCCTGAGTGAGTGTGCCAACTAAGTTGTCAGACCCCTCAGTACCCAAGGTTAACCCAACTAATGCCTTGGGAGGTACACTACCACTACTGACTGTACTAGGGGGTGCAGTTGCCTTAGGGGCTGTAGTGGCAGGAGTTTGTCCTCCTCTTTTGGTGCACTCACTAAACCAGTGAGATTTACTTTTACAGTACTGGCACCACCTTTTTGACTGGCCTTCTTGAGTCTTCTTCTTCTGGGAAGCCTGACCCCCACCCTCTTTGGTTTGTTGGGGACCTGGTGAAGACTTCTGGTCATTTTGCTCATTCTTAACATTACCCTTCTGGTCTGCTTTCTTCTGACCACCCTGGTTCTGGTTCTGGTTCTGCTTGATCCTTGTCCTGACCCATTTGTCTGCCTTCTTTCCCAATTCTTGGGGAGAGGTCAGATCTGAATCAACAAGGTGCTGGTGCAACAACTGGTTCTGACAATTGTTTAAAATTTGTTCTCTCATCATTAGATTATACAATCCTGTGTAATCTGTAACCTTGCTACCCAGCAACCAGCCCTCCAAAGCCTTAGTGGCACAATCCACAAAGTCAGACCAGTCCTGAGACTGAGTTTTCTGGGTGTCTCTGAACAGCAACCTGTACTGCTCAGTGGTTAAACCAAACCCATCAACCAGTGTATTCTTCAGGACCTGGTAATTGTTAGCATCCTCTACTCTTGTAGTGAGGAGCTTATCTCTACCTTTACCATCAAAGGAGAGCCACAGTATAGCTGCCCACTGACTCTGGGGAATGCACTGCACAGTGCAGGCCCTCTCCAGAGCAGCCATCCATTTCTGGATATCATCCCCTTGCTTAAAGGGGGGCACTATCTTAGTCAGGTGTTTAGTATCTAAACCCTTCTCTCTATCTCTTGGGAGATTGCTGCCACCAGTGGGAGCTAGCCCACTCATCTGCTGCTCTCTAGCAAAGGCAAGCTTCTCTTTGGCCAGGGCAAGTTCTTCCCTTTCAATCCTCAGTTCAGCTTGTCTCATCCTAGCTTCATGCTCCCTTCTCTGAGGGGAAGTAAATCTCCTCTGTGGAGGATTCCTTCTCCCCTGAGAAGAGGCATTAGAGTGCAGAGATCTATTGGAGTCCCTAGAAAGAGATCTATCTCTCCTAACTCCAAGGTTAGGCCCACTTCGGGTTAGTACTGGGGGTCCCCCAGATCCTAGCCCAAGTAAGTCTAAGTTGGCCCTGGTTAGCCTTCTGACTACCTCAAGACCTTTGTCTACCTCATCCCCAGAGAGTTCCTCTTGATCCTCCTCCTCAACTACAGTAGCAATGTTGGGGAGATCTGGATCCTCAGAGGTTCCCTCTAAGGCTGGCATGTTCTCATGTAACTGAGAAAGCTTTCTGGCATCATATGTCTCTAAGAGACCTATCAGAAAGGGAATGGTGGGGTTAGACCCCTGCTTCAGTTTCCTGGAGACACAGATCTGTCTCATCTCCTGGAAACTGAGAGCTGCATATCTTGAAGTGACCTGTGGAGGGTCAACACTGACCAGGGGAGTCTCAGTAGATTCTCCCTGGGTAGACATGCTTTTCTAGTGAGGTGTAAGTGGTGCACTTACCTACACTATATGTTTGCCTACTGATCCCTTGCTAGAGTTGTAGTTTAGGGTGTGCTAGGCCCTAGGAGCTACAACAGCTGGTTCAGTAGAACTCAGAGTATTCTAAGCTAAGTTATATGTACCTTTAGTACTTATGTGATCTTTCACAAGATATTCTTAGGGCATGTGTGGTAAAACAACAGCAAGCTCAAATCCCACCGCTGCCACCAATGTGAGAAGTTGGCCTGATGTGCAGTGTTCACTATTCTAGTGATCACTATATATCAGTCCAAACAACCCTTATTGATGATTGGTTGTAAGTCAACCTTATAGACCAGCTATCCTAGTAGCATGGATACGAGCAGTCTAAGGCTAAGACTCTAGAGGGCATGTTAAGCCAGCTGTTTTACCATCACATTACCCCTTGAACACCCAGTGAAAGGACACCACACAAGTGTTATGAAAATAAACAATGTATTTATTAGAATCACAACAACCCTGTACTCTTTATGAGGACAGGGTGCTAAGCACACAACAAAACTCTAAAAGTGGAATGCGAGATTACTAGCAGGTAAGTACAGTACTAATAGGCTTTGGAATCGCTAGGACTTGACTAGGGAATCGTTAGATTACTTCTAGGAGACCTAGGGGACTCTGGTGCAGAGTGTGCACTCTCACGCGGGATGCGGGACAAAGTCTATGGAAGCTAGTAAAGGCAAAGTTAGTGTTCACGGGCGAACCCGACCTGGTAGGGAGAAAACGACAGTGGATCCTGACCCTTGGATAGTGAGGCTATGCTGGGACACCGAAGTGCCGAAGTTACCTAGCCCAGGGGCTGCAGCTGCATAGGTCTGAAAAGACGTCGGGAATCTCGTTGCCGGACCAGGAGCCTGGAAGAAGGAAGTTGCTGGCAGGCGACCAGTGAAGGAAAGTTCGATGGATCAAGCCTGGATCAAGGAAGAAGAAAACCTGAAAGCAGAGGGGACCAAGTTCTTGAATCACTAGCCAGTGATTAAGTGGGCACCAGGATGGCACCGGGCGAAGTCACCGCAGTAAGGTGAGTGGGCGCTGCTGGGCTCTGCAGTCTCTCGGACCAGGAGGCGTTGTCGGCGACCAGGATGGAGGTGCGAGCTGTCCCACGAAGGTTCTTGCTGTCGACGTCGCTGGACCCAGGATTGGGCAACAAGTCTTGGCAAATGCAAGGCCCACGCGGCGGACCTAAAATGGCGTCTTAGCCGGACCAGGAGGGTCCAGGGTACTTCTCCGATGGAGGGAAGCAAGGGCCAGTCTGGAGCAACCAGACCAGCAGCAGTGTTGTCGTCGGGCGTCGTTCGGAAGGCCACAAGCCAGCGGGCTAGTAGCCAAACAACGCGGTGAGCAGCAAAAAGCAGAAGGGCCCCACGCCGATCGTGGAGATGCTGGGGGGCTGCTCTTCGGTGTTGGAGCTGCTCAGGGTGGGGGCTTCTCGGACCCCAAAGCACTCACCAGGAAATTACTCGGTGGGCTTGCTGTGCAGAAGTCGTGCAGTCTTGGCGATGGCCGGTCCCTCGAGGTCTCGTCGCACCCACGGTTCTCAGCTGTGCTGTAGAGGTGGGTAGAGGTCAGAGGTGCCAGGGAAGCCGGGTCTCGTCGAGCTGGGCAGTCGGATTCCGGAGGAAGGACGTGCAGCAGACCGCAGTGTTCTTAGATGGTGCCTGCGGATGCAGGGTGACTACTCCTTAGCCACAAGGGAGAATCTTGAGGAAGAAATCGTGAAGTCCTTTCGTGGAAAGTGGTATCTTGATTCCAAAGATGATCTGATTTGGAAGGGGGCCAGTCTCTACCTTTATCTTGGAAAAGGGGGCTGGCACGCGACTAAGTCCTGCCCTAGGGGTGGGACCAGGAGGGGGGTGGTTACACCCACTTCCTTGGCGGGCTTTTCCCCAGCACAGGGTCTGGAGTGTCCCTGGAACTGGTTTAAGCCAGCCTATGCACAGTGAGCACCGGGGTGCCACGTGCAGTCACCTTCCTCTGAAGCCCTGCCTACCTACAATACACAAAACCCTGTCTGGGACGGTGCTGGCACCGCCCCTGGCAGGAAACCCTTTGTCCTTATCTCCTGCTCTGGGAGGACTCCCAGCAGCAGGAGGGCAGACTTGTGTCTCGGTGGCAGCATCCATTTTGTGGATGCTAAGGCTCTGTCTGACTTTTAACCGGGTTATAGGTTACATGCATGTCGTGTCCCTCTAGAAGGGTGGAATGCTAACCCCGTCGCCAGAATTGGCGAGGGGTTAGTATTCCAATTCGTATGACACCATAAAGCGATACCAGAGTTGGCATTTAACCGCGAGGATTATAATGCACTTAAGAGTATATGGTATGCGATATCATGGAAACGGCTAAGGGATAGATCCCGAAAGCCGCAGACAGGCTCAGCTCATGCCAGAGCACCATCTCACACGATTCCAAGCACTCTGCCTTCAGGATTGTTAAGGCCTGCCATAGGAGTGACTGATAGGAGATCTGTGTGTCCATTTTAGGGTTAGATATAGGTATACTATATCTAAAGCAAAGGGTGAGTACACCACCTTGCCCCAGCTGTCGTGCAGCCAGTTGTGCCAGTTTAGTTAGTCAGCCCAGGGGTGGCATAATACATGCTTCAGCCCCTGGGAGACTTCTGGGTACACCTCAGCCCTGGGTACAGGGACTTGGAGAGGGCCCAGTGCCAATTCAGTACCTGAGTACGATTTGGATAGAGAGAACAGCTAGGCTGTGGGTCTGATTAGCAGGCCCACAGCCAGGGAAAGTCGTAAACCAGTGCAGCAAAAAGCAAAAATCTGGGTGATCATAGGATTGCAGACCCTACTCTCCTACAACATCCCAGTTACTAGTATTCAGGATTGTCCCAGATGAGATGACATCTCCTCCCCCATATTTAGACCTCCAGGTGCTTTAGTCTCTAAGTCAATTATATATCGAGACTCCAGTCTTCTGAGTGTCTGTAATTTGTTGCCACCTCGTGGACTTTCAAGAACACAGTCCAAACAGAAAAATCTCAGGAGATCCCTGTTGCTGTCATGCTTAATTGCAAAATGCCGTGCGACCGGATAGGAAAAATCTCTATTAGCGATCTCCCGCATGTGCTCTAGCACCCTCAATTTCACTGGATTAATAGTGCTGCCAATGTATCTCAGTTGTCAAAGACATATTAAGCAGTAAACAGCATGGTCTGTATGGCAGGACATCAATTTGTTTATTCTCCTACCCCCTTTACAGCCTTTCACATCATATGTTAAAGTTCGTTTACTGGATGCGCAGGCTTTGCACTTCCCACAGGGGAAGAAGCCCTTAGCATCCTTCAATGTTCCCTTCTTCTTCCCTATTGGATTTAAATGGCTCTGAACCATATAATCACGTAAGGATCTCGCCTTTTTAAAAGTTATAAGCGGGGCAACTGGTATATCAGGACCAACAATGTGATCAGTTTTTAAGATGTACCAGTGTTTAGTCATTATAGATCTTAATTTGAAGGAGTTAGCTGAATAGGGCGTGATCATGCGAAATTTACCATCAGTGGTAGGACGTGTCTGTTTCTCAAAGAGAGAACTCCGGGACAGTTTTCTCACTCTACTCAGAGCATCATGTAAGAGATTCCGTTTATATCCTCTATCAGAGAATCTGTCCATACTCTCACTGGCTGCCTTTTCAAAGTCTTCATCTTGGGTACAATTGCGCCTAAGTCTGAGAAATTCCCCGTAGGGGATGCTATTTATAAGTCTCCGGGGGTGGCTACTGGAAGCGTGCAACACGCTGTTTCCAGCCGTAGGCTTTCGATACAGTAGGGTGCAGATCTTACCATCCCGCACACTCACTTGAAGGTCCAGGTAATTGACCTTTTCTTGACTCACTTCCCCCGTAAATCTTAGGTTGCAATTGTTGTTATTTAGCATTAGTATGTACTCCTTGGGGTCTGCCACAGGCCCATCCCATACTAGGAACAGGTCATCTATATACCCGCACCAGGCTACCACTTTGTTGTTCCATGTGGCATTCTCAGGGGCCCAGGCTACCTGCTCCTCCCACCAGCCAACGAATAAATTTGCGTGGCTGGGGGCGAAGCAGGAGCCCATTGCCGTACCAGACAGCTGCCTGTATATGTCGTCCTGAAAAAGAAAGATGTTATGATGTAAACAAAAATTAATAAGTTCCAACAGCATCTTATTATGCATAGCATATTTTAGTTGCTTTTTGTTCAGGAAGTATTCTACGGCATGTAGGCCCTGTTCGTGCTCAATGCATGTGTAGAGACTTGTTATGTCAAGAGTTAAAAGTACATAAGTAGGTTGCCAGTCTAAGTTTTCCACTTTTTCAATGAAGTCTGACGTGTCTCTGATGTAAGACTTTAATGAGAGTAAAACCTCAAATAGGTAATGGTCCAAACATTTGGAGAGATTCTCAGTTAATCCCCCTATAGAGGAGATAATAGGTCTTCCTGGAGGATTGTCAATGTTCTTGTGAATTTTAGGCAGGTCATAAAAAGAGGGCAGAATTGGATTTACAGTTTTCAGAAATAAATATTCTTCCAGTTCTATCCTCTGCTTGTCGTGCCATTTTTTCAATAGATCATGTAGTCTGTCAATACTCACAAGATAATCTTTCTTGGTTATTACGGCATAGCAAGTCTCGTCCTGTAATTGTCGCATGGCTTCTGTCACATATTGTTCTCTTGACATGATGACAATGTTTCCTCCTTTATCGGAGGGTTTACATACAATGGAGTTGTCCTCCGACAATCTTTTTATCGCCAATCTTTGTTCTTTCGTAATATTGAAAGTTCTCCGTTGGGAAGTTTGCTCTGTCCTCATAGTCATCAGGTCCCTGATAACTGCATCGGAGAAAGTAGCAATGACATCCATTGCCGTTTGTGGGACGAATTTAGATGTTAATTTCAACCCACTCTTAGGTGCTTCCTGATCAATTTCAATATTGGCTAGTCTCTGTGTGAGAGTATTTGTCACTTCGCTTGTTTCCATGTGACCCTCTGATCGGAGGTTCTGTAAAACTTCACATGCGGTCAAATCATTGACGTTTAGGAGGTCAGTGTCCTTCTTATTGTTTCCCAGATGTTTAACTTCTCTGGCAGTTGGTTTGACCTTGAAGAATTTATGTAATTTGATCTTCCGAATGAATTTGTAAAGATCTATTCTTGTTTGGGTGTATTCCATGTTGGTATTTGGACAGAATGTAAGTCCCAGTTTTAGAACGGATTCCTCCGCGGATGTCAAGGGTCTACGGGACAATTTTACTATAGTTAGGTGGTCGGATGGAGTTACCACCTCCCTCTTCTCTGACTTCTTGTTATTCTTGAGGCTGTATTGTTTTGCCCGCTGTCTCTCCCCCTTCCAGCCACCACGTCTGGTTTGCCTGCCCCTTCCGGAGGTTTGTTTTTGCCATCTCTCAACCAGCTTTCCCTGATTACATTGAACTCCTGATGAAAAGGAGTTTTGGTAGCTGTCATGAAAGGGCCTGCATCTGATTCTTCTTTGCCAGATCTTTCCGTGGCTGATCATATTTTTTGGAAAAGGTCAAGACCCTGCCCATCGCGTAATCCCGTTCGTCACGGCAAAATTTCTCCTGCTTCCTCATTTTGATCTTTATTTCATATTTCTGTAATCTTTTTTTCATGACTGCCCTTAGTTTTTCCTGTTCATTTTTATCTGGATTTTTTGAAAGTTCTTCTTCCATCTCCTCAATCTCCTTTACCACCTTATCCCGATCACTCCATGCAAATTGGACTAAAATTTCAAGCATCACTTTGCATGAGTTGGCTATGTGCGTAGCCCATGTTTCCAGCAGGAGGGGATCGGGATTTTCATATGCAGGGACAGTAAAAATTCGTAGTCCTCTGGGCACCCTTTGTACCTCAATGTACCCCTGCAAAGATATCCCCTCCCACCATTTTCGTAGTTCTCTCTCGTAGAGTTTCTCCAATTTCTGAAACTGGGTTGTCAATGTATTGGTTGCCTCCATGTTGACCTTTGGAGGCGGTTTAGAGATGTCAGGGTTCTTGTTTTTAAAGATGTCCCCAGCCGGGATATATAAGCAACTGCAGCCTCATACACACCAGAGCTGAATAATGCTGCAAGGACTCCCCATTATAACATGAAACCATGCATTAGAAACAGGGAAAAACAACAATAAAACATGTTTTGAATCTGTTTTAATGCTTGGCAGCCAGCAGAAACTCTCATAAAGGACTGACAGCATAGACAGCTCCCAGGCTGCATTTCAAAAACACAGTCTAAAAAGACTGAAAAGCTAACGCATAACAACATAGAGAAAAACTGGCACTGTGCCTTTAAGGCACTCATGACCCCCAGCTTACCATCATGCCTCAGGGGTGACAGTTAGGTCAGTTGTTCTTTCCGGCTCCTTCAGGAAGGATCCTGGTTACACAGCTCCACTTCTTTCTGATTTTAGTCAGAAATAATCTTTGTTTTTCGCAACTTTATTGACTTACTTCGACGTCTTCCACCTTCTGAAGTAAGGATCTGTCTTTTTTGGACAGTTTTGGGCATTTTTTAACACTTAAAATGCCTTCTCTTTTTTACTCCTGTTCTTCTTGTAGTAAAACGAAGGCCAAAACAGACTCTCATGAGGTCTGTATAATTTGTTTGCCTGAAGACCATGACCCTAAGACTTGTCCTCATTGCCAAACCCTGTCCAAGAGAACATTGAAGGACAGAGAAAGGATTCACCTGTATGGCCTGGCAGAAAAATCTTCTAGAGGAAGGTGTCCGGTGAGGAAGGGTTCCAAGAGGTCTAGAACTCCATCTAAAAGCAAGACCTCTCATCCTTCTACATCGGCGTCGGGCTCCATTGACAGCGGGCTCACCGTCGAGAAGACATTGTCACTCCGGTACGTCATCGACGTCGAAGATTCGTGACCCTCCGCCGTCGTCAACCCGGCAACTATCGGCATCGAGGAACAGAAGCCCTCCGCCATCGCTAACTCGGCAGCGATCGGTGTCGAGGAGTATCAGCCCTCCGCCGTTGTCAACCCGGTGACGATGAGTAGAAATCCTCCGCCGTCATCAGCACGACGTTCGGCGTCGAGAGCAGGTTCCCCTCCGTTGTCGCAAGTCCATCGACGTCGAGGGGTGAGAGTCCTCCGCCGTCGTCATCCCGGAGACCATCTGCGTCGAGGATGGGAACTCCTCCGTCATCGTCTCAATGACGATCAGCGTCGAGGATAGACACCCCTTCCGCCATCGTCTCGACGACCTTCGAGGTCGAGGATAGACACCACTCCGCCGTCATCTCGACGACGTTTGCCGTCGAGTAAGAAAAGTCCTCCGCCGTTGTCACTACGACGTTCGACATCGAGGAAGAGGAGCCCTCCGCCGCCGTCTTCAAACCGACGTTCGACGTCAAGGCGCAGAGACCCTTCACCTGGATCTGAACGGCGGCGGTCGCCGCCGGATCGACGTTCAGCGTCGAGCAGAAGGGAAGTCCAGACGTCGTCAGCACCGTCGTCATGGAGTAAGGAACCATCGAGACCAGTCACATCAGACCGGAGATCGACCTCAAGGAGAAGGTCCAGTTTGACATCGAAGGGCGCACGCCCGGCATCAAGGCCTACCTCAGTAAGATCTTTGGAAGGATCGGTGGTACTGGTGACGGAATCAACTTTGCGCCATTCTTTCACTCCTCTGGACAGCCTTCTACGAGGTCAGCCTCTCCAGAAGCCAGCAGACCTGCTCATCAGTCCCCATCACATCATAGGGAGACTGCCTCTGCTGTGCACTTGTCCCCGAGATGGCTTTTTCCCCTGCATCTCTGGAAAGATTCTGGGACGACACGGCGGATGCAAGACTATGCCAGTCCTATCCATAGGTCACCTTTGCAAACATCGGTGCTGGAAGTGGACAGGTCGAGTACCCCTAGACGTGGCGAACGCACGGGCAGATCCTGAGAACAAAGACATGACAGATCACGTTCCCCCAGACGGGAGGAACACACAGACAGATCGCGGGGACGAAGGCATAGTGTCCATCGCAGAAGTAGGAGGACACCATCTACTTCTTCTTCAACCTGCTTGTCAAAGAGGGATTATTCCCCTACATTATCGGACAGCCCTATCTCGAGGGTGTCTGCATTAGATGATATCAATTCCTACCACTATGTGCTTCAGAGAGGGGCTCAGAAGCTCAACAACGAAATGTCCGTCCCTCAGGTAGCGACGACGGTGTTCTTCAAGACTCGGCATCAGAAGACAATGTCTCGTCCATTGCTCCCCTTGGTTCCAAGGATTCTTGACCCTGTGATGGACACCTTCCTGATGCCAGCCAACATCAAGGCAGTGCCAGCTCGAATCCAAAAGAAGTACAAGCCGGCTTCTTCAGACCCAGTCTTCTTGAAGACAGACCCGCCTGCAGATTCAGTAATCGTTGCGGCGGCAAGGAAGACTCATGCTGTCACTGCAAATTCATCGTTCCCCCCGATAAGGAGAGCAGGTCCCAGGACTCTTGGGGACGCAAGGTTTGCAACTCTGCGACTTCAACCCTAAAGGTCTCCAGTGCGGCTGCTTTGTTATGCCGCAACGACAGGGACTTGTGGGACTCCTTGGACCGCTTCAAAGAGAAGCTACCAAAAGAAGATTAGAAGGACTTTGATGAGATAGTCACCGAGGGATCACTTGTTGCAAACCAAATGATCAGCACGGCAGCAGACGGCGCTACTCTATCGGCGCATTCTTATGCTCATGGAGTCTGCACCAGAAGATCCTCGTGGTTGAGACTGACAGGTCTCAAGCCTGACGAATTCTAAATCTCCCATTCTCTGGCTCCTCTCTCTTTAGCACTCATGCAGATGAGGAGATGAGCAGAATGAAGGCAGAGCTTGACACTATCAAGGCCGTCGGCCTGGAAAAGAAGAAAGAATTCAAGCATCTGTACAGACCCAATCAGCGCAAGGGATCCCAACAGAGGGTTCAAACCCCTCAGTGGTGCCAGGGGAAAAAGTAGGGCAAGTCTCAATATCAGGGACGTAAATCGAACAGAGGTAGAAGTGGTCACCAACAGCAGCCCTCTACCACGGCTAGAACAGGAGGAAAGTCATGAACAGTGGCTTCCTCTGGCACTGTTGCCCACTCCAGTGAGGGGAAGTGCGTCACATCATCTGGCAGAGTGGTGCAGCATCACAAAAGATTTTTGGGTGCTCAATATACTGCGCAATGGATACACACTACGTTTCCGTGTGCTTCCGAAGGACATTCCTCCAAAAAGATCTCGTCCTCGCCAACTAAAGTTACTCCGACAGGAGGTGAAAGCTCTTCTTCAAAAACAAGCCATAGAAGAGGTTCCTCCCTCCCAGCGAGGAAAGGGAGTCTAATCCAGGTACTTTCTTGTGCCCAAAAAAGATCAGGAGCACAAGTTCAGACCTATCCTGGATCTTCGCCTTCTGAAAAGAGTCATTGTGAAGGAGAAGTTTCGCATGTTGGCCCTTCATCAAATATGTCCACTTCTGCAAGTAGGAGATTGGATGTGTTCGGTGGACCTCCAAGATGCGTACTTCCACATACCAATTTGTCTGCGTCACCGCAAGTATCTGAGGTTCGTGGTCGGACACAAACGCTATCAGTACAAAGTCTTACCCTTCGGGCTCAAGTCTGCCCCACGAGTCTTTACCAAGTGCATGGCAGTGGTTGCAGCCGCCCATCACAGAAGAGGTCTGTTCGTCTATCCTTACTTGGACGATTGGCTTCTCAAAGGACCATCTCCTCAACAAATATAGAGCGACTTCCAAGTTTGT
This sequence comes from Lissotriton helveticus, assembly GCF_964261635.1. Taxonomy (NCBI): domain Eukaryota; kingdom Metazoa; phylum Chordata; class Amphibia; order Caudata; family Salamandridae; genus Lissotriton; species Lissotriton helveticus. The sequence continues at coordinate 59,598,854 of NC_136069.1, read as the reverse complement.
CTGCAGCATTTACACAACCTGGGCCTTCATGTCAACATGGAGAAGTCCGTGCAGCAGCCCACCCAGGCGATCCACTATCTAGGATCTATTCTGGATACAAACAAAGGAAGAGCGTTTCCTTCGGAGGAGAGTGTAGGAGAGTGGGGTCTGCAATCCTATGGTCACCCCAGATTTTTGCTTTTTGCTTCACTGGTTTACGACTTTCCCTGGCTGTGGGCCTGCTAATCAGACCCACAGCCTAGCTGTTCTCTCTCTAAATTGACAACCATGTACCTTAGGTGCATTTACCAATTGGTACTGGGCCACCTTATCAGTCCCTGTACATTATACCTTAGGTATCCAGGGCATAGGTGTACCCAGGGCCTACCAGGGGCTGAAGCATGTATTATGCCACCCCTGGCTGGCCATCTAAACAGACACAACTGGCTGCACGACAGCTGGGGCAAGGTGGTGTAATCACCCTTTGCTTTAGATATAGTTACCTATATCTAAACCTAAAATGGACACATATATTCCTATCAGTCACTCCTATTGAAGGCCTTATCAATCCTGAAGGCAGAGTGCTTGGAATTATGTGAGGTGGTGCTCTGGCATGAGCTGAGCCCGTTTGCAGCTTGCGGAACCAAGTCCTAATAGCTGTTCCATGATAACGCTATACCATATACTCTTAAGTGCATTATAATCCTCGCGGTTAAATGCTAACTCTGGTATAACATTATCAAAACATGTCGAGTAAGGTGTCATATAAATTGGAATACTACCCCCTCGCCAATTCTGGCGACGGGGGTAGCATTCCAACCTTCTAGAGGGACACGACATCTATGTAACTGAGAACCCCGGTTAAAGTTAACTCGAGCCTTGGCATCACAAAATGGATGCTGCCACCACAGACACAAGTCTGACCTCCTGCTGCTGGGAGTCCTTCCAGCGAGGGCGGCTTGGACAAAGGGTTTCCTGCCTTGGGAGGTGCTAGCACCACCCCAAACAGGATTTTGTGTATTGGGTAGGATAGGCCTGAAAGGAATGAGACATGCCCGGGGCACACAAGGTGTCCTGTGCATACACCGGTTCCAACCAGTTGCTGGGGCATCTCTGCCCCAGCTCTGGCGGGAAGCCGGACGAAGGATTGGGGGTGTAGCCACCCCCCTTCCTGGTCCCACCCAGGGGAGGGACCTAGTCAGTAGTGCAGCCCCCTTTAGCAGGATAAAGGTAGGAGCAGGTCCAATTCCAAGTTAGATTAATCCTGAACTACTCTACAAGAAGAAACTCTGGACTTCGACGTTCTGCTCCACAGAAGACTGAAGAAATCTCCCTTGTGGGCAAGGAGTGTCCACCCTGCACAAGCAGGCACTACCAAGCGTCCAGCGGCTTCACTTTGTCGTCTTCCCTCGAGGATCCAGACTTCAGAGCCCGACGAGACCTGGATTCCCAGACCTCTCCGACCTCAACTCACATCTGCAGCAAAGCTGAGACCTGTGGGTGCGACGAGATACGTGGGACCGGCCATCTTGAACGAGACTGCACTTCGCTTCCAGCACGACTCCCGAGGTAAACTCGACCAAGTGCTTTGGAGACTGAGAAGCCCCATCCCCGAGCAGCCCCTGCACGGAAGACCAGCCCTCCAGCATCCACGAGATCTGCGTGGGGCCCTTCTGCTTGTTTGCTGTTCGACGCGTTGTCTGGTCGCTTGCCGGCTGGCTAGTGGCCTCCTAGACGACGAACCTTGAAACTTCCACTGCTGGTCTGGTTGCTCCAGACTGGCCCCTGCTCCCTTCCAAAAGAGGGGCACCCCGGACTCTCCTAGTCCGCACCAGACGCTTTCTTCACTCACCGCGTGGGTTGCCTTTTCCAAGGCCTGTTGACGCCAATTCCGGATCCAACACCGCCGACAGCGAGAGCCTGCGTGGGACAGCTCGTGCCTCCATCCTGGTCGTCGAAGACACCTCCTGGTCCACGTGGCTGCAGAGTCAAGCGTCCACTCTTCACCTGATTGCGACGACGACATCTGGTTCCTTCCTGGTTCCACTCCAGTCACTGGCTAGTGACTGTGAACATTGTCCCCTCTGCTTTCAGGTCTTCTTCTTCACCGATCCACCCTTGGATCGCACCGGACATCTTCCTCCTGTTCGCCTGCAGCATCTTTTCTTTCAGGCTCCATTGACTTCAACGCGAGAACCCGACACACTTTGGCACCTATGCACCCGCAGCCCGTGGGTGAGGTAACGAGAGCATTTTGGTGCTCAAGGGTAGTTTAACTGTCCTAGTGTCCAGTTCCACAGTCGTTTTAGTCCTAACTAGTCAGGATTGTCCGTACTTACCTTTAACTTGAACTGTACTGTCCATAGACGTTGTTACGCATCTCGCGTGTGAGTTCACACTCTGCACACGCGTTCCGTGGGCCTCGTATTACTTACCTAGAGTTAGTGTAGCGTGGTCCCAACGATCCTACAGCCTCTGGACAGCTCCATTCCTTCTATTGACTTTCACATTCCACTTACTTAGTATATGGTTTGTCGTGCCCCCAGGGCACCATTGTAATTTTGTGCAACTTTTCAGAAGAGATTGTCATGTGCTTAGCCCTCTGACCTCATAAAGAGTTCAGAGGTGTTTGTTATTAATAAATATACTGTTTATTTTCATAACAACCTGTGTGGTGTCCTTTCATCTGGTATTCAAGGGGTTATATTGTGGTAAAACAGCTGGCTTCACATGCCATAAAGAGTTTAGCCTAAGACTGCTTTGTCCATGCTACCATTAGGATAGCTGGTCTATAAGGTTGACTTACAACCAATCACCATAAGGGTTGTTTGGACTGATACAAGGTGATCACTAGAACTAGTGAGCATCATATATCAGGCCAACTTCTCACATTGGTGTGCTGCGGTTGGGATTTGAGCTTGCTGTTGTTTTTACCACGTATAATCTTTAAAAAAAAAAAAAAATTAAGGTTTTTATTGAAGAAAACAAGAGAATTTACATAAATCGGGTGTCATACACAGAATACGATATAGCGATAGGTGAGCGAGTAGACCAATGCAGAGAAATCAGGTCACAGAAGTATGTAGCTTTGGCAACGATATATACATTAAAGAGGAGAAACGATCAGCAATCTGACAAAACAACAGCCTGCAAGGTTCGCCCACCCACGATCCAGGATAGTGAAGACCAAATTAGACACCCGACTAAGTAAGAAAATCGATACAGGATAAGCGACCCATCTCTTGTGAAAGAAGAAAGGAAAGAGAAAAAAGGCCATAGAACTAAACAAAGGTAAAATAACAAACCCCTCCCCATTCCCCCCACCCTGCACCCCTGCAATGGCTACGGCCCATCCCCACTAGCAGCGTAGCGTGCCTGTCGCCCCGGAACTAGACCTAAAAGTAGGAAAAAAAGAGTGGAGGAGGGAATATCAAACAGGCCCCCGGTCTCCCTTACCCCCCGCCAGCAGCAACCCACCCCACACATCTCCAGAATAATAGAATGCAACAAGTAAAATCCAACGGGGGGAAGCTTGTAAGAACCACCCCACTCCCGCGCCATTATGAGGTACAAATCCCGTGTCAAATGAAGTCATTTTTCAAACCCATCCAGTAAACGTCAACCCTGGCCGCTACGATTCTTCATGCGAACCCTGTCCGTTCGAACCGCCATCTCAATAGGAGAATCAAAATATAGAAAAAGTTCAAAGTCAGTACGGAAGGATTGAAACCAGGATAGCGGTGCACAAAATCCAAAAGTCAAACGGAGTTCACTGCCCACCAGAAATAGGTCGCCAGAGCGTATTTGAACCATCTGGGAAAAAAAGGGCGAGGTATCAATCCGACAGTCACTGGAGAACTCACTCTGAAATATAAGATTGTCCATATCCATGTTGGGCGGTATCGGCGTAGGGCAGGATGCACCTTTGATAGTCTCGGGCTCGCTTGCTGCCGGTCGGGAGTCGAAAAAGAATACAAAGTCTGACTTCAGCGCGGGGCCCTCTGTAGCAGTCGGAGCTTGCTCCGCGGGTAAAGCAGCTTGTTCTAGAACCAACAAAGGGTCGGAGTCCGGTCTCCGGCAGATGATATCAGCCGTTACGACCATCCTCTGGACGATGGCGGTGACTTGTGAATGGAGCTCCCCAATGGCGTCCATTACAGTATGCAGCGACAGTATACATTCCACCTGCTCCATCGCCCCTCACGAAGCGACCGAGCAGGTCTCTGAACCCCGGAGGGCGACTACTCCGGGGCACCAGGCACAGGCAAAGCCGATGACAACTGTGGGCACTTCCAAAAGCGCGATCTCAACACCGTCACCGCCAGCGAGGAACCAAGCCCATCGACCCCAGGAGCTCAACGGGGCCTCCTGGCCGCAGATCCCTGACCACAGCAATCGATGTGTCAAGCCGCCGTAGCTGCGAGATAAAGCCGCCACCGATCCACCATCCAAAACGGACAAGAAACACTCCACTTCGGGAGACCGGACGCCACCCACGTCCCGCGGCCGATGTTATTCAACTCCAACCCGGCTGGGTTAGAAATCGAGGCCCCGGCTTCAACTCCGGGTTAGGCCGAGAATGGAACACGGCGTATCTTCGTCATTCGAGCAGCTAGAAATTCCGGGATTGCACCTTTGGAGTCAGGAACACTTCAGCTGCACGGGAGTCCGGTGAGAAATCAGGATAATCGTCAGGATTTGTGAGCAAGTGGCGGAGGTCGGCGGAGCCGGGAGCTTATGCGGCCATCTTGGTTGCTAGCGTAGCTCCTCCCCCCTACCACGTATAATCTTGAAATATCATTTGAAAGATCACATAAGGTACTATAGGTACATATAACAAGCTTAGAAATACTCTGAGTTCTACTGAACCAGCTGTTGTAGTAGAAAGGGCCTAGCACACCCTGACTACAACTCTTAGCAAGGGATCAGTAGGAAAACCCATAGTGTAGGTAGGTGCATCACTTACACCTCACTAGAAGCATGTCTACCCATGGAGAGTCTTCAGAGACTCCCCTAGTGGTTAGTGACCCTCCACAGGTCCTTTCCAGATATGCAGCTCTCAGTTTCCAGGAGATGAGACAATTGTGTACCTCCAGGAAATTGAAACAGGGTTCTAACCCTACCACTCCTTTTCTGTTAGGTCTCTTAGAGACATATGATGCAAGAAGGGCTGCTAACACAGACCCCTCTAATCCAGACAGGAGCATGCCCCCCTTAGAAGGTTCTCCTGGTGATCCAGGAGGAGGAGGAAATCTCTGGGGATGAGGCAGACAATAGGCAACCTTTAGTCAGCAGACTTACAAGGGCCAACTTAGACCTACATAGGGAAGGATCTGGGGGACCCCCAGTACTGACCCTGAGCAGGCCTAACTTTGGAGCTAGGAGAGATATATCTCCTTCTAAGGACTCCAATAGATCTGTGCACTCTCATGCATCTGCTCAGAGGAGAATGACTTCCCCTCAGAGGAGAGAGCATGAAGCAAAGATGAAGGAAGTTAATCTGAGGATCCAAAGGGAAGAACTTGCCCTTGCCAAAGAGAAACTTGCCTTTGCTAGAGAGCAACAGTTGAGTGGGTTAGCACCCACTGGTGGCAGCAATATCCCTAAGGATATAGACAGGAGTTTTGATAATAGACACCTGAGTAAAATAGTGCCCTCCTATGAGACAGGAGATGATATCCACAAGTGGATAACTGCTTTGGAGAGAGCCTGCAAAGTGCAGCAGGTACGCCAGAGTCAGTGGGCAGCTATACTGTGGCTCTCCTTTGAAGGTAAAGGTAGAGCCAAGCTCCTCACTGTTAGAGATGAGGATGCTAATGATTACCAAGTCTGGAAAACTGCACTGATTGATGGGTTTGGCTTAACAACTGAACAGTACAGGTTGATGTTCAGGGACACCCAGAAAACTCAGGCTCAAGATTGGACTGACTTTGTTGATTGTGCCACTAAGGCTCTGGAGGGCTGGTTACTGGGAAGTAAAGTTACTGATTACACAGGATTGTATAATCTAATTATGAGAGAGCAAATCTTAAATAATTGTCAGAACCAGTTGTTGCATCAGCACTTGATTGACTCAGATCTGACCTCTCCCCAAGAATTGGGAAAGAAGGCAGACAGATGGGTCAGGACAAGGGTCAAGCAGCAGAACCAGAACCAGGGTGGTGGCCAGAAGAAAGCAGACCTGAAGGGTAATGAGAATAAGCAAAATGACCAGAAGTCTTCAACAGGGCCCCAACAACCTAAGGAGGGGTGGGTCCCAAAATTCCCAAAAGAAGAAGAATGATGGTCCTAAGAAACCATGGTGCCAATACTGTAAAAGTAAAACTCACTGGTTTAGTGAGTGCACCAAGAAAGGCCAAACTCCTACCACTACTGTCCCTAAGACACCTGCACCCCCTAGTACAGTTAGTAGTGGTAGTGTACCTCCCAAGGCTATAGTTGGGTTAACCCTGGGAACTGAGGTGGGTTCTGACTTAGTTAGAATACCTACTCAGGCAGTTCTTGTTTGTACTGGGGACATGGATATGACCCCCACTGTAAGTCCTAGTACTCTGGGCAAATACAGACAAACGCCTTTAATTAATGGAAATATGGCTCAGGCCTACAGGGACACATGTGCCAGTGTCAATATGGTGACACCAACATTTGTGGACCCTGACCAGATCATGCTAGGTTCAGACTACCTAGTGACCAATGCTAGCAATGTCACTACCAATCACAGTATGGCAGTTGTTAATTTCTCCTGGGGAGGGGTAACTGGCCTCAAAAGGGTTGTAGTTAATTCAGACCTCCCAGTAGATTGTCTCTTGGGCAATGATTTGGAATCCTCACTGTGTGTGAGTACAGGACTCATGTAGAAATGCTAGGTCTCTCCTCACATGTCCTTGCTGTGACCAGGTCACAGGCCAAGAAATGCCCAGCTGAACAAGTGCTGGATCCTGGAAGAATGGACCAGACACTACCCAAGAGGAAGAGCAGTAGGGGTAAGGCTGAGCCTTCCCCCCTGCCTCAGGGTGAGGATCAGCCCTCTCAGGAGGCTGACCCCAAGACCCCAGAAGGAACTGTCCTAGAAGAACTTGAACCTGAACAGGTTGAGTTTCTTGTGACAGGGGGACCTTCCAGGGCAGACTTGAGGCAGGCCCAGTTAGACTGTTCCTCCCTTGAACCCCTCAGACAGCAGGCTGCTGCTGAGGCTGCAGGGGATGCTACAGGTGCCCATAAGGTATATTGGGATGATGGACTCCTATACTCTGAGGCAAGAGACCCCAAACCTGGTGCTACTAGGAGCCTGGTCATCCCCTTGTCTCTTAGAGGTTTCCTTCTCACCTTAGCCCATGAGATTCCCCTTGCAGGTCACTTAGGCCAGAACAAGACTTGGGACAGGCTTGCCCCACACATTCACTGGCCTCATATGTCTGAGGACACGAAAGAGTTTTGTCGCTCATGTGTCACCTGCCAAGCCAGTGGCAAATCAGGTGGCACCACAAAGGCCCCCCTTATACCACTACCTGTGGTGGGGGTTCCCTTTGAAAGAGTGGGGATTGACATTGTTGGACCAATGGACCCCCCAACAGCATCTGGGCACAGATTTATACTGGTGGTAGTGGATCATGCCACCAGGTATCCAGAAGCTATTCCCCTTAGGACCACTACAGCTCCTGTTGTGGCCAGGGCTCTGCTTGGAGTTTTCTCCAGAGTGGGGTTTCCTAAGGAGGTTGTCTCTGACAGAGGTGCAAACTTCATGTCAGGATACTTGACTTCAATGCGGAAGGAGTGTGATGTAAATTACACATTTACCACACCCTATCACCCACAGTGCAATGTGCGTGTTGAGAGATTCAACAAGACCCTCAAAGGGATGATAAAAGGGTTACCTGAAAAGCTTAGGCGAAGATGGGACATCCTTTTACCCTGCCTTCTGTTTGCTTACTGAGAGGTCCCACAGAAGGGGGTTGGTTACAGCCCTTTTGAGCTTCTGTTTGGGCATCCTGTAAGAGGACCCCTATGTCTGGTGAAGGAAGGATGGGAGTTACCTCTCAAAAAGCCTAAACTTGACATAGTGGACTATGTACTTGGTCTCCGCTCCAGGATGGCAGAGTACATGGAGAAGGCATCCAAAAACCTTGAGGCCAGCCAAGAACTTCAAAAAGCTTGGCATGACCAAAAGGCTGTCCTAACTGTTTATCATGCAGGACAGAAGGTGTGGGTGTTGGAGCCAGTGGCCCCAGCAGCTCTCCTAGACAAATGGTCTGGACCCCATACCATCATTGAGCAAAAGGGAGAGGTCACCTACCTGGTGGACCTTGGAACTCCCAGGAGCCCTCACAGAGTACTTCATGTTAATAGGCTCAAAGCATTTGTTGACAGGGAGGACATGGGCTTGCTCATGGCCACAGATGAGGGGCAGGAGGAAGAGAGTGACCCTCTCCCAGACCTGCTCACTCAGAACCCTGATGATGGGTCAGTAGATGGTGTAGTCTTTTCTGACAGCCTCTCTGAGCATCAACAAGAGGATTGTAGACAGGTACTTCAATCCTTTAGACAAATGTTTTCTCTGACACCCAGTCAGACAAACTGGTGCACCCATGAGGTGGACACTGGAGACAGTCTGCCTATAAAGAGTAAAATCTACAGGCAACCTGACCACGTCAGGGACTGCATAACAAAAAGAAGTACAAAAGATGTTGGAGTTGGGAGTCATTGAACCCTCAGAGAGCCCTTGGGCTAGTCCTGTAGTTCTAGTACCAAAGCCTCACACCCAGGATGGTAACAGAGAGATGAGGTTTTGTGTAGACTACAGGGGTCTCAATGCTGTCACTAAGACAGATGCCCATCCAATACCTAGGGCAGGTGAACTGATAGACAAGTTGGCTTCTGCAACTTTCTTAAGTACATTTGACCTAACAGCTGGCTATTGGCAGATCAGGTTAGCTGAGGATGCCAAGGCCAAGACAGCATTTTCTACCCCAGGAGGTCATTACCAACTTGTGGTGATGCCCTTTGGTTTGAAAAATGCACCTGCCACTTTTCAAAGGTTGGTGAACCAAGTTCTCACTGGGTTGGATGACTTTTGTGCAGCATATCTAGATGATATCGCTGTCTTTAGATCCACCTGGGAGGATCACCTGATCCGCCTGAGGAAAGTTTTGGAGGCCCTGCAAAAGGCAGGCCTCACTATCAAGGCTACTAAGTGCCAGATAGGGCAGAGTCAGGTTGTGTACCTGGGCCACCTTGTGGGTGGAGGCCAGGTTCAACCATTGGAGAGCAAGATACAGGCCATAAAGGACTGGGCTCCTCCAACCACCCAGACACAGGTCAGAGCTTTCTTGGGCCTGTCTGGTTACTATAGGAAGTTTGTCAAGAATTATGGGTCCATTGTGACACCACTTAATGACCTGACAAGCAAGAAAATGCCAAAGAAAGTTCAGTGGACAGTTAGCTGTCAAAAGGCATTTGATGACCTAAAGCAGGCCATGTGTACTGCACCTATTCTCAAGAGTCCTGACTACTCCAAAACCTTCATTGTCCAAACAGATGCATCTGAGTTGGGTGTGGGAGCTGTTCTATCTCAACTGAATATTGATGGTCATGACCAGCCCATTGCTTTTATAAGCAGAAGGCTGACCCTTAGAGAGAAACGTTGGTCAGCAATAGAGAGGGAGGCCTTTTCTGTGGTTTGGGCCCTGAAGAAGTTGAGGCCCTACTTGTTAGGAACTCACTTTAAGATTCAGACCGACCATAAGCCCCTCTTATGGCTAAATCAGATGAAGGGTGAAAACCCCAAACTTCTTAGGTGGTCCATTTCCCTACAGGGGATGGACTCTACAGTGGGGGACTGACCATGGCAATGCAGATGGTCTCTCCAGGTATTTCCACTTAGAACAGGAAGACTCACCTGGTCAAGGTTAGTTTAATGTCCCTAAGTTTGGGGGGGGGGTTATGTAGGAGAGTGGGGTCTGCAATCCTATGGTCACCCCAGATTTTTGCTTTTTGCTTCACTGGTTTACGACTTTCCCTGGCTGTGGGCCTGCTAATCAGACCCACAGCCTAGCTGTTCTCTCTCTAAATTGACAACCATGTACCTTAGGTGCATTTACCAATTGGTACTGGGCCACCTTATCAGTCCCTGTACATTATACCTTAGGTATCCAGGGCATAGGTGTACCCAGGGCCTACCAGGGGCTGAAGCATGTATTATGCCACCTCTGGCTGGCCATCTAAACAGACACAACTGGCTGCACGACAGCTGGGGCAAGGTGGTGTAATCACCCTTTGCTTTAGATATAGTTACCTATATCTAAACCTAAAATGGACACATATATTCCTATCAGTCACTCCTATGGAAGGCCTTATCAATCCTGAAGGCAGAGTTCTTGGAATTATGTGAGGTGGTGCTCTGGCATGAGCTGAGCCCGTTTGCAGCTTGCGGAACCAAGTCCTAATAGCTGTTCCATGATAACGCTATACCATATACTCTTAAGTGCATTATAGTCCTCGCGGTTAAATGCTAACTCTGGTATAACATTATCAAAACATGTCGAGTAAGGTGTCATACGAATTGGACTACTACCCCCTCGCCAATTCTGGCGACGGGGGTAGCATTCCACCCTTCTAGAGGGACACGACATGTATGTAACTGAGAACCACGGTTAAAGTTAACTCGAGCCTTGGCATCACAAAATGGATGCTGCCACCACAGACACAAGTCTGACCTTCTGCTGCTGGGAGTCCTTCCAGCGAGGGCGGCTTGGACAAAGGGTTTCCTGCCTTGGGAGGTGCTAGCACCACCCCAGACAGGATTTTGTGTATTGGGTAGGATATGCCTGAAAGGAATGAGACATGCCCGGGGCACACAAGGTGTCCTGTGCATACACCGGTTCCAACCAGTTGCTGGGGCATCCCTGCCCCAGCTCTGGCGGGAAGCCGGACAAAAGATTGGGGGTGTAGCCACCCCCCTTCCTGGTCCCACCCAGGAGAGGGACCTAGTCAGTAGTGCAGCCCCCTTTAGCAGGATAAAGGTAGGAGCTGGTCCCATTCCAAGTTAGATTAATCCTGAACTACTCTACAAGAAGAAACTCTGGACTTCGACGTCATGCTCCACAGAAGACTGAAGAAATCTCCCTTGTGGGCAAGGAGTGTCCACCCTGCACAAGCAGGCACCACCAAGCGTCTAGCGGTTTCACTTTGTCGTCTTCCCTCGAGGATCCAGACTTCAGAGCCCGACGAGACCCGGATTCCCAGACCTCTCCGACCTCAACTCACATCTGCAGCAAAGCTGAGACCCGTGGGTGCGACGAGATACATGGGACCGGCCATCTTGAACGAGACTGCACTTCGCTTCCAGCACGACTCCCGAGGTAAACTCGACCAAGTGCTTTGGGGACTGAGCAGCCCCTGCACCGAAGACCAGCCCTCCAGCATCCACGAGATCTGCGTGGGGCCCTTCTGCTTGTTTGCTACTCGACGTGTTGTCTGGTCACTTGCCGGCTGGCTAGTGCCCTCCTAGACGACGAACCTTGAAACTTCCACTGCTGGTCTAGTTGCTCCAGACTGGCCCTTGCTCCCTTCCAAAAGAGGGGCACCCCGGACTCTCCTAGTCCGCACCAGACGCTTTCTTCGCTCACCGCGTGGGTTGCCTTTGCCAAGGCCTGTTGACACCGATTCCGGATCCAACACCGCCGACAGCGAGAGCCTGCGTGGGACAGCTCGTGCCTCCATCCTGGTCGTCGAAGACACCTCCTGGTCCACGTGGCTGCAGAGTCAAGCGTCCACTCTTCACCTGATCGCGACGACGACATCTGCTTCCTTCCTGGTTCCACTCCAGTCACTGGCTAGTGACTGTGAACATTGTCCCCTCTGCTTTCAGGTCTTCTTCTTCACCGATCCACCCTTGGATCACACCGGACATCTTCTTCCTGGTCGCCTGCAGCATCTTTTCTTTCAGGCTCCATTGACTTCAACGTGAGAACCCAACACACTTTGGCACCTATGCACCCGCAGCCCGTGGGTGAGGTAACGAGAGCATTTCGGTGCTCAAGGGTAGTTTAACTGTCCTAGTGTCCAGTTCCACAGTCGTTTTAGTCCTAACTAGTCAGGATTGTCCGTACTTACCTTTAACTTGAACTGTACTGTCCATAGACGTTGTTACGCATCTCGCGTGTGAGTTCACACTCTGCACACGCGTTCCGTGGGCCTCCTATTACTTACCTAGAGTTAGTGTAGCGTGGTCCCAACGATCCTACAGCCTCTGGACAGCTCCATTCCTATTGACTTTCACATTCCACTTACTTAGTATATGGTTTGTTGTGCCCCCAGGGCACCATTGTAATTTTGTGCAACTTATCGTATTTTTCAGAAGAGATTGTCATGTGCATAGTCCTCTGACCTCATAAAGAGTTCAGAGGTGTTTGTTATTAATAAATATACTGTTTAGTTTCATAACAACCTGTGTGGTGTCCTTTCATCTGGTATTCAAGGGGTTATATTGTGGTAAAACAGCTGGCTTCACATGCCATAAAGAGTTTAGCCTAAGACTGCTTTGTCCATGCTACCATTAGGATAGCTGGTCTATAAGGTTGACTTACAACCGATCACCATAAGGGTTGTTTGGACTGATACAAGGTGATCACTAGAACTAGTGAGCATCATATATCAGGCCAACTTCTCAAAGAGAGACGTTCTTCAATGTAACAGAAGTGACTGATTCTGCTCCAGACAGAACATCCAGCAGTCCGGCAAGTTGCATCCCTGCTGGGGTCAATGGCCTCCTGCATATTTCTCATCCCCAATGCCAGGCTGAGAATGCGACCGTTGCAGCAAGATCTAGAAGACAAATGGGATCAAGCAACAGGTCGCTGGGAAGATCGGATCGTGCTCTCCCAAGCAGCGAAGTCATCCATCAAGTGGTGGACTCGGCCTCAAAATCTGTTGGTGGGAGTCCCCTTTCACCAGCTACTTCCAGTGCAATCGTTGGTAACGGATGCATCTCTGCAGGGATGGGAGCAGTCCTACCACATCAACATGTTGGAGCTACCAGCAGTCCATCTTGCTCTGAAAGCTTTTCTATCTTCGATCATGTCCATCTCAGTCCTGATCCAAACAGACAACACGACCACCATGTTTTGTCTAAACAAGCAAGGGGGTACACGCTCTCGCCCTATCTCCCTGGAGTCTCAAGCGATCTGGCACTGGCTACTAGCCCGAAACCTCTCCGTAGTAGCAGTGCACCTTCCAGGAGAGCAGAATGTCAAAGCAGACGCGCTCAGTCGGTACGTTGCAGATCAGCCAGATTGGGTGCTACACGACAAGGTGGTGGCAGATCTTTTCCATCGATGGGGTCGTCCATCAATAGATTTGTTTGCAGACGACAGAAACAAAAAATGCCACGCCTTCGCATCCAGATTCCACCATCCAGGGACAAGCGGGAATGCGGTTTTGATGGATTGGTCAGGGACATTTGCCTACGCCTTTCTTCCTCTGCCCCTGATCCCGAAGGTGGTGTCTAAGCTCATCAGATCCAACATGAAAATTATTCTGATAGCTCCAGACTGGCCGCGGCAGTGGTGGTACCCCGACCTTCTTCAGTTGTCGGTGCTCCCACACAGGAGGCTGCCTTGCAGAGCGGACCTACTGACCAAGATGGACGGGAAGATTCACCATCCCAGCCTTCCCTGATTGAACTTGGCAGCTTGGCTCCTGAAGTCCTTCAATACGGACACTTGAAACTGCCACAAGATTGCATGCACATTCTGAAAGAGGCTAAGAGGCCCTCCACAAAAGGGTCATATGCGTTCAAGTGGAAGAGGTTCTTCCTTTGGTGTGTTGAAAATCACTTTGACCCTACAAAGGGACATGAGGAGGTCATTTTTCCTTACCTTCTGTATCTAGCTAAAGCAGGTTTGAAATATGCTTCAATCAGGGTCCATTTATTAGCCATTACGGCCTACAGAAAGTCACCCAGCCAACCTTCCCTTTTCCAAATGCAGGTGGTTAAGGACTTGTTACAGGGGTTGAAGAAAGTATATCCCCCTGTTCCAAACCATTCTCCTCCTTGGGAGTTGAATCTGGTGACTCAGAGTCTGTAGATTTTTTCTTTTGAAACCATAACAATAGACGAGCTTCTCTATTTTTAAGAGTTTTAGCAGAGAAGGTGCGGAAATATTTGTAGTCCTTTGGAACATGCTTGGGATACAAGCAGTACAAGCATTCCTTTTGTGGGTCCTCAGAAAATAATCTGGCTTTGCCACAGGATCTACATGATCTGAAAAGTCTCTTCTTGGAGCCTTCAGACATTTTGAAGTAAATAAGCTTGAAAAAATAAAACCAGTACCTTACTTCCAACTGTAGAAGGTCAAAAGTTCAGTAGAGAGAAAAAACTGATCTGAGCTCAGGGAGACTCCTTCTCACACGAAGGTGGTTGGAAATCTGAGGTATGGTGGCTCTGCTGGGAATGGTGTAGGCTGGTGCTGGCAGCTGATTGGCTGTAGTTTGGAAAAATACCAACAAAAGAGTGCTACTTAATGAAAAACAAAAAGGTAGCTGAGCACAAGGAGTCAACAACACCCATTAGGTGTGTTTAGAAAGCCCTCACTCACCGACCTGGTCGGTGACATGCTTCATCATCGGGCCCCACTGGGTGTGACCGAATGTCACCCCAGTGTGCTCCAACGCCAGATTTACTGCGGAGCGGGTAATGTGAAGATGTGGAGGCACGGATTTACGTGAGTGGTGAGAGGTGGTGACTTAAAAATGGCTTGGGTGTATCAAAAATTCATTTAATGGTTGATCACCAAGGGCATATTAAAATATGTGTTGGAAAACAAGGTCAACTAAATTGGATGGCCTGTTTCCAATAACATTACGTGAGCGGTCAACATGTTTCAGCCAATATTGGTATGATTAACCTGGCATTCGTCAGGACCTAGTGTGACTAAACCCCGGCGGTATGGGCACGCTAAGGCCCACCCTACCAAGGGACGTGAAAGTAAAAAAGATCTGTCGAAGTGCACTGGGAAGGTGGCGTCGCCGATCAAAAAACGGGAGGCACAGCCCTTCTAGTCTCAGAATGGGAGACTCAAAAATTAGATGCACCTGTAAAGATAAAAGGGTACAGACAGACACGAACAGACAAATACACAATTAGTTGTTGTTCTGTAGGCCACCAGACATACAGTGGTGACTCGTGCTCATATGTACAGGCAAGTGCACAACACACGACTAGATCGCAGAGGTGTGTGATTCTGCCTGTGGCTATCTATTATCATACTACATGATAGCATTATCAGTGTAATATAATTATCACGTAGTGCCAGTGTCGATGGGCGAACCACATTGGTGCCCACCAGTGAGCATGTGTAATTTCATGCTGTGCATCAAAACTGCGTGCTATGGTGTAGGAAGGGCGTAACACTACAGATCCCAGTCTATACCGCGTTTGTAGGTAAGGAACTACACGATCAATGGGCCAAGGGCCAGTGACCAATATCACCCGAAAAACGAAAATGCTCGTTTAGTGGTTCTCACTTGAAAGGAGAGAAAATTGCACCCCATAGACTGCGGGAGGGGGGTGACGGCGTATTTGGCACATCCTGAAAAATTAGGAAGACACACAAACAAACGACAAACTTAATGGGGAGACATCGCAAGGTACTTAGCTCGGGTCGGAGAAGGAGACAGCCGAAAGCGCACTTACGCCCACGACGCCAGGCACCCGTTTGTGAACCTGACCAGCCCTCGCGACTGCGTCTCGAAGATCAAGAGGCGGGCGGGTCAGGCTGAATATGAAGCCCGGGCTCTGTCACCAGTGTGCGCACACTTCCGGGAAAGGGCGTGGCCACAGGCGCGTATACGTCCGGGCGACCAATGGGGGAAAGCGTTCGCAGTAAACACTCAGTAATAGACGTAGAAAGACTAGCACGTCTCAACTGCTATCTTTTTGACTGTCATAGCGATTAGATTAGAAAACAGCACCAAGGGAACGTGTACAAAGGAACGATGCCTTCATCTTTAGACTGTAAGGTGGTGAAAACACATGTTGGTTGAAACAACTACTGGCACTGCTGTGGTTAATGTGAATATGAGAAGGCAGTGTTACCATAATGGTTAACATCACGGGGGATAGCGATATTAAAGCTAAGAATAGCAAATGTAAAAATAGCAGATATTAAAGCTAGAAAAAAGGGGGTCACAAAAGGGGGTTCTGTTGAAAGTGAGCTTCACACGTTCCAATTGGAGGAGCTGACAGAGTACAACAAGCAACTAAACTCGACCCCTACGATAGGGTATGTAAGGGAGGACGCCTTTACAACTGAAATAAGACAGGACATGAAGGACTGGTGTAATCTGGTGACCAGTAAACCGATAGATAGAGATCAATCAGAGAACAGTCCCACAAAGAGGTTTATTTTCTAATAGCCCCCCATGGAATGTCATCATTCAGACCCCTGAGGTGGGTGCCAAGCCGATACACCCATCGCTGTTCCTTCTCAAACAGTCTTTCAACAGTATTGGGACCTTCAGTGAGCTGTTCAATCACAGTCCATCTTAGATCATTGGTGGTATGGTTCGCTTGTAGGAAATGGTCGCTCATCTTGGTGGTAGTCTTCTTGCATCTTATATTACTTCTGTGTTCACATACCCTCTGTTTGACCTTCCTCGTGGTCATGCCCACGTATCGGTATGAACAGGGGCATGTGATGAGATAGACAACGTAGGTTGAATTACAATTGGTGTGCGATCTTTGCCACCAGGTTTTATCCGGTTCCAAGGAAAGCGATTTAGTGGCCGTTGTCAGGTGGCACACGGAGCAATTGGAGCATGGATAGTGTCCGGTGACCCTTGGTAGATTCCATGCATCAGTGATACTACGTGTTGGCAAGGAAGCTGGTTCTTTAGGTCTGGTGTGCACCAAGGAGTCTCTTAGACTACGACCTTTCCTAAACGAGAAAAGGGGTTTTGGCCAGTCCTTCCTGGTACTGGAAATGATTTTCCAGTTTTTATGAATGGATTTTTTCATCAGGTTAGACAAAGTGCTATGGGTAGTAACACATGTAAGGGAGGTTCCTCTACAGTTCTGATTTGTGGTTCCAAAAGGACTTCACGGGGCTGGTTCCGTGCCCGTTTGAATCCTTTATTCAGGATATGATCAGGGTAGCCTCTTTGTTGTAACTTTTCAGTCAATTCAGTCGATTGTTGTTTAAAATCGTATGTGCTACTACAGTTCCTCCGAATCCGTAGATATTGCCCATAGGGCAAATTTTCCTTTAGTGGGCGTGGATGAAAGCTGGAAAATTGTAATAAGTTGTTTTTTGCAGTCGCTTTATAGTGAGTTTTAGTGGTTAATGTCGTTCCACTGTTCGTTATCACTATGTCAAGGAATACCACCTCCGTGGTACTGACAGTGTGGGTAAATCTCAGATATCTATTGATGGTATTGATCCATCTGAGGAATTCCATTAGATGTTCCATACTCCCTTTCCAAATGAGTAGCACATCATCTATGTAGCGCTTCCAAAAGGATATGTTTCTGATGAAGGGGTTCGTGATGGATTGAATATTCTTTGCTTCGAAATCAGACACATATAGCCCCGCCACACTCGGGGCAAATGTACTGCCCATTGAAGTGCCAGAGCATTGGAGGAACAGTTGTCCCTTATATGCAAAAAAGTTCTCTTTGAGTGCAATAGTCGCACAGTCTATTATAAATTCTTTGGGGGTAGTGTACTCCCAAGAAACTGAGTTGAGAGCTGAGCTTAGAACTTTGATCGTCTCATCTTGTGGAATACTCGTATACAGACTCTCTATGTCTAGGGTAGCCAGTATTATCGAGTTTGGCTCAAAGGATATAGACTGCAGTTGATGGAGTAAGCTCTTAGTGTCCTTCAAATATGTGGGTGTATTTTGAACAATGGGTTTCAAGAACTGATCACAAAAGGTGGACAAGGGTTCTAGTAGAGACCCAATTCCTGAGACTATAGGTCTTCCCGGGGGTGGCAATTTATTTTTATGAGTCTTAGGAAGTGTGTAAAAGTAAGGGACTATACTTTTACTGATAGACAAGAAGTCTGCCTCATTTTTCGACAGATGACCATTCTGTTCAGCTTCCTTGACCAAGGTGGTGATTCGGTTTTGGAGATCAGCCGAAGGGTCATGAGTGAGAGGAACATAGTTGTTGGTATCATTGAGCAGACCTTCACATACTTTCTCATAGTCAACGGTATTCTGGATGACGATACCACCGCCCTTATCGGCGGGTTTTATGGTGATTTTGGTGTTGTTCTTCAGTGTCTCAAGTGCTTGGTACTCTTCAGCCTTGAAATTCCCATATACCTCAGGATTTTGACAAGTTTCCAAATCCTGGAACACTGCTTGTTCAAATGCTGTGATGGCTGCTGGTACTGTATGGGGGGGCGGTGTAAATGTAGATTTCAATCTAAGACCCGTATCGCCATTACGAAGATCCTCATTCGCGTCTTCCTTTCCTTCAAAGAAGGCCTTTAGTTTCAATTTACGAAAAAAGTCATTTAGTTCGCAATGAAGCCTGAATTTGTCTGGGCGGGCTGTGGGCACGAAGCCCAGACCTTTTTCAAGGACTTGTTGTTCAGTGCTTGTGAGTTGTAGATCCGAAAGATTGGTGATTAGACTTGTTGGTTGCTTGTTCCTGCTTGTGGTGTCTTGCTCCTGGTGTGGTTGCCGACTGGGTCGTCTGTCTGCCAGGATACTTGGTTGGTTGTCCGTCTGCTTTTGCCTCTCCCTCTCCAGCCCCTCTCTAAAAAAGGCTGCTGGTATTGATTCTGAGGGGGTGGTGGTTGGTGCCAGCCTGGGTTCCAACCCATCATAGGAAGCTGGGGATGGGGAAAGGGGAAAGGTGGTGGTCCATACCCGGCAGGTGGTACTCCTGGCCAATTGGGTGCATGGTTGAAGGATCGCTGATTCCCTCGATTCCCTCTGTTTCCTCGTCTCCTTCCCTGTCTGTTGGAGCTTGTGCTGGATCCGCTACTGTTGGAGGAGTTGTTATCTGTGAGGTCTGAATCGTTATTGCTTCTAGTTGGGACCACAAAGTTTGGGTCAGCATAAGGATAAGTTTTGTTAAATTCAAACTTTTTTACGTCCTTCTGAAATTTTGTTATTTTAGCCTGTAACAGATTTTCTTTATACTCATTGAGATCCCGATTGATCTCATCGAGTTTCTTCTTATAACCGGTCACTGTCGTTCTGAATTGTGATTCAGTTTCTTGGATCTCTATTAGTAGAGCCTCTGAGAGACGTAGGGCAGTTTTAATTATCAGAACGAGCCAATCACGCGTGCAATGCCAAGCGATCATGGCCCATTCTCTACGAAACGTGGCATCATTCAGAAAGATCCGCGGTGCATTGGTCACCAGGAGGCCTTTCGGTGCAGAGTCTGAAGACAAGTATTGTTTCATAATAGTCCCGTGTAATATAGTTCTGATGCGATCCCGTTTTTGTTCGGTCAACTTCTCCCAGTCTGAGGTATGTGCTATGGCCTGCGAGATAGCTGGGTCTGCGAAGAGGGTGGAATCGGCTATAATTGCTTCAATTTCGGCTTCTGAGTAAGTAAGTCCCAAGTTTGCCATGGTTACGATGTGCTTAAGACGGGAAATCAGGACAAGGTCCTGAGCCCTGGATACAAAAAAGGCTCTCACAGCTGTGCGCTGCAAATTACGAATCAACAAGAAGAGAGGTAGGGTAGACCGGGCACTCTTACTCCCCACTTTGATTAGAAAAATACCAACAAAAGAGTGCTACTTAATGAAAAACAAAAAGGTAGCTGAGCACAAGGAGTGTGGCTGTAGTTTGGACCACATAATGAGGAGGAGAGGTTGCCTATTGTTTTACTACTCTATGGTTTCCAGGCAGTTTTTTCTTCTACTGCTATGGTTATTCTTTTACTGGGAGACTCCCACCATGACGACGGGCGAAGATACAAGCTTGTGAATCTATGAAAGATAATACTGGAGAACCATAGTGTACAGGTAAGTAACTAGTTTTTTATGTTCCTTTGCCCGCAGGGGGATGAGGTGAGGCTCGCTATTCTATTCTAGTGCTTATGACTATTGATAAGGATCCCCTGGAAGAGAAGGATTAGTTACTTACCTGTAATCCTAGTTCTCTTCCAGGGGTATCCTCATCAAAATCATAAGCAACCCTCCCGCCTCCCTGGGCAAAGGATTCTTGTATTTTAAAGGTATTGTCAATTCTTTGTACCGTGGCTTTTTGTGTCACCCCAGAGAACAACTGACCTAACTGTCACCCCTGAGGCATGATGAAAAGCTGGGGGTCATGAGTGCCTTAAAGGCATGGTGCCAGTTTTTCTCTATGTTGTTATGCGTTAGCTTTTCAGTCTTTTTAGACTGTGTTTTTGAAATGCAGCCTGGGAACTGTCAATGCTTTCAGTCCTTTATGAGAGTTTCTGCTGTCTGCTAAGCATTAAAACAGATTCAAAACATGTTTTATTGTTGTTTTTCCCTGTTTCTAATGCATGGTTTCATGTTATAATGGGGAGTCCTTGCAGCATTATTCAGCTCTGGTGTGTCTGTGGCTGCAGTTGCTTATTTGTATATATGTATATATATACATATATATGTGTGTGTGTGTATATATATATATATATATGGAAATACATATATGTGGGATACATATATGATTGTGTTTCCGGGGTCCCGCGCATGGGCGGGAATATTCTAGTGCTTATGACTTTGATGAGGATACCCCTGGAAGAGAACTAGGATTACAGGTAAGTAACTAATCCATATTGTCCTTCTAGAATACCAGCTGAAAAAGCTGCAAACCATTCAAAACGCAGCAGCAGGAGTGTTGCTTGGTATCCCTGGCAGATCAAGTATAAGGCAACATCCTAAGGATCTGCATTGGCTCCCCGTGGTGCAACATGTCCAGTTTAGGGCCCTTACCCTTGCCCACGGTGCTCTATATAAATCTGGGCCACTATATCTCAGAAGAAGTTTTGAGTTTTACGTTGCCCGAAGACAACTGTGATCAGCCGCATTATGTCTTGCAGTCATCCCCAGACTACGCCTTGCACGTGCGGGGGGGCAGCTCTTTCTTTTAAGGCAGCCAAAGCCTGGAATGCCCTGTCTTTTGAATTGCGAAACCCTCAGCTGTTTAAAAAGCAGTTAAATACATTGCTTTTCAATTAACTTACAGCTCCTCCTAGCGCCGTGCTGTTTGTTTTCTGCAGTTTGGCTTTTGCGCCTGGACACCCTTGAGTATCTGTGCTCATTATAAGTGTGTTATAACATAACATAAAACAATACAGAAAATTAACATACTCCTTCTATGAAATCCTTAACCTAAATGTCTAGGGAATGTGTGTGTGTTCTGCCAAGTA
The DNA here is from genome assembly GCF_964261635.1 of Lissotriton helveticus. NCBI lineage: Eukaryota > Metazoa > Chordata > Amphibia > Caudata > Salamandridae > Lissotriton > Lissotriton helveticus. The sequence goes on along the minus strand of NC_136069.1, from coordinate 59,577,508 downwards.
TCCCTGTTCTGGATGATCCAACCGCAGACACCTGAAGGGAAGAATGTAAGTCCCCGTCTTGGTCACGAGCTGAACATCCTTGCAAAGTTATTCAGCAAGCTGCTGGGCCAAAGCTTCTGCAAGTAGAGGCCTTGCCAATGACAACAAAGCACTCTAACTAACCCTGGAAATTATTGTTTATTTAGAATGAAAAGCATCCTTGTGAGTTCTGTACATTCCAGTATTTTTATGGTCTATAGATGGCCATTTCACCCCGTGGATGAAAAATAGAATGACTTTTGTACAATATGTGTCGAGGCCTTTTACATGGTCTTCAAGGAGTCGTGATAATGTTAATTGAAGCAGAATCTGTAAGTGGAGTAGATTCAAGGAAACAAAATCAACATTGTCACGCACACAAATGTGTGTAAAAGGTTTTTGTGTGAAAGGGAATGCAACTTGAGAAACGTGTGCATGATGAAAGATGTCATTGTTTCTATGTGGGCCTAACTAAGACACATAGGTATAGATGCATCAAGCTAAAAACCGCTCGCAAAGGGGCAGATTCTGAGAATCAATTTAAGAAATCGCAAATTTGCGATTACTTAAATTGCTATTGCATTTAAGGAATCTCAAATCGAGATTCTTTAAATGCAATGCTTTCAAGTAAAAAAATTAGCGATTTCGCTAATAGGCGGTGCAAATTACCATGAAGTTGAACTTCATGGTAATTTGCAAAAACTTTGAAAAATGCACTAAAGTGCATTTTTCAAAGTTCCATTTTAGACACAAACATGCCCTTAGGGCATGTGTGTGTGCAAGATGTACCCATATGCAGATTTCAGGGGTGCAACAGGGTGCCCTTTTGACACCCTGGCACCCTTGAAAATGCAGTCTCAATTTGCGATTCTCTAATTGAGAATCGTAAATTGAGATTGTCTTCCCATTCATTCCTATGGGCCTCTAGGCCCATAGGAATGAATGGGTAGGTATTCCTCAATTGCAAGTCGCAATTTGCGAGTCGGAATTAAGGAATTTTAAGAAATCGCTATTTTTTTTGCGAGTTCTTCATGCAAAGCCTTTTGCTATTCCTTATTAGCAAATCCTTATTTTTCGCTAATAAGGAATCGCAAAATGGATGCTTGATGAATCTATGGGATAGTACCTGTATGAAAGTGAGTTCCTGTTGCAGTAACCACCCCCTTGTTTTTGCCAGATTTCAGGTGCACTTTCACTTGTTGTACTCTGGGTCCCCACCAATCAAGTTCCCTGGGCCTGTGTTCTTTCCCAAAACTGTACCTTTGTACCCCCAATTAGCACCTCTCTGGCCACAGGTACCAAGGGCAGTGTCACCAAGGAAGGCACCTAAGGGCTGCAGCACCTACTGTGCCACCCTTGGGGGCCTGCATCCTAAAACACACACATTGCTATTGCGTGCTGCATGTTTTGGTGCGAAGAAAAGTGAAGAGTCGACGTGGCACACATTCCTGTGTAAACAAGAAGGGAAACAGTGCCCTCAAGGATAATAAAGATCAACAAGGTATTCAAATGTGGTGTGCTACTCTGTGACAGACTTGTGATTATCAAAGGCCCCCTGAACTCTAAGTGGTTCAATTCCTAGGACAGGGAAATAACATATGCGATAAACATTTCATAGGCAACTACAAATCTAATAAACAACAGTATATGGAGGACTCAACAAAAACAGTAAACTAAAAGTCTAAAGGACTATATATATTTTATTATTAAAAAAGATATATTTGTTCAGCAGAAGAACAAATAACTACAGTGAATCCATGCATTTAATACATATCATATGGTCAAAGTTACAAAACAATACATTTCAATTTCATAAAAACACTTTTTATAAAAACAGTAGTAATTATCGACGTGCGTTTCGGCGTATCTAACGCCTTTTTCAGGAAATTACCACGAGAACCTATAGGAAATTCGTAAAAAAAATATCCAAAAAATTATAAAAATACAGTTACATATTGATTGTATACACTGTTTTTTCCATGATTATCTAAATTTGCTAGCTATACATGATCTTTTGCTAATTATCAATACACAGATATACCAACCAATTTTAACCAACAATATAAAAATACATTTCTAAAACATGAGACAATAAATCTACAGTTCTGTGTCCCCTCCATTATTACTCAAAACAAATCTCCTCGTAAGATTTAAGACATAGTCCTAGGGGTAATATAAATGCATGACATCCATTTTTGACAGGTGTTCACACTATTTTCAGATCTGTTTTACTCACTTCTCTCACACATTATAAATATATGAATTCCATCTTTTGGCCATATCACAACTTTAGAGGTTGTGTTGATGTTGGTTCTTCACAAGCATCCAATGGCCTGTAAATGCAATTGATGGTGTTTCATGTAATGGTACTGATGCTTTTCGAGTGTAGGATGGTTTAAGTTGATGATTTCTTTCAATATGATTAGAGGTACATGTATACCTATAAATATATTGCGTTTGCAGTGTCCACTGATTAAGTATGCCAGAAAGCAATGATCTTTCCTTACAGCTGGTTACCTCTGTAGGAAAGTAGGATCTGCTTTTATGGTTGCCCCCACTTGTTGCCTGGTGCTATGCTGTTTCTGATTAGTCTGACTGGGATCCTGCTAATCAGGCCCCCAGTCTCTGTGCTTTCTCCCTTAAATTGACTATGGTGAGTACTTGGGCACATCCCAGATTGGCTACTGGTGTACTCTTATAAGTCCCTAGTATATGGTACTGAGGTACCCAGGGCATAGGTACACCAGGGGTCTCCCATGGGGTACAGCATGTATTATGCCACCCATGATAGACCACTCAAATTGTGACTACGAGCCTGTCATTGTAGCATGTGTAAGCTGATGCTAGCACCACCTACAACAGATATAATAATAATATTAATGAATGTAGCTTGTAGAGCGCTCACCTACCTCAACTGAAGTGCCCTGATGCTAGAAGTGGAATTAATAAAGGGGGAGTCGGCTGGGGCTTTAAGACTGATTAAAAAGCCAGGTTTTTAGCTCTTTCTTGGAAGCCTGTTCTCATTCCAGCATGTGGAGGTGGCCAGGCATAGCATTCCAAAGGATCTGTCACCTTTCCTGGTTTTAAATAAGTCTGGAACCCTTAGCAGTCGCAGGTGGTTTGATCTCAGGGCCCGATCTGGTGATATATTTGGAATCTCTGCTTGAGATAGCCTGGGCCCTGGTCTCTAATGGCTCCATAGACCAAAGTTAGTGACTTAAACTCAATCCTCCTGATAACAGGAAGCCAGTGGAGTTGTCGCAAATGAGGGGTGATGTGATGTCAAAGGGGCACCTGCCGGCTCTGTTTAGCTGCAGTGTTCTGAATTATCTGCAGCCTGGAGACAAGATATGCAGGTAGCCCCACATACAGACTGTTGGCATAGCCCAGCTATGAGGTTACCAGAGAGTGGACCGTGGTCCTCCTGCAGTCCTCTGGTGTGAAATGTAAACATTTCCTGATAGCTCTTAATTTCCAGAAACCCAGGGAAGAAACGTGGCACACCTGTGTCTTGAAAGAGAGGTCCATATCCAGTATAAAGAAGATTTCTGGCCTAATCCACCGGAGTAGATGGTGGATTCAGCTCTGTGGGCCACCACAGACTTGACGGTGGAGGCGCCGCCTGACTGAAAAACAAGACTTCCATCTCCTAGGCATTGAGCTTTAAGCAATTCTCATTTATCCAGACTGAGATTTGTTTTGCAGGCAGTTCTTAAAGTTGAGAAAGGCTGCCTCAGCTGAGTATCACCAGCTTAGGACACTACCCTCACACCCCATGTCTCAACAAGGGTAGCCCGTCGGGCAAGGTAGACATTGAATAGCAGTAGGCTTAACGCCGATCCCTGAGGTAACCCACAAACAAGGGGTTTCTGCAAGGAGACTTAAGGACACAAAAACACCTGCTGCGAGCGACTGAAGCCAGGACAAGGCTATTCCCGGCTCCATCCACTTGTCTCATTCTCCTGAGCAAAATCGTGTGGGCGACAGTATTGAAAGCATTAGACAGGTCAAGTAAAACTAGCATTGCAGCGGCGCCCTGGTCCACGGACTCACATACTGTTTCGGAAACTTCAAGAAGTATGGTCTCTGTGCTGTACCCAGCTCTGAAACCCGATTGCGAGTTGTGTAAGTGACCATTAGTTTATAGGAATTCTGCCAGCTGCTTCTGGTCTGCCTTCTCTAGAATATTCGCCAGTGCTAGCAGATGGGAAATAGGTCTAAAGTTCTTGAGCTCTGCTCGGTCGGCCTGTGGTTTCTTTAATAAAGGCAGCAAGTATGCTTGTTTCCAGGCACCTGGATAAATCCAAGATTTCAGGGAGGAGTTCCAAATCTGGTTCAGAAATAGATTAAGCCCAGGGGCCAGTAATCTAAAGACCCGTTCAGGGCAAAAATCTCCAGGAGAACCCGACTTGCACTTGGAAAGCTCCTTGAGTGACTCCTCAGCTATCAACAAGCAGAATTCTGAGAAGGTGCCGGGTGTGTCTGGAGATAGAATTGGAAAGTGGGAGAGGGATGCACCTTTAAGGGGAAGGCAGAATAGATCTTTTAGATCTTTTCCCCAAAGTAATCTAACAAGCTTGAGCAAAGAGTAGGGGTGGGCACAAGCACTCTATCCAAAGCTGTAAGATTGGTAAAACAAATTTCGTTGGCCGAGTTATCTTGGTTGTTGATTTGGTTTGTAAAGTATCTATCCCCTCATCCTGCTACGCTTTAGCCTATGAAATCTTTTTAACACCTCTTTTTAGAGGCATTTTGCTGTCGGGTCATAAGACTTTCTCCAGGACCTTTCTAATTTCTTACAGGGGCTCTTCTCTGTTCTTAGTTCCATGGAAAACCAGGGGGCTGAGGATTTCTGTCTGGTAGAAATAAACAGTTTGGAAGGGGGAGACTGTGTCTAAGACAGACGTGACGCAACAGTTAAAGCTGGAAGAATCACTGTCTGGGTCGCCAGTCAGCTGAGGTATAGTTTCTTGAAGTGCCGGCCCCATGATCTCTGGGGTGACCTTTCTCCAGTTTCTCCTCTTGTCAGTAAGCGTCATGGATTTTGTTGGCCTGGAAAACCATACTAAAGGAAAATGATACCAAAAAGTGGTCCGACCAAGTCAGACGCAAAAGAGCCTCCACTCTGAGGTTTGGGTTGTTTGAGAAAATCAGGTCAGGCATATGGCCCACCGTATGTGTTGGAGCGGAAACCAATTGCAAGAGATTTAAGCCCTCTAATGTTTCCAGGAACGTTGTTGTCTGGGGTCCATTTTTATTATCGGCATGTAAGTTGAAGTCACCAAGCACTGTTAGATTGGCATACTTTGAAGAGAGTTGAACAACTGTGTCGAAAAGCTCTATGTCAGATGAGACTCCAGCCACTCACCTGAATGTCCAGGAAGATTTGCAGGGGCAATGCTAATTCGCCAATCCTCTTGGAACAATTCTCAAGACACCTGGAAGAACAGCAGGCTTGGCAATTGTCCCAAAAGGGAAGGGGATTGGGATGACAAGAGTGAAAAAAGAGAAGACGCTGCAATCATCTGCCACCTTGACCAGCCAGGATCCGAGTTCTTTGGAGCAGGTGTTGTTAGTATCTTCTAGATGTAAACAATAAACGGAATTTGAGCGGAATGTAAAGAAACATCAGTTAAACATTTATAGTCTTAAAAGAATGCGCTGCACTAGAAAGTACCTTTATAAAGACTGTTGTTACACTGTAAATCTCTGTGATCTTAGAAATTACTGTAATGGTGAGTTACGCCTAATTCTTAAAAAACTCAGTTTGTAAAAGGGAAACACAAAAAACACAATAAGCATGTGCAATAAACTCACATCTTACTGAATTGAGCCCCTCTGAAATGAGCCCCTCTAAAATAAACCCACTGAGCATATAGGAAGTATACCTAAATAACGAGCCACTGTCAACTATGTAGTTCAAGGTTCATCAAAACATCTACTGAATCAAAACTGAGTCCAAAGGAAATGAATAAAATGTTTCTCAGTTTGCTTTTGTCAATTAAAGAAACACAGTTAAGTATCACTGCAAGGCTTCATTTCAAACAGTCTTGAACAAATTGTCTTTTAGGCTTGATTTATATCCAGAGGTTGCCTTTATCTCTTCTGTATTTCACGTAATTAGTTTGCCCTTGAAACACTCAAGCGCACATTCATTTCAGCTCCACGTGCGGTTTAAACTTTCAAAACCATACGCCCTTTTCAGGTGCAGGGTTTAACTTTCAAAACAGCTCGGTAAAGATTTCTAAAGCGCGTGCACTGTTAGAGCTAATTAAATGTGTCACTTAGCTCATTCAAGAGGAGCCACTCGATTGCCGACGGCATGGAAACTTGAGTTATTCTTCTTCTTGGGAGTCCGTGTGTCCTTGATCTTCAACCTTCGTCCTCACACGACATCAGCAAAAAGCCAAGCACCGCCACGTGTTGGATCTGGATATTTATAGAGGAATCAAGGGTGTGGTTTTTACGTTTATCACGTCAAGCGTGATATTGATATCCTTGTCAATGAAGTAAACAGCCTACGCTCAATACCTGGGAAGAAACAAGCATTGTCAAGAGCAAATGTGTGAACATAAATTTTTGAACAGGATTAATAGCAAAACTGCTTAAATTACAGAAACATGATCTTTATTTACAGAAACATGATTTAAATATACACCAGAAGGATGTTGACAAATTATACAGGAATGGCAAGTGTTGTTTACATGAGTATTCCTAACACTCTAGCAAGTGGCCAGCAGGGCTGTTGGGAGGCCTGTATACTATCATACCGGTCGCCAAAGAGACAGATGAGATTCAGACACAAAAGGTCAAGACTTGATTGATCCCAATGTGCTCCAATCTCCTGGTGGTGATTTCCCAGCCGTCCTTTAAGATAACTGCTACACCACCTCCTATTGTGTTGCCGCACCGATTCGAGCAGGCAATCCAAAACTCAGCGGATACTGCCAGCATCAGGTCAGGGTAAGTGTCCTCCCTCAACCAGTTTTCTGTTAGGAACATGAGGTCCCAGGAGTTCAACTCAAGGGAAAACCAAACTTCTCCAGTATTAGGGGTGTCTTTCATAGATTCACATGCTTGAATATTCCCCGTCGTCGAAGTGGGAGTCCCACGGTACATAAAATAGCAGTAACATATGCATGTATACATGAAAAAATATCATAAATAAAATATACATACATATACTGTAATAAAATGTAAATTCTAAAAGTACCATAGAACATAATAGGCCCATTGAAAAGCCTAAGGGAGAACTCACTTTAGTAGCATATCAGTGTCATTATGTGTTGGTCCACATTCCAGCCAATCAGGCTGTAGCCTCCTCTAGAACCTTCTCCTCAGAAGCCCAAGTCCTCAGATTTTCTACCGCACGTCGTGTGAAGGGAGTCTCCCTGAGCTCTGCTCAGTTTTTCTTCAAACTCAAGCTGTTTTTCTCAAGAAAATGTCTTCTAATAAGAAATCTTTATTTAAAGCCTGCCCTTCTTGTGGTAAACTGCGCCTTTTCCATGAGGATCCACACAGTAAATGCATTTACTGTCTCTACCCGGACCACGAAGTGAAGAACTGTAAGTACTGTCGCACTTTTCCACCCAAGACTCTGAGGGATAGAGAGACCCGTCTCCTTCTGTGGCTACAGAGGTTGAAGACTTCAGAGTCTGCACTTTCTGAGGTAGGCAGTTTATCTTCAGGCTTTTCAAAATCCTCTCAGAAGCGTGGGTCTGAGACTGAGGTTCCATCTCCTTTTCTGAAGAAAAGTAGACTGTTGGAATCCTCCAGGTTTGTCACCCCACAGGATTTGCTTCAGGGCACGTCTACGGGACCTGGCTCTCTGACGTCTGCGCCCAAAGCCTCAATTTCCACATTAAAATCTGGAATTGGCTCGTCGACGGGCTCATCGACGCGTCCGTCGACGTCTTCAGCGACGACGAAGTCGGTGACTGTGGCCTACACGTCGAAGACGACATGTACTGTGTCAACCAGCGCGACGTCGACGACGATCACCTCGTCGACGATGGCCCAGGAGGTGAGACCCATCGCGTCTATTGTAAAGATCTCGTCGACGAGTGCCAAGGCCAAACCGTCGACGAAGAAGTCATCGTCGACGCGAACCTCGTCGACGCGAACCTCGTCGACGACGACCAAATCGTCGTCCAAAAGCATCTCGTCGACGGGCCCTTTATCGTCGGCGGCTGCCTCGTCGACGGTGCTTCCGTCGTCGACCACCATATCTTCGTCAACGACTAAGGCTCCAATCTCGTCGACGGCCCCGTCGACAGAGCAGAAATCTTCGTCGACGAAGAAGAAAAAACCTTCGATTTCAGCGCCGATTTCATCAGTGACGACGACACAGACGCCTCAGGTTGTTTCTAAGACTGCCGCATTGACGTCAACGGGCTCGTTGTCGTCTCATCAACCTTTAGCCACAGCTACCACTTTTACAGTGGTGACTGCTTCTTCTTTACGAACAGTTCCTCTCATTCAACTGAGTCCAGTGAGAAGTGGGACTCATCTTCCAGAACAATTGTTTCAGTCTGGTGAGGAAGAATCCGGAAATGATTCAGAGGTGGAGCAAATTTTCAATCAGGCTTCTAGTCCATCTGATTTGAACATTAAATGTCAAGAGTATAGTGATGAGGGTGACGAATTGCATAACGTCGAAGATGGGAACGATTTATTTCCAGTTGAGGACTCTGAACCACTTACTTCGGAGCCGGTTACCCAAATACCTTTGTCTTTGGTCACGAACTTGCAGCTCATGCTCGATGACTATAACCGTAGATTCCCACCATCTACGCCTGCCTCTCCAGTGCTTCCACCTCCTCCTCCACAACCTCAACCACTACTTCCTCAAGCACCTGCACCTGTCGCACCTGCGTCACCAGGGGGTGCTCGTCCAGACCCTGACAACAAGGATCGCGACCCTCACAACACGGGTGACAACGACAATGACGTCGATATGGATGAGTGGGATGATTACAGGGCTCACACACCCTCCACTCCGCCCACCTCACCACTAGCATCGCCTCCAGTGGACATTGCAAATTTCCATAATTTGATGGTCCGTGCTGCGAAGCGTTTTCATCTCACAATCGAAAGACAACAAGATGACAGTGAATGTTTCTTATACAATTTTAAGGACGTATCGCGATGACAAACCCACACAATACCTATCATTGACCATATTTGGCAGGAGGGCCTTAAATTAATGGAACATCCGAATTCTGTACCTGCAGTTTTGCCCAGATTGGACAAGAAGTACAAGGCTCCTCCGACTTCCCCTGCCTGTTTGATTTCACAACCAAAGGCCGATTCTGTTATAACTCAAGCAGCACAGAAAAGATCCCGCAATCCACTCATGTCTCCTCCTGATCAGGAAGGCCGCAAATTGGACTCTATAGGTAAAAAATTTACGACCATGGCGGCTACCACTGTGAAAGCGGCTAATACCTTAGCAATTTTGGCCCGTTACGACTGCCAGATGTGGTCCGAGATTGCCGCACTGCTTCCTCAAATACCCGATGCCGTTCGTGCAGAAGCGCAGGCCATTATTCAGGAGGGAGAGATAATTTCATCTGAAATTATTGATTGCGCGCTTGACATCTCCTCCACGGGTTTCCGTCAATTGGTTGGGGCTGCAGTCTTGAGGCGTCAAGGCTGGTTGAAGTCTACCACCTTCCGTCCAGAGGTACAAGCAAAGATCCTTGACGTGCCGTACGACGGGGATTCTTTCTTTGGCAAACACGTAGATGATGCCCTGGAGTCGATAAAGAAGGACACCGACACGGCAAAGTCCTGAGCTACCCTCCAGTACAAGAAACGGCCCTTTCGGGGGGCGCGAGGTAGAGGCGGAGGTTCCTCTACTTTTCGAGGATCAGGTCAATATCGTTCATGCAACACCTACAACGATAACCGACAGAGGGGTTCCTACCAATCCCAAAATCGTCAGTCCACCACGAGACCATATCAACGGAAAACAACTTATCGAGGTGGCTCAAGCAATAAAAAACAGTGACAGTCTCAGTTCCTTTCTCCTGCCGCCTGTGAATCTTGGAGGTCGCATCTCAAAATACTTTTGCAAATGGTCCGAAATCACCTCCGACCAATGGGTCTTAGACGTTATCTCCAAAGGACATACCCTGGAGTTCACAAAATTCCCTCCCACCCGTCCACCTTCGGGGCCACCCTCACCTCAAAGAACTTTTGGCCCAGGTGAAATTGATGATCAAAAAAGGAGCCATCGAGGTCGTGCCGCAAGGTCAACGCAGCAAGGGGTTTTATTCCCGATTTTTCTTAGTCAGGAAAAAGTCGGGGGAATGGCGTCCAATTTTAGATTTACGGGCCCTAAACAAATTTATCAATTCGAAAACTTTTCAGATGTTAACTCTGCTTCAAATTCTGAATTATCTCAATCCAGGGGAATTCTTTTCAACGATCGACCTCCAAGACGCATATTTCCATGTGCCAATTCACCCCAGACACAGGAAGTATCTACGCTTCAGTCGGACAGCTACACTTCCAATTCAAAGTCTTACCATTCGGCCTTCGATCGGCACCGAGGGTCTTTACCAAGATCTTAGCCCCGGTAGCTGCCTTCCTGCGTCTCCTAGGTGTCCAATTTTACCCATACCTGGACGACTGCCTCATCAAGGCCAAAACTTTTCACCTAACGGAGCAGCACACTCAAGTCTGCGTCTCCCTCTTCCAAACCTTGGGGCTTTCAATCAAATGCCAGAAGTCACACTTTCATCCGTCGCAAAGCGAGATTTTCTCGAAGCCTCGCTAGATTCTCGGCAGGGGAAAGTGTTTGTTTCCCAGGAAAGACAGGACCGCATGGAAAGATGGTGCAGTTCCCACAACCAAAACTGTACGTTTCTGTCCGAATGTTCAAATCATTCCTTGGCATGGCTTCCTCGTGCATCCAACTGATCCCCAATTGCAGATTGCACATGAGGGCTCTACAGGAGGAATTAGACAAGCAGTGGAAACGGGTGTCAGGGTCATTCGAGGACAAGGTCCTTCTAACACCTCGCATCCAGAAAGCGCTGGAGTGGTGGGATCACCCTCCAAACATATCTGCGGGCCGTTCCTTCCAAGACGAACCTCCAACTCTGACGCTTACAACAGACGCGTCTCTCGAGGGATGGGGAGCGCATCTCGACGGCATGTCTGTGAAAGGAAAGTGGACATCGACCCAACGTACTTGGCACATCAATTGCCTGGAACTCTTGGCGATTTTCTTAGCCCTAAAGTCCTTCCAGAGGTTAGTGCAGGGACACACTTTGCTGGTGAGGACGGACAACACCACCAGCATGCACTACCTCAACAAGCAGGGCGGCACGAGGTCTCTCCTACTTTCACAACTGGCACAAGAAATATGGGATTGGGCGATTCAACGTCAAATTCATCTAACAGCCATTCATGTGCCGGGTGTGGCCAATGTTCTGGCGGACTCACTCAGCCGGGCGTCGTCAGATAATCACGAGTGGGAACTCAACCAACCAACCGTCGAGTTCATCTTCCGGCGGTGGGGCCAGCCGCAGATGGATCTTTTCGCGACTGCTGCCAACAGGAAATGCCGACGCTTTGCAAATCGGCATCCCCACAGAGTCGAGCGGAAATGCATTTTCGATCAATTGGTCGAACGACTTCATCTATGCTTTCCCTCCACTTCCTCTGATCCCTCGCCTGTTACACAGGATGAGGTTCCAACCTTGCCACATCATCCTGATTGCGCCCAAATGGCCGAGGCGTCCATGGTTCACGGACCTGCTCCTCTTCTCGCTGTCCGACCCTTTACCGCTTCATCCTCTACCTCACCTCCTTACGATGAAGCAGGGACAAATCTGTCACCCGGATCCAGCATACCTCCAACTCCATGCCTGGAACCTGAGTTCAATGAATTTGCACGTTTAAATATCGATGAGGACTGCAGGGAGGTGCTAGCGCGTGCTCGCGCTCCATCCACCATAAAAACCTACCAATTAAAATGGAAGCATTTCTGTGTCTGGTGCCGCACCAAAGATTTGGACCCCATGACTGCAAAACCTGAACAGATTTTACCTTTCTTTTTATCCCTGGCGAGATCAGGACTGTGACACTCAACTCTTAAAGTGTTCCTGGCGGCGATTTCCCGCTTCCGCCATGATGGTTCCACATCTCTATGTTCCTCGAGAATCATTAAGCAATTTTACAAGGGCCTTTTTAGGATGTTTCCGCCTATCCGTCGCCCTCCACCTGCTTGGCGCTTAAATTTGGTCTTGTCTCAACTACTTCTACCTCCATTTGAGCCTATCCACTCTGCAAGTCTAAAATTTCTCACATGGAAAATTGCTCTCTTGCTCGCTTTGACATCCTCAAGACGTGTCAGTGACATCCAGGCGTTTACCATACAGCCTCCTTTCCTGCAATTCTCCAATGAGGCTGTGACATTGCGAACTAATCCTAAGTTCATCCCGAAGGTTCCCAGTGACTTTCATCTCAACGAACCTGTAATCCTGAAAACTTTCTTTCCTGCTCCGCAAACTTCAGCTGAGCGGTCATTGCATTCATTAGATGTGAAACGTTGTCTCAAATTCTACATTCAACGAACTGCAACTATCAGAAAGTCAGATCAATTGTTTGTGGCGTATGGCCCAATTTGCAAAGGACAACCTGTTACCAAACAGACCATAACCAGGTGGATATCCTCTACCATATCCTTTTGCCACCAACGGGCTGGGAAGCCCCTTCCTGCTCCAGTTCGTGCTCATTCAACTAGAGCGGTGTCTACTTTGGCTGCCCTTTTTGCGGGGGTACCCCATAGACAGATCTGCAGAGCTGCTACTTGGTCGAGCAGCCATACTTTTACTAAATATTACTGCCTGCAATCAACAGACGCCGCGGATGCGGCAGTAGGTCAAGCGGTGCTGCGGAATCTTTTCCAGTAAAGGTGAGCCTCTGTTGCTACCCGCCTCCAGTCATAAAGGTTTTTTTTTTCTAATAATATTTTGGTATTTATTGCATATTGTCTGCTATATTACCTTACTTGCTTGCTATGTCACCTTTATGACTTCTGTGATGATTTACTGCTTTCTACTCTTATTCAAGCATGTGAATCTATGAAAGACACCCCTAATACTGGAGAAGAACAAAAGTTACTTACCTGTAAACTGTGGTTCTCCAGTATTGGTGTCTTTCATAGATTCACATGCGACCCTCCCATCCTCCCCTCAGAGGCTCTCTTCTCCTCAGGCACTTTTACTTACTTGTGCTACGAAAATCTGAGGACTTGGGCTTCTGAGGAGAAAGTTCTAGAGGAGGCTACAGCCTGATTGGCTGGAATGTGGACCAACACATAATGACACTGATATGCTACTAAAGTGAGTTCTCCCTTAGGCTTTTCAATGGGCCTATTATGTTCTATGGTACTTTTAGAATTTACATTTTATTACAGTATATGTATGTATATTTTATTTATGATATTTTTTCATGTATACATGCATATGTTACTGCTATTTTATGTACCGTGGGACTCCCACTTCGACAACGGGGAATATTCAAGCATGTGAATCAATGAAAGACCCCAATACTGGAGAACCACAGTTTACAGGTAAGTAACTTTTGTTCATCCTCTGCGTGTTATGATGTTCACACTTTTGACCTTGGGGGGAGCTAAAGGGAAAGTATTGCCTTTAACTCGCCCACCGTTAACCTACAGCTTAAACTTGCAAGTGCTGCAACAGTGCTCCATAGCTCCCATCCCAGATCCATCCTGGCCTTACCAGAGCAGGCAGCTTTGTTCTTGGTCAGAAGCCAGTCTCTAGACTATCTAATAAGTGTTGAGCTAGAAATTTGCAAAAACAACAATTGATGGACAGAATGCAGAACAATGTCATACATTCACCCCAGTACAGAGATCTGGGCCTAAATCCATTGTTTTTTTACACTCCACACCACCCCAGGTCAGACATGGCTATATGCAAATCAGCCCTGACCCTGTGCCTCATGGGAACAGTCCAGCCCGAACTGCCAAGCCATGTCTTTCCTGGACCGGAATCAAGCATCCAAGGACCGGTTTCTGGCTATCAGCCTTCATCAGCCTGGATAGCTTGACTCCAGTGGTGTGGAGAGAATGGGACTCACGTCTGAGCATACCCATCCCACTCGGGGTGACAAATGCAAAAACAACAATTGATGGACAGAATGCAGAACAATGTCATACATTCACCCCAGTACAGAGATCTGGGCCTAAATCCATCGTTTTTTTAAACCCCACACCACCCCAGGTCAGACATGGCTATATGCAAATCAGCCCTGACCCTGTGCCTCATGGGAACAGTCCAGCCCGAACTGCCAAGCCATGTCTTTCCTGGACCGGAATCAAGCATCCAAGGACCGGTTTCTGGCTATCAACCTTCATCAGCCTGGATAGCTTGACTCCAGTGGTGTGGAGAGCATGAGACTCACGTCTGAGCATACCCATCCCACTCGGGGTGACAAATGCAAAAACAACAATTGATGGACAGAATGCAGAACAATGTCATACATTCACCCCAGTACAGAGATCTGGGCCTAAATCCATCGTTTGTTTACACTCCACACCACCCCAGGTCAGACATGGCTATATGCAAATCATCCCTGACCCTGTGCCTCATGGGAACAGTCCAGCCCGAACTGCCAAGCCATGTCTTTCCTGGACCGGAATCAAGCATCCAAGGACCGGTTTCTGGCTATCAGCCTTCATCAGCCTGGATAGCTTGACTCCAGTGGTGTGGAGAGCATGGAACTCACGTCTGAGCATACCCATCCCACTCGGGGTGACAAATGCAAAAACAACAATTGATGGACAGAATGCAGAACAATGTCATACATTCACCCCAGTACAGAGATCTGGGCCTAAATCCATCATTTTTTTACACTCCACACCACCCCAGGTCAGACATGGCTATATGCAAATCAGCCCTGACCCTGTGCCTCATGGGAACAGTCCAGCCCAAACTGCCAAGCCATGTCTTTCCTGGACCGGAATCAAGCATCCAAGGACCGGTTTCTGGCTATCAGCCTTCATCAGCCTGGATAGCTTGACTCCAGTGGTGTGGAGAGCATGGGACTCACGTCTGAGCATACCCATTTCACTCGGGGTGACAAATGCAAAAACAACAATTGATGGACAGAATGCAGAACAATGTCATATATTCACCCCAGTACAGAGATCGGGGCCTAAATCCATCGTTTTTTTACACTCCACACCACCCCAGGTCAGACATGGCTATATGCAAATCAGCCCTGACCCTGTGCCTCATGGGAACAGTCCAGCCCGAACTGCCAAGCCATGTCTTTCCTGGACCTGAATCAAGCATCCAAGGACCGGTTTCTGGCTATCAACCTTCATTAGTCTGGATAGCTTGACTCCAGTGGTGTGGAGAGCATGGGACTCACGTCTGAGGATACCCATCCCACTCGGGGTGACAAATGCAAAAACAACAATTGATGGACAGAATGCAGAACAATGTCCTACATTCACCCCAGTACAGAGATCTGGGCCTAAATCCATCGTTTTTTTTTTTTTACACTCCACACCACTCCAGGTCAGACATGGCTATACGCAAATCAGCCCTGACTTTGTGCCTCATGGGAACAGTCCAGCCGAGCTGCCAAGCCATGTCTTTCCTGGACCGGAATCAAGCATCCAAGGACCGGTTTCTGGCTATCAGCCTTCATCAGCCTGGATAGCTTGACTCCAGTGGTGTGGAGGGCATGGGACTCACATCTGAGCATACCCATCCCACTCAGGGTGACAAATGCAAAAACAACAAATGATGCTCCGTCCATCACCACCCCCTTTTGTACCGCTTTTGGCCACCATAAGTGTGTCAGTGTATGCTCAGACGTGAGTCCCTTGCTCACTTTGCCACTGGATTCAAGCAAGCCGGGTTGAAGAAGGCTGTAATGCCAGAAACTGGTCCTCGGAAGCTTGTTTCCGTTCCAGCGAAGGCATGGCTTAGCAGTTCGGGCTGGACTGTTCCCATGAGGCACAGGTTAAGACTGATTTGCATATAGCCATGTCTGAACTGGGGTGGCAGAGTGGGCTAAAGAACGGTGATGGATTAAACCCAGATCTTTTGACTGGGTGTGAGTGTTTGATTGGTTCAGATGCTCCGTCCATCACCACCCTCTTTTGTACCGCTTTTGGCCGCCATAAGTGTGGAAGGGTATGCTCAGACGTGAGTCCATTGCTCACTTTGCCACTGGATTCAAGCAAGCCAGGCTGAAGAAGGCTGTAATGCCAGAAACCGGTCCTCGGAAGCTTGTTTCCGGTCCAGGGAAGGCATGGCTTGGCAGTACGGGCTGGACTGTTCCCATGAGGCACAGGGTCAGACTGATTTGCATATAGCCATGTCTGAACTGGGGTGGCAGAGTGGGCTAAAGAACGGTGATGGATTAAACCCAGATCTTTTGACTGGGTGTGAGTGTTTGATTGGTTCAGATGCTCCGTCCATCACCACCCCCTTTTGTACCGCTTTTGGCCGCCATAAGTGTGGCAGGGTATGCTCAGACGTGAGTCCCTTGCTCACTTTGCCACTGGATTCAAGCAAGCCGGGCTGAAGAAGGCTGTAATGCCAGAAACCGGTCCTCGGAAGCTTGTTTCCGGTCCAGGGAAGGCATGGCTTGGCAGTTCGGGCTGGACTGTTCCCATGAGGCACAGGGTCAGACTGATTTGCATATAGCCATGTCTGAACTGGGGTGGCAGAGTGGGATAAAGAACGGTGATGGATTCATCCCAGATCTTTTGACTGGGTGTGAGTGTTTGATTGGTTCAGATGCTCAGTCCATCACCACCCCCTTTTGTAGAGCTAGAAATTTGGGCAGCATGGCTGGCGATGGCCGCGGTGAAGACACGGACGGCACAGACAGTCTTGCCTTTGGTGCACTTTTGGCATGCCAGGGGCACACCCTCTGCACGTGTCCGCGTTATGGATCCCATTAAGTACTAGGCAGGGCCGGCCAGTCAAAGACCAGCCCACTGACCCAAGATGACGCCTATCTAGCGTCCCAAGCGGGACAGGTAGAAATGTCCGAACCGTTCAGGCAAGGAAGCAAAGTCAGGAGCCCAGCCCGCTCCTCCAGTACCACAGGAGGTAAGAAATACCCCATCAAGGTTAAAACACTCCTTCAAACTTCAAAAACACCAGCGCTCCTGCACCCTGCAACATGCAGTAGTGCAGGAGGCACTATATCTGAGGTCACTGAACTTAAAACCTATAAGTCACCCAAAAGGCAGGCCTTTCAAACCTGAAAGCTGGGTGCTCGGTTCTAATTGTAAGGGTTCCCCTGCATGAGCAGATCACTTCTACATCCTCGAAGTCCATTCTCCCGAGTTGTGAGTGCATCAGCCGTTATGATACATAGAGTGGCCGTGCGTCATTACGCGATGACTATCTCTAAACTGACTGTAACGAACCCTGTCGTGTATGGTATCAAACATGTTGGAGTCATACCCCCACACCATAATACGTGTGGGAGGTATGGATTCCATGCACTGTAACTGTAAAGCTCCTCCAGGAGGCCCTCAGTGCTCCCGATACTAGTCTTCTAGATCCAGACAGCACAACATGGCTGCTGCTGACCAGTGCATGATTCTGCCCTCCTGCTGCTGATCCAAGCTTGAGCAGGGGAAGGCAGGACAATAGGTATCCTGTCACAGGGAGGTGTGACCACCTCCCAGACAGTGTTTAGTATATTGGTCCAGGGTGGAAGCGCCTGCCATCACCACTCAGTCTGCTTGAGGCGCACATTTGGTGCCCTCCTTTCATAGCCAATTGAAACCAGCTCAGGGAACCGTTGGCTCCAGCTCTGCCACGAAACTGGACAAAGAACATGGGAGGATCCTCCCCCCTGTCCAAACCCCTACCCTGGCATGGAACCCTGAATTGTCCTAACCCTTTCCTTAGGGTACTTAATGGCTTACCTTTGGGTGAGTCTCTAGATTCATCGTAGGACAAGATTTATATCAAGACACCACTTCATCTTTGACCGCCTGGACACTTTGGACTTCATTGGACTAAACTCTGGGTATCGAGACTGCAACTAGGAAGACTCCTGCTGCTCCTGGTCTTGTCGCCCTGCTCGTATGCTGGAACGTCTGTGCCTGGTGCTCCATACAGGAACCTTCCAAGACCTATGGGCATCCAAGACACCGGATGAAATATCCCTTTGAGTGAAGGAGTTACTTCCCTGTATCTGCAGGCACCACAACGAAGCTGACTGGTCTGATGATCATTGTCTCCCATGAACTCTGAAAGACTCGGCAACACAGGTGGTGGTTCTTCATATCCCTTGAGGCCTGCCCTGTCCTCTCACCGAGTTTCAGGGCAGAATCCCTCGTCGGAGATGCCGTAACCGAACCCCTGTGTATTGCTTTGATTTGCCATTGCAAAGACTAGTTGACTCTCTTCCTCAGAGATCTTCGGGCTCCAATAAGCCTCCACCTTAACCAACTCCTGTGACCAAGATCTTTGTCCTCACCGAATCTCTTTTACCGTGGACCTGCATTTTTGGTGAGCTGCTTGAGATCCTCTCGCGATTCTAGTGCCACCGGCCTGTGGGTCCATTTGAGGGTCTTCTTTGATTTCAGCCGGCTTCCCTGATTGCTCAGAGCCTGCTCTGTCTCCCTTTCTTGTGGCGAGTCACTTGGACCTTGCTGGTCCTGACACTGCACCTTTTTCACTTTCCATGTTGGTTGCGGTTGCCAAGGCTTGTTTGTTCTCCCAACGGACACCAACCCCTCAACTCTCGACATTCGATGTGGGACAGCTTGTGAATAGCTCCTGGTCTTCCACAGCATCGCCTGGTCCACACAGCTGCAGCTCCAAGGTCACTGTCAGCTCTCCTGCAACACCTGACATCGGTGGGCATTCGACGTCTGTGTCCCCTGGCACTCCCAAGTGGCATAGACTCTTTCCCTTCTGCTTGCAGGTACTTCTCATCTGGAATTCACCTTTGGATTCCACCGGACACTTTCCACTTCTTCCCCAGCGGCATCTTCCTAAAGTCCTCCATTGAATTCAACTGCGGGTTCCGATGCCCGGCTTCCCTGCTCCAGGTAACCTGGTTCCTAGGGTATCTACAGGTGGGGTGGCTCTCTAATCTTCTGTCTTTCACAGGGTTTCTTCAGGGTCCACTGGTAAGGGTCCTTCTTCTTTAATATTGCAACCGCGACTTACCCATTGACTTGAATTGAACGAGTGATCATTTTCCTACTCTGCGCACAGTCTTTGTGGGGTTCCTAGTTACTTACCTCGGTGGCTCATTAGGTCCCCGGCATTTCTACGTCCTCTGGGTAGAGTCTTCACTTGAGCCGTGGTTCGCATCCCTTTATTTTAGTATATGGTTTGGTCTCCCCCCGGTGACCATTGTGTAATATGTGCTTCTTACTAGTTTTCTTTGCAAAGTATTGTGAGAATTTCATATAGCTCCAGGTAGGAGATATTTTTATGTGGTAGTGAGTGTCTTACAATAAATACATATTTTTATAAATACACTGTGTGGTTCTTTTTCACTTAATGTGTACCAACAAGATTACGTTCTGGTAAAACAAGCTGCTTTAAACTCCTTCTGGACTTAGCCTGAAGGCTGCTCTCCACAGCTATGAATTAGAGAGCTTTCTAAGGTTGTCTAAGACCACTACAATCACCTTAAGGATTGTCTGGAGTAGTGCAGGTTGCTACACTTACATAAGTGAGCACCATATACTAAGCCAGCTTCTCACAACCTCCCCAAATCCACAATATTGGGAGGACGCATTTCAAAGTACATCCACCAGTGGGCCAGAATAACAACAGACAGGTGGGTCCTCGACATCATACAACAATTCAAAAATTCCTGTTTCTTCCTGACCAGGGAAAAAGTCAGGAGACTGGCTCCCTGTTTTAGATCATTTTGAATGTTCATCCTCAAGGATATTTTAAGCCTTCTGAACCATGGGGATTATATGGCAGTTTTGGACCCTCAAGACGCATACTTTCATGTCCAGATTTATCACAGTCACCATAGAATTCTGCATTTTCAGGTAGCTGACACTTATTTTTAGTTCAAAGTGCTCCCCTTTAGACTATGTTTACCTCCAAGATTATTTCCAAGTGCTTGGCACCAGTGGCAGCACATCTGAGGCTAGACACAGAGTACATGTTTTTCCGTAATTGGACCGCTGGCTCATAAAAGCTCCATCATTCCATCAAGCCAAAGTGGATACTGCACAATGCCTGTCATTTTTCAAATTCACCCAGTCAGACAAGGCATTTGTCTCTCCAGAACGGCAGGATAAAATCAAACAACTGACCCAAAAGCTTTTCAAAAGAAAGTCTGCTTCTGCCTGACTGTACAAGTCCTTCCAATGAATGTGCTCCTCTTGCATAGTTCTAATTCCAAACTGCAGACTTCATATGCATCCTCTAGAGGAGCAGCTAAACAAGCAGAGGCTGCAGGTTCCGGGTTCATACGAGGATGTAATCGGATAACCCCAACAATGATAAAAGCTATGCAATAGCCGATGATATCAACCAACGTTTCTAAAGGGATGACATTTCTGTCTCAAGCAACAGATTTAGTCATTACCACGGATGCCTCCCTGGAGGGATGTAGTGCTCATCTTCAGGAGCTATCAGTCAGCGGCAAATGGACGACTATTGAGAAAACATTGCACATCAGTCTCCTAGAATAGAGGGCCATAGCTCTGGCACTGTGTTCATTCGCATGGACAATACCACCAGCATGGACTACTTAAACAAACAGGGAGGGACAAAATATGTGGCTCTATCTGGAAACAACCTGGAACTGGGCTTTACAGCACAAGATAACACTGAGAGCAGAACATGTGCCAGGAGTATCCAATGTGCTAGCAGACACATTGCGCAGATTGACAACAGATTGCCATGAGTGGGAACTCGATTCTGTTGCAGGGATTCTATTCATACACAGAACTATATGATTATGGGACCTTGGTGTATAGGAGCTGTGCCTTCCTACTGCCTTAGTACCCACGAGCCCAGGCCTGACTAGCTGTAGTGTCTAACTCGCTCTCCTACACAAACACGGAGAAGCAAATGATTAGACAGCCCAGAACACAACCCTCCCTGATCTCTCAGGAATCGTGGTAACAAGACGCACCTTTTCGCTTACACTATTGCTCCTGTCCACAATAAGATCTGACGAGACACATATAGTTTAAAATGTTTATTTTAACTAACGTGCTCTAACATGCAGTATACGAGCCGCAACAAGCAGAAAAATGCATAAAATTGATACAATTAGCATCACAGCCAGTCCATACATTATGAAGGGAGATGTCATTGTATAATGACAATGGAGAAAAGGACAATAGAGCCTAACCTCCCTCCCTTTGGCAGGAATGAGTATTATTATATAATATAAGATCTCTCGGTTTTGTCAGCAGACCCCATACCTTAAAGCATAGATGGGATTTCTACATTGAAGCTGGGTGTTGATCTTCTCCCTGGAAAGGTCCCTCTCCAAGTGTGTGTTATCTAAACATGTATCCCTGTAATATCAAAGTGCGAGCTTCCAGCAGTAGCTGCGCTAGTGTGTTTTGTCTAGGTGCTATGACCTGACCAGAACAGAATAACAATGGGCATTGTTTATCGACGTTGCTCACAATGTTCAGACTAAACTCCAGGAACTAGCAGAGAACGAACATAGCAAACAGTTCTCATGTGAAAGGCATAGGCAGAGTCTTGCAAAAATAAAGCTAAGTGGTAACGTGCGCAAAAGCAGCATCATGGTTGCACGAGTCATACTAACTTAGTAATGTCAACAATGTCCCTATCCACCATGTGAAACCCTCCCTTTGGCCAGGTCGTAGCATATAGCCAAACAGAATGCAATGATAAGTAAAAACAAAGACGCCAGTAAAAAAGGGCAAATCGGAGTAAATTTTATTTTAAATGTAACCAACTGAATAATGAAAAAAATAGTTTTTAAGGATGTTCCGTAAGAGGTAACCGACTACGTGCACCATGGAATGCAATTTGTTCCCAAAGGTCATCACCATCATTCAAAGCGAAGAGGGATGCCATCCAGTTGAGCAGGTCAAAAGAGGAGACGTGCTCTTCATAATCCAATGTCACCAGGAGCATAATCTGACAACTTGCGTGATATTGAATGAAACTTTGTTGCAGGAGGCGCTGCGCAGCCTCACAGGTATTCCAGTGCGTCAATATCAAATTGCCATTCCCCTACAGGCCTGATCATGGGCCAGCCACGGAACCAACAGATCATAATCCTGGTTAGCACGTCACGTATTGGAGAGGCAGACATCCAGGGCCCAGTAGAACGGGCACCGTCTGTAGTAAAACACAGGTTGTATGCAAATAAAAGAGGCAAAGTGGTAGGTAAGTCCATAACCCACTCCCAGCGTCGCCAATGGCAAGCATCCAAAAAGTTGTTGCATTCGCTCACGGTACAGACACACTTGGCCGGGTCTGGTCAGGACCACAGGACGGGCAGCCATTGTGTAACAGCAGTAGAAGTACAGCACACTGCACGCCAGTAAGAGGATCAATGGAAACCCTCCGGGGGTGCTGGAAAAAATAGAATGAATAAAGGCCGGTATTACTACAAAACTCGTCTGAAAAGTGGAAACAAGGCCTGATCCCACAAGTTTAAAAACATGTTCGGTTTCAAATGTATGATGAATTAATTCCTCAAAATGCAGTGCGTGGTGATTTTGGACCTAAAAGGAACTCTGCCAGATCAGTGTCGCCAGATAAACGTGAAAGATGGTGTTTCACAGACGACAAAGTAGACTGTTCCAACCATTGTTGACATCATTTACCCACAGAATAGGTAGTAACCGAATGTGAGTGTGGGAAACAAGGATCTGGTCTACTGAGAATAAACCCATTGGATGCATTAGAGAAACTCAACTGGCACGCATTTGTATTGAGGGGCCATATTAACCTGCCCAAAGGATTAATAGTGGACGAGTTAAGAGTACTATTGTGGACCATATTGTTCAATGCCTCTAAACACAAATTTGTATACTGCTGCCTATCGTCATATGCCACTAGAGATGGGAAATGTTTAGCTGTAGCTAAACCAAACGAAGTAGTCTGTTGTAGTATGATTCAGGAATATCAGCTGTGATGGTATCAAACACGCACGATGCAATGATTCAATTCCCTTCACCTGCCAATCTTTGGTACCCCATATTGATTTTAAATCGATCATGTCCTTCCAATAATCATAACCTTTCAAGTATAAATTGGCAATTAAAGTCGAAGAGTATATCAATTTAGTATGGGTCAGCATGAATTTCGTTTGTGTCGTAGCATGCAACCTATAATAGTCAAATTCAAATTCAAAAGCTTTATTCGACAGCATTGTCATAAAAGCATTGACGCCCTAACCTATACATCAGTAAATACTATTCTAGAATACAATCACATTTTTAAAACACACATTAAATTCAAAACGCTGACAAATCATGACTAAAAGGAACGCATTTACTGCTAAAAACTCAAGTTCACTACACATGATTAATTATAATCTACATAAAATCACGTTACATTTCCTCTGACTCCACTGGCAAAAGTGCGAGTGCGAATGATCCATGCCCATCCCAGGTATTTTGCTACTGCAATTGCTAAAGGAGGGGAGCTGTTTGATTCCAAAATTCTAAGTGCTTCCTGGCACCTACGTGTCCCTAAATTCTGACACGCTGGTTTTAACCACCTCCTTCTCGGAGAAGCATAAAGAGGACAGACAAACAGAAAGTGCGAGATGTCCTCAACCAAGTCTTTGCAATGGTTGCATATATTAACATTGCTAGGCGACCACTTTTGTGTGAAAGCGTTAAGGGGCAAACTACCAGCTCTAAATTGGAAGTACAACTTTCTATCCATAGGTTTTGTAATAAAATCCCAGTATAGTTCACAAAATGGAGTAAATTTGATTTCCAAATACCGGGATGTTAACATGGAATGTGGGTTAGAGGTCAAAACAGATTGCAAAGTCATATCCCAGTACATTTTTTTCACAATCTCCTTTGATGGAAAGGCAGTTGGGTCAGTGTTAGTCCATAAATGGTCTAGATGGAGTTTTGTTAATAGGTTCCGGATCTCGTTGAGCCATGTTACTGTGTGGAACCGGTCCTTCTTAATAATGTCCATGAGGGCGGAGGCATAATGACCTAGCTCCGGCGTTGACATTATTCGTCTCCAGAATAGTAATGGGCGCAGTCGAGCCAGGTCCTCAATCTTTTTTCTCCCCAGGTCATACAACAGGGGGATTGTTGGTGTGCTCTGTGGAACGCCAACCAGACGTTGCAAAAACTTGTTCTCAGCAGTAGACAAAATGTTCAAGTTGGCAAAACCCCACAACTCTGAGCCATACAAACAGGCACTTAGCACCTTCATACTATAAATCTCCAACACAGGATGGATAGGTTTGGTTAATGAAGATTTATGTTTAAGTGCTAGGGCCCCTGCTAGTTGATGGAACTTTAAAACTGCTAAGTCAATATGGGACTTCCATTTCATATTGCCCTGTAGGGAGATACCAAGATAAGTAAAAGCCTCTACCTGTTCTAAGGCAGCCCCATTAAAAGTTATTATGCCCCTAAATGGCTTTGCTGGATTCATACTCATAAACTTAGTCTTTGAAGTGTTTAACTCCAAGCCCCGAATCTGGCAGAAATCCCCGAAAGCATTAATTGCCTTCTGGAGGCCACTAGGAGTTCGTGATACCAGCAACGTGTCATCAGCAAACATTAATACTGGTACACGAACCCCGTCCAGTATTGGGGCATCAGTAGGGGATTTCTTCAGGTAGTCCACTATGCCATTGATATATAATGAAAATAAGGTGGGAGCCAGGACGCATCCCTGTCTAACCCCACGCTCTACAGGGAAAGAATCAGTTACCTCGCCCTGGGCCCCCCACCTGATCCTAGCATAGTTATTTTCATGCATGCGGACTAGCAATGTCAATAGTTTGGGGCTGATACCAATTTCCGCGAGGACACTCCACAGTTTTTGTCGCGGGACTAAGTCGAATGCTGACTTTAAGTCAACAAATACGGCATACAATGGACCATTGATCAAGGTCACGTTTCTCCAGTATAAAGTTAGAAAATAAAAGACCAGGTCAATAGAACTTGTTAGGGGGCGGAATCCGGCTTGGAAGGGGGAGAGAACATCCTTCTCATCTTTCCAAGCTTGTAGTTTGTTTTGTATCAGTCAACCCATCAATTTTTGTGCAGAATCGATAAGACTGATGGGTCTGTAGTTGCTTGGGAGTGTCTTATCACCTTTTTTGAAAACTGGGATGATCTCCGCACCCTTCCATGAATTGGGTATGGAAGCTCCATGGGCGATGGAATTTGCTAGCCAGACAACGTCTTGGCACCATGAAGCTCGGTCGCTTAAGAATACATCGGCCGGTATTCCGTCCATTCCTGGCGCTCTCCCCACAGACGCCCCATCCAACGCTATATTTACATCACCCAGGGTAAACACTTCGCCTTTAAAGGAGACCATCGGGGGAGGTAGGTAATGGCCTGGGTCCAGATTACATGCATATTGTGGCTTAAAGAAGTCTATCCATAAGTTCTTTGCAACGTTGTTTTGTGGACGCTCTGCTACCCCCCCTGTCCCATTTTACGATTGCCCAAAACTCTTTTTGCTTCTTAGCTGCACATGCTGATTTGAGGTCAAGCCAGTGATTTTCGTCCCAGAGCTTTTTCGCTTTGGTTTGTGCTTTTCTGTAGACATCCCTGGCCTTCCTCACTCCTTCTCTGTTTTGACTCCTTAACTCAAGACTAAGTTTCTGACGTGCTCTTCTGCATGTTTGATCATACCACCCCTGTTTAGTGGGTGATTTTACCACCTTTTTTGGCCTACTGGTTTTAGAAAGAAGCCCTGAATTTTAGAAAAAAAACTCAGTGTGCCTCCTCCATAAATCTGGAGAAGTTGGGTTCGGTACAATGTTCTTTCATAATGTTAATCTCAGAGACAACTAACTTCCTTAGATCTTCTAACATCTCTGGCTTCTCTATCAGTCTGCCCCACCTTACATGGCGGCGTTGGTTATTTGTGGAGATAATATCCAAAGTCACTGTGCCCCTTCCCTGGCTTGAAGCTCGCACCTCCTGGTTAAATTGTATGCTCAAGCATAGTGGGTTGTGGTCACTCTCTAATCTGGATGCGATGCTCATATCTACCAGCCTGTGCCAATCCCTCACATCCACTAGGATATAATCTATTCGGCTTTTTGCCCTTCCATTATCAAATGTGTGGACACCCCGTCGGTCAGACGGGGTGCGCCCATTAGCTGCTCTTAAGCCCCTTGCTAAGCACAAGCTCTTGATTTGAATTGCT
This sequence comes from Lissotriton helveticus, assembly GCF_964261635.1. Classification (NCBI taxonomy): domain Eukaryota; kingdom Metazoa; phylum Chordata; class Amphibia; order Caudata; family Salamandridae; genus Lissotriton; species Lissotriton helveticus. The sequence continues at coordinate 59,551,118 of NC_136069.1, read as the reverse complement.
ACCTCAGACCATCTCTTGACAGATGGCAGGTCCAACTGGGGGATTCCCCATTTATTATCCTCTTCTAAGGTCATTTCACCGTCCTCCGAGCCCAAAGGTTCGAAGGTCGTATTCATGTCTCCACCCACCAAGATAGAAAGATGAGATGGAAGGAGGTCAAGATCATTATCAAGTGCTGTTATTACCTTTGAAGTTTTTCCCCCTGCAACTCCCCTAGCATATATGTTATAAATGGCCATCTCTTGGCCATTGGCCCAGGTGATCGTAATTGACAGTATGTCACTATTATTGATGGATCTTTCCTGGATATTACAATGCGAAGATTGGCGCACCCAAATAATCAATCCCCCTGATGGCCGCCCTTTGGGGTTCTTTTTTGCTGGGACATAAAAATTTAGGAAACCATGCCGATAGACTGGGTTCACTGCCCAGGTTTCCTGAAACATAATTATGTCATGGTGCTCTATGAATTCACACCATTCTGGGGAAATCATTTTGTTAGAAATACCAGCAAGGTTCCATGATAGGAGGTTTAGACTTCTATTATCTGGTATAGCTATATCCTGAGACGGCACTACATTTTGCCTGCTGGATACTAGGCCAAAATTAGATAATAAACTGCGTGTCTTGTTGCTACTGGGATTATTAGAAGTAGATTCGAGGATCCCATCAACGTTTTCCGGAACTCTATGCACAGAATGTACATCCGCATGACGTTTCTCTTTGCTACCAAGCAAGACAGGCTCATTGGCCCTTTTCTCGACACTACTTGACCTAGTATTTGTGAGGCTGACTGAATTATAATGAGCTGCAGCTTCTGTCCCATGAAGTCAGTCGCACTCATTGAGGTCTGATAGAGCTGAGAATCTGTTTTCAAGGGACACACCCCAACTATTTTTTGGACCAATAGTGTTTCCTTTTTTTACCACAGTGTTCCATTTGGTTCTTAGGATTGTAGGATTCAAGATATTACCTCGCCTGGCATAGAAAAAATCTAATGTTAAAGGGATGATCTCAGCGGTTCGGCGTTGGGGAGGATATATATTCGACAGAATGTTTGGCAGGACTTCCGGATCTGTAAAGTGCAGCACCACGCAATCCCCCCTGAATTTTTTATGGCCGCCCCCAATCCATTCCATTCTCCTTGCCTTCACTATCTCTTCTGCCAACTGATGCAAACCCCCGGGTGAGAATGCCATGTTTTGAGATAGCCAGTGCAGGGCCTTACTTATTAGGGAGGGTGTATTTTCTATTTGCCCAGGTTTCAAATGGGGGACATTGGCCAAGACCAACACCAAGGGGGAGGCCTCCACAATTAGCTCTACTGGGCCCTTCTCTGCCCTGGAAACTCCATTCTTATCCCTTGGGCCTGGTCTTGGGGGTACCCCATTGTCTAAATCCTGACCCCCTCCCCCCGAATGAGTAGTCATAGTTGGAAGGGGAGATACATTCTCAGTTGACCCCGGGCAGGAAACTGTTGGGATCTTTTCGGTCTCTACTCTAGATGCTACTTGAGTGGGGATATTTGCCACGTCTTCTAATGTCTTCTGTAAGAGCCCCCCTAATCTATGCACCTCCTCTGTAAGATGGTCAATTTTTGCCAGAAGTGGTTTTGTAATGGTCTTAATCTTAGTATCTAGGATATTTACTAATTTCTTGAGCTGGTCATCATCCAGGAGTATTTTCCCCCCATTTAGACCACTTTCATCTTCTACATCCCTATTGGGGGGTAGGGTATCTAGTCTTTTCTTGCTTGAGCGTAACCCACCACGTTTGGGGAGGCCCTTGTCCCCCCCTCTAGCGCCTCTAGGAGCTGGGACCGGCACCGGGGGCTCGACCTCTAATAGCACTAACTCTTCTTCATGTGTATTCTCTGAGTCCGACTCTGCTAAGGTCACTAATAACTGTATTAATGTATTATTATCTTGCTGATCCTGCAAGAAAACCTCATTGCTATCATCTGGCTCGGGTGTTTCAATAGGCATATTTTCTACCATAGACAATGAAGGGGATGAGCTCAAGCCCAGTGAAGATCTTCTATCATTGTTAATTTTGGCAACCACCGGAACTAGATAGTTGTTGAGGGTATTTACTGCTAGGGTTTTTTTTGACTTTGACATGCTACACAAATACAGTAGGTGACCTTTTCCCAAGAGACACACTAGATAGTAAGCAAAAGAGAAAATGGGACAATGTGTCGCGCTAATGTTGGAGAGCAATACTCCAAGGGTTCCACAATAATAACTAATAACAACAACGACAACTCACGGCTAGTATTTTGGGCAGCGTTCTTGGCCCAGTCCAGTCTCTGCCTGTCTCGGACTGTCGCAGACTGTCCCGCCCTTGTCCCGGGCTTCTCCCGCGCAGCGGGGTACAGCAGTTCCTATTAACGGAAGGAGGTGGTTGGGGGGCGGGGCAAACAGGGAGAGCGTCCAGGTGCAGGTGATGAGCACGCAGGGACTCCTGATAAATGGAGTCCCTGTGTGGAAAAGTAAATTTTGCCATGTTCTGTGTCCCTACGTGTCCCCCATCTTATGCTATGTGTGCATGATTAATATGCATTTGTATTCCCCATGTTTAATTAAAGACGCAATTACAGTTGTGTCCATCCCTAGTATGCCAGTTTCCAGTTCTCGTGAAAGCTACGAGTATTAGGCCTATGTAAAACTACGTTGCCACGTTTCTCAGTGTGCACGTTATTTCATTGTAAAGTCCCCGTTTCTAGGCCTCCAAAGGGCCCGGACACCAGATTCAGCTCCTGTCTCCTGAACCCTCGCTGAGGAGCGATACAGCCCCCACCTGTATCCTCGACCCTTCACTTACTTCCTGCCTCGCAGTGCCCGGCTCGGCCTGGCTCTGCCTACGAGTCCGCCAAGAGTATGTTATGATTCTAGTTATCAGTTCAGCCCTCCTTCTCTGCATTCCTAAGCTACTGAATCGCATCAATAGTTTCCGTCATTGTCTAGCCTTTACGTCTCCATGTAGGAGAAATACTGCATTTAATGGTCATTTAATATTCTTCATCACGCACTACATGTAGAATAATGCATGCTCCAGTCTTAGAGTCTGTTAGCCTCTCCCCTCCTGACTCTTAGTTTATATCAACATGTCCTCTAAACATTAGAGACTAGATAGGGTTTAGGTACATGTCGCCCTGACTCTCCAGACTTCAGTCTCTACTCCTAGCACAGAGTTCATAGCCCCCAGCTTCTCCTAGTAACACGTCATTGTCAGTTTGCGCGCACCATTAGGTTAGAGGTCCCGGCTCCTTAGGTAGCCCCCTCCATGTTTCCGCCCCATTTATGACATATTCTGTTACGTTTACATCACATGTCTATGTATACGCCTCCTGTTACACCCACTTTCACCCTTATCTTTCGCGACTGCTATTGACCACACCCACTGCTCCGCCTACTGTATTCACTGTAATGCAATTGTTTTAGTATATATGCTTGTGTACTGTTATTAAATGTTACGCCGATTCCCATTCCCTTACGCCAGTCCAATCCTGTCCCAGGCAGCGCTGCCATCCTATTCCTGTGCAGGTTGTCCTGTTCCTGTCCTTTATGCTGTATTAAACCTGCAAACTCCTACTACCTCGAATCTTGACTCTTATTTATTGAGCTATCTGTTATTGCTATGTCAAGTCAAACCTAGATCCGGTATTATTTATTTATATACCACATAATGGCGCCCGAATAGGGACTTGCCCTTTCCCCACGCGCCGGTGAAGCCACGCCGGCCCCCTGACCCTCTGCAGCCGTGACGGAACCATACCGTGCACGTGCAGATATTTCTGCTTTAAGTATCCCTCAGGCCCACGGAGGAGACGGAGGTGGCGGTCCAGCATCCAGACGAGGCGGTGGAGGAACGCGGCGAGTCCCGACCAGAGCCCAAGCCGAGAGTCCAAGGTCCGAGGTATCCGGAGGCCCACCCGTAACTGAAGTCCGAAGTTCGTCCGTCCGGCGTCGAAGCAGTCCAGTCCGGTCCGAGGCCTTCCGTTCTTGCTGCCCGGTGAGTACCGTTGCTGGGGTAGTATCTAGACAGGGTCAATCTAATTGACTCTGGTCCGTGGGTTTTGGTGGTACACAGACCCAAAACGAAGTGTCCACTTCGGTGGATACGGGTCCTGACGTGTCTCTTTATGAGACCGGTAAGTTTCGTACTGTTTTAGCAGTGCATCTAGTTTCTGTTCTAGTCAGTTCTGTTCTCGAGAAGATTCATGTATTCTGTTTTCAGTATTCCAGGTAGTATTCTGTTCGAACTGTTATTTTAAATGTTCTTCATGTATTTTAATGTCGTGGTATGAAAGTGGTGTAGTTATCGTGTTCATTGTGTATTGTATTGTGTCTAGATTATAGTTCAGTCATGCCGCTATTTTCTAAACTACGTCAGTTGAAAACTAGAAAAGGTCTGTTAGAAGCAGCAGTTCCTATCCCGCCTAGGGACAGTCCAGGTCATTTTATGTATCAGAAGCATGGCATAAGTGCCATAATATATCTAGATTTATGGGTAGAGTATACCAAACAGTTAGAAGAAAAGTATAGATGGCCCGTATCAGGCACATGGGATGCCGAGTGCATCATACGAGTAGAAGAAGCATTATGGAAAAAGAAAGCCAGACAGTCACAGAAAGATGCCATCGAGTTATGGCGCAAAGAATCTCATAAAAGAACCGAAAAAGAAATCAGAAAGTCAGAACTAAGTAGAGAATCCTTAGAACGAGCCCAAGAAAGGGAACTAATCGAGATAGGTGAACGAGTTAAAACCGAACAGTCAGACAGACAGAGGCATGCCCTCATTAAGGGTATGTATCCTCTTCTTGCCGAGGGCTTGCCAAAAGCGACCCCGGAGGCATCCAGTAATTTTCCGCCACCATTAGTTCCGATCAAGCTACGTCACAAACCGACCGCAGCTGATATTTTTATTTCGTCCTATTTGGACGACACAGTCCCAGAATATGCAAATCCTGTTCCGCCAGTTCCTGTAAATAATGCAATTCCTGCTCCTCCAGTCACCGGAGTACCTGCTACGGTACCCCCGGTCCAGCCCACATTACAATTTCCCGCCGCGCCAGTACGAAGAGTATCGGTCGACGATTCCAGTTTAGGGGCCGCAGGAGGAGGTCCTCCTGGTACCCCGCCGCCACACCAACGAGTAACGTTAGTCGAGTTACATGAATGTGCGTTACAGCGTATGCCCAAATACAAGTCCGTTGCAGATATCCGACGAGCTCTTACTGAATGCCGCTATGATCCAGTTGCAGGTGATGATAGTACAGTTATATATTCCATCCGTGTAAGACGGGTGACCGGGTATTTGGATACCCTACCGAATATGAAAGAAGATCTAGACAGAATATTTCGTTTCATCCGTACAGGGGATGATCCAGAAAGTATTGGCGAAGCCATGTCTCAAAGGAAAGCTGAGATCCAGCTCATGTTATTAAAGTTTCTGATTAATTGTTTAATAAGAGAACAAGATTCTCCGACTAAAGATCCGGCCGAAATGAGAATCCTGACAAGGTGGAGTGATAATATAGCCGAGGGTAAGCACAGAACCATCAGTAGTATAGAGAGTATGTACAAGAAAATTCGTAAAGAAATAATAAAGTTACACGAACAACGTAAAGCAGCACAAGTAAGCGAGAAAGAAAATGACTCTTCTACTGAAGAGGTAGAGGACGAGAATCCCGCCAGAATAGCGTATGTAGGAAAATCGAGACTTTCCGACCGACATTCACGTCTAGACTACAAGAAAACTGTTCCTCATCCAGCACCAGAACAAGGTTCTCTGGAACAAGTATTTCAAGCTACCGATCACATTCTGAAATCACGAATCGGTTATAGTGAGTTAAGTACCATGCATGAACAAGAACTAGCCCGATCAGCAGTCCGATGGATTACTGATTCTACCACTTTTCCAGATGAAATAGTGGCTCAAATGTTTCTGAAACTGCCCCCAGCCGAGCAACGACTGGTGGGTATGTATATGATCCAGCACCTCATTACTCTGTATGAGGGTCAACATTCTGATCCAGGTCCGTTACACGATGTCCTGAACGAGTTACTCCAGTATAGATGGAAAGGTCTAGGTACCGATTTAATTAGTGTCATTCTAGAACAGCGCCACAAATATAGAACGTTCCTGAACCCACATTTTGTTCATGTCTCACCCCCAGAAAGTAAACCGTTTTACATAGATAGACAGAATCCGTTACGAGAAGTACACCCAGTCAGGACAGCAGATGGTGAAATGCAACGAGTATTTGTTTACACTCCGATTACAAAGATGGAACTCTTAGAGATGAAGAAATTAATTCCCTGTCATGACAAAGATCCAGCAGGGTTCCATCGAGAATTGAAAGACATGCTCCGTATGGGAGAATATACGTATCCAGATATTATTAAAATGTTAAAAGTCCTGTTGCCCGCAGGGGTATATGAAAAACTCAAGGAAAAAGAATGGGAGGTGGGAGAGAAAAAGATCGATGGGCAGTTCTAGAAGCTGAAGATAAGATACGAGTACCAGGTACCGGTCTTGGAGAGAAATGTAAAGAATTACCAGAGCTGTTAATTCAAGTTTTGCCAAGATTATTAGCCACTAAAAAGGAAGACTGGGATGCAATCTCAGCCTGTAAACAGAAACAAGACGAAGACACTAGTGATTTTTATTCTAGATTTGAGAAATGCTTTATTATAAACAGTGGCCTCAAGACAAGTAGCGAGTCATACCCTCATCTTTTTGTTACTAAATTAGTCGAGAATTCAAGTCCACAAGTTAAGAATCGAGTTTTGAAAGTCGAAAGTACCTGGCAAGCTAATACCCCGTCCCAGATGTTACAGATGCTCCAATACCACCAGAATAGAATCAGAGAAGAGCAAGATCATGAAAGAAAACGTATGAAAGAAACGAAAATGAAAGTACTAGTTGCACAATCTGTTCCTCAAGACAGTCAGAAGAGGGGTACGAATCAAGCCAGTCATCCTGCAGCTCCCGTTAAAGGGACATGCAATTATTGTAAACAGCCAGGTCATTTTATAAACGAGTGTGCAGTTCTGAAACACAATATAGCTACTGGTAAGACTAAAGAAAGACCACGTCCGCCTAGACAAGAACAAGTTTCACAGACTTCTCAGCCACAGAATGCACAACAGACAGTTCCAGCACCGCAGCCTATTGCTGCAACACAGCATGTTACACAGCAGATGTACCAGTATGCACAGTCCGAGTATCCAGAGTATCAGCCATATTCATGAAACAGCCTAGAGAGGGAGGTAGGCTTGCCTCTCATCGAGATTCCTGTAGATCAAGAGGGTCCCTATGTTCATAGTCAAGTACTAGGGAAAGACAGAAAGTTTCTGATTGATACAGGGGCAAGTAGGACGACCATTAGTCACGCCGAAGTTCCAGGGGCTCCGCTCTCAGGCTCTAGAAATGTTTCCCTTGGATTTTCAGGAAAGCCTATTGTAAACGAGATATCTAAGCCAGTTACTCTAGAAGTAGGTCCATTGTCCCGCACTACTGATCTGTTACTTACGAAGTCATGTCCAGAAAATCTGTTAGGTATTAAAACACTGAAAGAATTAGGTGCAGTTATTTGCTGCTCCCCAGAGGGAATACGACTGTTTCTACGTGACTTCAAGGGTCACTATGTATTACGAGATTTTGATCCGAGATTGTCCAATGTTCCGCAGCATTTATGGGCGCAAGGTCCAACTGATGTAGGCTATATGCAAATCACACCCCATCGTGTGACTCTCAAGTCAGGTGTAGTGTTACCACGAATCAGACAGTACAGATTGCCACCTGAGGCTGTAGCAGCCTTATCCAAAATTATTGACGAGCTCATCGCTCAAGGAGTAGTTGTAGAAACTGACTCCAATGTATGTAATTCTCCGATCATTCCAGTCATGAAACGTACTGATCCAAATGCACCCCCAGTATATCGATTAGTGATTGACCTTCGAGAACTCAATAAATGTATTATTCCCCAGTACCCAGTTGTCCCAGATATCTCTTCCCTACTGACAGCCATTGATTCCGAAGCCTCATTTTTTACAGTCATAGACCTTAAGAACGCGTTTTTCAGTGTCCCCATTCATCCAGACAGCCAGTTTCTTTTCGGATTTTGTTTAAATGGAAGGAGCTACCAATTTACACGAGCTCCTCAAGGTTTCACAGAAAGCCCTAGTATTTACAGTCAAGCACTTAAGAGACAACTAGACAATATTCACATGCCAACAGACACTGCCCTGCTCCAGTATGTCGATGATCTACTGATCACAGCCCGTTCTGAACGTGCTTGCGAGCGAGCATCACTTACAGTCTTGTATTTTTTAGCAGAGATGGGGCACAAGGTGTCCCCTTCAAAGCTTCAATTCTGTGTCCAGCAAGTGATCTATTTAGGCCACTTACTGTCCAAGTGGGGTAGGCAGTTGACACCAGACCGTATCCAGTTAATAGCGAGTCTTCCTCAGCCCAAGACCCAGAAGGAGGTACGTGCTTTTATCGGCCTTACTTCTTACTGCAGACAATGGATTCCTCAGTATGCATTCCTAGCCAAGCCACTGATACAGTTAACGACACAGGAGGCAGCCGTATCGACTGTCCTCCCTTGGACATCTGAACATACACTTAGTTTTAATGAGTTAAAGAAAGCCTTATGCCAAGCTCCTGTTCTAGCTACACCGAACTACAGTAAGCCTTTTACACTTTTCGTCACAGAACGTGAAGGTACAGCATTATCTGTTCTCACACAAGATCAAGCAGGACAATACAAGCCCTGTGCTTATTTTTCGAGCACACTAGATCCTGTAGCCCAGGCTCTGCCTGCGTGCCTCAAGTCAGTTGCAGCCACAGCACTAGCTATCAGACAAAGTGATTCCATAGTATTAGGACACTCCTTGACAGTACAAGTTCCACACTCCGTGGAAGTTCTTTTAAACCGAACACAGACTCAGCACTTGACAATTGCACGTTTAACAGGTTATGAACTGACACTGTTCCAGCCACACATAGAAATCAGACGCTGCAACGTTCTAAATCCTGCTACACTGTTACCGTCAGTTAATTCGAATCCTGCCACACACGACTGTGTGGAAGTAGTTAACATTATGACAAAGCCAAGACAAGATCTGACAGATATTCCATTACCAGATCCCGACCTGACACTTTATGTGGATGGTTCATGTATGAGAACAAGTACAGGAGAACTAGTAGCCGCGTATGCAGTGACTACTGACACTGAAGTTATAGAAACACACCGTATTGACACCCTGTCTGCTCAAGCAGCAGAGCTAGTTGCTCTGACTCAAGCCTGCATTCACGCCAAGAACCTGAAAGTTAATATTTATACAGATTCACGTTACGCATTTGGAGTCGTACACGACTTTGGAGTGCTCTGGCAGGAGAGAGGTTTCATGACTTCTCATGGAACCAAGATTCAGCATGGTCTCCTTATTCAAGCTCTGTTAGATGCCATACACTTACCGACATCTATTGCTATCATGAAATGCAAAGCACATACGAAAGTTACTGATACTATTTCTCAAGGTAATGATCTAGCAGATCACACAGCCAAGCTTACAGCACAGACTCCAGACATTCCAGTTAATCCGACACAGACACATACTCCAGATCCGACTACATGTATGACAGTTAAGGACCCCACTCAAGATGTCATAGATATCCAGTTACATGCTACTCCCGATGAAATCAAGAAATGGTCCGAACAAGGAGGGGTCCAGACAGATCAGGGATGGGTAACGAAGGGAAAAGCCACATGGTTTCTCCCCGACTCTATGGTTCAAGTCATTATCAATACCGCACATAGTCCAGCACATTTAGGAGAAAAAGCTATGTTAGACAGTATCCAGAACATTTGGTTCAACAAGCATTTACGAGCTGCAGCCAAGCAGAAAGTCCGTACCTGTATGATATGTTGCCAGTTTAATCCAGGTAAAAGTGTCCCGGTGGAACAAGGTGGATTCCAGCCCCCTGACCACCCTTTTGAAGTCCTCCAAATGGATTATATTCAGATGGAGCGATGTCGAGGTTTCAAGTATGTCCTTGTAGTTGTATGCGCTTTGTCCAGATGGACAGAGGCATATCCAGTTCCAGATTACACAGCCACGACCACTGCCAAGCAGTTGGTTCGTGAATTCTTCCCCCGCTACGGACTCCCTAGGGTCGTATATTCTGACAACGGCCAGCCATTCTCATCTGAGCTCATGAAACATGTTTCCCTTTTGTTAGGGTACCAGTGGAAGTTCCATTGTGTACGCCATCCTGAAGCAGCCGGTCTAGTAGAGAGACATAATCAGACCCTGAAAATCCGCATCGCCAAAATATGTAAAGAGAAAGGTGTGGACTGGCTAGTAGCTCTGCCAGTCGCTTTGTTTTATATGCGCATGGTCGCACATTCCAGATCAGGTCTGTCCCCGTACGAGGTCGTATTCGGCCGCCCCCCTAATATGTGGGGTACACCTAGACCCCGAAGTATTACCGATGTTTCAAGTAATATGCTGACAGATTACCTAGCTTCCTTGATGTCTGCCCTACACTCTTGTCGTTCACAGGTTGCCGCCGCATTTCCAGACAATACCGAGGTGGCACCGCATGAAATCGTTCCCGGATGCATGGTTCTTGTGAGGAACTTTGATCGTTCAAGTCCGCTGGAGCCCCGCTGGAAGGAGCCCAAACAGGTCCTCCTGGCCACCCGTACTGCCGTCAAGCTGGAAGGCAGGAAGGGCTGGGTACATTTGTCTCACATAAAGAAATTTTACGGACTAAAGACTGTTTCAAAGAACATTTCCGAGGATTTTAAGGATTGCCAAAGTACTATTCTTAAGGACTGTCCCGCAAAAGACAATGATACAGATTCCTCCCTGTTAGAGAAAACTCCGCAGCAGGAGTATAAGCAAAAATTAAGGTCTAGTAAAATAAGTCAGCCAGTTTGATTGTCTAAGTCCTCCCCTAGGTGAAACGGTTAGACCGGTTTCTGACATGTATAAAATAGACCCCCATAGTGAGAGAGTTAGTCAAAACTCAATCCGATGTATCATTTTTCTAAGTTTCATATTGTTTTTCAGCCTTATGTTTACCTGCACAGGTTATGCATTTTATTTGTATTTTCCAGTTCCTCATGTAAATACGTCTTCTATTGTTACAGTAGAGCATACGTTTAGTGATCTGCCTCCTCATGAACTCTCATATCGTCTTGCTATGCGTAATAATTCCTTTATCCGCATGTTACATTATTCACACCAGACCAGCAATGCCACTAATTGTTGGGTGTGTGGTCGACTCCCCCCTTTCCAGACACCGAAGGGAGTTCTGCCACTCTTTCCTTATCCATTTTCACATAACGGTTCGTGTGGAGCATGGTCCACGTTAACATCATCCTTAACAGATATGTCTTTTCTTAACAGTACATGTTTCCCAGACAAGCAAGGTCTTCCCCACAGAACAGGGTTAGATCTAGAAAATGAAGTTTATAATTTAGGTAATTATTCTTCGAATTTTATGGTCCTGAATGTTCAGTCTGATACTACTCCAGACTTACCCTCTATGTCAGTATTACCAGTCAAAGGTGAATTATGTGTCCGAAAGAATGGTTCCGTACATGTAGGACATAGTGATTGTACTACTATTGTCAAGTATAGTGACAGTAGGAAATCTATTTTCAAAGCTTCACGTCATTCTTATTTTGTTTGTGGTCAGACCGCATATGTTCGTCTGCCCCTCGATTGGGAGGGAACCTGTTACATTGCCTTCCTACTGCCACCAGTTTTCCTAGCCCCACCTGACTATCATAGGAATTCCCACCTAGTACATACGAGACACAAGAGAGACCTCCCGATTGTCGATTATACTGAAACTGCTCTAGAACAATACATAGATATCAATAAAGGTGTCTTCCCCTATTTAGGCACTGTCGTGAATAGTAAACTGATACGTAGATTAACCAGAACCCTCGAAGCAGTAGTGATTGAGACTACTTCTGCTCTAGGTAACTTAACCGAAGAGCAATCCTTTATGAGAATTGTCGTGCTCCAGAATCGTCTCGTCCTTGACGTCATACTGGCCGATAGGGGCGGGGCATGTAGAGTCATCGGATCTAGTTGCTGCATTTTCATTCCTAATAACGCACCGTCTGTTTATTCAGCTATTACCAGACTCCATAATATTGCCCATATGTTACACCAAGATCCAGGCACCTGGACATGGACCGGTTGGTTCTGGAATATAATTTCCGCCTGGGGATGGAAAGTATTGTCATTTCTGGGTATTGCAGTAGCGATCATATTCAGTTGCTGCCTCTGTTTACAATGTGGCCCTGCGATTTGCGGCATTTGTGCTACCTCTTGTATTCCTAGTCCCAAGTCCCGTTCTAAATCCAGTTCCAAGAAAATTCGAGACGAGCAAATGATACTGTATGAAATGATAGATGGTATCATGAATATTGATGTTTCCTGATGGAAACGTAGTGACAAGGAGGGAATGTGGAAAAGTAAATTTTGCCATGTTCTGTGTCCCTACGTGTCCCCCATCTTATGCTATGTGTGCATGATTAATATGCATTTGTATTCCCCATGTTTAATTAAAGACGCAATTACAGTTGTGTCCATCCCTAGTATGCCAGTTTCCAGTTCTCGTGAAAGCTACGAGTATTAGGCCTATGTAAAACTACGTTGCCACGTTTCTCAGTGTGCACGTTATTTCATTGTAAAGTCCCCGTTTCTAGGCCTCCAAAGGGCCCGGACACCAGATTCAGCTCCTGTCTCCTGAACCCCCGCTGAGGAGCGATACAGCCCCCACCTGTATCCTCGACCCTTCACTTACTTCCTGCCTCGCAGTGCCCGGCTCGGCCTGGCTCTGCCTACGAGTCCGCCAAGAGTATGTTATGATCCTAGTTATCAGTTCAGCCCTCCTTCTCTGCATTCCTAAGCTACTGAATCGCATCAATAGTTTCCGTCATTGTCTAGCCTTTACGTCTCCATGTAGGAGAAATACTGCATTTAATGGTCATTTAATATTCTTCATCACGCACTACATGTAGAATAATGCATGCTCCAGTCTTAGAGTCTGTTAGCCTCTCCCCTCCTGACTCTTAGTTTATATCAACATGTCCTCTAAACATTAGATACTAGATAGGGTTTAGGTACATGTCGCCCTGACTCTCCAGACTTCAGTCTCTACTCCTAGCACAGAGTTCATAGCCCCCAGCTTCTCCTAGTAACACGTCATTGTCAGTTTGCGCGCACCATTAGGTTAGAGGTCCCGGCTCCTTAGGTAGCCCCTCCATGTTTCCGCCCCATTTATGACATATTCTGTTACGTTTACATCACATGTCTATGTATACGCCTCCTGTTACACCCACTTTCACCCTTATCTTTCGCGACTGCTATTGACCACACCCACTGCTCCGCCTACTGTATTCACTGTAATGCAATTGTTTTAGTATATATGCTTGTGTACTGTTATTAAATGTTACGCCGATTCCCATTCCCTTACGCCAGTCCAATCCTGTCCCAGGCAGCGCTGCCATCCTATTCCTGTGCAGGTTGTCCTGTTCCTGTCCTTTATGCTGTATTAAACCTGCAAACTCCTACTACCTCGAATCTTGACTCTTATTTATTGAGCTATCTGTTATTGCTATGTCAAGTCAAACCTAGATCCGGTATTATTTATTTATATACCACACCTGTCCTGGCGCTCGCAGCCCTGCTGCTCTATTCTATGCCCTTAGTCGCCTGGTGATGTAGCCTCGGTCCAATGATCAATGCCCCAGCAAGATGAGCGATGCGGGACCCGTGCAGCGGGTACCGCGAGGTTCTGAGGTTCTGAGGTTGTGGAAACGGAAAAGCAGCAGCCAAATGGAACTCTCCACAGCGTCTTTCAGCACAAACGGTAAGGCGTCTCCCAGCAATGCAAGATCAGGCAAGCACTTTTCACTCGGCGGTCGGGGGGCGGGGCAAACAGGGAGAGCGTCCAGGTGCAGATGATGAGCACGCAGGGACACCTGGGAAATGGAGTCCCTGTCCTGGCGCTCGCAGCCCTGCTGCTCTATTCTATGCCCTTAGTCGCCTGGTGATGTAGCCTCGGTCCAATGATCAATGCCCCAGCAAGATGAGCGATGCGGGACCCGTGCAGCGGGTACCGCGAGGTTCTGAGGTTGTGGAAACGGAAAAGCAGCAGCCAAACGGAACTCTCCACAGCGTCTTTCAGCACAAACGGTAAGGCGTCAACCTATAATAGTAAGAATTAGGGTTGGAGACATTATAGCCTGAAAAATAGACAAACTTATTTTTCTGTGTCTGTGAACTACCTTGAATGGTGCAGGACAATGTTCCCATTTAGTTTAATTACCTGGAGTTCGTACTGTTTTGGACTTATGTAAAAAATGATGACCATAATGTTGGAAACTGAATAAATCAGCATAATTGGCAGAATTTAAATACAAATCCTCAGTTTCAAAAGCAGTACAATAATATTTCAAATCAGAAACCAGTGAATATGCAGCATTAATATCCCAGTCGTCGGAATGCAGTCCTGGCATTATGACATCACCTAGTGATACACGAAAGACGTATGGCATTGAATCGTCTCAGTCGGGCCGTAGATTTCGTATGGCACTTTATCCCAATCTATCCCATCCCCAACTGGAACAGCTGAGGAAGTATGTGGTGTCAACACCCCATCGACCATATGGACAGCAGAGCGTTTAGGAAAATAATGCCCATTGATCAAAAGGAAAAAAACAGTCACAAAACCTATCGACATGAAGAGGATTTCATAAAAATGGGCGACTGACAGGGGGAGAGACTGGACGGATAAAGAGTGGGCAATGATCCTAGTTAGCCCAGTGAACGTCCCCCGCAGCCCTCGCTTCAAAATCATACAGTTTTACATATTGCACCGCGCGTACCTGAGGTAACGGGTTTTTAGGAACCCGCCGGTGTCAGGGGATAACACCCGAAGACCTCTGAGTTCCCTTGTTCCGGACCACAGAAACACGTAGTCTTCTAGTCGCAGTCAAAGATCAAGTTTTATTGGTAGCTACCAAGTAACACGTGTCCCAGAAGTACACCACACAGAGAGTAGGTTCTTGGGAGACTGTTCGTTTTTACAGAACCAGTCGTCTCCTTATATATCAAATATATGGCTTCAAGCAAGAATTCTTGAGTTTATGGTATGGTAACACACATATTTCTATAACAATACAAAGAGCGAAGTCATGTAAGCAAGCCCATATTTTAGATGTCCAGTTTGCTGATAGATTACCCAGTTGGACCAGGAACTCCCATCAGATATCGATGAACCACCAATAAAGGAAGGTACAACCCAGCCATAAAAAGGGCCATAAACAAGATACGGGGACAGGTGCGTGTTTGAAGGAAACATGGGCTGTATGTAGTGAATGGTTCGTGGAATGTTATGCGTAGATGCTATCGTATTCGGCCACTGGGCGAGGAGCTGCCTAAACAGGTTTGGCCGAAGACAGTGGAGTCAGTTGGGACAGGTCAGGGGAAAGTCACGAAAGGTGGACGTGTCTATTTGGATCAAGCTCGACCTTTAATTGACTTATCATGAGGGCAAGATGCAAGATGGATGCCGTTCACAAAATGGAGTTTCTGATAGATACATCTGCCGTGTGGATTCCTCACCTTGTGAATACCCCCTTGCGTCAGCAACATTCGGAAATTCTTTTTTCGTAGCCTCGCGCCGACGTGGACTCCTGACGTCATAGAGACACGACCTCGCTCACGACTCCGCTGACGTCACCGACGCCTATAATAGGCCCACGCCGGCGTGATGACATCAGTTCCCTTTTTTCCGCGTCGTCGACGCTAACGGTTATCGGGAATCTCTGTAGCCAACGGATACTTTGTTGCCTATATTGTTACCTTTTTCTGCTTCTCTGTATCCTGTTTCTTCGACAATGTCTTTGAAAAAGACCGGATTCAAGCCCTGCAGACAATGCGGCAAAATGATGTCCATTACCGACCCACACAGCGACTGCATCTGGTGCTTGAGCTCGGACCATGATGTGGAGGACTGCTCTTCGTGTAAGAAGATGAACCCGAAGGCCCTGAGGGAGAGAGAGGCGAAGCTCCTAGTGGCTAAGATGAAAGCTGGAAAGGGGAAATCGTCGAAGTCTCGTTCTCGAAGGGCGAGGTCGAAGTCGAGATCGAGGTCCAGGTCTAGATCTCGAGGAAGGTCGTCTTCGAAGTCGGCTTCGGATCATGTTTCAAAAAAGAGGAAACATAAGAAGAGGAGACATGAGTCCCGACGTCGTTCTGGTAAGGAGTCGGGATCGAGGTCGAGGTCACCGAAGGTTCGTTCGAAGGTAGTGACCATTGAGGTTTCGGATCCAGAACCTGAAGGTGAGGCTTCCCCTTCTGAGTCACGGGCGCCGTCTCCGTCTCCGACTCCGAATCCGGCTCCGAGTCCATCTCCGGCGCCGTCCCCGGCCCGAGATGAGGAGGAGCATCATGAGGATGAGGGTTCCAAGCCATTAGGTGAGCCGAATCCGAACGCTCCTCGGGACAGGCCTGAAGGTTTTCATCTACCATTTCCTGCCCCAGGCCAGGACCCTTCTGCGTTTCTCAACGCGATGTATGGAGTCTTTTCGAGGTCGTGGTACCCCTCTGGTGCACCTTCGGGTCCCATGGGTCCTTTGGCTTTTAGCTTAGGAGTCCCTCACTCCTACCCTCCGGCTCCGTTTATGCCTTACATGCCGGCTCCGACGCCGCCGTGGCATTTTCCGGCTCCACCGAAGCCGTCGACGCCGGTTCCGGCTTCGCCTGCTCCTGGTCGACCTAGAACACATCCCTCTGAACCTGCGGATTCGATCCCGACGTCGATTCCGAATCCGTCGGAGCCGATGGTGGATCCGAGGGCAAAACGGGTCAAGATGAGATCCAGAAGAGAGGCTCAGCGCCTTCTAGAAGAAAGGAGGTTTTTGGATTCACAATCTGACCTTGAAGAGGGTGAATTGGATGAAGATACTTTTGAGGATTTGGCAGAAGCAGGAAGCCTTGATTTCTCTCCAGAGTGGGAGTTACCATCAGGTTCTAGCACTCCTTCTAAGGACATTCAACCCTATCATTTGATTATGAGAAAGGCTGCCAGTCTCCTTAAGTTGACTTTGCCTACAGCAGAATTCAAATCTAATATTCTGACTGAAGTACTCCATTCTCCGAGTTCAGTGGTGGAACCTCTTCTTCCTTTCAATGATGCTCTGACAGAGCCCATTCTAGAGGTGTGGAAAAAACCTTTGTCGGCTCCAGCTGTCTCTAAAAGTGTAGCCAGAAGATACAGGGTTGCCCCTGATGATCCTGCCTTTTTAACCTCTCACCCTTCACCGGAGAGTTTGGTCATTCAGGCTGCATGCTCCAAGAAGAACGTTAGTGCTTTCCCTCAGGTTCCTTTTGAGAAGGAGGCAAAGAAGCAGGATCAGGTGGCAAAGAAGTCCTTCTCCTCTGCCAGTATGGCATTGAAGTCATCAAATGCCACTTGCTTGATGGGGAGATATTTACACGCTCTGATGGACTCTTTGCATGTTCTTGTTCCAAAAATTCCTGATGTCAGCAGGAAGGATTTTGAGGAAGTCATCTCTGACGCTCAGGCAGCGGCTCGCCAGGTCATTCAGAGCGGTTTGGATACTGTAGACTCTGTGGCGCGCATTATGGGCACTGCTGTCGCTACTAGGAGGTCTGCCTGGTTGAAATCTTCTGACTTTTCGGCTGATGTTCAGGCGACATTATTAGATCTTCCTTTCGATGGTTCAGGCCTTTTTGGGAAGAAGGCTGATGCGGCCCTTGAGAGGTTTAAAGATTGCAAGGCGACTGCTAAATCCTTGGGTCTTCAAGTGAGAGGTTCTTCAACTGGCAGAAGATTCAGAGGTTTTGGCCGCCCTGCCTTTCGGAATTTCCGGCAAGGCCAGCAGCAGCAGCAGCAACAACAGCAGCAGCAAAACTCCTTGTACAGGTCATACAGGGGAAAGCAAAGAGTGCGTCCTCGTGGACGTCAGGCCTCTTCCTCCTCCACTTCCTCCAACCCCCCTGCCCCTGAGAAGCAGCCCTAGATCCGACATTCAGGATCATGTGGGTCCGGTTGGGGGTCGGCTTACCCATTTTCTACAGGATTGGGAATCGGTTACGTCAGATCTTTGGGTTCTCAATCTTGTAGAAAATGGGTATGCCCTTCCCTTTCGGGAATTCCCTCCCAATTTCCCTCCTTGCCAAGGGTATTGCTCCGAGGAGCATCTGTCTCTTCTGCAAGAGGAAGTGTTGACTCTGATAAGAAAGGGTGCGATAGAGGTGGTCCCAGAGCAGGAAAGGGGTCAGGGATGCTACTCCCGGTATTTCCTGATTCCGAAGAAGGATGGCAGGCTTCGTCCAATCCTGGATCTCAGGATCTTGAATCTCTATCTGAAGCAGGAGAAATTCAAGATGCTCACCCTTGCTCAGGTTCTTCAAGCGCTGCAAAAAGAAGACTGGATGGTGTGGCTCGACTTGCAGGATGCTTACTTTCACATCCCAATCCTGAAGTCGCACAGGAGGTATCTCCGTTTTACGGTGGGATCGCAGCACTACCAGTTTGCGGTCCTTCCGTTTGGACTTACTACTGCGCCTCGAGTCTTCACCAAGGTGATGGCAGTGGTGGCGGTGCATCTCAGGAGATCAGGGATTCCAGTATTCCCTTATTTGGACGACTGGCTGATCAAAGCGGAGTCGTCAGAGAGAGTGCTCCATCATTTGCGAGAGACAACTCAGTTGTTGTACAGGTTGGGTTTTTCAATAAATGTACCCAAGTCTCACCTGGTGCCCTCCCAGCGCAACCTGTTCATAGGTGCGGTACTGGACACAACCGTATGTCGTGCATTCCCTCCCCCTCAAAGGATTCGCGACATACGGGAGATGATTCCTTTGTTTTACAATGGAGCGGTCGTTCCAGTCCTGA
The DNA here is from genome assembly GCF_964261635.1 of Lissotriton helveticus. Classification (NCBI taxonomy): domain Eukaryota; kingdom Metazoa; phylum Chordata; class Amphibia; order Caudata; family Salamandridae; genus Lissotriton; species Lissotriton helveticus. Next base: position 59,532,146 of record NC_136069.1, on the reverse strand, counting down.
AGGTCCTTCGCCTGCTCGGTCTGATGGCTTCATGCATTCTGTTGGTCAACCATGCACGCTGGCACATGAGGGCGCTCCAGTGGTGCCTCCGCAAGCAGTGGTATCAGCACAGCGGAGATCTGAGGGAGTCAGTGAGGATCTCCAGAGAAGCTGCAGCGGATCTGTCTTGGTGGGGCGTGGAAGGCAATCTGTCCCAAGGAAAGCCTTTTCAACTTCCCCCATCGGTGGCCACGGTGATAACGGATGCATCCACTCTCGGGTGGGGTGCTCATCTGGGGGATCTGGAGGTCAAAGGACTTTGGTCTCCAGAGGAAAGGTTGCTTCACATCAACCTTCTAGAATTGCGGGCGATACGTTTGGCGCTCAAGGCCTTCCTTCCTTCCCTTCGCGGTCAGTCTGTTCAAGTCCTGACGGACAACACGACTGCGATGTGGTACATCAACAAGCAGGGAGGAGTAGGGTCGCAGTGTCTCTGCATAGAGGCTCTGCGTCTCTGGTCAGATTTGTCTGATGGCAAATCATCTGGCCGGGGTTCTGAACGTTCGTGCAGACAGTCTCAGTCGGCAGTTTTCTGCCGACCACGAGTGGAGGCTTCACCCGGAGGTGGTTCACGACATCTTTCAAATGTGGGGGACTCCTCGGGTGGACCTGTTCGCCACTCGCGAGAATGCGCACTGCCTGTCGTTCTGCAGTCTCCAGTATCCGATGCAAGGAGCCTTGGGGGACGCGTTTCAGTTGAGTTGGAGAGGTCAACTCCTTTACGCGTTTCCCCCCATACCCTTGATTCCTCGGGTTCTGAGGAAGATTCGCCAAGACCGGGCCCAAGTAATATTGGTCGCTCCGGATTGGCCAAGAAGGGTGTGGTATACAGATCTACTCCACCTCTCCTCTCACCCGCCGCTCCGTCTCCCTCTCAGGGCAGACCTCCTCTCTCTGATGGAGGGGCAGGTTCTACACCCCCACCTCCAGACATTGCACCTTCATGCCTGGAGATTGAACGGGGCAACCTGAATTCCTTTTCCCTCCCGCCTGACGTTGTGGATGTCATCTTGTCAGCCAGGCGTGACTCCACTAAGTCCATCTATTCTTATAGATGGTCGAAATTTGTCACGTGGTGTGGGGAAAGGTCTGTTGATCCTTTGAGGGCCCATTTGTCTAATGTTCTCCAATTTGCTCTTTCTTTGGCACGGCAGGGTCTGGCGGTTGCCACGGTAAAGGGTTACCTGTCGGCGCTGTCGGCTTTTCTCTGCTTGCCTGACCAGCCCTCTCTTTTTAAGTCTCCTGTGGTCTTAAGGTTTTTGAAGGGTCTTACTAATATGTTCCCTCCTTCACCTTTCATTGTGCCTCAGTGGGATTTGAATCTTGTATTGACCTTTTTGATGGGTGCTCCCTTTGAGCCTCTCCACAAATGTCCCATGAGGCTTCTTACCCTTAAGACAGTCTTCCTGGTTGCAATAACCTCGGCAAGGAGGGTTAGTGAGCTTCAAGCTCTTAGTTCCAAGCCCCCATTCCTGACCATTCATGCTGATAGAATGGTTCTTAGGACCAGGGCTGCTTTTCTGCCTAAGGTGGTAACTCCCTTCCATCTAGGACAGTCCATTACCCTTCCTACCTTCTATCCTCCCCCTCACCCTTCCAAGGAGGAAGAGAGACTGCACCGTCTGGACCCTAAGAGGGCGGTGTCCTTTTACTTGGACAGATCCAAGGACTTTCGTTTGGAAGACCAGCTCTTCGTTGGATTTGCTGGCTGCAAGAAAGGAAGGGTGGTCCATAAAAGAACTTTATCGAGATGGATCGTCCTCTGCATAAAGATCTGCTACTCTTTGGCCGGTAAGGAACCACCAGAGGGTATAAGGGCTCATTCAACTAGAGCTAAGTCTTCAACCTCAGCATTGGCTAGAGGTGTGCCTGTTGAGGATATTTGTAGGGCGGCAACTTGGTCTTCCCTCCACACTTTCGCGAAGCATTACTGCTTGGATTCCGAAGTGAGGAGGGACGGCCACTTTGCTCGCTCTGTCCTTCAGGATTTCCTGGTTTAGAAGAGTGGACACCCTCCTCCGGGAGTGGGGACTGCTGTGGGACTCTATTCACAAGGTGAGGAATCCACACGGCAGATGTATCTATCAGAAGAACAAGTTACTTACCTTCGGTAACGCTTTTTCTGGTAGATACTATATCTGCCTGTGGATTCCTCACTGACCCTGCGCCTCCCCGTTGTCCACTCTTCTATGCCAGAGTTACTGTAATGTAGTATATATATATTTTGTTGTCAAGGAAATGTTTCATTTGCTTTCCTGCTTTTGCTTAACACTGTGTGTTTTGCCTTGAGTACTGTGTACTGTGTATACTTGTATATTTCTACTGTCATTGGTCCGTCCGTGTGCCTCGATGGCACGGAAAAAAGGTCGGAACTGATGTCATCACGCCGGCGTGGGCCTATTATAGGCGTCGGTGACGTCAGCGGAGTCGCGAGCGAGGTCGTGTCTCTATGACGTCAGGAGTCCACGTCGGCGCGAGGCTACGAAAAAAGAATTTCCGAATGTTGCTGACGCAAGGGGGTATTCACAAGGTGAGGAATCCACAGGCAGATATAGTATCTACCAGAAAAAGCGTTACCAAAGGTAAGTAACTTGTTCTTAAGGGATGGGACGGAAACTGTGATTTAGGGGTGTTGGCAGCCCTCGATTGTAACGCAAATACATAGGAATGATGTCCTAATCATTATCGGTTCGTAGACACCAAAATCGTCTTGGTACGTTGAGATTTTGTGACACGGGTATTGGACCTCGATATCGTGAAAACCACAGGGTCCGGATTTTGGGAACCACAGACCCTCCTTTTGCCCTCATATAAGGCAATAACTCATGCTGATCTGAGTCCAAATCGGTATGAAGAAATTCGTGGAGATGTTGCTGGAGCATCATTCTGTTACTCAGCTCGTCCTGTGACACAGGCTTCCGTACACACGAGGTAGCACAGAGGCCACATAGTGCAGGAGCACACTGTATACACAAGCAAAACATGAACAGAAGTGCCAAGATCATCCCAATGAAAATCAAAGTTTTCCATCCCCAGGCAGTGATCAGTTCCCAGAACCACCCCAGCAGGGACCAATCCCCTTTCTCAACGTGAAGGGAACCAGATATTTCGTGTAGTTTGGAGATGGCCTGGTATACTGTTGGTGCGTTATCAGGGATGAAAATGCAGCAACTGGATTGGATGACTCTACACACACCACCACGATCGGCGAGTATAATGTCTAAGGCAATTCGGTTCTGAAGGGTCATAAGTCGATCCGACTGAAGCTCTGTTGTCAAATTGCCAAGTGCTCCGGCCGTTGTAGTCACGGCGGATTCAACTACCCTCACTAACTGGCGAATATTCCTGCTGTTTACCATAGGCCCCCAAAATGGCAGAAAACCCTTTGCGAAGTCAGCGAATTCCTGACCCGCGGTGTCGTCTTTACTCACGACACCTCTAGCTGTCCTTGTCCGGTGGTAATCTGCTCGGGCCGTGTAGGTGGGAGGCAGCAGAAATTAAATAAAACATGAACCTGAGAAATCAGGGGGCAACCACGTGTAGGCTTGGTCGTGGCAAACGAAATACGTGCCTTTAGCTGCCAAGAGTATCGGGGAAGTTCGGGAAGCAAATACATATGTTTCCGTGCAAATGCTCTTTCCTAACTGTGCTGTGGGGTTCCTACCAATACCCTGTAAGCATAAGTGACCTCGGTGGGGAACTATCCAAACTGGGCGAGATTTCTGTGCTGCCTGGCTCTTGACCAGGTAAACCCCATGTTTGGTCACATTCCAACGGGAGTAGGGACTCAGTTCATCTTTGGGCATTGTCAGATAGGTGTCGATATCCCTACTCATGTTCCTTATCCCTGCGATTAGCGCCTTGTTACTGGAATCGCTCGCAGCGGAACGGGTCGGGTATGGTTCTAGGGCGAATAAGAACAGGGTCTGGAAAGCCCACAGAGAACCATAGTAACTAAATGGCAAAATGAAGTATGGGATCCCCTTATCGGTTGTGTGTGGCATAAGTCCGCATATCCAACAGTTTGACGTGTTCATTATGGACTGGTGTTGGTGTAGAAGCTGGATGAAAGAGTTGTTTACAAATTCGAGTCTTCGGGCAGACTCGTGTTCAGGTAAAGGGTGAAAGTAGTGTGGAGAAATAGTGGGAGGAGGTGGTGTCTGGGTGTCATTCGAAAAGGTAACTTTAAATACGAATAGCATATAACTAGTAAAAAACACAAGTGTGCTACATAACATTAAAACACATAATATCAGGAATCTTCTTCTGGACAGTATCGTGCATAACTGTTTTTCAAAGTTCGTGAGTCTGACAGGTCTCTCTACCCTTGGAAACTCCATCCTCTAGTTGCTGCCCGCGGTGGTTGATTGATTCTCCCAGGGAGCGCGCTCTGCTCAGTCCGGGGTAACTCCCGTGGACCAATCAGAACCGTGGACCTAGAACTTCCCAGTTGCACTCCCCAGACTTCAACCGCGACCCTAGCAGCAGAACCGGATGGCGGTTCGAAAAATCAAAAATGAGCTAGTTCCCTTGGGACGAGAGAGCTGAAAATTCAAAAATAGTTCTTAGGGGGAAAAGTAAATTACATTAGATCACACTTTATTAGTTCTTTTGTTTAGACCGCAGGTCGTATCGTCGTTTCCCAGGTACGGTGTGATCTTCAAACAGCGTTTCAGGTTCAGTAGTGTCCAATTGCATAGATGATGACACAAGTCCTTGCAAAATATGATCACTCTCCTTTTCGGTACTAGTTCCTTTCAAACGGGCATCGCTGAAAGGGATGAAGCGAGGTACGGATTCTGTCTCAGAGTCAGCAAGTCCCTTGTTGACCCACCGGTCGTATGGAAGGGGTAGAGGTACCCGTTTGCAGTGGGTCCCATGTACCCAGTTCTTCTTGCCTTCAACCCGAACAGCAGATCTTGTTGAAAGTAGTACCAGGTGCGGTCCGGTCCACCTCGGTTGTCCGTTGTTGGTGCGCTGAAAATTCCGCAACAAAACCCACGAACCGGGTTCGATGAGGTGACCTGGATCGTCAGAGGCTGGTGGAGAAGAGCTGTGAACCTGTTGGTGTAAAACACGCAATTTAGTTGTCAATTCGCACAAATAGTCAAGCAGTACGGGGTGCTCTATCTCGCTCAGTTTCTTGGGTCTTGGCACGCCCCGGACGTTGGCTGGGCGGCCAAACACGATTTCATGGGGGCTAAGTCCTAACCTGGAGTGGACAGTCGTCCTGGTTGACAAAAGTGCTAGAGGCAAGGCATCAGGCCATTTAAGACCTGTACTGGCTTGAATTTTGGCTAGTTTGAGTTTTAGAGTGCCATTGTAGCATTCTACTAATCCAGCTGATTGGGGGTGATTTGCAGCGTGGAATTTTTGGTGTATGCCTAGACACTCACACACTCTCTTCATCACGCATCCTACGAATTCACTTCCGTTATCACTCCAGACAATTCTAGGCATACCGAATCTAGGGAAGAACTCTTTGACAAGGGCTTTGGCAGTCGATAAGGCGGTGTTGTCCTTAAGGGGGTACGCTTCCACCCACCTTGAAAAGGCGCAAACAACAACGAGAACGTATTTCAGGTTGTTGCACCTCTCCATGTGGATGAAATCTAGCTGCAAAACCTCGAACGGATACGTTGGAGGCGCAAAATGACCAGCTGGAGTTGGCGTTCCCCTACCGGGATTGTACTTCAAACATACCATACACTTTCTGACCACGTTGTCTGCGTACTTTGGGATATTGCTATTCTGCCATACTGGGGCCAATAGTTTACATATTCCTCTCGAATTGATGTGTGCCATTCCGTGAGCCATCGTTACCACTGCAAGTACGTATGCATTAGGTAGTAACCATCGCTGGTGTTCCGATAGTTCGACCCAACAACCATTCGCATCCAATCTACCTGTGCTTTCTCTCCATTCATTCATCTCGTTCTCAGTGGCCTTGGCTTGTATTGATTTTACGCTTTCAATGGTGTCCTCACACATTCTCTCATCAGCAATCCATCTAGCGGGACCCATGACATACATCCGACTCATTGTGTTCCTTGCAGTTCCTTTCGCAACCTCATCTGCAAATGCATTTCCGCGGCCAACATCATCCTGAATCTTTCTGTGTGCACTACATTTTATAATGGCGACTTGTAGGGGCAAGGTGAGTGACTCAAGGAGCTCATTGACTAGCTGGCCATGTTGTATCTTTGCACCATGGGACGTAAGGAACCCACGTTCACGCCATAATCTCCCAAAACTGTGAGCCACGCCAAAGGCATATTGGCTGTCAGTGTACACATTCACTCGCTTTCCTTTCGCCAGCACACATGCTCTAGTAAGCGCTATCAACTCTGCAGCTTGTGCAGAACTGTGGGGAATGCGTGCAGTCTCTACAATGGTGTGTAATGTTGTTACGGCATATGCTGTAGTCGTATCACCATTTGGCAACTTGAAACATGAACCATCAACCCATAGAGTATCATTGCATTCGGGAAGGGGAGTGTCTTGTAAGTCTACTCTCCCTTTTGTCTCTTCCTCTGTCCTGAAACAGCAGTCATGCTTGTCAATCTCGTCTGTTTCTGTCGGGATGGGTAATAACGTAGCGGGATTGAGTGTATCACACCTCTTTATATGGATGTGACTTGCTAGCAGGGTAAGTTCGTAACTGGATAGTCGAGCGCTAGTAAGGTGTTGTGTCTTTGTCCTATTTAGCAAAATGTCTACTGCATGCGGAACCATAACGATCAGAGTGTTATTCATGACTAATCCAGCAGACTGTCGAATGCATACAGCTGCTGCGGCGGTTGCTCTTAGGCAACTTGGCAGTGCCTTAGCCACTGGATCCAGAGTTGCCGAAAAATACGCGCATGGGCGCTGTTTGTCCCCAAAGAGTTGCATTAAGACTGATAATGCACAACCTTCTTTTTCGTGGACATACAATGTAAAAGGCTTACTGTAGTTGGGGTTTCCCAACACAGGAGCCGAACACAATGCATCGCGCAACTCGAGGAAACTCGTCTGACAATCTTCAGACCAAGGCATAGGTTTAGGCGTGTCTTTGCGGAGTAGTGACAGTAAGGGTTCGGCTAGTAGTGAGAAATTCGGTATCCATTGTCTACAGTACGATGTAATGCCCAAAAAAGCTCGAACACCTCTCTGTGTCCTTGGGGCACTTAGTTCTGTGATTGCCTGTATTCTTTCTGGTGTCAGTCTCCTTCCCTCCTTCGATAAGATGTGACCTAGGTAGGTTACTTCTTGTCGACAAAATTGCAGTTTTGAAAGGGAGACTTTGTGCTTCATGTCACATAGGTGACGTAATAGCGACAACGTAGCTTCCTTGCAAATCTCTTCAGTGTCTGCAGCGATCAGTAGATCGTCTACGTACTGAATCAATGTTGACCCATCTGGCAGTACAATTGTGTCTAGTTGTGTTTTCAGAGCCTGACTGAATATTGATGGACTTTCGCAGTAGCCTTGAGGAGCGCATTTGAAGCGGAAGCTTCGTCCTCCTAAATTGAAGCCGAAAATGTCTCTACTCTCTTCGGCAATCGGGATGCTGAAGAAAGCGTTCTTCAGGTCAATCACCGAGAACCAAGCTGCTGAAGCTGGAACCATTGTCAATAAAGCAGTAATGTCGGGGACGACTGGAAACTGCGGTATAACTACCTTATTTACTTCTCGGAGGTCAATCACAAACCTATACACAGGGGCTGTGAAGGATCAGTACGTTTCAAGACCGGTAAAACTGGACTGTGACAAATGTTTCCTGTTGTTTCCTCGATAACATCTTTATCGATCAAATCATAAACGATCGTTAACAATGCCTGTTCGCAGTCGTTAGAAATTTTGTATTGGGGAATACGTGGCAATCTGACGTTTGCTTTCAAAGTTATGACATATGGTGCTATCTCTAAACGACCTACATCGTTGGAACCATTAGCCCATAGTATATCTGGAAGTGATGACAATTCGGTTGGGATACCGTCTTTTGACAAGTACATTGGAGAAATGACTTTTCTCCCTAAAGTAAGCTGTACTCCCGAGGGAGAACAGTACAAAGTCGCGTACAATCTCTTTAGCAAATCCAATCCTAACAAATTTTCACCGCAACCTGTTGTGAGAATGAGGGGTGCTTCTAATTCACAGGGGCCAACAGAAAGGGAAATAGGACTAGAGATCGGGTTTCTAACAGGGGCGCCAGAGAAGCCTACTGAGACATTCATTTCGCCAGACAAAGGTGCGCCAGGAAGTTTTGAGTGCATAATAGAACTTTTTGTAGCACCAGTATCCAGCAGAAATGGCTCTGACACTCCTGAGGTAATTACCTCGACATAAGGTCCATCCTGATCTACTGGAACTGAAACAACTCCCTCTCTTTGTCCGTGGCTGTCCTAGCGATCGTTACCCTCATTGTCGTGTTCGGTGTAATAGTCGTCAGCATAGTACTGAGCTGACTTGGACGATGAATTACCCTGTTGATCAAAGCTATTCATGGATTTCTGAGGTGGAAAAGAAGTTATATTCTGAGTGAAATTTCCACGGCCTCTACCTCTAGAGGCATGCTGAACACCTCTTCCCCTTACACCTTGTGCACCGTTTAAACGTCGGGCAAGAGCCGGACAATTATTCCTAAAATGACCCTCTTCTTTGCAATACGCACATTGATTCGGGCCATACGTAGGACGCTGATGGGAAAGCTCGTTTCCTTGCGCGTCTCTAGAGTACTGCTGATTCTGTTGATAATTAGGCTGGCTAGCCATACGAGGCTGATAGGCCTGTTGGAGAAGAACTTTAGTTTTCAAATCTTTCGTCTTCTTGTCTGCCTTGTCTAACTCGTCTTTATGCCTATTTTCATAGTACTGGGCTGTTGCTAGAATCTGCGCTGACGTAGAGACAGCCCAAGCACTTTCTGAGTCTTTTAGTTTAGCACACAATTCAGGAAGCAAATTGTGTACAAACTTGTCTACAAACAGTCTTTGGCCACCCTCGGTAGCCATATCCTGACCACTATGGTCAGTGAAGGTTTCCTCAAATCTCGTGAAGAAGTCAGACACATTCTCGTCTTTCTTCTGCTTGCACGCGGATAGCTTGTCCCAGTTTACACGTACTTCAGGCATAATTGTCTTCATGTACGCGATAATTCTACAGGAAGTTCAGCTATCAACGGCTCAGGCTTGAAACCACCGACTTGTCTAGCATCTGTAGTCGCAATGTTCGCCCATGAGTCACCTAATTCTTGGTCATGATCCGTATGACGTATCTTACTCCATAAAGGATGTGGAACAATGTTCCCAAACAACATGTCTATATCCGCTAGATTCATTATACATGAGCTTGCAGTTTGGGACAACTCCTTATAATACCCAGTCGGGTTTTTACGGGGATCGGGTAGTGTCTGTTTGAGCGCTAGAACTTCTGACCTTTTCCAGGGGACATGTACCCATACACGCTGGAAATGAGGCAGAACCGGTGGAACTGCGTTTGCATCACCTTCCCTCCAAACCGGAGGAACCTCTCTCATAGGGTACTGTCTCGCTCTTTTCCTACTATACGTACCACTGTCAGAGGATGACCCAGAATTACCACCTGTACTTCGATGTGATAATAATATCTCTACTGCTCTTTCAACGTCGGGACCAATTATCATACCCTCCCCAAATTTAAATCGTAACCTACACAACTCCTGCAGGTTGCTCTTCTGACCATTATCTTCCAAATCCTCACACAGGAAAACACACATCTGCTCAAAGACGTATCTTTGCGTTGGTTCATCCCATTGACGGAAAACGTTCATGACAGACTCTACATCATATCTCGCTGTATCCATAGCCCAATTTCGTGCTAACTTATTCAATGTTTCCCTTTCCTGATAATCAGGCATTTGGCTTCGTAATTGTCTTCGTTCCGTGTTAGGGGTCGTTTTAGGCGACCGAAAAAGTGGTGAAGGAAAGTTAGTAACAATGCTGGCCATTTTATGCCAGACGGAAGGTGAAAGTGGAGGAATAGCTGGTAGTAGAACAGAGTCACGCAAAGCAGAAACAGAAATGTTCGTAGAACGAGTATCAGAGAGACTAGAAGGTGCGCTAGGCGAAATTTTAGAAGGAACGGTAGGAGAAATAGACGTGATCGGTGAGCCTTGAGGAGGCTGTGCCAAAGAAACAGGAGCCAGCTGAAGAGTAGTCGGTGAGTGCGGCAAAGGAGCCTGTATTACAGCTACCAAAGGTGCAACTAAAGGTTGCGGAGGTGCTGTGGCATTTTGTGCATAGGGTGGCGGAGAATTTAATAGGTGGGACATTAATGGATCTTTCTCGGATCCTTCCTTTTGACCTTGTCCCTTATTTGGCAACATCGGGTAACATTTATCTATCGCTAGTTTCTTGCTCCTAAGCATCTGTTCGCTCTCCTGCTCTTCCTCGTTATCTCTGTACGCAACGGCAGCTTGCACCATTGACATACCTCTTTTATTCTTTTTTGCTAATCTTATTTCTTTCTGTTTGGCTTCTTTGCGCCATAAGCGGAAAGAGTCAAACATCGCCGGCCGGGCTTTCTTCTTGAACAATTTGACCTCTAAGTTATCTAATATTTCTTGGTCGAAACTACCATATTGGGGCCATTTTAAAACACCATCCTTGCGGGTGTATTTTATCCATACTTCGTTATACGTTATAGGACCTACGCCGTGCTTTACATAGAGTTCATACGTTGGAGTTCCAATTGGAGGGACCGGACAGGAATCCTCCAATCGGGAGTCCTTACTACAACCAAGACAAAACAAGTTTCCAAGTTTGCTAAAACTAGGCATCTTCGCTCACTAGTCTAGCTTCAAACTTCAAAGGATTATCTGTTACGATATTTCTCGTGAATACACGAGTCCTTCGGCTTTGGGGCTTGCAAGTTCCAAATCAAGTCGTATCTCAAGGATACCAAAAACTAAGGACAAACTAAGGACTAGGAGACGCTCCACTTATACTTAACTGAAGTATTTGAAGATCGATGACGTCGCTAGAAGACTCGTCTATCGTTTCGCTCTACCAAGGATCACTGGGTCCAAAACAAGGCGATAGTCAGGGCAGCAGTCCTTCGTAGCCGTCGGGACGCGGGGAACCTCGCAGCAAAGACCTTCGGAACCACGTCGACATACAGGGGTCGCTGAAGTGGCTGGCCGTCCTCCGGAATTTTCACACGAAGCTCCTCACGAACATCTGGCTTGGACCGTCACCGCTTGATATCGCCCCGAGTTGGGCGCCAACTGAGGTAACGGGTTTTTAGGAACCCGCCGGTGTCAGGGGATAACACCCGAAGACCTCTGAGTTCCCTTGTTCCGGACCACAGAAACACGTAGTCTTCTAGTCGCAGTCAAAGATCAAGTTTTATTGGTAGCTACCAAGTAACACGTGTCCCAGAAGTACACCACACAGAGAGTAGGTTCTTGGGAGACTGTTCGTTTTTACAGAACCAGTCGTCTCCTTATATATCAAATATATGGCTTCAAGCAAGAATTCTTGAGTTTATGGTATGGTAACACACATATTTCTATAACAATACAAAGAGCGAAGTCATGTAAGCAAGCCCATATTTTAGATGTCCAGTTTGCTGATAGATTACCCAGTTGGACCGGGAACTCCCATCAGATATCGATGAACCACCAATAAAGGAAGGTACAACCCAGCCATAAAAAGGGCCATAAACAAGATACAGGGACAGGTGCGTGTTTGAAGGAAACATGGGCTGTATGTAGTGAATGGTTCGTGGAATGTTATGCGTAGATGCTATCGTATTCGGCCACTGGGCGAGGAGCTGCCTAAACAGGTTTGGCCGAAGACAGTGGAGTCAGTTGGGACAGGTCAGGGGAAAGTCACGAAAGGTGGACGTGTCTATTTGGATCAAGCTCGACCTTTAATTGACTTATCATGAGGGCAAGATGCAAGATGGATGCCGTTCACAAAATGGAGTTTAAGGGATGGGACGGAAACTGTGATTTAGGGGTGTTGGCAGCCCTCGATTGTAACGCAAATACATAGGAATGATGTCCTAATCATTATCGGTTCGTAGACACCAAAATCGTCTTGGTACGTTGAGATTTTGTGACACGGGTATTGGACCTCGATATCGGGAAAACCACAGGGTCCGGATTTTGGGAACCACAGACCTCACCCCGGGCAAGATAAATAAGTATTTTTCAGTCACAGACACTGCATGCGGCCGCTGCTCCCTTCTAGGCGCTGACCTCCTCCACATGCTCTGGCTCTGCCCCGCCCTCCAGCAGTACTGGGACGGAGTGACCGGGTTACTAAGACATTGTACCAAGGAGCGGGTGCCGCACACGTGGGAGGCCTGTATATTGGGTTTGTACAAACGCACAAGACTAAATAAAGTCCAGACTAGATACTGGGATCTTGGGCTTATCACAGCTAAAAGACTACTTACCAAGCGGTGGAAAGCGGACACGCCCCCACATCTCCGACACAGGTGTCTGTCGCTGACTAACTGGGCGAGGGCTGAGAGCTCTGTCCTGAAGCGGGAAGAGACAGCAGGGCTCAGAAAGTTCCCCATCGCACAACAATGAGAAGACATACTACATTCTTTCCACCAGAAATGTGTGGAACAGGGACTTATGTGAGATATTATGTTGCGCATCCCTGCGAATCATGCATGACGTACCATACGCCACCCAGCTGACCAGTATGCAGCACACACCGTTTTGCTTGTGACATACAGTTTCACACTGAAGACTACCTGCCCCACTCACGAAGGAGCGCTACCGTAAGAGACGCTGCAGCGGGAGCACGGACACTACACCGGACTGACACGCCTAACGAACGCTTGGGGACTCCCCCCCCCCCAATAATACACTGCCTCATGAACAGCCTGCATTGACCCGCCCCCCCTCCCGATCTCCTGCCTACATACCTTGTGAGATACGACTGACACGCTGATTCCGATCCCCCCCCTCTCGACACTATGGCGAATTCTGCCCACACTTACCCCTACCAGACTCCTAAATGGCCCACGTTCCTGTTTTGTAGTTCATTATAGGTATAGTTTTATCCCCTTTTAGACCATATCCGTACACATACAACTCCGCGTCTCATACCATTTGAACATCATGGCACCCTTGGACGTGACAGCTAGGCGTTAGACATCTCTCCTGGGCGCTGAGATACAGAGCACCTATTTCCGCGGGAATGGGCAACCAAGGCGGTTATGCGCCCCAAACACGCATGGACGCTGCACACCCTCATCACTCGATCATATGACACCGTGCCCGTCTGACTGTCGACCCACACAGGGACACTTACCAATCACACGTGTAGGATATAAAGGGTTCGGAAGTTGCAAGTGCTATTGATGAGGGTTGACTCAGAGCAGCTCCTCTGGTCTGCTGACTAAATAAGGAAAACCCATAGACCACACACTTACATGACAACGAATACTTGCACGATTACAGTGACATGTGATGTACTGATATACGCTGCCGGACCCCAGGGTTGTCGGCCTTGAAGCTGTGTTCATTTATTCCACTCATAATTATGTCCTTTAACTGCGGCTGGCCCGGTTGGGTTGTAAGCTACAACGCTGTGTATACTGTATGTCGGACAATAAAGGTCTTTAAAAAAAAAAAAAAATGAAGAGGATTTCATGGTTAGCACCATCCAAATGTAGGTCCATGGAGGACCAGGTAAATTCTTTGGCACACAAATCATATCTACGTTCGAAAGTATCAGGTGTCGGTGAACCTGCACTCGAACCCTGCTTCTGCCGCTTATTTTTACTCCAGTTCTTCTTCAGGAAGACTGGACGCTCCTCTTTTTCTGGCAGGGGCTTATTTTGTGTTTGAGTAAAAGATTAAAGTCCCAAATTATTGCACCCCAATGATCTATAAACTTTTGCTATCATTTTTGGTAATTCACATTGTTTAACTACGACAGCCAGTGCCTCAAGTTGCTGACTCACCTGCAAGCTAACTGCTTCCCCCTTGATGTTAGCAAGAATCATGTTGGAAAATATAGGGAATGCCCCAACTAGTCTCATCCTCTATTCCAGTGCGGCCTCTGCCCCGTGTTTATCCTGAACTTTCTTAAGAACTGTCTGACGCACAGTCTTAGAGGGGGTGCCAAAGCATAAGGAGTAAACTGCTGAAAACACCTTGCCCCAAGTGGTGCAATCAGCTAAATTTGTATACGGCCTTTCGGTAAACTCTTCTATCTATCCTGTGTTTATCCACGAGAGACGTGTGAGGAAAAACAGCCTTGAGTTGCTCAAACTTTTTGGCCAACCAAAAAGGGAATTCATCCCTATTCGGAGGTCGCTTCCCCATCACCGAATTAATCATGATAGGACTTATCATCATGCCACCATGCCCCAGTGGCTGAGCAGCACCTGCCGGAACCGCCGCTACATTACCAGAAAGATATTGAATGACACTTCTATGTATGTGAATTACAGACGTGTGTAATATTCGCAGCTCTGCGTGTGAAACAGTCAGATAATTTGGATGTGGCGTAAAGCCCGCCAAAATGGGCCAAGTGGCCCCGTCGACCGATAGGGGTCCTAGAAAGACCAAAGAAACGGGGTGTGGTAGGGCACCATTAAACATTATGGTGTGCTCCCAAACTGATAACGGAATGTCAAGTAAACGGTATGTACGGTAATTTTGCGGCAATGCACCTAGTACATATTCATGAAAGAAATTATAATTTCCATCAACCGCAGGAAACTTAACCCAGGAGTAAAAAACCTTGAAGCGGTAAGCCGCATTTGCCTCTACGACAAATATGAAATCCGCTCCCGCAACTGGGACTCCATTTGCGGTCAAATGTGCAGTAACCGCAGCACTGTTAGGCACAGCTGTGACTATCAATCAGTGAAGTGGTGTGGCTCACTGGTTAGAGGCGGCAGACCCGAGAGCAGAGGACGGCCCGGGACCAGGGTTCGATTCCCGGCGCGGCAGGTTTCTGGACCAGGGTCAGCGGACTCGATAATTCTCTCGCCTCGGTGCCCACTCTGATCAGCGATCACACTCGGCAACTCTGGGCATTAGCTTGCCTCATCTTCACTAACGGCCCCACCAGACCGCTGGGGATGCCTGGTCTCACCCTGGAGATACCCATTAAGGGACCATCTCTCAGGGAAGCCAGGAAGGGTTTCGCAGCGGTCGAAGCGCCTTGGGACCCTACGGGTAAGTAGTGCGCTATATAAATGCCTATACATACACACATTCAATTGTGCCATTAGAGGATGCAGGACAGTAATGGGCTAAGAATAAAGGGAACCGTTTATAATTCAAGCTTGAAAAACCTATAAAATCTTCAATATAGGAAGTATACTCCCCCACACCAAGGACGTCTCCGTAACTGGGGCGAGGGTATCATGGACAAGATGTGCAGGATTATGGGACGTTGGTGTATAGGAGCAAAAGCAGCATCATGGTTGCACGAGTCATGCTAACTTAGTAATGTCAACAATGTCCCTATCAGCCAAGTGACAATTCTACGATTCTGAAAGACCTCTTCCTTCGGTGGGGTACTCCGAAGCTCGATCTTTTTGCAACACAGCCAAACAAGAAATGCCAATATTACACAAACTGTCATCCCCGAAGAGGATTGTGGGGAAATGCTTTTTTGATTGGATGGTCGAAAATATTTGCTTATGCTTTTCCTCCAATTCCTTTAATACCGAAGGTCCTAAAGAAACTGGCTATGACAATTCTGGAATCCACTCAGGGTGATAGTGATCCCTAGAGTGATGGGGAACACACAGTGTTGTTTAAATGCCCCTCACACACCAACAGGCCCCTTGGTGTCATGCTTCATCATCGGGGCCTTCGCACCCCTCTACGGGATGCGGCGTGCTACGACTCGCGAATACGCAGGAGCACTTGAAGTGAACTATGTGTGGGGGTGTGTGTTTTATATACAAAGGTGTGAGTGAGGTGAGGTGAAAAAAAGTGAATGGTTAAAAAATACCTGGCACGTGGGAAAAAAATACTTTATTAAATCCCCGGCTGGTATTATTAAAATAAAAGTGCAGGGCGTGGTTTAAATAGATACGTATTAGGGTATCCAGACCACTGTTTCAAAAAGTCAACATGTTTCGGAGGTCAAAGCCCCCTTCTTCAGGACAAGGGTTAATGCAGAGCCGCGTTGAGGGAAGGCAGGCGATTAGCTGTGGCAGTAACCGTTTCTGATTAGAAAGGAAGGATTCCCCAATATACGCTTAGGCCCATGAAGTCCTGTATTTGGGAACTTTAAGTTCTTACGCCAATTGGGCGCAACGACATTCACTAACATATAACACTGTTAGGAACATTACACATTGTGGTAATTTTTATTGACACTTTTACATTTTACATGTGAGTAAGGGGAGGGTAAGTGCATTACACCTTTGTATATAAAACACACACCCCCACACATAGTCACTCTAGGGATCACTATCACCCTGAGTGGATTCCACTTTGTTTATTTATATGACCTGGGAGACTGAATCCACTGACTCTCTCTCTCCCCCCTCCTGTTAAAATTTATGACAATTCTGGTACACAGAGCGTCTCCTTGTCTCTGAGTAACATCACATTCCTCTGGTAGTGTCACTGATGCTTCTATCCATGAACAAGGGCCAAGTACTGCATCCCAACCCGACTTCTCTTCACTTATCGGCCTGGATCCTGATGACAATTAGCTCAAAAAATTGAATATACCTTATGAGTGTAGAGTAATTCTGTCTAAAGCGCAAGCAGAATCTACCAATAAATCATACCAATTCAAGTGGAAACATTTCTGCATGTGGTGCCAAGAAAAGTAACTACATCCACTGCTTGCGACACCAGTACAGATTCCGCCTTATCTTCTTCATTTAGCCATGATTCACCTTGCACATTTGTCAATGAAAGTACACCTTGAAGCAATTTCCCAATTTCCCATTTCAGGAGATCGAGGAACACAGTGTCCTATGGTCAGCAAGGTTAGTAAAACAGTTCCTCAAAGGACTTTTTAGATCTTTTCCACCTGTGACACAACCTCCTCCATTAGTCAGTTAACTAAAAGCCCTTTCAAACATATCCACAAAACACAACTGAAATTCCTGTCATGGAAGCAGCTGCCTTCAGCAGCAACGGAATACACTGGGGACAACTATACAACATGTATGTTCAACAGCTCAACCAATTGCGATCCGAGGCATAAATCCAGGGCACATTCAAAATTGCACAGTAGACAGTAGAAAAAAAGGTTGCATGCAGTACAGTCAGACAGACCTCAATGACAAGAACCAATGCTCGTTCAGTTCCTGAGCAGAGGTGTGCCGATGCAATCAACCATGTGTTCACAGCAAGGCAGCACATGTGTAAGTGCTTGTTCCACTTCAGTTCGAACTGGGACATCTGTCGCGGAGTAGAAAAATGTAAATCACAGTTCTGGCACCAGAAGCAGGTCAAGCGGAAGACCTCCATAAATGTTTCAGGGTACGGAGTGTATAAAGGATGGAATTACTCCTAAAAATCTCTCGAAGGTACTAACTCACCAGGAGCCTTTAGACTTAAAAAAGTGCTCTATTCCCTTTGTATCAAACATGTTAAAAATACAAACGATCAGCTCCCCAAAATACAGTGAGTAGTTACTATGGAGTAGCACCTGTATCTCTGAATGAGGACCTTGCAATCTGGAGATCAAATGTGTCTTTTACAGATGTTAAGACCACATCTTTTTTTAAAAAGCATGGCTTTCAGCTTGCTAAAAGCCTCAAAGCGTATGTTGGAAACATTTATCAAAGGCCATAGTGTTGCCTCCCTAACTGTGGGCAGGTGGAAACATACCTTGACAAAAACAAGTAACTATGGAATTTACTGTAAACAAATAAGCAATTCCGGGTTTCATTCCACAACAGCCTTGATTGTTTAGCATCAAATAGCTCCCATTAGAAAGCAGTCTGAAAGCCGGACGGATTACAGCTGCCAGGCAATCTTTCAGGTGACAGAACAAGTTCACTACAGACGCATTACAAACCCAGTGGAGCGAAATGTCCTTGCAGACTAAGGACCTGCTTACAGTGTTCTCACTGTTAGAACTGCTGAGAAAAAACGTCAGTATCCCCATTTCTACATTCAAAGTCGAAAGGAGGTTCTTAAAGCTTATGTACAAACCCTTCCCCTTATGCTTTATTTTTAATTGGGTATTTTCATCCTCAATGGGATCTCATGATGAGGGGAACCGTCATCCCACCCTACATGGTTGCGGTATAACGCAGGAGCTAGTGCCAATGCCCAGTCCTTAGCATATAAATGTTTTGTTGATTCTAGTACGAGGGCGGGAAAAGCAGATAACATTTCCTCGTGTGGGTACTCCATTATGAAATCAGGTGGCCAATCCTTGTCAGACAAAAGAATATCGTTACTGTAAGTTAAGTTCTCCCAAAAGAGAACATTAATTTATCTGGATATGTCCCCCTCCAATCGGAGTTGTATTTTGTATAAACGATGAGGAACACTTACCTGAGTATCAGGTTTTCGACCATGAAGGGCTCACTGAGCCCTACTCTCACTAGACAATCCATCAGATTCGGGCGAACTATTGTGACTTCTGCCGCAACATCAAGCATTGTCACTGCCCACTGCCCGCTCAGGAGCAGAGTCTTCATTATGCGGGGCATCGCTGACTTTCAGTCCGGCTACCTTTTTGAAGTGAGGTTTGGAAGTTTTCTGTTTATATTCCTGTTTCCATAGGTAGTCAGATGATGTAGGAAGCTGGCTCTGTATATACTATATGAAAGTAAGGTATAGTGTGCACAGAGTGTAGGGAGTCCCCAGAGGTATATCAGTGGCTAAATTAGGTAAGTACTAACAGCTCTCTTTATAGGTGTGTGGGCGAGCAGTTAGTAAAATATACTCTCAAATGAGAGTCTTTACAAGGAAATGCATTTGCGGTTTAATTTGCAATTGTTACAGGTTTGTATTGGCCGGGGTAGCCAATTGTGGTTGTGCATTTTGAGCAGTCCGGCCGTGCAGGGTTAAGTGTCAATGTTTGAACGACAAACTGTGTAAGTCTTCTGTATACAGTTACTAAATCTTTGTATTGTGTTTGCACCTCTTTTGCTGGTAAATTATCACCATTAGGAGAAACCATAGTACCAAAACACTCCCAATAACAGTCAGAAAAGAACAGTTTCACATCTCCATTATTTCATATTAACATGATTAGTCATTCTACAATTGAAGACAAGTACAAGATGGTTGTCGAGCGTAGCGTTTATTGAAACCAGGAAAGACAGCAGACACGTGTTTCGTCATGCAGTGACTTCTTCAAGGCTGTAATTATATGTGTATACAAATACAATATTTTAAAACATGTTCTAAAGACAAACACTTTTTGTCATCACAATAGAGAATTTTAGTGTACTTTGGTGTGAAATCTCTAGGAAAGAAGAGAAATCTTGAGTTTACCATTGTGCAGAAATTGTGATGTAGATCATTTAACACGTGCATTGTGTGCAAAGAACTGATTCTAACCGAACATCAGTGTTGATGTGTAATATTGTGTGCGTCCCTACAAAAGATAGAGCAAGCATTGGTATAGCCAATAGGTCTCGCCTTTGGGATCTTATAAGTGTTTAGTTATCCAGCACAATATACTTGGTGCAACAACATCAACTGTTGCATAGCTAAACACTTATAAGGTCCCAAAGGCGAGACCTATTGGCTATGCCAATGCTTGTTTCCAAGGGTGTGGCGTCAGGACCAGTGCTGCTGACTTTGAAACTGGAGAAGCAGGTTTCGGTCTCGGAATCGGCACAACATCCTATGAATCTGGGCAAATCACTTAATTTCTCCATGCCTGTAAGCAATGAATATTACCTTGTGTACTGTAACTGGTGCTCATATAAAACATTGCGATTTGGAATTTGAAGCAAGTTGATGCTATATAAAAACTGCAAAAAAATTAACCAAGCGGTAGAACATATCCTTAAAGTAAAGATAGATTGTCATTTTCTTGTTGATTTGTACAAAGTGAACCAGAAATCCTGGATAAATTGCGGCTTCTCTGCTTAAATTATGAGATATTGGGGCAATATTATACTTAACTAAAACACTTTTTCCTTAATTATCGTGTACGAAAGCTCTTTCAAATATGTAAGTTAAGAATACTAGGTGCGGGGGCGTGGCTTGAGGCGTCAAGATGGCGGTCGCACTCTAAGAGTGCTCCGGACCCCCTCCGTCATCCGCCTCGCATCCGCCCGCTTACAGCTGCCATCAGATCTCCACATCTACCCGCGGCGACTCCCCATCGGGTCTGCTTTGCCTCGATTCCCTTTGGGGGCTGCTCAGTGCCTCTGCTCCCTCCGCTGATCCTCTCTCCCCCGTGGCCTTGAATACACAAAATGGGGGCCTCCTTGCCGTCCTGTCTCTGGGCCTGAAGTCTCTGCCCTGACGGTCCGGCGCTCTCCTTGCCCCCGCTGCCTGAGACTCACCTGGCGGTGGAGGACTGGGGCTGCGACAAGCTAACTCGCCTCAGAGCCCGGGGCTGCTATGGAGAGCTCACCCCCCTGTCCTGCGGTTCCGGAAGAAGGCGAGGGGCGGTCCCTGGGGACGGTGGAGGTGCCCTGGAGCAATGGGAGGTGCGCGCGATCGCCCGAGGTAATGGCGGCCGCATGAAGCTGTCGGACCTGCACCCGTGGCTAAATGGTGCAAAGACACGGTCCCAAGCTGCGCCGCTACTGACTTAGAGGTGGCGAAAGACTGCTGGATCGGACTGAGTCGATGAGCTGACCTGCGCCGAGAGAGGCCCGCTGACGAGGTTGCGGTGAGTGGGAGCGGAGCAGGTGCGGCGCGGCTGGACTGCTCTGGTGCGGGAGTGCCCGGCGCCAGCCAGACGTGTGGGCTGAGTGCGGGCCTTTATCTGGGTCGCGGCTGGACTGCTGCGCGAGTCCTCCCTGTGGAGTGAGCGGGGACCAGGAGTTCAGCTCTGTGCCGCCTTCCCCGGACCCTGCTCCAGACCGCCAGGGTCACGCATATGTGCTCCCCCTTTGTGGACAGGAGGACTGAGGACAGTTGCGGTGCCCTGGCGAGCGCGCTGACCCTGGGGCCGGGAGGCCATTGTTTGGGATGCTGCTGGAAATAAGCGCCTCCATCCTGGCTTGAGAAGGGCTACATCAGGGAGTCACATTCCCTTCTTGGCTGCTGCTGACGTTCTCGCCCTCCGCCATTTTGGGAGCACAGTGCGGGGCGCAGGGAGCTGCTGGCTTCATCGGGTGTGTGGGTCAGGTGGACTTTGGTCATTCTGTGATCCCTGGGGGCAGGCACGGTGCTGTACTGACCTCTGACTCAGTGCGGCATCCCCAGTGGGTGCCCGGATACAGGTGTTGCTGAGTGCCCCATCCTCCGAGGCCCCGAGATTTCATCAGCCTGCCCCGGGTACGCTGCTGTGGAGGCCCACCTCATCTCACGCGTTTGGGTGCAGGGAGGTACGTCGGCCATCGCATCGGGTGGTTCCCCCCCCAATCCCCTCCCCCCTGAGTGCCTGGAGGTTTGTTGCTGGCGGCCGATGGAAGAGCTCTGAGGACTTGGGTGCCATCGGTGCTGCCAGGGTGCAGTGCGTGGGAGGAAGGATTGGCCACTACACTGGGTGGCGGGGACGCCGGCCGCCCCCCCTGCCTCTCTGGACACATCTGGCTGCTTTCCTCTGGAGCATGGGCAGAACCCGCACCACTCAAACCCCCGTTCCCACAACCCAAACTAAAATGGATCAATTCACTACGTCGGACCGGGATCCAGGTGGAGGATCTCCGGCCGTGCCTGGAATCGCCGTGGGGGGATCTCTCCACCATCCTACAGGCATCTGTAGAGAGCAAGATCGGAGAGGTGCGGGTGGACGTGGCCCTAATTCGCCAGGACCTCCGCAATGCCACGACGTGCATCGCGGAGGCGGAGTCCTGTATCTCCACGGTGGAGGATGACATGGGCACCCTCAAATCCCAGGTGGCCAGTCTTCAGACACAGACCTCGGAGCTACCCCGCAGGGCCGAAGATGCCGAAAATAGGGTGCGAAGAAACAACCTGCGCCTCCTGGGATTTCCGGAGGGAGTGGAGAAGGGTCGTACTGACACCTTTATAGAGACCTGGGTCCGCTCCTGGATGCCCAAAGAGAAACTTTCCCCCTAGTTCGCGGTGGAGCGGGCTCACCGCTCTTTCTCTCCCAAACCTCCACCTTGTGCTCCTGCTCGTCCCATCATCCTCAGAATCTTCAATTTCTGGGACAGGGACGCTATACTGGGGGCAGCCAGGGAGCTGGGGCTGTTAAACTTCCAGAACTCTAGAATTACGGTCTTTCCGGACTACTCCAGGGATATGCAGACTCAACGCCAATCCTATGACGAAGTTAAACAAATCTCAGGGCTATGGGCCTTCGTTATGGTCTCCTCTTCTCGGCTCGGCTCAAGGTGATCTTCCTTGAAAAGACATTCTTCTTTGACACCCCCCAGGCAGCGTGGACCAGGCTCACGGAGGAGCAGCCCCTCCTGCCGGGGGCGGCCCTTTCTCCTGCCCGGAGGGCCCCGACGCAGCCAAACCAGGACGAGCCCAAGTCCCAGGGGCGCCGAACCGGGTCCGGAGGTGGTGCGGCCGCCGAAGAGGGGGTTCCCGTTCGTCAGAAGCGCAGTCCCAGCGCTCTCCGGCCCAGACTCCAAATCAGGGATCCGCCTCCCCCGACCTGACTTCATCTCTAATCGATTTGTGCAGCATCCCCGGGCCCATTGAAACTCTACGAAGGGCCATGTCGGACTCGGACCTGTCCGGGAGCCCCGTGATCCGTGGATCTGGTGGGAGGAGGGAGTATGACCAACGCCACATAATGTGTAACTCACAATTAACCCTTCGGGAGTCCCTGCAACGTGACTGTTCCTGACCCCACGAGCAGGGGCCTACCTGGCTCTACTGAGTGGTCCGGTCAGGATGTGATCTTCCATTGCAGTCCCGGGTTTGATGCACTCTATTAGTCACACCTTTATCATTCTATGCTTTCATCTGTTAGCATTTTATCCGAATACATGGAGGGGGTCCAGCTCAGCCATGTCCTTGCTTGCTTTTTGCTAATCGTTTTAGATTAGCGGTTCTT
This sequence comes from Lissotriton helveticus, assembly GCF_964261635.1. Lineage (NCBI taxonomy): Eukaryota > Metazoa > Chordata > Amphibia > Caudata > Salamandridae > Lissotriton > Lissotriton helveticus. Next base: position 59,509,011 of record NC_136069.1, on the reverse strand, counting down.
TGTGGGGTAGTTGTTATTTGGGACTTTTTCGGGGCGACAGATGCTTCCACTTCAGAAGTGTAGGGTGGGGGGAGTTGGGGTGTGAGGGGGCGAGATCGTTGTCTCCCAACAGTTTGTTATTTTTAGGCCCCTATGGGCCGCTGTGTTTAGTTCTCATTGGTAGCCGCGTGTTCCTAGATGCTCCCGCAGTCAGCAAGCAGATCACTACTTCTCCTACCCTCAACTTTAGGCCCCGGGTCCGGGTTGGTGTTTCCCTTGGATTGAGCACGGACCCACGCTTGCATCCGCCCCTCCACATATCACCCCTCTAGATGTCATACACCCTTAATAGACCTCTCCACATTTTCTCCTGGAATGTCAATGGCCTCCTTGACCGAATCAAGCGTATGGCCGTCCTCCGTGCTGCCCACCGCTACATGCCTGACATTCTGTTTCTACAGGAAACGCACCTCATGGGCTCACAATGCAATTTCCTAGCCCGCTATGGGTTTGACAGGGTCTGGCATTCGGGTTTCACGCGGGGTTCCCGAGGGGTGGCCATTCTGCTCAGAAAGGGGCTTCCCTTTACCCTGGCTAGAGCAGAGACTGATGCGCAGGGCTTGTATGTGGCCATGTCGGGGACGATTGAGGGACACCCTATGAACCTCCTGTGCACTTACGTTCGACCTGCGCTCCTGACGTCTACCCTTCCGCGCCTCACGCTGGTGATTTCCTCCTTTCAACAGGGCCTCACTGTTGTTGGGGGGGACTTAAACGCCTTCTTGCAGCCATCACGTGACGCGACAGGCACCCCGTCGGCGCATCGTCTAGCCTCTGCGAGGAGCTTTTCTGGTTGGTCATCGGCCTTGGGCCTTTGTGACGTATGGAGGGTATGGAACCCCCGCAAAGAACAATACACCCACACATCGGCAGCTCACCATACCCACTCCCGTATAAACCTCATCCTGATGCCCGCCACAGACTGCCAATTGTTGTCTGGGGCCGTTATATTGCCCAGGGGGATCTTGGATCACTCCCCCGTCTCCCTCCGTATTGGAACCTCCGCTGTTGGTCCACGGGCGACCTGGCGGCTGAATGCCTGGTTCCTGCAAGACTCTGCGCTAGGAAATGCGTCACTACTTCTCCACTAATACTGGCTCGGTCCCCTCACCAGGGATGCTGTGAGAGGCCGGCAAGCCGGTCGTTTGGGGTGTGGCCAGAGGACTGGTCCACGCGAAACGTGTGGAGCAGGCTGCCCAGCTCATGCAGCTGGAGACTCAGGCGGTGCAGTTGGAAAGCGTCCAACTGACCAACGGTAGCTATGACTCCGCTCGACAACTAGCAATGGTCCACGATGAGATTCGTCGGATCTCGATGGAGTCCGCTAAAATGTTCTGCCGCTCTTCGGTGGCACGTATTTATGGAGGTGGCGATAAAAACGGCAAGCTTCTCCACAACCTAGTGTCCTACCCCAAAGTTAACCGCATTATCCCCGAGATTCAGACGGACACTGGGGTCCACCATGTAACGTCCTCTGTCATTGCGCAAACTTTTGCTGGCTACTACACGACCTTATACGCCGCTCGCCCTCCCTGCGCTCCCCTGGCAGGCTTGCTGGAAGAGACCGGTACTCGGCTACCATGTCTGCCCCGGGCGCCCGCTGATACCTTCGACCACCCCTTCACCCCGGAAGAAATTCACGGGGCAATTTCACTATTGCATCCAGGCAAGACGCCCGGACCTGACGGATACCCCCAAGAGTACTATGCATTTCCGCAGAAAGATAAAGACCTGGCTGTTTGATCAAGAATAGTTACCGGCCTAACCTCGGGAATACATTCAAAGTTTCTAGCGCCGAGACGCCTACAGGCAATTGTACGCGCTGTATAAATCTCAAAAATAAATAAATAAATAAATACTACGCGGCCTTCCGACATGAATTGGTCCCCCACTTACTGAAGCTATTCAGTCATGTGGTGAAAGAGGGGTCCTTCCCGCCTGAAACTGAAGTGGCCACTATTGTGGTCATCCCAAAGACGCAACCACCCTCCCTGGACTGTGCGGATTACCGCCCGATCTCGTTGATTAATACGGAGGTTAAGATTTTTGCCACCGTGATAGCTAAGCGACTCCGTCCTCTCCTACCTACAAGACTTGGTCCACCCCGATCAATGTGGGTTCATGCCTGCCAGGGGTACGTGTCGCTGCATTGGTCGCCTTCACCTGACTATGGCCCACCGTCCACCTGACCCCGTATCTGGCATTGCTTTTCATCGACAATGAGAAAGCCATTGATACAGTGGATTGGAGCTACCTTGAGGATGTACTGGAGAGTATGGGATTTGGTCTTCCCTTCCGCCGCCTGATCAGGGTCCTTTATAGTAACCCCAGGGCCCGTGTCCTCATTAATGGCGAGCTTTCCGAGACATTCCCAATCCGGAGGGGCACCCGTCAGGGGTGGCCGCTCTCGCCGATCTTATTCATGTTGGCGATGGAGTCTCTGGCGGTGCTCATCCGTCAGGACCTTCTCATCCGGGGTTGGGCCAGGGACCTGAGCCAGGTTGATAAGATAGCTCTCTATGCGGACAATGTCCTGCTTTATCTGGCAGATCCGGACCGTTCCGGCCCTAGATGCCTGGTGGTCCTCTCCGCTTTGGAGCGGGTCTCTGGACTTCCACTTAACCTGGCAAAATCAACCTTGGTCCCTTTGCACCCCTCTCATGCATGTTTTGACTGGCAGACGGCTATCCCCCTCGGGAGGCAATCATTCAAGTACCTGGGCGTGTGGGTTACCTTCCTGCCGGAGCTCGAAATGGCCCTGAATGTCGCACCCTTGGTCACTAGGATGAAGGCAGACCTCAAGAAATGGCAGACCCTTCCCCTCAACCCCCTGGGCAGGAGTGCGCTCTTTAAAATGATGATCCTCCGCTGCTTTCGCTACACTTTGCAAAATATCACCATCCACCTCCCAGGTAGCTGGTTCCGAGAACTGGACGGCATTCTCACCCGGTTTCTATGGGGAGGAGGGAGGCCGCGATTGTCCCTAGCACACTGTCGTATTCCCCCCTTTACCGGAGGTATGGGGGTGACCAATCTCCATCTCTACTACCTGGCCACAAGACTTATCGTGATCCACGACTGGCTTGTGGGCAGCTGGTCCGACCCAGCATACCGGGTGGAACTCAGAACAATGGACTTCGCGCAGATTCAGGCGTTTTCATATGGCTGCCCGGTGCCACAAGCTCTACCCCCAGTCACTAGGACGGGTCTCAAGGCCTGGCGTGCATCCCTTCGCCACGTGCAATGGGACCGAAAACTCACCAGACAAACGCTGCTGTGGAATGGTGCTTGGTTGAGGAAGGTCTCATCCCTGCAAGGGTTCCGCCGCTGGGACCTTATTGGGATCTCGCTGCTTGGAGATGTGTGGATGGGAGACCACATTCGATGCTTTGCTGACCTACAACAACGTCACACCCTTCTTCATTCCCAATTCTATAAGTATCTACAACTCAGACACTCCATTCACATTCCATCTCCCACCTCTCTCCCGGAATTCAGTCTCCTGGAGGCTCAGGTGATGATGGGGAACCTGGGAGGGGGGGGTGGGTGTCCCGAATATACCCGTCACTAGTGAATAACGGTCCTGCGTCCCTGGACCGGCTCCGGGATAGCTGGGAGGGGTGGCTAGGCCCTCTGGAGGAGGCGGACTGGCGGGATGCCCTTATGGCACCTAAAACCTTGACTACATCCTCCAAGTTACGCCTGGTCCAACTTTACTACCTCCACACGGCATACCTCACTCCGGCATGCCTTTTCCGGGCCCGTATGAGATCTTCCCAGCATGCGCGCACTGCGAGTCTGCTCCAGCAGATTTCTATCACATGGTATGGCAATGCCCGGCTCTGGTGCCATTCTGGAGAGGGGTGAAACACGAGCTCACACAGGCCCTAGGGTGGGAGGTTCCCCATGATCCGAGGCGCTTGCTGTTGGGGGTGTTCGACGGCCTGGATTGTTCCAGTGCAGACAAGCGTTTCCTGGGGACAGTAGTGTCGGTGGCGAAAAGAGATATAGCTGGGCTCTGGTCTCAGGCCAAGGCGCCGAGTGTGCGGAAATGGAAGAGAGGGGTAGATTGGTGTGGAGCACAGTAGGAGTCTCTCTTCGAGGCCCGGGGTTGCCCTGAATTATTCGGTAAAGTGGTTCAGTTTGCTACCAGTGTGAGGGTCTGACTATTCTTGTACATCTGCAATGTTTTGGGATTATCACACCCAGTCCGGCGGGGCCACCTTTACCTTTGTCGACTGTATATGATGAGATGTTTTTTTTACTATGATGCTTAATTTGCTGCCAATGAATTTGATTGTTATAAAAAAAACAATAAAGTTGATTATTAAAATAAGAATACTAGGTGCACAAATACATTTTGTGCTTGAATTTATAGACTGTAATGCTTTAATCTGGCCCCCATACAGGATTTACATGACAATTGTCAAGCCACAACTCGACGCTCCTTCTGGAACTCAGGACCCTTGGGAAGTGGCATGCATGCCAGTAGAGCATACGTGTTGCAGGAAACTGTTTATTCACACAACGTGTTTTGGCTGCCTAGCAGCCTTGTCACATGTGACCAGGGCTGCTGGGCAGCCAAAACACGTTGTGTGAATAAATAGTTTCCTGCAATAGTTTAGTGTGGATTGTACTCGTCCTGAGACCGTGCCTATTGAACTTTTGGTGTATATATATATATGATTAAGAGTCATGGGACTCGAAACGCGTAATGCCTGTTTGGCTTTTCTACTCACATAAAAATCTTGTTGGAAGCAGTTAGCCTTCAACTGGACTATATATATATATATATATATATATATATATATATATATATATATATATATATATATATATATATATATATCCCCAGATGGTTCCGCTCTCCTCTCGCTTAGGCGCTGCTGGCAAGTGCGTTGCTTCACGCGGTAGAACCAAACCGCAAAATATTCAATCTCTGCTTGAGCCCAGGGCCTCCCGGGTTCAAACCAAAAGAAGCCGCAACTCCAGTCCAAGTATTTTTAAGAAACTGATAGATTTATTATTCAAATCGATACAGCATATTCCACAGCGTAAAACCAACGCGTTTCGTGAGCTCCCTACTCACTTGATCACGGTTGTTACAAACACTGTTTGCTGAGAATAATTTAAAATGGGAGACCCTCCTACCATCGGTCACATGATTCCAACCTTAGGTTTTCTTTAACACTATGGCCTTCTGGGACTTGTAGTATTCACATTGCCAAATGTTATTTCGTGTTATTTTCACAGAAAAACAAATTGTGCACCACTTTTCTCCCTATTGGTTGACAATTTTTTAAAACATAAGTTTTATGACATTTGCAACAAGAATTTACTATGTACCGGAAAAACTCAATCATAATTTTAGGCAATTGAAATTAGAAACGACTTTTCCAAGAATTTATAAAGGCCCTCTGGTGGGCTGACTTTGTCATGTGATACCTTTGGGAGTTCTTATAGATTTTTGAGACTCACTAGAGGTTAATTATGCCTTACAATTGGAAAGATGGTTAGTGTTTCCAGTACTTTGCATTAGAAAATTATTTCAACATGTAATTTTTCATGGTAATCAAACAATAACTTATTTTTTCACTGGTCTTAATACATTTGACCTACTTGAAGCCCTCTAGTGGGCTGACATTTGCCAGGGTGTTGGATACTAACACAAAATTTGGTACATTAAAATTTGGCCCAGAATTCGGTTTACATGTATGCTATGCCGTGGTTGCGTGGAGGGAAAAGTCCGTTATGGAGCATGTCAAAGGAGGCTTTCATTGTTATTAAATATGTACATAAAGTTCTTCGGACTGGTTCAGACCATACGGGGTCATTGTTCGAAAGTTCAAGATGTGGCGTGATTCTTTTTGGCGTAGCAATTTTTCTCGGTGTCCACCCCTTTCCGTTGGGGCCAATGTTTCCAATCCCAGAAATTTTAAAAGTCGCCAATTGCCATTGTGATTTGTCTCCATATGTCTGGCCACAGCATTACCTCTATCCTTGTTGGTTGTGGCCCTGGTATGTTCCAAGATGCGCTTCTTGAGCTCACAAATTGTGCTTCCTATATAGCGCAGCTTGCACGGACATTCAATTAGGTAGACTGTATACTGTGTTTTACAAGTAATTAGTTCTTTGATCTTCCAAATTTTTCCATTCGTCATCTCAATTTGTTTCGTCGGTTTTGCTATCTCACAAACTTTACAGTTATAGCATTTGTTGAATCCAACTGTTTTGAGCCAAATTGTTTTTTTCGGGTTCATGAAGTGACTATGGATCAGTTGGTCCTTCAGATTTTTTGTTCTGCGGTATGTAACCACTGGGTGATCTCCCATTTTCTGACCAATTGTTGGATCTAGTTTCAACAATTTCCAGTTTCTTCTGAGAATCTGGACAACTTCTTTTGCTTCTTTGCTATAATCCAGTATCAGTCTTATAGGTTCTTCCGTTTCTTTTTCTTTGATTTGTGGTTTCAAACAATCTGTCCTTGGTTTCTCGTTAGCTCTTTCCCAACATTTTTTCGTCAGGTTCTTTCCATATTTTCTCTTACGGAATCTCTCCATTGTAATTGCACTGTGCTTCTCCCATTCTGTTTTTTCGCTGCAGATGCGTTTAACACGGAGGAATTCACCGTATGGTATGCTTGATATTAGGGCAGGCTGATGGAAGCTGGTAGCTTCCAATGTTGAGTTTGTGGCCGTTTTCTTCCTGTGTAAGGTAGTCTCCAATTTGTTATTTTGGATATATACTTCTGTATCCAGGAAGGATATCGATTGCCTGCTTTTTGTGTAGGTGAATTTTAAACCTCTTGTACTGTTGTTCAGAAGCTCAAAGTATTCTTCAAATTCACTCTCACTTCCCCCCCACACTATAAACAAATCGTCAATAAATCTCTTCCATTGTACGATGTGTTGGGTGTATTTCACATTTCGCTGGTTCCAGGCTATCTCCTCCTCCCACCAACCCATTGCTATGCAGGCATAGCTTGGGCTGAATGAGAAACCCATTGCCGCGCCATTTCGCTGACGATAGAGTTGTTCTCCAAAGAAGAAGATGTTATTTGAGAGTAATAATTTGATCATTTCATACAACATATCATTATGTTCCTTATAATGTATGTTTCGTTTTTCCAGAAAGTATTTGCAAGCCATCAATCCCAAGTCATTGTCAATATTTGTGTATAGTCCGATAACATCCATGGATATTAGCCAATAATTATCCTGCCAAACCAACTCAGATATTGTACACAAAAAGTCTGTCGTGTCTTTCAGATAAGATTTTAAATTTTCCACATAAGGTCTTAAAAAGAAATCAATAAAATTCCCCATTGGTTCCATCAATGAACCATTTGCAGACACTATCGGTCTCCCTGGTGGTTTCGTGGGGTTTTTGTGGACTTTAGGCAGAAAGTACATGGTTGCCATCCGTGGAAAGTCGACTGTTAGGTATTTCCTTTCTTCATAGTCGATTAGATTGCTGTTTTCCCATGTCAGCAGTTTTTGATCTAACTCTCTCTTTAGTTGATCTGTTGGGTTCTTCATTAGTTGTTCATAATACTCCGGATTTGATAGTTGATTCAATGCTTCCTCCGTGTATAAATCTTTATCCCAAATCACGACATTTCCACCCTTGTCTGCCATTTTTATTTCCACATGTTTGTCATTGATGAGGGTTGTCAGTGCCACTCGTTCTTGTGGAGTTAGGTTGTCTTTGAATTGCATTTTCGGAATATTATATAGTTCCTGTATGACCGTCTCCTGGAAGATGTCAATTTTGTTGCCTGGAGAGAGTTGCGGATAGAATTTTGACTTAGCCTTCATTTTGCTTGTCCCAGCTCCCAATTGTGGTATTGCTGTTGCCAAATTTATTTCATTTTCCTCTTCCGCATTCAGGTTCAGAAGGTTTAGATACCCATCCGCGTCTTTTACAGTTAGGTCTGAGAATGGTTTCATGGGAATTCTGCTGATTTGAGGTTTATTTTGTCTCTCTAGAAAATGTTTAGCTAGTTTAATCTTTCGAATGTATAGGTACAAATCTATCCTTGTTTGTGCTAAATCCATTTTTCTTGTGGGACAAAAATTGATGCCCCTTTTAAGTAGAGTAGTTTCCGCTGGTGTCATTATCCTTTTGGATAAGTTGACTACTTGTAGTTCTTCCATTATTTGCCCCTCTTCTGTTTCATGCCCCTTGTTTCCGGGCCACTTTGTGGGTTTTGTACATTTTCTCCTCTTGCCTCTTCTGTTTTTTTTTGATATTGTTGTTGTGGTTGGCCTTTTTGTCTGGATTGCCAAAATCTTCCGCGGCCTCTTCCTCTTCCTTGCATTTGTCTGGGCGCCCCTTGCTCCTGTTCCCACTGCCGCTGTTGGAGTACGAGGCGCATATCCCCTAAAAAACGTTTCTGTTCTTCATCCAAGTTTAAATCTTCATCTATCAATTCCGTTGATGTGATTGAGGATAGGCTAGAGGATGAGATGGTTTTAGTTTGTAACGGTTTCTTATAAAGGTCAAATTTTCGGGCAAATGTGAAGATTCTCCCTTCTGCGTAATCATTGGCATCTCGTACAAATTTATTATGTTTTCTCAGTCTTACAGTTTCCTCATGTTTCTCTATTTGTTGTTCTAAATCTTCTTTGAATTTGGTCATTTCTTGATTTAATTTTAATGCTTCCAATTCTTTTTCCACTTCCTTTAGTTGTTCCTTTATTTTCTCCAGGGCAATTTCAATATGCTTGACCAATATCTTTATTAGGCCCAATGATGAATTTAGAATATATGCCCCCCATTCCTGTAACAGCTCGTTAGTTACATCCTGCTGGCTAGGCATCAACATTATTCTTAGGCCTCTTGGGACCCTTTCTGCTTCCAGATATTTACGTAGTGCAATGACCTCCCAAGATTTATTGATTTCTTTTCTGGTTAATTTTTCCCAGGCTCTGATTTTCCCTTTTACATCATCCTTCGGTGTATCACTCTGTTTGGCTTGAACCTTCTCCATGTTCCCCTTGTCGAACATACTAGTAACAAATTTCTTTCTTTTAGCCTCTCTTTTCTCCATCTCTATAATGCTGTGAATTGCTGTTTTTATTCAATTACTGTGTTTATTATTTTCGTTCTGTTTCTTTTGAAGACTGCCGGCTGTTTCAAAAACAATTAGGCTAGTTCTGGTTTCCACGTTGGATATGAATGTTGTTGGAAGAATGCGCGTGTTCCACTGTGTGTCAAGCGCTCTTTCCAAATGTTTTTTAGCATCACAGAAACAAATGCCCTTTGTTTAGCCGTTGCGTAATCGCTAGAATGCTTTCAAATTGTCTGCCGCTAGGAAGAATTTCAGACTACACGTTTGTTTTTCCGTTTGTATCGAGAAGGAGAGAGGGGGATCCCTTCTTACCTCGGATGTGTTCTCCGGGCAGCGTGGGTTCCCGTCCTCCACAAGCACCTCCCGAGTCTGCTTCCTTTTGGCTCTAGATTTCGATGCGATGAGCACCCCGAGAGGAATTCAAAATATATCCCCAGATGGTTCCGCTCTCCTCTCGCTTAGGCGCTGCTGGCAAGTGCGTTGCTTCACGCGGTAGAACCAAACCGCAAAATATTCAATCTCTGCTTGAGCCCAGGGCCTCCCGGGTTCAAACCAAAAGAAGCCGCAACTCCAGTCCAAGTATTTTTAAGAAACTGATAGATTTATTATTCAAATCGATACAGCATATTCCACAGCGTAAAACCAACGCGTTTCGTGAGCTCCCTACTCACTTGATCACGGTTGTTACAAACACTGTTTGCTGAGAATAATTTAAAATGGGAGACCCTCCTACCATCGGTCACATGATTCCAACCTTAGGTTTTCTTTAACACTATGGCCTTCTGGGACTTGTAGTATTCACATTGCCAAATGTTATTTCGTGTTATTTTCACAGAAAAACAAATTGTGCACCACTTTTCTCCCTATTGGTTGACAATTTTTTAAAACATAAGTTTTATGACATTTGCAACAAGAATTTACTATGTACCGGAAAAACTCAATCATAATTTTAGGCAATTGAAATTAGAAACGACTTTTCCAAGAATTTATAAAGGCCCTCTGGTGGGCTGACTTTGTCATGTGATACCTTTGGGAGTTCTTATAGATTTTTGAGACTCACTAGAGGTTAATTATGCCTTACAATTGGAAAGATGGTTAGTGTTTCCAGTACTTTGCATTAGAAAATTATTTCAACATGTAATTTTTCATGGTAATCAAACAATAACTTATTTTTTCACTGGTCTTAATACATTTGACCTACTTGAAGCCCTCTAGTGGGCTGACATTTGCCAGGGTGTTGGATACTAACACAAAATTTGGTACATTAAAATTTGGCCCAGAATTCGGTTTACATGTATGCTATGCCGTGGTTGCGTGGAGGGAAAAGTCCGTTATGGAGCATGTCAAAGGAGGCTTTCATTGTTATTAAATATGTACATAAAGTTCTTCGGACTGGTTCAGACCATACGGGGTCATTGTTCGAAAGTTCAAGATGTGGCGTGATTCTTTTTGGCGTAGCAATTTTTCTCGGTGTCCACCCCTTTCCGTTGGGGCCAATGTTTCCAATCCCAGAAATTTTAAAAGTCGCCAATTGCCATTGTGATTTGTCTCCATATGTCTGGCCACAGCATTACCTCTATCCTTGTTGGTTGTGGCCCTGGTATGTTCCAAGATGCGCTTCTTGAGCTCACAAATTGTGCTTCCTATATAGCGCAGCTTGCACGGACATTCAATTAGGTAGACTGTATACTGTGTTTTACAAGTAATTAGTTCTTTGATCTTCCAAATTTTTCCATTCGTCATCTCAATTTGTTTCGTCGGTTTTGCTATCTCACAAACTTTACAGTTATAGCATTTGTTGAATCCAACTGTTTTGAGCCAAATTGTTTTTTTCGGGTTCATGAAGTGACTATGGATCAGTTGGTCCTTCAGATTTTTTGTTCTGCGGTATGTAACCACTGGGTGATCTCCCATTTTCTGACCAATTGTTGGATCTAGTTTCAACAATTTCCAGTTTCTTCTGAGAATCTGGACAACTTCTTTTGCTTCTTTGCTATAATCCAGTATCAGTCTTATAGGTTCTTCCGTTTCTTTTTCTTTGATTTGTGGTTTCAAACAATCTGTCCTTGGTTTCTCGTTAGCTCTTTCCCAACATTTTTTCGTCAGGTTCTTTCCATATTTTCTCTTACGGAATCTCTCCATTGTAATTGCACTGTGCTTCTCCCATTCTGTTTTTTCGCTGCAGATGCGTTTAACACGGAGGAATTCACCGTATGGTATGCTTGATATTAGGGCAGGCTGATGGAAGCTGGTAGCTTCCAATGTTGAGTTTGTGGCCGTTTTCTTCCTGTGTAAGGTAGTCTCCAATTTGTTATTTTGGATATATACTTCTGTATCCAGGAAGGATATCGATTGCCTGCTTTTTGTGTAGGTGAATTTTAAACCTCTTGTACTGTTGTTCAGAAGCTCAAAGTATTCTTCAAATTCACTCTCACTTCCCCCCCACACTATAAACAAATCGTCAATAAATCTCTTCCATTGTACGATGTGTTGGGTGTATTTCACATTTCGCTGGTTCCAGGCTATCTCCTCCTCCCACCAACCCATTGCTATGCAGGCATAGCTTGGGCTGAATGAGAAACCCATTGCCGCGCCATTTCGCTGACGATAGAGTTGTTCTCCAAAGAAGAAGATGTTATTTGAGAGTAATAATTTGATCATTTCATACAACATATCATTATGTTCCTTATAATGTATGTTTCGTTTTTCCAGAAAGTATTTGCAAGCCATCAATCCCAAGTCATTGTCAATATTTGTGTATAGTCCGATAACATCCATGGATATTAGCCAATAATTATCCTGCCAAACCAACTCAGATATTGTACACAAAAAGTCTGTCGTGTCTTTCAGATAAGATTTTAAATTTTCCACATAAGGTCTTAAAAAGAAATCAATAAAATTCCCCATTGGTTCCATCAATGAACCATTTGCAGACACTATCGGTCTCCCTGGTGGTTTCGTGGGGTTTTTGTGGACTTTAGGCAGAAAGTACATGGTTGCCATCCGTGGAAAGTCGACTGTTAGGTATTTCCTTTCTTCATAGTCGATTAGATTGCTGTTTTCCCATGTCAGCAGTTTTTGATCTAACTCTCTCTTTAGTTGATCTGTTGGGTTCTTCATTAGTTGTTCATAATACTCCGGATTTGATAGTTGATTCAATGCTTCCTCCGTGTATAAATCTTTATCCCAAATCACGACATTTCCACCCTTGTCTGCCATTTTTATTTCCACATGTTTGTCATTGATGAGGGTTGTCAGTGCCACTCGTTCTTGTGGAGTTAGGTTGTCTTTGAATTGCATTTTCGGAATATTATATAGTTCCTGTATGACCGTCTCCTGGAAGATGTCAATTTTGTTGCCTGGAGAGAGTTGCGGATAGAATTTTGACTTAGCCTTCATTTTGCTTGTCCCAGCTCCCAATTGTGGTATTGCTGTTGCCAAATTTATTTCATTTTCCTCTTCCGCATTCAGGTTCAGAAGGTTTAGATACCCATCCGCGTCTTTTACAGTTAGGTCTGAGAATGGTTTCATGGGAATTCTGCTGATTTGAGGTTTATTTTGTCTCTCTAGAAAATGTTTAGCTAGTTTAATCTTTCGAATGTATAGGTACAAATCTATCCTTGTTTGTGCTAAATCCATTTTTCTTGTGGGACAAAAATTGATGCCCCTTTTAAGTAGAGTAGTTTCCGCTGGTGTCATTATCCTTTTGGATAAGTTGACTACTTGTAGTTCTTCCATTATTTGCCCCTCTTCTGTTTCATGCCCCTTGTTTCCGGGCCACTTTGTGGGTTTTGTACATTTTCTCCTCTTGCCTCTTCTGTTTTTTTTTGATATTGTTGTTGTGGTTGGCCTTTTTGTCTGGATTGCCAAAATCTTCCGCGGCCTCTTCCTCTTCCTTGCATTTGTCTGGGCGCCCCTTGCTCCTGTTCCCACTGCCGCTGTTGGAGTACGAGGCGCATATCCCCTAAAAAACGTTTCTGTTCTTCATCCAAGTTTAAATCTTCATCTATCAATTCCGTTGATGTGATTGAGGATAGGCTAGAGGATGAGATGGTTTTAGTTTGTAACGGTTTCTTATAAAGGTCAAATTTTCGGGCAAATGTGAAGATTCTCCCTTCTGCGTAATCATTGGCATCTCGTACAAATTTATTATGTTTTCTCAGTCTTACAGTTTCCTCATGTTTCTCTATTTGTTGTTCTAAATCTTCTTTGAATTTGGTCATTTCTTGATTTAATTTTAATGCTTCCAATTCTTTTTCCACTTCCTTTAGTTGTTCCTTTATTTTCTCCAGGGCAATTTCAATATGCTTGACCAATATCTTTATTAGGCCCAATGATGAATTTAGAATATATGCCCCCCATTCCTGTAACAGCTCGTTAGTTACATCCTGCTGGCTAGGCATCAACATTATTCTTAGGCCTCTTGGGACCCTTTCTGCTTCCAGATATTTACGTAGTGCAATGACCTCCCAAGATTTATTGATTTCTTTTCTGGTTAATTTTTCCCAGGCTCTGATTTTCCCTTTTACATCATCCTTCGGTGTATCACTCTGTTTGGCTTGAACCTTCTCCATGTTCCCCTTGTCGAACATACTAGTAACAAATTTCTTTCTTTTAGCCTCTCTTTTCTCCATCTCTATAATGCTGTGAATTGCTGTTTTTATTCAATTACTGTGTTTATTATTTTCGTTCTGTTTCTTTTGAAGACTGCCGGCTGTTTCAAAAACAATTAGGCTAGTTCTGGTTTCCACGTTGGATATGAATGTTGTTGGAAGAATGCGCGTGTTCCACTGTGTGTCAAGCGCTCTTTCCAAATGTTTTTTAGCATCACAGAAACAAATGCCCTTTGTTTAGCCGTTGCGTAATCGCTAGAATGCTTTCAAATTGTCTGCCGCTAGGAAGAATTTCAGACTACACGTTTGTTTTTCCGTTTGTATCGAGAAGGAGAGAGGGGGATCCCTTCTTACCTCGGATGTGTTCTCCGGGCAGCGTGGGTTCCCGTCCTCCACAAGCACCTCCCGAGTCTGCTTCCTTTTGGCTCTAGATTTCGATGCGATGAGCACCCCGAGAGGAATTCAAAATATATCCCCAGATGGTTCCGCTCTCCTCTCGCTTAGGCGCTGCTGGCAAGTGCGTTGCTTCACGCGGTAGAACCAAACCGCAAAATATTCAATCTCTGCTTGAGCCCAGGGCCTCCCGGGTTCAAACCAAAAGAAGCCGCAACTCCAGTCCAAGTATTTTTAAGAAACTGATAGATTTATTATTCAAATCGATACAGCATATTCCACAGCGTAAAACCAACGCGTTTCGTGAGCTCCCTACTCACTTGATCACGGTTGTTACAAACACTGTTTGCTGAGAATAATTTAAAATGGGAGACCCTCCTACCATCGGTCACATGATTCCAACCTTAGGTTTTCTTTAACACTATGGCCTTCTGGGACTTGTAGTATTCACATTGCCAAATGTTATTTCGTGTTATTTTCACAGAAAAACAAATTGTGCACCACTTTTCTCCCTATTGGTTGACAATTTTTTAAAACATAAGTTTTATGACATTTGCAACAAGAATTTACTATGTACCGGAAAAACTCAATCATAATTTTAGGCAATTGAAATTAGAAACGACTTTTCCAAGAATTTATAAAGGCCCTCTGGTGGGCTGACTTTGTCATGTGATACCTTTGGGAGTTCTTATAGATTTTTGAGACTCACTAGAGGTTAATTATGCCTTACAATTGGAAAGATGGTTAGTGTTTCCAGTACTTTGCATTAGAAAATTATTTCAACATGTAATTTTTCATGGTAATCAAACAATAACTTATTTTTTCACTGGTCTTAATACATTTGACCTACTTGAAGCCCTCTAGTGGGCTGACATTTGCCAGGGTGTTGGATACTAACACAACATTTGGTACATTAAAATTTGGCCCAGAATTCGGTTTACATGTATGCTATGCCGTGGTTGCGTGGAGGGAAAAGTCCGTTATGGAGCATGTCAAAGGAGGCTTTCATTGTTATTAAATATGTACATAAAGTTCTTCGGACTGGTTCAGACCATACGGGGTCATTGTTCGAAAGTTCAAGATGTGGCGTGATTCTTTTTGGCGTAGCAATTTTTCTCGGTGTCCACCCCTTTCCGTTGGGGCCAATGTTTCCAATCCCAGAAATTTTAAAAGTCGCCAATTGCCATTGTGATTTGTCTCCATATGTCTGGCCACAGCATTACCTCTATCCTTGTTGGTTGTGGCCCTGGTATGTTCCAAGATGCGCTTCTTGAGCTCACAAATTGTGCTTCCTATATAGCGCAGCTTGCACGGACATTCAATTAGGTAGACTGTATACTGTGTTTTACAAGTAATTAGTTCTTTGATCTTCCAAATTTTTCCATTCGTCATCTCAATTTGTTTCGTCGGTTTTGCTATCAAGGATACATATTTAATAACAATGAAAGCCTCCTTTGACATGCTCCATAACCCTGGCAAATGTCCAACACCCTGGCAAATGTCAGCCCACTAGAGGGCTTCAAGTAGGTCAAATGTATTAAGACCAGTGAAAAAATAAGTTATTGTTTGATTACCATGAAAAATTACATGTTGAAATAATTTTCTAATGCAAAGTACTGGAAACACTAACCATCTTTCCAATTGTAAGGCATAATTAACCTCTAGTGAGTCTCAAAAATCTATAAGAACTCCCAAAGGTATCACATGACAAAGTCAGCCCACCAGAGGGCCTTTATAAATTCTTGGAAAAGTCGTTTCTAATTTCAATTGCCTAAAATTATGATTGAGTTTTTCCGGTACATAGTAAATTCTTGTTGCAAATGTCATAAAACTTATGTTTTAAAAAATTGTCAACCAATAGGGAGAAAAGTGGTGCACAATTTGTTTTTCTGTGAAAATAACACGAAATAACATTTGGCAATGTGAATACTACAAGTCCCAGAAGGCCATAGTGTTAAAGAAAACCTAAGGTTGGAATCATGTGACCGATGGTAGGAGGGTCTCCCATTTTAAATTATTCTCAGCAAACAGTGTTTGTAACAACCGTGATCAAGTGAGTAGGGAGCTCACGAAACTCGTTGGTTTTACGCTGTGGAATATGCTGTATCGATTTGAATAATAAATCTATCAGTTTCTTAAAAATACTTGGACTGGAGTTGCGGCTTCTTTTGGTTTGAACCCGGGAGGCCCTGGGCTCAAGCAGAGATTGAATATATATATATATATATACAAACCATAGCAGAACCCAATTGGAAAAGAAGCCTCACGAAGGTAACTTTGACATCCCTCTTTAATAAAAGTAACAGCCTGCCAGCAGGATTGTTCATGCAACCTTCATACAAAAGATTAAAACGCCAGACGCGTTTCAGGAAATCGTGTTCCCTTCTTCAGTGGCGTGGAAGGCAAGTGTCAGCTGCGGGCGCTTACTGAAGAGCACTCAGTGTAACATCCCCTGCTTAAGTAGGCGTGGCCAAAGGCCTTCTGGGTGATGTAGTCCTCTTCAAGTCGTACCACTGTGGGCGCGCCTGCACGCCAACACCTAGTAAAGCCAGTCATTGAAAAGTAGAAATGAAGCCGCCTGCTCGGCTTTGCGTGTTGTTACTTGGGGCTGGAGCTGGAATCCTCTGCTAGACCCTTCGCTCACACCTTCGCTCCGCAAATGAAAACACCGGTCGGTGCTTCCCAGGATCCGCTGTAGCGACAGGCTTCTCCTCCGCGACCGGGACGGCCGCTATAACATCCAAACCATAGCAGAACCCAATTGGAAAAGAAGCCTCACGAAGGTAACTTTGACATCCCTCTTTAATAAAAGTAACAGCCTGCCAGCAGGATTGTTCATGCAACCTTCATACAAAAGATTAAAACGCCAGACGCGTTTCAGGAAATCGTGTTCCCTTCTTCAGTGGCGTGGAAGGCAAGTGTCAGCTGCGGGCGCTTACTGAAGAGCACTCATTGTAACATCCCCTGCTTAAGTAGGCGTGGCCAAAGGCCTTCTGGGTGATGTAGTCCTCTTCAAGTCGTACCACTGTGGGCGCGCCTGCACGCCAACACCTAGTAAAGCCAGTCATTGAAAAGTAGAAATGTATATATATATAACCTACTGGCGGTCGCCAGTAGGTTGTTATAGTTAGGATTGATTTCCATAGGGAAATCGCAACATTCTATTGGGAATAACTTTGGCGCCGGTTGAGGAATCTGCCTGAATTTTTCCGCAACTTTGCCTCGCGGCTCTCCGCTCCTTCCCTGAAAGTTTGGGGGGATTCGTTAACCCCTTCGACGCTCATGACGAGCTGGGCTCGTCATGAGGTAGCCTCCTCGCACGCTCATGACGAGCCCAGCTCGTCATGTAACATGCACTTTACAGATTCCCAGCGTACGGGCGGAATTCCGCCCGCACGCATCAGGTTAAGCGGGGGCCGAGATAAAAGGGGGGTCCCAAAACGTGTTTTCCCCATGTTAATTTCCATAGGGCGGTCGGTCGCACTTTTAGCTCGAACGGCTGAATGGATTTTCACCAAACTTGCCAAAATTGTAGGGACTGGTAGCCCGATGTGCCTTTGCTATGTCCCAAGATATGTGCTCCAGAGGATTTTGAGTAATTTAGGTTCAAAAAAATGTATATATCTAAAGCCGCGCCACGGTACGCGCACAGGGGAGCGCTCCGGGCGCGCCACGCGACTTGCGCACGGAAAGCTGATTGGCTCTCGGGTGTGTGTAAACATTCGAAACAGTACGCAGCGGCCGCCATCTTGTGTCTCGGTAGGATCGAGACACAAGAGGTGGCAAAAACAAAGGGGGAAATAACCAAAAGGGGGCAGGGTAGACCCCCCCTGACCCCCTAGGTTTGATGTGGGGGCCATAAAAGGGTCCCTCGGGTAAAACATTTTTTTTTCCCGGTTTTCGCGGGGGGAGCGCCCGGTACGCGCACCGGGGAGCGTACCGGGGAGCGTACTTTGGTGAAAAATAGTTAAAATAATAGTGTAAAATAATCATTTTGAGTGATTACAGGTAGGGTAGCTCTGAAAAGAGCTTTTGGGTTCAAAAGAGCTTTTGAGTTCTGTGGCTGTTTTAGGTACCTACAAGTACGTCCCACACACACCCACACGCACACAACCCCACACCCACACACTCCCCACACACTCCCCACACACACCTCACACACGCACACCTCCACCCACACCTAAACACCCCACACTCCCACACCGTCACCTTACACATCCACACCCACACCCACACATTCCACACACCCACACTCATATACACACCTCACCACCCCCCCAACACACACACACACACACACACACGCACACACAGATACCTCACAGACACACCGCACACATCCCACAGGCACACCTCCGCCCCCCACACATACACACACACACACACCTCACAGACACACCCACACATCCCACACATACACACATATCTTACACACATACCCCCCACACCCACACACCCCCCACACACACCTCACACACCCACACCCGCACACACACCTTACACACCCACACCCCCACCCACACCCACATACTCCATACACCTATACACCTCACCCCCCCAGACACATACACACACACACACCTCACAGACACACCTCACCATCCTCCACACACACCTCTCCCGCCCCCACACACATGGGGAAAACTCAGTGAAACAGTAAAATGATAATTTAAAGTGCTTAGAGGTAGGGTAGCTCTGAATAGAATTGTTGTGTTGTGTGGGTGACTTAAGTACCAACATGTAGGTACCAATGCAGTCATGTCGTTACAGAAGTTATTGTGGTATATGGAATCTATACTATAGTCTGTCAGGAAAGCAGAAAGAACATGGAGGCAGGAGATGAAAAAGAGATGTCAAATACACATTGGAGATAATATAGTGTGAGAAAGGAAGTATCTATGAGCAAAATTACTATGTAACATAAAAAAGTTGCACAGTATACTATAAGTCTGACTTTACATTATAATCAATTTGGTACTAGTTTAAGAATTACATATAAAAATGAATAATGTCTCAAACAATTTTAGAATTATTAAATATACATTTATTT
The DNA here is from genome assembly GCF_964261635.1 of Lissotriton helveticus. Lineage (NCBI taxonomy): Eukaryota > Metazoa > Chordata > Amphibia > Caudata > Salamandridae > Lissotriton > Lissotriton helveticus. The sequence goes on along the minus strand of NC_136069.1, from coordinate 59,489,843 downwards.
TTCAGATTCTTTTTCCAAATTAAACAGAACTTGTAATATTTGACTGTCAGAAATGTCCTCATTTTGAATCAGCAAATCTACTGATTCTACACATTGAAGTAGTTCATAGTCCCGTGATTCATCCATGAATACCAAGATATCATTGGGTACAATAATTTCTTCATTGTTGCTCTCCAGAACAATTTCAAAGGAAATGTTTTGCTCTCCTTCCATTTTCGTGCTGTAATTTGCATAAAAAATAAATATATCAGTAGGGATAGGGCACTGTTGGGTTTAAGTTCAGACAGGTAGTTTGGATTTTTTAACAGTGAATTTATCTTTGGGCAGTGTATGGTATCAGACTGGAAGTAAAAATATAAAAAAGTGTATGTGATGAAGCCTAAGTAAATTCATAATTATACAAGACAAGCCTAACTCCATCCATAACTATAACAGAGAAGTCTATCTCAATCTATAACTATTACAGAGGGATAGTATATAACTATCAGAAAAAGTTTTCCAAATTAATTACCTTTGAGAAAGCAGTTGAAGTTGTCAGTGAAAATGCTCTTGAAATGTACTTCAGGAAGTAGTAGTCAAAATGGCTGTGTTTTCCTCTCTTTCTTTATATATATTCATGTACATAACCAATCAAATGTCATGAAATAATAGTAGAAAATGAAAGTAACATTTTAATTGGTTGTCAATTCTAACACTTCAGATGTGTTTTTGTGAAGTAATTTACCTCAGGATATTTAGAGAGGTCTACAGGCTAAATGGCTCAATGGAATTCCACCAAATTTGGGAAAATGGTAGGGATTAGTATGTAGTATGAGCTATTCTACATTTGGTGAAAGTGTCTCCAGTGGTTTTTATGTAAATTAACTTTTCAAATTTTTTGGGAGCGCTTCCCGGTGCGCGCCCCGGTACGCGTACCGGCAGCGCTACGGGAGTCCTCCATTTTGTGTTTCGGTAGATTTGAGACAGAAAATGGAGGACAAACAACGTTGGGAATGGGTATAAGGGGGCACGGTAGGCACTCCCTGACCCCCTAGGTTTTCTGAGGGGGTGTTAGGAGGCCCATATAGGCGGGAAAAAAAAAAATCGCGGGGGGAGCGCCCGGTACGCGTACCGGGGAGCGTACTTTGGTGAAAAATAGTGAAAAAAGTAAGAAAAAGATAATCATTTGGAGTGATCAGAGGTAGGGTAGCTCTGAAAAAAGCTTTTGGGTTCTGTGGCTGATTCAGGTACCTACAAGTAGGTACCAATGCACAGTCTTAAATTCAGGAGGAATATTCTATTCCCCTCATCTGAGAAGTGCACACCATCTCCTCTGTAGATATCTTGCATGTTGTACCGCAAGTTTTTTGTTGTATATTGAACCCATTCCATAGTCTCTCATGTAAGCAGAAACAGATTTATTCACATGTTTCCGTGCTTTCTCAAATTGTGGACAAAATTGGTTGGACCAGTTCCATTTCTGTCTTTGGCATATATTGGAAAATACCAAGGCAGTTTGAGGAAAAAGTGCCATCAATTGTTCAAAGGTGTCCTTTAAAAGCATTTCCAGACCTACCCCAGTCAAAGTGCCTAAGTCATTTCCACCACAGTGCAGAATTATGAGGTTAGGGTGTGGCAAATGCAAAAAGGTTTTCACCAATGGCATCAATTGGTGACATCTCAATCCTCTCTGGCCAATCCATTTAATGATTACATTTGGTAAATCAAGGTTGTGAAAATTTCTGGTAGCTGCATACCTTTGAGCCCAGTGGATATAGCTATGTCCAATAATCCAGACAGAATACATGGTAGAGGAGGTTCTGGTGCAGTCAGATGAAGTGTAGGAATAAAATGGCAGTTGGAACAGTAGGAGTTTGCAAAAAAAACCTCTGGAGTTTCAGTGCTCTTGAATCACAAGCAATGATTGGTAGATTGAGATAGTTGAAAACTGTAAGTTAGGGTGCATGGTTGTGTTCTGTGTAAGAAGTAATATGAATGGTTAAAAAAAAGTCATTTAAAGAAACATTGCACCAGATAAGCTGGTGTATTCGCAGGTCAAACATCCTTGCTGAGGTGATTTGCAACATTGTAGAATAAACGTTTAAACCTGAGAGCTCAGTGAGGAGGGAGTTGCTATGGTAACAGGTAGAAAGGGCTGAGGGGGGGAAGGGTGTTGGTTTCAAAATACAGAGGGAAGAGTTTTGATTGGTTACCATGAGCAATATGTGTGTAGAATTAGAGGTTTTCTATGCCACTGATGGTTGCAGTGCCTGGAGAACATACCTTTTGCTCTGCTAAAGAAATATTGGTGTGTGTATCTGACACTGTTCTGAATCTCCTAAAGCATTTGTAAAGGTGAGTTATTATTCATTTAGATAGAGAGTTCAGATTAAGAAGCACATAGGACCTGTGTTGTGTTCCTAAAATGGTAATTGAAAAACGATTTTAGTGCAAATCAATGGGTTTCAGTAGTGAAAATGAATGCTTGTATATAGGATCTGTGCAGTGTTTCTAAAATGTTAATTGAAAAACGATTTTAGTGCAAAACAATGGGTTTTAGTAGTGAAAATGAATGCTTGTAAATAGGATCTGTGCTCTGTTCATAAAATATTAAATAAAAAACGATTTTAGGGTAAAGTAATGGCTTTCAGTAGTGAAAATGAATGCTTGTACATAAGACCTGTGTTCTGTTCATAAAATGGTAATTGGAAAACGATTTTAGTGCAAATCAATGGCTTTAACATTTTTAAGAAGGAATAAATAGTGTGTGTATAATTTTATAAAAATAATTGAATCTTTTACAAACATGTTACGTGTTTTACCTCAGATTGGGAAGCAGACTGAGTTTTTTGCTGTTGGTTAGTTGTTCATAAAATATTAAATAAAAAACGATTTTAGGGGAAATTATTGGCTTTCAGTAGTGAAAATGAATGCTTGTACATAGGACCTGTGTTCTGTTCATAAAATGGTAATTGGAAAACGATTTTAGTGCAAATCAATGGCTTTAACATTTTTAAGAAGGAAAAAATAGTGTGTGCATAATTTTATAAAAATATTTGAATCTTTTACAAACATGTTATGTGTTTTACCTCAGATTGGGAAGCAGACTGAGTTTCTTTGCTGTTGCTTTGTTTTATTTTTTGTGTAATGCTTGGTAGGAATGTTTGCAAGAGATAGGAAATGTATTTTGTAAAATAGTGACTTTTCAAGACTGAAATGGAATGATTGTACATAGGACCTGCACTGTGTTTCTAAAATGTTATTGAAAAATCGATTTTGGTGCAAATTAATAGCTTTTACATTTTTGAGAAAGAATAAAAAGTGTGTGCATGATTAAATAAAATAATTTGAAGCTTTCACAATCATGTCACCTGTGTTATCTCAGATTAGGAAGCACACTGAGCTTCTTTGCTGTTGCTTTGTGTTATTTTTTTGGTAATGCTTGGTAGCATTGTTTGCAAGAGAGAGGAAATGTATTTTGTAAAATAGTGAGTTTTCAGTAATGAAATGGAATGCCTGTACTCCAGCAATGCATCCTTTCACGGGGAAAGTTGCACGTGAAAGCGTTTGACTCAGTCTTACACTTGCTGTAAGGCAGGCGCAAGATTTTGATGTAACAGTGTCCTAAAAGTGATACAGTGAAATCTCATAGATTTTACTGTGTCACTATTATGAGGCTTTTTGCGGGGGAATGCCCCCTCTGTGTACATTACACCTGACAGACGTGTAATGTGGCGCAGAGGTTTCAAAAATGACGCATCTACCTACATGCGTCACTTTTTAAATATGGCGCAAAAAGGTACATGTTTTATGCCACCGATGCGTCACGAAAAGTGACGCATCAGCAGTGCAAAACTGACGCAGGGCCTCATAAATGAGGTTCTTTTTTCTTTTGCACACTACTCCAGTTTAGTCCTGTCCACTGCACTTTTGGACACAAGCCTCACCTTTTGTGCTTCCCTGGACAGTCTTCATCTCATCTGCACTCCTGCTTAGGTGTCAGAATCCTATCACATGGGGAAAGCTCCATGTGAAAGCGTTTGCCTCAGTCTTATCCCTGCTGTGAGGCAGGTGCAAGATTTTGACGTAACAGTGTCCTACAAATGACGCAGTGAAATCTCATAGATTTCACTGCGTCATTATTACGAGGCTTTTTGCGGCGATATGACCCCTCTGTGTACATTACATTTGACAGAGGTATAATGTGGCGCAGAGGTTTAAAAAATGACGCATCTACCTACATGCGTCTCTTTTTAAATATGGCGCAACAAGGCACATGTTTTATGCCGCCAATGCGTCACAAAAAGTGACGCATCAGTAGCGCAAAACTGACGCAGGGCTTTATAAATGAGGCTCATCTTTTTCTTGCACACTACTCCAGTTTAGTCCTATCCACTGCACTCTTGGACACAAGCGTCACGTTTTGTGCTCCCCTGGACAGTCTTCATCTCATCTGCACTCCTGCTTAGGTGTCAGAATCCTATCACATGGGGAAAGCCCCATGTGAAAGCGTTTGCCTCAGTCTTATCCCTGCTGTGAGGCAGGTGCAAGATTTTGATGTAACAGTGTCCTAAAAGTGACGCAGTGAAAGCTCATAGATTTCACTGCGTCATTATTACGAGGCTTTTTGCGGAGAAATGACCCCTCTGTGTACATTACACTTGACAGAGGTATAATGTGGCGCAGAGGTTTATAAAATGACGCATCTACCTACATGCGTCACTTTCTAAATATAGCGCAACAAGGCACATGTTTTATGCCGACAATGCGTCACAAAAAGTGACGCATCAGTAGCGCAAAATTGACGCAGGGCTTTATAAATGAGGCTCATCTTTTTCTTGCACACTACTCCAGTTTAGTCCTGTCCACTGCACTCTTGAACACAAGCCTCACGTTTTGTGCTCCCCTGGACAGTCTTCATCTCATCTGCACTCCTGCTTAGGTGTCAGAATCCTATCACATGGGGAAAGCCCCATGTGAAAGCGTTTGCCTCAGTCTTATCCCTGCTGTGAGGCAGGTGCAAGATTTTGACGTAACAGTGTCCTAAAAGTGACGCAGTGAAATCTCATAGATTTCACTGCGTCATTATTACGAGGCTTTTTGCGGAGAAATGACCCCTCTGTGTACATTACAGTTGACAGAGGTATAATGTGGCGCAGAGGTTTAAAAAATGACGCATCTACCTACATGCGTCACTTTTTAAGTATGGCGCAACAAGGCACATGTTTTATGCCGCCAATGCGTCAGAAAAAGTAACGCATCAGTAGCGCAAAACTGACGCAGGGCTTTATAAATGAGGCTCATCTTTTTCTTGCACACTACTCCAGTTTAGTCCTGTCCACTGCACTCTTGGACACAAGCCTCACGTTTTGTGCTCCCCTGGACAGGCTTCATCACATGAGTATTCCTGCTTAGGCCTTATAATTTTTTTTAGAATAACATTTGAAAAACAATGAAAAGGTCATATGTATAAGCTTTTCATTACACTACTAAAATATTTTTGCTGCAAATTAATGAGTTTTACATTTTTGAGAAAGTTTAAATAGTAGGACCTGCACTGTGTTTCTAAAATGTTATTGAAAAATCGATTTTGGGACTAATCAATGAATTCTACATTTTTGAGAAAGAATAAAAAGTGTGTGCATGATTAAATAAAATAATTTGAAGCTTTCACAATCATGTCACCTGTGTTATCTCAGATTAGGAAGCACACTGAGCTTCTTTGCTGTTGCTTTGTGTTATTTTTTTGGTAATGCTTGGTAGCATTGTTTGCAAGAGAGAGGAAATGTATTTTGTAAAATAGTGAGTTTTCAGTAATGAAATGGAATGCCTGTACTCCAGCAATGCATCCTTTCACGGGGAAAGTTGCATGTGAAAGCGTTTGACTCAGTCTTACACTTGCTGTGAGGCAGGCGCAAGATTTTGACGTAACAGTGTCCTAAAAGTGATGCAGTGAAATCTCATAGATTTTACTGTGTCACTATTATGAGGCTTTTTGCGGGGGAATGCCCCCTCTGTGTACATTACACCTGACAGACGTGTAATGTGGCGCAGAGGTTTCAAAAATTACGCATCTACCTACATGCGTCACTTTTTAAATATGGCGCAAAAAGGTACATGTTTTATGCCACCGATGCGTCACGAAAAGTGACGCATCAGCAGTGCAAAACTGACGCAGGGCCTCATAAATGAGGTTCTTTTTTTTTTTGCACACTGCTCCAGTTTAGTCCTGTCCACTGCACTTTTGGACACAAGCCTCACCTTTTGTGCTTCCCTGGACAGTCTTCATCTCATCTGCACTCCTGCTTAGGTGTCAGAATCCTATCACATGGGGAAAGCTCCATGTGAAAGCGTTTGCCTCAGTCTTATCCCTGCTGTGAGGCAGGTGCAAGATTTTGACGTAACAGTGTCCTAAAAATGACGCAGTGAAATCTCATAGATTTCACTGCGTCATTATTACGAGGCTTTTTGCGGAGATATGACCCCTCTGTGTACATTACATTTGACAGAGGTATAATGTGGCGCAGAGGTTTAAAAAATGACGCATCTACCTACATGCGTCTCTTTTTAAATACGGCGCAACAAGGCACATGTTTTATGCCGCCAATGCGTCACAAAAAGTGACGCATCAGTAGCGCAAAACTGACGCAGGGCTTTATAAATGAGGCTCATCTTTTTCTTGCACACTACTCCAGTTTAGTCCTATCCACTGCACTCTTGGACACAAGCCTCACGTTTTGTGCTCCCCTGGACAGTCTTCATCTCATCTGCACTCCTGCTTAGGTGTCAGAATCCTATCACATGGGGAAAGCCCCATGTGAAAGCGTTTGCCTCAGTCTTATCCCTGCTGTGAGGCAGGTGCAAGATTTTGACGTAACAGTGTCCTAAAAGTGACGCAGTGAAATCTCATAGATTTCACTGCGTCATTATTACGAGGCTTTTTGCGGAGAAATGACCCCTCTGTGTACATTACAGTTGACAGAGGTATAATGTGGCGCAGAGGTTTAAAAAATGACGCATCTACCTACATGCGTCACTTTTTAAGTATGGCGCAACAAGGCACATGTTTTATGCCGCCAATGCGTCAGAAAAAGTAACGCATCAGTAGCGCAAAACTGACGCAGGGCTTTATAAATGAGGCTCATCTTTTTCTTGCACACTACTCCAGTTTAGTCCTGTCCACTGCACTCTTGGACACAAGCCTCACGTTTTGTGCTCCCCTGGACAGGCTTCATCACATGAGTATTCCTGCTTAGGCCTTATAATTTTTTTTTAGAATAACATTTGAAAAACAATGAAAAGGTCATATGTATAAGCTTTTCATTACACTACTAAAATATTTTTGCTGCAAATTAATGAGTTTTACATTTTTGAGAAAGTTTAAATAGTAGGACCTGCACTGTGTTTCTAAAATGTTATTGAAAAATCGATTTTGGGACTAATCAATGAATTCTACATTTTTGAGAAAGAATAAATAGTGTGTGCATGATTACATAAAAAGTTTGACCTTTTCACAATTATGTCACCTGTGTCACCTGAGATTAGGAAGTAGATTGTGCAGATGAGGTGAGACATGTCCAGAGGGACAGAGGAGGTGAGGTTTATGATCAAGACTGTAGTGGGAGAGAGGCCTTTCCTGGGAAGCATAGGTGGTGAAGCCTGTGTATAAGAGTGCAGTGGACTAGACTTCATGAAGTCTATCCCCTACTGGACTTTTAGACACAGGGCTCATCTTCTTTGTACCTGTGAACAGAGCTGTCTTCCACTATACTCTTCAATACAGGCCTCACCTCTTCTGCACCCCTGAACAATCCTCACCTGATCTGTAACCCTGAATAGATCGTTTGCTTTTTGTCATTACTTTGTTGTTAGGTAATAGCGGTCTATAATGTGCTATTTTTTTCTTTAACACAGATTGAAATCAAGATTTGAAGAGTAAGCAAACATGCCCTCAAGGGAAAGGAGAAGAAAATAACATAACCGCCAAACAACAAAAACAGCAACGGAATTATAGCACTCTTCCACAACAAATACTTCAAAAAACAGGAACCAAGCTCCTGGTAAGAGAACTAAGTCTTTCATACGGAACATATGTACTTCAAAAACAATTGTTGGACAGCATGTAGAAAAAGAGAATGAGAGAGTAAATTTGAAAAGGAGGGAGAGAACCTCAAAGAATCCTACAACTGGAGCAGGAGAGAATAATATGTATAGGAATAGAAGGCAGAATCAGTTTAGAGACATTCGTAAACGAATGTTTCGCAATAGGGTGGTTTTAAATTTGTTAAAAAACATTAGGAAAGGTAAACAGAGAGCTGCTTTTTATAAGAAAAAGAAAAGTGTAGAGAAGATTGTTGATCAGGCTTTTGAAGTTAAGAAAAAATTATTTATTTTAATAATCAATAGAATTAGGACACTTAACAAGACAATTGATGTTTTCAAATCAAACAGTAGATGGAAAAGAGTAATTAATCGGACTAATTTTTGTAATTTTTTTTCTGGAGAATGGATGCACAGTTCAAGTTGTGAGACATTTTTTAATGAGGAGAGTTACTTCCAGGAGAATGATTTAGTGCATGCAGTTGACACCAGTGGTCGAGCGTATGAAGTGTAAGACGGTTGTCCGATTGAAAAAGAGAAACTTGTGCCTAGAGAACCAGAAGAGGTGTTAACTGATGAAGTTTTAGGGAGACGTACTAAGGGTCCAGTGTACACTTGGAAGTGTAGTCGTATTTGTAGTGTGCGACAGGAATCAATTGATTTGTTTTGTAATTTCTTACGTACATATAGTAAGAAAAGTCTAAAGCAGAAAGTGAAGTTGTTGCAAGACTTAGATCCTTGCAGAGTGAGAGAAAACACAGGTTTGCAAGAGCATTCACTGGCTTGTCTTTCTAGAAAAGTCTGTCAGAGTGTTTTTCATCATTTTAGGATGTTAGCAGTGCATCATACAAAAATGAGGAAATTAGTGAGAATGTTGTATTATGCAAAAAGTCCAGCACTTAAGCTTAAACAATTAAACAGTGCTCTTTTGCATGGAACTGAATTAGATGTGAAGAAGATTTGTGAAGAAATTGAGATTTGTTATTTTGGTGAAAAAGAGGATAGTGTAGAAATTGACACAGCAAATCAAGGTAATGTGGAAGACAATGTACAGATTTCAAGTACAGAAAAGTTTGAGCAGGAAATTACCAGGTTTAAGGTGAAATCAAGTGAAAGGCCGAATTTTACTTGTGTGTGTTGTCGACGAAGTCATTATAAGCATCAAACTAGATTAGTTGATTTATACGTAAAAAGTGAAAAGATGAATAATTATGAGTTGAAGGATTTTGCAACTTATTTGTGGGTGGAGAATTGTTTTGATTTGAGTTCTGATCAGCGTATTTGTAAATATTGTTATGATAAATTAAATCAAAACAGAATGTCTGCTAGAGCTGTTCATAATAATCTGGAGTTGGTAGACATTCCCCGTGAATTGATGGATTTAAATACATATGAGTCTATTTTGATTCAATGTGTCCACCCTTTTCAGGCAATTGTTCGCATGGAGCCTAAAATAGGGAAATTGCCTCCTACAGATTTGCAGAGAGGATTAAAGGGAAGAGTTGTTTATTTGCCTCTTGATTTAAAAAAAAATATTGATACAATTGGTATAGAAAAAGTAGAAGAGGAACCTTTAGTTATTCTAGTTAATGGGGTTCCGACAAAGAGTAAGAAAATCTGGCAAGATTTAGTGGATGTTAGGAAAGTCAAAAAGGCAACGTTGTATTTAGTCAAAAACAATGAGTATTACAAAGATGTATGTGTTGCAGCAGAGGAAACAGCTGCAGATGAAGACAGTGATTGTTCAGGCGGCCAAATTGAAAAAGTTGATGTGTCTAGAAGTGAAGAAATATATGAACATTATACTGTTCATCCTTTGCATTCCAAAGATGTAATGGGGAATGCAATTGAATTGTTTCAAATGAAAGCAGCAAAAGGAAGTCCCATTAGTGATTGGGAAGAAAGTTTGGAAGCTCGTTGTTTTCCACAGCTATTTCCAACAGGTTGAGGTGGACGATATGACGATCGTCCACTTCAAATTCCTGCATCTGAATATCGAACTGTAAGATTATATGCTGAAGATCCAAGGTTTCGTCAATGCATTCCCTATTTGTTTCATCTACTGTATGAAAGTGACTTGTCTGGGCTTTCTTATGCAGTAAACCATATACTGAAAAGTTAAGCACATCTACAAAATGTTTCGGCGAGGGACTTTATGGAGAAAGTGAATCTGCAAGATAATATTTTGGAATCTCATCTAATCAATCTCATGGCATGTCAGCGTGGTACAAATGAGTATTGGTACCGTTGTCATGGGGAATTGAAATGTATGCTAAGAAACTTAGGAACTCCTACATGGTTCCTCACTCTTAGCTGTGCCGAGTATGCATGGGACGACTTACTTCAATTTCTACGAGAGGCAAATGCAAATATACAAAATATAGAATTCAAAACACCTGGAGAACTGTGTTCTTTGGATCCAGTGAATGTATGCAGATATTTCAATCATAGATTTGAAGCTATGATGTCTTTTATTACCGACAAAAAAAATCCTCCCCTTGGAGAGGTTTTGGATTTCTTTTGGAGAAAGGAGTATCAAGCGAGAGGTGCTCCTCACATACATATGTTGTTGTGGATTAAAGATGCACCCAAATTTGGAACAGATTCAGATGAAACAGTGATGAGTTTCATTGAAGAGTATTCAACATGTGCTGTTCCGAAAACTACAGAGGAAAACAGTTTAAGGCAACAAGTTTTACGCTTTCAATCCCATCGTTGTGGAAAATACTGTCGTCGAAAATTCAGAAACAAGGACAAGTTCTACACAAAATGTCGTTTCGGCTTTCCACGACCAGTGATTTCTAAAGGAAGAGTAAATAATTTGATGTCTTCTCTGCGACATACTGTGACGAGGAAATCACCAAAAAATACTTACAATTTAAAAAGAAACGAAGAGTCCAAGTACATCAACGACTACAACCCAGTGATTTTGTCCATGTGGAATGCTAACATGGATATTCAGTTCGTTGCTGACAACTCTATTGCTGTGGCTCGATATGTGACGTCTTACATCACAAAAAAAGAAAAGACAGAACTGAAGGAAATGTGGGAGGACATTTCACATGAAAAGAGTCTAAGCAAGAAATTATACAGTTACAGTCTGAAGATGTTGTCGCATCGAGAAATTGGAGCATATGAATGTTCTGATCGATTGTCGTCAGCAAGTCTCTATGCCAAATCTAGAACCATCATTTGGGTGAGTCTATGTCTTGCTGCAACACGAAACCGAGTTTTGAAATCTGTACAAGAAATAGAGTATTTGGCGGAGAAAGAACCAGAAAGTACAGATATTTTGAAGACAAACATGTTGGATACATACTATCCAAATAGAAGTAGTCATCTTGAGAACAGTTGTTTGTATGAAGTTCTGCAAAACTATATTTATAAGAGAACCATCAGAGAAGATATCAACAATGGAATATATGCTATCTTTGGGTGTGAAGGATGTCTAGTGAGACAGAAAAAAGGCCATTTGATTAATCATCAAAAATTGAGTTGCGAAAATCCAGAGAAAAGGGAATTTTACTATTTAGCTCTTTTGCAACTCTTTAAGCCATGGCGTACAGAAGAGGAACTACTTGGAGATTTTCTGTGTTACAAAGATTCTTTTAATGCAATCAAGGATACCATAGAATGCCCTGTTTTTCCAAATTATCTGCAAATGTTGAACGAAGAAATAGAGCAAGAAGCCAGAATTGCTGCAGAGATTGCTAGAGATAGTTCTCAAGGCAGTCAGAGTTCTGCTTCATTGAGTCAGGATCCACTTGGAGGACCAATTATACAAAATGAAGCTGCCACTGCCATGGATGAGGTGGAAAGAGCTATGGAACAAGCTCAAGATGATGTAGTTAACTTAGAAGATTTGGTGAAACAACTAAACCTTGAGCAGAAACAGATATATGACGAAGTCACAGAACAGATTGAACATGGATTCAGTCATGAGAAGAAAGAGTACTCATGTACATCATTTAAGCCTGTCCAACTGTACGTGAGTGGAGAAGCGGGAACTGGAAAAAGTTTTCTGATTAAAGCAATTGCAACTTATCTGCAGAAAAGGACTGAATCACCGCTGTCTTGTGTTGTTACCGCTCCAACTGGGCTGGCTGCACATAACATTAAAGGGATTACTTTACATCGTTTACTGATGCTGCCAGTGGAGCATGATAACAAATTGGAGTACCACAAGCTATCTGGAGATGCGTGTTCCGAAGTTTCGAGAGTCCTGAAGAAAATGAAACTTCTTATCATTGATGAAGTAAGCATGGTGTCAAATATAATGCTTGCTTTTGTGCATTTGAGAATGCAAGAAATTCTTAGAACAGACTATGATGTCTTATTTGGAGGAAAACACATTATTGTTTTTGAAGATCTACTGCAGTTGACTCCAGTGAAAGGACAACCTTTGTTCAAAATGCTCACGCATGAAGATACCAGGAAGTGCTTAGGAAGTATTGGAAACGTTAATATATGGTTAAACTTCAAATATGCAGAACTGCTTCAAAATATGCGGCAGGCAAAGGACGAAGATTATAAAAATATTTTACAAGATGTAAGAATCGGAAAAGTAAGTCAGCAAGGGAAAGACGCTTTACATGGACGATTAATTTCAAATTTGTACCCAAATGAAAACATTCTTCCAGAGAATATTTTTAAGAAAATTAACGAGAAGAAATCTGGCATATGTTTGATGCCAACTCTGAGAGAATGTTCCATGTTCAACAACAAAATGTTACAGTTAGAAAATGAAGAGATAGTGAAACTGGAAGCTACAGATAAAATAGAGCATATGGGAGCAACAATTCTTTTGTCTGAAAATTTGAAATCAAAATTGGATTCATTAGAAAAGACTATATCTAAAACTGCTGGTTTTGAAAAGACTCTGAATGTGTGTTTAAATTGTCGTATCATTTTGAGAAGGAATTTAAATGTTGAAAGAGGTCTGGTAAGTGGAGGAATGGGTCATGTTGTTGGTTTTGTGAATTACAAAAATAGAGATGGAATTGAAATTTTAAAAATTAAATTTAATGGCATTGATGAAATAGAACAGATTTGTCGTTGTTCAGCTAGATTTGTGCTCGTGAAAGACTTATATGTTCGGCGAAAACAGTTTCCTATTTGTTTGGCATATGCGGTGACAATTCATAAGCCTCAAGGTTTAAGTGTAGATAGCGCTTTGGTGAACATTGGGAGTTCTGTGTTTAAAGAGGGTATGGCATATGTGGCATTATCACGAGTCAGAACTTTGTCAGGATTGTACTTGATTGAGTGTGATGAAACAAAGATTTGTGCAGATCTACATTGTGTTAAAGAATACAATAGGTTAAGAAGAGAGTATGCTCCACATTTGCCTCAATATCCTCTGATTGAAAAACGTGTGGTAGGCCGAAAAAGAAGAAATGAGAGTAATTGCAGTGAGGTAGTAGCAAAAAGTCAAAAAGTAGACGAAACTGTAATTGTAAGCAGAAGAAAAAAGATTCTGTTGAAGATGTTGTTGGATTTCAGTTTGAAAACAGTTCTGGTGTCAACTGCTATGCTAATGTAGTGGTTAATGTTGTTTTTTTTCTTCAAAATATACAAGAACAGATTGTTGAAAATCGGGATCAAAGATTCTGTTGTTTGTTGAATTCCGTGTTTGAGAAAGGTACCAGTGATAGAGCAAAAATAGAAAGTGTTTCAGAAATTCGAAATCTTCTAGACATATCTACTGGTCAAAATCAATTTTCACAGAATATTCAGCAGGATTGTCAGGAATTTTTAATGTATATGTTTGATGTATTGGAAGATGAAGGTGTAGATATTAAAAATCTTTTTAGCCTTTCTTATCAGTGGCAGCATGACTGCGACAACTGTACTTTATCAAGTACTACTAGAATAGACACTGAAAGATTTATATATTTGACTTTACCAGACAGCAAATCAGTGCCTTTTACTAATCTAGTTAAAGCAGCGGATCACAATATGGTGTGTCCCCAATGTAAGTCTACAATGCTGTCCACATTATTTCTACAAAATTATGGTCAGTATGTCATTTTAATGTTCCAACGATGTAGACCTGATGGAACTAAATTGACAACTTCTATTCAAAATTTCGTGGCTTCACAGTTATCGATATCAGGAAGAACCTTTGCAACTGCAGCTATTATTTTTCATGATGGTCCTTCTACAACATCAGGGCATTACACATGCTATTTAAAAAGTTGTAAAGGTTGGACCCAATGTAACGACACTCATTTGACTTTCAAACAACGTTTGCCTTTTGGCTTAAAAAATTCATACCTAGTGTTTTTACAACCAAAATTTAGGTAAAGGTAATTGGCCTATGAAGACGGGAGCAGTTAATAAAGGTTATTTTGCTGTTTAAAAATATATTCTGAGTAAAAGTGATCCAGGTAATATAAAAAATTGACTTGTCATATAGGTACTGTAAGTGGATCTCATAGTAAGTGATATTAGTATTATACAAAATGATGAACATGAGTGAGTCAGAGATGCTTTTACAAATACTTAAATATTGTGAAAATGTTGTAGAGCCTTTTTTTCAGAATGTCGGAAAAAAGGTCATTTCAGAGTTTGTTTGAATTAATTTGAAAATATACTCATACATCTGACACTATTTGGCCAAAAGGAAAGGTACAGGAATGAGTAAAGAGTCATGACTGAAACAAAGGAGTATATGAAAATAATGAAAATATTTCAGATGTTGTTGGAGCTTTTCTTCTAGAAAGTCAATGAAATGGATTTTTTACTGAACAGCAAAGTACTTTGCAACGAGAAAAGGACCTCCATGATATACTATTTGGCCTCAAGGAAAAGTAAGTCAATCCAAGATTAGTGTACATTTGTCATTTTTCAGTATCTAAGGTTTTTTTTTAAACACAATCTTTTAGATTGTGTTTTTTTCCCGCTGTCATATGATGAGTAATTTGAACTCACTGTTTTAAGTGAAATTCAATATATTCTGAGAACAGCAAAAATAAACTATGTAATATGTTGTGCAAGTTATTCTATACTTTGGATTGTGTAAATTAAATTGTATTCCCATTCTCTGACACTCACTTTCCTTTTTCCTCTCTATTTCAGCTCTCTTTATTAACTCACACTGCCTTTCTCTCACTCTGTTTCACACCCATTTGTTTACTCCACTTCTTTCACAGCCCCTCATTTCCATTTCAACTGTCTGCATCCCCTCTCTCCCTTGCACCACTTTTCAGCTTTCAGTCTCTCTGCTTTACTTCCCTTTTCCGTCTTTTCCTCCTTTGTTCTTTTAGTAATTCGTCTTTACTCACTGAGTAGTATTGTCACACTCTATCACTATAACTCACCCACTCTCCCTCGCTTATCTTTGTTTGCTCCTTTCTTTTGACCACTTCTCTCTATTTTTCGTTCACTACCTCTATGTCCTGAGTGCCTCACTCTCCTTGTGTTATGTTCACTTGTGTTTATCTTCTAAATGCATCCTTATTAGACTCTTTTCCATCTCTGTTATTATCTTTTTACTTACTACTGTTTCCTGATTGTTTTGCTAACTCACATTGTTTTAGTATCTTTCTTACCTTCAGTTAATTTCTCTGTTCTTATCTTCATCTGTGTCAGTGAATATATATATCTTACTCTTAGTAATTTGCTCTCATTCTATTTCTTTTTTCTCTTTTTCTCTTTCTACCTTACTTTATTGCCCTTTCTGTGTCCTTCACTCTTACTTTATTTCTAAATACAGTGTTATGATTTTTAACCTCTTCATTTGTATCTTTTAATTTAAAATACAAATTTCACTAATTATAACTTATTTTTTCTTCTCTCTTTCACAGATACAAAGTTAGATTAATTATATGGTAAGTATGACTATAAAAATGTATTTTGTGATCACCCTTTGGTTTAAGCTCACTAATATTTTCTCAACGAACCTCACTCCTGTGTCTTTATTCTGCTTCCCGCACTTATTCTTATTCTCCATGTTTACTCAAATTTCCCTATTTCCCCTCTCATATTCAACTTCTTTCAATCCCTATTCTTTACTTCACTTACTCTAGTTCCCTTCCTTTGCTTCTTCACTCATTCTGTTTTTCTTAATTATTTACCTTACTCCTACACACACACCTCATCCCCCTCTCAACACATACACACACCTCTAACATACACCCCATACACACACCACACACACACCTCATACATACAAAAAATCCTCCCACACACACTCTTCACATACACACACACATTCCATACACACACATACATCGCACACATATACACCCCACACCTATACACTGCTCACACATACTTCAGACACCCTCACCTTTACGCACACCAAAACACCCCACACAGCAACACCCACAGACACACCTTACACACCCACACCCCGACCTACACCCACTGACTCCCTATAAGTCACACACACTGCATTACTTATCTTTCTTTGCTATTTCACTCAAACCCATTCAGGTACTGTTTCCTTTATTCTCTCTGTCCTTTCTCTTTGTCACTCCCCATCTCTTATCCTAATTCAATTTTTCACTCTCTTTCACCCCTCTTTACTCATACTAACTGGTCTTTTCTTACCCTCCCTCACCGTTCTTCATTTATCCCAGTTACGCCACTACCCTTCATTCTCAATTTTTTTCTGTCCTATCTTTTTCTTTCAACACCCACTCACATTCTCCCACTATCTCTACTTTAGTCTTCTTCCTCTCTCTTCCCTTCTTTCGCTCCTTTAGTGATTTTACTTTTCTCATTTTCACCCTATTACACCTTTTCTATTTTTAACTATGTAATAAACAATCCCTCTGTGTTTCTCCCTCTAGCTCTCTTTCTCTTAACATTACTCTCTTTGTGTTTGTTCCCTCAAGCTAACTCCTTCATTAATTTTTTTTTCTTTTTCTTTTTTTGGTGCGCGCCCCGGTGCACGTACCGGTACGCGTACCCTGCAGAAAAAAGGTTGATACAGATTCTTTTAAAATATAGGTTTATTTTTATAAAGTAAAGGTAGTTCTAAAAAGAACTGTTTTTTTTCTTCTTTTTGTTGTTTTCTATTTTGTGTATGTTTTTATGGACATTTTGTAATTTTTTTGGCTTTTCTGAACACTTATATTTTTTTTGTATTTTTTATGGGGAGAAACAAAAAACAGGGAATTGTAAATGGCTCAACTGGAGCAAAAAAAAAAATCAGGAAAAATTAGGGTTTTCTTGGACACTTATGGTTATCACCAGCAACCATGATAAGTTCGATACTTTGCTCACCATAGCAAAGTGTCTTGTTACAATATTTGCACACGATTTTGTAATCGGCAAACTAAGGGGCTCATTAGGATGGCGGACGGAAGAGCCACCGCGGCCCTGGAGTAGGCGGAAAAAGCCTTTTCCGTGTCCGCCTGCCGCGGATACTCCGTCCGCCATATCAGGATAGGAAAACGTGTCAAATTTCCGTCCGCGACGGAAAAGCACGCTCCGCCGCCGAACTACACACGAGAGCGTGGCGGACGGAACACATCCGGAGGCCACGCCGTACGGACTGACGTCGAAGACCGTCCTCCAAATCAAGATGGCGGAAAATACACATAAAACCGCAGCGGAAAAACAACCTGTCTGAACACGGCGGAATCCCCACTGCGAAGACAGGTGACATAGCAGAGATACCCACCGCAAGCTGACCAACACCATGGACCCAGCGCTACACGCTTTCCCGATGCTCTTCGCGATCCACCACGTCCTAGTCATGGCCCACCACGGACGACGACGCAGGTAAGGCACAAACCATTGGCTGTCTGCAGGGGAATACCAGTAAGGGACGTGACGTAGGGAGGGGGAGTGTCATGTTACCGAAACCACTGATGAGAAGCAAATACAATTACACATTAGTAGTACGCAAGCAGGAATGACAACGACAGACCACGAGACCTGATAGACTACCTTTATTGTACAAAATAGGGGTTAAATCACAGTGTATGCGTGAGCATGGGCAAAGTGGGCACCACAGCAGCTACATCATTGGCAGTCAACGAGAGGGCAGAATGCAGTATCAGAGCATCAACAGGGCATTGTGCAGTACAGAGCAGGTACATCATAGGCAGTAAACGAGAGGGCAGAATGCAGTATCAGAGCATCAACAGGGCATTGTGCAGTACAGAGCAGGTACATCATAGGCAGTAAACGAGAGGGCAGAATGCAGTATCAGAGCATCAACAGGGCATTGTGCAGTACAGAGCAGGTACATCATAGGCAGTAAACGAGAGGGCAGAATGCAGTATCAGAGCATCAACAGGGCATTGTGCAGTACAGAGCAGGTACATCATAGGCAGTAAACGAGAGGGCAGAATGCAGTATCAGAGCATTAACAGGGCATTGTGCAGTACAGAACAGGTACATCGGAGGCAGCACGTGAGAGGGGCTAAGTGCATCAACAGTCCATTGCACAGAACAGGTCCATCACAGGCAGCACGTGAGAGGGGCTAAGTGCATCAACAGTCCATTGCACAGAACAGGTCCATCACAGGCAGCACGTGAGAGGGGCAAAGTGCATCAACAGTCCATTGCACAGAACAGGTCCATCACAGGCAGCACGTGAGAGGGGCTAAGTGCATCAACAGTCCATTGCACAGAACAGGTCCATCACAGGCAGCACGTGAGAGGGGCAAAGTGCATCAACAGTCCATTGCACAGAACAGGTCCATCACAGGCAGCACGTGAGAGGGGCTAAGTGCATCAACAGTCCATTGCACAGAACAGGTCCATCACAGGCAGCACGTGAGAGGGGCAAAGTGCATCAACAGTCCATTGCACAGAACAGGTCCATCACAGGCAGCACGTGAGAGGGGCAAAGTGCATCAACAGTCCATTGCACAGAACAGGTCCATCACAGGCAGCACGTGAGAGGGGCAGAATGCAGTATCAGAGCATCAACAGGGCATTGTGCAGTACAGAGCAGGTACATCAGAGGCAGTAAACGAGAGGGCAGAATGCAGTATCCGAGCATCAACAGGGCATTGTGGAGTACAGAGCAGGTACATCATTGGCAGTAAACGAGAGGGCAGAATGCAGTATCAGAGCATCAACAGGGCATTGTGCAGTACAGAGCAGGTACATCATTGGCAGTAAACGAGAGGGCAGAATGCAGTATCAGAGCATCAACAGGGCATTGTGCAGTACAGAGCAGGTACATCAGAGGCAGTAAACGAGAGGGCAGAATGCAGTATCAGAGCATCAACAGGGCATTGTGCAGTACAGAACAGGTACATCATAGGCAGTAAACGAGAGGGCAGAATGCAGTATCAGAGCATCAACAGGGCATTGTGCAGTACAGAGCAGGTACATCAGAGGCAGTAAACGAGAGGGCAGAATGCAGTATCAGAGCATCAACAGGGCATTGTGCAGTACAGAACAGGTACATCAGAGGCAGCACAACTACGTGTCCCTACCAAACCGTCACAGGGACTACAAGAGTGCCACACAGTTCTCAATGGACACACCATGTGAACTAACATTTGAGTGAAGTGTACAGCACCTCACATCACAGAATCAGGGGGACTGCGTGAACTACCTGCCTCGGACACACTGGCAGCACCAGCAACAGGAGTGTGAGACACAGCCACAGCCCGAGTGACACACACATGGGCCACGGACCCAGACACACTGGCAGCACCAGCAACAGGAGTGTGAGACACAGCCACAGCCCGAGTGACACACACATGGGCCACGGACCCAGACACACTGGCAGCACCAGCAACAGGAGTGTGAGACACAGCCACAGCCCGAGTGACACACACATGGGCCACGGACCCAGACACACTGGCAGCACCAGCAACAGGAGTGTGAGACACAGCCACAGCCCGAGTGACACACACATGGGCCACGGACCCAGACACACTGGCAGCACCAGCAACAGGAGTGTGAGACACAGCCACAGATGTAGTCACTGACACGTGAGCCACTGACCCAGACAGACTGCCAGCACCAGAAACAGGAGTGTGCAACACAGCCACAGATCTCCTAACTGACACGTGAGCCATAGACCCACATACCCTGCCAGGATCTGCAACAGGAGAGGGCACAACTGACACTGTGCCACCATCTGATACATGAGAGTCAACTGCACCAGCGCCACTGGGACAACTGAAATGATGAGCCACAGGGCTGTATGGGCCAGGAGGCAGGGTGGGCCTGGGAGCTGGGGATAGCTCACCTAGAGCCAAATCGGGGTTGGCAGGTGTCAATGGTGTGTGTCTGCGTTTCTTAGGGTGGTGTGAGTGCACCCTGGACAGGACAGGACTGCCAAGTGGTGGGGACTCCAAAGAATCACCACCCAGCATAGGTGGAGCAACTGCAGCCGGGGATCTGGTTTCGGGGGACGTGCTGGAGCCTGCTTGTCGTTTGCTCTGTGCCTGCCGCCTGGACTCGGAATGATGTGTAATGGGGGATGCAACAACAGGGGACACCCTCCTCTGCTTCTGACTGGCCTGGATGGGAGTGGAGGTATGGGGGGACTCCGCCGCGGAGACATCAGTGTTGCGTTTAGTAGAAAACATCAGCCTCAGTGCAGCCAGGGGTGAAGTATGCCTGTCCTTGATAGCGCCATTGTCCATGCCAGATGCCTTGTCCGTAGGATGTGCCTTATCCTTAGGTGGAGTGTTGTCTCTGGATGTAGCCTGTGCCCTGCTCGCCGCCCTGTTCCTGCCAGCAGACTTGTCGTCTGTGGTGCACCTGTCTCCAGCAGACACCTGCTCTCTGTGTGTGTCCCTGTCCTTGGGAGAGTCCCTTACCTCTGCTGTGGGCCTGCTCTTGGGAGTCTCCCTGCTCTTAGTAGGTGCCTTAGTCTTCTCACTGTCCTTGGGAGTCTCCCTTACCTCTGCTGTGGGCCTGCTCTTGGGAGTCTCCCTGCTCTTAGTAGGTGCCTTAGTCTTCTCACTGTCCTTGGGAGTCTCCCTTACCTCTGCTGTGGGCCTGCTCTTGGGAGTCTCCCTGCTCTTAGTAGGTGCCTTAGTCTTCTCACTGTCCTTGGGAGTCTCCCTTACCTCTGCTGTGGGCCTGCTCTTGGGAGTCTCCCTGCTCTTAGTAGGTGCCTTAGTCTTCACACTGTCCTTGGGAGTCTCCCTTACCTCTGCTGTGGGCCTGCTCTTGGGAGTCTCCCTGCTCTTAGTAGGTGCCTTAGTCTTCTCACTGTCCTGGGGAGTCTCCCTTACCTCTGCTGTGGGCCTGCTCTTGGGAGTCTCCCTGCTCTTAGTAGGTGCCTTTGTCTTCTGACTGGCCTTGTCCAAGGAACAGTCCATGGACATGTGAGTATCCCTTGCCTTGGGAGTACCTTTCGTGTTGAATGCCTGTGTAGCTCCGGAAGGCATGTCCCCCAACAACACTTGTGGATCCTGTGTGTGTACTCCAGTGCATCTGACGTCGTCTACGTGAACAGATTTAGCTGATCTAGGGGATGGGGTCTGTGCCCTGCGTGCCCTGACGTGCTGTCTGACGCTGCTTCTAGTGCAATAAGCTGTATTTGAGTCCTGCTCAGAATATTCACTACCCCCCGAGACATCCAGCGGTGTAGATGGTGAAACAGAAGTAGCACCCTGTTCGTTCGACTGTACTATTGCAGACGACACACTGCTTGCCAATGACTGCACTGTCCTGTGTAGACCTGCAAGATCGCCATGCATCCCTTCCATGAATGCCACCACCTGCCCCAACTTCCTATCATGGTCCTGGAAAGCATTTGTCATATTGGTCTGCCCCACACACAGCTGTCGCAGCAGATCAACGGCCTCAGCACACAGTGCATTTTGGCTCACCGTGGCAGGGGCAGCGGTGCCTGCACCGAACGCCACTCTGCTCCCCCTACTCCTCCGGCCACGAACAGTACATGGTGCAGTTGGCGGAAGTGTGGGCCCTGTGTGCTGTCTTACGACAGAAGGTGGTGAGTGCCCACTCCCAGTCTGTGACAACAGTGCAGGCTCACCCAGAGTGTCCGACGAGGAGGACGATGGTGTCTCCACATGCGAGTCCTCAGGGACGGTCCTGTCCCCCTCTCCGGCGCTGGCCTCCTCCGTGTCAGTCTGCGTGTGTGCGAAGTCTGAGCCGGACTCATTTCCTCGGCTACTCTCCACCGTCTGTGGCTGAGTGTCCTCTGTCAAAGCTGAAATGCACAGAAAAGATGTGTGAGTCATGGGCACACTCACGTACAGAAGGAACAGGATAGCCAAATCACATAGCAGACAAAGGTTTAGGAGCCCTCATCCTGCACATGGCCCACCCCTACCAGTCATCCTCACATTTTCTGCCATGGGGCCATGGACCACTAGGGGATGTGCTTTTACACTCAACTACTAAGCAAGTGGCGTGTCAACATGGCGGACCTGGATGTCAAATGAGTACCACCCAATGGGACCAAAAAGGCATCACAGGCATACATACGCAACACGGAACTCAATAGTGTGTCTGTGCACCAATACATGCATAGCACTCACAAGTTTCCTACACAGACAGTATGCTCACCGCTAGTTTGCTGTCGATCGGCACTCAGACGTTCGGCCAGTTCAGGATGCGTCACTGCAATGATACGGTGCATGAGAGGGGTCATGGAGCGTCGGGCCAGACGGGGCGTCCTTGGAATCAGGCCCAGTGTTACTTCCGCTACATTCTTGCTCAGCCTGGAAATGTCGTCCCAGCGTTTGTGGCAGTGTGTATGTCGTCTGTTGCACACCCCCAATGCCCGTACTTCACGTGCTATGCTCCTCCACAGGTCCTTGCGAAGGTGCAGCTTGACCTACCATGATGGGAGACAAAAGGGTGTAAGTCAGTGGACAGGTGGCCTGTCACACACATAGGGGCAAGACGTTACTGTCAGCAGCCATGCACAATCAGGAACATATGTCTAGCCCACACTACACAGCTAAGATAGAAATAGGCCTGATCATTTGGCCCCCTCATGCACACCAACATGTCCCACACTGCACTTACCACCCGTCCCGGTGCGCCGTAGAGGCGTCCATAGTTGCGGAGTACACCGTCCACGAGGACATCAAGCTCCGCGGCGGTGAAGGGTCGAGACCGGATCTCTTTGCCTGACGACATGGCAAGATCACGGAGTATGGCACTAGAGCAGCAGTCGGTGGTCAGCTCAGCAGCAGCAGCAGGTCGAGGTGATGGTCACAGGCAGCAGTCGGTGGTCAGCTCAGCAGCAGCAGCAGGTCGAGGTGATGGTCACAGGCAGCAGTCGGTGGTCAGCTCAGCAGCAGCAGCAGGTCGAGGTGATGGTCACAGGCAGCAGTCGGTGGTCAGCTCAGCAGCAGCAGCAGGTCGAGGTGATGGTCACAGGCAGCAGTCGGTGGTCAGCTCAGCAGCAGCAGCAGGTCGAGGTGATGGTCACAGGCAGCAGTCGGTGGTCAGCTCAGCAGCAGCAGCAGGTCGAGGTGATGGTCACAGGCAGCAGTCGGTGGTCAGCTCAGCAGCAGCAGCAGGTCGAGGTGATGGTCACAGGCAGCAATGGTCCCCAGGGTAGGAAGTTTCATTTTGGCCAACACACATATATAGGGCCCTCAGCACGTGTCAGTGGCATACGTCGCCAGCAATTGGTCAGCCCTGGAAGCGTGATCGTGAAATGGGCCAATGACTGGCCCTGTTGTTGCGGTGCACAGCTTCCGCTACTTGCGATTGGCCGTATGCGGCCAGCGTCCCTCTTCCCATTGGCTGCATGTGCAGGGACCGTCACGGGCACACATCGGCAACCGCACGTGCAAGCCTCAGGCACGGATGCTTCAGTTGCAACAATGTACTATCACTGGCGCCTCCATGGCGGTGCACGTACACAGCGGGGGAGGTGCAGGCCTATACACCCTGTAGATGTACTCAATGGACATGCCAGTTCATGACCCCCCTTACAGTCACCTTGCATCATCCACCGTACACCGGCCGGAGCGGCCGGCCCATGAACAACCGCCGTGCCAGGCCCTGCCCAGGACCGCCGTGCCGGCCATGGCAACAACCGCCATTGCACGGCCCTTCCACTACCGGCGTTCCCTGGCGGTCCGTGCAATGGCGGTTGTTGCCATGGCCGGCACGGCGGTCCTGGGCAGGGCCTGGCACGGCGGTTGTTCATGGGCCGGCCGCTCCGGCCGGTGTACGGTGGATGATGCAAGGTGACTGTAAGGGGGGTCATGAACTAGCATGTCCATTGAGTACATCTACAGGGTGTATAGGCCTGCACCTCCCCCGCTGTGTACGTGCACCGCCATGGAGGCGCCAGTGATACAACATTGTTGCAAATCGACCATCCGTCCCGGAACCTTACACATGCACTTGCCGGTGTGTGGGCGTGACGGTCTGTGCACGTGCAGACAGTGTGAATGTCGAAGGCGGCCCGCGTATGCCCAGACGTAAACAGCGGATGCAGTGCACCGCCATGGCGTGATCAATGTTTGCATCTTAGCCGATGATGCACCTTGTACCATTGTCTGCAGCTGCCTGCTCACGGTTGTGTGCGTGATTGCGTGGCTACACATGTCATGCTCCATCCCATGTGTGTCCATACCATGGCCATCGGTGAGCCACAAGTGTCCATCACGTGTGCATGTCCACATCGGGTAGTACCCTACACAATTTTGTCGTACCTCACATGTACACAGTAGATCCCGTATGTATGGGCACCTGTGAATCAGTTGTCAGTGAGTGGTATGTGTCAGATGATGACTATGGTGGGGGTTCTGTTGTGTACTGTACATGTGTGTTGCCTATTGTGTCCCCATGCATGTGATGTCCGTATGCCCACCATTCCTGGTGTTGCCATTGGTGCATCATGATATGGGGGGGTGGGGGGGTGTTTAATTTTGTATGTGTGCATGTACTTGCATGTGTGCATGTGATGTTGGGCCTACACATGTGGGTCATATCACATGTCTGGTTGGCAGTGATGTTGAGGTGAGACACTGTGCATTGCACATGTTGCTAAACATCATGTTGCTAGTGGATGCACATTGTAGCTACGTCGGTCCATGTTGTCCTGACAATCAGAGGAGTCACACATATGACAAGCATACACTGGATACTACATGTTGGTAGAGGGCGTTGACATGTGATTGAGGTGCACACACGTGCGTTGTATGTTAATTGACTTCCATTCCATCTACTCCCACACAGGAGGGCTCCAAATGTCCTTCGCCCATACACTGTGCTGGAGGATATGGTGGACGAGGAGGTGATCCGGAAATTCAGGCTGGATCGCCGTCGATTGTTGGAACTTGTGACCCTATTGTCTCCTCACCTGCAGCCGCAAAGAACATATCCAGGTTCCATGACACCCACGCAAAAGATGATGGCGGCACTCCATTTCTTCGCAACAGGCACATTCCAGTACACAGTTGGAGATGCCGGGGGAATGTCACAGGCCATGTTCAGCACGGTACTCCGGGATGTACTGACAGCCATGATGCTGTACAAGCATGACTATATACATTTCCCTCAGGCGGCGGACTTGCCAGCGGTCAAAGCTGGCTTCTATGCCCTGGGTCGTATACCACACGTTGTGGGTTCCATTGATGGCACGCATATCGCGCTCATTGCACCACGGGCACGTGAGCAGGTGTATAGGAATCGGAAACACTTCCATTCCCTGAACGTGCAGGTGGTGTGCCAGGCCGACAACATCATCTCACATGTGTGTGCAAGATTCCCTGGCTCTGCACATGACGCCCACATCATGCGGAGCAGCATGGTCCCCCAACTGATGGCTAATCTTCGTCCAGCACAAGCGTGGCTTGTTGGTGAGTATGCTGTGGTGACAGGAGTGATATCTGTGTGGCATGGTGTGCCCCACAATGCAGGTTGTGATGTTTCTCTCTCTCTCTCTCTCTCTTCCACCAACACAGGCGACTCGGCTTACCCAAACAGGCCTTGGCTGCTCAGTCCCTTACGCAATCCCACTACACCAGGAGAAATGAGATACAATGATGCCCATGGTAGGACACGTCGAGTGGTAGAACGGACATTTGGCCTGCTCAAGTCAAGGTTTCGGTGCCTGGATAAGACTGGAGGGGCCCTGCCTTACTCACCAGGCAAAGTATGCAAGATCGTGATAGCGTGCTGCATGCTTCACAACCTGGCTGTGCGCTATAACATTGAACTGCTCTTGGACCCTGATGAACTGCAAGTTCCTCGCCCTCCCGACCCAGCCATGTCAACTGATGAGGATAGTGGTGAGGAGGAAGGTGTGGACCAGAGGCGCCAGATCATTGATCGCTACTTCCCTTGATTGTGAGTGTGCTCCTCTTGTGCTGCTTGGGTATGCCCTGTGAATGTGTGCTGGTGTTGTGGCATAGTGGTGTGCTTCATCTCTGTGTTCTGCTATGTGATGCATGCATGTGTGTGTGTGTGCTAAATTGTGGCCAATGCACGTCTCCATGATGTGTGTCGTCTCATCCATTACTGTTGTGATGCGTGTGGGTTGTTAAATGTTGCACTGCAGTGTGTTCTGATGAGTGTGATCTTGTTTCCTGACGTGTCTTTGCGGTTTCTATTTTCCCTAGGTCACTCCCGCAGCGCCATGATTCTGTACCAGTTGGATACCTGTACCTAGTAACATCTGTTTCTGATGCATTCATGTGAATAAACATGGAGACAACACATGATTGAGTGAGTAAGTGGCTTTTATTTACAAAATGTGCATGGGTGTAGGTGCATATTTACAAATGAGTGAAGGGGTGGGGGAGTGAGAGTAGAAGGTTATGGCAGATGAAATGTCCGTGCGGACACCACATAGGGTGGTGTCTGCCTAGTACAGCAGGCCTGTGGCAGGTGGGACCGGATAGTTGGCAGGGTGAATGGCATGCGCAGGTACAGGTACAGTCATTTTCTGTTCCTCTTGGAGCGTGTGGCAGCTGCTTCCACACTGCTGTCGCCCACTTCCAGCCTCGGTCGGCCCCTCCGTCTTAGTGCCGGTACGGTGTCAGCTGGTTGCGCTGGGGCATCGGGTACCACATCCGCCGCAGGTGGCGGTGGCGGTGGCGGTGGCGGTGGCGGTGGCGGTGGCGTTGTTTGTGGCCTGATTGTCCTGGTGAAGATGTCCACTAGTTGGCCAAGCCGCCTCTCAATGGCCCCCAACATTGCAGTGTTATCTACAAAGTCCTGGTGGGCCCGGTCTGCCTGTGCCTGACCACGTTGGTAGCTCACCTCCACCCTGCCCAGTGCCTCCAATGACTGTTGCACTGGATTGGGTGTGTTGGTATCCTCCCGTGTTCTTTGGCGTATGCTCCTGCCTGCCGGATCTGGCCTTGCATCTCTGCCTTGCCTCACACTCTCCCTGCGTGGCTGGGATGGCGCTGGCACGGCGTTGGCCGTTGGGTTGGGCAGGGTGGCAGGGGCAGGAGTGGTGGTAGTAGTGGTGGTGGTGGTGGAGGTGGTGCTGGTGGTGGCTGTGCAGGTCACAGTGGCCGGTGTTGTCACAATGGCAGAGGCCGTAGTTGTTGGTGCAGGGGTGACCTGGGAGCCAGATGGCCCTGGCTGGCTGCTTGTGCCGGGATCATCCTCTGCCCCGGAGGTGGCTGGCCAATCGTCCCCTGAGACGTCTGTGATTGGCGAGTCTGGAGGGCGGGTGTTGCTTCCAGCTGTCAGATGAGGATGACCTGCAAAACCAAAATGTGAGGATGAGTAATGTGGACTTGACAGGTTGTTTTCACTTTTTTGGCCGATTCTGTCTGCACTGGTACTCACCCCACCCACCACCACCACCACCGCCATCCCTATGGACATGGGGGCCTGTTGGGAGTTGTAGTTCCATCCCCTCACACCCACCACCGCCACCGCCATCCCTATGGACATGGGGGCCTGTTGGGAGTTGTGGTTCCATCCCCTCACACCCACCACCACCCACCACCACCACCACCGCCATCCCTATGGACATGGGGGCCTGTTAGAGTGATTTCGACGTTGGTGAGTATGTGGACTGCATGCATGGGTTGGGGTCTGGGAGATGTGTCTTCACAGTTGTGTGAGGCACACCATGTAGTAGTGCTCGTGGTGCTTGGTTTGTACTTACCAGCCTCTTCTCCCTCAGGAAGTCCATCAAGGCTCTCAGGGTGGATGATGGTCATCACCTTGTCCTCCCACTCGGTGTAGGGTAAGGGCTCCGGAGGGGTTCCACCGCCTGTATGATTAGCCCGGAGATAGTTCTTGGCTCGTATGGCTTTGACGCGGGTCTTTAGATCGTGCCACCGCCTCTGGATGTCCTGCTTCGTCCTCGGGACGCTCCCGGAGGCATTCACCCTGGTGACTATCCGGTCCCACATGCTGTTTCTCCTGGCTATGCTGGTCTGCTGCACTAGGGCCCCGAATAAGTGGGGTTCCACACGGATGATCTCATCGACCATAACCTTCAACTCCGTGTCAGTGAATTTTGGGTTTTTTTTTGGTGCCATGGTGTGTGGTGCTCGGGGTGTGGGTTTGCGTGGATGGGGTGGTGCAGGTGTGTGGTGTGTAAGAATGGTGTGGTGGGTGTTTGTGTGGTGGGTGTGTTTGGGTGTGGGTTGTGTGAATGCTATTTCCCTTTGGGCTCAGTTCAGTGGTGTGTCCTGCTAGCAGCTATGCTGTGATGCAGAGGATTTGTGGAGTGGGTGGGAGTTCTTTTATGGTGTGTGTCTAGACCGTGTCTGAATGGTTATTGGCAGTCAGGTGCTAGGTGGGAGTGTTGGCAGGTGTGGATTGTGTGGTGCTTGGCGGTGGATCATTGTGTGTTGTGATTGGTTTGGATGTTTTCGGTGGGTGGGCGTTTTTTTCGTGTGTTTGGTGATAAACTTCCGTGCCAATGTATGGCATTGGTTTGACAGTAGGGATGTTGTTTGTGTTGTCGTTCCGCTGTGGTGCACGGATTCTCGGTGCATTGGTACCGCTGCGGACGTGGATGGCGGTGACTACCGGGGTACTTGCGGAGTTATCCTAATTGCGGACACGGACATTGCGCAGGTATAGCGGGGGTGGTGGATGTATTCGCGGTCATGTGCGTACGCGGCGGTCGGTGTTTTTACTGTTCCGTCCGCCTGCCGCGGACTCAGGTGTACTCCGACCGCCGCGGACGGGGATTGGAGTGCTCCGTACGCCGCGGTCGGCGTTTTTTGCATGTTTTATCCTAATTGCTGTTGCGGTTTTTCCGCGGACAGGTCCGGAGTATCTTGCCACCTTCCGCGGCGGACGGTACACGTTTCCGTCCGCCATCCTAATCGACCCCTTAGGTTGAATAGTAGCCAATGTGTCTCTTGCCCCCGGACCCGATGGAGTGGGTTGTTTTGATGTTGAGCGTCTAGACGTTGATGGGGGTAGTTTACTGCAGAGGTCCCTTAACTCTGCATTAGAGTAGTTGTTTGGATGCGCACGCATCATGTGGCGAATCATCGTATGATTCCCGAAGGAATACTTTTTGTTAGGGTTCCCCCTGGATAGCTCAGCACCACAAATTAAACAAGTCACCTTTGCTGCGTTGACTTTTTTAAAACCCCTTGGGAGTTTGTAGAACTGCCATATAAAGTGCTCTTTGGGTTTGTAGGGCTGTTTATCTTCAGGCAGGAACTCCCTTCTCTGTGCCTCCTCTTCATCATCCTCCTCCTCTTCCTCTTGACCACCAACGTAATCTTCTGGTGGTCTTTTAGATGGTGGTGGTGGTGGTGGTGGGCCAGATGCTCCAGCTGCTGATCCTACTGTAGCCATTTTCTGAGATAGAACTCGAAACAGGTCTTCCTCAGTCAAAGGACAAAGTCAGAATAAGGAAAATAGGAGGGGGCTTTCATCATTTGGAAAACAAAAGTGTTCTGGACCAATGAAAAGTGTTATTTTCAAGTCACATGATCCAGGCTTTCATCATTTGGAAACCAAAACTGATCTGCACCAATGAAAAGTGTTATTTTCAGATCACATGACCCGACGCGCTTACGCTAGCGACATTGCGCGATCGTATGCGATCGCGTGCTTCCGGGTGCGCTTACGCAGTGTGTCATATGACGCATCACGCGACTACGCGATACGTCACGATGTTGTTTTCGTTAGCGAGAATAGCGCTAACGGGACGCTCCCCAGTACGCGCCCCAGGGCGCGCCGCGATCGTATGCGCACGCTTGCTTCCGGGTGCGCTTACGCTGTGCGTCATATGACGCGTCTACGCGATACGTCACGATGTTGTTTTCGTTCGCGAGAATAGCGCTAACGGGACGCTCCCCGGTACGCGCCCCAGGGCGGGCCGTAATATTGCGCTTACCCGTGCGTTCACCGGTACGCGTCTCGGGAGCGCCCCGGGGTTAAAAATAAAAATATATATATATATATTTGACATAATTATACAATATAAAATTCGTTTTAAAATGTATTATTTTTTATACCTATAAAGATTTGCTATTAAAAAACCATTGAAATTCACTGAAAAAACCATAGGTTTCACACCAGTTATAGTTAGGAATTAGCTTTAAAAAAACCTATTCAATTCACTGAAAAAACCATAGGTTTTACACCAGTTATAGTTAGCTGGAAGTTTTACTCGCATAAAACCATTGAAATTCCCACGTTATAGTTAGTTGGACTCACTATAACTTGCGCGTGCAATGCACTGCTGATGACATCACATATTACATCACTCGTGACATCACTCATGTTGCTATGGTTTGGCTTGAACCTTCTCCATGTTCCCCTTGTCGAACATACTAGTAACAAGTTCCTTTCTTTTAGCCTCTCTTTTCTCCATCTCTATAATGCTGTGAATTGCTGTTTTTATTTGATTACTGTGTTTGTTATTTCGTTCTGTTTCTTTTGAAGACTGCCGGCTTTTCTAAAACAATTAGGCTAGTTCTGATTTCCACATTGGATATAAATGTTGTTGGAAGAATGCGCGTGTTCCACAATGTGTCAAGCGCTCTTTCCAAATGTTTATAAGCGTTACAGAAACAAATGCCCTTTGTTAAGCCGTTGCGTAATCGCTAGAATGCTTTCAGGTTGTTTACCGCTAGGAAAAGTTCAGACTACACGTTTGTTTATCCGTTTATATGTAGAAGGAGAGAGGGGGATCCCTTCTTACCTCGGATGTATTCTCCGGGCAGCGTGGGTTCCCGTCCTCCACAGGCACTTCCCAAGTCTGTTTCCTTTTAGCTCTGAATTTCGATGCGATGAGCACCGCGAGAGGAATTCCAAATATATCCCAGATGGTTCCGTTCTCCTCTCACTTTAGGCGCTACTGGCAAGTGCGTTGCTTCGCGCGGTAGAACCAAACCGCAACATATTATATCTCTGCTTGAGCCCAGGACCTCCCGCGCTCCAGCCAAAAGAAGCCGCAACTCCAGTCCAAGTTTTTTAAAGAAACTGATAGATTTATTGGTTAAATCAATACAGCATACTTCACAGCGTAAAACCAACGCGTTTCGTGAGCTCCCTACTCACTTGATCACGGTTGTTACATTAGAAATTAGAAACAATTTTTCAAAAACTTCTAAAGGCCCTCTGGTGGGCTGACTTAAATATGTAATATCTTTAAGACTCACATATGGTTAATTATTCCTTGCAATTGGAAAGATAGTTGGTGTCTCCAGTACTTTGTAATAAAGAATTATTATTTCAACATATAATTTCTCATGGTATTCAAACAATCACTTATTTTTTTGGGTCTAAATACATTTGACCTGTTTGAGGCCCTCAAGTGGGCTGATTTATGTGAGAGTTTTTGATAGTAACACAAAATTAGGTACATTAAGAATTTGGCCCAGAATTCGGTTTACATGTATATTATGCCGTGGTTACAAGGAGGGGAAAAATCCATTATGGAGCATGTCAAGAGAGGCTTTCATTATTCTTAAATATGTACATAAAGTTCTTCGGACTGGTTCAGACCATACGGGGTCATCGTTCGAAAGTTCAAGATGTGGCGTGATTCTTTTTGGCGTAGCAATTTTTCTCGATGTCCACCCCTTTCCGTTGGGGCCAATGTTTCCAATCCCAGAAATTTTAGAAGTCGCCAATTGCCATTGTGATTTGTCTCCATATGTTTGGCCACAGCATTGCCTCTGTCCTTGTTGGTTGTGGCTCTAGTATGTTCCAAGATGCGCTTCTTTAGCTCACAAATTGTACTTCCTATATAGCGCAGCTTACACGGACATTCAATCAGGTAGACTGTATACTGGGTTTTACAAGTGATTAGTTCTTTAATTTTCCAAATTTTTCCATTAGTCATCTCAATTTGTTTCGTTGGTTTTGCTATGTCACAATTGCAAGGAATAATTAACCATATGTGAGTCTTAAAGATATTACATATTTAAGTCAGCCCACCAGAGGGCCTTTAGAAGTTTTTGAAAAATTGTTTCTAATTTCAATTGCCTTAAATTACATTTAAGTTTTTCCAGTACATGAGAAATCTTGTTGGTAAATGTCATAAAATTAGTGTTTTAGAATTGACAACCAATAGTGAAAAAAGTGATGCACAATTTGTTCTTTTGTGAAAATAACACGAAACAACTTTTTTAATGTAAATACTACAAGTCCCAGAAGGCCATAGTGTGAAAGAAAACCTAAGGCTGGAATCATGTGACCGATGGTAGGAGGGTCTCCCATTTTAAATTGTTCTCAGCAAACAGTGTTTGTAACAACCGTGATCAAGTGAGTAGGGAGCTCACGAAACGCGTTGGTTTTACGCTGTGAAGTATGCTGTATTGATTTAACCAATAAATCTATCAGTTTCTTTAAAAAACTTGGACTGGAGTTGCGGCTTCTTTTGGCTGGAGCGCGGGAGGTCCTGGGCTCAAGCAGAGATATAATATGTTGCGGTTTGGTTCTACCGCGCGAAGCAACGCACTTGCCAGTAGCGCCTAAAGTGAGAGGAGAACGGAACCATCTGGGATATATTTGGAATTCCTCTCGCGGTGCTCATCGCATCGAAATTCAGAGCTAAAAGGAAACAGACTTGGGAAGTGCCTGTGGAGGACGGGAACCCACGCTGCCCGGAGAATACATCCGAGGTAAGAAGGGATCCCCCTCTCTCCTTCTACATATAAACGGATAAACAAACGTGTAGTCTGAACTTTTCCTAGCGGTAAACAACCTGAAAGCATTCTAGCGATTACGCAACGGCTTAACAAAGGGCATTTGTTTCTGTAACGCTTATAAACATTTGGAAAGAGCGCTTGACACATTGTGGAACACGCGCATTCTTCCAACAACATTTATATCCAATGTGGAAATCAGAACTAGCCTAATTGTTTTAGAAAAGCCGGCAGTCTTCAAAAGAAACAGAACGAAATAACAAACACAGTAATCAAATAAAAACAGCAATTCACAGCATTATAGAGATGGAGAAAAGAGAGGCTAAAAGAAAGGAACTTGTTACTAGTATGTTCGACAAGGGGAACATGGAGAAGGTTCAAGCCAAACAGAGTGATACACCGAAGGATGATGTAAAAGGTAAAATCAGAGCCTGGGAAAAGCTAACCAGAAAAGAAATCAATAAATCCTGGGAGGCCATTGCATTACGTAAATATCTGGAAGCAGAAAGGGTCCCAAGAGGCCTAAGAATAATGTTGATGCCCAGCCAGCAGGATGTAACTAACGAGCTGCTACAGGAATGGGGGGCATATATTCTAAATTCATCACTGGGCCTAATAAAGATTTTGGTTAAGCATATTGAAATTGCCCTGGAGAAAATAAAGGAACAACTAAAGGAAGTGGAAAAAGAATTGGAGGCATTAAAATTAAACCAAGAAATGACCAAATTTAAAGAAGATTTAGAACAACAAATAGAGAAACATGAGGAAACTGTAAGACTGAGAAAACACAATAAATTTGTACGTGATGCCAATGATTACGCAGAAGGGAGAATCTTCACATTTGCCCGAAAATTTGATCTTTACAAGAAACCATTACAAACTAAAATCGTCTCATCCTCTAGCCTATCTTCAATTACATCAACGGAATTGATAGATGAAGATTCTAATTTGGATGAAGAACAGAAACGTTTTTTAGGGGATATGCGCCTCGTACTCCAACAGCGGCAGTGGGAACAGGAGCAGGGGGCGCCCAGACAAATGCAAGGAAGAGGAAGAGGCCGCGGCAGATTTTGGCAATCAAGACAAAAAAGCCAACCACAACAACAATATCAAAAAAAACCAGAAGAGGCAAGAGGAGAAAATGTACAAAACCCACAAAGTGGCCCGGAAACAAGGGGCATGAAACAGAAGAGGGGCAAATAATGGAAGAACTGCAAGTGGTCAACTTATCCAAAAGGGTAATGACACCAGCGGAAACGACTCTACTTAAAAGGGGCATCAATTTCTGTCCCACAAGAAAAATGGATTTAGCACAAACTAGGATAGATTTGTATCTATATATTCGAAAGATTAAACTAGCTAAACATTTTCTAGAGAGACAAAACAAACCACAAATCAACAGAATCCTCATGAAACCATTCTCAGACCTAACTGTAAAAGACGCTGATGGATATCTAAACCTTCTGAATTTGAATGCTGAAGAGGAAAATGAAATAAATTTGGCAACAGCAATACCACAAATGGGAGCGGGGACAAGTAAAATGAAGGCTAAGTCAAAATTCTACCCGCAACTCTCCCCGGGTAATAAAATTGACATCTTCCAGGAGACGGTCATACAGGAACTATATAATATGCCGAAAATGCAATTCAAAGACAACCTGACTCCAGAAGAACGATTGGCACTGACAACCCTCATCAATGACAAACATGTGGAAATAAAAATGGCAGATAAGGGTGGAAATGTCGTAATCTGGGATAAAGATTTATACACGGAGGAAGCATTAAATCAACTGTCAAACCCGGAGTATTATGAACAACTAAGGAAGAATCCAACAGATCAACTAAAGAGAGAGTTAGATCAAAAACTATTGACATGGGAAAACAGTAATCTAATTGATTATGAAGAAAGAAAATATCTAACAGTTGACTTTCCACGGATGGCAACTATGTACTTTCTGCCTAAAGTCCACAAAAACCCCACGAAACCACCAGGGAGACCGATTGTGTCTGCAAATGGTTCATTGATGGAACCAATGGGGAATTTTGTTGATTTCTTTTTAAGACCTTATGTGGAAAACTTAAAATCTTACCTGAAAGACACGACAGACTTCTTGTGTACCATATCTGAGTTGGTTTGGCGGGATAATTATTGGCTAATATCCATGGATGTCATCGGATTATATACAAATATTGACAACAACTTAGGATTGATGGCTTGCAAATATTTTCTGGAAAAACGAAACATACATTATAAGGAACATAACGACATGTTGTATGATATGATCAAATTGTTACTCTCAAACAACATCTTCTTCTTTGGAGAACAACTCTATCGTCAGCGAAATGGCGCGGCGATGGGTTTCTCATTCAGCCCAAGCTATGCCTGCATAGCAATGGGTTGGTGGGAGGAGGAGATAGCCTGGAATCAGCAAAATGTGAAACACACCCAACACATCGTACAATGGAAGAGATTTATTGACGATCTGTTTATAGTGTGGGGGGGAAGTGAGAGTGAATTTGAAGAATACTTTGAGCTTCTGAACAACAGCACAAGAGGTTTAAAATTCACATACACAAAAAGCAGGCAATCAATATCCTTCCTGGATACAGAAGTATATATCCAAAATAACAAACTAGAGACTACCTTACACAGGAAGAAAACAGCCACAAACTCAACATTGGAAGCCACCAGCTTCCATCAGCCTGCTTTAATATCAAGCATACCATATGGTGAATTTCTCCGTGTGAAACGCATCTGTAGCGAAAAAACAGAATGGGAGAAGCACAGTGCAATCACAATGGAGAGATTCCGAAAGAGGAAATATGGAAAGAATCTGACAAAAAAATGTTGGGAAAGAGCTAACGAAAAACCAAGAACAGAATGTTTGAAACCACAAATCAAAGCAAAAGAAACAGAAGAACCTATAAGACTGATACTGGATTATAGCAAAGAAGCAAAAGAAGTTGTCCAGATTCTCAGAAAAAACTGGAAGTTGTTGAAATTAGATCCAACAATTGGTCAGAAAATGGGAGACCACCCAGTGGTTACATACCGCAGAACAAAAAATCTGAAGGACCAACTGATTCATAGTCACTTTATGAAACCGGAAAAAACAATTTGGCTCAAAACTGTTGGATTCAACAAATGCTATAACTGTAAAGTTTGTGAGATAGCAAAACCAACGAAACAAATTGAGATGACTAATGGAAAAATTTGGAAAATTAAAGAACTAATCACTTGTAAAACCCAGTATACAGTCTACCTGATTGAATGTCCGTGTAAGCTGCGCTATATAGGAAGTACAATTTGTGAGCTAAAGAAGCGCATCTTGGAACATACTAGAGCCACAACCAACAAGGACAGAGGCAATGCTGTGGCCAAACATATGGAGACAAATCACAATGGCAATTGGCGACTTCTAAAATTTCTGGGATTGGAAACATTGGCCCCAACGGAAAGGGGTGGACATCGAGAAAAATTGCTACGCCAAAAAGAATCACGCCACATCTTGAACTTTCGAACGATGACCCCGTATGGTCTGAACCAGTCCGAAGAACTTTATGTACATATTTAAGAATAATGAAAGCCTCTCTTGACATGCTCCATAATGGATTTTTCCCCTCCTTGTAACCACGGCATAATATACATGTAAACCGAATTCTGGGCCAAATTCTTAATGTACCTAATTTTGTGTTACTATCAAAAACTCTCACATAAATCAGCCCACTTGAGGGCCTCAAACAGGTCAAATGTATTTAGACCCAAAAAAATAAGTGATTGTTTGAATACCATGAGAAATTATATGTTGAAATAATAATTCTTTATTACAAAGTACTGGAGACACCAACTATCTTTCCAATTGCAAGGAATAATTAACCATATGTGAGTCTTAAAGATATTACATATTTAAGTCAGCCCACCAGAGGGCCTTTAGAAGTTTTTGAAAAATTGTTTCTAATTTCAATTGCCTTAAATTACATTTAAGTTTTTCCAGTACATGAGAAATCTTGTTGGTAAATGTCATAAAATTAGTGTTTTAGAATTGACAACCAATAGTGAAAAAAGTGATGCACAATTTGTTCTTTTGTGAAAATAACACGAAACAACTTTTTTAATGTAAATACTACAAGTCCCAGAAGGCCATAGTGTGAAAGAAAACCTAAGGCTGGAATCATGTGACCGATGGTAGGAGGGTCTCCCATTTTAAATTGTTCTCAGCAAACAGTGTTTGTAACAACCGTGATCAAGTGAGTAGGGAGCTCACGAAACGCGTTGGTTTTACGCTGTGAAGTATGCTGTATTGATTTAACCAATAAATCTATCAGTTTCTTTAAAAAACTTGGACTGGAGTTGCGGCTTCTTTTGGCTGGAGCGCGGGAGGTCCTGGGCTCAAGCAGAGATATAATATGTTGCGGTTTGGTTCTACCGCGCGAAGCAACGCACTTGCCAGTAGCGCCTAAAGTGAGAGGAGAACGGAACCATCTGGGATATATTTGGAATTCCTCTCGCGGTGCTCATCGCATCGAAATTCAGAGCTAAAAGGAAACAGACTTGGGAAGTGCCTGTGGAGGACGGGAACCCACGCTGCCCGGAGAATACATCCGAGGTAAGAAGGGATCCCCCTCTCTCCTTCTACATATAAACGGATAAACAAACGTGTAGTCTGAACTTTTCCTAGCGGTAAACAACCTGAAAGCATTCTAGCGATTACGCAACGGCTTAACAAAGGGCATTTGTTTCTGTAACGCTTATAAACATTTGGAAAGAGCGCTTGACACATTGTGGAACACGCGCATTCTTCCAACAACATTTATATCCAATGTGGAAATCAGAACTAGCCTAATTGTTTTAGAAAAGCCGGCAGTCTTCAAAAGAAACAGAACGAAATAACAAACACAGTAATCAAATAAAAACAGCAATTCACAGCATTATAGAGATGGAGAAAAGAGAGGCTAAAAGAAAGGAACTTGTTACTAGTATGTTCGACAAGGGGAACATGGAGAAGGTTCAAGCCAAACAGAGTGATACACCGAAGGATGATGTAAAAGGTAAAATCAGAGCCTGGGAAAAGCTAACCAGAAAAGAAATCAATAAATCCTGGGAGGCCATTGCATTACGTAAATATCTGGAAGCAGAAAGGGTCCCAAGAGGCCTAAGAATAATGTTGATGCCCAGCCAGCAGGATGTAACTAACGAGCTGCTACAGGAATGGGGGGCATATATTCTAAATTCATCACTGGGCCTAATAAAGATTTTGGTTAAGCATATTGAAATTGCCCTGGAGAAAATAAAGGAACAACTAAAGGAAGTGGAAAAAGAATTGGAGGCATTAAAATTAAACCAAGAAATGACCAAATTTAAAGAAGATTTAGAACAACAAATAGAGAAACATGAGGAAACTGTAAGACTGAGAAAACACAATAAATTTGTACGTGATGCCAATGATTACGCAGAAGGGAGAATCTTCACATTTGCCCGAAAATTTGATCTTTACAAGAAACCATTACAAACTAAAATCGTCTCATCCTCTAGCCTATCTTCAATTACATCAACGGAATTGATAGATGAAGATTCTAATTTGGATGAAGAACAGAAACGTTTTTTAGGGGATATGCGCCTCGTACTCCAACAGCGGCAGTGGGAACAGGAGCAGGGGGCGCCCAGACAAATGCAAGGAAGAGGAAGAGGCCGCGGCAGATTTTGGCAATCAAGACAAAAAAGCCAACCACAACAACAATATCAAAAAAAACCAGAAGAGGCAAGAGGAGAAAATGTACAAAACCCACAAAGTGGCCCGGAAACAAGGGGCATGAAACAGAAGAGGGGCAAATAATGGAAGAACTGCAAGTGGTCAACTTATCCAAAAGGGTAATGACACCAGCGGAAACGACTCTACTTAAAAGGGGCATCAATTTCTGTCCCACAAGAAAAATGGATTTAGCACAAACTAGGATAGATTTGTATCTATATATTCGAAAGATTAAACTAGCTAAACATTTTCTAGAGAGACAAAACAAACCACAAATCAACAGAATCCTCATGAAACCATTCTCAGACCTAACTGTAAAAGACGCTGATGGATATCTAAACCTTCTGAATTTGAATGCTGAAGAGGAAAATGAAATAAATTTGGCAACAGCAATACCACAAATGGGAGCGGGGACAAGT
This sequence comes from Lissotriton helveticus, assembly GCF_964261635.1. Taxonomy (NCBI): domain Eukaryota; kingdom Metazoa; phylum Chordata; class Amphibia; order Caudata; family Salamandridae; genus Lissotriton; species Lissotriton helveticus. The sequence goes on along the minus strand of NC_136069.1, from coordinate 59,450,624 downwards.
AAAATGAAGGCTAAGTCAAAATTCTACCCGCAACTCTCCCCGGGTAATAAAATTGACATCTTCCAGGAGACGGTCATACAGGAACTATATAATATGCCGAAAATGCAATTCAAAGACAACCTGACTCCAGAAGAACGATTGGCACTGACAACCCTCATCAATGACAAACATGTGGAAATAAAAATGGCAGATAAGGGTGGAAATGTCGTAATCTGGGATAAAGATTTATACACGGAGGAAGCATTAAATCAACTGTCAAACCCGGAGTATTATGAACAACTAAGGAAGAATCCAACAGATCAACTAAAGAGAGAGTTAGATCAAAAACTATTGACATGGGAAAACAGTAATCTAATTGATTATGAAGAAAGAAAATATCTAACAGTTGACTTTCCACGGATGGCAACTATGTACTTTCTGCCTAAAGTCCACAAAAACCCCACGAAACCACCAGGGAGACCGATTGTGTCTGCAAATGGTTCATTGATGGAACCAATGGGGAATTTTGTTGATTTCTTTTTAAGACCTTATGTGGAAAACTTAAAATCTTACCTGAAAGACACGACAGACTTCTTGTGTACCATATCTGAGTTGGTTTGGCGGGATAATTATTGGCTAATATCCATGGATGTCATCGGATTATATACAAATATTGACAACAACTTAGGATTGATGGCTTGCAAATATTTTCTGGAAAAACGAAACATACATTATAAGGAACATAACGACATGTTGTATGATATGATCAAATTGTTACTCTCAAACAACATCTTCTTCTTTGGAGAACAACTCTATCGTCAGCGAAATGGCGCGGCGATGGGTTTCTCATTCAGCCCAAGCTATGCCTGCATAGCAATGGGTTGGTGGGAGGAGGAGATAGCCTGGAATCAGCAAAATGTGAAACACACCCAACACATCGTACAATGGAAGAGATTTATTGACGATCTGTTTATAGTGTGGGGGGGAAGTGAGAGTGAATTTGAAGAATACTTTGAGCTTCTGAACAACAGCACAAGAGGTTTAAAATTCACATACACAAAAAGCAGGCAATCAATATCCTTCCTGGATACAGAAGTATATATCCAAAATAACAAACTAGAGACTACCTTACACAGGAAGAAAACAGCCACAAACTCAACATTGGAAGCCACCAGCTTCCATCAGCCTGCTTTAATATCAAGCATACCATATGGTGAATTTCTCCGTGTGAAACGCATCTGTAGCGAAAAAACAGAATGGGAGAAGCACAGTGCAATCACAATGGAGAGATTCCGAAAGAGGAAATATGGAAAGAATCTGACAAAAAAATGTTGGGAAAGAGCTAACGAAAAACCAAGAACAGAATGTTTGAAACCACAAATCAAAGCAAAAGAAACAGAAGAACCTATAAGACTGATACTGGATTATAGCAAAGAAGCAAAAGAAGTTGTCCAGATTCTCAGAAAAAACTGGAAGTTGTTGAAATTAGATCCAACAATTGGTCAGAAAATGGGAGACCACCCAGTGGTTACATACCGCAGAACAAAAAATCTGAAGGACCAACTGATTCATAGTCACTTTATGAAACCGGAAAAAACAATTTGGCTCAAAACTGTTGGATTCAACAAATGCTATAACTGTAAAGTTTGTGAGATAGCAAAACCAACGAAACAAATTGAGATGACTAATGGAAAAATTTGGAAAATTAAAGAACTAATCACTTGTAAAACCCAGTATACAGTCTACCTGATTGAATGTCCGTGTAAGCTGCGCTATATAGGAAGTACAATTTGTGAGCTAAAGAAGCGCATCTTGGAACATACTAGAGCCACAACCAACAAGGACAGAGGCAATGCTGTGGCCAAACATATGGAGACAAATCACAATGGCAATTGGCGACTTCTAAAATTTCTGGGATTGGAAACATTGGCCCCAACGGAAAGGGGTGGACATCGAGAAAAATTGCTACGCCAAAAAGAATCACGCCACATCTTGAACTTTCGAACGATGACCCCGTATGGTCTGAACCAGTCCGAAGAACTTTATGTACATATTTAAGAATAATGAAAGCCTCTCTTGACATGCTCCATAATGGATTTTTCCCCTCCTTGTAACCACGGCATAATATACATGTAAACCGAATTCTGGGCCAAATTCTTAATGTACCTAATTTTGTGTTACTATCAAAAACTCTCACATAAATCAGCCCACTTGAGGGCCTCAAACAGGTCAAATGTATTTAGACCCAAAAAAATAAGTGATTGTTTGAATACCATGAGAAATTATATGTTGAAATAATAATTCTTTATTACAAAGTACTGGAGACACCAACTATCTTTCCAATTGCAAGGAATAATTAACCATATGTGAGTCTTAAAGATATTACATATTTAAGTCAGCCCACCAGAGGGCCTTTAGAAGTTTTTGAAAAATTGTTTCTAATTTCAATTGCCTTAAATTACATTTAAGTTTTTCCAGTACATGAGAAATCTTGTTGGTAAATGTCATAAAATTAGTGTTTTAGAATTGACAACCAATAGTGAAAAAAGTGATGCACAATTTGTTCTTTTGTGAAAATAACACGAAACAACTTTTTTAATGTAAATACTACAAGTCCCAGAAGGCCATAGTGTGAAAGAAAACCTAAGGCTGGAATCATGTGACCGATGGTAGGAGGGTCTCCCATTTTAAATTGTTCTCAGCAAACAGTGTTTGTAACAACCGTGATCAAGTGAGTAGGGAGCTCACGAAACGCGTTGGTTTTACGCTGTGAAGTATGCTGTATTGATTTAACCAATAAATCTATCAGTTTCTTTAAAAAACTTGGACTGGAGTTGCGGCTTCTTTTGGCTGGAGCGCGGGAGGTCCTGGGCTCAAGCAGAGATATAATATGTTGCGGTTTGGTTCTACCGCGCGAAGCAACGCACTTGCCAGTAGCGCCTAAAGTGAGAGGAGAACGGAACCATCTGGGATATATATATATATATATATATATATATATATATATATATATATATATATATATGTATATAATCCTGACAAGTCAGAAGTGCTTTTCTTTGGATGTCAGGCTGACCCGAACTGGCAGGACTGGTGGCCTATAAACATCTTTCCTCCTGCATCTTCCTCGTCAGTTGCTAAGAATCTGGGGGTCAAAATTGATAATGGCCTTTCGTTTAAGTCCCAGATTCTGGGTCTGACTGGCACTTGTTATGGTATGCTCAAAATGCTTCGCAGGTTTCTTCCCTTGCTCTCAATAGAGCATAGGAAAACAACTGTCCAGTCTCTGATCTGTTCTAGGCTGGACTATTCCAATGTTCTTTATTTGGGCCTTCCGGACTATTTACTTCAAAAACTTCAGGTGGTCCAAAACTCGGCGGCACGGGCGATTTATTGCCTTCCCCGCTGAGCAAGAGCATCGGCCCTGCTAAACTCCTTACATTGGTTGCCTATCTGCAAGCGGATTGTTTTTAAAGCACTGACGCTGGCACACAAGGCACTGAATGCTATGGGAGCAGAGTACATCCAGAAACGTCTAGCGTTTTACAAACCTATTAGATCCCTTAGGTCACAATCCCTTGGCCTGGCCATTGTTCCCACTGTCAGGAAGGCTAGGCTTGGGGGACGCTCCTTCAAACGTCTGGCTCCCCAGTTATGGAGCAGCCTTCCTCTGTCACTCCGATGTACTTCGAGTCTGCTGGTCTTCAGAAAGGACTTGAAGACATGGTTGTATGGACAGTAACCTGCTTCTTCCCTATTCCTTTTTGCCATTTTTCTGTAGCTTGTTTGTGGGTTGGAAAAGCGCCGGGACACTCCATGGAGTAGCCGAGCGCTATATAAGACACCCATAACATTAACATTAACATATATATATATATATATGGTCCAGTTGAAGGCTTTTGCCGAACCGCGTCAACCGTCCTTTTTGTTTGCAAACAAAAAGGACGGTCGACGCGGTTCGGCAAAAGCCTTCAACTGGACCATATATATATATATATATATATATATATATATATATATATATATATTGGTCCAGTTGAAGGCTTTTGCCGAACCGTGTCGACCGTCCTTTTTGTTTGCACATGGTGTCAGAGAAGAAATAAAAATTACCTGAAAGAAACTTGCCATACTGTGGAATCCCTCTGTGCCGTGGAGACTGTAGGTGGGGAACCTCACTGAGCTGCTTTGAGGATATATATATATATATATATATATCAGCTCCAACTTCCACTCCAGTCACGGAAAGGACGGCCACACTCTCAGGGTTAAGTGAAATCAAATTTTATTTACACAGAACGCGTTTCAGCGTGAACGCCTTCCTCTCGCTGTGATTAAAGTGCAAAGCAAAATGCGCCATTTTATTTACAAGTCGCCTCAGCGTTTCCGGCACGCTCGTCATTATAGAAAGAGGACTACGCCTCAAAGTACTTTTTTAGTGTGGCGCCATGATGGAACATGCAATCATTACAGTATTTACAAGGTTATTCATCATTACTCACGATGTCATTTATAATTACTAAACAATTCTTAAATCACATAAACTACATTTATCATGGCATAATTGAGCCTTGAATAGGCTTGCTCTGAGGCTTTCAAGAAAATCACTTTAATCAATTACATAAATAGGAGTCATACTCCGCAAAGTTTAAACATACTCCATTGTGCTAATTCCTCAGAGCATATATATATGTATATGTGTGTGTATATATATATATATATATATATATATATATATATATATGTATATGTGTGTATATATATATATATATGTCCACCTCACTCCCTCCGAAGGAACCGGGACACCTAGACTGCGGTGCAACGCAGGGTCAGAGGACTCCCTGCCAATAATAAAACGTTTCACACAACGCTCCAAAAGTCGCGTCTTGCACTCTTAGTTCAGCAGAATCACCATTCCATATATGAAATACGACATGCTGGACTAATGGAATGGTGATTCTGCTGAACTAAGAGTGCAAGACGCGACTTTTGGAGCGTTGTGTGAAACGTTTTATATATATATATATTTATATATATTTATATATATATATATATATATATATAGGTTACCTACTGGCGGTCGCCAGTAGGTAGTTATAGACAGGACCTAGTTTCCATAGGAAATCCACAACATTCTATTTGGAATAACTTTAGCGCCGGTGGACGAATCTTCGTGAATTTCTCCAAGAAAATGGCCTGCTCGGTTCTGCTCCTTCCCTGAAAGTTTGGGGGTGATTCGTCAAGTGGGGGCCGAGAAAAAAGGGGCGTCCCAAAACGTGTTTTCCCCATGCAATTTTCCATAGGGACCTTTAGCCAGGGCTACAGCCCGAACGGCTGATCGGAATCACACCAAGTTTGGCAGAGAGGTAGAGTTCGGTTCGCAGATTGTGCTTTTTGTAAAATGGTGTAAATCCGTTCAGTAGTTTCTGAGAAAATTGCAAGTAAAATCATAGCGATATCTAGAGTCGGAGTTCAGTACGCGTACTGAAATCTGTTCAATTACGAGCGCGAGCTGCATGCTGATTGGTTGTGAACTGTCTGTCAACACTCTAAACCAGGAAGTGTTGGCAGCCATCTTGTGCCTCGCTAGAACCGAGTCACAAGAAAATAGTAAAACAAAATTGAGAAATAAGGTAAAGGGGTAAGGTAGAGACATTCTGACCCTCTACGCTTGCTCAGGGGGGTCGTACATGGATGTTTAGGCTCTATTTTTTATTTAATTTTTTTAAAGAAAAATCGCAGCATACGCGCATGTAAATACCTACAATTACGAGCAGGAGCTGCATGCTGATTGGCTGATTGGCTGTCAATACTCCAAACCAGGAAGTGTTGGCAGCCATGTTGTTTGGGAGAGCAGAGTCACAAGAAAACAGTAAAACAAAGTTGAGAAATAAGGAAAGGAGGCAGGGTAGAAACATTCTGAGCTTATAGTCTTGGTCAGGGCTCAATTTTTTTTTTTTTTTAAATGGCGGGGTACTCGTGCAGTCTTTTGAGAAAGTGAAGCTGTAGTAAACACATTACTTAGTATAAGCCATCTCCTATGGGGTAAAGACTTAGAAAACTATAGTGTACATCACAATATAGAATAACCATTAAAATAATGGAGAAATATCTTTTCTATAAAAATATAATCAGTTTTATTTATATATTTTTTTTATATTTTGTAATTTGCATTATATATACTTTTTTTGGGATATATACAGTTCAAAGTGCTTCAGGATATTGTCAATATTTCATACACATAAAGTCAACAATATTCACAAAAAAGAGAGAACAAAGGAGGACACAAATTATTATCAAATGACAAGATGAATATTGAGGACTTTTGAAGTAGGCAAAGCGGTGGGTTGGAACACTACGCGTGTTTCGGCTACTGCCTTCATCAGGAGACCGTCATTTGCAATAATACATTTAACGACAACATTAAAGTTTCACAAAGGTAAGTTCTAGCGTATTTCCTATAAGTAGCTTTAATCCTCTTGGACCCCTTGTCTTTCCTGTAGGTTTTTAAAGGATCATCGAAGAGGAGTATCTTAGATAAAGCGGGGATACTTAGTATATCGTAATATTCAGAGGTTCGAGATCACAATGGCTATGTTGCTAATTAGGCGAGTGGACGTGATATCCTTTGAAAATGACGTGATAAACACTGATTATGAATGAAGACACATCCAAAGATTTGAAGTAACCATCATTGTATGGCGAAAATCTGCTTGATGCAAGGCCATCTTTAAAAGGCGAGAATCCGCATGATATTGCAAGATTCCTTGTAGCTGGGTTTCTGAAAGATTTAAAAGCCGTCAGCCATCTTCAGGATTAGTACCTTGTGCAGTACTTGTACGCGGTGGAAAAGGTGAAAAAAAAAGTAGAAGTCAGTTTTATTCATTAGGTCCCCGGGGGCAAATTACGGGGGCAATTTTTCGGCATAATGGGGGCTTGTAAGGTGCTCCGAGCACTGGGGAACGGCACTTCTCTGGTTTTATTTTGAAGTATGCGGGGGGGTTACGGTCCTACTCCCCGCAGTCTCGGGGAGCGTCACCCCTCGGGTCTTTTTTAAAAAAAAAATGTTGTTTTGAGCTCTCCCTCCCTCTCTCACCGTACACGTCGCGGGGAATGCTACCTTTCTGGGGCAGTGATTTGTAAAATGACCTTCCAGCTCCGGGTACCTGCATTGTCTGGAGTTTTTTATTAATGTTGGGAGGGTGGGCTTGATAATACGTCCTTTTTAATTCCCATAGAAGCCTATGTTCTGGTGTTAACATGGGCTTCTATGGGAAATACCATGGCCGTATTATGAAGCTCATTATCGCCGTTTTATCGGCAGTTTCCTGCCAATAAAACTGCGATAATTTTAACACCGGTCCTTGATAATATGCACCTAAGTTTACTGGTCAGAAAAAGAGCAATGGTCAATATTATCAACAAAAGGGATACATTATCGTCGCTTTTATCGGCAGGAAACTGCCGATAAAGCAGCGATAATGGGCTTGATAATATATCCTTGTGAATTGTAATAGAAGCCCAGGTTAATACTAGAACCTGGGCTGCTATGGGAATTTACAAGGGCCTATTATCAAGCCCATTATCGCCGCTTTATCGGCAGTTTCCTGCCGATAAAAGCGGCAATAATGTATCGCCCTTAACTGATAATATGGCACTGACGGGCATAATATGAAGGACCGGTGTTAAAATTATCAACGTTTTATGGGCAGGAAACTGACGATAAAACGGCGAAAATGGTCTTTATAATACGCCCTTGTTAATTCTCATAGAAGCCCATGTTCTGGTGTTAACATGGGCTTCTATGGGAATTAACAAGGGCGTATTATCAAGCCCAGAGGCAGCCCCTGGAGGGAGTTGCGGTGAGACAGGCGTAGCGGAGGAGAGGCAGGGTGGGGGTGATAAAGAACAGAATCTGGATGATTGTAGGTAAGTAAACAATTAAATTAATAAAACGAATTTCGGGCCACATTATCAACAACATAAGGCAATACATTATCGCCGCTTTTATCGGCAGGAAACTGCCTATAAAGTGGCGATAATGGTCTTGATAATATGCCCTTGTGAATTTCCATAGCAGCCCAGGTTAACACCAGAACCTGGGCTGCTATGGAAATTTACAAGGGCCTATTATCAAGCCAATTATTGCCGCTTTATCTGCAGTTTTCTGTTGATAAAAGCGGCGATAATGTATCGCCTTATGTTGTTCATAATATGCTGCATCGTTCCGTGCCCTGCATGGCATTTTGCGATGCAGGGCGCGTTACGAAATTCGGGGCATATTATCAAGGACCGGTGTTAAAATTATCGACGTTTTATCGTATTCGTAGAATATGCTGAGAATGATTAGCAGTAGAAACTATGGTGCAATCACTCTCTCACTGTCAAATGAGAGCACAGGGCGCGCTATGAGAATAGTTAGAAGTGGTCACTCATTGGAGATCCAATTCAGCTGTGTGTCTTATTGTGCGATGTTAGGCAATGCTTACATGATTACGGGAACTGAGCGTGTGGTTTGATTAAAAAAAAGTTGTGTTAACTCCTCTGCATGGGAAGCTGGATGTTTCCATCTGGCTGTCGATTTCGACCTTGAAAGCAGAGTCAACCAAATGAGTCGTATACGAGCGCTATTGTCTCAAAAAGAGGTCGCTCTTACATCTGCTAGAGAAACATTTGTCCTTCATGTAGCAAACACCCGCACAGAAGTGTATGCTTTGTTAAATACAGACATGCAGTGGAATTTTAGGGAGTTAATTTAGACTATCTTTAATGCGTCCGCGAGTAGGGGGTTAGCTTACTTTTTTTAAATGATAAGAAGTGGTCTTGTGACTTCTGTAGAAAGTATACTTGGTGTCTTGTCGTTGTTTTTTCATTGCATTTTTTGCTGCATCTTTGGTGAATTGTTCTTAATGGTCACATTAGTTGCCAGTGTGCTTGTATTAATTTGTTTACTTAAAAATGGATGCACATCTTGCAGCAGACGACAATATTTCTCGGTTGTTGCTGGTCCTCAACCGAATGCTTAGTTACTATGGCGCGCTGCCTCTTGCAACGTTGAGTGCAGCTTATGGATTATCGTTTCGATTCCCCTTTTTCACATGCGTTCAGCCTGTCTTCCATTACCTGAGCTGTGATTTCGACTGGGCCCTGGATTTGTGTCTCTGCGGTACGGTGTCTCCCAACGCGGATTATGACCAGTTGATGAGTCCTTTAATGGTTCATGACGTGCTCTGTTCTGGCGGCGGGATTATGGCCTTAGCAGCGACACATGGAATAATGGGACGTTGGAATGTTTTTGCTGCGGCGCTTGAGTTCTTGCCACGCAGTTACATTGAAGATGACCCGAGTCGTTGAGGAACATGTATGTTCATTCCCATTATTGAAATGGATGGCTGAAATGTTTTCAGATGAGAACAATGACTTCCTGTTGGAGGCTGTTGCTACATACTGTGCTTACACGCTGTTGGATTAAGACTCTTTGATTTTTCTGCGTATTCTTTATTTTTTAGCTACTGCTTTCTATCAAAGAGCGAATAACTTTTTTTGGAAATGTGAACTTGACTCTGGTTTTTAGTTTTGGAGTGTGCGTTTCTAAGTGGCTCACGGTTATATCTCGTGCTTTGATGAAGAAAGGGTGCCGTGGGGCTGAGGCTTTCACTCACACCCTGTTAAGTTAGCATGGGTTTATTAGAAGCTTACACGCTACTTTTGCTTTCCTGCTCTGCTTTGCACGTGACGCATACTTGTGATATTGTTTAGAGAAGGCTGAGTATTTTGTTTTATATGAGAATAATTTGGTATGCTAGATTTGTAAAGTGCCTCGCTAGTTTTGTGTGTATAGTGAGAGCATGGAACATTAAAGTTATCTTGAATACTGTGTCTGTTCAGAATGATCCGCGGAAGTTCAAGCCAAAATACATATGCAGTTGTGTCCACCTTTGATACTTGCGCTTTTCATAATGCATTGTGGAGGCAAAGTTACACACAGTTGGAGAACATTCATAACTTGATAGTTTGTGGAGCACTGAATGTGATCTATTACTGCTGAGTACCAGAGGTATGGGTCTGACCATGTAATCCTATGAGACTTTCTGTAGTTATAAACTAATCTGCTAGGTAGGGAGGGTGAAATGTAGGTATATTTTAAATTTGTTTACCTGTTGTATTATAGGATGCTTTTTCCGTTTGTATCTTATAGAATAGTAACAATGCTGACAACCTTGTTTGTGATAATATGTTTGGTTGTATTATCTAAGGTACTGTGCATGAGATTTTGGCGTTAGAAATAAACATTTCAAAGTTGCACGTTTCTTTATTTACATCTTGTATTCGACTGGTGTAAGAGTATAATGAAAGAGTGCTATTGTTATCCACGTTACTTCATGTAATCTAAGTGGCATGTTCTGGGTTGACTAGTCCTTGGTGTTTTTGTTGTAGGGCAGTGGTTCCCAAACTTTTGACTCATGAGGACCCCCCATAGTCACCACTGGAAGCTGGGTACCCCCAAGCAATTTGTAGGATTTAAATTTCAAACATTAAAACCATAATTCGGAAAAAATTAACACATATGTGCACACAAAACAAATACTCAAATTACTAATGATTTTAGTGGCATATTTACAAGCCCCTAAAACCATGGGAACATCACTTTCTGAGAGTTTTTTGTGGCGATAGGGGCTTTGCCTCATTTACAAGGCAACGTTAAGCCACTTAACGTGGCTTAACGGTCCCTTGTAAATAAGACTCCCTTTGACACAATGCTTAGCGTGAAAGTGGTGGGCAGTGCGTGTTGTGGTGGCCGTTTCCTCTGCAACACCCATTGATTTTGACGCTGCCGCCTATTTACAAGAGCAGCGTAAATGTGAAATATCGCCAAAATTAAGGCCAGGGAAAACCTGGTCTTAACTTGGTGAAACAATGAAAAATGCTTCATTTCTCCTCGTTTTTGTAAAACGCCTTGGATTGTTTATGTTCAGGAAGGCGACCCTTCCTGCACATAAACAATCTTTAAAAAAAAAAGAAATTTTGTAACTTCCATGTGTGATGCATCAAGCAGTACATATAGAAGTGACAAAATGAAATTTCAATATTGTTTATGTGCAGGAAGGGGGACCTTCCTGCACATAATCAATCTTCCTCTATTAAATGTAGCACCAGTGCAGGGGAAACGCAGGGCTGCACCATATTCTTGTAAATATGGTGCAGCCTTGCGTTTCTGAAGTAGTAGAGTGTGTTGTGAAGCCAAGGAGGCTGGTCTGGAGAACCATAAACTTAAGGAGTGCTGGTCTGGAGAAGCACAAACTCAGGATTCAGAACATAACACAGTGGTTAGCATTGACTTTAACAATAAAAATGTATTTCCACCCAAAGAAACCTTTTTAGAAGCATCAGGATACTGAAAGACTGAAAAAAGCATGTCACTAACTTGTACCTTGCAGTTTGCAAGCAGTTGTTTGATGACAGTTTTTTGGTCACTGTCCTAGATTACGATTGTCACTTATGAACTGCAGTGTAACAAAAGAATCTGTGTGACAAAAGCAGTAACCCACTGACCGATGCATATCAAATACTGTTTTTTAAAATGTATGGTACACTTCTTTACAGTAGGCATATTAACCCTCTGTGTTACATTAGTTCAGTCACAGCTGTCACTGGACAAAACTCTCATGTCTCTCCAGCAGGGAAATCAATCACTGTTGTTATCTTGACATTTTTATTGTTCTTTGAAAACTGGTAATTAAACAAGATACTTTGCAGTGCTTTTAAAACTGCTGCCTGCGGACCCCCAGGGAATGTGTGAGGGACTCATGGGGGTCCGCGGACCACAGTTTGGGAAACACTGCTCTAAGGCGAAGAACCAAAGAGTCACTGATTGCTAGTCTGGTAGGTTGTTTGTGTAGTAAGGTTGGTTTTGGAACACTGTAATACACTGAGGTCCTAAGTCTTTATGCACAGTTCTGTGTATGAGCAGAATTCCTGGAACAGTAGTTACGACAAAAAGGCTCGATAAAGGGCTTGCACTTTGAATATGAATATAAAATAGAAGAATAGTTGATAATCACAGTTAAGGAATGCAGCAATTAGATGTGTGTATGTGTGGATGATGTGTACATTGAGTGGAAGATGAAAAACTTGAAAAATTAGAGAGGTTGTAGAGATGCAAACTTTCCATTTCTTTGTAAAGGAAGTGGGTGTTTAGTTTTCCAGTGCATATATATATATTCACTGAAAAAACATAGGTTTCAGGCACGTTATAGTCAGGAATTAGCATTTAAAAATCGTTAGAAATTCACTGAAAAAAAACATAGATTTCAGCCACGTTATAGTTAGGAATAAGCATTTAAAAAACCTTAGAAATTCACTGAAAAAACCATAGGTTTCACACACGTTATGGTTAGGAATTAGCATTTAAAAAACCTTTAAAATTCAATGAAAAAAACATAGGTTTCACCCATGTTATTAGCTGGACATTTCTCTCATACAAAACCATTGATATTCCCCCATTATAGATAGTTCAGCTAACTATAACTCGCGCACCCGCAATGCACTGCTGATGACATCACATATTACATCACTCATGACATGGTCAGTGACATCACTCATGACATCACTGATGACATCTCAAATGACATCACTGATGACATCACTGATTACATGATCCTTGTGAAAGAGTAGCAGACCTCCTCTCACCCTAATATTACCTTTGATACACACATTCAAAAATAGGAACTAACATTTTCAAAAACATTGAGATACCATTATCAGTTAGAACAACTTATTTAGTAATTCCAGCATCTAGAAAGACATTCACTCATTCAGCAGTAGTTGTATATAGTCACTCATACATGTACTCGCTCATCATATGTACTCATACACGTATACATCCTGTTACACACCTACACTTATACATAGAGTTATTCACACACATACTCACACATGGAAATAAACTATCAGATATCCATTTACTTGCATATACAGGTCTACACACACCACTACACTTATTTCTACAGAAACGTACACATACTTACTCTCTTAAACAATCAGGTATAGAAACACATACTTATTTATACAGGAACTCTTCCAATCTGTCACTGTCATATATAATCACTTATATACATCAATACTGACATATACTAGATTAAAACATATGTAGTTACTCATTAAGATACTATTGAGACAGTCAATTCAATTTCAATTCAAATGATCTTTATTCTGATTTTTAGTACATCCATAAAAGTACATACAGAATGAATACAATTAAAAACAAGTTAAAAACATGTTTAAAAAATATAAGAACGATTAAGAAGTAGGACCTAAGCAGCAATGTGTCATAAAGTGCGATGTACCAATATAAAGTGCAAAATACATTGTAAATATAGGAACATTAATCACTGGGGTACTTAATCACAAAGTTCTATCATGATTTACCCAAAACGATCATTTATATCAAAGCACATGTACAGTTGAATCTGTGATCGGTTATCAGCAAATTAATAAAGTACATAGAATAAAGTACAATGAATACGTCAGATTACATAAAACTCTTGTCCATTATCCATATTCCATACTAGCCCTCGATCTCACACAAGCTTTTATAAAACAGCTTAGAGTATATATAACATCATCAATATGCAACATTTGAAAAAATTTTAATGCGAGATTATGATCTCTGATGTTATATTTGCGAAGAATCGGGACTAAGTATTTACAAGTATACAGTTTGTAGTGGCCACAGAAAAAGAGATAATGCAGCAGACTTTGTTTTCCACCAAGGGGACAGGGGCAGTCCCGCTCTTCAAGTCCATTGTTATGGCCAAGGGGGAAGCTAAGCAAATTAACTATACTTCCATCCCGAAACCTAAACAAAAGGCTCCGGTTCCACTTTCCCAGTGGTAATGATAGGTATCTGTAAAAGTTATCCAGGCTGTCACTACCTGGATCAATAATACGCAGATATCTAATAACAGCAGGTTTAATAAATTCTGAGCTCATGCGTTCCTCTTTATATAGGTCAAGCAGTGCCCGTTTAATGTTATTCTTGTGGGCAGGTACGATAGAATTAGGGGAGCTAAATAAAGAACCATGCCCCACACTCTGCAGGCTATTCTTGACTGCGTTTAACCAGGGAATGTAGTGAGATTTATCACTTAACAAGCAGTCAGATATTATACTGCACGTTAAGGATGCTGCCGGATTTGACCATATTTTGATCCAAAAGAGAGCAGGCCTAGACCTAATAAAATCAGCAATATATGGCAGCCTCAGTTCATTGTGACAAATAAATGTAGGGGCACTGAGGACTCCCCCCAACACCCTTCTACAGAATCTGTTTTCCTCCAACTGGAGAGCCTTGCTGTTACAGTAACCCCACACTTCTGCTCCATATGTCCCAGTTGGCTGGCATTGAGTACGATAAATGTTAAGCAGGGGTGTAACGACATCGGCCAATTTAGGTTGTCGAAGAGACAAAATTGAATTAATTGACTTACTAATTTTATTCCTAGCATGCACAGCATGTGGCTGCCATGAGCCTGTATTGGAAAATAACAGCCCTAAATAGGGGAAAGTGTTGGTACATTTTAAAATATTATAGAAGTAATATTGTACTTTTTTGGTCCGCAGTTCATGATGAAAGATTTTTTAAAATTGGTATTTAAACCAAGATCTGACATAAAGGCTACAAACCCGGAGATTAAAATGCGTAAGGCATTCGGGGTACGCCCCATTAATACTGCGTCGTCCGCATAAAGTAAGGTAGTAATGGGGGAGCCATTTATAATTGGAACATCCTTGCATATCCTACACAAAGTGCTACTCAGCCCATTAATGTATAAAATAAAAAGCAGTGGGGCGCGTACGCAGCCCTGTCTAACTCCTCTGCTAATAAAAACATCATTGGACAAATCGCCATCATTATTAATTCGTACTCTCGCTTTTAAGTCCCGATGCAAATCAGAAAGAAAATACACCAGTGAATCATCCAAACCATAATCGAGCAAAAGTGACCATAACCTAGAACGATTAACAAAATCAAACGCGGAACTCAAATCCATAAAACCTAAATAAAGAGGGGATTTTTTAACAATGATATATTTGGCCATGATTAAATTTAAGTTTAAGCATTGTTCGACGGTGCCTACTTTGCTTCTAAAGCCCAATTGACTATAATGGAGAACATTATTTTCCTCTGCCCAATCCCTTATCCGCTTAAAAATCACCCTTCCAAGAACCTTTAGCGTATTATCGATCAGTGAGATCGGGCGGTAACAGGCGGGATCCGATCTGTCGCCTTTCTTAAATATCGGAACGATGACACTGTTCGACCAGGATTCGGGAATTGATCTATCACACAAATTATTAAATAAGTTACATAGCAGGGGGGCCCAAAAATTAATTTCTGATTTGATCTGGTCAATAGAAAGACCGTCAGGGCCAGGGGCTTTATTGCTAGCGCTATCCGTAATAGCATCCTCGACCTCCATTAGTGTGAAGGTCAGAGGTTCGGCGCTATTGGGTAGAGAGACAATATCTAAAGAAGTATCAGATATAGCGTAAATTTGAGAAAAATGTTCTACCCAAGCCTCACCCGTTATGTTACAATTAATTGGGTTAATGTTGGAGCCAAAAGATCTTAAGGACTTAACCTCTCTCCAAAAACCTGTAGTGTCCTTTAATATGGCAGTACGCGTGAGAGATTCCCAATAATTAGACACTAAAGCCTCAGATCTAATATGTAGGGCAATTTTGTATTTTGATCTTAGCTCTCTCACTTTTAGAACATCCCTAGGGATAGTTTTCAAGGCAGCCCTCAGGTCCCTATTGGCCTTAGAGCATGACAAATCAAACCAGCGGGGACCAAGAGCTGTGCTCTGCTTAAATGGTTTAGAGGATTCTCTTTTGATGGCCCCACATAGGTTGCCAAAGGCATCAACCACATCTCTACCAGGACTCATATGTGACAGACAAGTCTCTACAGTCTCAGAATATTTTTTAATTACTCTTGCTAGAATAACTTTATTGTCCACCCCTTTCCAAACTAATCTTAATCTGTCGGTGGACAATACCAGATTATGTGGACCAGTCTCTAGCTTCGCTACAACTTTCAAGGTTTGAGGGATATGAAGATATATTCTAAGCGGGTAATGGTCGCTATAAGCGGAGCATATAACTTCTGCTTTTAGAGTTATATCACTTAATGTTGGGCATGTAAAAATATAGTCTATCGTAGAAGCACAACCATGACCTATGAAAGTAGGTGTGGTTATACTATTTTCAATAGGACCTGCTATTTCCATTGCGTTTACTAGGTCGCGGGATGCTAGGAAGTTTTTCAGCTCCTCGCCGTTTTTGCATGGTGGGCTCCTGCGATACATATGGGCATTGAAGTCCCCTCCGATGCAAATACCATCAAAGGGCCCATACTTATGACCTACCATAATATCATCAATAAAAGCAAACAATGAAATAAAGTTAGCATTAGGATGAGTTACAAAATCATTATTATAAAAATTAATAATACACAATTTCATTCTGTTAATGTACGTCATAGCCATAAAACAATTACCCGGTGTAGGGATCAATTTAGTTTGCACCCCGGATTTTATTTTGGACCAAATGGATAGGCCCCCACTAGGCCGACCCATATGAGAGGGGGAAGCCTTTAAGTTATAACAGCAAAATCCCTCCATTGTCGGGTCCGTTAAGCACCAAGTTTCTTGTAACATCAGTATATCACAGTTGCAATCAACCCAATTTAACCATTCCCCAATTTTCAGCTTTGATTTTAAACCAGCTATGTTCCAGCTGACAAGAGATAATTCTGGGACCAAGGACGATTGTCCAAGGGTCTGGGGTTTTTGACTCAGAACGATTTGTGGCATAGCTTGCGTCAAGGCTAGAGGAGCAACCTGGGGTTCTAAGTGAGGTGACAAAGGTGATGCAACAGGATTAGGCAGGGAAGGTCAATCTTGCATGTCCAGGTCTGACAAGGGTGCAAATCTGTTAAACATCCTAAATTGAAATGGAGCTGGTTGGAATTGCATGGGTGGTTGCTGACAATACATAGACGGTGCTTGAGACTGACTTGGGTAAAGTTGAGGTCGCATAAAGGGAAGCCGGGGTTGTGTTGCCATTTGTCTATAGAAATAACTCAAAGGTAGCATAGTAACAACAGTGGAAATGGCAGAACAATTACTATGCCTGTTAAGGAGGTTTCTCACAGTCCCTGGATTTTGAAAATTGAGGACTATGCAGTCGCCTTCCTTGTCTTTGGTCAGGGGCCCGACCCACGACACCCTGCGAACCGATAGAATCTCTCTGGAAATCTCATATCCAACACCCTTATGCTTGGTCAGCCAATCTATGCATTTGTTACGCAGTTGCACCCATGATTCCCCCTGATCTTCCCTCAATGGCGGTATACCTGCAAGGACCAAAACAAAAGGGCAAGCATCCGGAGGCAGATGTAAGGCAGGCCCTTGGTGTCTGAAAGGTTTGTTTGCTCCTTGGCGGCCTTTACCCTCATTGTTATTTGCAACCGCTGGTCTAGATGCTGTTGTAGATTGAATGGGACCATCATTATTGTTACCGGTAATGGAAGTGATATTTTTTCGTGGAGCAGGTATGGGGGTAAGTTTAGTTGGTACGATAGGTAAATTGGACTTGATCAAATGTGACCCTCCATTGGTTGGTTGGGGTTGAGTAATAGATGGAACAATAGGCGGCAATGAAGTTCCTGGATTACTCGTAGCCCCACCCAAGATGATGGTAGTTTCCTGCTTTTTTAGTGACAATGTATTATTTACAGATTCCAATTCTTTTAAGAGACGGTCGGCTCTAATTTGATCCAGGATGACAGACCCCTTCCTTTTTGTTTCTCCATTTTTGACCAAATTGTCCAGTCTATCAAGTCTTTTAAAAACATTATTAAACTGACCGATCATTTGTTTTTCTAACCGATTAAAAACAGTGTCCACTATAGTTTCTATGAGATTCACATTTTGTCTTGAGAGATTGTAATTATCTCCCATTAATGTGGTTTGGGTCCATACAGTGTTAGAATTCCCGCTCGAGTGGATGATGGAAACTGCAGCAGAGCTATCCGTATCTGATAGGTCTTTATCCTCCATGATAACAACAGTCGGAGGAACCCCCAAAGTTTTTTGTTTATTCCACAAATTTTGTGGTGTGGGCTGATTCTTATAAATTACGGGTTTTTTCCTTTTATTAGCACCTTGCTTTACAATACCTCTTTTGCGTTTCCCCCCTCCCTGTTTATTGCTAGGCTCCGGGCTCTCCAGGGTGATAACATCTGCCTGGGAAGCAATGGTGGTGGTAGGGATGATATCCGACGATAAAATTGCAGGAGGTGTCGATGTCAATACCGTGTTAGGGGTAGCAACAACTTGTGTTAAAGAGGCAAAGTCTGATTCTATATAAGTAACTGTATTTTCGTCATCTGAGACGATAGGCACATTAGCAGAAGGATGGGATGGCTTGACCACAGTGACTGCAGGAGTTACATGTGTATTCCCATTTGTACTGCTTGTGCCACTCAAATGAGTGTTGATGGTGAATGGGCCCATGGAGAACCTCCTCTCGGTCTCCACTATCTCATTAAATGCTGAGTCAATCAATGTCTCAAAGGATGTGATGAGGGAGTCGGGGGTATCAACCCCCTGGTTTGTAACATCGGTATTCATGCCGATAGCCGCACAGTCGCCCTGTTTCATATACGAATAAAGGGCTCACCTTAGAATGCAATGTTAGAGAGGTGGCCCGCCCGACCACAGTCGTCCACTGACGGCCACAGACGGCCCGCCCTCTGCCCGGGCTCCGCCCGGCGCCGCCCGCGAGCGTCCGCAACGCGGAGGGAGCTGTTCCCTTTTGTGCGCCTCCTGGCGCTCCTGACAGGAAGAGGAAGCGGTGTGGGCGCAGGACGCGCTGGGAGCTGTAGTCCGGTCACAGCGTCAGGGACCCAGCGTCGCTGCGAGATCTTCCCCCGTGCAGGTAGGTTTCAAGGGCAAGCAGGCGGTGAAGCGCTATGACCCCTCCTCGGGCCGGTGTGCGCTAAGAAATGACTCCCAGCTCCTCAGTGGGAGCTGTTCCCTTTTGTGCGCCTCCTGGCGCTCCTGACAGGAAGAGGAAGCGGTGTGGGCGCAGGGCGCGCTGGGAGCTGTAGTCCGGTCACAGCGTCAGGGACCCAGCGTCGCTGCGAGATCTTCCCCCGTGCAGGTAGGTTTCAAGGGCAAGCAGGCGGTGAAGCGCTATGACCCCTCCTCGGGCCGGTGTGCGCTAAGAAATGACTCCCAGCTCCTCAGTGGGAGCTGTTCCCTTTTGTGCGCCTCCTGGCGCTCCTGACAGGAAGAGGAAGCGGTGTGGGCGCAGGGCGCGCTGGGAGCTGTAGTCCGGTCACAGCGTCAGGGACCCAGCGTCGCTGCGAGATCTTCCCCCGTGCAGGTAGGTTTCAAGGGCAAGCAGGCGGTGAAGCGCTATGACCCCTCCTCGGGCCGGTGTGCGCTAAGAAATGACTCCCAGCTCCTCAGTGGGAGCTGTTCCCTTTTGTGCGCCTCCTGGCGCTCCTGACAGGAAGAGGAAGCGGTGTGGGCGCAGGGCGCGCTGGGAGCTGTAGTCCGGTCACAGCGTCAGGGACCCAGCGTCGCTGCGAGATCTTCCCCCGTGCAGGTAGGTTTCAAGGGCAAGCAAGCGGTGAAGCGCTATGACCCCTCCTCGGGCCGGTGTGCGCTAAGAAATGACTCCCAGCTCCTCAGTGGGAGCTGTTCCCTTTTGTGCGCCTCCTGGCGCTCCTGACAGGAAGAGGAAGCGGTGTGGGCGCAGGGCGCGCTGGGAGCTGTAGTCCGGTCACAGCGTCAGGGACCCAGCGTCGCTGCGAGATCTTCCCCCGTGCAGGTAGGTTTCAAGGGCAAGCAGGCGGTGAAGCGCTATGACCCCTCCTCGGGCCGGTGTGCGCTAAGAAATGACTCCCAGCTCCTCAGTGGGAGCTGTTCCCTTTTGTGCGCCTCCTGGCGCTCCTGACAGGAAGAGGAAGCGGTGTGGGCGCAGGGCGCGCTGGGAGCTGTAGTCCGGTCACAGCGTCAGGGACCCAGCGTCGCTGCGAGATCTTCCCCCGTGCAGGTAGGTTTCAAGGGCAAGCAGGCGGTGAAGCGCTATGACCCCTCCTCGGGCCGGTGTGCGCTAAGAAATGACTCCCAGCTCCTCAGTGGGAGCTGTTCCCTTTTGTGCGCCTCCTGGCGCTCCTGACAGGAAGAGGAAGCGGTGTGGGCGCAGGGCGCGCTGGGAGCTGTAGTCCGGTCACAGCGTCAGGGACCCAGCGTCGCTGCGAGATCTTCCCCCGTGCAGGTAGGTTTCAAGGGCAAGCAGGCGGTGAAGCGCTATGACCCCTCCTCGGGCCGGTGTGCGCTAAGAAATGACTCCCAGCTCCTCAGTGGGAGCTGTTCCCTTTTGTGCGCCTCCTGGCGCTCCTGACAGGAAGAGGAAGCGGTGTGGGCGCAGGGCGCGCTGGGAGCTGTAGTCCGGTCACAGCGTCAGGGACCCAGCGTCGCTGCGAGATCTTCCCCCGTGCAGGTAGGTTTCAAGGGCAAGCAGGCGGTGAAGCGCTATGACCCCTCCTCGGGCCGGTGTGCGCTGAGACAGTCATTCACTCACTAACACACCTATATACACACTCATCCACCCATACAGTGCTGCACACATGCTGTTTTCAAAACACATACAAACAGTGAGTCACTCATTGATGCATCTATACGCTAAGTAATATCCCTCACCGAACTATACAGACACTCATACTGATACTCAAAGTACAAACTCATGTAGCTACTCACCAGCCCATGCAGCCACTTATAGACAAAGTGAGACACTGATACAGATATTTACATATTTAAACATTACTCGCTAATACATGTATTCACTAAGATACACTTAATAAGTCAGTTATGCAATCATTTTTACAAAAGAACATCCATTCAGACACTTATTAACCCATTTATTCTTCAATCGACGTTTAGATATAGATATATAAAACATATTTATTTTTCAGAAAGACACACATTCCCTGGATGATGTATTCAGTGATGTCATGAGTGATGTCACTGACCATGTCATGAGTGATGTAATATGTGATGTCATCAGCAGTGCATTGCGGGTGCGCGAGTTATAGTTAGCTGAACTAACTATAACGGGGGAATTTCAATGGTTTTGTATGAGAGAAATGTCCAGATAACTATAACATGGGTGAAACCTATGGTTTTTTCATTGAATTTCTAAGGTTTTTTAAATGCTAATTCCTAACTATAACGTGTGTGAAACCTATGTTTTTTTCAGTGAATTTCTAAGGTTTTCTAAATGCTTATTCCTAACTATATATATATATATATATATATATATATATATATATATATAAAGTAAGAACTGGGAACCTTTGAGGCGGGTAAACTCGGGAACCACAGCGCCAATCCAAACACCCAATACATCATTGGAATTGGCAGGGTCTGCAGAGTGACATAGGCTATATAACCCCCAAAAATATACGTTCTTTAAAAAATATACCTTACTAAAAAAATAGTCCCTTGGAAGTAGCGCCGGCCGTGTGCACGAACGTGCTGACATTATCATCAGCAGCGCGAGGAGTACAGCCGTGGGGAGGAAAAGTAAAGACGACGCAAGGTAAGGGACTTCCTGGAGTGCAGAAAGGAGCAGACAATTTGTGACGGGTGTCAGTATTGCAGGGGGCCCTGAAGCAGCCTTAACGTTGGGGCGGCCGGGGGCCCAGAAGCAGCCTTTTGCTCCCGGACAACGTCGGGACGGGCTACCAATAAATGAATAAACAGGGAAAAAGAAGGCCCCTCGACAACTCAGAAAAATAAATAAAAAAGGCCTGTGGTTACTCGGAATCGGTCAAAGTGCGCAGGAATACAGGGACTGAGGCCCGGATTAACCCTCCTCCCCCCGGAGCTACGGAGACTCACAAGAGGCAGAGATAGTTGATAAAAACACCTGATAACGGAACATGGACGCGGCAGGCGGGGGAGGGAGGGTGGGAGGGAGAGAGAATCAGTGGTTTGTGATATTCATCGGGTGAAGTCATTTCATAGTTGTTGCTGTTTCCACTTTAACACCACGCACAGTAAATATCTCTCCTGTTATAAAATCACATTTATAAAACATGGAATTCTACATCGCAGACAATTTGGGTGCTGAGGTTTTGTCAGGTCTCTGCCAAAGCGCTGCTTTACAGTGATCAATGAGGCGTTTAATCAGTGCGTGAAGACACCAGCATCACTGCAACCAGAGGCCCCAGTTTACGGGAAATGTGGCATTATAAATTGTCTGCACATGTTAAGGTTTGTCAGCATTACAGTGAGATTACAACAGGCGTTTTTACATACCCCCTGGCGAGGGTTGCAGACACCACTGCGACCAGAAGCCCAAGTTTATGAGATGTGTGGATGCAGGATGGGTGGATGCATGAATGAATGATGTATGGATGCAGGATGGATGGATGCATGAATGATGTATGGATGGATGCATGGATGCATGCATGATGGGTGGATGCATGATGGATGGATGGGTGGATGCATGAATGAATGATGTATGGATGCAGGATGGGTGGGTGGATGGATGGGTGGATGCATGAATGATGTATGGATGGATGCATGGATGCATGCATGATGGGTGGATGCATGATGGATGGATGGGTGGATGCATGAATAAATGATGTATGGATGCAGGATGGGTGGGTGGGTGGGTGGATGAATGGGTGGATTCATGAATGAATGATGTATGGATGCAGGATGGGTGGGTGGATGGATGGGTGGATGCATGAATGATGTATGGATGGATGCATGGATGCATGCATGATGGGTGGATGCATGATGGATGGATGGGTGGATGCATGAATAAATGATGTATGGATGCAGGATGGGTGGGTGGGTGGATGGATGGGTGGATGCATGAATGAATGATGTATGGATGCAGGATGGGTGGGTGGGTGGATGCATGAATGATGTATGGATGGATGCATGGATGCATGCATGATGGGTGGATGCATGATGGATGGATGGGTGGATGCATGAATGAATGATGTATGGATGCAGGATGGGTGGGCGGGTGGATGGATGGATGGGTGGATGCATGAATGAATGATGTATGGATGCAGGATGGGTGGGTGGATGGATGGGTGGATGCATGAATGATGTATGGATGGATGCATGGATGCATGCATGATGGGTGGATGCATGATGGATGGATGGGTGGATGCATGAGTGAATGATGTATGGATGCAGGATGGGTGGGTGGGTGGATGGATGGGTGGATGCATGAATGATGTATGGATGGATGCAAGGTGGTTTGGGCTCGCTCGCTGCGCTCGCTCTCTGCGGTGCAATATGCAAATTAGTTTACGCCGCACCACTTTCAAATGTCACCAGCCGCCCCTGATTGTCTGCACTTTTTAGTTTATTCCTGCATAACGCTTGCGCTGTGCTTGTGAAATCAATTGTATCTATCCATACTAATATAATAAAGAGAGAGCCCAAACCTTTGAGGAGGGTAAACTCAGGAACCACAGCACCAATCACAACACCCAATACAGCGTTGGAAAGGGCAGTTGCCGCAGAAGGACATAGGCTATGCAGACGCCCACCATATACATTTAAAAGGTAAAAGAACCGTGCCAGAAAAGTAATCCCTTGTGGGCATGTCTGCGTTGCGCTGTGGGGATGTGCTGGGGGCGTGACAAACGCTGGGGGCGTGTGGTACGTTCCGCCCTTCATGCCATGTCTCATATCGTGTACTGTGGGTGTGTGGTGGGGGTGTGGGCGTGTGCGGGGCGCGGGATTGCGGAAAAAAAGCGAGCGTTGTGCCCAATATTTCATTGTTTTTTCTTTCCAGGTTATGTACATTCCAGCTCCGGGTGTCCACCCTGCTCCCTTAGAATACTCCTGCACCCCATAATCATGACCCGCCCTTACTCCTTAAAATACCCCAACACCCATAAACACTAACCCATCTTAACCCTATAAATATATGCTGTACCCCAAAACGCAAACCTATCCCTAAACCCTAAAAATACCCCTGTACCCCAAAACCCAAACCTAGCCCTGAACCTTATAAATACCCCTGTACCTCAAAACCCAAACCTACCCCTGAACCCTAAAAATACCCCTGTACCCCAAATCCCAAACCTAGCCTTCAACCCTAAAAATACCACTGTACCCCAAAACCCAAACCTACCCCTGAACCCTAAAATATCCCAATACCCCTGTACCCCCAAACCTAGCCCTGAACCCTAAAAATAACCCTGTACCCCAAAACCCAAACCTACCCCTGAACCCTAAAAATACCCCTATACCCCAAAACCCAAACCTAGCCCTGAACCCTAAAAATACCCCTGTACCCAAAACCCATACCTATCCCTAAACCCTAAAACTACCCCTGTACCCCATAACCCAAAACTATATCTGAACCATTAAAATACCCAAACAGGCCAAAACATATACCTCAGTACCCCAAAACATATACCCCTATACCCATACTTACCTTATCCAAACATTAAAAAAAACATGCTTTTACCATGCATGCATTTACAACGAATTTTGTTGTAAATGTATGCATTGTAAAAGCATATAAAATGTAATGCCATGCGTTATAATGGCATTGCGGAGTCATGGTACTTTTGTAATGAAAGTATGCGGAAAGAAAGTTGCGGAATAATGGGTGTTTACCCTCCCCCGGTAAGTACATTGGTGTCACGGCGGCCCACATCTCCAGCAACATACTCATATTTTTTCACCATCCATTTGAAAAATGCACAGGTCTCTCTCATTGATGGCCAGCATCAACATACACTTTTAGACACACCTCCCGCCACAAGTTCTAGAATTGCGAACTTTAGAGCTGGGGAGCTACGTTCGAATCTCGGCAACAGCTCAACATCCTGTGATTCCAAGCAAATCGCTTTGTCTCCCCGTGCCTACCACAAATGAATGTGTTCTTCTGTAATGTAAATTGTGCTCATGCCATGTTGTCGAGTTCGCGCTTTATAATATTGGAAGGAAAAATAAAGTAGGGAAACTCGAGTTCACACACTACTGAACGTGCACTCTTAAGTGCATCAGCAGTGCACTGTGAATCGGAGCGTTTCACAGGCCTGTCACAGATAAGAAATGCTATCAAAACGAAATCCTACAAAACAATATACTACTGGCCGGCAGCAATTCATACCCGGACAACGTCGGGACGGGCTGCTAGTATATATATATATATATATATATATATATATATATATATATATATATATATATATATGTTGCAATGTATGTTGTGTGCAAACAGTTTCAGGTCTTGGATATAAGATTCTAGCAAGCCCCTTGGCTCGGCTCTCCTTGCAAATTTATTGGCTCAACCACCTCCAATGGTTAGTGTATCATTCCGCTTCCTATTGAGTGTGTGCATTGCAATACTAGGAACTATTTTACTTTTTAAAGGTACACTGAATCATTACACTTCGCTTCTAAGATATAAGTGGCATTGCTAGGAGCCCACCAAGCTTGCACCACCCATTGTGGCTGCCAAATGGCAGTACAAACACTAAGTATAAAGCATCACACTACTATAGATAAGTCCATAAACTAGTACCATTAAAATGGTGTACAAACATGTACAAAAAATGTAGTACCCTTAATAGTATCCTCGAAAATAATACATTTACAATTGCTACATCTAGACAGAGAATATGCATAGAGGAAGACAGTACATTATAAGAAATAAATTGAGACCAGATGTTTTTTTAAGTTATTTATATTTGAGATGACATCAATGGCAACGAGGGCTCATGACACCCCGAAATTATTCAGTGCTTTAACCGAAGCACAGTATGTGCAAAATTTCCCTTTAATCTTGACTTTATTTTCAAAGTCTAGCATTTCAGGACATCTGGGAAAGGTACCTTAAAGTTACTACAGTGTGGCCCACTACTCCAATAAACGGTGTTATTTTGTGCCTTATAATTATGGCTGTTGGATGGATGGTGTTTATTTTTCAACATTTCCATCTGTATTTGTGCATATTTACTTTTGGTCCATCTTTTTGGTATTTATCCATATTTATTTTGTGTTTTGAGAGTAAATGAAGTCATAAAATCATATTTTTCCACATTTAACTGTTAAACAAGCACTCATACTTTGATGCACATCGTGCTTTAGCAAGTTAAGCAGCCAAGTATAATAAAATAATACACCCACAGGTAAATATTAGCCTTAATCTTCAACTTTATTTTGACATGTGCTTGAAGTGATGTAATCTCATCCTGTTAACTTCCCATGCAGTCCATCTGCTCAGCTGTTGGCCTGGAATTCATGAAAGACAGTATGTTGAGTCACTCACAACAAGCCCACTTACTGTATTTTTCCGCTTATAAAAATAAATACAGACAGGAAAACATGTTGTTTTCTGTCTGTATTTATCTGTAAAAATCAGTGAAAATAGAAAACTGGAAGCCTTACTTCTCCAGTATTAGGGGTGTCTTTCATAGATTCACATGCTTGAATATCCCCCGTCGTCGAAGTGGGAGTCCCACGGTACATAAAATAGCAGTCATATATGCATGTATACATGAAAATTATAATAAATAAAAAATATACATACATATAATGCAATAAATTGTAAATTCTAAAAGTACCATAGAACATAATAGGCCCATTGAAAATCCTAAGGGAGAACTCACTTTAGTAGCTTATCAGAGTCATTATGTGTTGGTCCACATTCCAGCCAATCAGGCTGTAGCCTCCTCTAGAACCTTCTCCTCAGAAGCCCAAGTCCTCAGATTTTCTACCGCACGTCGTGTGAAGGGAGTCTCCCTGAGCTCTGCTCAGTTTTCTTCAACTTTAACTGATCTTTTTTATCAGAAAATGTCTTCAAACAAGAAATCTTTGTTTAAAGCCTGCCCTTCTTGTGGTAAACTACGCCTTTTCCTCGAGGATCCACACAGTAAATGCATTTACTGTCTCTACCCAAACCACGAGGTGAAAAACTGTAAGTACTGTCGTACTTTCCCTCCCAAGACTCTGAGGGATAGAGAGGCCCGTCTCCTTCTGTGGCTACAGAGGTTGAAGACTTCGGACACTGCACTTTCTGAGGTAGGCAGTTTATCTTCTGGATTTTCAAAATCCTCTCAGAAGCGTGGGTCTGAGACTGAGGTTCCTTCTCCTTTTCTTAAGAAGAGTAGACTGTTGGAGTCCTCTAGGATTGTCTCCCCACAGGATTTGCTTCAGGGCACGTCTACTGGACATGGTTCTCTGACGTCTGCGCCCAAAGCCGTGCCTTCTATTAAAAAATCTGGTTTTGGCTCGTCGATGGGCTCGTCGACGCACCCGTCGACGTCTTCAGCGTCGACGAAATCGGTGTCTGCCATCTCTACGTCGACGACGACATGTACAATGTCGACCAGCGCTACGTCGACAAGAAGGTGAGACCCATCTCTTCTATTGTGAAGATCTCGTCGACGATCGTCAAAGAGACACCGTCGACGACGAAGTCATCGTCGACGCTTCCGTCGTCGACGCGAACACCGTCGAAGAAGATCAAGCCTTCCAGAAGCAGCTCGTCGACGGGCCCGTCGACGGTTGTCTCGTCGACAGCGCCTCCGTCGACCACCATCACATCGTCGACTGCCTCGTCGACGGTTGTCAACCCGTTGACGTCTACGTCATCGTCGAAAAAACCTTCCATTTCAGCGCCGATTACCTCCGTGGTGACGACGCAGCCGCCTCAGGTTGAGTCTGACACTGCCACACTTACGCCAACGGGCTCGTTGACGTCTCGTCAACCTTTGCCGAAAACAGCTGCCATCTATACAGTGGTTACTGCTTCTTCTTTGCGGACAGTTCCTCTCATCCAACTGAGTCCAGTGAGAAGTGGCACTCGTCTTCCAGACCAATTGTTCCAGTCTGGTGCGGAAGAATCCGGAAACGATTCAGAGGTGGAAGAATTTTTTAAACAGGCTACCAGTCCTTCGGATTTACACATTAAGTGCCAGGAATATAGTGATGAGGGTGATGTGGTGGACAATGTCGAAGATGGGAATGAATTATTTCCTGTTGATGCGTCAGAACCAGTGCCTTCGGAACCAATTACACAGATACCTCTCTCTTTGGTCATGAACCTACAGCACATGCTAGATGACTATAACCGCAGGTTTCCGCCTTCTACACCTGCCTCTCCAGCATCGCAACCTCCTCCGCAGCCTCAACCTCAACTTCCTCAAACACCTGCACCAGTTTTACCCGTGTCACCGGGTGGTACCCGTACTGACACTGGCGACGAGGATCCGGATCCTCACAATACTGATGACGGCGACAATGACGTCGATATGAATGAGTGGGACAATTACAGGGCTCAAACACCTTCCACTCCGCCTGCCTCACCTCTAGCGTCGCCTCCAGTGGACATCGCAAATTTTCACAATTTGATGATCCGTGCTGCAAAACGTTTTCATCTCACAGTCGAAAAACATCAGCATGAAAGTGAATGCTTCCTGTGTGATTTTAAGGACCTATCTCAAAGGCAATCCCACACTATACCTATCGTGGATTATAATTGGAAGGAGGGCCTTAAATTGTTGGAACGTCCAAATTCTGTACCTGCAGTTTTGCCCAGATTGGACAGGAAATACAAAGCTCCGGCATCTTCCCCGGCCTGTTTGGTGTCTCAACCTAAAGCAGATTCGGTAATAACTCAGGCTGCACAGAAAAGATCACGCAATCCTGCTACGCCACTTACATCTCCTCCTGATCAGGAAGGCCGCAAGTTGGATTCTATAGGGAAGAAATTCACAACCATGGCGGCTACTACGGTGAGGGTGGCTAATACTCTGGCTATTCTGGGCCGTTACGACCGCCAGATGTGGTCCGAAGTTGCTGCATTGATTCCTCAACTACCTGATGCAATCCGTGCAGAAGCACAGACAATTATACAAGAGGGGGAGTTGATTTCATCCGAAATTATTGATTGTGCACTCGACATTTCCTCAACGGGTTTTCGTCAATTGGCTGGGGCTGCAGTTTTGCGGCGTCAAGGCTGGTTGAGGTCTACCACCTTCCGTCCAGAGGTACAAGCAAGAGTCCTAGACTTGCCGTACGACGGAGAATTATTGTTTGGCAAACACGTTGATGATGCCCTTGAGGCGATCAAAAAGGACAGCGACACTGCGAAGTCCTTGGCTACCCTCCAGTACAAGAAGCGGCCCTGTCGGCGGGCACGAGGTAGAGGCGGAGGTTCCTCTACTTTTCGAGGATCAAGTCAATATCGTTCGTACAACACTTCTAACGATAGCCGACAGAGGGGTTCCTACCAATCCCAAAATCGTCAGTTCACCACCAGACCCTACCAACGGAAAACCA
This sequence comes from Lissotriton helveticus, assembly GCF_964261635.1. Taxonomy (NCBI): domain Eukaryota; kingdom Metazoa; phylum Chordata; class Amphibia; order Caudata; family Salamandridae; genus Lissotriton; species Lissotriton helveticus. The sequence continues at coordinate 59,421,234 of NC_136069.1, read as the reverse complement.
CATATAGAGGTGGCTCAAACAACAAAAAGCAGTGACGGTCTCAGTCCTTTCCTTCTGCCGACTGTAAATCTTGGAGGTCGCATCTCAAAGTACTTTTGCAAATGGTCCGACATCACCTCCGACCAATGGGTCCTGGACGTTATCTCCAAAGGACATACCCTGGAATTCACAAAATTTCCTCCCACTCGTCCACCTTCGGGGCCACCCTCTCCCCATTTCAAAGAACTTCTGGCCCAGGTGAGATTGATGATCAAAAAAGGAGCCCTCGAAGTCGTGCCGCAAGATCAACGTGACAAGGGGTTTTATTCCCGCTTTTTCTTAGTCAAGAAGAAGTCGGGGGAATGGCGTCCAATTTTGGATTTACGAGCCCTAAACAAATTTATCATTTCAAAAACTTTTCAGATGTTAACTCTGCTTCAAATTCTGAATTTTCTCAATCCAGGGGAATTCTATTCAACAATCGATCTCCAGGACGCTTATTTCCATGTGCCAATCCACCCCAGACACAGGAAGTGTCTACGCTTTACAGTCGGACAGCTGCACTTCCAATTCAAAGTTCTACCATTCGGCCTACGATCAGCACCGAGGGTCTTTACCAAGATCTTAGCCCCGGTAGCTGCCTTCCTGCGTCTCCAAGGTATCCAGTTTTACCCATACCTGGACGACTGCCTCATCAAAGCAAAAACTTTCCACCTAACGGAGCAGCACACTCAAGTCTGCGTCTCCCTCTTCCAAACCTTGGTGCTTTCAATCAATTGCCAGAAGTCACACTTTCAACCATCGCAAAGGACAGATTTTCTCGGAGCCTTGCTAGATTCTCGGCAGGGAAAGGTGTTCGTTTCCCAGGAAAGACAGGACCGCATGATAAAGATGGTGCGGTTCCTCCAATCAAGACTGTACGTTTCTGTCCGAACGTTCAAATCATTCCTTGGCATGGCTTCCTCGTGCATCCAACTTATTCCAAATTGCAGATTGCACATGAGGGCTCTACAAGAGGAATTGGACAAGCAGTGGAAACAGGTATCAGGGTCGTTCGAGGACAAGGTTCATCTAAAACCTCGCATCCAGAAAGCGCTGGAGTGGTGGGCTCACCCTCCAAACATATCTGCGGGCCTTCCATTCCAGGACGAACCTCCAACTCTGACGCTTACAACAGACGCGTCTCTCGAAGGATGGGGAGCGCATCTCGATGGCATGTCTGTGAAAGGGAAGTGGACACCAACCCAACGAACTTGGCACATCAATCGTCTGGAACTCTTGGCGATTTTCTTAGCCCTAAAATCCTTCCAGAGGTTAGTGCAGGGACACACTTTGCTGGTAAGGACGGACAACACCACCAGCATGCACTACCTCAACAAGCAGGGCGGCACGAGGTCTCTCCTACTTTCACAACTGGCACAAGAAATATGGGATTGGGCGGTTCAACGTCAAATTCATCTCACAGCCATTCATGTGCCGGGTGTGGCCAATGTCCTGGCGGACTCATTCAGCTGGGCATCATCGGACAATCACGAGTGGGAACTCAATCAGCCAACGGTCAAATTCATCTTCCGACGGTGGGGCCGGCCACAGATGGATCTTTTCGCTACTGCTGCCAACAGGGAATGCCAACGCTTTGCAAGTCGGCATCCCCACAGAGAGTCGAGCGGAAATGCATTTTCGATCAATTGGTCGAACGACTTCATCTATGCTTTCCCTCCACTTCCTCTGATCCCTCGCCTGTTACACAGGATGAGGTTCCAACCTTGTCACATCATCCTGATTGTGCCCAAATGGCCGAGACGTCCATGGTTCACGGACCTGCTCCTCTTCTCGCAGTCCGATCCGTTGCCACTCCATCCTCTACCGCACCTCCTCACGATGCAGCAAGGACAAATCTGTCACCCGGATCCGGCATATCTTCAACTCCATGCCTGGAACCTGAGTACAACGAATTTGCACGTTTAAATATCGACAAGGACTGCAGGGAGGTATTAGCGTGGGCTCGCGCTCCCTCCACTATAAAAACGTACCAATTAAAGTGGAAGCGTTTCTGTGTCTGGTGCCGCACTAAGGATTTGGACCCAATGACTGCAAAACCTGAACAAATTTTGCCTTTCTTTTTATCCCTGGCAAAGTCGGGACTGTCACACTCAACTCTTGAAGTATTGCTGGCGGCGATTTCCCGTTTCCGCCATGATGGTTCCACATCTCTATGTTCTTCAAGGATCATTAAGCGATTTTACAAGGGCCTTTTTAGGATGTTTCCACCTATCCGTCGCCCTCCGCCTGCTTGGCGCTTGAATTTGGTCTTGTCTCAACTACTTCTACCACCATTTGAGCCTATTCACTCTACAAATCTTAAATTTCTCACGTGGAAAGTTGCTCTCTTGCTCGCCTTGACGTCCTCAAGACGTGTCAGTGACATCCAGGCGTTTACCATACAGCCTCCTTTCCTGCAATTCTCCAATGAGGCTGTGACATTGCGAACTAATCCTAAATTCATACCAAAGGTTCCCAGTGACTTTCATCTCAACGAACCTGTAATCCTTAAAACTTTCTTTCCTGCTCCGCAAACTCCAGCTGAGTGGTCATTGCATTCATTAGATGTGAAACGTTGTCTCAAATTCTACATTCAACGAACTGCAACTTTCAGAAAGTCAGATCAATTGTTTGTGGCATATGGTACAACTTGCAAAGGGCAACCCGTTACCAAACAGACTATAACCAGGTGTATATCCTCTACCATATCCTTCTGCCACCAACGGGCTGGAAAACCCCTTCCTGCTCCAGTTCGTGCTCATTCAACTAGAGCAATGTCTACTTCGGCTGCCCTTTTTGCAGGGGTACCCCTACGACAGATCTGCAGAGCTGCTACTTGGTCGAGCAGCCATACTTTCACTAAGCACTACTGCCTGCAATCAACAGACACCGCAGATGCGGCAGTGGGTCAAGCGGTGCTGCGGAATCTTTTCCAATAAAGGTGAGCCTCTGTTGCTACCCGCCTCCAGTCATAAAGGTTTTTTATTAATAATGTTTTGGTATTTGTTGCATATTGTCTAAATATGTTTACCTTCTTTGCTTGATGTATCACCTTTATGACTTTTGTGATGATTTACTGCTTTCTACTCTATTCAAGCATGTGAATCTATGAAAGACACCCCTAATACTGGAGAAGAACAAAAGTTACTTACCTGTAAACTGTGGTTCTCCAGTATTGGTGTCTTTCATAGATTCACATGCGACCCTCCCATCCGCCCCTCAGAGGCTCTCTTCTCCTCAGGCACTTTTACTTACTTGTGCTACGAAAATCTGAGGACTTGGGCTTCTGAGGAGAAGGTTCTAGAGGAGGCTACAGCCTGATTGGCTGGAATGTGGACCAACACATAATGACTCTGATAAGCTACTAAAGTGAGTTCTCCCTTAGGCTTTTCAATGGGCCTATTATGTTCTATGGTACTTTTAGAATTTACAATGTATTGCATTATATGTATGTATATTTTTTATTTATTATAATTTTCATGTATACATGCATATATGACTGCTATTTTATGTACCGTGGGACTCCCACTTCGACGACGGGGGATATTCAAGCATGTGAATCTATGAAAGACACCAATACTGGAGAACCACAGTTTACAGGTAAGTAACTTTTGTTCTTATTTATAATTTAGCCAGCAATAAAACTATTTTTATGGAGCTACGCACCACGTTGCCTCTCTGTTCACTGTGAATATCAGGTTTATGTTACTCAGGTTAACAACCTCGGCAGGATAGAAGGCTCATAAAGTCATGCCAGTATTAGAACTCGTAAATGTAGGTCTGGTGTATAGGTTTCAAATGTATTCCGGGAGTATACCTAACAATTAGCCATTTTCTGGCAAAACAGATTTATTCAGTGCAATTGATGTACTTTTATTTATAATCTGGCATAGCGATTTAGCATCAACCACCACAGCAAAGGGAAACGCCATTTAAAAGTTCTTGGGGAGGGAGAGAAGAAGTGCAAGGGTTAATACATGATTAAAGGATCACTACCCAAAAACATTAGGAAGCTTGTATTGCATTCAGTTTCTTTGCAAACAACGATGTCCAATATAGGCCCAGGAGGCGCTGGTGCCTGCGATATTTTCAGGATAGCCACCCAAGAAAGAGGCATATGCAATTAATTTATATGAAACTCTTTAGTACAGAGTCAGTTGTTGCTCTTAAAATCGGGGTTGGATCAGTTAGGAACCAGCACGGAGAAGGTCTGTTGAGTGTCCTTTTAGAGGGCTAGAGGTGAGGGCGACTCCTCCCAGTAGTCACTGTGCCCTCCTGCACAGGATAATGTATGCGAGAGGGGACCTCTCCTTTAGACGGCTACTGCTCGAAGGGAAAACCCAAACAGAAAGGGGAGGGGGGGGGGACTCCAGCGCCAATCATAGTGTATCTTGATTGATTTAAAAAAACAAGAAAAAACAACATCAAACTCCTCTTGTGGTCAGGAAGTAGAAAAGAACCAAAAAGGAGAAGAGGTAGATATAAGGAAAGATATGCAAAGAAAATGATCCTGAGTTTATCCACTGTGCCATGCTGCACCCAGAAACGTCCTCTGCCACCGCTCACATGCCACACCACACCACCCATGCATCACACCACCCACAACCCACAGGAAACCCTCCAGGTGAACACAACTGCGGAAGTGGCGGAGCAGCGCTGACAGCGATGGAGTTCTCTGTCCAACTGAACACGGGATGAAGCAACGCGCTTCGGTGAGTTGTTGGTGCTGCCTACCACATAAATGTGACAGGATCCCACCCTTCTGGACCTAGTCTGTGGATCATAGTGCACGAGTGAGCACAAATTATAAAAATACTAGTGCATGCACTCAGCTAAATATATTTATTTATATGTAGCTTCCTTTAGGCTGACTAGGTCTCAGAGGGTGTCAGAGCACTGTGGAGAGCTCAACATACTGTAGAGATAAGTACAATCTATACTACTATTATAAAGAGAGAACTTTGAACCTTTGAGGCGGATAAACTCGGGAACCACGGCGCCAATCCAAACACCCGATACATCGTTGTAATTGTCAGGGTCTGCAGATGGACATAGGCTATATAAAAAAAAAATATATACGTTCTTTCAAATATTTACCTTAAAAAAAAAAAGTAGTCCCTTGGAAGTAGCGCCGGCCGCGACGTACGTGCTGACATCAGGAGCGCGGAGCCACCTATGGTACGCAATTCATCATTTCCGCTCCCTGGCTACACTTCCTGAAATGGCGGCGAATCGTGCTGCCCGGACTGACCTGCACAACGTGGTTGCTGGATGCTGAGGCCGGGTGTCCGAGGCTGTGCAGCTCTGCGGATCGTGCCCATTGACGACCCGCTTGACTCCGGGGTGGTGAGGTGCTACCGCCCCTCTCCTGCGGGCCTGCAGGAAGATTGCGACCTGCTGGGAGGACTGCCGCGGCCCTGCTTGCTGCTGGGCGAAGTGGCGGCCTGTGCGGGCGGGGCGCCTGGAGCGGGCCCGGACAATCCCTTAGAGCGCGGACGGGGGTGAGTCCCGCCGTAATCCTGGAGTGACTGGCGCTGCTTCATGCGCGGGGATCGGGAGGACCCCGCTCACCGCCCGGCGCCCTGCCTGTGAGGCCCGGACCTTTCCACCGAGGATCCCAGACACTGTTGGCGGAATTGGAGATCAGAGCTGCGCCGTCGCGAGACACGCTGCGCGGCTGCCCGGACACTCTGGAGGCTCCCCTAACATCCCTAATCGGCTACGGCTGCACCATTAGAGGCCCGTGTCCCATCACGCCCCGCTGCGATCCTGCTGGTTTGGCGGTAAGTCTGCCCGGCTCGCTGGTTGACCCCCTTGGAGAAACTTTGGTCAGCTATAGCGAGAGAGGCCTTTACTGTGGCCTGAGCCCTAAAAAATTGAGACCATGCCTGTTTGAGACTCACTTCATTGTTCAGACGGGTCATAAGCCCTTCTTATGGCTTAACAGATAAAAATCCCAAAAGTTTGAGGTGGTCCATTTCCCTACCGGGGATTGACTTTTCAGTGGAACATAGGCCTGGGAATAACCATGCCAACGCAGATGGACTCTCCAGATATTTCCACTTAGAAAATGAAGACTCAACTGGGCAAGGTTAGTCTCCTCTCCTTATGTTTGGGGAGGAGGGGTTGTGTAGGAAAGTAGGATCTGCTTACATGGTCACTGTGAGAAGTTGGCCTGATGTGCAGTGTTCACTATTCTAGTGATCACTATATATCAGTCCAAACAACCCTTATTGATGATTGGTTGTAAGTCAACCTTATAGACCAGCTATCCTAGTAGCATGGATACGAGCAGTCTAAGGCTAAGACTCTAGAGGGCGTGTTAAGCCAGCTGTTTTACCATCTGTAGGAGAGTAGGGTCTGCTATCCTATGGTCACCCCAAATTTTTGCTTTTTGCTTCACTGGTTTGCGACTACTGAGGCTGTGGGCCTGCTGATCAGACCCCCAGCCTGCTGTTCTCTCACTAAATTACTAATACATGTGCTATAGGCACATACCACGATTGGAAATGGACTCCTTGTCAGCCCCTGTATAATGCACTATAGGTGCCCAGGGCATAGGGGCCACCAAGGCCTACCAGGGGCTGCAGCATATCTTTTGCCACCCCTGGCTGGTTCTTAAATTGACACAACTGGCTGATCACTCAGCTGGGGTAAGGTGGTGTAATCCCCCCTTACTTAGATATAGTATACCTATATCTAAACCTATATCTGGACACATATAAACCTGTGAGCCACTCCTATGGAAGGCCTCATCAATCCTGGAGGCAGAGTGCGTGGTTTAATGTGAGATGGAGCTCTAGCACGAGCTGAGCCTGTCTGCAGCTGTCGGGAACAACTCCCTAAGCTGTTTCAGGATAATGCCATACCATATACTCTTAAGTGCCTTATAATCCTCGCGGTTATATAGCAACTTTGGTTTGGCTTTATCAAAACATGTCGTGTAAGGTGTCATACGATTTGGAATACTATCCCCTCGCCAGTTCTGGCGACGGGGATAGCATTCCACCCCTCTAGAGGGGTAAGACATGTTACTTTACTTAAATGCGGTTAATTTCTAAAAGGGCCTTAGATCCACAAAATGGATGCCTCTGCCACAGACACGAGTCTGACCCCCTGCAGCTGGCCGAAACTCAGCCAAATGGGGCCTGGACAAAGGGTTTCCTGTCGCAGGGGGGTTTTACCACCCTCCAGACAGGAGATAGTGGATTGTAGCAGGGAGGTCTGAAAGAAACCAGACACTGCTTGGGGCGCACAAGGCTGCCCCTTGCATAATCCGGCCAAACCGGTTCTGGGGCACTCCAGCCCTCGTGCCAGGGCGGCCTGGATCAAAGGAAGGGGGTGTATCCACCCACTTCCTGGGTCCCACCCATAGGGGGGGACCTAGCAGGTAATCACGCCCCCCAGATTCGAATAAGAGTGGGAGCAGTGCCAATGCACTTTAGATTTCCTGATGAAACATAAGAAACGAAACTCTGGACCCTTGGACTTCCTACTCAACGTGGAAGCCCGAAGAATCTCCCTTGTGGTCAAGGAGTGACCACCCTGTGCAAACAGGCACCATCCAGCCCTCGACGTCTACTTTGTTGCAGTTCCCGCCGGAACTCGAGCGACAGAGATCGACGAGATCAAGCTTGCCTGCCTTCCAACAGCCCGATCCACAGTCCCTGCAGAGCTGAGACCCGTGGAGGCGACCGGAAGCGTGGGGCACGCCATCTTGAATTGACCACGAGACGCTGACCGTGCAGCCCACGAGTGACCCTCGAAGCTGTACACCGGGGTTTGAGAAGCCCCCACCCTGAGCCACTCTTGCACCGAAGTTCCGCCCTCCACACTCGACGAGTGCTGCGTGGGGCCCTTCTGCTCCATTTGGCTCAACGCGTTGGCCCGGTCACTTGCCAGCTGGCTAGTGGTCCCTGTACCGACGAAACTACGAATACGACTTGTGATTCTGGTTACCCCAGACTTGCACCAGCTCCCCTGAAAAGGAGCCCCCACTCTGACCTTCCTGGTCCGAGTGAGAAGCAATCTCCCGGTTCCGCGTGGATTGCTCTTGCCAAGTGTTGTTTGCTCCAAACTTGAAGCCGACTGCGCCGCCGGTGAGAGCCCTCGTGGGACAGATCGTGACCTGCTCCTGGACGTCGCAGATGCCCCAGAGCCCACGTGACAGCGGAGAGAAGCTCCTCGACGACCACCTGATTGCGCCCGACATTGCCTGGTTCCGTCCTGGTTCCACCCTGGTCACTGCTGAGTGACCCAGACTCTGTCCCCTCTGCTTTCAGGTACTCTTCGACTTGAGCCCACCCTTGGACTCCACCGGACACTTCACTTTCACCCCGCCTGCAGCCCTTTCAGCTTCAAGCACCAAGAGCCTGCGTGACGAAACCCGACTCAACTTCGACCCTGTGCACCCGCTTCCTGTGGGTGAGGTAACTTTGCTCCGCCGGTGTTCCCACACTGGTACACATCTCTAGGGTCTGTGTCTTAAGTTTTGTTCCTCTAGGTTCCGCGGAAGTGTCCTTAAACTCTAACTTTACAACTTTTACGCACCATTGGTTAACATTGGTGCATGCGTGCGCTTTCCGCACTGCTCCCGAATCCCGTGGGCCGTTCCCGACTTCAGCATTGCTTGTCCCGACTGCTCCCAGCGATTCCCTAGGCCCTAGGCCTAACCACTGTTCGAGTGGCATCTCTTATACCACTTGTTTAGTATATGGTTTGAGTGGCCACCCGCCCTCATCCATAATTGTGCAACTTTGTATGTTTAAACTGTGCTTTTGATTTAACGCTTGTGCCCCTTTATTCATAAAGAATACTGGGGATTGTTTTTAGTAATAAATACATATATTTTTATAATATATACTTGTGTGGTGTCCTTTCATTTGATATTACAGGATTGTATGTGGTAAAACAGCTCGCTTAACACGACCTCTTAAGTTAAGCCTTTAGGCTGCTTAGTCCATGCTACCCCTAGGATAGCTTGTCTAATAAGGTTGACTTACAACCAGACACCATAAGGGATTGTTTGGTCTGATATCAGGTGGTTCCAGAATTGGAAACATCACCTATCAGGCCAACTTCTCACACCATCACATTACCCCTTGAACACCCAGTGAAAGGACACCACACAAGTTGTTATGAAAATAAACAGTGTATTTATTTATAACAAGACTACCCTGGCTCTTTATGAGACAGGGAGCTAAGCACACAACAAAACTCTTATAAAAATACTTCAAGTCGCACAATTTACACAAATGCCCGAGGGGCACGAAAAACCATATACTCTAAAAGTGGAATGCGAATTACTAACAGGTAAGTAACGATTCTCAGAGGCTTTAGGAACGCTAGGCCTACAATATTGAACACTCAGGTTAGGAGCAGGAGGCCTAGGGACACCACGTGCAGAGTGGGAACTCTCACGCGTAAGGCGGGAAAAAGCCTATGGAAGCTAGTATTCACAAAGTTAGTGTTCTCGGGCGAACCCGACTAGGTAGGTCAAAAACGAAAGTGGATCTGGACCCTTGGATAGTGAGGCTATGCTGGGGCACCGAAATGACGAAGTTACCTAGCCCAGGGGCTTCAGCTGCATAGGTCTGAAAAGACGTCGGGATTCTTCGTTGACGAACCAGGAGCCTGAAGGAAAGGAGTTGCTGGCAGGCGACCAGTGAAGATTGTTCGAGTGATCCAAGCCTGGATCGAAGATGGATGACACCTGAAAGCAGAGGGGACCAAGTTCGTGACTACTAGCCAGTAGTCAGGGGGCACCAGGAGGGCACCGGATGGTAGTCACCTCGACTAGATGAGTGGGCGACGCTGTGCTCTGCAGTCTCACGGACCAGGAGGCGTTGTCGGCGACCAGGATGGAGGTGCGAGCTGTCCCACGATGGATGATGCTGTCGACGTCGCTGGACCCAGGATTGGGGCAACAAGTCTTGGCAAATTCAAGCCCACGCGGTGGACCTAAAATGGCGTCTGGAGTGGACCAGGAGGGTCTTCTGGAAGGGAGCAAGGGCCAGTCTGGAGCAACCAGACCAGCAGCAGTGATGTCGTCGGGCGTCGTTAAGAAGGCCACAAGCCTGCGGGCTAGTAGCCAAACAACGCGGTGAGCAGTCGCAAGCAGAAGGGCCCCACGCAGATCGTGGAGATGCTGGGAGGCTGAACTTCGGTGCTGGGGCTGCTCAGGGTCGGGGCTTCTCGGACCCCAAAGCACTCACCAGAGAATCCCTCGGCGGTCGTGCTGGAAAGAAGTCGTGCAGTCTTGAAGATGGCCGGTCCCTCGAGGTCTCGTCGCACCCACGGTTCTCAGCTTGGCTGTAGACGTGGGTAGAGGTCAGAGGTGCCAGGGAAGCCGGTTCTCGTCGAGCTGGGCAGTCGGATTCCGGAGGAAGGACTTGCAGCAGACCGCAGTGTTCTTAAGATGGTGCCTGCGGATGCAGGGTGACTACTCCTTAGTCACAAGGGAGAATCTTGAAGAAGAAATCTTGATGTCCTTTCGTAGAAAGTCGTGTCTTGATTCCAAAGATGATCTAATTTGGAAGGGGGCCTGCTCCTACCTTTATCTGGGAAAAGGGGGCTGGCACGCGACTAAGTCCTGCCCTATGGGTGGGACCAGGAGGGGGGTGGTTACACCCCTCTCCTTTGGCGGGCTTTCTCCAGCCCAGGGTCTGGTGTGCCCCTGGAACTGGTTCAAGCCGGCCTATGCACAGTGAGCACCGGGGTGCCACTTGCAGTCACCTTCCTCTGTAGCCCTGCCTACCTAGAATACACAAAACCCTGTCTGGGACGGTGCTGGCACCGCCCCTGGCAGGAAACCCTTTGTCCTTGCCTCCTGCTCTGGGAGGACTCCCAGCAGCAGGAGGGTAGACTTGTGTCTCGGTGGCAGCATCCATTTTGTGGAGCTAAGGCTCTGCTTGACTTTAACCAGGGTTACAGGTTACATACATGTCGTGTCCCTCTAGAAGGGTGGAATGCTAACCCCGTCGCCAGAATTGGCGAGGGGTTAGTATTCCAATTCGTATGACACCTCACTCGACATGTTTTGATAAAGCGATACCAGAGTTGGCATATAACCGCGAGGATTATAATGCACTTAAGAGTATATGGTATGCGATATCATGGAAACGGCTAAGGGATAGATCCCGAAAGCCGCAGACAGGCTCAGCTCATGCCAGAGCACCATCTCACACGATTCCAAGCACTCTGCCTTCAGGATTGTTAAGGCCTGCCATAGGAGTGACTGATAGGAGATCTGTGTGTCCATTTTAGGGTTAGATATAGGTATACTATATCTAAAGCAAAGGGTGAGTACACCACCTTGCCCCAGCTGTCGTGCAGCCAGTTGTGTCAGTTTAGTTAGTCAGTCCAGGGGTGGCACAATACATGCTTCAGCCCCTGGGAGACTTCTGGGTGCACCTCAGCCCTGGGTACAGGGACTTAGAGAGGGCCCAGGGCCAATTCAGTACCTGAGTACAATTTGGATAGAGAGAACAGCTAGGCTGTGGGTCTGATTAGCAGGCCCACAGCCAGGGAAAGTCGTAAACCAGTGCAGCAAAAAGCAAAAATCTGGGTGATCATAGGATTGCAGACCCTACTCTCCTACATGACCCCCCCCCCCCAAACTTTGGGACAATAAACTAACCTTGACCAGGTGAGTCTTCTTGCTCTAAGTGGAAATACCTGGAGAGCCCATCAGCATTGCTGTGATCAGTACCAGGTCTATGCTCCACTGTAAAATCCATCCCCTGTAGGGAAATGGACCACCTAAGCAGTTTGGGGTTTTCACCCTTCATCTGATTTAGCCACAAGAGGGGCTTATGGTCAGTCTGAATGGTGAAGTGAGTGCCAAACAAGTAGGCCCTCAGCTTCTTCAGGGCCCAAACCACAGCAAAGGCCTCCCTCTCAATAGCTGACCAATTTTTCTCTCTGGGGGTCAGCCTCCTACTAATGAAAGCAATAGGCTGATCATTACCATCAAAATTCAGCTGAGACAGAACAGCTCCCACACCCAACTCAGAAGCATCTGTTTGGACAATGAATGGCTTGGAGTAATCTGGACTCTTAAGGATAGGTGATGTGCACATGGCCTGCTTTAGGTCATTGAATGCTTTTTGACAGCTTGCTGTCCACTGAACTTTCTTTGGCATCTTTTTGCTTGTCAGGTCATTAAGAGGGGTCACTATGGACCCATAATTTCTGACAAACTTCCTATAGTACCCAGTCAGGCCCAAGAAAGCTCGAACCTGAGTCTGGGTGATTGGAGGAGTCCAGTCCTTGATGGCCTGTATCTTACTCTCCAGTGGCTGAACCTGGCCTCCACCTACAAGGTGGCCCAGGTATACAACCTGTGTCTGCCCTATCTGGCACTTAGTGACCTTGATAGTGAGGCCTGCCTTTTGCAGAGCCTCTAACACTTTCCTCAGGTGGACCAGGTGATCCTCCCAGGTGGAGCTAAAGACAGCAATATCGTCAAGATATGCTGCACAGAAGTCATCCAGCCCAGTGAGGACTTGATTCACCAACCTTTGGAAGGTGGCAGGTGCATTTTTCAAACCAAAGGGCATTACCACAAATTGATAATGCCCACCAGGGGTAGAAAATGCTGTCTTGGGTTTGGCCTCCTCAGCTAACCTGATTTGCCAATACCCAGCTGTCAAATCAAATGTACTTAAGAATTTGGCAGAAGCCAATTTATCTATAAGTTCATCTGCTCTTGGTATTGGGTGGGCATCAGTCTTAGTGACTGCATTGAGGCCTCTGTAGTCTACGCAAAACCTCATCTCTCTCTTACCACCCTGGGTGTGAGGCTTTGGCACTAGAACTACTGGGCTAGCCCAAGGGCTATCTGAGGGCTCAATGACTCCCAGCTCCAACATTTTCTGCACTTCTGTTTTGATGCAGTCTCTAACATGATCAGGCTGTCTGTAGATTTTACTCTTGACAGGCAGACTGTCTCCAGTGTCAACATCATGGGTACACCAATCAGTTTGGCTGGGTGTCAGAGAGAACATATGTCTGAAGGATTGCAGAACTTGCCTGCAATCCTGTTGCTGATGCTCAGTGAGGCTGCCACAAAAGACAACACCATCTACTGATCCATCATCAGGATTCTGAGTGAGCAGGTCTGGGAGAGGGTCACTCTCTTCCTCCTGTCCCTCATCTGTGGCCATGAGCAAGCTCATGTCCTTCCTGTCAACATATGCCTTGAGCCTGTTTACATGGAGCACTCTGAGAGGGCTCCTGGGAGTTCCAAGGTCCACCAAGTAGGTAACCTCTCCCTTTTGCTCAATGATGGTGTGGGGCCCAGACCATTTGTCTTTCAGAGCTGCTGGGGCTACTGGCTCCAGCACCCACACCTTCTGTCCAGGCTTGTACACAGTCAGGACAGCCTTTTGGTCATGCCAAGCTTTTTGGAGTTCTTGGCTGGCCTCCAGGTTTTTAGATGCCTTTTCCATATACTCAGCCATCCTGGAGCGGAGACCAAGTACATAGTCCACTATGTTGGTTGCAGGCTTTTTGAGCGGTCTCTTCTATCCTTCCTTCACCAAACACAGGGGTCCTCTTACAGGATGCCCATACAGAAGTTCAAAAGGGCTGTAGCCAACCCCCTTCTGTGGGACCTCTCTGTAAGCAAACAAGAGGCAGGGGATCAGGACATCCCATCTTCTCCTAAGAGTTTCAGGTAGCCCATGAATCATCCCTTTGAGAGTCCTGTTGAATCTCTCAACAAGCCCATTGCATTGTGGGTGATAGGGTGTGGTGAACTTGTAGTTCACACCACACTCCTTCCACATTGCAGTCAGATATCCTGACATGAAGTTTGTACCTCTGTCAGAAACAACCTCCTTAGGGAAGCCCACTCTGGGGAACACTCCAACTAGGGCCCTTGCCACTACAGGTGCTGTAGTGGTCCTAAGTGGAATAGCTTCAGGATACCTGGTGGCATGATCCACCACCACCAGTATAAACTTGTGCCCTGATGCTGTCTGGGGTTCCATTGGACCAACAATGTCAATCCCCACTCTTTCAAAGGGGACCCCCACCACAGGTAGTGGTATGAGGGGGGCCTTTGTTGTGCCACCTGACTTACCACTGGCTTGGCAAGTGACACAGGAGCGACAAAACTCCTTGGTATTCTCATTCATGTGGGGCCAGTGAAAGTGTGAGACAAGCCTGTCCCACGTCTTTGTCTGACCTAAATGACCTGCAAGGGGAATCTCATGGGCCAAGGTGAGAAGGAAACCTCTCAGAGACAAGGGGATGACCAGCCTCCTGGTTGCACCAGGCTTGGGGTCTCTTGACTCAGAGTACAGGAGTCCATCTTCCCAGTATACCCTGTGGGCACCTGTGGCATTCCCTGCAGCCTCAGCAGCAGCCTGCTGTCTGAGGGGTTCAAGGGAAGGGCAGTCTAACTGTGCCTTCCCCAGGTCTGCTCTGGAGGGTCCCCCTGAGCCCAGAAACTCAACTTGATCAAGTTCAAGCTCTTTAGGCTCAGTTTCCCTCAGCTCTCTCAGATCAGCCTCCTCAGAGACTTGATCCTCAACCTGGGGCAAGGGGGAAGGCAAAGCCTTAACCCTACTGCTCTTCTTCTTGGAAGGTGTCTGGTCCATTCTTTCAGGATCCAGCACCTGTTCAGTGGGGCATCTTCTGGCCTGTGACCTAGTCACAGCAAGCACATGTGCTGGCAAGCCTAACATTTCCATGTGAGTCCTCTGCTCCACTTCTGACCATAGTGATGACTCCAAATCATTGCCCAACAAACAATCAACTGGGAGGTCTGAACTGACTACAACTTTCTTTTGACCCTTCACTCCACCCCAGGAGAAAGCCACAATCGCCATACTATGACTGGTAGTGACGTTGCTGGCATTGGTCACCAGGAAATCTGTACCTGGCATGATCTGTCCAGGGTCCACAAAGTTAGGTGTCACCATGGTGACACTGGCACAAGTGTCCCTATAGGCCTGAGCCATCTTGCCATTAATCAAAGGTGTCTGCCTGTATTTGCCCAAAGTATTGGGACTCATATCAGGGGATATATCCATATCCCCTGTACAGACAAGGACAGCCTGAGTGAGTGTGCCAACTAAGTTGTCAGACCCCTCAGTTCCCAAGGTTAACCCAACTAATGCCTTGGGAGGTACACTACCACTACTGACTGTACTAGGGGGTGCAGTTGCCTTAGGGGCTGTAGTGGCAGGAGTTTGTCCTCCTCTTTTGGTGCACTCACTAAACCAGTGAGACTTACTTTTGCAGTACTGGCACCACCTTTTTGACTGGCCTTCTTGAGTCTTCTTCTTCTGGGAAGCCTGACCCCCACCCTCTTTGGTTTGTTGGGGACCTGGTGAAGGCTTCTGGTCATTTTGTTCACTCTTAGCATTACCCTTCTGGTCTGCTTTCTTCTGACCACCCTGGTTCTGGTTCTGGTTCTGCTTGATCCTTGTTCTGACCCATTTGTCTGCCTTCTTTCCCAATTCTTGGGGAGAGGTCAGATCTGAATCAACAAGGTGCTGGTGCAACAACTGGTTCTGACAATTATTTAAAATTTGTTCTCTCATCATGAGATTGTACAACCCTGTGTAATCAGTAACCTTGCTACCCAGCAACCAGCCCTCCAAAGCCTTAGTGGCACAATCCACAAAGTCAGACCAGTCCTGAGACTGAGTTTTCTGGGTGTCTCTGAACAGCAACCTGTACTGCTCAGTGGTTAAACCAAACCCATCAACCAGTGTATTTTTCAGGACCTGGTAATCATTAGCATCCTCCACTCTTGTAGTGAGGAGCTTATCTCTACCTTTACCATCAAAGGAGAGCCACAGTATAGCTGCCCACTGACTCTGGGGAATGCACTGCACAGTGCAGGCCCTCTCCAAAGCAGCCATCCATTTCTGGATGTCATCCCCTTGTTTAAAGGGGGGCACTATCTTAGTCAGGTGTTTAGTATCTAAACCCTTCTCTCTATCTCTTGGGAGATTGCTGCCACCAGTGGGAGCTAACCCACTCATCTGCTGCTCTCTAGCAAAGGCAAGCTTTTCTTTGGCCAGGGCAAGTTCTTCCCTTTCAATCCTCAGAGTAGCCTGTCTCATCCTAGCTTCATGCTCCATTCTCTGAGGGGAAGTCAATCTCCTCTGGGGAGAGTTCCTTCTCCTCTGAGAAGAGGCATTAGAGTGCAGAGATCTATTGGAGTCCCTAGAAAGAGATCTATCTCTCCTAACTCCAAGGTTAGGCCTACTCAGGGTCAGTACTGGGGGTCCCCCAGATCCTAGCCCAAGCAAGTCTAAGTTGGCCCTGGTTAGCCTTCTGACTACCTCAAGACCTTTGTCTACCTCGTCCCCAGAGAGTTCCTCTTGATCCTCCTCCTCAACTGCATTGGCAGTGTTGGGGAGGTCTGGATCACCAAGGTGCCCTTCTAAGGCTGGCATACTCCCATCTCCCTGAGATGCTCTCCTAGCATCATAAGTCTCTAAGAGACCTAACAGAAAGGGAGTGGTGGGGTTAGACCCCTGTTTCAATTTCCTGGAGGTACACAAGTGTCTCAGCTCCTGGAAATTGAGAGCTGCATATCTTGAGCTGACCTGTGGAGGGTCAATAACCACAAGGGGAGTCTCTGAAGACTCTCCATGGGTAGACATGCTTTTCTAGTGAGGTGTAAGTGGTGCACTTACCTACACTATATGTTTACCTACTGATCCCTTGCTAGAGTTGTAGTTTAGGGTGTGCTAGGCCCTAGGAGCTACAACAGCTGGTTCAGTAGAACTCAGAGTATTCTAAGCTAAGTTATATGTACCTTTAGTACTTATGTGATCTTTCACAAGATATTCTTAGGATATGTGTGGTAAAACAACAGCAAGCTCAAATCCCAACCGCTGCTCACCAATGTGAGAAGTTGGCCTGATGTGCAGTGTTCATTATTCTAGTGATCACTATATATCAGTCCAAACAACCCTTATTGATGATTGGTTGTAAGTCAACCTTATAGACCAGCTATCCTAGTAGCATGGATACGAGCAGTCTAAGGCTAAGACTCTAGAGGGCGTGTTAAGCCAGCTGTTTTACCATCACATTACCCCTTGAACACCCAGTGAAAGGACACCACACAAGTTGTTATGAAAATAAACAGTGTATTTATTTATAACAAGACTACCCTGGCTCTTTATGAGACAGGGAGCTAAGCACACAACAAAACTCTTATAAAAATACTTCAAGTCGCACAATTTACACAAATGCCCGAGGGGCACGAAAAACCATATACTCTAAAAGTGGAATGCGAATTACTAGCAGGTAAGTAACGATTCTCAGAGGCTTTAGGAACGCTAGGCCTACAATACTGAACACTCAGGTTAGGAGCAGGAGGCCTAGGGACACCACGTGCAGAGTGGGAACTCTCACGCGTAAGGCGGGAAAAAGCCTATGGAAGCTAGTATTCACAAAGTTAGTGTTCTCGGGCGAACCCGACTAGGTAGGTCAAAAACGAAAGTGGATCTGGACCCTTGGATAGTGAGGCTATGCTGGGGCACCGAAATGCCGAAGTTACCTAGCCCAGGGGCTTCAGCTGCATAGGTCTGAAAAGACGTCGGGATTCTTCGTTGACGAACCAGGAGCCTGAAGGAAAGGAGTTGCTGGCAGGCGACCAGTGAAGATTGTTCGAGTGATCCAAGCCTGGATCGGAGATGGATGACACCTGAAAGCAGAGGGGACCAAGTTCGTGACTACTAGCCAGTAGTCAGGGGGCACCAGGAGGGCACCGGATGGTAGTCACCTCGACTAGGTGAGTGGGCGACGCTGTGCTCTGCAGTCTCACGGACCAGGAGGCGTTGTCGGCGACCAGGATGGAGGTGCGAGCTGTCCCACGATGGATGATGCTGTCGACGTCGCTGGACCCAGGATTGGGGCAACAAGTCTTGGCAAATTCAAGCCCACGCGGTGGACCTAAAATGGCGTCTGGAGTGGACCAGGAGGGTCCGGGGTGCTCCTCTTCTGGAAGGGAGCAGGGGCCAGTCTGGAGCAACCAGACCAGCAGCAGTGATGTCGTCGGGCGTCGTTAAGAAGGCCACAAGCCTGCGGGCTAGTAGCCAAACAACGCGGTGAGCAGTCGCAAGCAGAAGGGCCCCACGCAGATCGTGGAGATGCTGGGAGGCTGAACTTCGGTGCTGGGGCTGCTCAGGGTCGGGGCTTCTCGGACCCCAAAGCACTCACCAGAGGATCCCTCGGCGGTCGTGCTGGAAAGAAGTCGTGCAGTCTTGAAGATGGCCGGTCCCTCGAGGTCTCGTCGCACCCACGGTTCTCAGCTTGGCTGTAGAGGTGGGTAGAGGTCAGAGGTGCCAGGGAAGCCGGTTCTCGTCGAGCTGGGCAGTCGGATTCCGGAGGAAGGACTTGCAGCAGACCGCAGTGTTCTTAAGATGGTGCCTGCGGATGCAGGGTGACTACTCCTTAGTCACAAGGGAGAATCTTGAAGAAGAAATCTTGATGTCCTTTCGTAGAAAGTCGTGTCTTGATTCCAAAGATGATCTAATTTGGAAGGGGGCCTGCTCCTACCTTTATCTGGGAAAAGGGGGCTGGCACGCGACTAAGTCCTGCCCTATGGGTGGGACCAGGAGGGGGGTGGTTACACCCCTCTCCTTTGGCGGGCTTTCTCCAGCCCAGGGTCTGGTGTGCCCCTGGAACTGGTTCAAGCCGGCCTATGCACAGTGAGCACCGGGGTGCCACTTGCAGTCACCTTCCTCTGTAGCCCTGCCTACCTAGAATACACAAAACCCTGTCTGGGACGGTGCTGGCACCGCCCCTGGCAGGAAACCCTTGTCCTTGCCTCCTGCTCTGGGAGGACTCCCAGCAGCAGGAGGGCAGACTTGTGTCTCGGTGGCAGCATCCATTTTGTGGAGCTAAGGCTCTGCTTGACTTTAACCGGGGTTACAGGTTACATACATGTCGTGTCCCTCTAGAAGGGTGGAATGCTAACCCCGTCGCCAGAATTGGCGAGGGGTTAGTATTCCAATTCGTATGACACCTCACTCGACATGTTTTGATAAAGCGATACCAGAGTTGGCATATAACCGCGAGGATTATAATGCACTTAAGAGTATATGGTATGCGATATCATGGAAACGGCTAAGGGATAGATCTCGAAAGCCGCAGACAGGCTCAGCTCATGCCAGAGCACCATCTCACACGATTCCAAGCACTCTGCCTTCAGGATTGTTAAGGCCTGCCATAGGAGTGACTGATAGGAGATCTGTGTGTCCATTTTAGGGTTAGATATAGGTATACTATATCTAAAGCAAAGGGTGAGTACACCACCTTGACCCAGCTGTCGTGCAGCCAGTTGTGTCAGTTTAGTTAGTCAGTCCAGGGGTGGCACAATACATGCTTCAGCCCCTGGGAGACTTCTGGGTGCACCTCAGCCCTGGGTACAGGGACTTAGAGAGGGCCCAGGGCCAATTCAGTACCTGAGTACAATTTGGATAGAGAGAACAGCTAGGCTGTGGGTCTGATTAGCAGGCCCACAGCCAGGGAAAGTCGTAAACCAGTGCAGCAAAAAGCAAAAATCTGGGTGATCATAGGATTGCAGACCCTACTCTCCTACAGTCACCCTGACTTTTTGCCTGTGTCATTATGTTTTTCTGACTAGTCTGATTGGGATCCTGTCAATCACAGACCCCATTATCTGTGCTTCGTCCCTAAATTGGACATGGTAAGTACTAAGGTACACTCCAAATTGCCTACTTTCGTCCCCCTTTATGTCCCTAGTATATGGTACTAAGGTACCCAGGGCATAACCAGGGGTCTTCCCTGGGCTGAAACATGTATTATGCCACCCATGAGAGACCACTCAAATTGTGACAATAGGCCTGCCATTGCAGCCTGTGTAAGCTGGTGCTAGCACCACTTACAACAGATATGTTTCCTTATATCTGAGGCCACTGCACTTAAAACCTATAAGTCACCCCTAAGGCAGGCCTTTCAATCCTGAAGGCAGGGTGCTCAGTTCTAAGTGTGTGGGTGCCCCTGCATGAGCGGTACACCTCTAAATCATTTGGTGTCCATTCTCCCGGGTTGTAAGTGCATCAGCCATTTTGATATATAGAGTAGCCATATGTCATATTGCAATGACCATCTCTAAACTGGCTGTAACAAGCTCTGTCGTGTTTGCTATCAAACATGTTGGAATCATACCCCCATACCGTAAACGACATGGGAGGTATGATTCCATGCACTGTAAAGCTCCTCCTGCTCTGATAAGCAGGAAGGAAAACTTTCTAAGGTTGCGCTTGGGGGTAATTGTGATGAGTACCCATCTTCCACCATGGGAAAGGAAAGGAGGCACTCCGACCTGTCGCCTATGCGGAAGTGGAAAGGAAGACATCACTCGCGTCATCTGCATCTGCCCCAACTTGAAGGACATAAGATGCGCCTTGTTACATCCCTTTTTTAGGAATTAGGGCATCCGGTCCTGTAGGCAGGCAGTGAAGCTTAGCTACAATCCCATTGACGTTCAGCTTAACTGTCGGCTAACAAGATTTTTTGAGACGGTAACTAAGAGTCTTAAAACCCTGTCGTTATCCGAAATACGCTAATAGGCTTCATAAGTACAATATTAATAAATAAATAATATCTTGTTTTAGTTGCACTAGCACTTTAATCACCAAACCTCTAACTTGGACAACGGACTTGGTTAAGCTGTGCCATCTGACCTGAGAAGTTGTTGTAGTCAATGGCAGATAGCACTATATGATGACGTAAGAGCCTAAGAGAATCTCTTTTAAAACAGCCTATTGTATAAATTAGGAATATGTTATTGATGACCTTTGTTACTTTATGCGGCTTTTAATTGTTTTTAATTTTATTTAATTGTGTACAATGGGAATCTTTTTTTTATGTGTTTGCAAAGATTTTAACTAATCAAGCAAAATAAAATATTTTCTTAGTTCTCGTGGTACCAGTCTTATAGACCCGAAGAGCAAACTATGGCTGCTGCCAACCAGAGACACGATTCTGCATTTCTGCTGCTGAGCCAAGCTCAAGCAGAGAAAGGTAGGACAGTAACTATCCTGTCAGACATGACTTAGTGTATTGGGACAAGGTGGCGGCATTTGCCAGCGCCACTCAGCCTGCTTGAAGGGCACATTTAGTGCCCTCCTTGCATACTCCAGTTCAAACCAGTTCATGGAGCCGTTGGATACCGCTCAGGTGCGAAACTGGACAAAGGACATGAGAGTATATTCCCCACTCTCCAGCCCCTCCTTTGTGAGGGACCTCATTCAATCCTATAGCAGGGTGCTCGGTTCTAAGTGTGAGGGTGCCCCTGCATAAGCTGTACACCCCTACAACATTTGGAGTCCATTCTCCCGGGTTATAAGTGCATCAGCCATTTCGATATATGGAATAGACATGCGTCATTATGCGATGATCATCTCTAAACTTTCTGTAACAAAACCTGTCATGTTTGGTATCAAACATGTTGGAATCATACCCTCACACCGTAAATGGTGTGGGAGGTGTAGGAGAGTATGGTCTGCTATCCTATGGTCACCCCATTTTTTTGCTTTTTGCTTCACTGGTTTTCGACTTAATGTGGCTGTGGGCCTGCTAATCAGACCCACAGCCCTGCTGTTCTCTCTAAATTCACAACCATGTACTTTAGGTACATCACCAATTGGGATTGGGTCACCTTATAATCCCCTGTACAGTGTACTATAGGTACCCAGGGCATAGGTGCATCCAATGCCTACCAGGGGCTGCAGCATATCTTTTGCCACCCCTGGCTGGCCATCCAAACTGACACAACTGGCTGATCACTCAGCTGGGGCAAGGTCGTGTAATCACCCCTTGCTTAGATATAGTATACCTATGTCTAACCTTATAATCTGGACACATATGCACCTATAAATCACTCCTATGGCAGGCCTTAACAATCCTGAAGGCAGAGTGCTTGGTTTTATGTGAGATGGTGCTCTAGCCTGAGCTGAGCCTGTCTGCAGCTTTCGGAGCCATGTTCTTATAGCTGTTCCAGGATATTGCCATACCATATACTCTTAGGTGAATTATGAACCTCGCGGTTAAATGCTATCTTTGGTTTGGCTTTATCAAAACACGTCGTGTAAGGTGTCATACGCTTTGGAATACTACCCCCTCGCCAATTCTGGCGACGGGGGTAGCATTCCACCCTTCTAGAGGGAGAAGACATGTTACTTTCCTTAATCCCGGTTAAAGTTAACCAGAGCCTCAGCATCACAAAATGGATGCTGCTGCTACAGACACAAGTCTGGCCTCCTGCTGCTGGACGAAACTCTGGCAGGGGAAGCCTGGACAATAGGTTTCCTGTCACAGGGAGATGCTAGCACCACCCCAAACAGGAGATAGCGGATTGGGGCAGGGAGGGATGAATGAAACTAGACACTGCCTGGGGCACACAAGGTGTCCCATGCATAGGCCAGTTCAAACCGGTGCTGGGGCACTCCAGCCCCAGCTCTGGCGCGAAACTGGACAAAGGGAATGGGGTGTAACCACCCCCTACCTAGCAGGTAATCCAGCCCCTAGATTTGGTATATAGGTAGGAGCTGTGTCCTTAGACTTTAGATAATCCTGACTGAAACTCTGATACGAAACTCTGGACCCTTCGACATCCTACTCGACGTAGAAGACTGAAGAAGCTCCCTTGTGGTCAAGGAGTGACCACCCTGTGCAAGCAGGCACCATCCAGCGCTCAATGGTTTGCTTTGTTGTTGCTCCAGCCGGAGCTCGAACGACAGAGCCTGACAAGAACTGGACTTCCAGACATCCAACAGCCCGATCCACAGCCACAGCAAAGCTGAGACGCGTGGAGGCGACGAGAGACGTGGGACCGGCCATCTTGGAAAGCCAGCGAATCGCTTTCCGTGCAGCTTCTGAGGCACCCTCGAAGTTGTGCATTGGGGATTGAGAAGCCCCAGCCCCGAGCATCCTTTGCACCGAAGATCACCTCTCCACACTCACCGAGTGCTGCGGGGGCCCTTTTGCATTTTCCTGCTCGACGCGTCTGTCCGGTCACTTGCCTGTTGGCTAGTGGCCTCTGTGACGACGAAACCTTTGATTTACACTGCTTCTCTGGTTGCTCCAGACTGGCCTTAGCCCGGACCGGCTCATTTCTGAGGGCTGGAGAGGTTCCGGTATCAGTGTAGCCAGCTTTGAGCGGAGAAGCTGCCAGTACATGATGATCTGCCGACACCGACCCTGCTGTGAACGGACGGCGCGCAGAACCAGCGGGGCCGTGCTGGTACGCTCAAGACTGCAGGCGAGAAAGCGAGTGTCCGCTGCGGCAAGAGTCTGACCTTTGAGCTGCTCGGAGATGGAGGTGACCTCGGTGAAGTCATCAATGAGATTGACGCCACCGGGGCAGAGAGACTGCGAGCACAGGAGCCTGGTGAGGAGCTGCGGTTGGAGGTGGGCCCGCCATTTTGAGTGAGCGGCATACCAGTCCTTGGACCCGGAGCGGCGGCAGCTGCGGGCCGCTCCGGGCCCCTCCGCGCTCCTCCACAGGAGAATCGCATTGGGAGCCCGGCGGGGTACGTGAGCAAGATGCACGGCGGTCTAGCACCCGGACAGAGCGGAGGCGAGTGACGGAGCGGCCGTGACTAGGCCCAACCCCTCCCCCCTGCTCGGCCTCGCGGGCCGCGAGGGCCTGGAAGGAGCCTGGCATTGTGGAGCTTGGGTGCGCGGAGGGGGCCGAGAGAGGCGCAGGCCGGCGGTGCGAGACGCCCGAGGCCGCGCCCGAGCACAGAGAGGCCCGCTCATCTCCATCGAATCCGGTGGGCCCGTGGCTGACATCAGCGCAGTGGGCCTGCTGAGACGGCACGAGCGGCGGTGGCCTGGCGACCGCCCTGCGGCTAGGAACCGAGGTGGTGCGGAGGAGTGGAGTAAGGACCGCAATTTTGGGGCGGTCATATCAGGAGAACTCTGCGGGCAGCAAAGGGACTGCACTGATGAGAAGGAGGCAAGGTTTCAATGCTGCGACGATCCACCAGAGGTATGAGCCCGCGATATGGCTGGAGGAGTGACCCGACCTGCCATCGTGTGCATGACCCAAGGAGCGCTATTGAGTCCCGGAGGACCGGGTGGCCTGCGGCTCCGGCGGCGGGCCTACTACCAATCCGACATAGTGGACCTCACTGGAGGAGCCTGGAGTTTGAGGTGACCTGCAGAGCGACACGGTAGGCCTGGGCAGTGCGGGCGGGGTCTGACTGAGGCTGAGGAACTAAGCAGCAGTACCTCAGGAGGAACATCGGTCTGTGGCTCGGCCTTGAGGAGGAGACGCCCTGGGCCCCGGATCTTTGGAGGGGGGTCTGCAGTTGCGGCTGCGATTGCCGAGGCCAGACAGACAGCGCATGGAGGTGGGGCTGCTTGGGCAGAAAGTGAGTGCCAGAGGCCTGGCCGAGTGAGAGGGGTGAAACCACTGAGGCAGTGGTTGGCGAGGGCGGCGGCCGGAGTTAAGCCCACCAGTCGATCTACACCTAGCTGAGGGAGTCAGAGCGAAGCATGTGGCGCCGCCACATAGCCGCACCTACTCAGGGGCACGGGAGTCTATTGCCAGAAGAGTGGGGCGAGGAGGCCCTACATCGACGGTAGCTCACCCCGGAGCTGGGCTGACGAAGTGACTAACCTTGGCACCACCTACTATTTAATCCAACATTGGGCCTCCCCAGAGACTTTAAACTTCAGGGCCAGCACACGCCGATAGGCGGGGTTCACTCTCGCAGAGAGATCAGGTTGGTGGTGGTCGCCTACGACTCTTTCAGATCCCAGGGAGGCGAGCTATGTCCTCCGCAGGGAGACGCAAAGACAAGACCATTAAAGACTTATTTGCGAAGTCACAGACCAGACAGGCAACCTCCAGCATGGCGACGGGCACCGCTGCCCAGACATCAACGTGCGCAGAGGGTGCAGAGCCCATCACCAAGGCGTTACTTGAGTGCATGTTCGTAGCTCTACGTGAAGATATTCACACACTCAAGAAAGAGTTCACCACGGTAATCAAGGAGGTTCGTCGAGACATGACGCCATTGGAGAACGGGTCGCGGACTTGGAGGGCAAGGGTGATGGGAGAGACACGGAACTGGCGGCACTGCAGCAAGAAGTTCTCAGGATCCACGATCAACAGGTAGATCTCCAATCCCACCTGGAAGATCTAGAAAAATGCTCTCGGCACCATAGCATCCGGATCTGGGGAGTGAAGGTGGACGATGGCTCGAAGGACCTTTTCACATACACGAAGGAGCTGTTCAACCATATCCTAGGTAGGCCCCTGGAAACTGAACTACGCATAGACCACGCGCATAGAGTCGGACCACTGCGTGCTCCATCGCCCCCCCCGTCCCCGTCCCCCCCCCCCCCGTCGGACAACCTGGTCTGTGTCCAAGAGTACCGCACCAAGGAAGCCATCCTCCAAAAGGCGCATCAAATGCACCCGTTGGAGTTTTGGGGCCAGATGCCGGTTCTGTTTCAGGACTTATCTGCGCTTACTTTGCAAAAACGTAGAACCTTCAAGCCAATCACTCAGCATCTTCAGCAGCACAACATATCCTACAGCTGGGGCCATCCATTCCATCTGGTGTTTCGTAAGGATAACAAACTATACCAAATGCGTTCCCTGAGGGAGGCCTGTGAGTTGCTGGGGGTGAATGTCCCGAAGGAAGAGAGTGAAGACGAGAACACTAGAGACGCTTCAGCCGACTCTGGGTATCGCTGGCGCATGCAGGGTCGTAGGCGCCGACCCAGGAAACCCCCTGCTGCAGACATCACACAAGGCCAGAAATTGGCTCTTCCGGCAATCGCTGCGGAATTGGCCAACCTCTCAACGAGCTGATATCGGACATCACTTATAGTCGGCTGTCTGATTTGTTAATAGCCAGGTCGTGGGCGGGAGGAGGGGTGATTTGTTGGTAATCTAACCCCATATACGTTTTCACTGATCGTCGAGGGACAATGGACTATGGGGGACAGTCCCCTCTTTTCAACTGTTCTCATGTTGCGTTGCTGTTTCTTGAGTGGGGGGGTTGTGAGGTGGGTTCTGGGGTTCCATGTCCACTTTCCTTTTAGAGCCAGGCCAGACCAACTCGCCTGCGGGGTCCTCGGCCATCTGGGCGTTTTAAACCCTTGTTGTATAGTGAGTGGCACAGTATTTATGCTCTCTATCCTTTTTAGTACCTACTATCTCGGCCACCATGCTTAAGATCCTGACCCTGAATGTGCGGGGTCTTAACAATTCGGTAAAACGTAGGGCTGTCCTGTCGTGCCTAGAAAGTACCCAAGCAGATATCTGTCTCCTGCAGGAGACCCACCTTTTAGCAAGGGACTGCAACCGCCAGAGATCCCTGAAATTCCCCACCCAATTCTTTTCTTCAAGTCCTCCTAAAACAGCGGGGTGGCGATTCTAGTAGCTCAGCGGTTTCGGGGGGAGGTCCTTCAAAAGGAAGCTGAGATCAAAAGGGAGGCTCCTGATTTACCGTTTTGCCATTAACGGCCTGACTCTTACCATCGGCCCTATCTATGCCCCTAACAAAGGCCAGGAGAAGTTCTTACACGACGCCCTCTCGAAAGCTACTGACACGACAGACCGGCACATCATACTAGGGGGAGACTTAAACCTAGTTTTTGATAACAATACCGATAGGTCGTGTCAACGCACCCAGCAGACGGGCGCTATTTCCAAGGAGGGACTTGCACGGATTCGTGATCTGGGACTATGTGATCTCTGGCGCGACTTACACCCTCACGAGCGAGAATATTCATACTACTCCAATGCACACAAGATGTACGCGAGACTAGACAATTTTTTAGCATCTACACCAACGCGCGCACTCACATCTGTGGTTGAGATAGGAGTTGCCTCCCTATCGGATCACGCACCGTTTATTGCAACTCTCACTCTTCCACCACTATCTTTGCCCTCCAGGGTATGGCGTCTTAGGGATCCGCACCTCCATCGGGCAGATGTATTGAAGCGCATACAGGATTCCATTACTGAGTACCTCTCACATAACCCCAACTCTGACACAACCCTTGCAACACAGTGGGCAGCGCTGAAAGCAGTCTTGCGGGGGGAGTTCATTGCTATTTCGGATTCGGTCACCTTGCCAGTTCTAGCCCAGGCCCAAGCCGACCACCTCGACAGGAATATACATACGGAGGAGGTCATTGTAGCCATCTTCTGTCTTAAACCGGCTAAAGCCCCAGGACCGGATGGCTTTTCCGCTATTTTTTATAAGACGTTCTGTGTCACCCATGCCCCTTTGCTCACCAGACTGTTTAATTCCTTCGCAGACCCAGGGGCGATCCCGAGCGACCTCTCGGAGGCATCTATAGCGGTCATCCCTAAGCCCGGGAAGGATAAATCTAGGTGTGGAGCATACATACCGCCCAATCTCTCTCCTCAACATAGACCTTAAATTATATACCGGCATTCTCGCTGCCCGCCTTGGCCAGCATATGCCATGGCTTATAAACCCGGACCAAGCGGGGTTCATCCCTGAGCGCCAGACGTCCGATAACACCAAACGGGTTCTCCATCTTGTGAGAAGTTGGCCTGGTATATGATGTTCACTATTCTAGTTAGCACTTTGCACCAGTCCAAACAACCCTTATGGTGATGGTTGTAAAGTCAACCTTATAGACAAGCTATCCTAGTGGTAGCATGGACAAAAGCAGTCTTAGGCTAAACTCAAGAGGGCATGTGAAGCCAGTTGTTTTACCATATGCAATCCTTTTAATACCAAATGAAAGGACACCGCACAGGTTATATATTCAAAATATATGTATTTATTTCTAAATAAATCTCCTTAACTCATTATGAGCACAGGAGCACAAGCGTATAACAAATGACTTAATATAACATACAATAAGTTGCACAATATGGATAGGCCCTGGTGGCCCGCTAAACCATATACTAAAATAGTGGTATAAGAACCACGTCACGAACAATGGTAAGGCCTGGGGCCTTGGGAATCGCTGGGGCTACACTGGACTAACAGTAGTTAGGAAGCAGGAGGCCCACAGGATGCGGGTGCAGTGTCTAAATGCACACGCGTGCACACATAGAAGTCAATAGGTACGTAAAAGTTAGAAAGTTAAAGGTTTGGAAGTCTTCCGACTGGACTAGAACTTAACCACTGGAAACTAGGACACTAGAGGTGTAAATCTGCACAGGAGCACCGCAGTACTCACGTTACCTCACCCACAGGAAGCGGGTGCCTAGGTGTCAAAGTGTGTCAGGTTTCGTCGTGGAGATCTATGGAGCCTTGGAGAAAAGATGCTGCAGGCGACCAGGAGAGAAGAGTCCGGTTGGATCCAAGGGTGGATCGAAGATGTAGAGTACATGAAAGCAGAGGGGACAGAGTCTGGGTCACTAGCAAGTGACCAGGAAGGAACCAGGAAGGAACCAGGCGATGTCGGGAAGCAATCAGGTGATGTCGTGAAGCTTGTCTCAGCAGCCACGTGGACCAGGAGGTGTCGACGACGACCAGGAGCTGGATACGGACTGTCCCATGAAGGCTCTCGCTGTCGGCAGTGTCGGTTCTCGAATCGGAGTCAACAGGCCTTGGCAAATGCAACCCACGCAGGAATCAAAGATGGCTTCTTAATCAGACCAGCAAGGTCTGATGGGCTGCTCCTTTTCAGGGGAGCGAGGGCCAGTCTGGAGCAACCAGACCAGCAGTGTAATTCAAAAGTTTTGTCGTCACAGAGGCCACTAGCCAACGGGCAAGTGACCGGACAGACGCGTCGAGCAGGAAAATTCAAAAGGGCCCACGCAGCACTCGGTGAGTGTGGAGAGGTGATCTTCGGTGCAAAGGATGCTCGGGGCTGTGGCTTCTCAATCCCCAATGCACAGCTTCGAGGGTGCCTCAGGAGCTGCACAGAAAGCACTTCGCTGGCTTTCCAAGATGGCCGGTCCCACGTCTCTCGTCGCCTCCACGGGTCTCAGCTTTGCTGGGGCCGTGGATCGGGCTGTTGGATGTCTGGAAATCCGGTTCTTGTCAGGCTCTGTCGTTTGAGCTCCGGCTGGAGCGACAACAAAGCAAACCGTTGAGCGCTGATGGTGCCTGCTTGCACAGGGTGGTCACTCCTTGACCACAAGGGAGATTCTTCAGTCTTCTACGTCGAGTAGGATGTCGAAGGGTCCAGGGTTTCGTATCAGAGTTTCAGTCAGGATTATCTAAAGTCTTGGGACACAGCTCCTACCTTTATTCCAAATCAAGGGGCTGGATTACCTGCTAGGTCCCTCCTATGGGTGGGACCCAGGAAGGGGGTGGTTACACCCCTTTCCCTTTGTCCAGTTTCGCGCCAGAGCTGGGGCTGGAGTGCCCCAGCACCGGTTTGAACTGGCCTATGCATGGGACACCTTGTGTGCCCCAGGCAGTGTTTAGTTTCATTCAGCCCTCCCTGTCCCAATCCACTATCTCCTGTCTGGGGTGGTGCTAGCACCTCCCTGTGACAGGACACCTATTGTCCAGGCTTCCCCTGCCAGAGTTTCGTCTAGCAGCAGGAGGCCAGACTTGTGTCCGTGGCAGCAGCATCCATTTTGTGATGCTGAGGCTCTGGTTAACTTTAACCGGGATTAAGGAAAGTAACATGTCTTCTCCCTCTAGAAGGGTGGAATACTACCCCCGTCGCCAGGACTGGCGAGGGGGTAGTATTCCAAAGCGTATGACACCTTACACGACATGTTTTGATAAAGCCAAACCAAAGGTAGCATTTAACCGCGAGGTTCATAATGCACTTAAGAGTATATGGTATGGCAATACCCTGGAACAGCTATAAGGAATGGTTCCGAAAGCTGCAGACAGGCTCAGCTCATGCTAGAGCACCATCTCACATAAAACCAAGCACTCTGCCTTCAGGATTGTTATGGCCTGCCATAGGAGTGACTTATAGGTGCATATGTGTCCAGATTATAAGGTTAGACATAGGTATACTATATCTAAGCAAGGGGTGATTACACGACCTTGTCCCAGCTGGGTAATCAGCCAGTTGTGTCAGTTCGGATGGCCAGCCAGGGGTAGCAAAAGATATGCTGCAGCCCCTGGTAGGCATTGGATGCACCTGTGCCCTGGGTACCTATAGTACACTGTACAGGGGCTCATAAGGTGACCCAATCCCAATTGGTGATGTACCTAAAGTACATGGTTGTGAATTTAGAGTGAGAACAGCAGGGCTGTGGGTCTGATTAGCAGGCCCACAGCCACATTAAGTCGAAAACCAGTGAAGCAAAAAGCAAAAAATGGGGTGGCTATAGGATAGCAGACCCTACTCTCCTACACATCTCATCGAGTAGGCCACACGTATCCCGGGATAGTATATGATGCTCACTATCGACGCAGAGAAAGCGTTTGACCGCGTTCACTGGCCCTAATTGGAGCAGGTTCTGGAGCCCACGGGGATGGGAGAGTGATTTCGCACATACATCCTCAATTGTTACAAGTTTCCTACAGCCGTAGTCTGCGTGAATGGGCATACGTCCTCTTGTTGAAAGAGGCATGAGGCAGGGGTGCCCTTTGTCACCCCTCCTCTTTGCCCTCTATATGGAACCGCTGGCTATGAGACTGAATCAGAATCCAGCTGTTACCGGGATAAAATCTGGTGGATATGTTCACACAATCTGCCTATACGCGGATGATGTGTTGATATCACTTGCCAACCCAAGGACTGCACTGCCGGCATGTCTGGCGGACTTAGACGCATTAGCCCAGGCGGCAAGATTCAAGGTGAATGTGGACAAGTCGCTGGCCCTCGATCTCTCCTTGTCGAAACCCACCCGGGAACACCTGCAGAACTTGCTTCCTATTCAATGGGCAACAGACACGACTCCATACCTGGGTATCCAGCTGGTCCCCTCACTTCCTGCGGTAGTCACCACCAACTATGCACTCCTGAGTAGAAGGATCCGCAGGGAACTCGGCAGATAGAAGTACTACCCCATCTCCTGGTTCGGCAAAATTGCAGCGGTCAAAATGACAATTTTACCCCAGATCCTTTATCTCTTCCACACCATCCCTCTCTCGCCGCCGCAGGCTGGATACGACAGACACAAGCAGAGCTTGCACAATTCATTTGGAATGGTCGGAAGCCACGAATGCGGTGGGTGTTGACGACGCTTGCTCCGGAGGGGGGAGGGCTGAGGATTCCTGATCTTCAACTCTATTTTCAGGCCACTCAGTTGCGATACCTGGTGGAGTGGAGCCGAAGGGAGTCAGAGAAACACTGGCTGTTTCAAGACCAGACGGTAGTTGCGCGACCGCTGCAGGAAATTCCCTTCCTATGTAAGGCCCACAGGTCCCCTAATCTGTATGCCTCGTATATTACACGGGTTCCCTTCGAGGTATGGGACGCCACTAATCTCAAACACGAGCTTACGTCCCTTCCATCTCCACTTACCCCACTGATGAATAACCTTGAGGATGCGGTCGCCTTTGCAAGGTGGAGGCCTGCCGGGTGCTGCTTTTTGTATCATGTATATGGTGTTGAAGGGGTCATTCCTTTCCCCCAGTTGAGGCAGACATACGGGCTTCCAGAGACAGAAAGACTTCGATATGTCATGATTGATTGATTGATTGATTGATATCTACAAGTTAGACATTGGGCGCTTCAACCCCAAGTCCGCTCCGAAGCGGATAGACTCCTTTCCCCTTATGAACGATGGCTACTCACGCGCACATCAGATAAAAAACTCATCTCTGATCTGTATAAGATGTTGCAGGTACGCCTCACACACACTTACAACCCCAGTAAGGCGCGATGGGAGAGGGAGCTAGGCAGAGTGCTCAGCCAGAAGGAGTTGGACAACATATACTTCAGGGCCCGACATTCTGCTTACCACATGGGGCTCACCGAGACCCTCACGAAGGTAGTAACATATTGGTACTACACCCCGGAGCTCTTACACGCAATGTATAAAGCACAGGAGGCGACATGTTGGCGTGGCTGTGGCCAAGTAAGCACCTTAGTACACTTATGTGAGAGTGTGAGCATGTCCGGTCCTACTGGATTCAGGTCTTGGATGAGGTGGACAAGCATTTTGAGATTGAGATCCCGCGCTTCCCAGCATATGTCCTGCTCGGTCTCCCCAATCCTCTGATGTACCCGCTGCGGTCTCGTAGAGGCAGGCAGATAGCAATAGTGTTGGGGTCGGCGACACAAAACATACTCATACATTGGCGTACTCTCAATGCCCTGACATTCACAGGTTGGCTACATCGTCTGTGGCATGTCCTTGGAATGGAGAAACTGACACTTACCTTGGCAGGGGAAGGGTATAAATACAACGAACTGTGGCAACCCTTTTTGTCACTACTGGCCACGGAACTCAGAGAGATCACCTGCCCCAGATATCTTAGCCTACTGCGCCTCACCGGGTCTCAGGGAACAACCTGAAGGGGGGAGGGAGTACCGAATGGGCTTGGGAAGCTTAGGCAGTGGACATGGAACACAGGGAGGGGGGAGGGAGTGGGTCGAATGGAAGGGGGGGCGTTTATGGGGGTTGTTTATTTTTTTTTTGTTAGAAGTATACTTGTAAGCGACACTATTTGAAGATGCACCTACTGTCGAGTTTTCGCCTTGAAATTGCTTGATATGATTGCATATTCCAAAACTTTGATGGTTGGTAGCTGACTACACGCTACTATGTTTAAGTGTTGCAAACTTAAAACAATAAAGACTTAATTTTAATCAGCATATTCACTTTTGTGTGTTTTGTTTCACTGCAGACTGGTCAAGACAACTATGAGCCGGCTGCCACATCAGAAAATGACCCCACCATAAAGAAGGTGGTGATGGAGCGAGACATGTACGAGATGAAGAAGGAAGTCTCAATGGTAAGGTGTTGTGCAACGGGAAGCTGGTGTCATCATGGTTGTATTATACACAGGTGGTACCATGGAATAGCCTCAATGCGCAAGGTTCTCTTAAGATGGCGGCCACCACCTCAGATCCATGCAAGGTTTCCCTAGTATGGCCGTCACCTCCGCCTCAGACCCCTCCAAGGCTTTCCTGAGCTGGCAGCTGTAAGAGGATGACTTAGTATATGGTGCACCTGTGTAGGAAAGTGCCCCACTTTTTGCCTGACATCTGATGCAACGTGACATGATGTTCCATGGATCCCTGCCAATCAGATTCCCAGGGCCGGTGTTCTTTCCCAAGAATGTACCTTTGTAACCACATTTGGCACCTCCCTGGCCACTGCAAGGCCCTTGTAAAAGGTACAAAGGGTACCAAAGCCACTGTGACCAGGGATAGGCCTCCAAGGGCTGCACACCTATTGTGCCACCCTCAGGGGCCCTGCACCGTAACACATACACACTGCCACTGCAGGCTGCTTTTTTGATGCACAGAAAATTGAAGAGTCAACATGGTACACATCCCTGTGTGCCATGCCTGCAATCCACTGCCTTAGGCCTAGGTACGTCACCCCTCTAGTAGGGAGCACTAGCCCTAAGTTGAGGGTACAGAGGCATGGGCCCTGTACCCCTACAGTGTATAAGTCAATATTTAGACATTGTAAGTGTAGTAAGGCCATAAAGAGAATATGGTCTTGGAGTTGGTCACAACAAACTCCACAGCTCCATAATGGCTTTACTAAAAAGTGGGAAGTTTGGTAGCAAACTTCTCAGCACATCAAACCCACACTGATGCCAGTGTGGGATTTAATGTAAAAAGCACTTAGAGGTAGTGTAGGAAAGTAGGATCTGCTTTCATGGTTATCCCCACTTTTTTCCTGATGTTATGCGGTGCTTGGCTGCAGGGTCGGACTGGCTGTAGCTGGCACCGGGCTTTGCAGCAGTGTTGCTATATCTGCCCTGAGTAACAAAAGCGGGAGCAGTGCTTTCTACAAGCACCCCAAGGGGCCGGTGGAGCAGCAATCTGCCACGGCTGGTTGCTGTTCCCAGTCCAGCCCTACTAGGCTGGCAGTGTGTTGCATGAATGGCTCTTGGCATCATCACCTGGCTCCGATGTGCCGCTACCTGTCTTGTCAAGCTATGATTTAAACTTTGAAGCACTCCAGAGAACTGGTTATAAGCCCCATAGATGGCTTCACACATCAGAGGCCACTGCTGTTTTAACCACTGCCTCGTGTGGTAAGCATGAAAGATGCATGTACAACATGTAAAGTAATCCTTAGAATGAACAATGTCCGTTAGGCGATGCCGCTGAGCACACGTGAGGTACAGGATAGTGTTGCTGGGCACACACAGGGCAGTGCTGCTGAGAACGCACAGGGTAGTGAGGCAGTGCTGCTGAACACGCACAGGGTAGAAGGCAGTGCTACTGAGAATGCACAGGGCACGCAGCAGTGCTGCTGAAAACCCACAGGGTATGAGGCAATGTTGCTGAGAACAAACGCGGTATGAAGCACTGCTGTGAACACATACCCAGGGCAGTCGTGCTGAGCACACAGATAATTAGGCAATGCTGCTGAGTACAGCGGCGTAATGAAACTTGAGGGCCCCCTTGTAAGTTAAATGAGGGGGGCCCTACGTTCCAGACCCATTCAAGCCTGCTACCCATGCTCAGTTCTCAGTGCCAGAGGGGGTCCCCTGGAGATCTGCCCTCCCAGGCACCACAGAACCTGCAGGGGCTGCCGTTACGCCACTGGCTGTGCACAGCACATGGGGCAGTGCTGCCAAGCACACACGGGACCTTGAGCGGTGCATCGGAACACACATGGGGCGGTGGTACTGACCATCTACAGGGGAGGGGCAGCCGTACTGAGCACAATCAACCAGAGCAATATAGCGGGCAAGACACAAATGGGACACAGAAGGAGAAAGAAAGCAGTGATAAATGGAGAAAGAAGGGATGACAAGTGTTGTGGGAGGGATAGGGAGTGGGGAGAGAGGGCACAGCCAATCAGTGAACCCTTTGGTACTGTAACCTCTCTGTAAGCTGCCGACTTGGGAGCTGGGGACCCATGTTCGAGCCTTGTCTTAATATTTTGTAAATATTTTTTGATTTTTCTCAGTAAATTACTCCTCCCCCCTGCCCGCACAAATGTAATTGAAAGAAAACTAAATGTTGCCATATTTTGGCTAATTTCTGGTTCTCTTCCAGGGGATCCTCATCAAAGTCAAAAGCATTAGAATATTCCCGCCCATGCGCGGGACCCCGGAAACACTATATTATATGTGCCCCACATATATATAACTATATATATACACACACATCGTCGTGGGCGCCGTGATGACGTCGTCAGAGTACTTAGACGGCCCCTCCGCGTGCTGACGTCAGTTCTTCTTTTTTCCGCGCCAGCAAGCGCAGATCTGGAAAAAGCAGTAACCCTTAGTCAATTTTTGACTAACTTTTTGGATCTTTTTGATAATTTTTCGAAGTCTTCACGACTCCGATCGGTGCCGTAGGGATGCCCAGCTTTAAGCACTGCAAGGATTGCGACCGCACGATGTCGGTCACGGATCCCCACCACCTGTGCCTAACTTGTCTAGGCGTCGACCACGACGACAAGGCCTGCTCCGACTGCCGGGCCCTCTCTTCGAAAGCCAGGCGGGAGCGGTCCCGCAGGCGACTTGAACTCCGGCAGTCGGTCCCGCGCCGCGAGAGGTCCCGGTCCCTTGGGAGGTCGAGGGACAGGTCGCGGGCTCGGAGCCACCACAGTTCCGAGAGTAGGCCGCACTCCTCCGGGTCGAAGTCGTCGTCAGGTAAGAAGCACAAGAAGTCCAAGAGGCGTCATCGCTCTTCGGACTCCCCCCGACGCTCGCGCGATGCGGCCGGGGGTTCGGGTGACACCACCCACGCGGCTCCGTTGGAGTCGCGGGAGCCACGTCCAGCTCCACACCCTCCGGTCCCTGGGCTAGACGCGACGCCGGAGGAGATCGGGCGCTTCCTCATGGCCATGAGGAATCTCTCTCCTCCGACGGGCTCCACGGCGCCTTCGGGCCCAGCGGACCCATCTGGGGCCTCTAGCGGGTAGGGGGCTTCGGCCCCGACGCCGCCAACGCCTTTGGGCCCGGCGCCGCTAGGCTCCACAATCCCGACACCGCCGGTGCCTTCGGGCCCGGCGCCGCTGGGTCCAGCGGCCCCGGCGGCGCCGCGGGACCCCGCTAGACCTTCTTCGGGATTTGGGTCGTCGCCGGTGGACCGTACGACCTCCCCGGCGTCGGACCATCAGGTGTCGCCTCCGGCGCCGCCCTCGGGCGGCGCCCTCGGGTGGCGTCGTCCCTGATTCCTCCTTCGTTCCTGTTCCGACGTCGGGACGGCCCCAATGGGCGCCGCTCCAGACATCGTTTGGAGAGTTTCACTTCTATGAACAGGCCCCATTGATTGAGAACCCTGAGTATCAGGAGATGGGTGATGAAGGGGATTGGGAGGGGTCTGAGGACTCTCTGACCCGAGAGTGTCAGTCTCATGAGGACTGGGCAGGAGACCTTGGGGAGGCCAGTGGCCTGGACACCTCTCCAGACACTGGTTTTGTCTCCCCTCCTACCGTGGCTTCGGAGGAGGGGGCAACCTACAGTGTGGTGTTGATGAGGGCTGCCAAGGCATTGGGCCTTGAGCTCGCCGTCGCGGCCGTGAGGACTAATCTCCTCACTGAGGTCCTTAAACCGCAGTCAAGCTCGGCCGAGCCTCTGCTGCCCTTTAATGAGGCCTTGACCGACGTTCTTCTGGGCACTTGGTCCAAGCCCGCTACGGGTTCGCCCGTAGATAGGAACGTGGCCAGACGCTACCGCCCAGCCCCGGGTGACCCATGTTTCCTGTCCACCCACCCCACCCCCGAGAGCCTGGTCATCCAGGCCTCCAATTCCCAGACCGCGTTCCCGTCGGCTCCGCCGGACAGGGAATCCAAGAGGTATGAGCAGTGTGGTAAAAAGATCTTCTCATCCCTTAGTTTGGGACTGCGGTCTTCTAACACCGCATGCCTCTTGGGCCGTTACACCCACTCTCTGTGGGATACGGTCGCGGAAGTGCTGCCAGAGTGTCCGTTGGAGGTACGGGCCAAACTCGGCCAAGCCCTTGTGGAGGGCCGGGATGCAGCCAAATATTCCATCCGGTGTGGGCTGGATACCACCGACTCGCTAGGTAGAGCGATGGCAACGACGGTGGCGGTCAGACGCCACACCTGGCTGAGGTCCGCCAACTTTTCGGCAGATGTCCAGAACACGTTGATGGACATGCTGTTTGATGGCCGTCGCCTCTTTGGCGACAAAGCAGACCATGCGCTTGAGCGCTTTAAGGACTCCAGGGCTACGGCCAAGTCCTTGGGCCTCTCGGCCCCGCGCCAGCAATCGGCTGCTTTTCACTCCTTTCGTGGCCACGGAAGGGGTGTACCCACACGTGCTGCCAGCCACGCTCCGCAGGGTAATACCCAACGCGGTGGCGGCCGTGGGAACCGCCGTCCTGACGGTAGGGGTCAACGGTGAGGTCAGTCCACACCTTCCCCCGCAGCACCCGCCTCAAAACCCTCCTAGTCCGTGCTTTCAGGCCCATGTGACGCCAGTGGGGGGCAGGGTTCGCCATCACCTCCTCCACTGGCGCACTGTCACATCGGACAGGTGGGTGCTGCAGATCGTCCGAAGGGGCTACTCCCTCCCCTTCGATGCGACTCCTCCAGCCATGCCACCGCAGAACCACCGTGTATCGGGGATCATTTGCGACTTCTGCAGGAGGAAGTTACGGCCCTCTTGGCCAAGGGGGCCATCGAGCGCGTTCCTGAGCCAGAAGTAGGGTGTGGTTACTATTCCCACTACTTTCTGGTACCCAAGAAGGGCAAAGGGGGCCTACGCCCTATCTTGGATCTCAGGAATGTCAACGGCTTCCTCTGGAAGGAGAAGTTCAAAATGCTGACACTGGCTCAGGTCTTAGCTGCCCTGGACCCAGGAGACTGGATGGTAGCGTTGGACTTGCAGGACGCTTATTTCCACATCCCCGTCCTGCCGGCCCATCGGCGCTACCTGCGGTTCACGGTTGGCCACGAGCACTTTCAGTTTACCGTGCTCCCCTTCGGCCTTACCAGCGCCCCACGGGTGTTCACGAAGGTGATGGCGGTGGTCGCAGCTCATCTGCGCAGGTTAGGGGTTTCAGTCTTCCGCTACCTCGACGACTGGTTGTTGAAGGCGGGCTCGCCGCAGACAGTCGTCAGCCACCTCCAGACTACGACAGATCTCCTGCACCAGCTGGGGTTCTCCATCAATGTGCCAAAGTCACACCTGTGCCCCTCTCAGAAGCTCCTCTTCATCGGAGTGGTTCTCGACTCGGCGCGGTTTCTGGTTTATCCACCCGATCAGTGGGTCCGGGATATTCAGGCTCTGATTCCCATCTTTCAGCCGTTATCCCGGGTCTCGGTCAGGTTGACACTGCGGCTTCTGTGGCTGATGGCCTCCTGCATCCTACTGGTGCATCACGCCAAGGGGCGGATGCGGGCTCTGCAGTGGGACCTGAAGTTTCAGTGGGCCCAGCATCAGGGCAACCTGTCCGACCACGTCCTGATCTCGGAGGGCACTGCGAGACAGCTGCAGTGGTGGCTCACGGACCGCGATTGGGTCAGCAGCAGATCCCTCTCCCTTCCCCAACCGGAGCACGTAGTTGTGACGGACGCGTCCCTCCAGGGCTGGGGAGGCCACATGGGAGAGGCGGAGATCAGAGGCCTCTGGTCTCCGGCGGAGGCCCGGCTCCACATCAACCTGTTGGAGTAACGGGCGATTCATCTAGCACTGAAGGCATTCCTCCCCTCTGTCCGGGGGAGTGTAGTGCAGGTGTTCACGGACAACACCACCGCCATGTGGTACTGCAACAAACAGGGCGGGGTGGGGTCGTGGACCCTTTGCCAGGAGGCTCTGCGCCTCTGGCAGTGGCTGGAACGCCAGGGCGTGACCCTGGTGGCTCAACACCTGGCAGGTTCTCTGAACGCCAGAGCGGACGAGCTCAGCCGTCGGTGCATGATGGATCACGAATGGCGTCTGAACTCGGACGTGGCGCAAGGCCTCTTTCAGCGATGGGGAGAGCCTTGGTTAGTTCTATTCGCCACCGAAGAGAACGCGCAATGTCATCAGTTCTGCACGTTGGAATTTCCAAGGCGGCACTCGCTCGGCGACGCTTTTCGTCGCGAGTGGAGTTGCGGTGTGTTGTACGCCTTTCCGCCTATACCACTTCTGCCCAGAGTGCTGAAGAAGATCAAGCGCGACCGGGCCCAAGTCATCCTTGTTGCTCCGTACTGGGCGAGAAGGTACTGGTATCCAGAGCTACTCAGTATGTCAGTCGATCCCCCGGTTCGTCTGCCTCTTCAGGAGGACCTTCTGTCGCAGCAGCTGGGGACGGTCCTCCACCCGAACCTGTCCAGTCTCCACCTCCATGCGTGGAGATTGAGTGGCGACAGTTGAGGCCATTTGACTTGCCTCCTGAAGTCTGTAACGTCATTCTGGCAGCCAGGCGTCCCTCCACAAAGTCTGTATACGCCTGCAGGTGGAACAGATTTGTGGCATGGTGCACAGCAAAGGCTGTGGATCCTCTTGCTGCCCCTCTCTCTGAGGTTCTTCTCTTCCTTCTTTCTCTTGCCCAGCAGGGCTCTGCTCTGGGCACTATCAAGGGCTACCTTTCTGCCCTTTCAGCCATTCTGAGGCTGCCTGATCAACCTTCTTTGTTCAAGTCCCCTATTGTAAATAGATTTCTAAAAGGCATCACACACATTTCCTCCTGTTCCTTTTCTGATGCCTCAGTGGGACTTGAACCTGGTTCTTACTTTTCTGATGTGCGCTCCCTTTGAGCCACTTCACAACTGTCCTCTCCGCCTTCTTACTCTGAAGACTGCTTTCCTGGTTGCCATCACCTCTGCCAGGAGAGTGAGTGAGCTCCAGGCCCTTTCTTGTACTCCATCTTTCCTTTCTGTCCATCCGGACAAAGTGGTGTTCCGTACTAAGCCATCTTTCCTGCCCAAGGTTGTCACGGCCTTCCACATCGGGCAGTCTATCACCTTGCCAACCTTCTTCCCGCCTCCGCATCCCTCTAAAGAGGAAGAGCGGCTCCACCGTCTGGACCCAAAACGTGCGCTCTCATTTTACTTGGATCGCACACGCCAGTTCTGGGTGGATGACCAACTCTTTGTTGGTTACGTGGGCGCTAAGAAGGGGAAAGCGGTGCACAAGAGGACCATTTCCCGGTGGATCATCTTGTGTATCCAGGCATGCTACTACTTGGCTAGAAAGGAGCCCCCTGTTGGATTACGGGCTCATTCCACCCGAGCCACGGCGACTACAACTGCCCTGGGCCGGGGTGTGCCCTTACAGGATATCTGTCAGGCAGCTACGTGGGCATCGCTGCACACATTTGCAAGACACTACTGCCTGGACAGTCAAGTCCGGAGAGATGGCTTCTTTGGCCGTTCCGTCCTCCAGGACTTTCTGGTGTGATTATTGGTTCGCAGACCCACCACCGGGGTTGGTATTGCTGGGGTATCTATTCTAAGGTAAGGAATCTAATACTAACGTGTCTCTTTCAGATGCACAAGTTACTACTTGTGTAACGATATATCTGTAAGAGACATTAGTTAGTATTAGATTCCTTACCGACCCACCCATCCTCCCCGTTCTGCGAACCGATATCTAGGGTTAGGGTTACCCCCCTTTCAGGGCCCTAGTTTCAATGGCACCAGTGTTGGTTTTTAACATGGCTCTGCGTATCTGGCGCGGAAAAGCTGTGTCTAAGAACTGACGTCAGCACGCGGAGGCGGCGTCTAAGTACTCCGGCGACGTCATCACGGCGCCCACGACGCCGACGACGGACGCGGAGCCGCAGACGACGCCTACCGACGCGCAAGGGTACTGCTACGCAAAAGTTTCCGGATCCAGTCTGACGCCTGGGGATATTCTAAGGTAAGGAATCTAATACTAACTAATGTCTCTTACAGATATATCGTTACACAAGTAGTAACTTGTGCTTTAATGCTCAGAAAACAGTAGAAATTCTTATAGAACACTGAAAGCATAGGAAGCTCCCAGGCTGCATTGCAAACACACAGTCTAAAAAGACTGAACAGCTAAACTGTAGCTGCATGCAATAAACTGACACTGTGCCTTTAAGGCACTCCTGACCCCTAGCTTCCCATCATGCCTCAGGGGTGACAGTTAGGACAGTTGTTCTTTCTGGCTCCTTCTGGAAGAATCCTGGCAACACAGCTCCACTCTTTTCTGATTTCTTCAGAAAAATCTTTTCACTTTTGACAACTTTTTCTCTTTATTTCGACGTTTTACATCTTTAGAAGTAAGAGACTTGTCTTTTTTGACAGATTAAGGCATTTTTAACTCCTTAAAATGCCGTCTCATTTTGACTCTTGTCCTTCTTGTGGTCATAAGAAGGCCAAAACAGACTCTCACGAAGTCTGTATCCTTTGTCTCCCTGAAGAGCATGACCCAAAGGCCTGCTCTCACTGTCAGCACCTGTCCGGCAGAACTTTGAAAGACAGAGAGCGAATTGATATTTATGGCCTGTCAAGAGGAAGATCTTCAGTCAAGAAGGGCTCCAAGAGGGCTAGAACATCTTCTAGAAGTAAGTCCTCGCGTCCTTCAGCTTCAGCGTCGGGCTCGGCGCTGAAAAAAGATCTTCAAATGGGTCATTTATCGAAGAAAAGACCCTCGACAGCGGGCTCGCCGTCGAGAAAAGGTATGTCATCGACGTCGAAGATTCATCCTCCGCCGTTGTCAACCCGGCGGCGATCGACGCCGAGAGACAAGATTCCTCCGCCGTCATCAACCCGGCGACGATCGGCGTCGAGAGACAAGTATCCTCCGCCGCCGTCAACCCTGCGACAATCGGCGTCGAGAGATAAGACTCATCCGCCGTCCTCAACCCGGCGACGATCGGCGTCGAGGAGCAGAGACCCTCCGCCGTCGTCAACCCGGCGGTGATCGGCGTCGAGGAGCAGGGACCCTTCGCCGTCGTCATCTCAACGACGATCGGCGTCGAGTTACCATGGCCATCCGTCGGCAAGGCGTTCGACGTCGAGGCCAGGTTCTCTTCTGTCGTCGCTATCCCACCAGCGATCGACGTCGAGAACGAGGGCCCCTCCCCGTCGTCAACTGAGCGACGATCGGCGTCGAGGTTGAAGTCTCCGTCGTCGTATTGACGGCGTTCGGCGTCGAGGGCGAGACAAACCCCTCCGCCGTCGTCTCGAAGACCTTCGACGTCGAGACTGGATCCAGCTTTGCCGTCGTCTAGAAGACATTCGGCGTCGAGTGAGAGACATCCTCTGTCGTCGGCTTCTCATCGCCGTTCGACATCGAGAGAGCACTCACCTGCAATGCGTTCGACATCGAGAGGACGGCAGGAGCCTAGATCGGCGTCCAGAATGCGTTCGACGTCGAGACAGGCCTTGGTGAGATCTGGGGACTCAGTGGTCCTGGTGACTGAGTCGGCGTCACAACATTTGTCTCCTCACTCTTCCAGGAGGGCATATACAAAGTCGCCCACCCCGGAACCTGCTACCCGCGTCGGCAAGTCTCCTTCACGATCAAAGGGGGCCCCTGCGGAGACTCAGTTGTCCCCAAGATGGTGCCTACTTGCAAGTCACTGGGAGGACTCTGGAGCAGCAAGGCGGATGCAGGAATATGCCAGTTCTGTACATAGGTCTCCTTTGAGAGACTAGTGGACGAAGCAGACAGAGCGAGCCCTCCTAGACACAGACAGGAGAGGTCTCCAGAGACAAGGCGCCATAGGTCTCGCTCTCCGAGACACGAGGACCGCACTGGGAGATCGAGAGAAGGGAGGATTTCTGAACATCGACGGCGTAGGAGAACATCATCTACGTCCTCGTCTTCCTCCACCCGATCCTCCATGAGAGATTACTCTCCCACACTATCGGACAGCCCGACTACCAGGGTTTCTCCCGTAGACAATATTGCCACCTACCATGAGGTTCTGCAAAGCTTAATATTGAGATGTCTGTCCCGCAGGTCACGACAACAGTGATTTTTGAAACTCTCCATAAGAAGACAGCATCTCGACCTCTACTGCCACTGATTCCTGGGATCCTTGACCCAGTCATGGACATGTTTTTAACTCCAGCGACAATTAAGGCGGTTCCGGCTCGTCTCTGGAAAAAATGCAAGCCGGCTACCTCATATCCAATCTTCGTCAAGACAGACCCTCTTGCAGACTCTGTCATTGTGGCAGCAGCGAAAAAGACGCATGCTGTTTCGGCCACTTCTTCTGTGCCACCAGACAAGGACAGCAGGTCCCAGAACTCGTGGGGTGGCAAGGTCTGAACCTCTGCTGCTGCTTCTCTTAAGGTCTCCAGCGCGGCTGCGTTGCTTGGCAGGTATGACAGGGCTCTCTGGGACTCTTTGGAGCGTTTCCAAGCCAAGCTCCCAAAGGAAGACCAGAAGGATTTTGCAGAGATAGTCACAGAGGGATATCTGGTGGCTAACCAAGCAATAAGCACAGCGGCAGATGGCGCGGTGTTATCAGCGCACTCTTACGCGCATGGAATATGCGCCAGCAGATCGTCCTGGTTACGGTTAACAGGACTTAAGCCAGACGCTCAACAAAGGATCATGAACCTCCCGTTCTCCGGCTCTTCTCTCTTTGGCTCCCACGCTGACGAGGAGATGACTAGGATAAAAACCGAGTTGGACACGGTCAAGCCAGTTGGGCTGGAGAAGAAAAAAGAATTTAAGCGCCGCTACAAATCCAACCAGCGCAAAGGGCCTCAACAGAGGATTCAAACCCCTCAGTGGTCCCAAAATAAGAACCAGGGGAAGACCCAGTTTCGAGGAGGAAAGTCCAACAGAGGTAGAGGTGGTCACCAACAGCAGTCCTCTACCACAACGAGAGGAGGGAAGTCCTGAGCAGTGGCTTCCTCTGCCTCTGTTGCCCACTCCAGTGGGAGGAAGTGCTTCTCAACATCTAGCAGAGTGGGCCAGCATCACAAAAGATCGCTGGGTGCTGAATATACTGTGCAATGGATATGGGCTACGTTTCCGAGCGCTTCCGAATGACATTCCACCAAAAAAGTCTCGTCCCCATCAATTACAGCTGCTTCGAAAAGAGGTGAGAACTCTTCTCCAAAAGCAGGCGATAGAGGAGGTTCCACCCTCTCAAAGAGGAAAAGGAGTTTACTCCAGATACTTTCTTGTCCCCAAAAAAGATCAGGAGGGCAAGTTTCGACCAATTCTGGACCTTCGACTACTGAACAAAGTCATAGTGAAGGAAAAGTTTCGCATGTTGGCCCTTCACCAAATATGTCCACATCTCCAAGTAGGTGATTGGATGTGTTCGGTGGACCTCCAAGATGCGTACTTCCACATCTCCATCACAAAACGACATCGAACGTACCTGCGGTTTGTGGTCGGTCACAAACATTATCAGTACAAGGTTCTGCCCTTCGGACTGAAGTCGACTCCGCGAGTCTTCACCAAAGGCATG
Organism: Lissotriton helveticus; assembly: GCF_964261635.1. Lineage (NCBI taxonomy): Eukaryota > Metazoa > Chordata > Amphibia > Caudata > Salamandridae > Lissotriton > Lissotriton helveticus. The sequence goes on along the minus strand of NC_136069.1, from coordinate 59,376,837 downwards.
GCAGTGGTGGCAGCTTTTCTTCACAGAAAAGGACTTTTCGTCTATCCATACTTGGACGACTGGCTGCTAAAAGGTCCGTCCCCACTGCAAGTGAGTCACGACTTCCAGTTCTGCCTGCAGCAGTTGCACGACCTCGGGCTGCATGTCAACATGGACAAGTCGGTGCAGCAGCCCACCCAGACCATCCACTATCTCGGGTCCGTTCTGGACACAAGCGTGGGATGAGCGTATCCTTCGGAGGAGAGACTGTCTTCCATGAAGCACAGATGCAGGCTTCTTCTCCAGGCGCAGAATCCGACAGTCAGGCAGGTGGCATCCCTGCTATGATCTATGGCGTCCTGCATCTTCCTAATTCCCAACGCCAGGCTGAGGATGCGTCCTCTGCAGCAGACTCTGGAGGACCAGTGGGATCAGTCGACAGGTCGCTGGGAGGATCAGATCTCTCTCTCTCAGGCGGCCAGATCCTCCCTCTCATGGTGGACCCAGCAGCGGAATCTGATAGTGGGAGTCCCTTTTCACTAACTACTACCAGTGCAATCGGTGGTGACAGACGCATCTCTGCAAGGCTGGGGCGCGCACATGGGATGCCTTCAGATTCAAGGACGGTGGTTGGCAAAAGAACAGACCTACCACATCAACATGCTGGAACTCCAGGCAGTTCATCTAGCTCTGAAAGCTTTCCTGCCTGCGATCGAGTCCGATTCAGTCCTGGTCCAGACAGACAACACGACCACCATGTTCTACCTGAACAAGCAAGGTGGAACTCGGTCACGTCCGCTCTCCCTGGAGTCTCAGGCCATCTGGCACTGGCTGCTCGCACGGAACCTCTCGGTGGTGGCAGTGCATCTTCCAGGAGAGCTATACGTCAAGGCAGACGCCCTCAGCAGGCACTTCGAAGATCAGCCAGACTGGGTGCTGCACGACGAGGTGGTGGCAGACTTTTTCCATTGTTGGGGTTGTCCGGAAATAGATCTGTTTGTGGACGACGAAAACACAAAATGCCACACCTTCGCGTCCAGGTTCCACCGTCCAGAGACAAGAGGGAATGCTCTTTTGATGGACTGGTCAGGGACATTTGCCTACGCCTTTCCTCCTCTGCCCCTGATCACGAAGGTGGTGTCCAAGCTACTCCGATCCAACATGACCATGATTCTGCTAGCTCCAGACTGGCCACGGCAGTGGTGGTACCGGGACGACCTATGTGAGAAGTTGGCCTGATATATGATGCTCACTAGTTCTAGTGATCACCTTGTATCAGTCCAAACAACCCTTATGGTGATTGGTTGTAAGTCAACCTTATAGACCAGCTATCCTAATGGTAGCATGGACAAAGCAGTCTTAGGCTAAACTCTTTTGGCATGTGAAGCCAGCTGTTTTACCACATATAACCCCTTGAATACCAGATGAAAGGACACCACACAGGTTGTTATGAAAATAAACAATATAGTTATTAATAACAAACACCTCTGAACTCTTTATGAGGTCAGAGGGCTAAGCACATGACAATCTCTTAGGAAAAATATGATAAGTTGCACAAAATTACAATGGTGCCCTAGGGGCACGACAAACCATATACTAAGTAAGTGGAATGTGAAAGTCGATAGAAGGAATGGAGCTGTCCAGAGGCTGGAGGTTCGCTAGGACTACGCTATCTTCACCTTAGGTAAGTAATAGGAGGCCCACGGGACGCGTGTGCAGAGTGTGAACTCACACGCGAGATGCGTAACAACGTCTATGGACAGTACAGTTCAAGTTAAAGGTGAGTACGGACAATCCTGACTAGTTAGGACTAAAACGACTGTGGAACTGGACACTAGGACAGTTAAACTACCCTTGAGCACCGAAATGCTTTCGTTACCTCACCCACGGGCTGCGGGTGCATAGGTGTCAAAGTGTGTCGGGTTCTCGCGTTGAAGTCTATGGAGCCTGGAAGAAAAGATGCAGCAGGCGACCAGGAGGAAGATGTCCGGTGCGATCCAAGGGTGGATCGGTGAAGAAGAGGACCTGAAAGCAGAGGGTACAGTGTTCAAAGTCACTAGCCAGTGACCGGTGTGGAACCAGGAAGGAACCAGGTGCTGTCGTCGCGATCAGGTGAAGAGTGGACGCTTGTCTCTACAGCCACGTGGACCAGGAGGTGTCTTCGACGACCAGGATGGAGGCACGAGCTGGTCCACGCAGGCTCTCGCTGTCGGCGGTGTTGGATCCAGATTCGGCATCAACAGGCCTTGGCAAAGGCAACCCACGCGGTGAGTGGAAACGGCGTCTGGAGTGGACCAGGAGGGTCCAGGGTGCTCCTCGTTTGGAAGGGAACAAAGGCCAGTCTGGAGCAACCAGACCAGCAGTGAAGGTTTCAAAGTTCGTCGTCTAGGAGGCCACTAGCCAGCCGGCAAGTGACCAGACAACACGTCGAGCAGCAAACAGGCAGAAGGGCCACACGCAGATCTCGTGGATGCTGGAGGGCTGATCTTTGGTGCAGGAGCTGCTCGTGGCTGGGGCTTCTCAGTCCCCAAAGCACTTGGTCGAGTTTACCTCGGGAGTCGTGCTGGAAGCGAAGTGCAGTTTCTTTCAAGATGGCCGGTCCCACGTGTCTCGTCGCACCCACGGATCTCAGCTGTGCTGCAGATGTAGGTTGAGGTCGGAGAGGTCTGGGAATCCGGGTCTCGTCGGGCTCTGCTTGTGCAGGGTGGACACTCCTTGCCCACAAGGGAGATTCTTCAGTCTTCTGTGGATCAGAACGTCGAAGTCCAGAGTTTCTTCTTGTAAGTTGTTCAGGATAATCTAATTTGAAATGGGACCAGCTCCTACCTTTATTCTCCTAAAGGGGGCTGCACTACTGACTAGGTCCCTCCCCTGGGTGGGACCAGGAAGGGGGTGGCTACACCCCCTATCCTTTGTCCGGTTTCGCGCCAGAGCTGGGGCAGGGATGCCCCAGCAACTGGTTTGAACCGGTGTTTGCACAGGAGACCTTGTGTGCCCCGGGCATGTCTCATTCCTTTCAGGCCTGTCCTACCCAATACACAAAATCCTGTCTGGGGTGGTGCTAGCACCTTCCAAGGCAGGAAACCCTTTGTCCAAGCCTCCCTTGCTGGAAGGACTCCCAGCAGCAGGAGGTCAGACTTGTGTCTGTGGTGGCGGCATCCATTTTGTGATGCCAAGATAGCGGAGGTGTAAAAATTACTATTCCCACTCCTGGAAGTGCAACAGTAGGGAAAGCGTTGGATAGCGTAGGGGTAAAAATGACTATTCCCACTCCAGAGAGTGCAACAGTAGGGAAAGCGTTGGATAGCGTAGGACTAAAAATTACTATTCCCACTCCAGAGAGTGCAACAGTAGGTAAAGCGTTGGATAGCGTAGGGGTAAAAATGACTATTCCCACTCCAAAGAGTGCAACAGTATGGAAAGCGTTGGATAGCGTAGGGGTAAAAATTACTATTCCCACTCCAGAGAGTGCAACAGTAGGGAAAGCGTTGGATAGCGCAGGGGTAAAAATTACTTTTCCCACTCCAGAGAGTGCAACAGTAGTGAAAACGTTGGATAGCGTAGGGGTAAAAATTACTATTCCCACTCCAGAGAGTGCAAGAGTAGGGAAAGCGTTGGATAGCGTACGGGTAAAAATTACTATTCCCACTCCAGAGAGTGCAACAGTAGGGAAAGCGTTGGTTAGCGCATGGGTAAAAATTACTATTCCCACTCCAGAGAGTGATATAGTAGGGAAAGCGTTGGATAGCGCAGGGGTAAAAATTACTATTCCCACTCCAGAGAGTGCAACAGTATGGAAAGCGTTGGATAGCGTAGGGGTAAAAATTACTATTCCCACTCCAGAGAGTGCAACAGTAGGGAAAGCGTTGGATAGCGTAGGGGTATAATTTACTATTCCCACTCCAGAGAGTGCAACAGTAGGGAAAGCGTTGGATAGCGTAGGGGTAAAAATGACTATTCCCACTCCAAAGAGTGCAACAGTAGGGAAAGCGTTGGATAGCGTAGGGGTAAAAATTACTATTCCCACTCCAGAGAGTGCAACAGTAGGGAAAGCGTTGGATAGCGCAGGGGTAAAAATTACTTTTCCCACTCCAGAGAGTGCAACAGTAGGGAAAACGTTGGATAGCGTAGGGGTAAAAATTACTATTTCCACTCCAGAGAGTGCAACAGTAGGGAAAGCGTTGGATAGCGTAGGGGTAAAAATTACTATTCCCACTCCAGAGAGTGCAACAGTAGGGAAAGCGTTGGATAGCGCATGGGTAAAAATTACTATTCCCACTCCAGAGAGTGATATAGTAGGGAAAGCGTTGGATAGCGCAGGGGTAAAAATTACTATTCCCACTCCAGAGAGTGCAACAGTAGGGAAAGCGTTGGATAGCGTAGGGGTAAAAATTACTATTCCCACTCCAGAGAGTGCAACAGTAGGGAAAGCGTTGGATAGCGTAGGGGTATAATTTACTATTCCCACTTCAGAGAGTGCAACAGTAGGAGAAGCGTTGGATAGTGTAGGGGTAAAAATTACTATTCCCACTCCAGAGAGTGCAACAGTAGGGAAAGCGTTGGATAGCGTAGGGGTAAAAATTACTATTCCTACTCCAGAGAGTGCAACAGTAGGGAAAGCGTTGGATAGCATAGGGGTAAATTTTACTATTCCCACTCTAGTAAAAATAAATTAATATAATTCACATAATTATCAATTAATCAATTAATTATCAATTAAGAATTATTTAATTATAAATTAAAAATGAATTAACAATTTGTTCTAAATAAATACCAATACATTTATTAACATATTTAATTAATTATAATTAAATTCCTTCCCACCCTATTCCCCTATAAACCTACAACCCGCTACAGAAAATACATTAATATTATTCACATAATTATCAATTAACCAATTAATAAAAAATAATCATTTAAGAATTAATGAATTACCAATTAAAAATTAATTAACAATTTATTCTAAATAAATACCAATTAATTAATTAACATATTTAATTAATTATATTTAAATTACTTCCCAACCTATTCCCCTATAAACCCACAACCCGCTACAGAATTAAATTTCACAATAATTGAATAACATAAAATTAATTACTTAAAATAAATTACAAAAATATATACACTTTTCACACATATACTAACATAAAAAACACTTTAAAACATTCAATATTATTATAAATTCAATATTTTTAATAAACTATATTTATGTACTTCGATATTTTTAAAATCGATATTACATTACTTACCTTCAAAACAATATTTTTGATGTCTATATTCTGTCAATTCGATATTTTGTCCATTCTATATTTTGGACTCGATATTTTGGTTTGTCTATATTTTGGAATTGATATTTTGACCATTTACCGGTTATATATATGTGGGGCACATATAATATAGTGTTTCCGGGGTCCCGCGCATGGGCGGGAATATTCTAATGCTTATGACTTTGATGAAGATACCCCTGGAAGAGAAGTAGGATTACAGGTAAGTAACTAATCTGTCCCCTCCAGGGGACTCCACAAACCCTGGGTACCTTTAAAATCCTCGGAATGTTGGACAAAAAGTTACAGGGGCATAAAGACAAAATACCCCAAATAGCCCATAAAAGGTTTAGCACTTGGGGGGCAGACGGGAGGGGGATAAATAAGTGTGCACTATATACTAAGCCAGCTTCCTACGTATTCTATTCAGCGCCTATGTCTATAAATGGTAATCCCCTGCCGGAGAAAGAATTGTTTCTTACCTGTAACTCCTTTTCTCTCGCAGGGGTATTTCCATTATAGTCCCAATCAACACTCCCTCCTCCCCGGTGGATTGAGCAGAGGGATTGATTCATTGCATATCTTTTAACATAAAACTTCAAAAGGAACTGAAGTAACTGCCCCCTGCTGTGCATGATGTGACACTTTTGTGTGATTTACATTTTTTTTTTTTTTTTTTTTTTTTTTTTTTTGCGTAAGACCTTTATTAACATAAAGTAGAATACACAGCATGAGCCCACAACCCTGAGGCCGGCTCGCCACTGCACCTTGTTAGATCAGTACAATCAGAAATGAATATGCAAAGTCATCTGTTAACGGTAGATAGAACCATCCGGTATTTTCCAGTCAGGGCACGCATTGTACAATCAACATGAGTCTTACATTTTGTGATTTTATCAACCAACCTCTAACTTCCCCAACTTAAGACCTGCTATTGCCTTCAGTGACATCCTATACAGTGAGCTAAGCAGTGTTCCATAATTCCTTCTAAATAGTCTTCAGGGGCCATAACCACACGACACTCACTCACCTCACGGCGTCACCCACACATCAACTAATCCTCCCCATTCTCCTGTAAGGAGTTCAAATAGTCTGTCAAAAAGCACCATACATCCTTGGGCTTAGATTTAGCAGGTAAGTCCTCTTCATACGTTTGTAGGTTATCCCTACAAGTAGACATGCTATGCATCCACATCTTTACAGTCGGTATCTTACGGCTGTGCCAACATTGTGCCACCTGTCTTTTGGCCAACAGCAGTGCGATAGCACAGAATTTGCGCTTCAGCGCTCTGAGTTGGGGTATAATACCGAGCAGACAGACCTGTGGTGTGCAGTGCACCTCGTCATCCAACATGCTCGACAACGCGGCTGTGACCTCCTCCCAGTAACTCGCCACACGCTCGCACTTCCATGCCAAATGTACAAAGTCTGCCCCATCCCTGTTGCAGCGCTTACATTTGTCTTCCTCTTGAAGCCCATATCTGCGCATTTTCACCGGTGTGTAATAGCTTTGGTGGATGAACTTGTAATGAATAATCCTCAGATTCCCGTTTGGTGTAAGTATCTGAGTCAGTGCGCATGAACTGTACCATTCCGCCTCCGTCAGTGGAGCCTCCAGTAGTGTATCCCATCTTTCTTTGGCTTTAAGTGTGTGGCCTGCTATGTCCGATTGTGCAGCAGAGTAAAGTTTGGATACCAAATGAGACAGATCGCTCGTGGTGATCAGCATCTGTAATGGCGCTAGCGTTTCCGGCTCCTCCGGGAATGAAGGGTAATGTCCCTTCAATGCCCTAGTCAATCTGTAATATGAGAAGCGGAACATAAGAGTCTGATTTCGTATGTAATCTAGTTTATCAAGTTCTATAAATGTGCCCCCCTGAAACACGTCGCTCATTTTGTCGATCCCGGCTCTGGACAGTAGTGACATCCCCACTTTCTCGCTAGTGACTGATAAGGCCTGATGGTGCTGTAATGGCATGTTCGGTGCGTATAACGGGGTCTTGTGGGCCAATTGTCCTAGTTTATTCCATGCCTTGATCGTGGTGTCTACCGTGTTGATGTCTTTTGTATGAAGCGGGGGTCTAGTGTGTGTCAATATCGCCGATAGTGGGACCGGATGGGCATCCCCTTCCTCAATGGCCACGTGTGTAATGTAGGGGACTTCGTGATACCAGTACGCTGCGTACTGAGCCTGAGCACAGAGATAATATAGGAGAAAATCGGGAACCCCGAAACCACCCTTTGCCACTGGGAGCGTTAGGGTCTGTAATTCAATGCGAGCCTGCTTACCCGCCCAGATCAAGTTTAGTACTAGTGATTTGATGCGCCGAAAGACCTCCCGTGTAGGCGTGATTGGGATGTTGTTGAAGAGATACAACAACTTAGGCAGGATGTTCATTTTGACGATCGCTATTCGATCAGCTATGGACAATGGCAAGTGTATCCAGCGATTGACCTTATCTTCCAGTTTGGCGATGACCACTCCGTAATTCGCACGTATGACTTCGTCTGGGTCCCTATGAAACATGACACCTAGATAGCGTATGGGGTCGCGCTGCCACTCTAGTGGATAATCTATTGCAAAGGAATCAGTGGAATCGGTGAGGGGTATTAGCGAGGATTTGGACCAGTTTACCGCCAATCCTGAGTGACCCCCAAAGCGGATGTACTCCCTAAGGAGCGGGTTTAAATGTGTTTCTGGATCGCGAACATAAAGCAACATGTCGTCCGCATAGAGCGATATGTGCAATGGTCTGGACACAAATTGCAACGCCGATTCCCTGTAATTTTGACGCACTATGCACGCTAGTGGTTCCAACGCTAGCGCGAAGAGCAGGGGTGACAGGGGGCAGCCTTGTCTCGTTCCCCGACCAATGTCGAATGGCGCCGAAACGTACCCATTTATCCGGACCCTCGCACACGGTTTGGTATACAACAAGGAGATCCACTGAATAAATCTTTTAGGAAAACCCATCCTATTGAGGACGGTCAACATGTATCTCCATTCTATTGAATCAAACGCTTTGGCGGCGTCGAGTAGTACAGCCACTGCTTTAACCGAGGGTTTTAGATAGTGCGCCAGAGCAAACAGGGACCTTGTGTTATGTGAGGTGGATCTCGTGGGGACAAACCCTGCTTGGTCCGGGAGCACTAAGCGAGTCATCAGGGGGGACAATCTGACAGCTAGTAATTTTGCAAGTATTTTTGAGTCCACATTTATTAGGGATAGGGGCCTGTAGGAGTCACAGTAGTCCGGGTCTTTAGCCGGTTTGAGGAGCGCAATGATCATAGCTTCACGCAGAGTGGGGGGGAGCAGTGAACCTTCAAAGGAGGTGCCGTACATGTCCACCAAATATGGGGCAATGATATCGACAAATTTTTTGTAAAATTCGGACGTGTATCCATCCGGACCCGGCGCTTTACCGTTTGGGAGCGATGCAATCACTTCAGTGACCTCCTCTACCGTGATCGGCCGAGCCAGATATTCCCGATGGGCATCTGACAGCCAGCCAATCGCCACATCATGGAGGTATTCGTAAGTTTCCTCCGCTGTAGCCGTTGGCTGAGATTGGTATAGTGTGCAGTAGGAGTCCGCAAAACATTTGACTATGTCCGCCGAATGTGTGTGAACTACACCCGCCTCAGATTTGACCCGAAGGATCGCCGAATGCCCCCGCCCTTCACAAATTTTCCGCGCCAGTACTCGCCCTGGCCTACCCCCTTCACCAAAAGCCCTTGCGGAGTGTTTGCGGTCTAGATACTTGATTTCTGACGTTAGGAAGTCGGCATGTTCTGTGTGTAAGTCTCGTAGTTGGGATAATAGCTGTATGTCCCGTGTATTTTCATATTGCAGTTCCAAATCCCTCATCTGACTTTCGCAGCGGCGGATCTGGCTCCTAATGTCTTTGAGTACACCTATGGTGGTGCTAATGCAGACGCCCCTTATCGTGGCCTTAAAGGCTTCCCAGAGTAGACATGGGTCGTCCGTAGTGTGAGAGTTATTAGTGAAGTAGTCCTTGATCGCTGTAATCAGGGTGTCAACATATACGGGGTCTGTGAGGGCCTGGGAGTTAAAACGCCAGTGAAAGGGGGGAGGCGTGTAGTGCGGAATGTCTAGTTGCAATACTACCGGATTGTGGTCCGACAATGTGCGTGGAAGCACCTTTACCGTACGAGCCCATAGTGCAATATCCCTGGACCCTAGCCAATAGTCCAGTCTGGACCAACTATTGTGCGATGCTGTAATGTGAGTAGCGCCTGGCTCGTCGGTATGTTGTAGTCTCCAGATATCCGCTAACGCTAGATCGCTCATCATGTGGTCTATCATAATCCTCGCCTGCTTGTATTGTTCCACTGATTGGGAAGATCGATCCAGCCCGTCCCGCAGTGTTACGTTCCAGTCCCCCCCACATAAAATGTGTGTGCCAGTGTGGTCCTGTAAGTGTCCCCAGATTTCCCGATAAAAGTCAGGTGCGTCGGTGTTCGGGCCATATATGTTGAGGAGTGTAATGTGTTGCCCCCTGAGCTTGCCGGACACCAGCACGTATCTACCAGCTGGGTCTTGAGTCACATGTCTCTCTTCGAAGTGTACCCCTTTCTTGACCAAGGTGATCACCCCCCGGGAATAGGAGGAATATGAGGCTCTGTAGGACGATCCCGCCCATCTCGACCCCAATGTAGCGTGAGTATGCGGAGCCAAGTGCGATTCCTGCAGGAATGCAATGTCAATATTCCACCTGGTGAGACTGGCAAACACTTGCCTAATTTTCTGTGGGCGTGAGAACCCTCGTATATTCCACGTAAGGACGTTTAGTCCGTACTTGCTACCAGCATTGGAACCTGGCGTACCCATTTAACACAGTACCATTCAACCCTAAGCACGCAAGCAATCCACCCCCATCCCGACCCCATCCAGCTCCATGAACACCACTTGCAGACACAAGCCCCAGCAGGGCTAACACGTAACATGCACTGGTTTGCAATACCTTCGGTCTTAGTAAACAGTTAAACATCCCTCCTCCCCAGATCCCTCCCACTCCAGCAACCCCAACCTGCCGAAGCCTTACCCTCTCAGAGCACAATTCCCTCAACAGTGTAACCAACAACTTGGTGCTCATGGCAAAACTCGTGTAGGGTTGTACCCTCATGGAGGACCGCTAGTGGCGCAGCACGGCACCCGACAGACAGGTGCAGGCGACATTAACATGAATCTAACTGAAACGCAAAGTATGTGTCCATTAATCCACATGCCCACATTCCCAGTACCACCCCTGCTTTGGATGTAGGCAATGATGCCGCCCAGAGAAAACAGAACCCCCTTCCATAATGTACAGACGTGTAGGGGAGGGGCCAATCTCACTCAAAGCAGTGTGTCTCTGTCCCCGCACTTAATTATTGCCCGGCCCCACCCAACCTGGACCTCAGCCGCCAGTGCGGTCGAGACGCCTCCAGTAGTGCACATCTCTCGACGTGGGACGAAGCACAATGTCCACCAGACTGCTACGTTAGAGGCCGTTCCCCTTCCAGTTCTGAGGGCTTGTGAGCACAGAGTACACATAAGGACCCGATCCAGTGCCCCAACGTGCGGTAGGAGCAGGCGCTTCATGGCCGTTGGTTCTGAGCTCCCATGTGGGAGGTCTGGTAGTTTAGTTCGAACATGAGTGCCCGCTACAGGTCAGGGCAGGATAGGGCTCTAGTTACAGTTAGTTCAGCCGCTCCCCACCCTTTCACCGCCCAATGCACAAATCAAAAATAAAACGCCAGCAGCTCACCTCAAGCAGATGTTCATCAACAAACCTTATATAGATAGCCGAAAGTGACAATGTGGCAGAACCTCGTGGCAGTTTGTGCAGAATTCTCCACCGCTCTGCAAAGTTTGAGTGGTCTAGGCGCCTCAGTCCGATTCTCCGTTCTGGTCTCGTCGGGCTTCCGATCTCGCCTCTTGCTGTATTTTCTTGACAAGTTCGAGGGCCGCCTTAGGTGTCGGTAGCACTATCGTCCGCTCCTTCCACACCACTCGCAGCCGGGCAGGATACAACATGGAATATCCAACGTTTAATTCTCGCAACTTGGCCTTGACCGCAGTGTATTCCCTGCGTGCTTGCTGCACAGCGACCGTGTGATCGGGGTAAAATTCCAGAGTGTTGCCCTGGTGAACGATTTTGCCCTTCTCCCTTGCAAGCCTTAGGATCACGTCTCTGTCCCTGTAATTTAGGATCCTCGCAACTATCGGCCGGGGCGTGGTACCTGGAGGCGGTTTGGGGCCTAGCGATCTATGGGCCCGCTCCACAATGAAGATCTGCGATAAGGCTTCCGGTCCAAATATATCCCTGCAGAGCCCCTCAACATACTGTTCCATGCGGCCCGTGTTGGTGGATTCTGGCAGGCCCGCTATGCGCACGTTATTGCGCCTCGAGCGCGCTTCCAAATCCTCCTCCTTTGCTTTTATTACCTCCAGGATGCGCTCCATTCCCGCGCATTTTGAGGTGGATGTGCGCGCCTCGTCTTCGACCGCAGAGATCCTAGTTTCGGCTTCATCCAGTCGTTCTCCGTGCTGTTCTTGTCGGGCAGCCATGCCATCCATCCTGCACGTTAGATTGTCCAACTTCCCGTTGATGTCCTGAAGATTTGTTTGGATCGCCAGTAGTATTTTCTCCATGTTGGTAGACGGTGGCGTGGCCGAAGACCCGCCAGCCTCCGCTGCGTCATCCACTAGCTTAGCCCCCTTCCTATTGTCAAAGGAGAGTTTTGGCTGTTGTTTGTCAGGCTTGCCCATGGTGGCGGGCGGTGAAGGCGCCTTACTCAGCTGGGGTCTAGCCGCCCTCGTCACCCTGGTCGACGTCGCCGTGTTTCCGTCTTGGTGGCAGGCAGTAGACGTACTCAATGGCTAGGTCGTTCCCAAGGTGGCCTTCTCCTGTTGTAGTAGCCCTGCAGTGTTATGGAAGCGATGTATACCTGCCAGTACCACAACGTTGAGGGTCGAGGGTGATGGTTGCGTACGTGCCTGTGCATATAGGGCGCCCTGTTGTTAATCCATCCGGGGCCACTGCCCCCTGTGCGTGTGGTTCGCTGCCCCCGAAGTCTGTCCTCCCTCCAGTCTCCTGCTCCTTGGCCTGCAAGTCGGCGGATGCCAGAAGGCCCTCAATGCGCTGTGCCCAGCCGCTATGCGTGCTGTAGTGTGCCCAGATCCTCTATGCGCCGGTCCGCCGTTGGGTCCGCCGTTGGGGCGCCTCGTTATTCGAGCAGGGGTCCGACGGCGTTAGGCCGCCGATACCGCCACTACTGGAGGGGGTGCCGCCATCTTGTCAGGCAAAACAGGAGGTGTGGTGGCGGACTCCGCCGCTAGTACTCAGGTATGCAGCGTTTCGTTCACGCTCTCCGGCCCTGGTGGTCCGCGTGCAAGGATGGGCGCTGATGGTGGGGTTAAGCGGCTCTCCCGCTCACGCCCTTGCTCTGCTCGCAACGTACCTCCAGGCGGCCGCCGGCCATGTTGTCAGGCAGTCCGATGCCGGTCACCGCGACCTCGGCTTTTCTCCGCGATGAAGGGGAAGCGGCCGCCTCCGCATACATCCAACTGTGCTCCACATCATCCCACACTAGAACGTGGTCTTGCAGGGTGGTATGGTGGGGTTTTAGTGGCAATGAATCACATCGTGTGATATCGCCCGGCGGAGCTGCAGTTCAAGCAGCCATTCCGCTGTGCGCCCCCTAGCGCCTTCTCGTGTGATTTACATTTACACTGGTGATGCCTGGATTCTTAAGGCACAGTGACTTTTAGAGATATAATGGCAGCCTATGAGGCTCTTTCCAGAAACGCGTTCGGCACGAGGCTTGAAATCACACGCTGGGAAGGCATGATTTATTTGGTTGCTGCCTGCTGAATAAACTAGGTGGAATTAAACGTTGTGTGTGGCTACTTCATTGTGAGAGCAGCTTCATTTGGATTTGTAGTGGCCCGCTCCGGCAACGAAGAAGCCCCACTGCTGACAGTGCAGGTCCGGGTGCTCTCGAGTGAACTGAGCACCAACAGGAACAACGTTACCTATTCGGCTAGGCGCAAGGTGAGCAGCCAAGTGATTGTGCCCAACCAAGCGACCCGATGGATTTTTAATGTGGAAAGATTAAGTTACAGCAGCATCCACTAAGAAAAAAAGAAAGAACACTTACCAAAAACGACAGGAACCAGCATTCCTTAAAGGTACAAGCCCCAGTGGGCGGGACTTTGAATTTAATCGCGAGTGCGAGGCAATCAACGTAGCTGTATTCCTTCTTCCAAAGCCAGCCAGTGAACAAGGGAAAACTACTTCCAGAAATGCGTTTGGCACGAAGGCATCATTTATTTGGTTGCTGCCTGCTGAATAAACTAGGTGGAATTCAACGTGTGTGGCTACTTACTTGTGAGAGCAGATTCATTTGGATATATATATATATATATGTATATATATATATATATATACTAGCAGCCCGTCCCGACGATGTCCGGGTATGAATTGCTGCCGGCCAGTAGTATACTGTTTTGTAGGATTTCGTTTTGATATCATTTCTTATCTGTGACAGGCCTGTGAAACGCTCCGATTCACAGTGCACTGCTGATGCACTTAAGAGTGCGCGTTCAGTAGTGTGTGAACTCGAGTTTCCCTACTTTATTTTTCCTTGCAATATTATATAGCGTGAACTCGACAACATGGCATGAGCACAATTTACATTACAGAAGAACACATTCATTTGTGGTAGGCACGGGGAGACAAAGCGATTTGCCTGGAATCACAGGATGTTGAGCTGATGCCGAGATTCGAACGTAGCTCCCCAGCTATAAAGTTCGCAATTCTAGAACTTGTGGCGGGAGGTGTGTCTAAAAGTGTATGTCGGTGCTGGCCATCAATGAGAGAGACCTGTGCATTTTTCAAATCGGTGGTGAAGAAATATAAGTATGTTGCTGGAGATGTGGGCCGCCGTGACACCAATGTACTTACCGGGGGAGGGTAAACACCCATTATTCTGCAACTTTCTTTCCGCATACCATCACTCCGCATACTTTCATTAGGAAAGTACCATGACTCCGCTGTGGAAAAGTAAATTTTGCCATGTTATATGTGCCTACGTGTTCCCCATCTTATGCTATATGTGCATGATCGATATGCATGTATTCCCCTCTGATCGATTAAAGACGCAATTACAGTTGTGTCCATCTCTAGTATGCCAGTTTCCAGTCATCATGAAAACAACGAATATCAGGCCTATGTAAACCTACGTTGCCATATTTCACAGTGTGCACGTTAATTCATTGAATTGTCCCCGTTTCTAGGCCTCAAAAGGGCCCGGATTCAGATTCAGCTCCTGTCTTCTGAACCCTCTCCGAGGAGCGATACAGCCCCCACCTGCATCCCTGACCCTTAGCTTACTTCATGCCTCGCAGTGCCCGGCCCGGCCTGGCTCTGCCTCCCAGTCTGCCAAGAGTATGTTATGCTTCCAGTTATCAGTCCAGCCCTCCTTCTCTGCATTCCTAAGCTACTGAATCGCATCAATAGTTTCAGTCATGGTCTAGCCTTTCTGTCTCCATGTAAGAGAAATACTGTATTAATATTCATAGAATATTCCTCGCACACACAATACATGTAGAATTATGCACGCATCAGTCCTAATGTCTAGTAGCCTTTGCCCTGATAACTTTTGGATTCTATCAATATGTACTCTAAACACCAGATACCAGATATGCCTTGGGTACATGTCGCTCTGACACTCCAGACTTTAGTCTCCTCTTCTAGCGCAGAAGTCATAGCCCCCAGTTCTCCCTGGTAACACGTCATTGCCCGTTTGCGCGCACCACTAGGTTAGAGGTCCCAGCTGCTCAGGTAGCCCCCTCCATGTTTCCGCCCCGTTTATGACATATTCTGTTACGTTTGCATCACATGTCTATGTATACGCCCTGTACACGCCTTCTTGTTACATCATTTTGCCCTTATCTTTCGCGACTGCTACGAGTCACGCCTACTGCTACGCCTACTGTATTGAATGTAATGCAATTGTTTTGATATATATACTGTGCACCCATATTAAAAGTTACCCCCATTATTCCCAGATCCTGCCCCCGGCAGCTGCCTTCATTCCCTTCCCGTACAGGCTGTCCTGTTCCTGTCCTTTATGCCTGATTAAAGCCTGTCGACTCACGATACCTCGAATCCTGACTCTTATTTATTGAGCTACCTGTTTTATTGATTATATGAAAAATAGTACCGGTAATTAATTATTTATTTACCACATAATGGCGCCCGAATAGGGACTTGCCCTTTCCCCACGTGCCGGAGAAGCCACGCAGGCCCCCTGATCCTCTGCAGCCGTGACGGAACCATACCGTGCACGTGCAGATATTTCTGCTTCAAGTATCCCTCAGGCCCACGGAGGAGACGGAGGTTGCGGTCCAGCATCCAGACGAGGCGGTGAGGAACGCGGCGAGTCCCGACCAGAGCCCAAGCCGAGAGTCCAAGGTCCGAGGTATCCGGAGGCCCACCTGTAACTGAAGTCCGAAGTTCGTAGTCCGTCGTCGTAGCAGTCCAGTCCAGTCCGAGGCCTTCCGTTCTTGCTGCCCGGTGAGTACCGTTGCTGGGGTAGTATCTAGACAGGGTCAATAAATTTGTCTCTGGTCCGTGGGTTTGGGTACACAGATCCAACACGAAGTGTCCACCTAGGTGGATGCGGGTCCTGACGTGTCTCTTTATGGGACCGGTAAGTTCGTGCTGTTTTAGCAGTGCATCTAGTCATATCAGTAAGTTCTGTTCTCAAGAAATTCAAGTGTTCTGTCCGAACCGTTATTTTAAATGTCATTTCATGTGTCTTCAATGTCGTGGTATGAGTGATTTGTTTTTCCAGTTATTATTGTGTTTACCGTGTATTGTATTGTGTCCAGACTTCAGCCTAAACTATGCTTCTATTCTCGAAGTTACGTCAGTTAAAAACCAGAAAGGGATTGTTAGAGGAAGCAGTTCCTGTCCCGCCGAGGGACAGTCCAGGTCATTTTATGTATCATAAGCATGGCTTAAGTGCCATATTATATCTAGACTTATGGGTGGAGTACACCAAGGAATTAGAAGAGAAATATAGATGGCCCGTATCAGGTACGTAGGATGCCGAGTGCATCATGCGAGTAGAAGAAGCATTATGGAAAAAGAAATCCAGACAGTCCCAGAAAGATGCCATCGAGTTATGGCGCAAAGAATCTCACAGAAGAACAGAAAAAGAAATCAGAAAGACAGAATTAAGTAGGGAATCCTCCGAAAGAGCCCAAGAAAGGGAATTAATCGAAGTAGGTGAACGAGTTAAAGCCGAACAGTCAGACAGACAGAGAAATGCCCTTATTAAGGGTATGTATCCTCTTCTTGCCGAGGGCTTGCCGAAAGCAACCCCGGAAGCACCATGTAATTTTCCGCCGCCATTAGTTCCGATTAAGTTACGTCACAAACCAACCGCAGCTGATATTTTTCTCTCGTCCTATTTGGACGACACAGTCCCAGAATATGCAAATCCTGTTCCGCCAGCTCCCGTAAATAATGTAATTCCTGTTCCTCCAGCCACCGGGGCACCGGTTACAGCACCTGTTACGGCACCCCCGGTCCAGCCTACAGTACATGTACCCGCTACATCAGTCACTCTCCCAGCACGTACAGTACCCGTTGACGATTC
The DNA here is from genome assembly GCF_964261635.1 of Lissotriton helveticus. Classification (NCBI taxonomy): domain Eukaryota; kingdom Metazoa; phylum Chordata; class Amphibia; order Caudata; family Salamandridae; genus Lissotriton; species Lissotriton helveticus. The sequence continues at coordinate 59,359,918 of NC_136069.1, read as the reverse complement.
TAGTCTAGGGGCCACGGGGGGAAGTCCTCCTGGAACCCCGCCTCAACCCAGACGTATCACGCTACTCGAGCTACATGCACGAGCGTTACAGCGTTCGCCCAAACTTCAGTCAGTCGCCGATATCAAGCGAGCCCTTACCGAATGCCGTTATGATCCAGTCCCAGGCGATGATGATATGGTCCTGTATTCATTGCGTGTAAGACGGGTGACCGAATATTTGGACACCCTACCGAATATGAAAGGTTATCTAGACAGAATATATCGTTTCATCCGTACAGGAGCAGATCCAGGAAGTATTGGCGAGGCCATGGTTCAAAGGAAAGTCGAGATTCAGCTCATGCTTTTAAAATTTCTAATTAATTGTTTAATAAGAGAACAAGATTATCCGGATAAAGATCCGGAAGAAATGAAAGTCCTGACCAGGTGGAGTGACCATATAGCCGAGGGAAGACACAAGACACAGAACTGTATAGAGAGTATGTACAAGAAAATCCGTAGGGAAATAATAAAGATACACGAGAAACGAGAAGCAGCACGAGTAACCGAGAAAGAAGACAACTCTTCTACTGAAGAGGTAGACGACGAGAATCCCTCCAGGATAGCGTATGTAGGTAGTACTAGACTTCCCGACCGACATTCACGCCTAGATCACAAGAAAGTTTTCCCTCCTCCAGCACCAGAACAAGGTTCTCTTGAGCAAGTATTTCAAGCTACCGATCACATTCTGAAATCACGAATCGGTTATAGTGAACTGAGTACAATGCATGAACAAGAACTAGCTCGATCAGCAGTCCGATGGACTACTGATTCTACCACTTTTCCAGACGAAATAGTGGCACAAATGTTTCTGAAACTGCCCCCAGCCGAGCAGCGACTGGTGGGTATGTATATGATCCAGCACCTCATTACGTTGTATGAGGGACAGCATTCTGATCCAGGTCCGTTACATGATGTTCTGAACGAGTTACTCCAGTATAGATGGAGAGGTCTAGTTTCTGATTTAATTAGTATCATTCTAGAACAGCGCCACAAATATCGAACGTTTCTGAATCCGCATTTTGTTCATGTCTCACCTCCAGAAAGTAAATCATTTTACATAGAAAGACAACATCCGTTACGAGAAGTACACCCAGTTAGGACAACGGGTGGTGATCTAGAACGAGTATTTGTTTACACCCCTATCACAAAGATGGAACTCTTAGAGATGAAAAAGTTAATTCCCTGTCACGACAAAGATCCAGCAGGGTTCCACCGAGAATTAAAAGACATGCTCCGTATGGGAGAATACACGTATCCTGATATTATTAAAATGTTAAAGGTCCTGTTGCCCGCAGGGGTATATGAAAAACTCAAGGAAAAAGAATGGGAGGTGGGAGAGAAAAAGATAGATTGGACAGCTCTAGAAGCTGAAGACAATTCACGTGTACCAGGTACCGGTCTTGGGGGTAAAGTTAAAGAATTGCCCGAGTTATTGATCCAGGTTTTGCCAAGATTACTAGCCACGAAAAAGGAAGATTGGGATGCAATCTCAGCTTGTAAACAGAAACAGGATGAAGACACTAGTGATTTTTATTCTAGATTTGAAAAATGTTTTATTATTAATAGTGGTCTGAAAACAAGTAGTGAATCGTACCCTCATCTTTTTGTTACCAAACTAGTCGAGAATTCAAGTCCACAAGTTAAAAATCGAGTTTTAAAAGTCGAAAGTAGTTGGCAAGCTAATACTCCGTCACAAATGCTACAGATGCTCCAGTATCACCAGAACAGAATCAGGGAAGAGCAAGAACACGAAAGGAGACGTATGAAAGACACGAAAATGAAAGTATTAGTTGCACAATCTGTTCCACAAGACAGTCAGAAGAGGGGTCCGAATCAAGCCAGTCATCCTGCAGCTCCCGTTAAAGGGACCTGCAATTACTGTAAACAGCCAGGTCATTTTATAAACGAGTGTGCAGTTCTGAAACACAACATAGCTACTGGTAAAACTAAAGAAAGACCACGTCCGCCTAGACAAGAACAAGTTTCACAGACTTCTCAGCCACCCCAGAATGCACAACAGACAGTTCCAGCATCGCAGCCTATCGCTGCAACACAGCATGTTACACAGCAGATGTACCAGTATGCACAGACAGAATATCCAGATTATCAGCCATATTCATGAAACAGCCTAGAGAGGGAGGTAGGCTTGCCTCTCATCGAGATAACTGTAGATCAAGAGGGTCCCTATGTACACAGTCAAGTATTAGGGAAAGACAGAAAGTTTTTGATTGATACAGGGGCAAGTAGGACTACTATCAGTCATGACGAGGTTCCAGGGGCTCCGCTCTCAGGCTCTAAAAATGTTTCCCTTGGATTTTCAGGAAAGCCGATTGTTAATGAAATTTCGAAACCAGTTTCTCTAGAAGTTGGTCCATTGTCCCGAACTACTGATTTATTACTCACGAAATCATGTCCAGAAAATTTGTTAGGCATTAAAACATTAAAAGAATTAGGTGCAGTAATTTGTTGCTCCCCAGAAGGGGTCCGATTGTTTCTGAGAGACTTTAAAGGTCATTATGTATTACGTGATTTTGATCCAAGATTATTGAATGTACCACAGCATTTATGGGCGCAAGGTCCAACTGATGTAGGTTGTATGTATATCACACCCCATCGTGTGACTCTCAAGCAAGGTATAGTTTTGCCACGAATCAGACAGTACAGATTGCCACCTGAGGCTGTAGTAGCCTTATCCAAAATTATTGACGAGCTCATTGCTCAAGGAGTGGTTGTAGAAACTGACTCCAATGTATGTAATTCTCCTATCATTCCGGTCTTGAAACGTACTGATCCAAATGCACCTCCAGTATATCGATTAGTGATTGACCTTCGAGAGCTTAATAAATGTATCATACCTCAGTATCCAGTAGTCCCAGATATTTCTTCCCTATTGACAGCCATTGATTCTGAAGCTACATTTTTCACAGTTATCGATCTCAAGAACGCATTTTTCAGTGTCCCCATTCATCCAGACAGCCAGTACCTTTTCGGTTTTTGTTTACATGGAAGGAGCTATAAATTCACACGAGCTCCTCAAGGTTTCACAGAAAGTCCTAGTATTTACAGTCAAGCACTTAAGAGACAACTAGACAATATTCACATGCCATCTGACACTGCCCTGCTCCAGTATGTCGATGATCTACTGATCACGGCCCGTTCTGAACGTGACTGCGAGCGAGCGTCACTTACAGTTCTGTATTTTCTGGCCGAGCAGGGGCACAAGGTGTCCCCTTCCAAATTACAATTCTGTGTCCAGCAAGTGGTATACTTAGGACACTTACTGTCCAAGTGGGGTAGGCAGTTGACACCAGACCGTATCCAGTTAATAGCGAGTCTTCCACAGCCCAAGACACAGAAGGAGGTACGAGCTTTTATCGGCCTTACTTCTTATTGCAGACAATGGATTCCTCAGTATGCATTTCTAGCCAAGCCACTGATACAGTTAACGACACAGGAGGCAGCCGTATCGACTGTCCTCCCTTGGACCCAGGAACATACACTTGTATTCAATGAATTAAAGAAAGCCTTATGTCAAGCACCTGTTCTAGCGACACCCAACTACAGTAAGCCTTTTACACTTTTTGTTACAGAACGTGATGGTACTGCATTATCTGTTCTCACACAAGATCAAGCAGGACAGTACAAGCCCTGTGCTTATTTCTCGAGCACATTAGATCCAGTAGCCCAGGCTCTGCCTGCGTGCCTCAAGTCAGTTGCAGCCACAGCTCTAGCAATCAGACAAAGTGATTCCATAGTGTTAGGACATTCCCTGACAGTACAAGTTCCACATTCCGTGGAAGTTCTTTTAAACCGAACCCAGACTCAACACTTGACCATTGCACGTTTAACAGGTTATGAACTGACACTGTTCCAGCCACACATAGAAATCAGACGCTGCAACATTCTAAATCCTGCTACACTGTTACCGTCAGTTACTTCAAATTCCGCCACACATGACTGTGTGGAAGTTGTCAACACTATGACAAAGCCAAGACAAGACCTGACAGACATTGCATTACCTAACCCCGACCTGACACTTTATGTGGATGGTTCATGTATGAGAACAAGTACAGGAGAACTAGTAGCCGCGTATGCAGTGACTACTGAAACCGAAGTTATAGAAACACATCGTATTGACACCCTGTCTGCTCAAGCAGCAGAGCTAGTCGCTCTGACCCAAGCCTGCATACATGCCAAGAACCTGAAAGTAAACATATATACAGATTCACGTTACGCATTCGGAGTCGTACACGACTTTGGAGTGCTCTGGCAGGAGAGAGGTTTCATGACTTCTCATGGAACCAAGATTCAGCATGGTCTCCTCATTCAAGCTCTGTTAGATGCAATACATTTACCGACAGCTATCGCTATCATGAAGTGCAAGGCACATACGAAAGTTACTGACATCATTTCCCAAGGTAACGATCTAGCAGATCTAACAGCCAAGCTTACAGCTCAGGCTTCAGACATTCTAGTTAACACGACACAGACACTCACTCCAGATCCGACTACTTGTATGACAGTTAAGGACCCTACACAAGATGTCATAGACATACAGTTACATGCTACTCCCGAAGAAATCAAGAAATGGTCCGAACAAGGAGGGGTCCAGACAGATCAAGGGTGGTTGACGAAGGGAAAAGCCACATGGTTTCTCCCCGACTCTATGGTCCAAGTCATTATTAATACCGCACATAGTCCAGCACATCTAGGAGAGAAAGCTATGTTAGACAGTATTCAGAACCTTTGGTTCAACAAACACTTACGAGCTGCAGCCAAGCAGAAAGTCCGTACCTGTATGATATGTTGTCAGTTCAATCCAGGTAAAAGTGTCCCGGTGGAACAAGGTGGATTCCAACCCCCTGACCACCCTTTTGAAGTCCTCCAGATGGATTATATTCAGATGGAGCGATGTCGAGGTTTTAAGTATGTCCTCGTAGTTGAATGCGCTTTGTCCAGGTGGACAGAAGCATATCCAGTTCCAGATTACACAGCCGCGACCACTGCCAGGCAGTTGGTTCGTGAATTCTTTCCCCGCTATCGACTCCCTAGGGTCGTGTATTCAGATAACGGCCAGCCATTCTCATCCGAGCTTATGAAACATGTTTCCCTTCTGTTAGGGTACCAGTGGAAGTTCCATTGTGTGCGCCATCCTGAAGCAGCCGGTCTCGTAGAGAGACATAATCAGACTCTGAAAATCCGCATTGCTAAAATTTGTAGAGAAAAAGGTGTAGACTGGCTAGTTGCCCTGCCAGTTGCTTTATTTTTTATGAGGATGGTTGCACATTCCAGATCAGGTCTGTCCCCGTATGAGGTCGTATTCGGCCGCCCCCCAAACATGTGGGGTACACCTAGACCCCGCAGTATTACCGATGTTTCCAGTAATATGCTGACAGATTACCTAGCTTCCTTGATGTCTGCCCTACACTCTTGTCGTTCACAGGTTGCCACCGCATTTCCAGACAACACCGAGGTGAAACCGCATGAAGTCATTCCAGGCGACCTGGTGTTGGTGCGGAATTTTGATCGTTCAAGTCCGCTGGAGCCCCGCTGGAAGGAGCCCCGCCTCGTTTTACTAACAACAAGGACCGCAGTAAAGCTCGAGGGGAGAAAAGGATGGGTCCATCTGACCCACATAAAGAAATTCCATGGACTACCAGAAAAGACTTTTGCTAAGGACTGCCTCATTCCAAAAGACTGCCTAAAAACAGACTCTGAACTTGACTCTGAACTCAAAATTCCCTTGTTAGAGAAAACTCCGCAACAGGAGTATAAACAGAAACTCCGGTCTAGTAAAATAAGTCAGCCAGTTTAATTGTCTAAGTCCCTCTCGGGTGAAACGGTTAGACAGGTCCCTGACATGTATGATATAGACCCCCATAGTGAGAGAGTTAGTCAAAACTCTATAAGATGTATCATTGTTCTAAGTTTTTTATTATTTTTGAGTCTTATGGTTACCTGCACAAGTTATGCTTTACATTTATGTTTTCCAGTTTCACATGTACATATGTTTTCTAACACTACAGTAGAGCACACATTTAGTGATCTGCCTCCTCACGAGCTATCCTATCGTCTTGCTATGCGAAATAATACATTCATCCGGATGTTGCATTATTCACACCAGACCAGCAATGCCACTAATTGTTGGGTGTGTGGTCGACTCCCCCCTTTCCAGACTCCGAAGGGAGTTCTGCCACTCTTTCCTTATCCGTTTTCACTTAATGGTTCGTGTGGAGCATGGTCCACGTTAACATCATCCTCAAATGATATGTCCCTTCTGAATAGAACATGTTTTCCAGACAAGCAAGGTCTCTCCCATAGAACAGGGTTAGATCTAGAAAATGAAGTATATGATTTAGGTAATTATTCTTCGAATTTCATGGTCCTGAATGTTCAGTCTGATACTACTTCAGATTTGCCTGCCATTTCAGTACTACCAGTCAAAGGCGAATTATGTGTCAGAAAGAATGGTTCCGCACATGTGGGACATAGTGATTGTACTACTACTATCGAGTATAGTGACAGTGGGAAATCTATTTTCAAAGCCTCACGTCATTCTTATTTTGTTTGTGGTCAGACCGCATATGTTCGTCTGCCCCTCGATTGGGATGGAACATGTTATATTGCCTTCCTACTGCCACCAGTTTTTCTAGCCCCATCTGATTATCACAGAAACACACATCTAGTACACGTCAGACATAGAAGGGAGATCGAGTCCCCAATTGTCGATCAAACTGAAACTACTCTAGAACAATATCAAGACTTCAATAAAGGTTTCTTCTTCTTTATAGGACCTATCCAGAATAGTAAGCTAATACGTAGGTTAACCAGAACCCTTGAAGCAGTAGTGAATGAGACTACTTCCGCTCTAGGTAACCTAACCGAAGAGCAATCTGCTATGAGATTTGTCGTGCTCCAAAATCGTCTCGTTCTTGACGTCATACTGGCCGATAGAGGAGGAGCATGTAGAGTCATCGGATCTAGTTGCTGCATTTTCATTCCTAATAACGCGCCGTCTGTTTATTCAGCTATAACCAGACTTCATAAAATTGCCCATCAGTTACACCAGAATCCAGGCACCTGGACATGGTCCGGTTGGCTCTGGAGTATCATATCTGCTTGGGGATGGAAAGTATTGTCATTCCTAGGTGTAGCAGTAATGATCATATTCAGTTGCTGCCTCTGTATACAATGTGGCCCTGCGATTTGCGGCATGTGTGCTACCTCTTGTATCCCCAGTCCTAAATCCCGTTCCAAGACAATTCGAGACGAACAAATGATGCTATATGAAATGATAGATGGTATCATGAATATTGATGTTTCCTGATGGAAACGTAGGGCACAAGGAGGGAATGTGGAAAAGTAAATTTTGCCATGTTATATGTGCCTACGTGTTCCCCATCTTATGCTATATGTGCATGATCGATATGCATGTATTCCCCTCTGATCGATTAAAGACGCAATTACAGTTGTGTCCATCTCTAGTATGCCAGTTTCCAGTCATCATGAAAACAACGAATATCAGGCCTATGTAAACCTACGTTGCCATATTTCACAGTGTGCACGTTAATTCATTGAATTGTCCCCGTTTCTAGGCCTCAAAAGGGCCCGGATTCAGATTCAGCTCCTGTCTTCTGAACCCTCTCCGAGGAGCGATACAGCCCCCACCTGCATCCCTGACCCTTAGCTTACTTCATGCCTCGCAGTGCCCGGCCCGGCCTGGCTCTGCCTCCCAGTCTGCCAAGAGTATGTTATGCTTCCAGTTATCAGTCCAGCCCTCCTTCTCTGCATTCCTAAGCTACTGAATCGCATCAATAGTTTCAGTCATGGTCTAGCCTTTCTGTCTCCATGTAAGAGAAATACTGTATTAATATTCATAGAATATTCCTCGCACACACAATACATGTAGAATTATGCACGCATCAGTCCTAATGTCTAGTAGCCTTTGCCCTGATAACTTTTGGATTCTATCAATATGTACTCTAAACACCAGATACCAGATATGCCTTGGGTACATGTCGCTCTGACACTCCAGACTTTAGTCTCCTCTTCTAGCGCAGAAGTCATAGCCCCCAGTTCTCCCTGGTAACACGTCATTGCCCGTTTGCGCGCACCACTAGGTTAGAGGTCCCAGCTGCTCAGGTAGCCCCCTCCATGTTTCCGCCCCGTTTATGACATATTCTGTTACGTTTGCATCACATGTCTATGTATACGCCCTGTACACGCCTTCTTGTTACATCATTTTGCCCTTATCTTTCGCGACTGCTACGAGTCACGCCTACTGCTACGCCTACTGTATTGAATGTAATGCAATTGTTTTGATATATATACTGTGCACCCATATTAAAAGTTACCCCCATTATTCCCAGATCCTGCCCCCGGCAGCTGCCTTCATTCCCTTCCCGTACAGGCTGTCCTGTTCCTGTCCTTTATGCCTGATTAAAGCCTGTCGACTCAAGATACCTCGAATCCTGACTCTTATTTATTGAGCTACCTGTTTTATTGATTATATGAAAAATAGTACCGGTAATTAATTATTTATTTACCACACCGCAATGCCATTATAACGCATGGCATTACATTTTATATGCTTTTACCACGCATACATTTACAACGAAATTCGTTATAAATGCATGAATGGTAAAAGCATGTTTTTTTATGTTTGGATATGGTAAGTATGGGTATAGGGGTATATGTTTTGGGGTACTGAGGTATATGTTTTGGGGTATTTCCGTATTTTAAGGGTTCAGATATAGTTTTGGGTTATGGGGTACAGGGGTAGTTTTAGGGTTTAGGGATAGGTATGGGTTTTGGGGTACAGGGGTATTTTTAGGGTTCAGGGCTAGGTTTGGGTTTTGGGATATAGAGGTATTTTTAGGGTTCCGGGGTAGGTTTGGGTATTGGGGTACAGGGGTATTTTAAGGGTTCAGGGCTAGGTTTGGGTTTTGGGGTACAGGGGTATTTTTAGGGTTCAGGGCTAGGTTTGGGTTTTGGGGTACAGGGGTATTTTAGGGTTCAGGGGTAGGTTTGGGTTTTGGGGTACAGGGTTATTTTTAGGGTTCAGGGCAAGGTTTGGGTTTTGGGGTACAGGGGTATTTTTAGGGTTCAGGAGTAGGATTGGGTTTTGGGGTACAGGGGTATTTTAAGGGTTCAGGGCTAGGTTTGGGTTTTGGGGTACAGGGGTATTTTAGGGTTCAGGGGTGGTTTTGGGGTACAGTGGTATTTTTAGGGTTCAGGGCTAGGTTTGGGGTTTGGGGTACAGGGGTATTTTTAGGGTTCAGGGGTAGGTTTGGGTTTTGAGGTACAGGGGTATTTATAGGGTTCAGGGCTAGGTTTGGGTTTTGGGGTACAGGGGTATTTTTAGGGTTTAGGGATAGGTTTGGGTTTTAGGGTTCAGGGTATATTTATAGGGTTAAGATGGGTTAGTGTTTAAGGGTGTTGGGGTATTTTAAGGAGTAAGGGTGGGTTATGATTATGGGGTGCAGGGGTATTTAAAGGGAGCAGGGTGGGATTAGCACTCGATATGAGACATGGCATGAAGGGCAGAACGTACCGCACTTCCCCAGCACACGCCCACAGCACAACGCAGACACGCCCACAAGGGACTACTTTGCTTGCACGGTTCTTTTACCTTTTAAATGTATATGGTGGGCGTCTGCATAGCCTATGTCCTTCTTCTGCAACTGCCCTTTCCAACGCTGTATTGGGTGTTGTGATTGGTGCTGTGGTTCCTGAGATTACCCGCCTCAAAGGTTTGGGCTCTCTCTTTATTATATTAGTATAGATATATATATATATATACTAGCAGCCTGTCCCGACCTTGTCCGGGAGCATTTAGGCTTCCCCTACCCCCGCCTGCCCCGACATTGCCCAGCAGCCCGTGCCCCCGCCTGCCCCGCCAGCAGCCCGTGGCCCCGCCCGCCCCGTCCCCCACCTGCCCCGACCCCGATCATTGTTTTAGTAATTTCCCGTCCCCTGCCTGGCCTGACACCCACCTGCCCCGACATTGTCCCCGGAGCATTCCCTGAGCCGCAGGTCCTGATTTCACCGCTCGAATTTCCCGTCCCCTGCCTGGCCCGACACCCGCCTGCCCCGACATTATCCCCGGAGCCTTACCTGAGGTCCTCATTTCACCGCTCCTCGCGCCTCAGCCGCCGGTCCTTATTTCTCCGCTCTGCTCCTCACCGCCTGTTCGCCGCCGCTCCTCTCCCGCGCCATGTTCGCCTCTCCGCTGCTCCTACCGCCGCTGGCCTCACGTCACCGCTCCTCCCCCGCGCCATGTCCGCCGCTCCTTAGACGCCTCTCCTCCCCGTGCTGACATGAGCACGCAAGTCGCAGCCGGCGCTACTTTGGGGGGGACTACTTTTAAAAAATATATAAATATTGTAAATAACGTTTTATTTTGTCATTTATATAGCCTATAACCATCTACACACCCTGACGATTTCAACGGTGTATCGGGTGTGTAGATTGGCGCTGTGGTTCCCGAGTTTACCCGCCTGAAAGTTTTTACTTTATTATAGTAGTATAGATATATTACGCTCCACTCCTTCACCGTACTCCAGGTACCGGAAAGAAATACCGCACTCCGTGGGCAAGTTAAATTCATTTATTGACAGGACCTCACAGCAACAGACGCGTTTCGGCAGAAGTGCCTTTGTCAATGTTACCGCCACAAAGTAAAACGCCATGTTTTAAATCACACTGCAGACAATCAACGCAAAGGAAGGACTGTCACTCAAACACTAATGTGAGTGCCATCTTGTAACGGATACATGCTATGCATTACCATCATTTCCGCGCTGTAACCACAATTATATATTTTCACAACTGTGCTTAAATCAAATATTGAACTGTTGAAATGTCAATTCATTTGATCATTACTCCATTAGCAACAGATCAAAACCAAATACATTAAACAGAATCACCACTATAGCGGTAATTCAGCGTAGAAGTAAGTTAAAATAAAGCCGTGGATCGGCTAGTATCCTTCCTTGATGCACCCCAATCAGAGATTCTGATTGAAATAGTCATCAACATTCATTGGATTGTTTAGTTGTGTGAATATTTTCGGTGAGCACGTCAAGGAGTTCAATTCTATGCAAAGCTGTCTAAGAATACTACAATAGATTTTCTATGTCATTTCAAAATTAATTATCATGTCTCAGCTCTCAATTTGTCAGGATACCATACATTGCCCTACCTAGAAAATGATCTCCTAATATCAAATGGATAAACAAATCAATACATTAAAGTATAAATATAATTAAACAATAAGTATAAAACTTTAAGTTCATCCACTTCAGGCCTATTCTCCCAATCAGTTTTGACCTATATGTACTGCCAATTCCTTTCCACAATTAAGGCCTCGCGGATATTTAATGTGCAGATCAATTATGTAGCGCGATTCAAGTCTGCGCAATTTTTTAAATCTGTCACCTCCCCTCAAACTCAAAGGTACATGGTCCAGACCATAGAATTGTAGTTGGTTGCGATCACTTCCATGTTTAACGGCAAAATAACGCGCAACTGGGTAAGCCTGGTCAATTTTGTCTATGGCCTGAATATGCGCTAACACCCTGATCTTCAAGGGATGAACGGTACTCCCTATATAGCGGAGTCCGCAAGGGCACACCAGGCAATACACTACAAAAGGTGGGCTGCAGGTGATAAACTTCTTGATCTTTTTGGTTACCTCTATGTCTGGTAAGATAAAATCCTCCTGCTGTTGACGCAGGCCTTGCATTTACTGCAAGGGAAAAAAACCATCATCTGTTTGAGTGTGCTCACCCTTTCAGGTAATTTCTCTAAGTGACTCTTCACTAACATATCCTTAACACCTTGGCTGCTAAGGCTTTTCCCGTCCTGTGCTGACTGATTGATAATCCCATTATACATGACAAGTTCACCTTGTCATGAGCACAGCTCCAGTGTGCCTCATGACGAGCTGATCTTGTCATTAGCATAGAAGGGGTTAAGGGATCTAGCCTTTCTAAAGGTTACCAAGGGTTGTGGAGGGATGTCTTCACTAATTCAATTCAATTCAAAAGCTTTTATTCGATTTGTACATACAAATCATACAAGCAGAAACACATGATTGAAATATTAAAAATTACCATATAATTATTCCAAAAAGGAAAAGAAGGCTAAAGTGCATCAAATTGGAAGTGATCCCGCCTCTATAGGCCAACATTATTATAAAATACAAACATTCTTACATAGATTAGCTGGGGATGAGTAGGAGTTACTCGCTAGACTTTTCATGGGGAACTGTACATTAAAAATTATTATAGTCAATCAATACTGTGGTCAACTTCATGCTTAGTAATACCTTAATTACAGACATTGATATAAAATTTTAAAAGTGGGAGCATATCTATACAGACAGGAGCGTTAAACAATAATATCATCATCATAAACAAATCCTGGCAGCTGTAGAGCATAAGTACAGACAGGTAAATAAACAACATTATAATACAATACTTTTCCTGGCAGCTGTACATTTTAGAATAAAAGTAGCCAAAAAAAAACAAGTCTCCTCGTTCTCTAATGAAGATAAAAATATCAATGCTGTTTGTGTGGTGCAGATGTTATATTTGATAAAGATAGGTTTAAGGTATTTTAGCCTAATGTTAAAAGTTAGGCTGAAAACCGTCAACATTATCGGCGCCCTCTTGCTCTCCTTAAACCTTTTGTGCGCGTAAAACAGCCGCCATTTTGGACACCATGGCTTCCCCGCTCTCGCCGAGAGCTAGCGCGTCTCTCTCTCTCTCTCCTAACTTCGCTGGCAACCCCCCCCCCCCCTGCTTGCACCTGCCTTGAGTCATAAACCCCTCCTCGGCACTGCTCTGCCCCAGGCTCTCATCCTGTTCCCAGCGCGACATCTCCCTGCTTCCCCGTCACGACCTCCGGCCCTTTGATGCAAACCCCTTTTTCCCGTGTGCCCGTCTGTCTTCCCCGTTCCCAGGCCGACACCTAGCTCTGCCGATACCATTCTCTTGCCCCTCCCCATACAATAGGAAGCTTCCCTCCTCAAAGGACCCCCGAGATGATCAAAGCCCCCCCCCCATCCCACGAGATCCGATCGAAACCCGCACACTCCGTGAATCGGCGGAATACCCAGCTGCGCAATGATCATCACCTGTTGTGAACGGGGCGTGGACTTCCACTGTAGCCTTGCATGGGAACGGGCTGGGAAGGGGGGATTCTGAGGATGTCTTTCCGTACATCAAAGTATCGACGAGAATGTGTTACATGTAATAAAGAGATAAACTCATGTATAAGAGGCCAGGCCTCCGGGATGCAGTTAGAGCACCTCTGAACGATACCTTCTGTCCGTTTCGTTGTGTTCTCCTCCGGAGAGAATAAAAACCTTGTTTCCTGCCTTCCAGTCTCCAGCGCCTGCCTCTTCAATGGTTTAACTTCTTGGTGGGTTCAAGAGGCGACATCGCCGGGCAATAATTAAGGATCTTATATTCTGGTTGGTAGTGCCCCCCCAGTTTGTATTTTTCCACAATTGGCGTCCCAAGCGTGGGGCCCATCAGCGACCCATGGATCCAGTGGGAGAGGTCCTGACGACAAAGTGAACGACTGCAACGATCGGGAACGCGTCTGTCCGATAGACCCTCGTCTGACAGCCGATCATCCGAACTTCACTGGTTCCGAACAGACCTCTCTCGAGTGATCTACGGTCCTGACTGGGAACCATCAGGAGTGCCGCGAGGATAACGAAGAAGAGAGGACGATCGGGCGCTGGATTCGGAAGTCAGGAAACTGTCCATGCGGTCCGGGTAAGGTCGTGTTACCACGACAAATTGCGAAAATTTGCTTGATTGTTAAATACTAGTATTGCTCTTTTTGTTTAATTGGAGATTCACTGTCTGCAAACGGAGAAACAACAGGCTCTCTCTTTGCAAGCGGTGGAGGATAGGTAGGGCAGACAACCGTGCTTATTTTTCTCCCCCACTCAATAGTCACCTGAAACTGAGCTGTTGTTCACAAACTATTGTTTCCTGGAGATTCCCTGTCTGCAAACAGGGAAGAGACCACCCTTTTTGCAGATAGTGAAAAAGGTGGGTAACGCAAATCTTTGCGGACCTACTCACTCTCCCCATTGTTATTTGTCGGTCTTTTGTTATCTTGATCCACGAGGGATTCACTGTCTGCAAACGGAGAAACAAAGCTCTCTCTCTTTGCAAGCAGTGGAGGATAGGTAGGGTAGCAGCCGTGCTTATTTTTTTCTCCCTCACCCTATAATTGCTTGAAACTGAACTGTTGTTCTCAAAATTATTGTTTCCTGGAGATTCCCTGTCTGCAAACAGGGAAGAGACCACCCTTTTTGCAGATAGCGAAAAAGGTAGGTAACGCAGATCTTTTGCGGACCTACTCATTCTCCCCATTGTTATTTGTTGGTCTTTGGTTATTGTGATCCATGAGGTATTCACTGCCTGCAAACAACGTAGAATAGAAATATTCTGTCCAGTCTTTGCACCTAGTGATAAGATAGGCAGTGCTGACTTTTTAGTCCCTCGTTACGAGCCGTCATGTCTGTCTTCTCCCCACTGATTGGTAGCCTGTTTAGCCCGGACCGCTTATTAGAGATGGACCATCCAGCCCCACTGGAAGGCACCCCTAATAAGGACATGTTCATGAAGCATGGATTGACCGCTATTGCCTATAGTAAACTATGGCATAAATATACAAAACAGGGTCAAGAAAGTCAATGGCCCCTGACAGGATCCTTCGATGATGATAAAATAAAAATGCTAGAAACTGCCCTGGGTAAAAACAAGACAACACCCACTATGCTTGATAGCTTCGGCATGTGGCGAAAAGAAACTGAACAGCGTAAAAAGAAAACTGAGAGTAGGTTGGAAAAAGAGCTGCAAAAAGCAGCCCACCTAGCTGCTCAGAAGCTAAAAAAGGAGATAGAGGAAAGAGAGAAAGCTAAACAGAAACTAGAAAGGGAAACGCCAAGCCAGTGTCCGGTTAGAACCCCCTCCATGCTCTACCCTGACTTGCCCTCGAAACGACAAGCCAATGAGGACCTGCTGTTAGGTCCTCCTATCATCTACATGCCCCCTCCATACGCCCCTTCTCGGCCCTCGGCGCAGCACGCGCCACCCCCAGGTACAAGCGAAGGTACCGCCGCAGCGTCGGCCCCAATGGCCTCTGTGCCAGCCGAACCCCTGGTATTAAAACCCACATCAACGACAACGTTAGACGAGCATGAGACTCGAGGGGCTGGCCTTGCAAGAATAAACAGGCTAGACAAAGATGAGCGAGCGGGGATCGACAAAATAGCAAGGACACTGGTAGAAAGGAAGGATGATGAAGAGTACATCACAGATATGTTCAGCTCGTATACAGGGAGTCACAGACGACATTTTACCGTACGACTGTGTTATCATGTCTTGAATGCATACGAGGACCGATATCGAGACAAAGGTCCCGAGAGCCTAAGGACTCTGTACCGGAAGGTCGATATCGGGGATGAGGGCGAGTGTGATGTGTCGGACCTCCTTACGCGTACGCTTGAGGTTTTCCGCCACCTCACTGAACGAAAGCCGGGAGCTAAATCCGCGGCCCCCGTAGTGACCGAACCGCCAACCGAGCAATCTAACACCATGATGCCGATACGTGAGGCTGCCCCTTACTGGGTTCCTCCTCGGGGTACGGGGACTCACGATGATGCAAACAACCAAGATGCGAAGGGAAGGGTAGTATACAACTGGGTCTACCAGCCATGGGACCGGCAAGAGATACTGACATTCCGGAAATCTCTACCCGACCTACGTAAAAACCCCACTGCCTTCTATACTGAATTAGGTACAGCCCTGGGTTCGACTATCATGACCCTGGCTGACATCGACTTGTTCTTCGGGTTATGTCTACCAGCTGATGTGTGGAAGCAAATCCGGAAAGTCGACCACCTTGAGCTGTTCGGACATACCTGGCCACAACTCGATGACTTGGACAAACAACGGGGACCAGGACAAAAGCCGTTGAAATCCATTCTAGACCTCCCAGATAAAATTGTAGAGAAATTAAAAACCCTAATCCCAGAAAAGAAAGTGGACTGGTCGATAGTAACAGCCTGTCGCCAAAAACCCCAGGAGGATGTATCGGAATACTTCTCCCGGTTTGAAACGGTGTTCTCCGATTACAGCGGCCAGGACATGACCACTGCAACCGGACACCATCTGTTTGTCCAGAATTATGTTAAGGGCCTATCATTGGACATCTCCCAGAAACTACAGGCCAGCGAGAGTAGTTGGGCAGCCTCCAAACCTACAGCGATTCTTCAAATGGCCCAATATTATGAGCATCAGAAAAATGAAAACGATAGGGCGACAGAGAGAAAGAAGAAAGACTTAAAGGAGAGGGTGATGATTGCCAAACTGCAAGGGGTGACTATAGGACGAGACCAATACCGGGGAAACTACCAGACAAACGCCCCTAAGACTGCATTTCCCCAGGACCGCACTCTGACTCCCTACAGTGGACGCACAGACCTTAGAGATGACCAGTGCGCTTTCTGCAAAGGGACTGGCCATTGGAAATCCCAGTGCCCAGTTCTCCTGGAAATGATCAGGAACAGAGACCCCAGGGAGGTAGCAAACGGACCGAGACCTAGGGGAACACAACGAGGGCCCCCAAATGACGCGACTAATGACAGATCAAGCAGACCGAATACGTTCGATCGACCCAGACAGAACCAATATCAACAATCTGACTATGACGACACTCACACCTTTGCATAGGACAGCCAAGGGCGAGGGAGGGATCCAGTCGAGCTCTATGTTGACCAGCAGGGCCCTTATGTCACTGCTAAGGTCCTGGGTACCAAGTCTCCATTTCTGGTAGACACTGGCGCAACACGTAGTGCGTTATCTAAACGACTGATTCCAAGGGCACCCTTGTCTGGCTCACTCATAACATCGACAGGTTTCGATGGAACGCCCTCCACCAACCCTTTGTCTGCCCCGATTCTCTTTGACGTAGAAAACAACACCACCGACACCACGTTCTTGCTCTCCTCCAATAGCCCTGACGCCATTATGGGACTTGACTTACTGAAACACTTCCGAGCGACGATTAGGTGTTCTCAAGATGGAGTTCGAGTGTTTCTTTACGACAACCCCGTTCTGCTTAAACATTGTTCCCCCCGACACATGTTTTCCATCACCGACGTCGACGCGTCCCTGCTTGACACCCTGCCTCCGTATCTGTGGGCCAAAGCGGATTCGGACGTAGGGCGTATGTTAATTGACCCAGTGCACATTACTGTCCGACCAGACGCAACACTCCCAAAACTCCCACAATATCGGATATCGCCAGAGGGCGAGAAGGCATTGGTAATGATTATCCAGTCACTGATAGACGCAGGGGTGGTAGAGGAAGTGGTTAGCAACGTTTGCAACAGCCCTATCTTGCCCATTATCAAGAAGCAGGGAGAGGGAGATGAGAAAGCATACCGTTTCATCATCGACCTCCGAGAGATCAACAAAGTGGTAGTACCCCAGTACCCTGTGGTCTCAGACATCACCACCATCCTGACCTTGATTCCATCCACTGCAACCACCTTTTCCGTCATCGACCTCAAGAACGCATTCTTCTCCATCCCCATCCACCCAGACAGCCGATATCTCTTCGGCTTTACCCTAAAATCCCGCTCATATAGGTTTTGCCGAGCCCCTCAAGGCTACACGGAGAGCCCTAGCATCTACAGCCAGGCCCTCAAAAGGCAACTAGACCAAGTCCGGTTACCCGACGGGGTGGTGTTGGTACAATATGTCGATGACATCCTCTTGGCAGCCGACACCACCCCTCTAGCGGTTACCGCCACCATTCAACTCTTGCACTTCCTTGCGGAAAATGGCCACAAGGTCTCCAAGAAGAAGTTGCAATTCTGCCTACCCCAGGTCACTTACCTAGGCCACCTTCTGTCCAAAGATGGAAGGAAACTCACCCCTGATCGAATCCAGACCATTCTAGACACCCCTGTCCCTAAAACCCAGAAGCAGGTTCGCTCCCTATTAGGCCTCACCTCCTTCTGCCGACAATGGTTGCCAAACTTCAGCCTCGTTGTAAAACCACTGCTCTCTCTCTTGAACAAAGACGTCCCTTTCCCACTCCCTTGGACTCCTGAGTGTCAAACCTCCTTCACAGAACTACGAGATGCCCTTTGCTCAGCCCCTGTCCTGGGTACCCCTGATTACAGAAAGCCCTTCTCCCTTTACACTCACGAAAGGGAGGGGTGCGCTTTATCTGTCCTGACCCAGGCCATCGGCCCTAAGCAACGACCGTGCGCTTACTTCTCTGCCACTCTTGACCCTGTCGCCAGAGCCTTGCCTGCCTGCCTTCGAGCTGTAGCTGCCGCTGCAGTCTCTATCCGACAGAGTGAGGGGATTGTACTCTCGAATTCCCTCACGGTACTGGTACCCCATGCAGTCGACACCCTCCTGAACCAAACCAAGACGCAACATCTGACGAGTGCACGACTGACTGGATACGAACTAACCTTGCTTGCCCCCCATATCACCCTGAAAAGATGCACCACACTGAACCCAGCAACTCTGTTACCCCTGCCAGAGAACGACCCCAATGTGCACCCCGTACATGACTGCGTGACTCTTACGGACGAACAGACCAGGAGTAGGGTCGATCTCAGAGACACAGCTTTCCCTGACCCCGACGGGGAGTTGTGGGTGGACGGTTCTTGCATCAAACTCTCCGATGGTACCACTTCCGCTGCCTATGCAGTCACCACAGCTCGAACTGTAGTAGAAACAGCCCGCATCACCCAGCGATCTGCTCAGGCAGCGGAACTGATTGCTTTGACGAGAGCCTGCATCCTGGCAACAGGAACCACGGCGAACATTTACACCGACAGCCAGTATGCCTTCGGGGTGGTTCACCATTTTGGGCTCCTCTGGAGGGAGAGAGGATACTTGACCTCACACGGCACACCCATCCTGCACGGGGATTTAGTCTCCGCCTTAATCGAAGCTGTCCTCCTCCCCAACAAACTTGCCGTTATCAAATGCCAGGCACACAAGAAGGTGACAGACATTATTGGACAGGGAAACGCACTAGCCGACATCACCGCCCGAACGACAGCAGAAAATAGAACGACAACACGTATGTACGTGACCAGGTCACAAGCAGAAAACTGGACTGACACCAAGGACACAATTAGAGACATACAAATGGCTAGCACACAACATGAATTGACTGAATGGGCACGGGTGGGATTGAAAGACGATGAAGGCTGCTGGCGGACAAAAGACACGAACAGATGGTTGCTACCTGATTCATACTTGATTCCCATATTATCCATGGCACACTCCCCAGCCCACATAGGATCAGCCCCCATGATCGAACTTGTCTCCAGGGTTTGGCACAATGACAAGATCCCAGATTCCGCCAAACGCCTGGTCCAACAATGCTTAATATGCCTGCAACACAACCCCGGGAAGGGAACTGTAGTACCCCGGGGGGGATTTGGGGTCCCAAACCACCCATTTGAAGTCCTGCAGATGGACTACATCCAGCTAGACAGATGCCAAGGCCTGAAATATGTACTTGTCGTGGTGTGCGCATTTAGCAAATGGGTGGAAGCATATCCGACCCGTGACAACACCGCTATGGCCACTGCAAAGGTCCTGTTAAAAGAGTTTTTCCCCCGTTATGGCCTCTGTCGTGTTTTATGGAGTGATAATGGCCCCCACTTTGTAGCCAACGTTATCCAGCTCATCCTAAATGGGCTGGGTATCAAACAGAAATTCCACGCAGTCTTCCACCCTCAATCTGCCGGGCTGGTCGAACGACACAACGCCACGCTAAAGCTTAAACTGGCCAAAATAGTGGCTACGACGGGCCTGAAATGGCCAGACGCCCTCCCATTGGCATTGCTATCGATGCGCTCTACCCCCACCCGACATCACTTAACCCCTTATGAAGTTGTCTTCGGCCGACCCATGAGCGTCTGGTCTGCCCCGAAACCAACGTCCATTCATGACGTTCCGGATGTCCTAATGTCTGATTATCTGTACAAATTGACTGAAACTTTGTCTGTCCTTCATCAGCAGGTGCGGCAGGCCATCCCCGATGCTTCCAGGGGTCCGGGTCACGCCATCCAGCCGGGGGACTTCGTGCTGATCCGAAACTTTCAGCGATCAAAGAGTTTGGAACCCCGGTGGACGGGCCCCTGGCAAGTGCTGATCACCACTCGGACCGCACTTCGAGTGGAGGGGAAGAAACACTGGCTGCACGCTCATCACTGCAAAAAGGTCTCTCCAGCCCTGGCCACGACAGACACCGTCAACACCCAAGAAGAGCTCCTGAACCGGGACCGACCATCGTTGAGCTGCTACCCTGATACAGAGACACTTGAACTTTCAAAACATCCTGACCCCACTGTGCCATCTCGAGAAGGGTATTTCCTGCGTCGAAAGGAGGGAGCTTCGGCTAAGTAGGCCACGGACTAAGCTTAAGAATCTCAGAACGGTGACCCAAACTACCAAGGGTTACCTGGAGAGAAGCTAAGACTGAGTCTGTGGTCCTGCCCACTACCGAGCACCTTGAAGACGAAGATGATGGAAGCGGCAGATAAGAAGATGATGGAAGCGCCAAACAAGAAGCCGACTGAGACAACAGGAAATACCCACTACAGAAATCCGAGAACAGACAGGCTCCATAGCTCAAAGACAATTGCACTCTTCATCGTAATCCTCCTCTGTTTTCTCCTCATGACTACGCTCTGGATTATGGAAGAACACGCACCTGCTCACGAAACATTCCTAACCACTGCTCAGCCTACCACCACGAAGGAACATTATCTAATTTCACTCTCTCCTCAACTAAGAGAGAGGCGAAAGGAGTTTTGGAACAACTCTTTCGTGCAGCTACTTCACCAGCACAATCTTGCCACCAACGCCACCAACTGCTGGATCTGTGGGTTGCTACCCCATGCCACTGGACATTCAATACCATTCATCCCTTCACCCTTCTCCGTCCACGGCTCCTGCCTTGCCTGGCTGATCCTCCTGCAAGAGAGCTATACGGAAAATGCCACCTCCAGCAGAGCTGCAGCACATTCTTCTCATGTGGCCGGGCGAAACAAGACAAAGACACACTTCTGCCCGCTGACACCCAGCGACTCAATCCAAATGGACATTCCGGCCAAAGAACGAATCGAAATGCAGGTGTTCCACAATCCAACCAGACCCACCTTCTCCTATCTGCGGAAACGAACGGCTGCCACTCTGACTGTAGCCCTGACGGTCATCAACGTCACAGGCCACATGTGTGTAGAAGGACTTGGGACACAGCTGGTGGGTCACAGCGCTTGCCGCTTTACCAGAACTTTGGACTCCACGGATCCACCTTCCTTTGTGTCCTCCCCAAACATGTATTTCATCTGTGGCACGAAGGCCTACACCTGGCTCCCCAAAGGCTGGGGGGGCACTTGCTACATCTCCTTCGTCCTTCCTCCAACTTATGTGGCCCCAGCGAATCACCACAGGCAAAAACGAGCAAAAGACGTTGAGCAAGCCGACTCAACAGGAGCACAGTTCCTCGATGCTATGAAAGGACTCGTCCCCCTCTGGGGCCCGATGGCAAACAGCCGTGCCATCCGACATTTGACTCAGGCAGTCGAGACAACCATGAACATCACAGCGGGCATCTTTGCCAACAACACTGCCGAGCTCCAAGCGGTCCGTTTGGTGGCCCTTCAGAACCGCCTCGTTCTAGATGTAGTTCTGGCGGACCGTGGAGGAGCATGCCGCATTATTGGGGCCAGCTGTTGTACATACATACCGGACAACTCACCCTCAGTGTACAAAGCCATCGAACATCTTCACAGACTCTCTTCGGAAGTCCACCAAGAGCAAGAAGAATGGTCGCTTAGTGGTTGGTTCTGGGACACCGTCAAAAGCTGGGGCTGGAGACTGCTCACCATTATCCTGATTCCCGTAGTTGTAATATGTGGCCTATGCTTAGGAATTCAATGTTTGCCACCTATGTGTTCTTTATGTGCGAGTTGTATTTTTCCCAAAACTGTGGACATTGGAAGCAAACATATGAGGGCATTATATGATACCGAAGTTAGGAATTTGATGAAAATTGACATTGAATAAGCAAGTTGGCTAGATATGTTGAAAAGGGAGGACTGTTAAAAGTTAGGCTGAAAACCGTCAACATTATCGGCGCCCTCTTGCTCTCCTTAAACCTTTTGTGCGCGTAAAACAGCCGCCATTTTGGACACCATGGCTTCCCCGCTCTCGCCGAGAGCTAGCGCGTCTCTCTCTCTCTCTCCTAACTTCGCTGGCAACCCCCCCCCCCCCTGCTTGCACCTGCCTTGAGTCATAAACCCCTCCTCGGCACTGCTCTGCCCCAGGCTCTCATCCTGTTCCCAGCGCGACATCTCCCTGCTTCCCCGTCACGACCTCCGGCCCTTTGATGCAAACCCCTTTTTCCCGTGTGCCCGTCTGTCTTCCCCGTTCCCAGGCCGACACCTAGCTCTGCCGATACCATTCTCTTGCCCCTCCCCATACAATAGGAAGCTTCCCTCCTCAAAGGACCCCCGAGATGATCAAAGCCCCCCCCCCATCCCACGAGATCCGATCGAAACCCGCACACTCCGTGAATCGGCGGAATACCCAGCTGCGCAATGATCATCACCTGTTGTGAACGGGGCGGGGACTTCCACTGTAGCCTTGCATGGGAACGGGCTGGGAAGGGGGGATTCTGAGGATGTCTTTCCGTACATCAAAGTATCGACGAGAATGTGTTACATGTAATAAAGAGATAAACTCATGTATAAGAGGCCAGGCCTCCGGGATGCAGTTAGAGCACCTCTGAACGATACCTTCTGTCCGTTTCGTTGTGTTCTCCTCCGGAGAGAATAAAAACCTTGTTTCCTGCCTTCCAGTCTCCAGCGCCTGCCTCTTCAATGGTTTAACTTCTTGGTGGGTTCAAGAGGCGACATCGCCGGGCAATAATTAAGGATCTTATATTCTGGTTGGTAGTGCCCCCCCAGTTTGTATTTTTCCACAATAAAGCACTGGTAAAATTTGCAAAAAAGCAAAAAATGGCAACTACTCTGCCTAGAGGTGCTATCGCATGGACAGGGTATATTTGAACTAGTCTTTGTATTTGGAAAAGCAACCAAGTGGTGTACTATGCCCAGTCTGACCCGTGTTAAAACGTACTGGTGAGAAGGGCGAGTCACAAATACAAGATAAGATTGTAGTCCGGGAGCTAGATTTAGGTCTTTATAAAATTTTATAGTAACAAGATTGCCAACGGCTTTGTCTCGTTCAGCCTTACGAAAATTAAGAAACGTTATCTTGATTTCTTTTTTTGAAATGGAGACAACCTTTTCAGGCTCACGAAACACATCAATATTAAAAAGAAGTAGATACCAATGATGAATGTATCTTAACCATGATACACGTGAGGAGTGATCCAAGCCTATACAGTCAAGGATAATATCCTTGGTGAATCGAGTCTCTGGCTTAGCCCAAATAGAACGCCACAATAACAGTGGCCGAACTGCTGCTAAGTCAGAAGTATACTCGATCCCAACTTCTTCGTGGATCAGCTGGATGGAGGCAGAAGGGGGAACACATAACATCCTCCTTAAGAACTTGTTTTCCTCCTTCTGCAAGGAAATACCCTCACAGTGACCCCATACCCCTGCCCCATACAGAGCAGAGGAAACACAGCATACATTATAAATGTTCATCATATCTAGAATACTTCGTGAGCCGAGTTTAGAGGCAAAACGAAATATGCTACTAGTGGACCGTAGCATTTTTGTTTTTACGGCCTCAAATTCCGCATTCCAAGACCCTCTATTGTTATATGTTATTCCCAGATAACAAAAGGACTTAACAGAAGTTAGCTTTTCCTTATCAAGGAAGAAAGTGTGCTTTACCTGCTTGGCTGCCTGACCACATGACATTACATATGTCTTAGTTTTATTCACACGAAGCCGCCTAGCTTGAATGAACTGCATAAAATTATCAATTAGGCGTTGTAGGCCCAACTGTGTTCGCGATAAAAGAACAGCGTCATCCGCATAAAGTAACAGCGGAACAGGTTTTCCATCAATCAAAGGGGCATCTGCTGGGATGTCAGTCAGTGATCGGTCGACACCATTAATAAAAAGGGAAAATAAAAGCGGGGCTAAAACACAACCCTGACGTATGCCCCGTGACACTCTAAAGAACGGGGTACATTCGCCAAGGGTGCCATAGCGGACTTTACATGAGAGTTTTTCGTACAATCTAGCTAAAAAGTACACTATTTCCCTTGGTGCCCCGGCGTCAAGCAGAACCTCCCAGAGAATGTTATGGTTAACCAAATCAAAAGCGCTGCTCAGATCGGCAAAACATAAAAAGAGGTTGCCACTTTTGGCCACAGTATATTTACTGATTAAAAGGTCCAGATTTACGCATTGGTCCAGTGTACCCAGGCCTTTGCGAAAGCCATATTGGACTCTAGTTAGAATGTTAAAATCCGTTGCCCAGTCTTCTAGCCTCTTCAGCAAAATCCTACTCATCACCTTTACAGAGGCGTCCAGTAATGAAATAGGACGATAATTAGAGGCCTCTGCCTTATCACCTTTCTTGTGTAAGGGAATGATAATCGATTGACCCCAAGTAGAAGGAAATTCACTTTCGGCCGCACAATTGAAAACCCTCACCAAAATGGGAGCCCATAACGCTGTTTCGTCTTTGTATAAATCCAGCGGAACCCCATCAGGGCCAGGGGCCTTTCCTCCTTTGCTTAAAGAGATAGCTTCCTGACATTCTTCTAGTGTTATAGCCATCGGACGGGGCAACCATGGGTTTATAACTGATGGTGATAACTCAGAGGTTGACCCTTCTGGATTAAATATCTTAGAAAAATGGTTAACCCAATCGCTACATGTCACATATGAGGTCAGTTCTGGGACATTTTCTTTATTGAGAAACGGGCTGTTAATAGTTTCCCAATAGAGTTTACTATTTGTGGTCTCAGCCGCTTCCCTCAACTTATCCCACGCCTCAGACTGCAGAACCCTTTTCCTTTTATTAATAGCTGTTTTATAACAGGCCCTGAGATATTGTATGTCCGTCTTAACACGTGGTTTAGTGGCTAGCGCATTCTTTAGGTCACGAAGGGCGACTATACATGTCTTATCAAACCACCCCTGTTTTGGACCACTATTGGCTGACGGGGTCTTAGTAAAAATACCCTCAATACAGCTATTCATTGATACAAAATAATCTATTAAGCAGCCAGAATCACTGTCATCATCCAAGCAATAACTAATTTGGTTCTTGCAAAGCATAACGACCTCCTTCTGCTTGGTTTTGGAGTTTAAACCAGTCCATTTAACCCTCAGGCCCTTTGGTCTAACAGGCACTATATCAGTTGTACATTTACTACCTGGAACTAATGAAGTACCATGCCCCAAGAGAGTGACACGTAGGCTATTGTGGTCACTGAGACTTTCTTCATTCACATACAAATTCGTATAGGCTCCACTACTGGACATCAAAATATGATCAATAAATGAACCTGCACCCCTGCCTGTAAATGTAGGGCATATAATTGCCTGATTATTAACATTACAATTTAACAGGGTCAGATCTAGCATGATTAACATATTATTTAAAGTGGAACCATAACTGCAGTGTTGAAAGTGGGAAGAGTCCTCCCTCCCCCCCTGATCTCCCCAATGGCTATTTAATGCTGCATCGAAACCACAGTTATTCCCATTGGACAGATGGCAGGGCTGCAAGTTAAAATCACCAGCCCAAACCACCTCAGCCTTTCTTTTCGAAATATCAAGAGCCTTATTAATTTCCCTTTCTAGAGGCAGTAGAATATCCCCCCTAGTTGCATCAAAAATATTATTATAGAAATTAACAATAACTAAATCAATGTTCTTCCTGCACTCCACCCTAATAACTTGGCCGTATGTCCCCACGGTTGTACTGTATTTAACCGTACATTCACACAGCTTGGTTGACATTAACAATAAAAGGCCCCCCTTAGCCCTACCCGAGCTAGATTTAGTTGCTCTAAGGCAGAAGGAGACGTACCCTTCGATGTTAATGGGGTCTGGACACCAAGTTTCCTGGAGTAGGATTAAATCAAAACCCTCACCCAAAAAACTGGTCCAAAAGGGTGTACCTAATTTGCCGGTTAAACCAGCGATGTTCCAAGAAATAAGAGAAATTCCTGCTGGTTTACCAGGATTACCACCAACAGATATCTCCGACTGATCTGCTGGTGGTAAAAAGGCAGGACCCTCTTCCCGAGTGATGGTAACTAGACTCAGGCTCGGACTAGTAGTAGTTATACATATATCAGGGCTACCCTGATTACCTATGTACTGGGGTATTGGTAGTGCCGATGTAGTGAATTCGTGAGGTACAGCAAAGGGTGTGGCAGAGGAAGAAAAAGAACACTCCATATCAAGAATGGGCTTAGGAATGTTTAGGTCCAGTGCATCTAGAGGGCTAAGTCAGTCTATCTCATCTAGCACAGCATATCTGTTTGGGTGGGCGAATTGTGAAGACATTGGGTTTTGGGAGTGGGGCGGGTCCTGCCACATTTGTTGCCACGGATGTTTGTCTAATTGCGGTGGATGTAAAGAATGCTGCCATTGATAAGCAGGCTGGTGTAAAGGTGGCGGAAAATGAAAAGGGTGTTGCCAATGTACTTTAACTTGCTGCATAGGAAAAGGTGAGGCATTTGATAACTGCTGCTGTAAATTAACATAATGTGGAAAAAGAGGGGGCGGATAAGGTGGTTGCAGCCAAGGTTTAACGGCTTGCTGTGAAAAAAACCCCGGTCCACTGTTACTTTGAAAGGTGGGACAGGGGGGGTTAGGTCGTGCGGGTTTTGATAAAAAATGTGACAAAGGAAGTGGTTTAATTTGGGTCGCAGGACCACTATTGGGTGCATTACATACATAACTAGCTGCCCCTACATCCCTAAAATTGACAGTTATTACGTCCCCAACTATTGATTTCTTACTTCTGCCCACCCAATCCCCTCTCCGGACGGTAAGAATTTCGCCATTCATGCTATTAGGTAGGGGTTTATGTAGATGGAGCCATTGAGCACATTTGTTTCTAAGCTCAGTAAACGTTTCTTTAACTCCCTCTTTCAATGGGGGAACTGCTGTCAACACAACAACAAAAGGAGAAACCTCTGGTGGTAGATTGATGGACCTGAAACGTGCCTGCTTCGGTTTAGGCCCTTCAGGTTTATTTATAGAAAGAGGTGCGGTGGTTAAATTGGGTTTCCCTGCTACTTCTTTAGCTTCGATAGATGTGGTGGCAATATTAGCAACAACAGAGTGTTGAATCGCCTGTACAGGGACATTCCCCTTTGGAATCGGTACAGTTATTGGTTGAACAGAGTTGTTCGCTGTTTGCGACTCAAGAGATACAGAGTTCCCAAGGGCTACGCTACCTTGGACCTTATTTAAAGCGTCTTTAGGGGACTGGATGCTCGTTAAGCATTCAGAGACTAAATCTGTAGTCCCCTGCAGTTGAACATGCCCTTGTCCTTGCTTTTTTTGTGGCCATTTGGAGTGTATTAACGAGGTAAGCCTGTCCACTTTAGAAATTAAAGGTTTGATTTGGGCTGCTAAAGTGGCTTCAAGATCTAGTTTTAAATCTGTAACCATATTTTGCACCCAGCACGGGATACCTGATATCATTTGTGGGGTAGGGGAAATCAAATTGTGATTCCTAACCGGTGCTTTTGCTTTACTTTTGCCCTTCGATGTAACCTTAGGAGGGTTAGGAGCCCTTCTCCGGGGAACAATGGGTACAGGGGCTGTTTCCACATCATTAGACCCACTCAGACTCGGCTCCTCTTTATCAAGCGACTGACATGATTCTAGATCTGGTGTACCCTCCAGGTCTTCGAAAGATGGATCCGAGTCTGATTGGGCAACCGATAAATCAACAGTATTCGGTACCGTCGGAACACTGTTGGTAGGCATGGTTATAGGTAAGGAGCAATTATTCAAAGTCTGCATAGCAGGAGATTTAACCTTTGCCAAAGGGCCCAAGGATGAGCGCCTAGCATTAGCAAGGTCCATAGAGACTCTTTTTTCCAATAATACAATACTTTGATCAATTGTCTCGTGCACGCGTGAAATAAAAAGATCAATAGGTCCTGTCACCTGCGCTACCGCCGTAGCTTTTTTCGCGCAGCTTCGGGTTCTGCTGCGTATGGTAGACATTTTAGACGGTTATGGTTATCAAGGGTGAAGACACAAGAGTTCTGGGCCAGGGCCGTCCTCTGCCGTCCTTGAACGGCCTTAAACGGCCCGCTCTTTGCCCGGTCTTCGCCCCGGTCGTCGCCCCGCGCGCGTCCCGCGTTGCGGTAGAACTGAAGCCAGTAATGAAGGCGAAGGTTGGGGGCGTGGCCGCCGGGGGAAGAGGCAGCAGCTGTGTGCCGCTGAGGCTGCTGGACCTCGCAGTCCTCCGGTAGGCTCCACGCACAGTCTGTAGATTAAATCCTCTACCTGGGAGCGCGTTACTCACCACGGACTGTGGATCCGCTCACACCAGGGAGGACGAGGCAAAAGGAACGGTGAGCGGCACCCGCGGAGCGGGTGTCGCGAACAGTAGCAGGAGATGGCAGAAAACACACAGCACGAGTCTGGCTCCTCACAGAAAGCAGGTAAGCCCAGAAAGCGCCAGTTGACCAGGGAAACCAGGCGATGTTAAAGCGAAGGCTGGGGGCGTGGCCGCCGGGGGAAGAGGCAGCAGCTGTGTGCCGCTGAGGCTGCTGGACCTCGCAGTCCCCCGGTAGGCTCCACGCACAGTCTGTAGATTAAATCCTCTACCTGGGAGCGCGTTACTCACCACGGACTGTGGATCCGCTCACACCAGGGAGGACGAGGCAAAAGGAACGGTGAGCGGCACCCGCGGAGCGGGTGTCGCGAACAGTAGCAGGAGATGGCAGAAAACACACAGCACGAGTCTGGCTCCTCACAGAAAGCAGGTAAGCCCAGAAAGCGTCTTCACTAATAATTGTGTCCGTTAGGAGAATTGGTTAAACAAACAAATGGTTCTGTTGGGTAAGACAAATTGCTTTGGAAAATGCTAATACATGCAAATGAAACAAAAATGAGAACTCTCTGATACACATGTGCAAATGAGAAATCAATGCTCAAGCAGAAATAAATAAATTGTATAGCCAGGTATTGAATTCATAAGTATTTATGTTTAGAATTCAATTATGTTCATGCTGAATTACTTCATTCAGTAACAAACAATCAATACAAAATGAGACCATCAAACATAGATACAGTTCAGTGACAATTGGTGAAAGAAGTGCTCAAGTGCTAAAGTATATGTACAGTGAAAATGAATAGATACAATTAAATACACAGATAATAGATAGGCCAGCAATTAATTGATCTCCAAGGAATCCTAGTGCATTGTAGAGGAATCATGGAGTGTTCTGGACCTAATTGGGCGTCGACGTTTCGACCCTGGTGTGCCCCAGTTGGTGGTCGCTGCGGGTCTTTATCAAGACAGGAGGCGGACGATGACAGTCTGCAATGTGTAAGGCTAGGTATCAGAGAGAGTAAGGTGCACTGGAGGTTGCACAAGAGATTAAAGGGTGAGTGAATGGGTACTCACATGAATCAGGAATAATGAATTGCCTGATGTACTGCCACTCAGTTGCTGGTCATATCTAATATTAGGAAACGGTTGCTATTAAGGTACCTGTTGTGGATGGAAAAATCACTATAGTTACATCCAGCGTAAAACTCAGTGAAACCCTGTGATGGATCTGACTACAATGTGAAGCCCATGGTGGCTTGAGGACCTAGTCAGTGTGTTAACTGGTTTAATTCGTAGTACACTGGAAGGTCCAATGAACTTAGAAAAACAATACAGTGTCTCAAGCCGTGCCTAATATCATAATGGCGTGGTGATGTGGTTTAAAACGCTCAGCGTGGAGAGCAATCCTGATTAATGCGTTAAAAAGGCCAGACTCATTCAGTGCAACTGTGCCCATTAAAAACCGTGCTGACTGCTCAAACAAGGCTTAGAGGGGGAAAAACTGAATGAATTGCGATAGATTAAAGACGCGTTACGACAGATGGGTGCCCATTAAACTACGTCAAGATCCAAGGTTGCTAAACAAGTGCCGATGTGGGGAAACATCCTTTACAACGCAACTTTTACCACGCAGTGCTTTTACATCGCAACTTTTACAATGCAAACAATTACAACGCATTGCGCTGGGGGGCGCTCTAGGATAGGGAATAGATTTAATTTACTATCCAACACCTTCCCTACTATCCACAGGGACTGGAGTTGGAATAGTAAATTAAACTATTCACTATCCAGCACCCCAAAGCGCTATGCGTTGTAATGGTATGCGTTGTAAAAACTGCGATGTAAAAGCATGCGTGGTAAAAGCATGCGTTGTAATGTCATACATCCGCCAATGTGGATTCATAAGTGCAGCAAACCCCCATAAACTCACCCGTCGTGGAGCCGATCGGAAAACACTAAGTCCAAAGCCAGAAACTGTTCGTAATGTGAGGCGAGCCTTCACTGAAGCGGTATAAAGCAGTTCTGAGACAAGCGTATACGCTGAGCACGCTCGTTGCTAGGCGACAGCGTCAGCCGATGACTGTACCACGCAACGTGCGTGATCTGTGAAAATTAACTACTTCGGGTCTGAGGCAGTGCGAAGGGGACTAAGCCGGCGATATCTCTAAGGACAATCAGAACAAGCCTATCGCAAATATAACATTGATTCTGTAAAAACATGCTGGTGCTGTTGTGGCTAAGCATTGGAAATTCATTACTCTGCCAACATATACAATTACAGAGGTATTTGCAAATACAGTATGAATTGAAAATAATAATACAACTTGCATCAGTGTGAATATAGATTCACATAAGCCGTGTGGGGCAACCCCTATATCGGGTAGACCGACATAGCTCGATTCATTATAGTGATAAGAAGCGATTGGCAACAACACATAGGACAGTAGTGCATAGAGGCGATCGGCAACAACACATAGTACAGTAGTGCATATCATTGGTACAGTATCCATATTCTGCGTATATGGAGTAGCTAACAGTATGCCATTGGTTTATCTACTAGAAAATTTAAGAATCAACATTGGATTAGTTGTGAGACATACATGATAGCTGAAATGATCTGCAACATGTATGTGTATGCATGAACATGTGATGTGTCTATAAATTCAAGGACGTACAATGCAGGAGCCCCGATGATGGCATGGATAGGATGTAGTGTTATCAAAGTAGGCCCATTTGTTTAGATATCTCCTCATGTTCATTTAAGCCAGCAGCTACAGAGTTCAGAAAATTTATCCACTTGCATTCCTTTCTGTTAAGGGCAGAGGTCAATGAGCCCCCTCTTGGGTTTGTGTTTATCTTTTCTAAGACCCTCCAGCGTATATTCTCCGATCCATGGTTTTGGGTGATGTAGTGGTCCACTAGAGGGGCACCTTGCACTTTACAGCGGATCTTACTCATATGCTGTAACACTCTCGTTTTTACCTTCTGGGTGGTTTGTCCCACATATGGTTTGTTACATGGACATAGGATCAATTAGATCACATTTGCAGTGTTGCAGTTGGTTAGTGAAGGCAACCTATGTGTTTTATTGTTATGTATCAGTGAGGGACCCTCTATACTGAAGGGACAGGCCCTACATGTCCCGCATTTGAAATGGCCCAGAACTGGAGGCATACCAAGCTGATCACACAGGCTCAGTGGTTTTGGTTGTTCGAGGTATGCCTTGACAACATTGTCTTTTACGTTGCGTCCTCTCTTGAATGCAAATAACGGACTCTCCTCCATTTTTCGTTCCGTGGCTACAAAGGTTCCAGTATTTCAACACTGTTTTCTTAGTGATGTTGCTTTTGGAGTGAAAAGTGGTAACGCAGACCAAGTTGTTGGTATCTCGCTTTTTTTCTTTGGGACTCAGAAGTTGTTCTCTCGGGCAATACCATGCCCTCTTCTTTGCACGTTTAAGAAGGCCCAGGGGGTGGCCACTTTCACGTAGGCGCTTAGTAAGTGTATCACTTTCCTTGAAGTAGTCCTCCCTTTTGGTGCAATTCCTCCTCATTCTTAGATATTGGCCATACGGTGGGTTGTCACGGAGGTTGCGGGGGTGGTGTGAGTCATATTTGAGCAAAGTATTTCTCTCAGTGGGTTTCCTATAGAGATCACAGTAGATCAAGCCATTCTCTACTTGAAATGTGAGATCCAAGAAAGCAATGCTATTCCGATCGTAAGTGATGGTGAACTTGATGTCATTGTTCCTCTCGTTCAGCCAATCAAAGAAAAGGAGTAGGTCGGCTTCTGTTCCTGACCAAATCATCATGACATCATCAATATATCTTTTCCAGATTGATATTGAATTGATGTATGGGTTGTCTTCTGTGTAGAGGTTCTCCTCCTCATAGTCATCCATATACAGATTTGCCAGACTCGGTGCGTAGGTGGCCCCCATTGCCACGCCTTTGCATTGGTAATAAAATTGCTGCTTAAAGACAAAGTAGTACTTCATCGCAATTACCAGGAGGTTAATCAGAAAGTCCGTTGGTATCCAATGTGGCGCAGTGCGTTTTTCAAGCATCTCCCTGATGACTTTTATGGCTGTATCTTGTGGTATCGACGTATAAATAGAAGATACATCAAGTGTCACCATGAATTGTGTGGTGTTATTATATGGTTGATCCTCCAGTAATTGGAGGACGTATGATTTGGTCAGAGGCACCATTGGCTGTAGAAAGTGGTCTATGAATTGGTTCAATGGCTCCAGGACGGAACCACAACCAGATACAATTGGTCTTCCCGGCGGATTATCCATGCTCTTATGCACTTTGGGCAATGTGTATATGGTCGGTATCCGTGGCTCCTTTTTAATCAAGAAGTCTCTTTCAGGTGGGCTAAGGAATCCTTCCTCTACGCCAGCATTTGCAAGTGTCTCAATCAGAGTTCTGATGTTGATAGTGGGGTCCCGACTGATCGGCTGATAACTTTCTCTGACTCCCAATTGTCTCTCAATTTCATTGACAAAATCCGTCATGTTTTGCAGTACTACTGCACCCCCTTTGTCCGCTGCCTTCACAATTAAGGAACTGTTTTGGCCCAATTGCTTCAACGCTTCCTTTTCCTCTTTGGAAATGTTGTACTTGATGTACTGTTTTTCTTCCAGAGATGTCATTACCGCTTGCATCACGATCTGTTCAAATGCAAGAATGCGTTGACTCCTACAATATGATCCAGGAGTGAAGGAAGATGGTCGTTTGAATGGGGTGGCCGTCACTTTTGGTGTATATTCATTTCTGCCAAAACTGTACTTTAATCTGATTTTCCTGAAAAATCTTTGTAGTTCCAGCTTTGTGGTGAAGGAGTCTGGTCTACTCGTGGGGACAAAGGAAAGTCCTTTACTAAGAACACTTCTTTCTGCAGATGATATTTCATGACTTGACAAATTGATGATGGGATCCGCTAGATCCAAGTTCAACGTTGTGCCCTGATTTGCACTTGGTAATTCTTCTTGCATGGTTGTCTGGAATGGCAGAGGTGGGGCCAAGGTGTCATCCAATTGTCTGCTCTGGTCAGGTGGGGGTGAGATAAACCTGCTCCGCTTCTGTTGCAGATGCGGCCATGACATTCACCTCTAGTTCTTGTTGTGTGAGGGTCAGCGTTGTGGATATAGTGCTCTCCATTGCAGATGTGGCACAAATCGCTTTTGTGGTGGCTGTCATTGTTGCTCTTTGTGGAATGGAGTCCAACACTTCTGTGTTAGGGATAATCTCCAGTGTCATTTCGGTGAGGCTTGATGGGAAAGCGCGAGTTACCATCTGTATGTTTGTTTTCGAGTTGAGATCTCGCCATGACCCTTCGGTTGGTAAAACCTCACCCTTGTGTTAGCTCTCGTGGCTCCCCTACCTCGGTTCCATTGTTTCTGTTGTCCCCAACCTTGGTCCGCTCCTGCGCCCCGGTTGGATTGGCAGTAGCCTTGATCTAAAAAATGTTGTTGCTGCTGTGGAGCTTGGAATTGCCTGCTTGTTGATGGGCGATCCTGTTCAGATTCTGAACCACTTCCTGCTGATGAATCCGAGAAAGTGTGGAATCGTCTTGGTCCTTGTCTTCCTCTATTGGTGAAGTAACCCTGTTGGTCTTGCTGATAATATTCGTCAGCTAGATAGGGGTATGTGTACTTCTTATCATAGTTGCGGACGTCCTTTGCGAGTTTGTCCAATTTTCTATTCAGGGTGACTGTGTTGAATTCCACAAGCGTCTTTTCTGCCCGTTCAAGAGCTTCTTTCGCATTAGCTAGGGCTCCGTCTTCCAAAATCTCCCTCTTCAGGTCGGCTATCTCTTGGGTCAACCTTTTGACGTATTCTATGGCTGTCTCAACTCCTAGCACCATCCAGTGCCTGGAGCAATTATTGGCCACAAAACTAAAACCTTCTCTGAATTTCGGTACATCAATGAATATTGCTGGCTCGTTCTTGATTTGTAGGCCCTTCGGTATTATGTTTGAAGAGAAGTATTTTGTTAAGACATGTCCATGAAGACCGGATCTGGTCAATTTCTTTTCAAGTCTTTCTATTTTGAGCAGCTTTTCATTCAATGTGGCATCTACAGTAGTGCGATCTGAACCTAATAGAAAATTAGATGCTCCCTGCTCCTGTATTAGCTTGGCGATGTAATCCTCGCTATATGAGAGTGTTTCTTTATCTGACATATTCAGTGTGATGCAACATTCAGAGTGTCAACAATTTCTTTGTGAAAACTTAACAATAAGGAGGAGAACCCTCACAGGTATGCACCTGCAACAAATATAGCTTAACGAAAAGGGGTAACCCTGTGTCCCTCAGAACCTGGGTATTAGTGGTTAAACAAACAAATGGTTCTGAGTCTGGCAAATCTGTATATGGATAACTATGAGGAGGAGAACCTCTACACAGAAGACAACTCATACATCAATCTGGAAAAGATATATTGATGATGTCATGATGATTTGGTCAGGAACAGAAGCCGACCTACACCTTTTCTTTGATTGGCTGAACGAGAGGAACAATGACATCAAGTTCACCATCACTTACGATCGGAATAGCATTGCTTTCTTGGATCTCACATTTCAAGTAGAGAATGGCTTGATCTACTGTGATCTCTATAGGAAACCCACTGAGAGAAATACTTTGCTCAAATATGACTCACACCACCACCGCGACCTCCGTGACAGCCTACCTTATGGCCAATATCTAAGAATGATGAGGAATTTCACCAAAAAGGAGGACTACTTCAAGGAAAGTGATACACTTACTAAGCGCCTACGTGAACGTGGCTACCCCCTGGGCCTTCTTAAACGTGCAAAGAAGAGGGCATGGTATTGCCCGAGAGAACAACTTCTGAGGCCCAAAGAAAAAAAGCGAGATACCAACAACTTGGTCTGCGTTACCACTTTTCACTCCAAAAGCAACATCACTAAGAAAACAGTGTTTAAATACTGGAACCTAGTAGCCACGGAACTAAAAATGGAGAAGAGTCCAATATTTGCATTCAAGAGAGGACGCAACGTAAAAGACAATGTTGTCAAGGCATACCTCGAACCACCAAAACCACTGAGCCTGCGTGATCAGCTTGGTAGTCCTCCAGTTCTGGGCCATTTCAAATGCGGGACATGTAAGGCCTGTCCCTTCAGTATAGAGGGTCCCTCACTCATACATAACAATAAAACACATAGGTTGCCTTCACTAACCAAATGCAACACTACAAATGTGATCTATTTGATTCTATGTCCATGTAACAAACCACCCAGAAGGTAAAAACGAGAGTGTTACAGCACATGAGTAAGATCCGCTGTAAAGTGCAAGGTGCCCCTCTAGTGGACCACTTCATCACCCAAAACCATGGACCTGAGAATATACGCTGTAGGGTCTTAGAAAAGATAAACACAAACCCAAGAGGGGGCTCATTGACCTCTGCCCTTTACAGAAAGGAATGCAAGTGGATACATTTTCTGAACTCTGTAGCTGCTAGCTTAAATGAACATGAGGAGATATCTAAACAAATGGGCCTACTTTGATAACACTACATCCTATGCATGCCATCATCGGGGCTCCTGCATAGTACGTCCTTGAATTTATAGACACATCACATGTTCATGCATACACATACATGTTGCAGATCATTTCAGCTATCATGCATGTCTTACAACTAATCCAATGTTATATCTTAAATTTGCCCATGTGTATTCTAATAGATAAACCAATGGCATACTGTTAGCTACTCCATATACGCAGAATATGGATACTGTACCAATGATGTGCACTACTGTACTATGTGTTGTTGCCGATCGCCTCTATGCACTACTGTCCTATGTGTTGTTGCCGATCGTTTTTTTTTTTTTAAATCGTTTTTATTGAAGCATAGTGGTAGTATTATACGGTACAGTAATACATCGATGTCATGTATCATACATAATAATATTCCATCCCTGTACTTGCGCTTCATCAAGCTTTTTAGTTCGGTGTGAAAATAACTCGGTCCCAACTCCCCCCCCCCCAATTCCCTCCCCCCTTGGCACTGTTAGAGACATGCCCATCATCATGTTATGCAACCTCCCACCCGTCAGCACATGATGCGCATCGCCTATGGCTCAGGACCGCTGTGTGCACAACTAGGAATCCCACTGACCAATATTGACTCTGGACTTGTATTCAGTTGCCTGCATAGCAGCGTGTAGTAAGGTGCGCTAATCTCAAAACACTAGCCACTCCCTTTTATAGAGGTGTCAGGTGTGTCACTTCCTCGTCCCTCAAAGGACCCCATCAAAGTGTTCCAGTCTAGTGAGATAGGGTTTTTTCTGAGCCCCCTACGTTCCACCCTTTGTAATGTCATTCCTTCCGCCTTACCCCACCTTAGCATTTCCGCCCTCCATATCGCTGGATCCGGCGGTCTCGGCGATTTCCATTTCATTGTCAGGGTTCGTTTTGCTAACAGCAGAGCCAGGTCAGTGAAGCGCGTACCTACACTTTTCCTCCTCTCCACAGGACCCAGCCCCAACAATGTGTATTCCGGTGCGGTGTATGGTTTAGAAGGAACCAGCCTGGCCAGGTCATCATGGACAGCTGTCCAGTAGTATCCCAGTTTTGGACATTCCCAGAGCATATGGAGCAGCGCTGTGCTTGCCGCTCCACAACGAGGGCATGTGTCCGGCGCAGTGGGGAACATTGCATGTATGCGGCGCGGGGTTAGGTACGCCCTGTGTAGTAACATGAGTTGTATAAATTTGAACTTCGGGTTCCGGGACACCTTTTTTGGAACCGCTAAGATCTTGTTCCATTCCGCATCGCTAATAGGTCTTCCCAAGTCCCGTTCCCATTTGTCCCGTGTTGAGTATAACGGGAATGCTCTACCCTCCCGTATGCCATGCGTCAGCCATTTTGTCAGGTGACTTCCGGAACCCATCAGGTGTAGCATTGTGATCAAGGGGTTCATGGACGGCTCCTGTCCATCTGTTGCCCACACCCGCGTGATGTAGTGTCTCACCCCAGCGTGCAACAGGAACGACCCTCCAGGTGCGTGATGCGTTGCGCGGAAGTCCTCAAACGACATTACTCTGCCATTATTAAAGAAATCCCCCGCCGTTGTCACGCCCGCCTCATGCCAACCCTCCAGTTGCATACTCGAGAGTGGCCTCAGTCCCACCG
Organism: Lissotriton helveticus; assembly: GCF_964261635.1. NCBI lineage: Eukaryota > Metazoa > Chordata > Amphibia > Caudata > Salamandridae > Lissotriton > Lissotriton helveticus. The sequence goes on along the minus strand of NC_136069.1, from coordinate 59,322,114 downwards.
GTAGTCCCAGCAGCGCCGATCGCTTCTTATCACTATAATGAATCGAGCTATGTTGTTCTACCCGATATTGGGGTTGCCCCACACAGCTTATGTGAATCTAGGTTCACACTGATGCAAGTTGTATTATTATTTTCAATTCATACTGTATTTGCACATCCCTCTGTAATTGTATATGTTGGCAGAGTAATGAATTTCCAATGCTTAGCCACAACAGCACCAGCATGTTTTTACAGAATCAATGTTATATTTGCGATAGGCTTGTTCTGATTGTCCTTAGAGATATCGCCGGCTTAGTCCCCTTCACGCTGCCTCAGACTCGAAGTAGTTAATTTTCACAGATCACGCACGTTGCGTGGTACAGTCATCGGATGACGCTGTCGCCAAGCAACGAGCGTGCTCAGCGTACACGCTTGTCTCAGAGCTGCTTTATACCGCTTCAGTGAAGGCTCACCTCACATTACGAACAGTTTCCGGCTTTGGACTTAGTGTTTTCCGATCGGCTCCACGACGGGTGAGTTTATGGGGGTTTGCCGCACTTATGAATCCACATCGGCACTTGTTTAGCAAGCTTGGACATTGACGTAGTTTAATGGGCACCCATCTGTCGTAACGCGTCTTTCATCTATCGCAATTCATTCTGTTCCCCCCCCCCCCTCTAAGCCTTGTTTGAGCAGTCAGCACAGTTTTTAATGGGCACAGTTGCACTGAATGAGTCTGGCCTTTTTAACGCATTAATCAGGATTGCTCTCTACGCTGAGCATTTTAAACCACATCACCACGCCATTATGATATTAGGCACGGCTTGAGACACTGTATTGTTTTTCTAAGTTCATCGGACCTTCCAGTGTACTACGAATTAAACCAGTTAACACACTGACTAGGTCCTCAAGCCACCATGGGCTTCACATTGTAGTCAGATCCATCACGGGGTTTCACTGAGTTTTACGCTGGATGTAACTATGGTGATGTTTCCATCCACAACAGATACCTTAATAGCAACCTTTTTCTAATATTAGATATGACCAGCAATTGAGTGGCAGTACATCAGGCAAATCATTATTCCTGATTCATGTGAGTACCCATTCACTCACCCTTTAATCTCTTGTGCAACCTCCAGTGCACCTTACTCTCTCTCTGATACCTAGCCTTATACATTGCAGACTGTCATCGTCCGCCTCCTGTCTTGATAAAGACCCGCAGCGACCACCAACTGGGGCGCACCAGGGTCGAAACGTCGATGCCCAATTAGGTCCAGAACACTCCATGATTCCTCAACAATGCACTAGGATTCCTTGGAGATCAATTAATTGCTGGCCTATCTATTATCTGTGTATATAATTGTATCTATTCATTTTCACTGTACATATACTTTAGCACTTGAGCACTTCTTTCACCAATTGTCACTGAACTGTGTCTATGTTTGATGGTCTCACTTTGTATTGATTGTTTGTTACTAAATGAAGTAATTCAGCATGAACATAATGGAATTCTAAACATAAATACTTATGAATTCAATACCTGGCTATACAATTTATTTATTTCTGCTTGAGCATTGATTTCTCATTTGTACATGTGTATCAGAGAGTGCTCATTTTTGCATGTATTAGCATTTTCCAAAGCAATTTGTCTTACCCAACAGAACCATTTGTTTGTTTATCCACTAATACCCAGGTTCTGAGGGACACAGGGTTACCCCTTTTCGTTAAGCTGTCACCGACGCGTTTCGAGGCTGACACGCCTCTTCCTCATGGGCTTCACAGAAAACAGACAGTAAAGATTCACTTCGTTCAAAATATTTTTTTTATTTGAAAATGTCCTCAGTGGGTTGGGCATAGTGCTATCATCAAAGACTATGCATTGTGGGGCTTGTAGTGCCTCAAAGTGAAAGTAATTGCTTTTAAATATAAAACGGACACTAAAACCTACGAAGGTAACAATTCACTTCATTTTGAACGAAGTGAATCTTTACTGTTTTTTTTGAAGCCCATGAGGAAGAGGCTTGTCAGCATGAGAAAAATGAAGGGCATGAACAAGGCAGGCTGCTACGAGGCATTACGAACACGACGCTGTGTGTGCTCTTTCAAAATGCTGGGGCATCTTTTGCATGGAATTTTTTACGCGGCGGCCTGCCGTGGAAATGAGCACCGTTCCTGTATCTGTGGGAAGGATCGTAGCGCAACGCCGTTCTGCTTATTGAGCCTACCTTAACTCTGCCTGACCTACCAAGGGACATTAATGTGCTTTTAAATATAAAACGGACACTAAAACCTACGAAGGTAACAATTACTTTCACTGCGAGGCACTACAAGCCCCACAATGCATAGTCTTTGATGATAGCACTATGCCCAACATACTGAGGACATTTTCAAATAAAAAAACATTTTGAACGAAGTGAATCTTTACTGTATGTTTTCTGTGAAGTAAAGTCAAATGTTTTCCCTTGGTCGAGGTACTGAGAGAGTTAGCCCAAATACTGCAATTGGACACAAAACTTAATTAAGTTTAAACATAAACAGAAACATTTTGTTATAAAAAGTATACAAAATTTATTAAAATACATAAAAATACATAGTCATTTCATTAAAACATTTTTTCAAACGTAGGAGACACAATCTTAGTTCATCTAGAATAAACACATTCTCATGCTGAAATCAATCATCTATAAGTGAAGTTACCACCTAGCAGGGAACAGTTATGAAATCAAAGGAAAAGGGGAGAGACAAACAGAGACAACAACAATTTGTCATAAAGATTTGCACATTAAAACCCTTATTTCAAGCTCAAACCTAGACCCGCTTCATTTTGTTGTTCTTGGGGTGAGCTAAATTATTTGATTGTGCACTAGTGGGCGTCAACGCGTTTCGATGGACTCTTTCAATAATGTGCCATCTTTGTCAAGACTTAAAAATATATGTCTCTCCTGTTGTGTGGCACTGGATGGTTGCCTCATTCAAGGAATTCCTGTTGGTAAACATATTAAGATCAGTATTTTAAATCAAACCACAGGTTTATCATTTGTATATTACATCTATTCATCATTAAAGGTTTTACATGTACTTAGTTTTCCTAATAGTTTATACATGTTGTTGAAAGTTCAATTACTCTCTACTGAATTGAACGCTTATTCTTGTATTCATTTTTCGTCAGCCTTTTTTGATTAACATACACTTATTGAGCATTACTCTTGTCTCCATCCTGACACAGCACATCTTTGATCTTGGGTCATACATGATGATATAATACCAGTATGTGGGCTTATGTTGGGAAACAGACCTCCCACCCAAAACAGCTCATGTTTGCATCTCTGTTCAGGAGAATACTTTTATGAGGGATTCCTATGAGGACCCCAACACCTTCCTCATTACACATCTACTATTGTCGTATCCTATGGTTACAACTTTAAATGGTAATCCCTCATACTTAATTTTGATTACCTTATTGCATTTCCATTTTGTCTGGCCGCAGATTTATTTCTGTTCTGTCGTAAAATTGCATCCCTGTTCCTGATTTGGTCTGCAATAATAAGGTTTTTTGCGTTTACAAAATGTATTACTCCTACTCTTCTAGATTTTATTGACTGTGTATATTCTTGATTACCTGAGGGTCCTTTTCAATGTTGCTCTTTGGTGCCCTTTATTCAGATTTTTCCAAGTGGTAATAACGCGCTATTGATCACCTATGGGGCGATATACGAAGGGTTTGGTTTTATTTACATTGCACTTTTAAGGAGCTACTTCTCCATATCGCATTTTTCTTTTCAGATTTGTTAGGTGTACCTTATTACAAAGGATGCTAGTTCCGTGGATGTTGATCTAAGTATCCTTGCGCTCTGTTACTCGTGCGCATTCTGCAAGTAAATGAGTCCCTGTACAGAGTACTATAGGTACCCAGGGCACAGGTGTACCCAAGGCCTACTAGGGGCTGCAGCATATCTTTTGCCACCCCTGGGTGCCCATCCAAACTGACACAACTGGCTGATCACTCAGCTGGGGCAAGTTTGTGTAATCACCCCTTGCTTAGATATAGTATTCCTATATCTAACCTTATATATAGACACATATGCACCTATAAGTCACTCCTATGGCAGGCCTTAACAATCCTGAAGGCTGAGTGCTTGGTTTTATGTGAGATGGTGCTCTAGCATGAGCTGAGCCTGTCTGCAGCTTTCGGAACCATGTCCTTATAGCTATTCTATGATATTGCCATACCATATACTCTTAAGTGCATTATGAACCTCGCGGTTAAATGCTAACTTTGGTCTGGCTTTATCAAAACATGTCGTGTAAGGTGTCATACGCTTTGGAATACTACCCCCTCGGCAGTTCTGGCGATGGGGGTAGCATTCCACCCTTCTAGATGGAGAAGACGGAGTAGTTTCTGTCCTGTAACTCCAGTTCTGTAGTAGGGGTATCTCTGTTATAGTCATAATCTAGTGAATAGTCCCGCCCATGTGTGTGGACCCCGGAGCAATCAAAAATAATCTCTTAAGGTGTCGAAAACTGCAGAACTGCACCGACACTTAAGAGAGAATTAAAGACAGATAATGCAGCCTATATCCACAGGCTACACTGTCCAGTACTTCAACTAGAAATTCCACCAAAAATCCACAAACAGCAAAGCCTGTCCAGATTTCTCTTGCCTTAACAGCAAAAACCCTCTGGAATGATAGATAGGAAGACCTGGACAGACAAGCCCCATAGGCTGCCATTATGTGGCTCAGAACAGGATACTGTGCCTTTAAGAGAACTTTCCAGAACTTCACAGTATCCCAGAATGCACTGCAGGTCCTTTTTACTTTCAGTTCTTTTTGAAGGCGCAACACGCCAGACCTGTAGCATTCCTTACATGAATATCTCTCTCCACCGGGGAGGAGGGCGGGCACTTATGATTACAACAGAGATACCCCTACTACAGAACTGGAGTTACAGGACAGAAACTACTCCTTCTGTAGTAGGGGATCTCTGTGTATAGTCATAATCTAGTGAATAGAATGGCAAGCCCATCCCCACACCAAAGTGGCGGTGGAGAAAAGAGAAATAACACCACTACTGTGCGAACAGATTTCGCAGCGAAGCCTGCCCAACCTGAGCGTCTGCCCTGGCATCAGTGTCCAGGCAGTAATGCTTAGCAAAGGTATGGACCGACTTCCAAGTGGCCGCCTTGCAGATTTCTGCAATTGGAACATTACGGAGCAAAGCAGTCGTGGCAGCTTTGCCCCTGGTGGAATGAGCCTTAGGTTTACCCCCTAAGGTCTTATTAGCCTTTTGGTAACTCAATTGTATACAGGACACAATCCACCTCGAGATGGACTGTTTAGAGGTAGCAAGACCCGTCCTGACTGATCCATAATTGATAAACAATTGGTCTGACCTACGAATATCCTTGGTTTTATCCAGATAAAATTTCAACACCCTCCTAACATCCAGGGAATGCAGGGACCTTTCCGCTGGAGAGGAAGGATTCTGAAAAAACGTAGGTAAAGTTATGGTCTGGTTAACATGAAAATCAGATATAACCTGTGGAAGAAATTTAGGGTGAGTAAGCATAACAACCTTAGCAGCATGAAATACAGTATAAGGTTCTTGGCAACACAACGCCTGAATTTCACTCACCCTGCGGGCCGATGTAATGGCCACGAGGAACGCCGCCTTCCAGGACAGGTGCTGCAACGAAGCCTTATGAATAGGTTCAAAAGGCTCCTTCATCAGTCTGGACAACACCACATTTAATTCCCATGAAGGCGAAGTAAGCCGGACAGGAGGGAACACTTTCTTCAAGCCTTCCAAAAAATCTTTGATCACAGGGATCTGAAAGAAGGAAGTCTGTGAAGGGCATTTCCTGTATTCAGTAAGCGCAGCAAGATGAACCTTAATGGAATGGACATTAAGGCCAGACTGCGCCAGATGTAGAAGATACGGAAGGATGACATCTTCCTTACACGTCGTTGGGTCATAGTTCTTAGACTTGCACCAGATGCAAAATCTCTTCCACTTGTAAGCATAAGAAGTCCTAGTGGAAGGTCGCTTAGCCTCCTTCAGAATGTCCCTGCAATCTTCAGGCAGATTTAAGTATTTGGTATTAAGGGGATTGCATATGGTAAAACAGCTGGCTTCACATGCCCTCTTGAGTTTAGCCTAAGACTGGTTTGTCCATGCTACCACTAGGATAGCTGGTCTATAAGGTTGACTTTACAACCATCACCATAAGGGTTGTTTGGACTGGTGCAAGGTGCTCACTAGAATAGTGAACATCATATACCAGGCCAACTTCTCACATTGGTTTAAAAAAAAAAAAAGCGGGTGTCTCTGGCCTGAAACAGGTTTGTTGGCATATATGTGCCTCAGTGGCACACATAGATGTCTAGAGCCCTCTGCAGACAGCTATCCCTCCTGCACCACACAGAGATGTTTAAGCTAACCCCTCAGTGGGCCTGGCAGGGACAGGAGGAGTTTGACCCCAGCCTTGGCCTCCTACCTGGCCGCGCACAGCCGCTGCTGCTGCCCAGGTAGATGGAGCTCCATCCCAGGCAGACATTTTGTATTTTTTCACACGGGCCAGTGAGCACTGCTCTTTTTCACACAAACACCTGCAGCGGCGTCAGAAGCAGCAGTTCTCGAGGAGGTGAGAGTTGTTCTCTTCCACCATTTTTGGATTCCGGATCTCACTGGGAATCCTACCTATTATTGTGCCATGCAGGGAAGACTTTTTGCGCATCATTTTTTGATGCTCCCACCTCTTGAAGTGGCAGAACGGTGGGATCTGGGAATCTAAATTTCAATGATAAAAGTAAAATGCAAAACATGTAATATGTGAGATTATGCTGAACGTTTACAATTCTTACCTTTCAATTTTATCAGCATATAAATTTTTGTGTTTTTTGTATCACAGCAGGCTGGACAAGACAACTATGAGCCTGCTGCCACGTCGGAAAATGACCCTACCACAAAGAAGACAGAGGGGGATCAAGACATGGACGAGCTGAAGAAGGAAGTCGCAGTGGTAAGGTGTTGTGCAGCAGGCAGTTTGTGTTATCATGGTTGTGTTATGTACAGTTGGTGCCATGGAATACCTTCGATCCCCAAGGTTCTTCTAAGATGGCTGCACTACTACCTCAGACCCGTCCGTTTTCCTAAAATGGCCATCACCACTGAGTCAGACCCCTCCAAGGCTTTCCTAAGATGGCAGCTGTAGGAGGCTGGCTTACTATATGGTGCACACTTAAAAGAGTGATGCATTTTGTACTAATCCAAGCAACACTTATGGTGATTTTAGTTGTCTTTGCTAACCTTAGGCTCTCACAGTGGTAGCTCTGGAGAGCAGCCTTCAGGCTTATCTTGTAAAGCAGCTTGTTTTACCACATTTAATCAGTAGTGTAGATTAGATGAAAAAGAACTGCATGAAAAGATGAAAAGAAAGTTTGTTTATTATACAACATAATCACTATCACAATGGTATTTCTTTTAGCTAGAGATATCAACAATAGGCACAAAAATACTTCAAAGAAATCAGATAAACAGAGCAAATATACACTAATGTCCAGGGGAGATAAACCATATACTAAAGATGTGGAATTCAAATTGCAAGGAAGAACTGGACTTGGACCAAAGGACTCAAAGAAGCTAAGAAAAACAAGAACCACCCAAGGTAAGTACCCAAGAACCCCACAGAGGCTGTGTGCAGAGTGGAAACACATCGGCGTACCCAATGAAAGTCTATTGAGACGTCGCAGTTGCAGTTTTGAAGAAAAATGTCCCTTCCCAGAGGACACCAAAGAAACCCTTTGGAGCACAGAAAGTTGGAGAGCCACCCCACCCACGGATGCCCCAGGAACCAGGTTACCTGCACCAGTGAAGCCAGGTGCATAGGAGTGAAGTGACGTCGTAACCTTTCATAGACGAGAATGGAAGACTTAGGAAGAAAGGCCTCTGGAGAAGTCTCTGAATAAGTCAGGTGGCATCCAAGGGTGGATTCTTGAAGAGGAAAATCTGCAAGCAGAGGGGACAGAGTCCCTTCCACTCAGAGGTGACCAGGAGACATGGAAGCACAATGCATGGAGCTCAGGAGAGTTGACGACGATGTTGTCACTGCAGCTGTGGGGAACCAGGCGATGCCGAGGAAAACCAGGAGCTGTACACAAGCTGTCCAAGAAGGCACAGAAATCGCAAGAGGACCACGAGCTGTGCAAGGATTGCAATGAGGACACTGATCTTCAAGGGATAAGGTGTTCTTGTAGCCCAAAGATCTCAGGAATGCAGAACCAACAAGCCTCGGCAATGGCAAGTCAATGCTTTGCACAGTGGTTTGGTCCCTACGGCTCAAACGAGAGATACTGTCCTCCAAATCACAGGGAAGACAGGTCAGGCCTCTGGAGAGCCAATGAACCACCACCTGTGGTCCTGGGCCTCGGGATGTCCGTAGGATGGCAGGAGCAGAAGAACGGTCAGCATCGTTGCAGTGTCTGCCGATTTAGGGGAGCAACTTCTCTACTCCAAGGGAAATTTCTTCAGATGTCCTTGTTGCCCACATGTCTTCTGGAGAACCTGAGCAAAGCACAGACACAGACGAGGCAAAAGACTTGCAGAATAGTGAGACCAGGAGCAGCAGGAGTCTTCCTTGAAGCAGTCTTGGTTCCAAGCGAAGTCCAACAAAGCTCAAGTGCCCAGACGGTTTAAAAGTGTCTTGGTTTCAGAGTTAAGTCTTGTTCCACAATTAATTTAAGGACCCACCCGCGGAGTAGCCCTTAAATACCCAAGGAAAGGGTTGGAACAAATTAGGGATCCCTGCCAGAGGAGGGGCTGGACAGAGGGGAGGATAGTCCCCTGTCCTTTGTCCAGTTTCATTCCAGAGCGGAAAAACAAAGGGTTCTCATCCAGGGGATACTCATCAAAAGTCATATATATATGCATATGTGAAAACATATACATGCAGCCTAAAATATTTCCAAAATGGCAAAGATGCTGAAAATTACATAGGTTTGCATAGTGGTAGCTATACTCTCCCAACCCCTAAGGAAGAAAGTGAGCAGTAAATATTTGCATAGAACAATGCTTTATTGCCAGAGAAAAACCTGTAATTGCAGGCATTTGCCAGTAGGCTGCAGTAGAGTATAAAGAAACAAAGAAAGACTGACACCTTGCCTTTAAGGCATTAGAGTAGGGGTACCGTGCCTTTAAGACCTGAAGGCGACCCCCTGCTCCCATGATGCGCCACAGGTGGCAGTTAGGCCAGTTCTTTTTTCCAGCTCTTCCTGCGAGGATCCTGGAGCTTGAGCTCTTCAGTTTTTGACTAAAACTGTTTATTGAAGAGAATCTTTTCAGAAAACTCAACATTTTCTGATTGGTTAAGGCTTCTGCTACTGTTTTTGTGGAGATCCACTGAATTATTTCAGTCCGAATGCCTGCTTTATTCAGAAAGTGTCCTTCCTGTGACAAGAAAATCGCACTGGCAGATCCACACTCTGTGTGTATTGTGTGGCTTCCATCTGCACACAATCCTGACAAGTGCTACTATAGCAGAAGTTCTCTATGCGGACCTTACGTGACAGAGAATGGATAAAACTCCATGCTATGCTGGAAAAGGACAAGAGCCATCAGGTGGGTGGCCATGGAGGCCCCAGGACATCGTCTTCCAGCAAGCAAGGCCAAAAACGGCGACGTTCCACTTCTCCTGACCCCAGGAAGAGGAAGGGGAGAAGAGATTCACCATCTACGTCGAAGAGGCCCAGACACTCTTCGGGAACACCATCGCGACGTCGAGAATCTCCGCCGCACCCAAGTAAGTCGGCATCGAGGAACCACACTTTGGGCTCAAAGTCAGTGGCTACTGACAAGACCAAGTCTCCGTCGACGTCGAGGCTTCCGTCGACGTCGAGACATTCTCCGCCACCCTCGAGGGGGCCGGCGTCGAGACGGCTAAACCGCCGTCGAGAGGTTCATCAACGACGTTGAGGAGATCGACATCGATCCGGCGCCAGGGAAGGTCGACACAACGTCGTAGAAGGTCGTCGTCGTCAACACAACGTCATGCAGAGTCGCCGTCAACACGACGTCGAGATCACCAACTCGACGCCGAAGATCGCCGTCGAGGTCACCACGTCGTGGACGTTCGACGTCGAGACCATCAAGATCTCGATCAACACCGATGGTCACACAGACATGTTTGACGGCGAAGCACTTGACGTCGAGAGAATAGGTCACAGGCGTTGTGGATTCACCGAGGCGATCGGATCCTAGGTCCAGAGTGTCGTCAGGGGACCGGTCATCGTCTCCTGGTCTTCATATCGTGCAGATATTTCCGGAAGTCTCCCCCAAATCTGCGGAGGGGAAAGCCCGTGGTTTGTCGCCTCACCATCCACAAGGGGCTGTATCTGGCAGTCGCCGTAGTCCAGACTCGGATTACTCCCGCATGTACTCGCCATCTGGTCCAAGGACAAGCACTCCAGCCAGACCATCAAAGTCTCCTCCACGGAGGCCAAGATCTCCTACCAGGTCAAGATCTCCTGCCAGGCCAAGAGCACCCAGGCCAAGATCACCCTCTAGGCCAAGATCTCCTTCTAGACATCGGTCTAGATCCAGGGGCTAGCACAGCCGTCATCGCGACAGGCCCCATAAGAGAAGGTGCACAAGATCTCCTACTTGGACTTCATCTACGAGATCTACGGTCCGGGACTATTCTCCGACCTTCTCCTCCACACCGCCTTCACGGGTTTCACCTATAGATGACATTTCTACTTTTACCGATGTTCTGGGTAAGGGGGCAAAGAAACTTAACATCTCTTTGCATACCCCGGTGGTTCCCACATAGGTCATCTTCGATACCCTCCACCATCGGAAAGCTCCCAGACCTCTGCTACCTCTGGTGCCAGGATTCCTGGAACCGGCAGTGGCCACCTTTCTTTCTCCTGCGACGGTGGGTTCTGTGCCTTCCAGAATCGCCAAGAAGTACAAGGCTCCAGCGGAGGACCCCTTGTTCCTCAGGACTGATCCACCCGCTGGTTCAGTCATCATGGCGGAAGCCATGAAATCCCATTCTGCTTCCACCTCATCCTCAGTACCACCGGAAAAGGATAGTAAGCAGATGGACTCGTATGGGAGGAAGATGTGCAACACTTCAGCTTCATCCATGAAGGTTGCCAGTGCCTCGGCCCTTCTCGGGCGATACGATAGATCTCTCTTGGATTCTCTCACTCGCTTCAGTGAGAAGCTTCCCAAAGAAGACCAGCAGGATTTTACAGAGATCCTACAAGAGGGAGGGCTTGTTGCTAACCAAGTAATCAGCGCAGCAGCGGATGCTTCCGACCTTGCAGCTCATGGTTACTCCCATGGAGTCTGCTCAAGACGCTCGGCTTGACTCCGCCTTACAGGCCTTAAGCCTGATTCCCAAAAGAAGATAAAACCTTCCTTTCAATGGCTCATCTCTGTTTGGGTCGCATGCCGACGACGAGATGACTAAGATGAAGGCGGAGATGGACACGGTTAAAGCTGTGGGTTTGGAGAAACGCAAAGAGTTTAAAAAGCGCTTCCGTCAGGACAACAAGCGGTCTTACCAACTGAGGGTTCAAACCCCTCAGTGGTCTTCCCAAACACAGCAAAGATCTCAGTTCCATCAGAGATGCCCTGGTAGAGGCAGAGGAAATAACAACAAACAACAGTCCTCCTCCAAGCAACCTCCCAAACCTTGAGGCGTTGCTTCCTCCTCAACTGTTCGCCACTCCGGTGGAGGGAGAATAGCTTGCCACCTGGTAGAGTGGAAATCCATAACAAAGGACAAGTGGGTGCTGAGTATTGTGCAGCATGGTTACTTGCTGGGGTTCAAGTCCCCTCCTCCGCAAGTGCCCCCTCAACTCAAGCACCTTACTCGACTTCAAAGTCAGCTGTTGAAGGACGAAGTTTCTTCCCTTCTCAAGAAAAAGGCCATAGAGGAGGTCCCTCCCATGCGAGGAAATCAAGGAGTGTACTCCTCTACTTTCTAGTCCAAAAAGGAGGGGTAGCCAAGGAGTACAGACCTATCCTCGACCTATGTCTGCTGAACAGGTTTATCAAAAAAGAAACATTTTGTATGCTAGCCCTGCACCAGATCTTTCCACACCGTCACCAGGGAGACTGGATGTATGCCATTGACCTGCAGGACGCGTACTTTCATATACCTGTCTCAGTAAAACTTTAGAAATTCCTCAGGTTTCAGATAGTCTGTCACCACTACCAGTATCGAGTGCTGCCGTTTGGCCTCAAATCTGCCCCACGGACATTCTCCAAGTGCATGGCGGTGGTGGCTGCCTTCCTCCGCAGGCGGAAGATCTTCGTCTATCCCTATCTAGACGACTGGCTCCTAAAAAGCTCCACACCAGGTCTGCTTCAGAGCCATCTATCATACTGTCTCAACCTGATGCATTCATTGGGGTTGCAAGTCAACTACAAGAAGTCAGTACTCAATCCCACCCAACGAATACACTACCTAGTCGCCTCTTTGGCAAGCGTGTGTCCTTCGGGGTAGAGGTTGTCATCCATGCTTCTGAAGTGTCGCACCCTGCTAGACACCCAAAGTCCCACAGCCAGGCAAGTGTCGTCTCTACTGGGATCGGTGGCCTCGTGCATTAACATCGTGCCCAATGCACGCCTTCACATGAGGCCTCTGCAGCAGGCTCTCGAGGACCAATGGTCTCAGAGATCAGGGCACTGGGAAGATCTTGTTTCTCTCCACCAAGTTGCCAGAGACTCCATCAGAAGGTGGATGAAACGATCTCATCTTCAGGGAGTCCCTTTTCATCAGTCGCCTCCATCGCAGACAGTGGTCAATATGCCTCAATGCACGGCTGGGGCGCCCATATGGACCAGCTTCAAGTACAAGGTCTCTGGTCCGTAGTAGAAAGAGGCTACCACATCAACTTCTTGGAGCTTCGGGCTGTCTATCTGGCTCTCAGATCTCTCTACCCGTCTCTGCGCACCAACCACATTCAAGTTCAGACAGACAACACAACAACAATGTTCTATCTGAACAAGCAGGGAGGCAGAAGGTCACGAGTTCTGTCTGGAAGCTCAATCCATTTGGCACTGGCTTCTGGCGAGAGGTCTCTCCATCGTGGCAGTTCACCTGCCAGGAATCCTGAATGTTCAGGCGGACGGCCTAAGCAGAGACTTTGTAGAAGCGCACAACTGGGTGCTCAACGAAGAGCTCACACAGGAGGTGTTTCGTCAATGGGGAGTACCAGACAGATCTTATCGCAGACGCGGCAAACGCAAAATGCCCCGTCTTCGCGTCCAGATTCCCCAAACCGGGATCACGGGGGAATGCACTTTTGATCAGCTGGTCTCATACATTGCTGTATGCTTTTACTCCCCTGCCTCTGATCCCGGCGCTGATACAGAAATCCTACAGGACCAACACCAGGATGATCCTGATAGCGCCGGAGTGGCCACACCAGTGGTGGTACCCGGATCTCCTCCAGCTGTCGGAGCCCCCTCACTGGAGGCTGCCCTGCCGCCCAGATTTGCTGACCAAGGACGAGGGGAAGGTGTTTCACTCGAACCTTCCTTCCCTTCGATTGACGGCATGGCTCCTGAGGTCATCCAATATGGCCACCTGCATGAACAATCTTAAAGAAGCAAAGAGGCCCTCCACGAGAAAGTCTTATGCTTTCAAGTGGAAGATATTTTACATTTGGTGTCTAGACAACTCTCTTGATCCTATCCACGGTCAGGAGCAGGTTATTCTACCCTACTTATTACATTTGGCAAGGTCAGGCCTGAAGTATCCCTCCATCAGGGTTCACTTAGCGGCAATAACAGCCTATAGGAAGTCACCTTCTCAGACCTCATTCTTCCTCAAGCCTGTGGTCAAAGATTTCTTGGAGGGGCTTATGAAAGTGTTTCCACCAGTGAGGTCCCCCTCTCCTCCATGGGAGCTTAACATCGTACTCACCAAATTGATAGGTGCTCCCTTCGAGCCTATTCATAAGGCTTCTTTGGAGCACTTGACCTGTAAAGCTGCCTTTTTGGTGGCCATCACCTCTGCCCGTAGGGTGAGCGAAATCCAGGCCCTGTGTTGCAAGGAACCTTACACAGTGTTCCATGCCAATAGGGTGGTGCTAAGGACGCATCCAGGCTTCCCACCCAAGGGGGTCTCGTACTTCCATATTAATCAGACTATTACTCTGCCTACCTTTTTTCCTCAACCAACTACTTCCCCGGAGAGGTCTCCACACTCTAGATCTCCGGAGGGTTCAGAAATTTTATCTGGCTAAAACTCTTCCACTTAGGAAGTCTGACCGGCTCTTTGTTAATTATGGGTCAACTAATACCGGTCTGTCAGCCTCAAAAAGATCTATTTCACGATGGATCGTCTCCTGTATAGCTCTGTCTTACCAATTAGCTAACAAGGCTGTACAGGGCAAACCTCATGCACACTCTACTAGAGGGAAAGCTTCTACTACAGCTCTCCTTCGTAACATTCTAGCATCTGAAATTTGCAAGGTGGCTACATGGCGTTCAGTACATCCCTTTACCCGCCATTATTGCCTAGATTCAGATGCACAGGTCAATGCCCAAGTGGGACAGACCTCTCTGAGGAATTTGTTTGCATAACTGCATTATAAATATGATGTTGATTCATGTTTTTTGCTGTATACTTGATTGCTCGTCCGCGAGACTTTGGGTATGGGCTTGCTACTCTATTCATAGATTATGACTATTGATGAGTATCCCCTGGATGAGAAGGATTAGTTACTTACCTGTAATCCTAGTTCTCATCCAGGGGTATACTCATCAAAGTCATAAGCGGCCCACCCACCGCCCCGGACGAGCATTATTGCAAAGTTATGATATGTTACTATGGATCTACTCAGGTGTTTCTCTTCCAGGGGATCCTCATCAATAGTCATAAGCACTGAATATTCCCGCCCACGCGCGGGGACCTCGGAAATATTATAAAAATATATATGTAAATTACATATGAATAGCTCCACAAATATATATACACATATATCATTTTTTCTCACACCAATGCAGCCCCAAAAATGAGGCTAAACAATGTAAATAATCATACATATACTGAAATAGAAATGAAACAAAAAACACATTAGGTCAAATAACCCTTGAACTCTGTGTTTTAATGAACAAAAGACTCATAAATCTTGTTAATTGCCAATAAACATACATTGTTAACCACAGGCTGCATTGAACCGCAATAGCATAGAAAATGAAACCATTTTCAACAAAAACTGGCACCGTGCCTTTAAGGCAGCCATGACCCCTGGCTTACCATCATGCCTCAGGGGTGACAGTTAGGTCAGTTGTTCTTTCCCGCTCCTTCAGTCAGGACCCTGGTTCAACAGCTCCCTTTCTTTTTGACTTTCTGTCAAAAAATACTAACGAATTTCTACAATTTTTACTTTCACTCGACGCCTTTTGGGCATAGAGTGTTAGTGCTACCTTTTTTACATCTGAAAAAAGGAATTTTTCTGTCAAAAATGCCTTCTCTCTTTGACAACTGCCCTTCTTGTGGGAAGAAGAAGGTCAAGACTGACACACATCCTGTGTGTATCCTCTGCCTCCCTGATTCTCATTCTGCGAGTTCTTGTGAACACTGCAAGAAGTTATCAAATAGAACTCTCAAGGATAGGGAGAGAATTCGTATT
The DNA here is from genome assembly GCF_964261635.1 of Lissotriton helveticus. Classification (NCBI taxonomy): domain Eukaryota; kingdom Metazoa; phylum Chordata; class Amphibia; order Caudata; family Salamandridae; genus Lissotriton; species Lissotriton helveticus. The sequence goes on along the minus strand of NC_136069.1, from coordinate 59,306,483 downwards.
TATGGTCTCTCTGAGAGAGGTACGTCTCCTAAGAGGCAGAAGAAGCACAGGACGCGATTGACATCGTGAGAAGTCCCGACTTGCTCACCTTCGGCGTCGAAGAGGCCGTCGATGACGGCGAAGACGATGAAGACTTCAGCGTCGAGAAGTAAGGTACCTCTGCTGCAGTCTACGGGGCGTGCAGCGTCGAGAGAAAGGTCTCCGTTGGAGCATAGGAGCTCGACGTCGAGACAGCCGGCGTCGAAGCATCATCACCAATCTTCAACGTCGCAGCTTCTTCCGTCGACGCCAGGGTCATCGGCGTTCGACGTCGAGGCACTCTCCGTTGACGCCTAGTCATCGGCGTTCGACGTCGACGTCTGGCCAGCGACGCTCGGCGTCGAGGCATCCTCCGTAGCCGTCACACCATCAGCGGTCGACGTCGAGGAGATCCCTGTTGACGTCGCAGCATCGACGTTCGACGTCGAAGCAGCCTCCGTCGACGCCTGGTCAACGGCGTTCGACGTCAAGAGGGTCCCCGTCATTGTCGCAGAAGCATGGGTCAACGTCAAAAGGTATATCTTCAAGGCAAGTCTCTCCTCCAAGATCTCAGGGGAGGTCACCTTCGGGGCAGACTGCTTAGGGAACAGCTAGTCAGTCCTCGGATCAGGCTCATGCCTTAACACCACAGCAGAGGTCCCCAAGATCGGCTTCAGCTGCGGAGGTGGAACATTCCTCAGTGCATAGGAGTCCTCTGGCCAAGAGGAAAAGAGTATCGGACGAACGTGCTTCCAGAAGTCGCACAAGGTCTACCTCCAGACGCAGAGGGGGGTCTCCGGTGAGTTTGTCATCATCCTCTTCCGGCTCCCTGTCTCACCGTGGACGATCTTCAGATGTGATCCTCTACTCCTCGGATAGTGAGAGGTCCAGACATTCTCCTGCTCGTTCGCAGCATGGGTAAAAAAATGGATTTGCCTCCTCCGGCACGTTCACCAGTGAGAGAGCGCACCCAGAAGTCTCCTTCCATCAGGCTATCTCCAAGATGGTGTAGGCCTCTGCATCACTGGGCTCCAGACAAAGAGACAGCGGCCAGGTTGCAAGCTCATCGGGATCAACAAGTCTCTCGACCCAGGAAGAGATCGAGCTCCCGAGGGCGCTCCAGTAGGCGAAGATCGAGGTCAAGGAGACGGTCTCGCAGATCTCTGACTACTTCTTCATCTCCGACCCGTTCTCACAGGGATTATTCTCTGACTCTGACGGACAGTCCTCCATCGAGAGTATGCCCTATAGACGATATTTTCACGTTTCAAGACATTGTGGGCAGGGGTGCTTTGAAACTGGGAGGGCCCATGACTACTCCACAGGTCAAGATTTCTGTGATCTTTGAAACCTTGCGTCACAGAACGGCACCCAAGCCTCTGCTGCCGTTGGTACCTGGAATCATAGATCCCGTCAATGAGGTCTTCCTTACTCCAGCGACTGTAAAGGCCGCCCCAGCAAGGATTCTTAAAAAGTATCGCTCGCCAGAGGAGGATCCACTCTTCCTCTGGTCTGACCCACCACCAGATTCTGTGACCATTGCGGCGGTGAAGAAATCCAGTGCTGTAGCTTCCTCATCCACAGTGCCTCCGGATAAGGAAAGCAAAATACAAGATTCGTGGGGGAGAAGAGTCTGCAACACCTCAGCCTCTTTTCTCAAAGTCTCTAATGCGGAAGCCCTTCTGGGGAGGTATGATAGATCCTTGTGGGATTCTCTCCAAAGGTTCATTGAGAAGCTCCCTCAAGAGGACCGTGAAGATTTTGAGGAGATTCTGTTGGAGGGCAGCCAAGTCTCCCATCAGATCATAAGCGCCGCGGCGGATGGAGCTACCCTTGCAGTGCATGGCTTTGCGCATGGAGTGACAGCAAGGAGGTCTTCATGGTTGCGCCTGACAGCCTTCAAACCTGAGGCTCAGGCTAGGATCGTGAACTTGCCCTTTTCAGGTACATCATTGTTTGGGACAAGCACGGATGAGGAAATGCAACGCATGAAGTCAGAGTTGGACACTCTTAAGGCCGTAGGGCTTGAAAACAAGAAGGAATTTTGGAAGAAGTACCGCTCCTACAACAAGGGCCCTTCCAAACAGAGCGTTCAAACCCCTCAATGGCAGAAGGGACAGGGCCAACAGGGATAACAGAAGTCCCAGTTCAGAGGCAAGCAAGGTGGAAATCAACGCCAGGGCAATAATTCCAACAAGTCCCAGCAGAAGCAATGAGTTCTTCCAGCGCCGTTGACCACTCCAGTGGGGGGAAGCATTGTGCATCATATGTCAGAGTGGGAAAGCATTACTCAGGACAGATGGGTGTTGACTACACTTCGGAATGGGTACTGCCTTCGTTTCAAATGCCTGCCTCCACCCGTCCCTCCAAAGCCAACCTTAAGTCATCAACTCATCCTTTTGGAAAAAGAAATAGCGATACTTCTCGCAAAATCAGCCATAGAGAGGGTTCCTATCGCTCAGAGGGGGAAGGGAGTGTACTCCCGATATTTCAGAAAAAAGGGACAAAAGGCAGAATTCAGGCCCATTCTGGACTTGGGAACGCTCAACCTGCACATCAAAAAAGAGAAGTTCCGCATGTTGGCACTTCACCAAATATATCCGAATCTCAGGAAGGGAGATTGGATGTGTTTGATGGACCTCCAAGATGCCTACTTCCATGTCCCGGTGCACCTCAAACACAGAAGATTCCTGCGGTTCCTGGTGGGGACCTCGCACTACCAATTCAAGGTCCTGCCCTTCGGGTTGAAGTCAGCTCCCCGGGTATTCCCAAAGTGTGTTGCATTAGAAGCGGCCGCTCTACGCCGAAGGGGAGTCTTCGTGTACTCATATCTGGACGACTGGCTACTGAAAGGTCCTTCCCCAGATGCTGTAAGGAATCAATTCCAAACCTGCATCCAGCTCTGTCACCGGTTGGGTTTACATGTCAACTTCAGCAAGTCAGTCTCACAACCCACCCAGAAGATTCACTTCCTAGGAGCTCTTCTAGACTCCGAGGTAGGAAAAGTGCTTCCTTCGGCGGAGAGACAGTGTTCTATAACCCAAAAGTGTCAGCTGGTACTTCGCCACAAGGATCAGAAAGTGCGAAAGATTGCCTCCCTGCTAGGTTCGATGGCTTCATGCATCTTTCTAGTCCCGAATGCCAGGCTTCGGATGCGTCCTCTTAAGCAGGATCTGGAGGACAAGTGGGACCAACAGTCAGCTCGCTGGGACGATCGGATTACTCAGAAACCGCTCGAGCTTCCATTCCATGGTGGACAAAGAAACAGAACCTGCAGGTGGGAATTCTGTTACATCAACCTCCTCCTGCATAGACCATGATCACTGATGCTTCTCTTCAAGGCTGGGGGGCACACATGGGTCACCTCCAAGTGCAAGGTCTGTTGTCTCCCAAAGAAACTACGTATCACATCAACATGCTGGAGTTGAGAGCAGTCCGCCTGGCTCTCAAAGCGTTCCTCCCCTCGCTTCAGGAAACATCAATATTCGTACAAACGGACAATACCACCACAATGTACTACTTAAACAAGCAGGGCGAAATGCGCTCACGGACTCTGTCACTGGAGGCCCAGTGCATCTGGCATTGGCTTCTGACTCGCAAATAGTCGGTCACGGCGGTCCACCTCCCAGGAGAACAGAATGTGAGGGCGGATGCTCTGAGTCGGCATTTCATAGACAGAGAGGACTGGGTTCTAAACGACGACGTGCTCGAAGGAATCTTCCAGTCATGGGGTCGTCCAGCCTTAGATCTGTTCGCGGACGACGAAAACACCAAATGCCAAGACTTCGCCTCGCGGTTTTATCGGCCAGGAACAAGAGGGAATGCCCTTTTGATAGACTGGTCAGGGGAATTTGTGTACGCCTTTCCACCACTTCCGCTGATTGCGAAGGTGGTGAGAGAGCTGACACACTCATGCACAACAATGATTCTCATTGCCCCCGACTGGCCGAGACAATGGTAGTACACGGACATGCTTCATCTGTCAGTGGCTCCTCACAAGAGACTGCCATGCAGGCCGGACCTGTTATCCAAAATGAACGGGAGGTTTCATCATCCCAACCTTCCGTCACTGAGCTTGACAGCATGGCTCCTGAGGTCATACAATACAGCCATCTAGGATTGCCACAGGACTGCATGTCCATCCTGAAGGAAGCAAAACGACCTTCCACGAGACATTCTTATGCCTGTAAATGGAATCGCTTCTATCTGTGGTGCATGCAAAATGGTCATCATCCTATCAAGGGTCAGGAAGACGTTGTTCTTCCTTATTTGTTATATCTGGCAAAAGCAGGTTTAAAGTTTAATTCTATTAAGGTGCATCTAGCCGCTATAACAGCGTATAGGCGGTCACCGTCACAACCTTCTTTTTTCCAGTTACAGGCTGTAAAAGACTTCCTGCAAGGGTTGAAAAAAGTGTACCCTCCGGTGCGTCAGCCTTCTCCTCCCTGGGAGCTGAACCTGGTGCTATCGAAGATAATGGGTCCGCCCTTTGAACCCATTCATAAAGCTACTTTGCAGCACCTTTCCTGGAAGGCTGCTTTTTTGGTAGCAATCACGTCAGCTCGTAGGGTGAGTGAGATCCAAGCTCTCTGTTCCAAGGAACCCTATACTGTGTTTCATTTGAATAGAGTGGTACTAAGGACACATCCGTCCTTTCTTCCTAAAGTGGTGTAAAATTTTCATGTCAATCAGACCAGTTCCCTGCCCACTTTCTTTCCCAATCCCTCTTTTCCAGCTGAGAGGGCTTTGCACTCTTTGGACCTGAAAAGGGTTTTCAAATTCTATCTGGATAGCTCCAAGGCTATATGTCATTCTGATCAACTGTTTGTTAACTATGGATCGATCAGAACAGGTCATGCAGCCTCGAAACGGTCTATTTCGAGATGGATCGTTTCGTGTATCAAGCTTGCTTACCAGTTGGCGCAGAAAACTCTCGGGATTTCTCCAAGAGCACATTCCACCAGGGGTAGAGCTGTGACTGCGGCTTTTCTCCAGAATGTGCACATGTCTGAGATCTGTAAGGCGGCGACTTGGAGGTCCGTCCATACATTTACCAGATATTACTGTCTTGATTCTGACACTAGAGCAGATACCCAGGTAGGCCAGGCCTCCTTGCGGAATCTGTTTAGCAACTGAATGCTCGGCTGTTATAAATGTTTTTTTGGTTGGGTCATGTATTTCTCATTTACCTGCAGGTGGTGTTTGGGCTTGCTATTCTATTCAGTGCTTATGACTATTGATGAGGATCCACTGGAAGAGAAGGATAAGTTACTTACCTGTAATCCTAGTTCTCTTCCAGGGGTATCCTCATCAAAGTCATAAACACACCCACCCGCCTCCCCAGGTAAATGAGAGTGGTCTGTTCTATGACTTGTGGTTGAGCCCTGACTTCAGGGTTATGCAAAGAACAACTGACCTAACTGTCACCCCTGAGGCATGATGGGAAGCCAGGGGTCATGGCTGCTTTAAAGGCACGGTGACAGTTTGTGTTGAAAATGGTTTCATTTTCTATGCTATTGCTGTTCAATACAGCCTGTGGCTAACAATGTATGTTTATTGGCAATTTACAAGATTTATGAGTCTTTTGCTCATTAAAACACAGAGTTCAAGGGTTATTTGACCTAATGTATTTTTTGTTTCATTGCTATTTCAGTATATGTATGATTATTTACATTGTTTAGCCTCATTTTTGGGGCTGCATTGGTGTGAGAAAAAATGATATATGTGTATACATATTTGTGGAGCTATTCATATGTAATTTACATATATATTTGTATAATATTTCCGGGGTCCCCGCACGTGGGTGGGAATATTCAGTGCTTATGTCTTTGATGATGATACCCCTGGAATAGAACTAGGATTACAGGTAAGTAACTTATCCTTATGCACCTCCAAAAAGAACTGACCTAACTGCCACCTGTGGTGCATCATGGGAGTAGGGGGTCGCCTTCAGGTCTTAAAGGCACGGTACCCCTACTCTAATCCCTTAAAGGCAAGGTGCCAGTCTTTCTTTGTTTCTTTATACTCTACTGCAGCCTACTGGCAAATGCCTGCAATTACAGGTTTTTCTCTGGCAATAAAGCATTGTTGTATGCAAATATTTACTGCTCACTTTCTTCTTTAGGGGTTGGGAGAGTATTAGCTACCACTATGCATACCTATGTAATTTTCAGCTCTTTGCCATTTTGGAAATATTTTAGGCTACATGTACATGTTTTCACATATGTATATATATATCTATATATATATCTATATATATATATATATATATATATATAGATATATATATATATATGTATTTTCTATATGCTCCGGGATACCGCACATGGGCGGGGATTATTCATAGATTGTGACTTTGATGAGTATACCCCTGGATGAGAACTAGGATTACAGGTAAGCAACTAATCCTTCTCTCATAGGGGATTTCTGTGATAGTCATAAGCATTGAATAGTCCTGTATGCCTGAGGGGGACCCCGGAGCACTTTTTCCAATATATCTTCTTAAGTGCTGAAGTCTGCATTTTTTCTGGAAGGCCTTGAAAAGTCCCTTAGGAAAGTCATAATGCAGCCTAAAGGACACGGCTTCAGTGGTCAGAATTCTTCATTTTGAAGGGGCAAAAGGAGAGACCCCTAGGAAATATACACTTAATGCATAAATAATTTTGCAAGGTCACAGTAAAAGAACCTTCACAAACCCTTTTACTAAGAGAGAAACAGAGATGAAGAAGTGCAGGGCAATGTAGCCCATAGGCTGCCATTATAAGTAAAGAAAAAGGAGACTGTGTCTTACAGTGAGACCTCCAATATCCCATCATGCTCAGCCTGAGGCAGTTACCTCTTCTTTTTCTTTTTTTCCGGCTAGTGCTGGCAAAACCCTTAGAGCATTGAACTCTACCTTTATAGGTCTTTTTTTCAAAATAGAACTTTGAAGTTCAGTTTTTTTTGCTTCTGTTTTTTGCTTCACTCAACGTCTTTTGCCTTTCTCTATTGAGTGTAGTATTTGCCTGACAGGACAAAGGTATTTTTTTTGTGTAAAATTATTTTTCTTTTCGACAAATGTCGTCCCTTCGGAAGGAAGAAGGCGAAAACAAACCCCGACGAGGTCTGAATCATCTGTCTACCATCTTCTCATCTTCCTGCCTCATGTGACATTTGCAAGACCTTCTCCAGACGAACTCTGCATGACAGGGAGAAAATTCGCCTTCAGGGACGGGAAGTAAGAAGAAGACAATGGGACCTCTGAGCAAGGGGGCGGTAACTCTCCCACCAGAGCGCTTCCTTCCCTCAGCTTCCAGTGATCGTTGAAGGTCTGAGAGGTGTTTTTCAGGTAGAACATGCTATAGGTCCTGGTTGAGGTGGTCAACGTCAAGAGGACACCACACAGGATATATATAAAATATATATGTATTTATTCACTAACACACTCCTCTGAACTCTTTATGAGGTCAGAGGCATAAGCACATAACAAGTTACACTTGGAAAATAATTTAAATAGCACAATATACAGTTAGGCCCTAGGGGCGCGGAAACCCATATACTAAGTAAGTGGTATAAGGACCACGATTTGGGAAAGGAGCAGGCCTAGGGCCTAGAGAATCGCTGGGGCTACACTATCTGACCCTTAGGTTAGGAGTAGGAGGACCACAGACAGCGCGTTCAGTGTCTTTACACACACGCGGGAGTCAATGTTAAGTCAATGGGAACCTAGAAGGTAAGTAAATGAAGATTTAGGACACTTCCGGTCTAGCTAGGAGGAAACAACTAGTAAATCTGGACAGTAGGATAGTCAATCCCTACTGGAGCACCGAAGTACTCGCGTTACCTCACCCACGGGCTGCGGGTGCATAGGTGTCAAAGTGTGTCGGGTTTCGTCGTTGTTCTCAATGGAGCCTTGAAGAAAGATGCTGCAGGCGACCAGGAGGAAGATGTCCGGGTGGATGCAAGGGTGGATCGGAGATGAAGAGTACCTGAAAGCAGAGGGGACAGAGTCTAGGGGCCCGATGTAGGTAGGCATTTACCGGTCGGTAACGGCCGAATTCGGCCGTTACTGACCGGTAAATGCCTTTTCCAATGTAGGGGGCATGTATTTACAGATTCTGTATTTTTACCGAATCTGTATTTACCAAATCGGTAAAATTACCGAATTGGTAAATACAGACTCAGTAAAAATACCGAATCTGTAAATGCAGATGTAGGTGGCGCTTTAAACAGTGCCACAGGCCCCTCAGAATTTGTTATTTACCATGTAATACTATTGCATGGTAAATAAGGAATTCAGGTGTACATGCACATCTGTGCATGTACAACTGTGCCATGTGACACACAGACATGCCCTTAGGGCATGTCTGTGTGCCACATGGCACACAAGCCTGACATTGGGGTACTACAGGGTGTCAAAGTGACACCCCGTTCCCCCTGGCAGGATTCGGTATTTACCGATTCTGTAATTACCGAATCGGTATTTGCCATTGATTCCTATGGGCTTCAAGGCCCATAGGAATCAATGGCAAATACTGATTCGGTATTTACCGAATCGGTAAATACCGAATCATACAGATTCGGTAATTGAAAAAGAAAAATTACCTACATCTGCCTACTTCCAATTTACCTACTCCTAAATACCGAATCGGTATGATTCGGTATTTAAGAGTAGGTAAATCGAGATTACCTACATCGGGCCCTAGGTCACTAGCCAGTGACCGGGTGGAACCAGGGAGGAACCAGATATCATCGAGGAGCAATCAGGTGCGGATGTGAAGCTTGTTGCAGCCACGCGGACCAGGAGGCGTCGAGGATGACCAGGTGCTGGAGAAGAGCTGTCCCACGAAGGTTCTCGCAGATGGAGGGGTCGGCTTCAAGATCGGAGCCAACAAGCCTAACCAAAGGCAACCCACGCAGGATACACAAAAGGCTTCTGGTGCAGACCAGGAGGGTCTGAGGTACTTCACCTTTTCAGGGAAGCAAGGGCCAGTCTGGAGCAACCAGACCAGCGATGAATTTTCACAAGGATCGTCGTCAGAGGGCTACTAGCCAACAGGCCAGCAACCGGACAACGCGTCGAGCAGAACACAAGCAGAAGGGCCCCACGCAGATCTCGTAGAGTGTGGAGGGCTGGTCTTCAGTGCAAGTGGAGCTCGGTGTCGGGGTGTCTCAGTCCCAAGTGCACAGCTTCGAGGATGCCTCAGGAGCTGCGCTGTTAGCAAGTTGAAGACTTTCCAAGTTGCTTGGTTCCACGGATTCCGACGCCTTCCACGGGGCTCAGCTGTGCTGGAGTCGTGCAGTGGGGTCAGAGGAGTCCTGGAGTCAAGGTCTTGTCAGGCTCTGCGCTCGGGTTCCGGCGGGAACGGGGACAAAGCAAGCCGTCGAGTTGCTGGATGGTGCCTGGTTGCCCAGGGTGGTCACTCCTTGGCCACAAGGGTGATTCTTCAGTCTTCACGTCAGTTGAATGTCGAAGGGTCCAGAGTTTCGTTTCAAAGTTTCATCAGGATAAATCTAAAGTCTTGGGACTCAGCTCCTACCTATATACCACATCTAGGGGCTGGATTACCTGCTAGGTCCCTCCTATGGGTGGGACCCAGGAAGGGGGTGGTTACACCCCTTTCCCTTTGTCCAGTTTCGCGCCAGAGCTGAGGCTGGAGTGCCCCAGCACCGGTTTGAACTGGCCTATGCATGGGACAGCTTGTGTGCCCCAGGCAGTATCTCGTTTCATTCAGCCCTCCCTGCCCCAATCCACTATCTCCTGTCTGGGGTGGTGCTAGCACCTCCCTGTGACAGGAAACCTATTGTCCAGGGTTCACCTGCCGGAGTTTCGTCCAGCAGCAGGAGGCCAGACTTGTGTCTGTGGCAGCAGCATCCATTTTGTGATTCTGAGTGTTGGAAAGGCGATCCCAGGGGAGACAGAAGATGTCAGACTGCCCGCCCCGAGACCCACCTTTCTCTATGGAAGAGGCCGAGCGCCGTAGGGAGGCCTCCTTGGCGAGGCTCCTCTCCTACAATCGTAACAGCAGAGCAATCACACTACTTACAGATGGACACCACACAGGAGGAGTATTCACAAGAATCTTTATATAAGTAATTAAGGCAAGTTCGTGGCAGGATAGCAGGCAGGGATCGAGGGATCCGTAAGTCTTGGTTTCGGGGATAGGGGGTAGCGGGACAGTCTTGGCACCAACTGGTGCGTGGATAGTTCAAGGGGTCAGGCCGCGACAGCGTCAGCAGGGCCTCGAAGGTGGTTCAGCTTGGTCAGGCCGCGACAGCGTCAGCAGGGCCTCGAAGGTGGTTCAGTTCGGTCAGGCCGCGACAGCGTCAGCAGGGCCTCGAAGGTGGTTCAGCTTGGTCAGGCCGCGACAGCGTCAGCAGGGCCTCGAAGGTGGTTCAGCGTGGTCAGGCCGCGACAGCGTCAGCAGGGCCTCGACTCCAAGATACAACTGAAGCCCTAATCCGGGGCTGGCCCAGATATAGGACTGGAGTCCTTTGATGTCCGGACCCTCGCGCCTGGGGGTCAGAGGGGCCGGGATGAAGGTGTCCAGACACCCAGCAGGGGGGTGGAGCCAGCGCCCAGGGAGGCTGGAGGGCGATTGCTACCAGGCGTCCGGGGACGGCTGGAGGCCCATCGAAACTTCCCTTCTCCGGGATCCGCCAAGTGGCCAATCAACCACCTGGGAGGACCTTGGTGCCTCATTGTCGGGGCTTGCTGGGCCGGGCCCAGGGAAGGCTGCGGCCACGTGCTCGGGACGTGATGGCCCCAAGATGGCGTCGGGCTGGACATGGTGGCCTGGCATGGGCGACCGTCCGGCAGCGTTGTTGTGCGGGGACCGCCGGGGTACCAGGAAGGGGGAGAGCCGTAGGTTGCCGGGGAGGCTGCTCTCGCCGAGGGTTCGTGAATGTTCGTATCAGGGGGGTTGATAGTAGGTTGATGGAGGGCCGAGGTCGTCCTGGGCCCACCATGCGGGAGGGGTCGGACCACGCCACGAGGCCGTGTCCAACACTGAGGCTCTGGTTAACTTTAACCGGGATTGTCAGAACGAACATGTCTTCTCCCTCTAAAAGGGTGGAATGCTACCCCCGTCGCCAGAATTGGCGAGGGGGTAGTATTGCAAAGCGTATGACACCTTACACGACATGTTTAGATAAAGCCAAACCAAAGTTAGCATTTAACCGCGAGGTTCATAATGGTCTTAAGAGTATATGGTATGGCAATATCATAGAACAGCTATAAGGACATGGTTCCGAAAGCTACAGACAGGCTCAGCTCATGCTAGAGCACCATCTCACACATAACCAAGCACTCTGTCTCCAGGATTGTTAAGGCCTGCCATAGGAGTGACATATAGGTTACTGTGTGTCTATATTTAAGGGTAGATATAGGAATACTATACCTAAGCAAGGGGTGATTACACAACCTTGCCCCAGCTGAGTGATCAGCCAGTTGTGTCAGTTTGAGTGGCCAGCCAGGGGTGGCATAATACATGCTGCAGCCCCTGGTAGGCCTTTGTTGCACCTATGCCCTGAGTACCTAAGGTACACTTCTATAGGGGCTGACAAGGTGAACCAATTCCCAATTGTGTATGTACCTAGAGTACATGGTTTGAATTTAGAGAGAGTGCATCTGGGCTACGGGTCTGATTAGCAGGCCCACAGCCACATCTAAGTCGAAAACCAGTAAAGCAAAAGCAAAAAGTGGGGGTGACCATAGGGGCAGCAGAACAATAAATGGGAGATGTGCTCTATTTGGTCCTCGCAATGATGACAGTATTCATCCCGTGAAGGGTTCCAGTGTTTCATAAAGGTATTTACTGGAAGTGTTCCAATCCGGAATTGAAAGTATAATTTCCTGTCATGAGGACGTTCGATTATGTCCCAATAATCTTCACACGATGGGAACATCTTAATGTGCAAAAAGCAAGATGACAAATTAGATGAAGTGCCTTTTTGGTACATTGTTGAATACACCATCTCCCAGTACAGTTCTTTCAGTGTGGTTTTTGATGGAAAACAAGCCACATCCCTATTACCCCACAAAGCTGAATGGATCGAAGACGGAAATAATGCTGCTGGGGAGCAAATCTCCCTGTCTCCCTCTGTCCAGCTGGCCGAGTTGTATGGGAGACCTCCCTGATCCCAAAGAGGTGATTAAGAGCTTGGGAGTCTGGTTAGATCAGGACTTGTCATTCCGGACCCAAGCCAAGAAAACTGCTGGAGTCTGTTTCGCTCTCTTACGATCTGCCCGGAAAATCTTTCCCCTTTTACCGGCCACATCGAGGAAGTTGTTGATTCAGGGCTTGATTACTTCCAGATTGGATTACAGTAATGTTATCTTTCTAGGTGCACCCGAATCCACCCTCAAGACACTCCAGCAGGTCCAAAATGCAGCGGCAAGACTGCTCATGGACGTCCCGAGGACGCAATCAGCGAAACCCGCCTTAAAGGCGTTACACTGGCTCCCTGTGCGGGAAAGAGTGACCTTTAAGGCGCTCTGCACAGCCCACAAAATTCTTCTAGGGAAAGGTCCTCCCATTCTGAAGAACTTAGCAATTCCATACAAAGCAAGTAGGACTTTGCGATCGGATCAAAAACATCTCTTGTTAGTCCCGAGAGTCAAAAGGGCACGAACAGGTGGGAGAAGATTCTCATTTAACACAGCTAAGTTGTGGAATTCGCTCCCCTCAAAGTTACGCGCTGAGACCTGCATATTGCGTTTTCGCAAAGGCCTCAAAACCTTATTGTTTCCCGCTTGAGCACTTTAACTTGGCCGTTTTTACTATCTGATGGTGTCTGGAAAAGCGCTGGGATGCCCAAGGGTAGCTGCGCGCTATATAAAATTTTAAATAAATAAATAAATAAATATTCTAATTTCAGCTTTACAAGAGTAGCCCACAAATCCTTTAGCCATGTAATACAGTGGAATCGGTCACACTTGACTATATCTAATAATGCTGTTAGATAGTGGGATAGCTCTGGGGTCACCATCAGGCGCCTCCAATATAACAAAGGCCGTAGCCGAGCTATGTCCTCTACATTTTTCCTGCCAAGGTCCAATTTCAAGGGGATTGTTGGCGTACTCTGTGGGGCCATTACAAGTCCTCGAAGAAATCTATTTTCTGCTCTCCCCAAGTCACTCAAGTTTGAAAAGCCCCAAAGCTCGGAGCCATACAAACAGGAGCTCAGTACTTTCATGTTATAGATTTCCAGAGCACAGTTAATCGGCTTTGTCAATGAGGCCCTATGTTTAAGGGCTACCACCCCTGCTAGTTGGTTAAACTTTAGTACTGCCGTATTAATGTGCGATTTTCATTTCATGTCTCCCTGTAGGATTATTCCTAGATAGGAAAAAGCATCTACTTTCTCAAGTGGGGTGCCCTTGTATGTAATCACGCCCTTGAACGTAGAGTGATGATTAAGGCACATGAATTTGGTCTTAGTTGTGTTCAATTCAAGGCCCCTGCCATCACAAAATTCACCAAAGGCATCTACCACTTTTTGGAGACCACTCGGTGTACGCGAGAGTAGGAGCGTATCATCCGCAAACATTAATACGGGTACATGTGAGCCTGCTATGATGGGCGCATCAGTAGGGGATTTCTTCAGGTGGTCAACAATACCATTATTGTAAATTGAAAACCAGGTTGGGGCCAGGACACAACCTTGCCTCACCCCTCGCTCCACTGGAAAGGACTCAGTCACTTCTCCCTGTTTGCCGCATCTGATTTTTGCAAAATTGTTTTCATGAAGGCGTACTAAGAGGGTGAGGAGTTCCTGACTTAACCCAGTAGCAGCCAGGGTCTGCCACAGTTTTCCTCTTGGGACCAGGTCAAAAGCGGCTTTTAGATCTACAAAGACAGCATATAGTGTGCCCTTTTTTAAGATGACATTTCTCCAAAAGATTGTTATAAAGTAGAAAACTTGGTCGACACTACTGGTCAAGGGGCGAAACCCTGCTTGGTAAGGTGACAGTATGTTATTTTCATCAATCCATTGTTGCAGCTTGTTCTGGACTAATCGCCCCATTAATTTTTGCGCTGTATCAATGAGACTGATGGGTCTATAATTTTTCGCCAGTGTTTTGTCACCTTTTTTAAATATAGGGATAATTTCTGCTCCCTTCCAAGAGGCGGGCACTTCCCCTCCCATCGCCACTGCGTTTGCCAGCCATGTGAAATAGGTGCACCACGAATTCCTATCAGATAAAAACACATCTGCCGGGATACTATCCATGCCCGGTGCTTTTCCCCCTGATACGCAGTCCAAGGCTAAGCTAACATCTTTTTCAGTAAATATTTTGTGTTTAAAAAGGATACTAGGAGGGGGGGAATTTACAGCGTGCATCGGGTTACATGCATACTGTGGTTTGAAAAACTCAATCCAATCTTTTTTTGCGACATGATTATGTGGCTGCGCGGCTATCCCACCCCTATCCCATTTTACTGTGGCCCAGAATAGCTTGGAGTCCTTAGCTGTGCAAGCCTGTTTCAGCTCGCACCAACGTTCCTCGTCCCAGCGTTTCTTAGCATGTTTTTGAGACAATGTATATGCGTCTCTTGCCTTCCTAACCGATATAGAATTGCCCGTTCTTAATGCGATGCTTAGATTATGGCGTGCCTGTCTACCGTGCGTATCATACCAGCCCTGCCTAGGTTGTTCCTTTTTAGCTCTTCTGGGATCTACAGATTTAGTGAAAAAGCTTTGGAGTTTAGAAAAGAATGTTTTATATGCCTCCATCATGTAGACCTGGAAGTTGGATTTCTCACAGTAGGGCTTAATGTTGTTTACTTCCTCTATCACTACTTTTTTAAGGTCCTCAAGTCTCGTTGTGTCCTCAATCAACATTCTCCATTTCAAATGGCGCTGATTGTTTGAGCACACAACGTCCTGAGTGACCCGTTCAATTTTGTTAACACCATCTATGGTCATGTGATAGGTGTGGAGGGTCAAACACAAGGGATTATGATCACTTTCCATTCTTACCTCCACAGACATGTCTACCAATTTACTCCATGCCCTTACGTCTATCAAAAAGTAATCAATTCTGCTGGTGGCCCGACCATTATCAAATGTATTGCTCCCATTTATATCAGAGGGCGTACGCCCATTTGCCGCTCTCAAACCTCTTGCTAAGCAAAAGCTTTTTAATTGTATTGCTACAGCACTCCATCTTTTAATGGCTGGAACCTCCAACTGAGGTATGCCCCATTTACTGTCCTCCTCCTCAGACAGAGACCTATCCTCTTCACCCATAGGTTCAAAAGTAGAATTAAAATCCCCACCCACAATTACATGGAATTGTGTGTGACCAATGTTTCTCTCTAGGGGTCAGCCTTCTGCTTATGAAAGCAATGGGCTGGTCTTGACCATCTATATTCAGTTGTGAAAGTACAGCTCCCACACCCAGCTCAGAAGCATCTGTTTGGACTATGAACTCTTTGGAGTAATCTGGACTTTTCAGAATAGGTGCAGTACAAATGGCCTGCTTCAGGTCTTCAAATGCCTTTTGACAACTAACTGTCCACTGAACTTTCTTTGGCATCTTTTTGGAAGTTAAATCATTCAGTGGTGTCACAATGGACCCATAGTTTTTCACAAACTTCCTATAGTACCCAGACAGGCCCAATAAAGCTCTGACCTGTGTCTGGGTGATTGGAGGAGTCCAGTCTCTTTTGGTCTGGATCTTGATCTCCAGTGGTTGAACCTGACCCCCACCTACCAGGTGGCCCAGGTACACAACCTTGCTCTGCCCTATCTGGCACTTGGTGTCCTTGATAGTGAGGCCTGCCTTCTGCAGGGCCTCTAAAACATCCCTCAGGTGGACCAGGTGATCCTCCCAGGTGGAGCTAAAGACAGCAATATCATCCAGATAAGCTGCACAATAGTCATCCAGTCCTGTGAGAACTTGATTCACCAGCCTTTGGAAAGTGGCAGGTGCATTCCTCAAACCAAAGGGCATTACCACAAATTGATAATGTCGTCCTGAGGTCGAAAATGCTGTCTTGACTTTTGCACCCTCAGCTAATCTGATTTGCCAGTAGCCTGCTGTCAGGTCAAATGTGCTCAAGAACTTGGCAGAAGCCAATCTATCAATGAGCTCATCTGCCCTGGGGATGGGGTGTGCATCTGTCCTAGTGACAGCATTGAGACCTCTGTAGTCCACACAAAACCTCCTCTCTTTCTTACCATCTTGGGTGTGATGTTTTGGCACCAGGACTACTTGACTGGCCCAAGGGCTCTCTGAGGTTCAATAACTTCCAGCTCCAACATCTTTTGGACCTCTGTCCTAATGCAGTCCCTGACATGGTCAGGTTGCCTGTAGATTTTACTCTTGACAGGCAGACTGTCACCAGTGTCCACCTCATGGGTGCACCAGCTTGTCTGACTTGGGGTCAGTGAAAACAGATGTCTGAAGGACTGAAGAACTTGTCTGCAGTCCTGTTGCTGATGTTCAGAGAGGCTGTCTGCAAAGACTACACCATCTACTGACCCATCATCAGGGTTCTGAGTAAGCAGATCTGGGAGAGGGTCACTCTCTTCCTCCTGCCCCTCATCTATAGCCATGAGCAAGCCCATGTCTGCCCTGTCGACAAATGCTTTTAGTCTGTTGACATGAAGCACCCTGTGGGGGCTTCTGGGAGTCCCAAGGTCCACCAAGTAGGTGACATCTCCCTTTTGTTCAACTATTGTATGGGGCCCAGACCACTTGTCCTGGAGTGCTGCTGGGGCCACTGGCTCCAACACCCATACTTTCTGTCCTGGCTGGTACACAGTCAGCACAGCCTTTTGGTCCTGCCAAGCTTTCTGAAGTTCTTGGCTGGCCTCAAGGTTTTTGGAAGGCTTCTCCATATAGTCAGCCATGCTGGAGCGGAGACCAAGTACATAGTCCACTATGTCAAGTTTAGGCTTTTTGAGAGGTAACTCCCATCCTTACTTCACAAGACATAGGGGTCCTCTTACAGGATGCCCAAACAAAAGCTCAAAAGGGCTGTAGCCAACCCCCTTTTGTGGGACCTCTCTGTAAGCAAACAGAAGGCAGGGTAAAAGGATGTCCCATCTTCGCCTCAGCTTTTCAGGTAACCCATTTATCATCCCTTTGAGGGTCTTGTTGAATCTTTCCACAAGCCCATTGCACTGTGGATGATAGGGGGTGGTGAACTTATAGTTGACACCACACTCCTTCCACATTGCGGTTAGATATCCTGACATGAAGTTTGCACCTCTGTCAGAAACAACCTCCTTTGAAAACCCCACTCTGGAGAAAACTCCAAGTAGGGCCCTAGCCACAACAGGAGCTGTTGTGGTACTCAGGGGAATACCTTCTGGATACCTGGTGGCATGATCCACTACCACCAGTATAAATCTGTGTCCAGATGCTATTTGGGGGTCCATTGGTCCTACAATATCTATCCCCACTCTTTCAAAGGGTACCCCCACCACAGGTAGTGGTATGAGGGGGGCCTTTGTTGTGCCACCTGATTTGCCACTGGCTTGGCAGGTAACACAGGAGCGACAAAACTCCTTGGTATCTTCTGACATATGGGGCCAGTGAAAGTGAGGGACAGGTCTGTCCCAAGTCTTTTTGTGCCCCAGGTGTCCTGCTAAAGGAATATCATGGGCCACGGTAAGAAGGAAGCCCCTAAATTGCAGAGGTATGACCAACCTCCTGTAAGCACCAGGCTTGGGGTCTCTAGCCTCTGTATAAAGGTGCCCATCATCCCAATACACTTTATGGGTACCTTGAGCATTCCCAGCAGCCTGCTGTCTGAGGGGTTCAAGAGAGGAACAATCTAATTGTGCCTGCCTCAGATCTGCCCTGGTGGGTCCCCCTGTCCCAAGAAACTCAACCGGATCAGGCTCAAGCTCTTATAGGACAGTTCCCTCTTGGATCTCAGAATCATCCTCTTGAGAGGGCTGATCCTCAACCTGAGGCACGGGGGAAGGCACTGCCTTAACCCTCTTGCTCTTTCTCTTGTGTAGTGTCTGATCTATTGTTCCAAGATCCAGTACTTGTTCAGGTAAGTACTTTTTGGCCTGTGACCTGGTCACAGCAAGGACATGTGCTGATATTCCCAGCATTTCTGCATGGGTCCTATACTCTACCTCAGACCAAACTGAGGTTTCAAGATCATTACCTAACAGATACTCTACTGGAAGGTCTGAACTCACAACACATATTTTGAGGCCAGTTACCCCTCCCCAGGAGAAGTTAACAACTGCCATACTATGGGAGGTAGTGGCATTGCTAGTGTTGGTCACTAGGTAGGTCTCACCTAGTATGATCTGATCAGGGTTCACAAAGTTAGGTGTCACCATAGTGACACTGGCACATGTGTCCCTGTAGGCCTGAGCCATCTTGTCATTAATAAAAGGTGTCTGTCTGTACTTGCTCAGATTACTGGGACTTACAGTAGAGGACATTGCTATGTCCCCATCACAGACAAGAACAGCCCCAGTTGGCACTCTGACTAGGCCAGAGTCCACCTCAGTTCCTAGGGCTAACCCTACTACACCCTTTTGCTGGGAACCACCACTAGCAGCTGGACTAGGGGGAACAGTTGCCTTAGGGGCAATGGTGGTTGGTACTGTGCCCTTCTTGGTGCACTCACTAAACCAGTGAGAGACTGACTTACAGTATCCACACCAGGGCTTCTTTGGACCTTCTTGTTTCTGTTTGTTCTTTTTGGAGCCACCCTCCCCCTGTGCCTTTTGGGGGCATGGTAAAGACTTCTGGTCTTTTTGTTTCTGTTCATTACCCTTCTGGTCTGCCTTTTTCTGATCACCCCCTTGGTTCTGGTTTTTCTGCTTGATCCTGGTTCTGACCCATTTGTCTGCCTTCTTTCCCAATTCTTGGGGAGAGGTCAGATCAGAGTCAATCAGGTACTGATGCAATAGCTGGTTTTGACAGTTGCTAATGATTTTCTCTCTCATGATCAAATTATACAATCCTGTATAGTCCCTAACTTGACTTCCCAATAACCAGCCTTCCAGAGCCTTAGTGGCACAATCAACAAAATCAGTCCAGTCCTGAGTCTGTGTCTTCTGGGTATCCCTGAACATCAACTTATACTGTTCAGTGGTTAGGCCAAACCCATCAATCAGAGCACTCTTCAGGACAGAGTAGTTGTTAGCATCCCCATCACTAACTGTGAGGAGCTTATCTCTTCCTTTTTCAGAAAAGGAGAGCCATAAGATTGCTGCCCACTGACCTTGGGGTACCTGCTGCACTTTGCAGGCCCTCTCCAAAGCAGTAATCCATTTGTGGATGTCATCCCCTTCTTTATAGGGGGGCACAATCTTGCTTAGGTGTCTATTTTCATAGGACCTATCTTTATCCTTAGGGATATTGCTGCCACCAGTGGGTTCTAACCCACTCTCTCTATGCTCTCTAGCACGAGCAAACTTCTCTTTGGCCAGGGCAACCTCAAGTTCCTGTCTTTCAATCCTAAGAGCAGCTTCTTTCATCTTTGCCTCATGTTCCTTTCTCTGAGGGGAAGTCATCCCTCTCTGAGTAAGGCCATGAGCGCTATTTGAAGCATGAGACCTGAGAGAGTCCCTGGAGTGGGATCTCCCTCTTCTCTGCCTCTGGTTAAGCCCACTTGGGGGTTTGTATGAGGGCTGCCCATACTGACTCCCATGTATGCTTAAGTTAGCCTGGCTAAACCTTCTGACTGGGACCTGGCTGTTTACCTCAAGATCAGAATCATCTTCTTCTACCTCCTCTTCCTCCTCAGGTACAGGAGTATCAGCATTATCACCTGTTGAGGGAAGGACTTCATCTGCACTACCTGAAACACCTGTGTCAGGTGTCTTTTGAGCATCATACTCTTCTAAGAGCTCAATTAGGAATTTGAGGGTAGGGTTTGAACCCTGTTTTAGCCTTCTAGAAGTACACAATTGTCTCAATTCTTGGAAGGCTAAGGCTTCATATCTCGAGGCAGTCCTCATGGGATATACCTCTGCAAGCAAAGAACCACTGGGGTTCTCTGAATGAGACATGGTTTCTAGTGAGGTGGGGTGTTGTACCTACCTACACTATTTGTTTTCCTAAAGAACCTGTCTAGGAGTTGTAGTCAGGAAATGCTAGGCCCAAGCTCTACAACAGCTAAGTTCAGTAGAACTTAAGTATACTAAGACTTGTTTTTATATGTACCTACAGGTACCTATGTGATCTTTCAAATGATATCTCAAGATTACAAGTGGTAAAACAACAGCAAGCTCTAATCCCAACCACTGCACACCAATGTGAGAAGTTGGCCTGGTATATGATGTTCACTATTCTAGTGAACACCTTGCACCAGTCCAAACAACCCTTATGGTGATGGTTGTAAGTCAACCTTATAGACCAGCTATCCTAGTGGTAGCTTGGACAGAACAGTCCTAGGCCAAAAGACTCTTGAGGGTGTGTAAAGCCAGCTGTTTTACCATATGTAACCCCTTGAATACCAGATGAAAGGACACCAATCAATCAGTCAGCAAAATTTGTATAGCGTGCTACTCACCCGTAAGGGTCTCAAGGCGCTGAGGGGGGGGGGGGGGGGTCGCTACTGCTCGCACAGCCAGGTCTTGAGTTGTTTCCTGAAGGAGAGATGGTCCAGGGTCAGCCGTAGGTGAGTGAGGAAGGAGTTCCATGTCTTGGCTGCCAGGTAGGAGAAGGATCTTCCTCCGACGGTGCCTCTCCGAAATCGTGGGACGGAGGCGAGGGCGAGGCTGGCGGATCACAGCTGGCGGGTGGGCGTGTAGAATGTGAGGCGGCTGTTGAGGTACTTCGGGCCCGTGTCGTGGAGAGCCTTGTGTGCGTGGGTGAGGAGTCTGATCGTGATCCTCTTGTTGACGGGGAGCCAGTGCAGGTCTTTCAGGTGGGCAGAGATGTGGCTGCGGCGAGGGATGTCCAGGATGAGTCGTGCTGAGGCGTTCTGAATGCGCTGGAGTCTTTTCTGGAGTTTGGCTGTGGTTGCAGCGTAGAGGGTGTTCCCGTAGTCCAGACGGCTGGTGACGAGGGCATGGGTGACCGTCTTCCTGGTTTCAGTGGGGATCCACCGGAAGATCTTTCGGAGCATGCGCAGGGTGTTGAAGCAGGATGACGAGACTGCGTTCACTTGCTTGGTCATCGTGAGGGAGGAGTCCAGGATGAAGCCCAGTTTGCGTGCGTGGTCCGTTGGTTTGGGTGCGATGCCCAGGGCAGGGGGCCACCAGGAGTTGTCCCAGGCAGAGGAAATATATATAAAATATATATGTATTTATTCTCTAAGCATATAACAAGTTACACTTAGAAAATACTTTAAATAGCACAATATAAAGTTAGGCCCTAGGGGCGCGGAAAAACATATACTAAGTAAGTGGTATAAGGACCACGACTTGGGAAAGGAGCAGGCCTAGGGCCTAGAGAATCGCTGGGGCTACACTATCTGACCCTTAGGTTAGGAGTAGGAGGCCCACAGGCAGCGCGTGCAGTGTCTTTACACACACGCGGGAGTCAATGTTAAGTCAATGGGAACTTAGAAGGTAAGTAAATGAAGATTTAGGACACTTCTGGTCTAGCTAGGAGCAAACAACTAGTAAATCTGGACACTAGGATAGTCAATCCTTACTGGAGCACCGAAGTACTCGCGTTACCTCACCCACGGGCTGCGGGTGCATAGGTGTCAAAGTGTGTCGGGTTTCGTCGTTGTTCTCAATGGAGCCTTGAAGAAAGATGCTGCAGGCGACCAGGAGGAAGATGTCCGGGTGGATCCAAGGGTGGATCGGAGATGAAGAGGACCTGAAAGCAGAGGGGACAGAGTCTAGGTCACTAGCCAGTGACCGGGTGGAACCAGGGAGGAACCAGACGTCGTCGAGGAGCAATCAGGTGCGGATGTGAAGCTTGTCGTTGCAGCCACGCGGACCAGGAGGTGTCGAGGATGACCAGATGCTGGAGAGGAGCTGTCCCACAAAGGTTCTCGCAGATGGAGTGGTCAGTTTCAAGATCGGAGCCAACAAGCCTAAGCAAAGGCAACCCACGCAGGATACACAAAAGGCTTCTGGTGCAGACCAGGAGGGTCTGAGGTACTTCACCTTTTCAGGGAAGCAAGGGCCAGTCTGGAGCAACCAGACCAGCGATGGATTTTCACAAGGATCGTCGTCAGAGGGCTACTAGCCAACGGGCCAGCAACCGGACAACCCGTCAAGCAGAACACAAGCAGAAGGGCCCCACGCAGATCTCGTCGAGTGTGGAGGGCTGGTCTTCAGTGCAAGTGGAGCTCGGTGTCGGGGTGTCTTAGTCCCCAGTGCACAGCTTAGAGAATGCCTCAGGAGCTGCGCTAGCAAGTTGAAGATTTTCCAAGTTGCCTGGTTTCACGGATTCTGACACCTTCCACGGGGCTCAGCTGTGCTGGAGTCGTGCAGTGTGGTCAGAGGAGTTCTTGAGTCAAGGTCTTGTCAGGCTCTGCACTCGGGTTCCGGCGGGAACGGGGACAAGGCAAGCCGTCGAGTTGCTGGAGGGTGCCTGGTTGCCCAGGGTGGTCACTCCTTGGCCACAAGGGAGATTCTTCAGTCTTCACATCAGTTGAATGTCGAAGGGTCCAGAGTTTCGTTTCAAAGTTTCATCAGAATAATTCAAAAGTCTTGGGACTCAGCTCCTACCTATATACCAAATCTAGGGGCTGGATTACCTGCTAGGTCCCTCCTATGGGTGGGACCCAGGAAGGGGGTGGTTACACCCCTTTCCCTTTGTCCAGTTTCGCGCCAGAGCTGGGGCTGGAGTGCCCCAGCACCGGTTTGAACTGGCCTATGCATGGGACACCTTGTGTGCCCCAGGCAGTGTCTTGTTTCATTCAGCCCTCCCTGCCCCAATCCACTATCTCCTGTCTGGGGTGGTGCTAGCACCTCCCTGTGACAGGAAACCTTTTGTCCAGGCTTCCCCTGCTGGAGTTTCGTCCAGCAGCAGGAGGCCAGACTTGTGTCTGTGGCAGCAGCATCCATTTTGTGATGCTGAGGCTCTGGTTAACTTTAACCGGGATTGTCAGAACTAACATGTCTTCTCCCTCTAAAAGGGTGGAATGCTACCCCCATCGCCACAATTGGCGAGGGGGTAGTATTCCAAAGCGTAGAACACCTTACACGACATGTTTAGATAAAGCCAAACCAAAGTTAGCATTTAACCGCGAGGTTCATAATGCACTTAAGAGTATATGGTATGGCAATATCATAGAACAGCTATAAGGACATGGTTACGAAAGCTGCAGACAGGCTCGGCTCATGCTAGAGCACCATCTCACACATAACCAAGCACTCTGCCTCCAGGATTGTTAAGGCCTGCTAATGGAGTGACTTATATGTTACTGTGTGTATATTTAAGGTTAGATATAGGAATACTATACCTAAGCAAGGGGTGATTACACGACCTTGCCCCAGCTGAGTGATCAGCCAGTTGTGTCAGTTTGAGTTGCCAGCCAGGGGTGGCATAATACATGCTACAGCCCTTGGTAGGCCTTTGTTGCACCTATGCCCTGAGTACCTACGGTACACTTCTACAGGGGCTGACAAGGTGAACCAATTCCCAATTGTGTATGTACCTAGAGTACATGGTTTGAATTTAGAGAGAGTGCATCTGGGCTGTGGGTCTGATTAGCAGGCCCACAGCCACATCTAAGTCGAAAACCAGTAAAGCAAAAGCAAAAAGTGGGGGCGACCATAGGAAGCAGACCCTACTCTTCTACATCCAGTATTGGAACTTTCATAGATTCCCATGGCTTGTATCCACCCCCCAAAGAACGGTGATGGATTAAACCCATATCTGTTGACTGGGTGTGAGTGTTTGATTGGTTCAGATGCTCCGTCCATCACCACCCCCTTTTGTACCGCTTTGTATCCATACCCGTCGTCGGAATGAGAGTCTCGGTAAACAAAATAACATATCAGTAGGTACAAAAGAAAAGAAAAAGGCCTAGGCCTCATTCCCTTTTGTAGCATATCCACCTCTTTTTGCAAAAGAGACCAAAGTAAAGCAGTAACCAATCAGATTAGCTTCACCCCATAGAACCCTCCTGAGAGAACCTCAGAGCCTCATACTTTTTTACAGCACGTAGTCTCCTTTGAGCTCTGCTCACTTCACCTCTCGTTGACTATTTTTTCAGCATTTTTTCTTCAGAATTGTTTGGTATTTCATCTGAAAATGTCCGACAAGGAGAAGAAAGCCCCTTTCAAGGCTTGTTCCACCTGTGGCAAGAAGAGGCTGTATTTGGAGGACAGGCATAAGGACTGCATTGATTGCCTGTACCCTGTTCACAAGGCAGCGGACTGCAAGATCTGCCGCACCTTCTCTACAAAGACTCCGGGACCGTGAGGGGGTCGCCTCCTCACTTGGCTCCAGAATCTGAAGTCGAGGAAGGAAACGCTGTCAAGTGACAGTGAGGATTCATCATCTGCCAACTCATCTAGAAGGTCAGTGAAAAGAGGTAGGGCTTCCCCTTCACCATCTTCAGAACGTCCTGTTAAGGCCTCAAAAAATACCCCCCGTGAGTCTGAGAGCCGGAGTCCTAGCAAATCTCCTCACTATGGTGCAAAGCAGAGGGAAGGACTATCTTCAGCTACAGCAGTGGTGGAGTGTGCTAAAGCTTTTAAAAGGCCCTCTTCTCTGTCATCCGAGAAGTCAGAGAAAGATTCCAGATCGTCGACGACACTGCAGAATACTCCGTTGACGAAGACTTCCAAATCCCAGGTGAAAAAAGTTGCACCGTCGACGGTACCTCCTAGTCTCCACATATCAACGTCAGCGTCGACGGGAGCGTCGACAACGGTTACGGTGACAACGGCGAGAGTGTCAACGATGGTAGCGGCGACGATGGTGTCGTCGACGAGAGCAACTACAACGATGACGACGGCAGCAGTGTCGACGGTCTCATCAACGGCAGTGTCGACGACGTCCATCTCGTCGTCGACGATTCAACCATCTACGGTGGATCTTCCGTCGACGACCTCGTCGACGATGGTTTCTCTTGCAACACCATCGCCGACGGTACCGTTGACGACATCTTCGGAGAGGATCACTATTTCCTTAATGAGGATAACGTCTGATATGACGGCTCCAAGGAGGGTTACCTCCTTGCCTCCCGCACTGTTACTCGAAGGAGAAGAGGATTCTGACACTGGGATGATCAGGATTCTTTTGGCTATGCCCATGGCTCCTCACAATTGTTGGTAAAATGCAAAGACACTAATTCTGAGGGCGAATACCTTCATGAGTGCTCATACCAGCAATCCTATCGTCGACAGGAAGGCGTAGGACAGGAGATGGTTTCAGTCCCTTCTTCCCTCCTGGCAGATCTTCAGGGCATGTTGCAGGAATATAAGAAGAGGTTTTCTCAAGCTACTCCTCCTCCTTCTTCGTCTTTCTCTGCAGTACATGCTGTGCCTGCACCATCAGCTTCTGCAGTTGTTTCTCTGGGAGAACCATCCCAGATGGTTTCACAGCCACAGGTACCCAGCCCAGGTATACCTCCAGTGTCCCAAGATGTACAAGATGATCCCTCGGACGAGGAACAGGATGATGTCAACCGGTCTAACCAGGGTAATAAGTGGGATGATTATGTGATCCCAGACCCAGCTTCACCTACTCCGGATCCAGTGGACTCTCCCCCGGCAGACATTGGGGGATTTCACAAACTGATGGAAAGAGCCTCCAGTTGATTTAAACTTCCTATGCCTTCTGTTCAAACCGAATGCTTCCTTTATGATTTTAAGGGGCCCTACAGTGGTCCGGTCCATTCCTATTGTCAGCCATGTCTGGGCTGAGGGTTTGAAGGCAATGAAAAACCTGGCTACAGTCATTCCAGTTTTGCCACGCCTGGAGAAGAAGTACAAGGCCCATGAGGATAGTCCAGCGTCCTTGATTGGTCAGCCAAAGCCAGATTTGGTCATATCGCAGCCGGCGCAGAGAAAGTCATGCAATCCTTCTGCACCCCTGACAACTCCTCCTGATAAAGAGGGCAGGCGCCTTGATAATGCGGGGAAAAAGGTTTTCCTCTATGGCAAGCCTTTTGGTACGGGCAGCAAATGCGTTGGCGATCCTTGGCAGATACGATCGCCAAATGTGGTGTGATCTCTCACCATATTTGGACCAGCTTATTTGGACCAGCTCCCTTAGGAGTCCAAGGTGGAGGCCAAGAAGATCCTACAGGACGAGAGGCGACATCAGCAGAAGTGATTGACTGTTCCATGGCTATTGCCACGACTGCTTTCCATTCGCTGGCTGGCGCAGCTGTTCTTTGTCGCCAAGGCTGGCTCAGGACGACATTGTTCCGGCCGGAGGTCCAGAACAAAATCCTGGACCTTCCGTTTGATGGTGAGGCATTATTTGGCAAACATATCGACAATGCCCTCCAGGACATTAAAAAGGATACCAAGACGGCAAGATCTCTCGGTACTCTTCAGTATCGGAAGGTTCCTTTCCGTGGGGCTAGAGGGAAGAGTACCACATCCTACAGAGTTTCGTACCAACAACAACGGTACTCTTCTTATGGTTCAACGCTCAGTCTTATCGACCATCATACCAACAAAGTCAAGGCCAGACCTCTTCTTTCTCTAGGTCCAACACTAGAGGAAAACAGAATCACCAGGGACGTGACATTTCCAAATGACAATAGCGGCGTTCTGGCTCTGTCTGCTGTACCCACCTCCCCATCAACATCTGTGGGAGGCAGGGTGTCTCAATACCTCCACAACTGGAAACGGATAACATCAGACCGTTGGGTGCTCAACATCCTTCAAGATGGTCATACGCTGGAGCTTATTCATATGCCACTTTCCAAGCCCCCTGCCGCCATGCCTTCAAAACATCTGCGTCTCTTGCGGCTCGAAGTTCATCAGATGCCCCTCAAGGGAGCTGTAGAGCTGGTCCCCCTTTCTCAAAAAGGGGAAGGTTTCTCTTCCAGGTTTATGCTGGTCAAGAAGACGCTGGAGAAATGACGCCCCATTTTAGATCTCAGGGAGCTAAACACCTATCTCATAACTCAATCCTTTTGGATGGTGTCTCTCCAGGATATCTTACGTCTCCTCAACCCGGGAGACTTCATGGCCACTCTTGATCTCGAAGGTGCGTATTTTCAGGTACCCATTCATCCAGCCCACAGAATGTTTCTTCGATTGACAGTAGCCAAGAACCACTTAAAATTCAATGTTTTACCCTTTGAACTTCACTCTGCCCCGAGGATCCTTACCAAGGTGCTGGCACCGGTGCCAGCTTTCCTAAAGAAACAGCATTTTCAAGTCTTCCCATACCTGGACGACTGGTTGCTGAAGGCCCCGTCCATGCGGGCAGCAGAGGAGACAGTGGTGGCATGTAGCCTCCACTGTCACTGTTCAGCAATCTGGGCCTGACTCTCAACAGGGAGAAGTCGTCTCTCTACCCTTCCAAGAAAGCACGATTCCTGGGGGCTATCCTGGACACGTCTCTCAGCAAGGCTTCTCCATCCTTCAGAAGGCAAGAAAAACTGAGGTCCATGGCTCATTTGTTGAGAAAAAGAAAGTGTCTTTCAGTACGCCGTTACAAATCCCTTCTAGGAGTGATTTCTTCATGCATCGCTCTGATACCCCACTGCAGGTTGCGGATGCGATCTCTTCAGGAGGAACTAGACATGCAATGGCAGCAAGTTCACGGCTCCTTAGACGACAAAGTGGTGATTACTGAGGCAATGAGAAAAGCAGCCTTGTGGTGGACAAAGGAAGAGAATTTATCCCAAGGTCTGTCCTTCGTAAGCAATCCAGCTCCTCAAGTTGTAACGACAGATGCCTCGTTTGAGGGCTGGGGTGTGATGCTTCAGGACTTACAGTCAGTCAAACAAGCTTTATTCGACGGTTGTCATAAAAGCATTACAGTTAGAAATATATTCATAAGAATAGAGTTAAAATTTACACAAGGATTTAAAAAAATTAAAATTCATTACAATAAAAAAATTTCATCATGTTAAAATACATCAAGTGTTCAGGAGGAAGGTAATCATTCAACAACATTTCCCTTTAGATTTTTGTTTTTAATAATCCAGGCCCATCCTAAAAATTTCGCCACAGCTATATATATTAGAGGACTTGGGTTTGTACAGATGATTCTAACAGCCACTATTCCACTCCGGGTACCCAACAGTTTAGCCATGGGCCGCAACCAGACTCTGCGCGGAGCAGAGTATGCAGGGCACACAAGAAGTAGATGACTAACTGTTTCTTTAGGGTCTAGGCAAGAAGGGCAAAAGGCGCTTCCTCCATTAGACCACCTGGATGTGAATGCTCTGACAGGGATGCTACCGAGTCTCAGTTGGAAATATAGCTTTCTGTCCAGTGGCTTCGTTATGTCGTCCCAGAATGACTCAAAGCGAGACTCCATAAACACCCCCGTTAGTGAGAGTGGGGGAGTGGTCCTGAACAGTCTTGAGGATATCATCCCCCAGTACAATCCCTTGATTGACTTTTTCGAGGGGAATATAGCATTGGTTGGGTCTTCCCAGATCTCCGCCAGACCTAGCTCTCTGAGAACCGCTCTAATTCCAGAGAGCCATTTTATCTGGTGAAAAACATCACTTTTAATAATGTCCAGAAGTCCCATGGCGAATATTTTCAGCTCCGGCGTTACCCTTAATCGCCTCCAGTATAATACTGGGCGGAGGTTTGCAATAATCTCAATTGGTTTCATGCCAAGGTCCTGAAGAACCGGGCCCATGGGGGTACTATGTGGTAGCATGATAAGATTACGTAGGAACCTATTTTCAGAAACTGTTAACTTACTTAGATTCCCATGCCCCCATATCTCTACCCCATAAAGTACTGCGCTCACAGCCTTTGCATTGTAGACCATGATTGCTGGAGCCACCGGTTTTGTCAGAGACTTGGCATGTTCACTGATCAGTGCCCCTGCGATTTGCCTATGCTTTAGGGTTGCTAGGTCAATTTGTTCGTTCCATCGGAGATCATGCTGGATGGTTACACCCAGATATGAGAATGATCTTACTTGTTCCAGGGGTAGGTTATTCATCAATACCTTCCCTCTAAATGACTTGTGTTGATTAAAAGACATAAATTTGTATTTTAAAACATTAATTTCCAGCCCGTAGTCAATGCAAAATGTTTCGAAGATCCCATGTGCTTTTTGCAAGCCACTTGGGGTCTTGGAAATTATAAGACAGTCGTCGGCAAACATTAAGATTGGTATTTTGGCGCCTGCTAAAATTGGAGCATCAACATTTGCCTCTATCAAAACCTTTGCCACATTATTAATGTAGAGAGAGAAGAGCGTCGGCTCTAACACGCAACCTTGGCGCACTCATCTCTCTACCGAGAACTGGTTTGTGACACGTCAAGGGTTGCCCCATCTTATCTGGGCATAATTATGGTCATGCAGTTTGACAATCAAGTAAAGAAGGGTGGGAGGCATGCCCATGTCGTTCAGTACAAGCCAAAGGTTTGTACGCAGGACAAGATCAAAGGCTGCCCTCAGATCAATGAAGGCAGCATACAGGCTAACCCCCCCCCCCCAGTTGGACAACCTTCCAATAAAGCATGGCAAAGTGTAGGACTTGGTCGACTGTACTTATACAGGCTCTAAATCCCGCTTGAAGGTGAGACAAGATATTCATCTTACGCTCCCACTCATGGACTTTATTTAGTACCAGTCTACCATAGATCTTCTGGATGGTATCAATTAGACTGATCGGGCGGTAGTTGCCTGGGAGCGATTTGTCGCCCTTTTTGTAAACAGGAATTATTTCCGCCCCATTCCAGGATTCAGGTATTGGGGATCCACTGGCTATCATATTTGCCAGTAATAGTATATACTTTCCCCAGAGTTCTCTGTTGTTTAGGAAAATGTCAGCCGGGACACCATCTATTCCTGGCGCCCTTCCAGGTGTGATAGTCAAATGCATGCTGGATATCCATAATAGTAAACGCATCTACCACCCATGGGGTATGTACAATCCCTTCACTCTGTTCTGAGGGTAATTCCAGCCCTTTGGCGTATTGGGGCCTAAAGTGAGCTACCCAGTCATCCTGGGCTACCCAATGTTGGGGTTTATCTGGGCGGCCTTCGGATCCCCATTTCAACAAGTCCCAAAATTGTTTGGAATTCTTGATTGAACTAGCCTCCTTAAGCTCCCCCCATTTTTTTACATCCCAAGCGCACTTAGATTTTTGGATGAAATTTTTATACGTGCTCCTGGCTATACGGACACTTGCGCTGGATCCGGTTTTAATGGCCTGCCCTAGATCCAGTCGTGCCTTCCTACATTCTTTGTTATACCACCTCGGAGATTTATCAGTCATAATTTTGTTTGGGTTGTTAGTTTTAACAAATAGACCTTTTATTTGTGAAAACAAGGCTTCATGCACCTTGTTTGCGCTATCTCTCTCTGGGGTTGAAGGTTCGGCATTGGCGCAGGCACTTAATTCCATAGTAGCTTGCTCTAAATTCTTTAAAATAAAGTCAATGTTTGACTGGCTTTGGGCGACTTTGGCCCACTTCAAATGGCGCATATCGTTTGCAAGGAGGACGGCTTGCGAGCCTCCATCACTTGGGCCCATTGTTGTCGCTGGCACTTCTGAGCAGGAAAAAGTCATACATAGGGGGTTGTGGTCACTCTCAAGGCGGTCAACAACCATCATATCCTCCAGATGGTGCCACAACTCAAGATGAACTAGTATATAATCAATTCTACTTTCTCTGTTGCCGCTCTTGAATGTGACCGCGCCCACCCTATCTTTAGGGGTTCTGCCGTTGGCCGCCCTTAATCCTTTATTTAAACAGGTAGAGTTAATCTGGATCACCAGATCAGTCCACCTTTTCACTGGGTCCAATTCAAGCTTAGGAACTCCTCACTCCTCTTGTTCATCTATAAAATAAGAGTCGCCACTTGACAAAGGTTCAAAGTTTATATTAAAATCTCCTGCAACGATCAGACGCGAATGTGCAGAGAATTTTTCAATAAGGCCATCAAGGACAGCGATGGTATCAGACTTCCGCCCCCCTGTGCTCCTAGCGTACACATTGTAAATGTCTAATGATTTGGCCCGATTAAGTGTAAGGGACACAATCTGTATATCCTTATGATTCGAGGTGAGCTCCTTTACAATGATTCCAGAGTCCTGTTTGACCCAAATTGTTAATCCACCAGAGGGTCATCCTCTATCGCTTTTTTCAGCGGGGACACTGAAGTTTAGGAACCCTGGGAAGTGCAGGGGGTCAAGGAGCCACGTTTCTTGAAATATACATACAGTAAACTGTCTGACAAACAATGCCCACTCTGGGCTTTGTACCTTAGCACTCATTATTAATATTCCATGACATAATGATGGAGCCAAATGCATCGGAATCTGTCACCAAGCTTACATCAAAGCTCTGATCTAAGGGTCTACCCTCCCCAATATACACCCCCAGATCTAATATTACATGAGGTGTTCCCATTGGGGTGTCCTGTGACGAGGTTAAAGTGTTTGATGATATATCATCAGAGGGTTTGGAATTGGTGTCATCTGGCATTAGTCAATCATTGGATTCCAAGGACGACCCACCCACACCTACCCCCTGCGATTGAGTTCCCCTATCTTTCAGCCACTGTTGGGGGGGTGAGGATCTAATTTGAATGGATGAATGATCAGGGGAACAGGACCTGAACTCCAATAGTATCAAGTTCTGTGCCATATTTTCACTTTTAAGTGTGAGTTCATTGCAGTCGGCTCCGTATCCTGGTTGCGAGAGCCTGGTGGCCCTAACTATATCTTCCCTTATCACTGATCGGCATCCTCTGGTATGCCTGATCCAGTGAATAGCTTTGTTTGTCAGGGAATCTTTTGTTTCTGCGTCCTTCCCTTGACTTAATTTTGGAACATTTACCATATATACTTTGGTTAAATCAGGGGGTGTAGGTCGAGGCAGGGAGGGACATCTGGTGACCGTCCTGACTCTGGCAGTAGCGGTCGCTCCCCAGGCTCCCCTGGCCATCTGGTATCGTAGCGCTTAGCTGCTTTGCTTCCATCTGCCATCTTCATCTATCAGCGCTCTGTGCCTCATTGTAAACGTAGCGCCTGTTGCATATTAAGCGCATTTCCCTCTATCAGCGCTCTGTGCCTCTTTTTAACATAGCGCCTGTTGCATATGTAGCGCACAGTAGAATTCGTACCTGTATCATTGTTGTTGCTTTGCTGACATATCACTATAGCGCTTGAGCAAAAGTACGCTTTGTATGCTGTGAATATCCTTGCCTGCTTACACAGACAGACTCGCCCCGCTCCCACGTTTGTTTTTGCGGACATTTTGTTGACTGTGCCTCCAGGCCCGT
Organism: Lissotriton helveticus; assembly: GCF_964261635.1. Taxonomy (NCBI): domain Eukaryota; kingdom Metazoa; phylum Chordata; class Amphibia; order Caudata; family Salamandridae; genus Lissotriton; species Lissotriton helveticus. The sequence goes on along the minus strand of NC_136069.1, from coordinate 59,274,186 downwards.
AGCTCCGCCCCGCTCCCGCCTCCCAGCTGACCCTCCCTCCCACTGTTACCTAAGAAAGACCTCGCCAGCCCCTTCGCTGTGACCGTCCTGACTCTGGCAGTAGCGGTCGCTCCCCAGGCTCCCCTGGCCACCTGGTATCGTAGCGCTTAGCTGCTTTGCTTCCATCTGCCATCTTCATCTATCAGCGCTCTGTGCCTCATTGTAAACGTAGCGCCTGTTGCATATTAAGCGCATTTCCCTCTATCAGCGCTCTGTGCCTCTTTTTAATGTAGCGCCTGTTGCATATGTAGCGCACATTAGAATTCGTGCCTGTATCATTGTTGTTGCTTTGCTGACATATCACTATAGCGCTTGAGCAAAAGTACGCTTTGTATGCTGTGAATATCCTTGCCTGCTTACACAGACAGACTCGCCCCGCTCCCACGTTTGTTTTTGCGGACATTTTGTTGACTGTGCCTCCAGGCCCGTAGCTCCGCCCCGCTCCCGCCTCCCAGCTGACCCTCCCTCGCCCCTCCCCTTCCACTATCCACATATGACTGATGCCCATGCGCGCAGCGGTCACGCCGAAGGTGCGCCAAAGGTAAGCCCGTCTACGCCCGTCCGCGCCTGGACCGCACCCAGTGCCAGACCCCCTGGTCCCCGCAAAGCGCACCCCTCCAGCATAACGTATGACGCCGCCACCCTCCTAGCCCTTAACCCCGGACGCACACCTCAATGCTGCGTAGCTGCCCCAGGTCACACCCATGGCCCCTTCGCCTGCCACTCCTGCAAATTTACCAGCATCAAGACCCATACCACATCCACTAACCCCAAACACAGCTCCGACCCTAACCACCTGAAGTGCATCCTGCTGAACGCCCGCTCAGTCCACAGACACGCCACCGAAATCTGGGATCTACTCGACACTACATCACCGGACGTCGCATTCCTCACTGAAACATGGATGAACGCATCATCAGCACCCGACATTGCCATAGCCATCCCGGACAACTACAAGGTTATCCGAAAAGACCGCACCATCCAAACAGGAGGAGGCATCGCCATCGTCCATAAGAACACCATCAAAATCACGACCAGCTCCGATGTTCACCTCACAACCGCCGAACACCTCCATTTCCAGATCCACACCGACCCTAAGACCACACTTAGAGGCACCCTCATCTACAGACCACCAGGAACCCGCACACAATTTAACGAAGACATCACCGACTTCATCAGCCCACATGCCCTCACCTCCGAAAACTATATTCTACTAGGAGACCTCAACTTCCACCTGGAAAAGAAAAACGACTGCAACACCACCACCCTTCTGGACAACCTAGCCAATCTTGGTCTCAAACAACTTGTTGACACCCCCACCCATATAGCCGGACACACGCTCGACCCTATCTTCACCTCCAGTAAGCACATCTCCTTCGATCACACCACAGCTCTCCTCTGGACGGACCACAGTTGCGTCCACTTCAGCTACAAAACCACCTCAACCCACAACCCCCCACAACCTATTCCCCGAAGAAAATGGAACAAAATAACTCCTCACATCGCTCAACCTTAACCCACCCGCCCCCTCATCGGACCCAAACGAAGCGGCCATCAAATTCAAACAATGGATCACGCACAGCGCTGACGAATTAGCACCCTTGAAAAACCATCACACCACACAAGGCAGCAAAAAGCCCCCTTGGTTCAACGATGACCTTAAGAAATCCAAGAAGCTATGCCGCACTCTCGAGAAAACATGGAGAAAAAACCCAACCACCGACAATATGACCACCTTCAAGGCAGCCACCCGCAAACACCACCAGCAGATTCGATCCACCAAGAAATCAGCATTCAAGAATCGACTCGACAACAACGCCCACAACAGCAAGGAACTATTCAACATCGTCAAAGAATTCACCAACCCCACCGCAGCCTCAAACGACATCACTCCCTCCCAAGACCTCTGCAATTCGTTATCCTCCTTCTTCTACAACAAAATTGCCGACATACATAACAGCTTCGGAAACAGTCCCAACGAACAATCCTCTCCACCCCCCTCAGAACCTAAACCGCCCTCCAACAACCTCAATGCCTGGAACCCAATCACCACTGAAGACACCATCCGCCTAATGAACTCCATCCACTCTGGCTCGCCAACCGACCCCTGTCCCCACCACATCTTCAACAAAGCAGACTCCATCATCGCACCCCATCTCCGTGATGTCATCAACTGCTCCTTCAACTCTGCCACCTTCCCAGAAAGCTGGAAACACGCCGAAGTCAGCGCCCTCCTGAAAAAACCCACAGCAGACCCTTCTGAACTTAAAAACTACTGCCCCATATCCCTCCTCCCTTTCCCAGACCCCCCAGGATATAGCGGCATGGATTGGCAAATTTAGCGGCACAAAAATGAAAATTTAGCGGCACAAAAATGAAAATTTAGCGGCATTTAGCGGCATTTTATTTTGGGTTGTTTTCGACAACAAACACAGATATCTTACTGTTTGAGTTATTTGCCAACATGGGCTGCCACACACGACCGGGGGGGGGGGGGAGGATTGCCCGCCTGCCTGACATCACCATGCCTGTTTCAATGACAGGAAAACTCGCCATGGCCCCCGTGCACTCCCTGTGCGTCGGGGCCATTATTGCTTTTTTGGTTTTTTGTTTTCTGCCTCTTGGGAAAACTTCAAGGGCCTATTTACAAGCCCCTTGCGCCGCCAGTGCGTCACGTTTAATATGGGGAAACGTGGTGTACAGCTTGTAAATAAGCCCCTCGGTGCATTCAATGGAGCCTCGTCATTAGTGATCAAACTTTCCTGCCGATCATTGGTTGTCGACAGTGCCACGTCATCTTCAGTTCTAAGGAGAATGAGGGCATCAGAGGACACAAGAAGCGATTATAAGGTTCCCACAGTCCCAATAACGCAACTCTGCTCTCACCCGTCATTTCCCCTATGAGGGCAGGAAGACAGGAACACCCCCAGGGAGCTTTTAGATTTAATGATTTAAAGATTTAAAAACGCCCTCTCTTCTTTATCTTTAGTGGTGATGGGTACATTCACCCTGACAGTTTAACAAGGCGCATGTCTCACCTTCCAGTCACAGCCCTGGGGCCTTTGGTGCGCCCCAGTCTGGGCCACACCTGCGAGGGGGAGGGGCCGGCACCTTGCACAGGCCTTTCTTCGAGCATTGAGCAACAAAGGTACATGATGACTTCGATTCTCTTTGGAAAGTACAAGGAGTAGTTATTGATACTGCAGCAACAGTGGAATGGGGCCCCAAGGCATGAGACGCCCCAGTAATGGCTGTCTATAGATTTCAACGGGAGGGACCCATATCCATGCAGAGTTGAGCGAGCCCAAGAATTCACGACCCGAGCCGAGTCAGAGCAGAGCCAGGAGACCGGCTTGGCTCTAAGAGCCCAAGTACGAGCCGAGCCCATGAAAAAAATCAACATAGGAACCATGCAAATGTAACTTACAGATTGCTGTCCTGCAAAAGCTGAAGAATGAGTGGGGCAGGCTGGTTATAAGTAAACAACATAGTCCTCCCCCTGGGGCATTGGGAAGGGGGGCAGTGAGGGAAGCCAGTAAATTGTTTGCCATATTATTGTGCTAAAAGGCGTGATGTAATTAATACACTTCCCCCCTCGCCCCCGACATTGGGCTGGGGATCCGTGACTATGTTCTAAAAGGCAGTGCCTTCCTTCATCTAATGGTTATTGCTGTAGTTTTAGCACAATGCTGTTTTTCTCAGTCTGTGATAACCAACATTCTGATAGAACTTTTCAAAAACAAACCAACCCAGGTTGGCGCATTGTCTTTCAGGCTATGTTAAAGGCAGTCCCTTTGTGTTGATGTATTTAGAGTTTTTGCCCAATGCTAATTTTCACAATCTGTGAATACCAACATTTATTTTTGGGGATTTTATACAGCTCGACTTCGACCCGAAGCGAAGGTATTGCCACTCCCGCTTCCGTGTTCCTGGGCTGGGGGCTGGAGAAGAGTCGTTGTGCCTGGTCTCCTTCCTGCTCTCCTCGTGTCCGCTGCCGCTTCTCTCTCCCCCTGGTCTCCTTCCTGCTCTCCGCTCTCCTGCTGGTTGTGATTGGGCATTTAAGAAGCAGGAAACGGCGGATTTCGCGGGCGTTTGTGTAAATATCGCGGCATTTGCACGGATCGGCCGATTTTGCTTTTTTTTTTGCAAATCGCGATAGGCTGGAGGGTCTGCTTTCCCTGCCAAAGTCATTGAGAAGGCCGTCAATAGCCAGCTCGCTGCCTTCCTTGAATCCAACAACTCCCTCGATCCCTCTCAGTCCGGCTTTCGAGCCAAACACAGCACCGAAACAGCCCTCATCGCAGCTACAGCCGATATCCGAACACTACTGGACAACGGAGAAACAGTAGCCCTCATCCTACTCGACCTCTCTGCCGCCTTCGACACAGTCTGTCATAGCACCCTCATACAACGCCTCAGCAACATCGGCATATAAGGGAAAGCCTTGGACTAGATCATCTCGTTCCTAACTGGGAGAACTCAGAGAGTCCGACTTCCCCCATTCGAATCAGAGGCCACCGAAGTCATCTGTGGTGTACCACAAGGATCATCACTCAGTCCCACCCTCTTCAACATTTACATGAGTCCACTCGCATCCATCGCGCGTCAACACAACCTTAACATCATCTCCTACGCTGACGAGACCCAGCTGATCCTTTCCCTCACCAAAGACCTTAACACCGCCAAAACCAATCTTCACGAAGGCATGAAAGAAGTAGCCGAATGGATGAAAAAAAGCCGCCTAAAACTTAACTCAGACAAAACGGAGGTGCTCATCCTAGGATCATCCCCCTCTGCCTGGGACGACTCATGGTGGCCTTCGGCTCTGGGCACAGCACCCATACCCACAGACCACGCACGTAACCTTGGCTTCATCCTGGACTCCTCACTCTCGATGACCAGACAAGTCAACGCCGTCTCATCCTCCTGCTTCAACGTACTTCGTATGCTCAAAAAAATATTCCGCTGGATCCCCTCCGAAACAAGAAAGACTGTCACCCACGCACTGGTCACGAGTCGACTAGACTACGGAAACACCCTCTATGCCGGAATCACAGCCAAATTACAGAAAAAACTCCAACGCATCCAAAACGCATCAGCAAGACTCATCTTGGACATCCCTCGCCACAACCACATTACCGGCCACCTTAAAGACCTCCACTGGCTCCCCGTCAACAAGAGAATAACATTCCGTCTCCTCACCCACGCACACAAGGCCCTCTACAAACTAGGACCCGAATGCCTCAACACTCGACTGTCCTTCTACACACCCTCCCGCCAACTAAGATCCTCCAATCAAGCCCTCGCCGCAGTGCCGCGTATCCAAAGATCCACCATGGGAGGTAGATCCTTCTCCTACTTAGCAGCCAAGACCTGGAACTCACTTCCCACTCACCTCCGCCTTACACAGAACCATATCTCCTTCAGAAAAGAACTTAAAACCTGGCTATTCGATAAATAATTAACCCCCTCCCCAAGCGCCTTGAGACCCTCTGGGTGAGTAGTGCGCTATATACATTCTTGAACTTGAACTTGAACTATCTGCCCGTCCAATTTTTGGGGGTATACCTGGTAGTATTGGGGATATTAATAGGCCTGGCGTTATGGTTTGTGTACCCATTTTTTTCTGCTCTGTCAGGAGATTTTGGTTTAGGGGTTTTCGCAGGCAGGGGATTTGCTAACGCCTCTATATTTCTACCTGCTTTATTGTGAGGCGGGTGTACTTTTGTCAGAGTGCTACCCCTAATTTGCTGTGTCGCTGGGTGCGGAAATATTGCCTTTTGCTTCTCCACAGCAAAAATGCTTGACTGTTTTTTATCTAGGCTACAATTGGGGCATCGACTTACATTAGTTATTACCTTGTGCACTTTAGAGGTTAAAATATCAACTTTATCTTGCATGCAATGAATAAAGTTACATAAACGGTTCACAAGGCTGCATAACTCAGAAATGTCATTCCCGGTTCCAGAAATAGGTGTGTGCGAATTTAATTCCAAACCCTGCCCTTGGGAAGCATCAGACAGAATTAGCTGGGGTCCCCGTTCTCCTTATTTGGACAGTCAATGTCAGTGAGAGGAGAGAACCTATTTGAGCACAGTACAATTGAATCAAGCGAGCTTGGGGGAGCTTTTTCAGCCTCTACATCTACTCTTATTAACCCAGCATTTGGAGCATCCCCTATGCCTTCACCGGTTTTGTGACTGTTCCTTTTCTTCAAGAACATCCCAGGGACAACATTCGCACCCCGTTTGCCGTTTTTCTGCAATAAATCAATTACATCTTCCCCATTGTTCTCACTCGAGATATACTCTAAAGGGTGCTCGGATGTGAGAATAAGGCTACAGTCTTCTATCAGTTCTTCAATGCGTGACATTACACAGTTCTCTCCCGCATGTTTAGGTACTTTGGTGGCCTTCTTGGACTTTATCCTTTTTACCCGAGTGCTAGTACCGTCTGTGAGACCCTCAATACATTTCCTCTCCCCATTGCAGTTATCCGTATTGATACAGTACCTTAGTATGTGGTGGGGCGATGCAGATGTATATGGCGTGGCCCTGCCCTGCCTCCTCCTGCCCCGCCTTCTCCTGCCCAGGACGGCCACAGACGGCCCGCCCTCCTCCTGGGCTCAGCCCGGCGCCGTCCGCGCGTGTCCCGCGAGGCGGGAGGCACCCCTTGCACTTGTAGGGCCTCCGGGCGCAGGGATGCCGTCACAGGTGCAGCGCCGGAGGCCGGGGCAGCTGGGGGATGTAGTTCCCGCTGCAACTGGTCCGGCGAGAATGAGCCAGCAGCCGTTGCCCTCACGGCACTGAAACGGGAGAGGAGGTGTCGTTTCCCCTGGGATTGGTAGGAGCAAGCCGTTCCCCTCACGGCGCGTGTCCACTGCTCAGCGTCCCACCAGTGCGCTCGGCGCGCCTTGCAATTGTAGCGCCTCCGGGCGCAGGGATGCCGTCACAGGTGCAGCGCCGGAGGCCGGGGCAGTTGGGGGATGTAGTTCCCGCTGCAACCGGTCCGGCGAGAAGGAGCCAGCAGCCGTTGCCCTCACGGCACTGAAACGGGAGAGGAGGTGTCGTTTCCCCTGGGAATGGTAGGAGCAAGCCGTTCCCCTCACGGCGCGTGTCCACTGCTCAGCGTCCCACCAGCGTGCTCGGCGCCCCTTGCACTTGTAGCACCTCCGGGCGCAGGGATGCCGTCACAGGTGCAGTGCCGGAGGCCGGGGCAGCTGGGGGATGTAGTTCCCGCTGCAACCGGTCCGGCGAGAAGGAGCCAGCAGCCGTTGCCCTCACGGCACTGAAACGGGAGAGGAGGTGTTGTTTCCCCTGGGATTGGTAGGAGCAAGCCGTTCCCCTCACGGCGCGTGTCCACTGCTCAGCGTCCCACCAGCGCGTTCAGCGCCCCTTGCACTTGTAGCGCCTCCGGGCGCAGGGATGCCGTCACAGGTGCAGCGCCGGAGGCCGGGGCAGCTGGGGGATGTAGTTCCCGCTGCAACCGGTCCGGCGAGAAGGAGCCAGCAGCCGTTGCCCTCACGGCACTGAAACGGGAGAGGAGGTGTCGTTTCGCCTGGGATTGGTAGGAGCAAGCCGTTCCCCTCACGGCGCGTGTCCACTGCTCAGCGTCCCACCAGCGCGCTCGGCGCCCCTTGCACTTGTAGCGCCTCCGGGCGCAGGGATGCCGTCACAGGTGCAGCGCCGGAGGCTGGGTCAGCTGGGGGATGTAGTTCCCGCTGCAACCGGTCCGGCGAGAAGGAGCCAGCAGCCGTTGCCCTCACGGCACTGAAACGGGAGAGGAGGTGTCGTTTCCCCTGGGATTTGTGGGAGCAATCCGTTCCCCTCACGGCGCGTGTCCACTGCTCAGCGTCCCACCAGCGCGCTCGGCGCCCCTTGCACATGTTGCGCCTACGGGCGCAGGGATGCCGTCACAGGTGCAGCGCCGGAGGCCGGGGCAGCTGGGGGATGTAGTTCCCGCTGCAACCGGTCCGGCGAGAAGGAGCCAGCAGCCGTTGCCCTCACGGCACTGAAACGGGAGAGGAGGTGTCGTTTCCCCTGGGATTGGTAGGAGCAATCCGTTCCCCGTACGGCGCGTGTCCACTGCTCAGCGTCTCACCAGTGCGCTTGGCGCCCCTTGCACTTGTAGCGCCTCCGGGCGCAGGGATGCCGTCACAGGTGCAGCGCCGGAGACCGGGGCAGCTGGGGGATGTAGTTCCCGCTGCAACCGGTCCGGCGAGAAGGAGCCAGCAGCCGTTGCCCTCACGGCACTGAAACGGGAGAGGAGGTGTCGTTTCCCCTGGGATTGGTAGGAGCAAGCCGTTCCCCTCACGGCGCGTGTCCACTGCTCAGCGTCCCACCAGCGCACTCGGCGCCCCTTGCACTTGTAGCGCCTCCGGGCGCAGGGATGCCGTCACAGGTGGAGCGCCGGAGGCCGGGGCAGCTGGGGGATGTAGTTCCCACTGCAACAGGTCCGGCGAGAAGGAGCCAGCAGCCGTTGCCCTCACTGCACTGAAACGGGAGAGGAGGTGTCGTTTCCCCTGGGATTGGTAGGAGCAAGCCGTTCCCCTCACGGCGCGTGTCCAATGGTCAGCGACTCAGCTCAGGACTTACAAGTAAGCGGGCATTGGTTGCCCCAGCACCGCCTTTCTTCCACGATTGCAGGGTTCAGCGGTTCTCATCCGCACGGACAACACCACGGCCATGCACTACATAAACAAGGAATGGGGTACAAGATCTCTTCCGTTGTCGCAAGAGGCCCGAAAAATTTGGGAGTCAGCGATCCTACAAGGACTATCGCTACAAGCAGAACACCTACCAGGAGTGCTAAACGAGAAGACGGACAGGCTCAGCAGGCTTTCATGGATGTATAACGGTACGACGCGTACCGTCACAATGCGTGCTTTAACAATGCGTCCCTTACAACGCAAGTCGTTACCATGACTTGCGTTGGGGGCACGGATTGAGAATAGTATAATTTACTATTCTAACACCAGTCCCCGTGGACACTAGAGAAGGTGTTGGAATAGTAAATATACTATTCTTAATCCTCTAGCGCCCTCCAGCGCAAGTCGTGGTTACGACTTACGTTGTAATGGATGCGTTGCGGAGTAAAATCCGCGTGGTAAAGGATGTTTCCCGGCTTTCATCAGTCAGCCCCGAATGGGAACTAAACCAGACGGTCTTTGAGCAGATTTTCCACCATTGGACCAAACCCTCAATAGATCTCTCTGCCACCCCGGTGAACAGAAAATGCCAGTTTTACACAAGCAAACTACACCATCGAGGATCGCTGGGGAATGCACTTTCGATAGCCTGTTCAAGAGCATTTGTATACGCCTTTCCCCCATTCTATTAATTCAGAGAATACTCAGGAAGATCAAGACGGAACCGTGCAGGATGATCCTAATAGCTCCAGCTTGGTCGAGGCAGTTTTGGTTCACAGAGCTTCACCTCCTTTCTCTGGCCCCTCCACGTCCTTTACAGGCAATCCCGGATCTTCTCACGATGTCCCATTTCCAGATCTGGCATCCGGATCCTCGTTCTTTACACCTGTCAGAATGGCTCCTGAGCAGTGAGAGTTCCTAGACCTTCATCTCTCGGAAGAAATAAGAGATGTTCTCTCTCAGGCTAGAGCTCCTTCCACTAACAAGACTTACCATTTGAAATGGAAACGATTTTGCATCTGGTGCCAGCAGAAAGGTGTTGACCCTTTTGTGAGAAGTTGGCCTGATATATGATTAGGCTGTGGGGTTTTAGGTTTAAACCTATAATAACTGATAAAACCCCACTGAAAGAAAAATAACCCTCACCGGTGAAAACATATAAACACTGAAAAAACACCTGCACAACCACAAACTAAATGCCATTCAAAGAAAGGAAAAAGAAAGTGAAAGAGTCATTTTGTTCTTACTGAAGGGGTCAATAAAACGTAACTTTGTTATACAAGCTAGCAGTAAGAAAGACTGGCTAACATTATTCTGCTTGAGTTTTGTTCTTTAGGGATGCCACAAAAATATTGGTTCTTCTTCCTTTTACTTTTTTCAGTTGTATGGCCTTTGGTCTAAAGATGCAGGGTTTAGTTTCACGTTTTAGGTTTAGTTTAATTATTTTATAAACTGTAGAGAATCAGGACATATCAAACTCACATTTGATATTTTAGCTGCATTTGATTCTTTCACTGATAGATAAAATGGCTAGTTTCATAAAAATCTTTCCTAATATGTGTCATCACATTTACCCACAGAGAATGGGTAAAAACCCTTAATACATCAGACCATAGTTTCTAGAGGGTCAGTATTGATAGTAGGTGAATTACCAGCACCTCAGGCTTTAAACATTCAATGCAAGGTGTAGTGACAAGTATATATATAACTAAGCATCCGGGATAGTGGTGAAAACGTGACCCCAGACTTTTGGAAAACATGGAACGCAGTGTCACTTATGCTCTGCAAAAAAGGTTCTTTCTTTCCAAATTCAACAAAGATTGGAGTGATATTGTTTGTATTTGTAGTGATTCAGCTACGTATATAAAAGATTTGTGTGATGACATGTCAAAATTGATACCCGAGCTGAAGTGATTCCCTGTAGGAGATCCTTGCCACTTGTTAGATGGTATGCTGTAAGCATCTTTACAATCTTTAGAGTTAATGAGGGATGCTATTGACTTTTTGGTCCATTCTGGTGCACTGTTTTCTTATGCCCAGGAACTATAACGCAAATATTTATCATTTTGTGCTTTATGTGGCATCAAAGAAAGAGTCATCCCAACTGTGCCCCTTAGCTGACGGTTCTCAGCCCAAGGGGCTATGAATGCTGAGAGGGCCTTTTCACAGAAGTTTACATGGGAAGGAAAGCGCGAGCGCACATGACTAAAGACTCACTGAAGAATTATTGTATGGTGTACTACAGTAAGATTAATTTGCAAAAATCTCTTTGGACCTCATATACACTATACGTACACTGTCTATATACCATGTTCTTTCAGTGCAGAAAGCAAGCAATGATGAAAGCAAAACGTTCCATAAACACCGGAAAAACACTTTTTCTGTTGTTTTTAGTGGTGCGAAAATGTGTACCCACTGATAACAACTGTTTTTTAAGATATTGAAAACACTGCAAAAACCCCACCAGAATTGACCAAAAATAGAAACTGAAAACAGGACAGTCTATATATGATGCTCACTAGTTCTAGTGATCACCTTGTATCAGTCCAAACAACCCTTATGGTGATTGGTTGTAAGTCAACCTTATAGACCAGCTATCCTAATGGTAGCATGGAAAAAGCAGTCTTAGGCTAAACTCTTTTGGCATGTGAAGCCAGCTGTTTTACCACAATATAACCCCTTGAATACCAGATGAAAGGACACCACACAGGTTGTTATGAAAATAAACAGTATATTTATTAATAACAACGCCTCTGAACTCTTTATGAGGTCAGAGGGCTAAGCACATGACAATCTCTTCTGAAAAATACGTTAAGTTGCATGAAATTACAATGGTGCCCTAGGGGCACGACAAACCATATACTAAGTAAGTGGAATGTGAAAGTCAATAGAAGGAATGGAGCTGTCCAGAGGCTGTAGGATCGGTGGGACCACGCTACACTAACACTAGGTAAGTAATAGGAGGCCCACGGAACGCGTGTGCAGAGTGTGAACTCACACGTGAGATGCGTAACTACGTCTATGGACAGTACAGTTCAAGTTTAAGGTAAGTACGGACAATCCTGACTAGTTAGGACTAAAACGACTGTGGAACTGGACACTTGGACAGTTAAACTACCCTTGAGCACCGAAATGCTCTCGTTACCTCACCCACGGGCTGCGGGTGCATAGGTGCGAAGTCGCGTCGGGTTCTCGCGTTGAAGTCTATGGAGCCTGAAAGAAAAGATGCTGCAGGTGACCTGGAGGAAGATGTCCGATGCAATCCAAGGGTGGATTGGTGAAGAAGGAGACCTGAAAGCAGAGGGGACAATGTTCACAGTCACTAGCCTGTGACTGGAGTGGAACCAGGAAGGAACCAGATGTCGTCGTCGCGATCAGGTGAAGAGTGGACGCTTGACTCTGCAGCCACGTGGACCAGGAAGTGTCTTCGACGACCAGGATGGAGGCACGAGCTGTCCCACGCAGGCTCTCGCTGTCGGCGGTGTTGGATCCGGAATCGGCGTCAACAGGCCTTGGCAAAGGCAATCCACGCGGTGAGTGAAGAAAGCGTCTGGTGCGGACTAGGAGAGTCCGGGGTGCCCCTCTTTTGGAAGGGAGCAAGGGCCAGTCTGGAGCAACCAGACCAGCAGCAAAGATTCAAAGGTTCGTCGTCTAGGAGGCCACTAGCCAGCCGGCAAATGACCAGACAACGCTTCGAGCAGCAAACAAGCAGAAGGGCCCCACACAGATCTCGTGGATGCTGGAGGGCTGATCTTCGGTGCAGGGGCTGCTCATGGCTGGTGTTTCTCAGTCCCCAAAGCACTTGGTCGAGTTTACCTCGGGAGTCGTGCTGGAAGCGAAGTGCAGTTTCTTCCAAGATGGCCGGTCCCATGTGTCTCGTCGCACCCACGGGTCTCAGCTTTGCTGTAGATGTGAGTTGAGGTCGGAGAGGTCTGGGAATCCGGGTCTCGTCGGGCTCTGAAGTCTGGATCCTCGAGGGAAGACGACAAAGGGAAGCCGCTGGACGCTTGGTGGTGCCTGCAGTTGCAGGGTGGACACTCCTTGCCCACAAGGGAGATTTTCTTCAGTCTTCTGTGGAGCAGAACGTCGAAGTCCAGAGTTTCTTCTTGTAGAGTAGTTCAGGATTAATCTGATTTGGAATGGGACCAGCTCCTACTTTTATCCTGCTAAAGGGGGCTGCACTACTGACTAGGTCCCTCCCCTGGGTGGGACCAGGAAGGGGGGTGGTTACACCCCCTATCCTTTGTCCGGTTTCCCGCCAGAGCTGGGGCTGGAGTGCCCCAGCAACTGGTTTGAACCGGTGTATGCACAGGGCACCTTGTGTGCCCCAGGCATGTCTCAATCCTTTCAAGCCTACCCTACCCAATACACAAAATCCTGTCTGGGGTGGTGCTAGCACCTCCCAAGGCAGGAAACCCTTTGTCCAAGCCGCCCTCGCTGGAAGGACTCCCAGCAGCAGGAGGTCAGACTTGTGCCTGTGGTGGCAGCATCCATTTTGTGATGCCAAGGCTCGAGTTAACTTTAACCGGGGTTCTCAGTTACATACATGTCCTGTCCCTCTAGAAGGGTGGAATGCTACCCCCGTCGCCAGAATTGGCGAGGGGGTAGTATTCCAAATCGTATGACACCTTACTCGACATGTTTTGATAATATTATACCAGAGTTAGCATTTAACTGCGAGGATTATAATGCACTTAAGAGTATATGGTATAGTGTTATCATGGAACAGCTATAAGGACTTGGTTCCGCAAGCTGCAAACGGGCTCAGCTCATGCCAGAGCACCATCTCACATAATTCCAAGCACTCTGCCTTCAGGATTGATAAGGCCTTCCATAGGAGTGACTCATAGGAATATATGTGTCCATTTTAGGTTTAGATATAGGTAACTATATCTAAAGCAAAGGGTGATTACACCACCTTGCCTCAGCTGTCGTGCAGCCAGTTGTGTCTGTTTAGATGGCCAGCCAGGGGTGGCATAATACATGCTTCAGCTCCTGGTAGGCCCTGGGTACACCTATGCCCTGGATACGTAAGGTATACTGTACAGGGACTGATAAGGTGGCCCAGTACCAATTGGTAAATGCACCTAAGGTACATGGTTGTCAATTTAGAGAGAGAACAGCTAGGCTGTGGGTCTGATTAGCAGGCCCTCAGCCAGGGAACGTCGTAAACCAGTGAAGCAAAAAGCAAAAATCTGGGGTGACCATAGGATTGCAGACCCCACTTTCCTACATAACCCCCCCCCCCCCCAAACTTAGGGACATTAAACTAACCTTGACCAGGTGAGTCTTCCTGTTCTAAGTGGAGTCTGTGCTCCACTGTAAAGTCCATCCCCTGTAGGGAAGTGGACCACCTAAGAAGTTTGGGGTTTTCACCCTTCATCTGATTTAGCCATAAGAGGGGCTTATGGTCGGTCTGAATCTTGAAGTGAGTTCCAAACAAGTAGGGCCTCAACTTCTTCAGGGCCCAAACCACAGCAAAGGCCTCCCTCTCTATAGCTGACCAACGTTTCTCTCTAGGGGTCAGCCTTCTGCTTATAAAAGCAATGGGCTAGTCATGACCATCAATATTCAGTTGAGAAAGAACAGCTCCCACACCCAACTCAGATGCATCTGTTTGGACAATGAAGGTTTTGGAGTAGTCAGGACTCTTGAGAATAGGTGCAGTACACATGGCCTGCTTTAGGTTATCAAATGCCTTTTGACAGCTAACTGTCCACTAAACTTTCTTTGGCATTTTCTTGCTTGTCAGGTCATTAAGTGGTGTCACAATGGACCCATAATGCTTGACAAACTTCCTATAGTAACCAGACAGGCCCAAGAAAGATCTGACCTGTGTCTGGGTGGTTGGAGGAGCCCAGTCCTTTATGGCCTATATCTTGCTCTCCAATGGTTGAACCTGGCCTCCACCCACAAGGTGGCCCAGGTACACAACCTGACTCTGCCCTTTCTGGCACTTAGTAGCCTTGATAGTGAGGCCTGCCTTTTGCAGGGCCTCCAAAACTTTCCTCAGGTGGATCAGATGATCCTCCCAGGTGGAGCTAAAGACAGCAATATCATCTAGATATGCTGCACAAATGTCATCCAACCCAGTGAGAACTTGGTTCACCAACCTTTGAAAAGTGGCAGGTGCATTTTCCAAACCAAAGGGCATCACCACAAATTGGTAATGACCTCCTGGGGTAGACAATGCTGTCTTGGCCTTGGCATCCTCAGCTAACCTGATCTGCCAATAACCAGCTGTTAGGTCAAATGTATTTAAGAAAGTTGCAGAAGCCAACTTGTCTATCAGTTCATCTGCCCTAGGTATTGGGTGGGCATCTGTCTTAGTGACAGCATTGAGACCCCTGTAGTCTACACAAAACCTCATCTCTCTCTTACCATCCTGGGTGTGAGGCTTTGGTACTTGAACTACAGGACTAGCCCAAGGGCTCTCTGAGGGTTCAATGACTCCCAACTCCAACATCTTTTGTACTTCTTTCTTTATGCAGTCCCTGACGTGGTCAGGTTGCCTGTAGATTTTACTCTTTATAGGCAGACTGTCTCCAGTGTCCACCTCATGTGTGCACCAGTTTGTCTGACTGGGGGTCAGAGAAAACATTTATCTAAAGGATTGAAGGACCTGCTTACAATCCTTTTGTTGATGCTCAGAGAGGCTGTCAGAAAAGACCACACCATCTACTGACCCATCATCAGGGTTCTGAGTGAGCAGGTCTGGGAGAGGGTCACTCTCTTCCTCCTGCCCCTCATCTGTGGCCATGAGCAAGCCCATGTCCTCCCTGTCAACAAATGCTTTGAGCCTATTCACATGAAGTACTCTGTGAGGGCTCCTGGGAGTTCCCATGTCCACCAAGTAGGTGACTTCTCCCTTTTGTTCAATGATGGTATGAGGTCCAGACCATTTGTCCTGGAGAGCTGCTGGGGCCACTGGCTCCAACACCCACACCTTCTGTCCTGCATGATAAACAGTTAGGACAGCCTTTTGGTCATGCCAAGCTTTTTGAAGTTCTTGGCTGGCCTCAAGGTTTTTGGATGCCTTCTCATTGTACTCTGCCATCCTGGAGCGGAGACCAAGTACATAGTCCACTATGTCAAGCTTAGGCTTTTTGAGAGATAACTCCCATCCTTCCTTCACAAGACATAGGGGTCCTCTTACAGGATATCCAAACAAAAGCTCAAAAGGGCTGTAACCAACCCCCTTCTGTGGGACCTCTCTGTAAGCAAACAGAAGGCAGGGTAAAAGGATGTCCCATCTTCGCCTAAGCTTTTCAGGTAACCCTTTTATCATCCCTTTGAGGGTCTTGTTGAATCTCTCAACAAGCCCATTGCACTGTGGGTGATAGGGTGTGGTAAATTTGTAATTTACACCACACTCCTTCCACATTGCAGTCAAGTATCCTGACATGAAGTTTGCACCTCTGTCAGAGACAACCTCCTTAGGAAACCCCACTCTGGAGAAAACTCCAAGCAGGGCCCTGGCCACAACAGGAGCTGTAGTGGTCCTAAGGGGAATAGCTTCTGGATACCTGGTGGCATGATCCACTACCACCAGTATAAATCTGTGCCCAGATGCTGTTGGGGAGTCCATTGGTCCAACAATGTAAATCCCCACTCTTTCAAAGGGAACCCCCACCACAGGTAGTGGTATAAGGGGGGCCTTTGTAGTGCCACCTGATTTGCCACTGGCTTGGCAGGTGACACATGAGCGACAAAACTCTTTAGTGTCCTCAGACATATGAGGCCAGTGAAAGTGTGGGGCAAGCCTGTCCCAAGTCTTGTTCTGGCCTAAGGACCTGCAAGGGGAATCTCATGGGCTAAGGTGAGAAGGAAACCTCTAAGAGACAAGGGGATGACCAGCCTCCTGGTAGCACCAGGTTTGGGGTCTCTTGCCTCAGAGTATAGGAGTCCATCATCCCAATATACCTTATGGGCACCTGTAGCATTCCCTGCAGCCTCAGCAGCAGCCTGCTGTCTGAGGGGTTCGAGGGAGGAACAGTCTAACTGGGCCTGCCTCAAGTCTGCCCTGGAAGGTCCCCCTGTCCCAAGAAACTCAACCTGTTCAGGCTCAAGCTCTTCTAGGACAGTTCCTTCTGGGGTCTTGGGGTCAGCCTCCTGAGAGAGCTGATCCTCAACCTGAGGCAGGGGGGAAGGCTCAGCCTTACCCCTACTGCTCTTTCTCTTGGGTAGTGTCTTGTCCATTCTTCCAGGATCCAGCACTAGTTCAGCTGGGCATTTCTTGGCCTGTGACCTGGTCACAGCAAGGACATGTGAGGAGAGACCTAGCATTTCTACATGAGTCCTGTACTCCATATCTGACCACAGTGAGGATTCCAAATCATTGCCTAAAAGACAATCTACTGGGAGGTCTGAACTAACTACAACCCTTTTGAGGCCAGTTACCCCTCCCCAGGAGAAATTAACAACTGCCATACTGTGATTGGTAGTGACATTGCTAGCATTGGTCACTAGGTAGTCTGAACCTAGCATGATCTGGTCAGGGTCCACAAATGTTGGTGTCACCATAGTGACACTGGCACATGTGTCCCTGTAGGCCTGAGTCATCTTTCCATTGATTAAAGGCGTTTGCCTGTATTTGCCCAGAGTACTAGGACTTACAGTAGGGGTCATATCCATGTCCCCAGTACAGACAAGAACTGCCTGAGTTGGTATTCTAACTAAGTCAGAACCCACCTCAGTTCCCAGGGTTAACCCAACTATAGCCTTGGGAGGTACACTACCACTACTAACTGTACTAGGGGGTGCAGGTGTCTTAGGGACAGTAGTGGTAGGAGCTTGGCCTTTCTTGGTGCACTCACTAAACCAGTGAGTCTTACTTTTACAGTATTGGCACCATGGTTTCTTAGGACCATCATTCTTCTTCTTTTGGGAAGTTTGGGACCCACCCTCCTTAGGTTGTTGGGGCCCTGTTGAAGACTTCTGGTCATTTTGCTTATTCTCATTACCCTTCTGGTCTGCTTTCTTCTGGCCACCACCCTGGTTCTGGTTCTGCTGCTTGACCCTTGTCCTGACCCATCTGTCTGCCTTCTTTCCCAATTCTTGGGGAGAGGTCAGATCTGAGTCAATCAAGTGCTGATGCAACAACTGGTTCTGACAACTATTTAAGATTTGCTCTCTCATAATTAGATTATACAATCCTGTGTAATCAGTAACTTTACTTCCCAGTAACCAGCCCTCCAGAGCCTTAGTGGCACAATCAACAAAGTCAGTCCAATCTTGAGCCTGAGTTTTCTGGGTATCCCTGAACATCAACCTGTACTGTTCAGTGGTTAAGCCAAACCCATCAATCAGAGCAGTTTTCAAGACTTGGTAATCATTAGCATCCTCATCTCTAACAGTGAGGAGCTTGTCTCTACCTTTACCTTCAAAGGAGAGCCACAATATAGCTGCCCACTGACTCTGGGGTACCTGCTGCACTTTGCAGGCTCTCTCCAAAGCAGTTATCCACTTGTGGATATCATCTCCTGTCTTATAGGAGGGCACTATTTTACTCAGGTGTCTATTATCAAAACTCCTGTCTTTATCCTTAGGGATATTGCTGCCACCAGTGGGGACTACCCCACTCAACTGTTGCTCTCTAGCAAAGGCAAGCTTCTCTTTGGCAAGGGCAAGTTCTTCCCTCTGGATCCTCAGATTAGCCTGCCTCATCCTTGCTTCATGCTCTCTACTCTGAGGGGAAGTCATTCTCCTCTGAGCAGAGGCATGAGAGTGCACAGATCTATTGGAGTCCCTAGAATGAGATCTATCTCTCCAAGCTCCAAAGTTAGGCCTGCTTAGGGTCAGTACTGGGAGTCACCCAGATCCTTCCCTATGCATGTCTAAGTTAGCCCTGGTTAGTCTGCTGACTACCACAGGACCTTTGTCTGCCTCATCCCCAGAGGTGTCCTCCTCCTCCTCCTCCTCTTCTACATTCTCTGTTTCAGGTAGGTCTGGATCACCAAGAGTACCTTCTAAGGGGGGCATGCTTCTATCTGGATTAGAGAGGTCTGGGTTAGCAGCCTTTCTTGCATCATATGTCTCTAAGAGACCTAACAGAAAAGGAGTGGTAGGGTTAGAACCCTGTTTCAATTTCCTGGAGGTACACAATTGTCTCATCTCCTGGAAACTGAGAGCTGCATATCTGGAAAGGACCTGTGGAGGGTCACTAACCACTAGGGGAGTCTCTGAAGACTCTCCATGGGTAGACATGCTTCTAGTGAGGTGTAAGTGATGCACCTACCTACACTATCGGTTTTCCTACTGATCCCTTGCTAAGAGTTGTAGTCAGGGTGTGCTAGGCTCTTTCTACTACAACAGCTGGTTCAGTAGAACTCAGAGTATTTCTAAGCTTGTTATATGTACCTATAGTACCTTATGTGATCTTTCAAATGATATTTCAAGATTATACGTGGTAAAAACAACAGCAAGCTCAAATCCCAACCGCTGCACACCAATGTGAGAAGTTGGCCTGATATATGATGCTCACTAGTTCTAGTGATCACCTTGTATCAGTCCAAACAACCCTTATGGTGATTGGTTGTAAGTCAACCTTATAGGCCAGCTATCCTAATGGTAGCATGGACAAAGCAGTCTTAGGCTAAACTCTTTTGGCATGTGAAGCCAGCTGTTTTACCACAATATAACCCCTTGAATACCAGATGAAAGGACACCACACAGGTTGTTATGAAAATAAACAGTATATTTATTAATAACAACGCCTCTGAACTCTTTATGAGGTCAGAGGGCTAAGCTCATGACAATCTCTTCTGAAAAAATACGTTAAGTTGCACGAAATTACAATGGTGCCCTAGGGGCACGACAAACCATATACTAAGTAAGTGGAATGTGAAAGTCAATAGAAGGAATGGAGCTGTCCAGAGGCTGTAGGATCGGTGGGACCACGCTACACTAACACTAGGTAAGTAATAGGAGGCCCACGGAACGCGTGTGCAGAGTGTGAACTCACACGCGAGATGCGTAACAACGTCTATGGACAGTACAGTTCAAGTTTAAGGTAAGTACGGACAATCCTGACTAGTCAGGACTAAAACGACTGTGGAACTGGACACTTGGACAGTTAAACTACCCTTGAGCACCGAAATGCTCTCGTTACCTCACCCACGGGCTGCGGGTGCATAGGTGCGAAGTCGTGTCGGGTTCTCGCGTTGAAGTCTATGGAGCCTGAAAGAAAAGATGCTGCAGGTGACCTGGAGGAAGATGTCCGATGCAATCCAAGGGTGGATTGGTGAAGAAGGAGACCTGAAAGCAGAGGGGACAATGTTCACAGTCACTAGCCTGTGACTGGAGTGGAACCAGGAAGGAACCAGATGTCGTCGTCGCGATCAGATGAAGAGTGGACGCTTGACTCTGCAGCCACGTGGACCAGGAGGTGTCTTCGACGACCAGGATGGAGGCACGAGCTGTCCCACGCAGGCTCTCGCTGTCGGCGGTGTTGGATCCGGAATCGGCGTCAACAGGCCTTGGCAAAGGCAATCCACGCGGTGAGTGAAGAAAGCGTCTGGTGCGGACTAGGAGAGTCCGGGGTGCCCCTCTTTTGGAAGGGAGCAAGGGCCAGTCTGGAGCAACCAGACCAGCAGCAAAGATTCAAAGGTTCGTCGTCTAGGAGGCCACTAGCCAGCCGGCAATTGACCAGACAACGCGTCGAGCAGCAAACAAGCAGAAGGGCCCCACACAGATCTCGTGGATGCTGGAGGGCTGATCTTCGGTGCAGGGGCTGCTCATGGCTGGTGTTTCTCAGTCCCCAAAGCACTTGGTCGAGTTTACCTCGGGAGTCGTGCTGGAAGCGAAGTGCAGTTTCTTCCAAGATGGCCGGTCCCACGTGTCTCGTCGCACCCACGGGTCTCAGCTTTGCTGTAGATGTGAGTTGAGGTCGGAGAGGTCTGGGAATCCGGGTCTCGTCGGGCTCTGAAGTCTGGATCCTCGAGGGAAGACGACAAAGGGAAGCCGCTGGACGCTTGGTGGTGCCTGCAGTTGCAGGGTGGACACTCCTTGCCCACAAGGGAGATTTTCTTCAGTCTTCTGTGGAGCAGAACGTCGAAGTCCAGAGTTTCTTCTTGTAGAGTAGTTCAGGATTAATCTGATTTGGAATGGGACCAGCTCCTACTTTTATCCTGCTAAAGGGGGCTGCACTACTGACTAGGTCCCTCCCCTGGGTGGGACCAGGAAGGGGGGTGGTTACACCCCCTATCCTTTGTCCGGTTTCCCGCCAGAGCTGGGGCTGGAGTGCCCCAGCAACTGGTTTGAACCGGTGTATGCACAGGGCACCTTGTGTGCCCCAGGCATGTCTCATTCCTTTCAAGCCTACCCTACCCAATACACAAAATCCTGTCTGGGGTGGTGCTAGCACCTCCCAAGGCAGGAAACCCTTTGTCCAAGCCGCCCTCGCTGGAAGGACTCCCAGCAGCAGGAGGTCAGACTTGTGCCTGTGGAGGCAGCATCCATTTTGTGATGCCAAGGCTCGAGTTAACTTTAACCGGGGTTCTCAGTTACATACATGTCCTGTCCCTCTTGAAGGGTGGAATGCTACCCCCGTCGCCAGAATTGGCGAGGGGGTATGTAGGAAGGTAGATCCCTGACTATGGTTGCCCCCAACTTTTTGCCTGGTGTTTTGCTGGTTTTCTGACTTAGTTGACCTGGGACCCTGCTATTCAGGGCCCCAGGCCTACTGCTCTCTCTGTAAAATGGATTCCATGTACCTTAGGTACATATCTAAATTGGATACTGAGTCACCTTATCAGTCCCTGTACAGTGTACCTTAGGTACCCAGGGCATAGGTGTACCCAGGGCCTACCAGGGGCTGCAGCATGTATTATGCCACCCCTGGCTGGCCATCCAAATCTGACACAATTGGCTGCTTGACAGCTGGGGCAAGGTGGTGTAATCACCCTTTGCTTTAGATATAGTATACCTATATCTAACCCTAAAATGGACACACAGATCTCCTATCAGTCACTCCTATGGCAGGCCTTAACAATCCTGAAGGCAGAGTGCTTGGAATCGTGTGAGATGGTGCTCTGACATGAGCTGAGCCTGTCTGCGGCTTTCGGGATCTATCCCTTAGCCGTTTCCATGATATCGCATACCATATACTCTTAAGTGCATTATAATCCTCGCGGTTATATGCCAACTCTGGTATCGCTTTATCAAAACATGTCGAGTAAGGTGTCATACGAATTGGAATACTAACCCCTCGCCAATTCTGGCGACGGGGTTAGCATTCCACCCTTCTAGAGGGACACGACATGTATGTAACCCCTAACCCCGGTTAAAGTCAGACAGAGCCTTAGCATCCACAAAATGGATGCTGCCACCGAGACACAAGTCTGCCCTCCTGCTGCTGGGAGTCCACCCAGAGCAGGAGATAAGGACAAAGGGTTTCCTGCCAGGGGCGGTGCCAGCACCGTCCCAGACAGGATTTTGTGTATTGTAGGTAGGCAGGGCTTCAGAGGAAGGTGACTGCACGTGGCACCCCGGTGCTCACTGTGCATAGGCTGGCTTGAACCAGTTCCAGGGACACTCCAGACCCTGTGCTGGGGAAAAGCCCGCCAAGGAAGTGGGTGTAACCACCCCCCTCCTGGTCCCACCCCTAGGGCAGGACTTAGTCGCGTGCCAGCCCCCTTTTCCCAGATAAAGGTAGGAGCAGGCCCCCTTCCAAATTAGATCATCTTTGGAATCAAGATACCACTTTCCACGAAAGGACTTCACGATTTCTTCCTCAAGATTCTCCCTTGTGGCTAAGGAGTAGTCACCCTGCATCCGCAGGCACCATCCAAGAACACTGCGGTCTGCTGCACGTCCTTCCTCCGGAATCCGACTGCCCAGCTCGACGAGACCCGGCTTCCCTGGCACCTCTGACCTCTACCCACCTCTACAGCACAGCTGAGAACCGTGGGTGCGACGAGACCTCGAGGGACCGGCCATCGCCAAGACTGCACGACTTCTGCACAGCAAGCCCACCGAGTAAATTCCTGGTGAGTGCTTTGGGGTCCGAGAAGCCCCCACCCTGAGCAGCTCCAGCACCGAAGAGCAGCCCCCCAGCATCTCCACGATCGGCGTGGGGCCCTTCTGCTTTTTGCTGCTCACCGCGTTGTTTGGCTACTAGCCCGCTGGCTTGTGGCCTTCCGAACGACGCCCGACGACAACACTGCTGCTAGTCTGGTTGCTCCAGACTGGCCCTTGCTTCCCTCCATCGGAGAAGTACCCTGGACCCTCCTGGTCCGGCTAAGACGCCATTTTAGGTCCACCGCGTGGGCCTTGCATTTGCCAAGACTTGTTGCCCAATCCTGGGTCCAGCGACGTCGACAGCAAGAACCTTCGTGGGACAGCTCGCACCTCCATCCTGGTCGCCGACAACGCCTCCTGGTCCGAGAGACTGCAGAGCCCAGCAGCGCCCACTCACCTGACTGCGGTGACTTCGCCCGGTGCCATCCTGGTGCCCACTTAATCACTGGCTAGTGATTCAAGAACTTGGTCCCCTCTGCTTTCAGGTTTTCTTCTTCCTTGATCCAGGCTTGGATCCATCGAACTTTTCTTCACTGGTCGCCTGCCAGCAACTTCCTTCTTCCAGGCTCCTGGTCCGGCACGAGGATTCCCGACGTCTTTTCAGACCTATGCAGCTGCAGCCCCTGGGCTAGGTAACTTCGGCATTTCGGTGCCCCAGCATAGCCTCACTATCCTAGGGTCAGGATCCACTGTCGTTTTCTCCCTATCAGGTCGGGTTCGCCCGTGAACACTAACTTTGTGAATTCTAGCTTCCATAGACTTTGTCCCGCATCCCGCGTGAGAGTGCACACTCTGCACCCGAGTTCCCTAGGCCTCCTGCTAGTAATCTAAAGGTTCAGTAGTCCAGTCCTAGCGATCCCAAAGCCTCTGAGAATCGTTACTTACCTGCTAGTAATTCGCATTCCACTTTTAGAGTATATGGTTTTTCGTGCCCCTCGGGCATTTGTGTATAACGTGCTAACTTAAGTATTTTCATAAGAGTTTTGTTGTGTGCTTAGCACCCTGTCCTCATAAAGAGTACAGGGTTGTTGTGATTCTAATAAATACATTGTTTATTTTCATAACACTTGTGTGGTGTCCTTTCACTGGGTGTTCAAGGGGTAATGTGATGGTAAAACAGCTGGCTTAACACGCCCTCTAGAGTCTTAGCCTTAGACTGCTCGTATCCATGCTACTAGGATAGCTGGTCTATAAGGTTGACTTACAACCAATCATCAATAAGGGTTGTTTGGACTGATATATAGTGATCACTAGAATAGTGAGCACTGCACATCAGGCAAACTTCTCACAGGGTAGTATTCCAAATCGTATGACACCTTACTCGACATGTTTTGATAATATTATACCAGAGTTAGCATTTAACCGCGAGGATTATAATGCACTTAAGAGTATATGGTATAGTGTTATCATGGAACAGCTATAAGGACTTAGTTCCGCAAGCTGCAAACGGGCTCAGCTCATGCCAGAGCACCATCTCACATAATTCCAAGCACTCTGCTTTCAGGATTGATAAGGCCTTCCATAGGAGTGACTCATAGGAATATATGTGTCCATTTTAGGTTTAGATATAGGTAACTATATCTAAAGCAAAGGGTGATTACACCACCTTGCCCCAGCTGTCGTGCAGCCAGTTGTGTCTGTTTAGATGGCCAGCCAGGGGTGGCATAATACATGCTTCAGCTCCTGGTAGGCCCTGGGTACACCTATGCCCTGGATACGTAAGGTATACTGTACAGGGACTGATAAGGTGGCCCAGTACCAATTGGTAAATGCACCTAAGGTACATGGTTGTCAATTTAGAGAGAGAACAGCTAGGCTGTGGGTCTGATTAGCAGGCCCACAGCCAGGGAAAGTCGTAAACCAGTGAAGCAAAAAGCAAAAATCTGGGGTGACCATAGGATTGCAGACCCCACTCTCCTACACCTTTCTCGTCTCAACCTCACCAGGTCCTTCCTTATTTCCTGTCCTTGGCTAAGGCAGGGCTGGCTCATTCATCCATAAAAGTTCACTTGGCTGCAGTTTCTCGCTACAGACGCACTGCATCTGGACCTTCTCTCTGGTCATCAAGAATTGTCAAACAATTTATCAAAGGCCTATTTCGAGTTTTTCCTCCAATGAGGCCTCCGCCCCCCACATGGCATTTGAACTTGGTTCTCACCCAGCTGATGAAGCATCCCTTTGAACCGATTCATCGAGCAGATATGAAATTCCTCTCGTGGAAACTGGCGCTCCTTCTTGCTCTCACTTCGGCGAGACGTATTGGAGAATTGCAAGCTCTCACAATACAGGAACCTTTCCTCCAATTCAAAAGAAATACAGTAATTCTGAGGACTAATCCAAAGTTCATACCAAAGGTGCCTTCGGACTTTCATTTAAACGAGCCAGAGATTCTCAAGGCTTTCTTTCCTCAGCCTTCTACGCCGACGGAAAGGACACTTCATTCACTGGATATGCAGCTGTGCTTGAAATTTTATCTGGACCGCAGTAAAGAATTTAGAAAATCTTCTCAATTGTTCATAGCATTTAGTGCTCCCCGCAAAGGCTTACCCCTGTATAAGCAGGGTATCGCTCGATGGATCTCCAGTGCCATACAGTACTGTCATTCTGCAGCGGGCAATCCTCTAGAAGGCAGAGTTAGAGCACACTCTACAAGGTCCATGGCTTCCTCTATGGCTCTCCTTGCGGGTGTTCAGATTAAAGACATCTGCAGGGCTGCAGCTTGGAGCAGCACGCGCACCTTCACAAGACATTACTGCCCGGAGACCTCGGCACAAGAAGACACGGCTGTAGCCAGGCAGTCCTGAGGAACCTCTTCCATTGAGTGGTGAGCTTTCCTTTCTTCCCTCCTTCCTTTTCTTACTGTTACTTGCACATTTTGCTATGTGTTCTTTATGTGATTTCACTATTGATTAAGGTTTTACTTTTAAGGGAAAAAAAAAGTAAACGAAGTAATGGAGGAACAGATGTCAACGAGAGAGCAAAATGTGCTTTCTGACTGCTAGCTACTCTGATACAAGCTATGGGAATCTATAAAAGTTCCAATACTGGAGTAAGAAAACAAGTTACTTACCTGTAACTTTGGTTCTCCAGTATTGGTAACTTTCATAGATTCCCATGTGCCCACCCTCCTCCCCAGGGAAAACTCAGCCCTCAGCAAGTTTTGGTTATACTGTTACACAACGGCTATGAAAATCTGAGGCTCTGAGGTTCTCTCAGGAGGGTTCTATGGGGTGAGGCTAATCTGATTGGTTGTTGCTTTACTTTGGTCTCTTTTGCCAAAAGAGGTGGATATGCTACAAAAGGGAATGAGACCTAGGCCTTTTTCTTTCTCTTTTTACCTACTGCTATGTTATTTTGTTTACCGAGACTCCCATTCCGACGACGGGGAATGATACAAGCCATGGGAATCTATGAAAGTTACCAATACAGGAGAACCAAAGTTACAGGTAAGTAACTTGTTTTCATGCTGGTGTTACATCAAACATACCCTTAACTTCACCTGGCAAACTAGCTTTGCTCCATAGACCCGCACAATGCTTATTTTCATATTCCCATAACAAAGTCACATTGGAAATTCCTCAGGTGCATTGTGGGGCAGAACCACTACCAATGCGTGGTTCCACCGCTTGGTCTCAAGTCAGCACCCAGTAAATTTTCTAAATGCATGGCTGTGGTGGCTATGCATCTACGAAAACACAGGATGTTTGTCTATACTTTTTTCTGGACAAATTGCTCATCAAGCCGTCTACCTTCCCAGAAGCCCAGTTGCATTTCCATTGGACTTGCTATTTTCTTCATCAGTTGGGTCTTCACATCAATTTTCAAAAGTCCATGTCAATACCGTCCAGAAGTTGCACTACTTAGGAGCTACCATCGACACACTACAGGAAAAGGTATTTCCTTTGGAGGAACAACGTTTATACATTATCCAGAAGTTTGATACCCTCCAGCGGATAGCCCAGCCAAATGTCTGCATAGTCTCCTCACTCCTCGGCTCGATGGCGTCCTGCATATTTCCGACTCCCAATGCTCGGCTCCACATGCGCCCTCACCAGGAGTGCTTGGAGCATCAGTGGAAAGTAGGCTGCGCTTTCATGGTAACCCCCACTTATCCAGTATTGGGGTATCTTTCATAGATTCACATGCCTGATTCACATGCCTGAATCATTCCCCGTCGCTGAGGCGGGAGTCCCATGGTAATAATATACACAAAAGCAGTGCTTTAGAATTTTTTTTGTAATAGGCTGACAAGACTATAGGCCCAAAAAGGCCCAAAACTTAGCAGCCTATCTACCTCATTATATGAAAAGAACTGAAATCAGTTCCAACCAATCAACTGCCAGCACCCTCTAGAACCTTCCCAGCCGAGGCAGTTCTCCTCAGATTTTCACCGCACGTCGCTTGAAAGGGAGTCTCCCTGAGTGCGTACTCAGTTTTCTACTTTTCTCTCCAGAATGTCAGAGAAGAAACCCCTTTTCAAGGCCTGCAGGACCTGTGATAAAAAGAGGGTCCATGTAGATGATCAGCACGCTGACTGCATCTCCTGTCTGCATCCCACCCACATTGTGAAGGATTGCAGGATTTGCCGCACCTTCCCTGCCAAGACCATCAGGGACAGGGAGGCAAGGGTTCTTCTATGGCTCAAATCATCTTCTACAGATGATGAGGACAGAACTTCTACTTCAAGCAAAAGAGCCAGATACAGAGATAGCTCTTCTCCTGAGAGGAAAAAACATCTTAGATCCTCTCATAGAGCGTCAGAACCCTCAAGGAGGTCATCTTCTCCTCCTCTTGGATCTCCATCTTTTCCGCCCTCAGGATCTTCAACTAAAACTGTGAGTAAAGCCCAGGCAAAAACTGTTTCTCTGGTGTCTTCTCACACAGTATCTGTGACGTCTACCACTTCATGCTCTTCTGCTACGGAGTCTACTTCTTTATTGTGTCAGCCAAGGTTTCCTCAAAGAAATCTTCTGGGGCTAAGGACATTTCTTCAATTTCCTCAAAATCGTCGTCGATGACTATTCCATCGACGACGATACCATCGTCGACGAAGTCATCGTCGACGTAAGCCCCATCGACGTCGAAGTCATCGGCGACGAAGAGCCCGTCGAAGTCATCGTCGACGAAGAGACCGTCGACGACGAAGATCTCGTCGACGAAGAGCCCGTCGACGGCAGCCCCGCCATCGAAGAGCCCGTCGACGGCAGCCCCGTCGACGACAGCCCCGTCGACCAAGAAACCATCGCCGACAGCCCCGTCGACGTCGGTCCCGTTGAAAGTATCATTGTCGACGACGATCCCCTCGACGACGAGTCCGACGAAGACGAGCTTGGCAATGGCGATTCCATCTATGGGCCAGCCGCCTCCAGTGCAAATTACCAAGACGCTACCTGCTAGAGTGGCATTCACTCACTTTCAGTTGAAGATTTATCATAGGCAGGACTATTCTAATATTTCCAAGCTACTACCATCGCACATTTTGGAAACATACGTAGAGGACTCGGATGAGGATGAGGATGATGGAGACGAAGAAGTTCCCTTTGGAATTGCACGCCATCCATCAGAATTGCGAAAAAAATGTCAGGAAGAGGATGAAGAAGAAGATATGCAGGAGCATTTCTATCAGGAGAACTTGTCTACACCTGTCTATAGACAACCATACAGAGCTCCACGTTCGGAGGAGACAAGTCATCTCCCTCCTTCTTTGGTTCAGGACTTAAAGGCCATGTTGGCAGACTATCGCCAAAGATTCCCGCCTACACCGTCCACGCCAGCTGCGCCTTCGGTATCAGCAGACGTACCCATGCCTCCAACACCGCAAGCTCCAGTGTCGCTAAGACATACTGTGGACCCTACACCACAAGAGGATCAGGAAACTTCCTCTTCAGATGAAGATGAAAGAGAGGAAGGCGAGCTGCCTAATGACAACACACCAGCAGATCCGTGGGATGAATACATAATCCCCATGCCTTTACCTCCTTTGCCGCAACCCTCAGATTCTCCGCCGGAGGACATTGGCGGCTTTCACAATATCATGTAAAGGGCTGCTACAAGATTTGAACTGCCAGTTACTATTGAGCAGTCGGACTGTTTTTTACATGACTTCAAAGAGGGGTATAGGAAGATCACCAGGGATATACCCATTATAGATTTCATTTGGAAAGAAGGTCTTAAGATTATGAAGACGCCTGCTTCTATCCCTGCAGTCCTTCCTCGTATTGAGAAAAAGTATAGAGCACTGCCAGAAACTCCATCGTGTCTGGTGGGCCATCCACGTCCGCACTTTGTAATATCTGAAGCTGCCCAACAGAGGTCCAAAAGTCCATCCACTCCAATTTCAACACCACCAGACAAAGAGGGCAGGAGATTGGATCTTATAGGTAAAAAGTTCTCCACGAATGCGGCAGCTTCCATTAAAGCAGCAAATCCTTGGCAATCCTTGCCCGTTATGACCGACAGATGTGGTCGGATCTGTCAGAATTCATAGATTTGATACCGGAAGATCGTCAGCAGGAAACACGTAAAATAGTGCTTGAAGGAGAGAGGGCGGCATCAGAAATAATAGACTGCGCCCTAGACATCGCAAACACTAACTTTAGACAGTTAGCAGGTGCTGCGGTCCTCAGACGACAGGGCTGGCTCAGAGCAACCTCCTTCAGACCAGAAGTGCAAACAAAGATCCTAGATATGGCTTACGACGGGGATTCACTCTTCAGTAAGCACATAGATGACGCCTTACTTACCATCAAGACGGATACCAACACCGCAAAATCACT
The DNA here is from genome assembly GCF_964261635.1 of Lissotriton helveticus. Lineage (NCBI taxonomy): Eukaryota > Metazoa > Chordata > Amphibia > Caudata > Salamandridae > Lissotriton > Lissotriton helveticus. Next base: position 59,244,705 of record NC_136069.1, on the reverse strand, counting down.
TGGTACCCTGCAATATAAGAGAGGCTCTTTTAGAGGGGCAAGAGGTTGTGGTTTTACTTCTAGGGGAAATTACCAAAACCAACAGAACAGGCAATACCATTCTCAGTACAAACAGCCGTATTACCAGTCTTCATACAGGCAATCTTCCTCCAGCAATTTCTCTCGTCAGGGAGGAAGACGTAGAGCAAATAATCAGGGACGAGATTCCAACAAACGTCAATGAGCTATGCCGTCGCCAGTCCAACATCCTCCCCTCCCTGTGGGCGCAAAATTCTCCGCCTTTTACCAACAATGGCGGAACATTACATCGGATCAGTGGGTCCTCGACGTAGTGGAAAAAGGACACACTCTGGAGTTCTTAAAGAAACCGCCTACAACCCCGCCCAGGGGTCCCCCTCCCCTCGTCTTCACTTATTGTTCAAAGAAGCCTTAAACATGTTTCGCAAGAATGCGATAGAGAAGGTTCCCATCTCACAAAAAGGAAAAGGATTCTACTCTCGCTTCTTCCTCATAAAGAAGAAGTCGGGAGAGTGGCGCCCTATTCTGGACTTGCGCAAACTCAACAAATTCTTGAAGAAACAAAGTTTCCGCATGGTGACGTTGGCAGATGTGCTCAATTGTCTCAACGAATGGGATTTTATGGCTTCTCGGGACTTGGAAGACGCTTACTTCCAAATCCCAATACACCCCAAACATCGCAAATACCTGCGATTCACAGTGGCTGGCATCCACTTTCAATTCAAGGTGCTCCCATTCGGGCTGAAATTGGCACCAAGAATATTTACAAAATGTCTAGCCCCAGTTTCTGCAGCGCTGAGGTTGCAGGGAATGCAAGTCTTCCCATACCTTGACGATTGGCTGCTCAAAGGACCATCAAAACAGGCGACAAGACAAGCGGTCAAAAGCTCCCTCTGTCTATTCTCAAACCTAGGGCTCACTCTCAATGCAAAGAAACCACAACTGCAACCCCTTCAAGTGTTGACCTTTCTGTGAGCTTCACTGGACACCCACCAGTGCAAGGCGTTCTTGTCTCAGGAATGGCAGAGCAAACTTCAAAAACTAGCAAGACTAATCTCAACAAAAAATTCACTTTCTGTCCAAACATATGCGTCTCTTCTAGGGATGTGCTCTTCTGCGATCAGTCTAGTCCCATTGGCAAGACTCAGGATGAGGCCGCTGCAAGAAGAATTGCACCGACAATGGCGACAAATAGGAGGGTCTTTCGACGATCACATAAAGGTGACATCCAGAATGAGGCAAGCTCTTCTATGGTGGTCAAAAGAAAACAATCTGTCTCCAGGCCTCACGTTTCTCCAAACCCTTCCGGAGTTCATCCTGACCACGGACGCATCTATGGAAGGATGGGGAGGTCATCTCCAGGACCTCCAAATTCAAGGGCGATGGTCTCATCAATATTGGCTGAGACACATCACAAGTCTAGAGTTAAGAGCCTTTTTTCTGTCTCTGCAGGCGTTCCTGCAGAGAATTGCAAATTCCTCAGTGCTGATGCGTACGGACAATACCACCAGCATGTTTTACATCAACAAGCAAGGGGGGACGAGATCTCTCTCCCTCTCGCAGGAGGCTCAAGAGTTGTGGGAGTGGGTTATACGACACAGCATAACCCTCAGAGCAGAGCATGTGAAAGGGGTTCAAAATTCTCTAGCCGACAACCTCAGCAGATCTCTCACAGGTTGCCACGAATGGGAACTGGAACAGGATCAGGTGAACAGGATCTTTCAGAGATGGGCCACGCCAACTCTAGATCTGTTTGTGACACAACAGAACAGCAAATGCCTTTACTACGCCAGCAGATTTCCTCAACGGGGGTCAAGAGGAAATGCCCTGTCCATGAGATGGTCAGGAATCTATGCATACGCTTTTCCCCCGATTCCTTTGATACCGAGGATACTACAAAAGATGAAGAGGGAACATTGCACTCTTCTCCTCGTTGCTCCTCGCTGGCCTAGGCAGTACTCGTTCCAAGAGCTGCTCCTGCTATCTCGGCAGCCTCCAATCCGTCTCAAACCAACAATTTCAATGTTGACAAGGGAAGGAGGTCAGATTTTACACCCGGATCCACAATCGCTTCACTTGCACGCCTGGCTCCTGACTTTAAGGATCTCAAGATTTCTGCAGACTGTAGAGAAATTCTGTCTCAAGCCCGTGCACAGAGTACTATCAGAGCGTACCGTTTTAAATGGAGACGATTCTGTTATTGGTGTGAAGAAAATAATGTTCATCCGCTCCAGGCTCCTCCTGAGGATATCCTTCCTTACTTGCTATCGCTAGGCAAAGCAGGTCTAGTATTCTCTTCTATCAAAGTACATCTGGCAGCTATATCAAGATTCAGAAAAAGTTCAAACAAGCCATCGCTATGCTCTTCCTCATTGATAAAGCAATTTCTCAAAGGATTTTTTTCGGGCTTTTCCTCCAATCTGACCTCCGCCTCCTGAATGGGATCTCAATATCGTTTTGTCCCAGTTAATGAGGAGGCCCTTCGAACCTATTCACAAAGCTGAACTAAAGTTTTTAACCTGGAAGGTGGCTATTTTACTAGCTCTCACTTCAGCCCGGAGAGTTAGTGAGATTCAGGCTTTCACGATTTCAGAGCCTTTCCTTCATTTCTCTAAGGACTATGTCACCATGAGAACCAATCCAAAGTTCATTCCTAAGGTACCATGTAAATTTCATATAAACCAGCCGGTAAAATGAAAGAATCTATTCCCGGATCCTGTCACACCGGCAGAAAAGGCCCTGCACTCTCTTGATGTGAAACGATGTCTAAAGTTCTATCTTTAAAAGACTAAAGACATAAGAAAATCTAACCAGTTATTTATTGCTTATGGTCAGGTCACGCTGGGACAAGCCGTGACAAAAGCAACGATAGCCAGATGGTTATCCTCAGTAATACAATTCTGTCACGAAAAAGCTAACAGACCTTTACTCAGAAAGGTTAGAGCACATTCCGCCAGGATGATGGCGGCGTCGACAGCCTTATTTGCTGGGGTCACGCTGGAAGACATTTGCAGAGCTGCTACATGTAAGAGTGTCCATACATTTACAAAGCATTACTGCTTGCAGTCGGCATCACAGAATGATACAGCAGTGGGTCAAGCGGTGCTGCAGCATCTTCTTCATTAAGGTTAGACTTTTAAAGGTCTCTCAGATTATATTCATGACATAAGGGTATGCGTGATATACTATAATGTTTTGCTTGTCAAATGCTGTTTTTAATATGAACTATGTTATCTGAATATAATTATTTTCTTTCAGAAGGTTTCTGCATATATGTATATTTACATTTTAGTGCTCTATAACCTTCCGGTTGAGTGGGGGATATGTAGAATTACGCTTTGTCTCCCACCTTCCGCAAACGACAGATATGGTTTTACTGCTTGCTATTCTGATTCAGGCATGTGAATCTATGAAAGATACCCCAATACTGGATAAGAAAACAAGTTACTTACCTGTATCTACGGTTATCCAGTATTGGTATCTTTCATAGATTCACATGCACCCACCCTCCTCCCCGGCAGAGCAGTTCTTTATTAGGGATACATGCTTCTCACTTGTGCTGGGAAAATCTGAGGAGAACTGCCTCTGCTGGGACGGTTCTAGAGGGTGCTGGCAGCTGATTGGTTGGAACTGATTTCAGTTCTTTTCATATAGTGAGGTAGATAGGCTGCTAAGTTTTGGGCCTTTTTGGGCCTATAGTCTTGTCAGCCTATTACAAAAAAAATTCTAAGGCACTGCTTTTGTATATATTATTACCGTGGGACTCTCGCGGAGGCATGTGAATCTATGAAAGATACCAATACTGGATAACCGTAGTTACAGGTACGTAACTTGTTTTCTTTTTGCTGGTGTAAGTATGTTTTTTTGACTAGCCTGGCTGGGATCCTGGTAATCAGGACCCCAGCCACTATGCTTCCTCCCTAAATTTGACATGGTAAGTACTTTTGTTCCTCCACAGTTGGCTACTGGTATACCCTTGTAAGTCCCTAGTGTAGGAAAGTGCCCCTTTGTGCACGGTTACCCCTCACTTTTTGCCTGACGTCTAATGCAGTCGACCTGATTTGCCCTGAGTCCCTTCCAATCAGGTTCCCAGGCAGGGCCTGACTGGCTACCGTATTGCTGGAATGTAAGGGTGGGGTCCAGGTTCACTGCTGCGGGGCTGATTTTGTTGCTGGGGAGCTGCAGGCGCTTCTAAATGAACAATACAAAACAAATAGCTTTAAAGCATAATTTGTAAAACATTTGTTTTGCATTGCTTATTAAGGAAAGCCTGGTGGCCAGTCCAGCCCTGTTCCCAGAGTCTTTTTTCTTTTCCAAGCCCTTTGTCCCAATAATTGGCACATCTCTGACCACTGTAAGCCCCTTGTAAAATGAACCATGTCTACCAAGGGCACTGCGGCCAGGTAAGGCCTCTCAGGGCTGTAGCACCTATTGTGCCACCCTTAGAGGTATGGTACCTTAACACCCTCACACTGCCATTGCAGGCTGCGTGTTTTGGTGCAGAGAAAAAAGAAAAGACAACATGGTGTGCCATGCCTGTCTAAAGCCTACGTAAGTCACCCCTCTAACAGGGTGCACTAGTCCTAAGTTGACAATGGCATGAGCCCTGTACCCATACAATATCTAAGACCATTCTTATACATTGTAAGTGTAGTAAATCCATAAAGAGTATATGGTCTGGGAGTAGGTCATTACAAACTCCACAACTCCTTAATGGCTTTACTAAAAACTGGGAGGTTTGGTAGCAAATTTCTCAGCACATTAAACCCACATTGAAGCCTGTGTTGGATTTAATGTAAAATGCACTTAGAGGGCATCTGAGAGATGCCCCCTGAAAATCTACCAGCCCTGGTTGTGTTTCCTGAATGGCTGTCCACCATTTGCCACCACAAGACAGATTTTTTGGAACCCTGGGTAGAGAGCCCCCTCTCTCTGGGTTCAGAAACAAAGCCCATCCTGGGCAGAGGTGTCAAGCCGCCTCCCTCTGGATGGGCTGGGTCCACAAAAGTGGAAGCTTCAATGGCCTGCAGGTTTGGGAAGCTGTCTCTGCCTTTTGCTGCCCCCAGCAACTGGCTCCCACCAGTTCTGACTCCCACTTTGGGTAGAAGAATCGGTGGGAAAACCAAGCTAGAAAGAAAGGTGTGCCCACCTTTGCCAACCCCACCCCTCAGGTGGGGGAGGGGAGGTGAAGCACACATCTCAGTCACTTCCATCATGAAGATGAGGGGACTCAGCCAATTAGGGAGAGGCTCATGTCCCCTCCCACTGGAGGGTGGAATAATAGGGGGTGTACCCACCCGACCTGTACACCCCTTTAATGCCCCTTATTCTAGTATTTAGAGGGAATCCGAGAACTTTGCCTCCTCAGATTCGAGGAAGAAAAATGAAGAACCAAAGAGCTATGCTAACCCAGGAAAAAGAAGTGAACACCAACTGCTTTGGCCCCAGCCCTACCGGCCTGTCCCGTCTACAACCTGTCTACAGCAAGAACCCTTGTGAATCCAGCACCCAGCAACCCCCAGAGCCCAGAGGGCCTGCCCTGCAACTCTTACAGAGCACCGGATTTGGTCAAGCAAAGACTAACCCATAGAATCCGGATCCTGGCGACTGCGGTTTGCACCACTCTGCACCCAATGCCCACGGCCCGAGTTTGAGTAGCCCAAAACCACAGGAGGTCTCCCCAGAGATCCTGACCTGGTTTCTGGTGATCCCCGACCTCCCTCAAGCTTTGAGATGATGCCTGCAGCCTCAACCTTAAGGGTCTCCCGACTGCGACCAGAGCTGGTAAGAAAACCCACTGCCAGAACACACACTTGCACCCAGTGCCCCACGGCCTTGGGAGGCCCAACCAACAGAGTCCAGGCATTCCCCCCTAGAACCCAGCCAGTGGTCTCCTGCAAGAAGTCTCCCTGCCCGAGCCTGAACTTTGCGAACTGAAGGTCTCCATTGAAAAACACAGAGTCCCCGATGTCCTTTATACCCAGCACCTGGCCGCCCCAGTGCCACTGGTGGTGCAGCTCCTGTGTTGGTCGTTGCCCCGTGCAGTACTGACCTTAATCCCAGGAGCTTTGCGCCCACACCTGAGCGTCCTGTTCGTCAGCAGTCCCTAACCGAAGGCACCCATAGCCCTATTGGCTAACATCAGGCCTCTGCACTCTGCGCCCTGCCGACCCAGCACCACTGGTCGTGCAAACTGATTGCCTATCTAGACCTCGGGGAACCTTGGTCCTAACCCCTACCACTCCCTCTCGTAAGTTGTGTACTTACCCGAGAAACCGCTAACATTTTTCTCCCATAGAACCCCATGTTAAGAGATTTTAGGCCTAAAATGTTCTCTGTTGAACTGTTTGTATGGAGAAAGGGGAACTAAACTGCAAATGTATTAAAAATCTTACTTACCTTGTATTGTGAAATCCTCAAACATGGTATCTAGGCATACCACCCCAGTACTCAATATAATCCAACGGTAACTAAAAAGTAATCTAACAGTAATTACTGTGTAATTTAAACTGTAATTTAAACTGTTTTCCAAAGCATAAACAAACCTGTAACGATTGCAACTTCAATTACAACTGCTTTTCCTTGAACAGTCCTGCATTTGAGAGTATATTTTACTTACCTGTGCCAAGTCTTGCTTGGTTCTAAAATAAAACATAAGTATACCTTTTTTTATTCTTACCTAATTGGTCTGGAATCTGTATCTGAGTGTGTGTAATCAGTCCTTGATTGAGTGAATACAATAAATACTTAACACACCCTCTGGATAAGCCTGACTGCTCGCCCATACTAGCACAAAGAGAGCTGATAATACTTACCTAATTTAGCCTCTGCTATACCTCTGGGGACTCCCTGGACTCTGTGCACACTATACCTTATTTTGGTATAGTATATACAGAGCCTGCTTCCTACATTGATAGATCAGCGGTGGAATGCAAAGCCTTGTAATTATTGAACTAACTTAGTCAACCTCTGATCACATGATAAGAATCCAAAAATTGTCTTTAGTACAACTCATTTTTTAAATGGACTAATTTTTCCTAATTTTTTCAAAGTCTTGTTATTGCCTTGTGTTAAGTACCTGTAGCATTTTTTAGAAAAAGTAAACTTCACCGACGTTAGGGTGACGTATCTAGAACTGCCAGTGTAGGTCTTTCAAAAAGAGCCCCACTTTAGAAATATAATGTGTAATCCAGGGAATATGGCTGAGGAGCTTGGCCTCAACCCTTACTCCAACCTGCAGTTTAGAGAGTTAGGGCTTATCTGTAAAGCTAAACAAATAAGAACTTGGTCCAACCCTACCAGGGTACAACTCCAGAAGTTCCTGGTAGGGCATGCAAAAAGGTCAAGACCTTCAAGAGAATGAGGAAAGTAGTGAGGATGATGACGTCCTAGACTAACCACCTCAACTACTTAGGCAGGAAGGGAACTTTGTGTCCTACCATCAACATCCAAGAGGTACAGGGTAGTGCCAACTCCTTACCCTACAGTGAGGATAATTTCACTGAGGAGGGTCTCCTTTAAGTAAGGATGACCAAAATTCTAGACCTAGAGACTAGGGGCCTGACTTACAAAAGTACAAAAAGTAAACTTTTTCACAAAAGTAAACTTAGTCCAAAAGTCTAAGTTTAGAACTGAAGTCTAAGTTTAGACCTAAAGTCTAACTTTACTACTACTGAAGTTAGACTTTTGGTCTAAGTTTAGACCAAAAGTCTATCTTCAGTAGAAGTAAAGTTAGACATTTGGTCTAACTTTAGTAGTAGTAAAGTTAGACTTTTGGTCTAACTAACCATGCTATGGTGATATTAGACTTTGTGGGGCGGGAGGGAGGGGGGGGGGGGGTTTGCTGGCCTGAGATACTGCCAGCACAGGGTGAAAAAGGAGAGTTGGAGCATGAACTTGGCCAACTTGGAGTTGGCCCTTCCTCCCAAGAGGAAAGTTAAGATGAGACTGGTAAAACATCTTCCACACAGAAAATTATCAGGGCCCTTCTCCTCAGGGATAGAACTTGTTAGCCCCAGAGAGAATTGAGCCAATTGAGCTTGAACCTTTGGAGGTAGAGCTCTTGGGACCAGGGGGACTCTCTAGAGAACAGCTGTCCCATGGACAGCAGGTCTGCCCCACTCTTGAATGCCTGGGAGCAGGGAGATGTCAATGGCTCCCACTAGGTCTATTGGGAAGAAGAACTCCGGTACATTGAGGCCAGAGACCCCAAATCTCATGCCCCTAGGTGAGTGGTAGTACCTCAGCTGTATAGGGAGTTCCTACTCATGTTAGCACATGACATCACCCTAGCTGGGCATCTGGGCCAGAATAAAACATGGGAAAGATTGGTCACCAGCTTTTTTTGGAGTTTGTTAGCCCCCGTGTCACCTGTCAAGCCAGTGGCAAGACAGGAGGACACTCAAAGGCCCCCTTAATCCAACTACCAGTAGTTGGGGTACCCTTTGAAAGAGTAGGAGTGGATATAGTGGGTCTACTTTAACCTGCCACAGCCTCAGGAAACAAATTCATATTAGTAGTAGTGGATCATGCTACTAGGTATCTTGAAGCCATTCCCCTTAGGACTACTACAGCCCCTGTGGTAGCCAAGGCCCTCATTGGTGTCTTCACCAGAGTGAAGTTTCCTAAGGAGGTAGTATCAGACTGAGGTACCAACTTCATGTCTGCATAGTTAAAACACATGTGGGATGAGTGTGGAGTGATCTGCAAGTTCACAACACCGTATCACCCTCAAACCAAGGGTCTTGTTGAAAGATTTAACAAGACCTTGAATGGTACGATAATGGGACTCCCTGAAAAACTCAAAAGGAGATGGGATGCCCTGTTACCCTGCCTGTTTTTTGCCTACCGAGAGGCGCCTCAGCAGGGAGGTGGTTTTTCACCCTTTGAACTTTTGTTTGCCCACCCTGTAAGATGACCAATCTCACATGTGAGGGAAAGATGGGAGAGACCCCACCATGTTCCAAAGAAAGATGTGGTGGACTATATACTAGGCCTTTGCTACAGGATGGCAGAGTACATGCAGAAAGCATCCAAACACCTTGAGGCCAGCCAGGAGCTCCACAAGCTCTGGTATGTCCAAAAAGCTGCACTGGTAGGATTCCAACCACGGTAACAGGTTTGGGTGTTGGAACTAGTGATGCCAAGGGCCCTCCAGGACAATTGGAGTGGCCCTTACCCTATCCTGGAAAAAAGAGTGAGGTCACCCACTTGGTAGACCTGGGCACTAGCAGGTCCCTAAAAAAGGTGATGCATGGGAACCGCCTCAAAGTCTATTGTGACAGGGCTGATGTAACCATGCTGATGGTTACTGATTAGGATCAGGAGACAGAGAGAGAGAACCTCTCCCTGACCTACTCTCTTACAGCCCCCAAGATGGGTCAGTTGATGGAGTTGTCTACTCAGACTCACTCTCTGCCCAACATCAAGCTTATTGCAGACAGGCTCTAGAACTTCTTGCGTAGGGGATTTCCATGTATAAGCGCTGAATAGTCCCGCCCATCCAATATAACTATTTAAGTGCCAAAGTTTGCCTTTCTACGGTAAAGCCTTGAAAAGTCACTTAAAAAAGTCAAGCACAAGGCTACAGTGGCCATAATTCTTCATCTTGTTGTGGCAAAAAAGCAGGCTGCAATGAAATATGCACCCAATGCTAACCCTGGGCGGAGTTCTGTTAGATAAATGCAGTTCGCAGTGATTTTCAGTGCCAGGTGCTTGTCCGCACTGTGCAATCATCACCAACTGCACTGCTCGAGTAGATGTTTACTCGAGCGGCTGCTTTCTCAACGCAAATGGACGGTTTCTCAAGCATACGTGACCACTCATAATGAGAAATCTGACTGCCCACAATGAGAAATCTCGCCAGGAGGTGGATTTTCCACGCTCGCGCTCACCAACTTGATGTTGACGACCGCGAATGAGGAAAAATCTCGCTAGGAAGTGGGTTTTAGTCACTCACGCTTGCCTACTTGACGTTGACAAACGCTAGCAGAGTTTTTCGGAACTTCGTGAGCTACGCGTGGCACGCAGTGCAGAAAACTCCACGAGCAGAGCAAAGTTCACCGCCCAGACTTACCCAGTACCTGAATAAATTTGTAAGGGGACAGAAAAAGAATCTTCACAAACCCTTTTGCTACGTGAAGAACAGAGATGAAGAAGTGCAGGGCAATGTAGCCAATCGGCTGTCATTATAGTCAGAAGAAAAAAAAAGACTGTGTCTTTAAGAGCAGAGAGACCTCCAATATCCCATCATGCTCAGCCAGAGGCAGTTACTTTAGTTATTTTTTCTCTCTCCTTCTGACAGGACCCTTGGAGTTAAACTCAACCTTTTAGGTTTTTTCTTCAGTATAGAACTTTAAAATACAGTGTTTTTTGCTTCACTAGACGTCTATTGTCTCTCTCTGTTGAGTGAGGTTGTTTCCTGACAGGAAAAAGTTTTTTTCCTAGTTAAAATACCCTCACTGCTGCAGGTATAAGGCCAAAACAGACCCCCATGAGGTCTGATTATTTGTCTACCATCTTCTCACCTTCCTGCCTCCTGTGACATCTGCAAGACCTTTTCCGGACGAACCTTGCGTGACAGGGAAAAGATTAGACTGCAGGAAAGAGAAGAAAGAAGGCGGCAGTAAGAAGCCAGTGGCACCTCAGAGCGAGGGGGAGGTAATTCTTCCACCAGAGCTCTTGCCTCAGCCTCCAGTGGTCGTGGGAGGTCAGAGAGGTGTTTTTCAGGCAGAAAACGCAATCGTCCCGGTCGGCGTCAAGGTGTTTGATGTTGAGAGGAGGTATGGCGACGATATGCTCACTGTCATTGACTGGCACCAACATCACAGAAACGTTGACGCTTGACATCAAGAACCACATGAGAGACGCTGATAACTAACGTGCACCGACAACCATCGTCGAGCCATGCATCGGCTTTGAGTAATTCAGACTCCCTGTCACTGAGAAGTGGGCGGTCAACGTCGAGAGCCAAGCGACGACAAAAGTGGTCGACATTGAGATGCCGGTCGACATCACAAGTGAGCCTACGTCAACAGGGGTTGACATCGAGGAGCAGATTTTCGTCAAAAACCAGTCAACAACGACAGAGGTTGACGTCAAGAAGATCCTCTACGCCTAGGAGACAGCAGCAATCCAAGAGAAAAATCTCCTCTTCATCGGATTCTCACTCCAGATCTCCATCTCTGGTAGAGATACCCCTTGTCGCATTGCCGTATCTCTCCAACCGGATTCATCGGCTTCATCAGTGCTCCTGCTACCGGGCCTACCTGCTCCTCCTCCTCCACGTCCACCTCCATCAGCTTTACCAAACCTCAAGTTCCTGTTACACCAGCACCTAGGAGATCTTGATCAAGGACATCGATCTCACCATGGACACTCACTCTCCTCTACTGCATCACAACTTTCAAGGTCGCATTGCTGATCTCATCGTAGGTCAAGGTCACGTACCCACCGCCATCGGCAGCGGGATACGTCTTCTTCCACCAGAGGATACTCTCTGAACTTGTCAGACTCACCTCAACCTCGAACCTCACCAATTGATGACATCAACACCTTTCAGGAGGTTCTGGTTCGAGGCACAGTAAAATAGAGCATACCTATGGGGGTCCCCACTCCATCGACTTCAAGTATATTCGTAACTCTTCACCAGCACACGGCCTCAAGACCTTTACTTCCGCTAGTGCTGGGTTTTCTTGAGCCAGCCATGGAGTTGTTCCTCACTCTAGCTGCAGCAAAATTGGCACCCTCCAGACTCCAGAAGAAATACCGTCCACTGGAGCAAGATACGCTGTTTTTACGTGCCGACCCTCTACCTGATTTAGTGGTGTTATTAGCTGCATGAAAATCTCATGCCGCATCACCATCTGCTACTTCACCCCCTGATACGGAGAGTAAAACATTGGACTCGCAGGACACAAGGTATACAGTACGGCGGCTAGGTCCATGAAAGAAGCAAGCAACACAGCCCTCCACTTCACGGATCACCTCCCAAAAGAGCACCGGGAGGATTTTCTGGAAATCGGCCAGGATGGAGCGAGGGTCTCCAAACTAGGTCATCAGCATGGGGGCGGATTCTTCGATCATAGCCACCCTCAGTTACTGTCAAGGAGTCTCCCTACCGAGACATGCATGGCTTCGACTAACATCTCTCAAGACTGACGCTTAGCTGCTTCTCCATAATTTACCCTTTACGAGCCCCACTCTCTTCAGATCACATGCCGATGATGAAATGGCGAGAATGAAGACAGAGAAGCTGTCGGTTTACAAAAACCTGATACCAGCGATGTCCATTCCGACCTTACCACCGTCGTTTCTCGTCACAGAGGATTCAAACACCTCAATTGCATTCCGGAAGATCACACCAGTATCAACGGCCCTACCAGACTCAAAGCAAGCAACAGAGTGCCTCTCAATCAGCTAACCAGGGAGGCGACAACCCGCTGCATCAAATCACTGAATCCTCTCTTCCCCCTCTTCCGTTACCCACTCCGGTAGGGGGGAAAATCGCAAATTACCTGGCAGAGTGGCAACGCAATACAATCGACACCTGGGTCATGAACATTGTAAAACATGGCTATCATCTCAGATTCACTGCCCTACCACCATCAGTGGCGTAACTAGGCCTTAGGACGCTCGTGGGGGCCCCTGCGTTTCCCGCCCGCAGCGGCCTGACCGAAGATCTTCGTTGCTGGTGATTCATGCGGCCATGACAGCTGCAGGTAAGAGGGGTTGGTGTTTGAGGGGGTACTGCCAATTCTTGCTGCTGCGTCGGCCACAGGTAAGAGCAGGGGGAGGGGGTCTGGCCGCTGCCCCCAAAACCCATGCGCCTGGGGCGGTCTGCCCCCCCCTAGCTATGCCACTGACCACTATCCATTTCACTAAGGTCGTCCATGTTTTGCCTCAAACTTCAACAAGAGGAAGTCAACACGCTGAGCCAAAAGAAAGAGGTAGAATTGGTCGCTCAAAACCAACGAGGCCAAGGTATTTACTCTAGGTACTTCCTCGTGCCAAAAAAGGGCAGACATGAGTTCAGGCCTAATTTCGACCTTTGAATCGCAAACAAGTGGATCCCAAAAAAAAGTTCAGGATGCTGACATTACAACAAATTTACCCTCAACTTCAACAGAAGGGACTGGATTCGTACAATGACCTTCAAGATGCTTACTTCCACATTTCCATCGGAAAGTCACATCAGAAATTCCTCAGATTCATCGTGGGGCAGAACCTCTTCCAATTCACTGTTCTACCATCCGGCCTCAATTGAGCACCCAGGACAGTTACCAAATGCATGGCTATGGTGGTGGCTCACCTAAGAAAACACAGAATCTTTGACTATCCCTATCTGGACGAGTGGCTGATCAAGGCTTCCACGTTCACAGAAGCCCAAGAGCATTTCCAGTGGACTTGCAAACTGCTCCATTGCTTGGGTCTCCACATCAACTTTCAAAAGTCCACATAAACACCAGTCCAGATGTTGCATTACTTAGGAGCAACCATCGACACTCTACAGGAAAAGGTGTGTCCTTCGAAGGAATGACGTGTTCGAGGCATGTGGGCTGCTGAATTCATATCTGTGCATAGATCGCCGCCTAGTGTTGGTTTCGGATGATTGCACTTTGTTGTCCTGGAAGAGTCTTCGAAGTATCACAAGATAGGTGACTCCTCCCCTGGACTACTGTGCGCATGGGCATCCTTTCCATGCTCAGATTGTTTTTTTCCGCCATTGGGTTCGGATGCAAACTCCTTTACTCCTACTCGGAATCGAAACAAAACTTTTCTAAAGGCCAAAAGGCCTTCGACTTCGTCGGTATTGTTATCGTTCGGTACCTCTCTACTTCATACAACCTTCCATCTCGAATCGGTCGTCGACGCGGGCCATTGGGCCTTTTCGACGCCACGTGAGCCGACTGTCGATGGAAAGAAGCCCTTTCAAAAGGTGCCCACAATGCAACTCAAAGTTCTCCCATACTGATAAACACTCAGTATGCAACAAGTGCCTTACCCCAGACCATAGGGAAGAAACCTGCCTGGCCTGCGCCCAGTTCCGATCGAAAATAATAATACGGATCCGAAGGGCCGCTAGGCAAGAGATGCAGCGACAGGCACCGGAACCCGACAACATCTTCGATGATGACCAGGACCTGCCGGACGCTCAAGACTCGGACCTAGAGATCGTCACAGTCGAAGACTACTCCGACTCCGACAACGAACTCCCGTAGGGCCAAATCGTAAGTACACTGCCCCGACACCAATTGACCGCTCGCCAAAGGCTCCGGTCGAGGAATCCCCAACAGGCCTTAGCCAAGATCATAAGAGACTTTCGACAGCCCCGCCTTCCGGCTCGGCTCCGAAAACGAAACCGAAACCTTCAGAAACCCCAGGGCCCAGTACCATCGCCCCGAAGAAGGTTCCAGAGCCAAAAAAGGTCACCGACCCGAAGGGCGTCGATCCCAAAAAGGCCGCACAGCCTAAGAGCGTCGAGCCAAAGAAGACTGTCGACCCCGCAAAGGCCGCACAGCCAAAAACCGTCGAGCCGAAGAAGACTGTCGACCCCTCAAAGGCCGCTCAACCAAAAGCCGTCGACCCCAAAAAATCGGTCGATCCGAACAAGAGCACGCAACCGAAGGGCGTCGAACCAAGAAAGGTCGCCGACCCGACCAAGCCTGCGGTTCCAAAGGCCGTTGCCCCGGCATCCGGTGCCGTACCGAAGCCGGACAAACCTGTCGACCCAAAGGTAACAGCTCCAAAGACAACGGTCGATGCAAAAAAGACCGTCGATCCGGTGAAAGACACTCACCCAAAGAAGCCTACGGAGCACAAACAACGTGTCGACACCCAAAAGTTCCCGTCGACCCGAAACCACAAGTCGAGCCGAAATCAGGGCCCGAGCCGAAAAAACCCAGCAAAACACCAAAGGTCGTCGACAAACCTGCCTTCGTCGAGCCTAAAAGGTCCAAGCCTAAGCCCAGGACTGTAGAGGAAGAACTATTCCACCCAGATCCTTCCGAGGACCAGGCAAAATTGTACATTAACCCAGACACTGGTAAAGTTACCATACTGCATAGGAAAAAGAGACCTTTGGACTTTGCACCTGATTCACCTATCCCACTCAAGAAAAAGGACTCTGGCACTTCTCCCACAAGACCCTCACTCCCTTTTCAACCTATTATACCCTCCACACCACTTGCACCTACCTCACCTTCAAACCACGATGACGATGAGGGAAACACAGGGTATGAACCACAGCCCCTATATGACTTTCCTCAAGATCCAGATCAAGAGGAACCATGGGAGGAGCCAACAGACCCTTATGATACACATCCTATCCCTGATGTGCCCACTTATCCTACTAAACCATCACCCACTGATGACACAGTAGTATTTAACCAACTCATAGACAGGGCAGCTCAATTCGACAACGTGGACATGCACAGTGACCCTGTAGAAGAGGACTTCCTCTTTGACACTTTCACTACTGCAGAGAAAAGTGTCAAAATACATCCAATGCTGAAGGGAGTTCTAAAACATGCACCTGACATATTCAAGGACACAGCCAGGGCACGGGTAATCAATCCCAGAATAGAAAAAAAGTATATACCGGCTCCTACAGACCCCACCTATATCAAGGGCCAGCTGCCACTAGACTCCCTAGTGGTTGCTAACGCACGAAAAAGAGCCAACTCTCAGACTACAGGGGAAGCACCTCCCCCTGATAAGGAGTCCAAAATCCTAGAGGCATCGGGTAAAAGGGTAGCAGCACAGACATCCAATTCTTGGAGAATTGCTAACACACAGGCACTCCTGGCTCGTTACGATAGGGCACATTACGATCAGCTCGAAAGCCTTATGCAACATTTGCCCGAGCCGTTTAAAGCACAAGCAAATGATCTCATTCAGGAGGGAAAGTTCATCTCCAACGCCTCCATTAAATGTGCGCTGGACGCTGCAGACACCGCAGCTAGATCCATTAATACTAGTGTCCTGCTCCACAGACATGCATGGCTGCGGGTTTCCGGCTTTAAGAATGAGGTGCAGTCCACCATTCTAAACCAACCAGTTAACCCAGACTTTTTTTATTTGGTCCTGCGGTAGACACCATCTTGGACAAAATGAAAAAGGACACAGAAACAACAAAATCCATGGGTGCACTGCAATTTCTGCAACATAGGGGCTCCTTTCGGCGCTCCTCATACAGAGCAAATACTCGAGGAAATGCCTCACAAACATCTACCTCCTACAAAGGTAACACACAAGGTTCCTTCACAAAGAACACCAACAGAGGTGGTTACAGAGGTAACAATCCTAAGGGAAGGGGGCGGGGAGGCAATAACACCAGAGCCTTCGCCTCCACAAAACAGTGACTTCCTTACGCTGCCTCCGGAACACTTAACACCAATCGGAGGCAGACTACAACAGTTCCTACCTGTCTGGCACGCTATCACCACAGACAGGTGGGTGAGAGAAATTATCCAGGCTGGTTATTGCCTAGAACTGACTTCTACGCCACCGAACATACCACCCAGACATCGTCCTATGTCCATAGAACACATCACCCTACTTCAACAAGAGGTGAAAAGCATGCTGGAAAAGGGGGCCATAGAGCCAGTCCCTTTCCACCAGCAAGGGACAGGAGTATACTCCCTTTACATCCTTATTCCCAAGAAGGACGGTTCCCTCAGACCAATACCGGACCTCAGACCCCTAAATCAATACATACTGTCGGAGCACTTCCATATGATCACACTACAACACGTGCTCCCGTTGCTACACCAAGGAGACTTCCTAGCAACACTGGACCTCAGGGATGCCTACTTCCACATACCCATCCATCCAGCCCACTGAAAATACCTCAGGTTCACAATAGAAGGGCAACACTACCAATTCAAGGTTTTGCCCTTCGGGGTTACCACGGCTCCAAGAGTCTTTACAAAATGCTTAGCGACAGTAGCAGCGCATCTCAGGAGGCAACACGTCCATGTGTACCCTTATCTGGACGATTGGCTAATACAAGCAAAATCGTACCAAGAGTGTGCAACACACACGTCCCAAACTATCCAGTTGCTACACAGCCTAGGCTTTTCAGTCAACTACACAAAATCGCATCTGCAACCTTCCCACATACAGCAATACTTAGGAGCCACTATAAACACTTCAGTGGCAAAGGCGTACCCCAACACAGCAAGGATAGCCAGCATGCAGATACTCATTCGCAGATTCCTGCCACAGCACTCCCTGCCAGCCCAAGTTTTCATGCAGCTCATAGGCATGACGGCCTCCTGCATATTCATTGCCCCCCCATGCCAGACTTCAAATGCGCCCGTTACAGTAATGCCTAGCACGGCAATGGAACCAGGCGCGTGGACACCTAAAAGACCTGGTGTTGGTGGACAGTCGCACACACAAATCTCTGCAGTGGTGGAACCCACAAAACCTTTCACAAGGGCGACTGTTCCAAGAGCCGGTTCCACAACTAATACTAACAGCGGACGCATCACTGACAGGCTGGGGAGCCCATCTCCTTCAGTACACAGTACAAGGGCTCTGGACAAACAAACAAAAAAGGCTGCATATCAATCAACTAGAGTTGCTAGCGATCTTCCTAGCCCTAAAAGCCTTTCAGAAATACGTGTACAACAAGACGGTGTTGATCCGAACGGACAACATGACCGCAATGTACTATATCCAGAAACAGGGAGGAACCCACTCTCCAAAGCTGTCCCATCTGGCACAGAGCATATGGAAGTGGTCAATTCAAAAGAACATCTGTCTCCTAGCAGAACACCTCCCAGGGAAGGACAATCAGATTGCCGACCTGCTCAGCAGGCACAGCCAACAAATACACGAATGGGAGATTCACCCCCAAGTTCTCCAACCATTCTTCGAGGAATGGGGTCACCCAGAGGTAGACCTCTTTGCCAGAAAAGAAAACTCCAAATGCCAGTACTTTGCTGCCAGATTCCTACATCCGTTGTCACTGGGCAATGCGATATGGATGAATTGGTCAGGCAGATTTGCGTACGCTTTTCCCCCATCACCGTTGATCCCGCTGGTGGCACGCAAACTGCGCCAACACTCACTCACCCTAATCCTAGTTGCTCCCACATGGGCGAGACAACCATGGTACACAACGTTCCTAGAACTTTCAGTAGTTCCGCATCAAAAACTATGCCTTGCTCCACATCTTCTAACTCAGAACCATGGAGAAATAGGACACCCAGATCCCAATCAGATGAACCTAGCGATCTGGCTCCTGAGGTCCTAGAGTTCGGATACCTTAACTTGCCCCCAGACTGCATGAACATCATTAGGGAGGCAAGGAAACCAACCACACAAGCGTGTTATGCAGCCAAATGGAAAAGATTTGTTATTTACTGCAACAATAACCAAATCAACCCATTAGACGCTTCCATACAAAACATTATATGCTACCTGCTGCATTTACAAAGATGTAACTTAGCATACTCTTCCATACGACTACACCTCGCTGCTATAGCAGCATACTTTCAGAACAGGCAACACCTTTCACTCTTCAGGGTACCAGCAATTAAAGCATTTATGGAGGGCTTGAAAAGAGTGATCCCTCCCAGACACCCTCCTTCCCCAGTCTGCAATCTGAATATAGTGCTTACCAGACTCATGGAACCTCCTTTCGAACCTCTACACTCATGCGAATTGCAATTCCAAACGTGGAAGGTCGCATTCTTAGTTGCCATTACCTCACTCAGAAGAGTGAGCGAATTGCAAGTACTGACAATTCAGGAACCCTTCATGCAGGTGCATGCTAACAGGGTAGTTCTTCGAACAAACCCTAAATTCATGCCTAAAGTCGTATCCAACTTCCATATTAATCAAGCAATTGAACTGCCAGTATTCTTTCAGAATCCACAATCAGTAGCTGAAAGAGCCCTGCACACACTAGACGTTCGGAGAGCTCTACTATACTATGTGGACAGAACTAAATCCTTTAGGAAAACCAAACAACTGTTTGTTGCTTTTGCACCACAACACATGGGAAATCCTATTTCAAAGTCAGGAATAGCCAGATGGATAGTTAAATGCATTCAAATATGTTATCTAAAAGCTAAACGCACTTTAACAGTCCCCCCTAGAGCACACTCTACACGGAAAATGGGGGCATCGATGGCTTTCCTAGGAAATATTCCCCTCGAAGACATCTGTAAGGCAGCCACATGGTCCACCATACACACTTTCACTAAACACTACTGTGTAGACGTGCAAGCAAAACAGCAAGCTGCTGTAGGCCAGGCTGTCCTCAAAACTCTTTTCCAAACTGCTGCAGCTGGCACGGGTGGCCACCGCTAGAGGAGATACTGCTATTCAGTCTATGCACAGACATGAATTCAGCAGCCCACATGCCTCGAACGGAATATGCTACTTACCAGTATGCATCTGTTCTTGGCATGTAGGGCTGCTGACATTCATATCGCCCGCCCTCCTCCCCGGCGCCCTTCGCAGCTGCAGCATTATCTCTAGCATGGACATCTCTTACTTTCCTATCTCCACTTCTGCCACAATGGCGAAAAACAATCTGAGCATGGAAAGGATGCCCATGCGCACTGTAGTCCAGGGGAGGAGTCACCTATCTCGTGATACTTCGAAGACTCTTCCAGGACAATAAAGTGCAATTATCCGGACCCAACACTAGGCGGCGATCTATGCACAGATATGAATGTCAGCAGCCCTACATGCCAAGAACAGATGCATACTGGTAAGTAGCATATTCCTTATCCATTCCCCAGAAATGCCACGACCCCCGGAGGATGGCCCACCCAACAGCTCGCTAAGGGCCATATGTAGGTAAATACTATTTACCGATTCTAAAATTACAAATTTTACCGATTCGATATTTCAGAATCGGTAAATGGTATGTAGCTAAAAATTCGGTAAATATTACCGATTCGGTAATATTCGGTATTACCGAATCGGTATTTACATATTCAGTAATTCCCATTCATTCCTATGGGCCTGGAGGCCTATAGGAATGAATGGGAAGCCATTTACTATTACCGATTCGGTAAATACCGAATCAGTAATAGGGGGACCACATTCAAGGGTGGCAGGGTGGCAAATTGACACCCTGTTGCACCCCTGAATCGTGCATGTGTGCACATGTGGCACGCATACATGCCCTAATGGCATGTATGCCTGCCACATGGCACTGTTGAAAAAGCACAAAATTGCTTTTTCAAAGGTTTTCGATATTTACCACCAACTTGTAGTTGGTGGTAAATAACGAATCCTTAATGCACAGAAGCACTCTTAAATGTGCTTGCTACATACCGGATACGGTAAATAATGATTCGGTAAATACAGATTCGGTAAATACCGTTTCTGTATTTACCGAATCATCACCTACATTGGAAATGGTTAATTACCGGTCGGTAAGCCTGAAAGTTACCGATTTTCGGGTTTACTGCCCCGTAATGAGCCACCTACATCGGGCCCTTAGTCTCCTCTCTCCTTGGCTTGATGGCCTCCTACATATTTCTGACTCCTTATGCTCGCCTTAAAATTCGTTCTCTCCAGGATTGCTTGGAGGATCAGTGAAACCAGTTCTCAGGGAACTGGGAGGACAAGATCATCTTTTCCACTCAAGCTGTGGAATCCCTCCAGTGCTGGTGTTCCCTGAAAAATTCTCCTGAGAATTCCGTTTCACCAGCAGAACCCAATACAGACCATAGTGACGGATGCCTCTCTGCTAGGTTGGGGAGCCCACATGGATCACCTGCAAATACAAGCAACTTCCTGGAACTCGTTGCAGTTCACCTGGCACTCAAGGCGTTTCAACCTTTGTTCATGACCAACACCCTTCTTGTTCAGATGGACAATACCAACACCATGTACTACCTGAACAAGCAGGGGGGAACACGGTCCAGAGACCTGTCACGAGCAGCTCAAATGATCTGGCACTGGCTTCTCTCCAGGAACTTGAACCTGATTACTGTATACCTCCCACGTGAGCAAAACATCCAGGCAGATGCCCTCAGCAGGCTTCTCGGCGAAAACAACGAGAGGGTACTGAACAAAGAGGTTCTACAAGATATCTTCAACTTGTGGGGCACACCCTATATAGACCTTTTCACCACAGCGGACAGCAACAAATGCCGCTACTTTACCACCAGATTTTACCATCCAAGGTATTTCTCTATGGATCGACTTGTACAAAAAATGTGTGTGCGCTTTTCTTCCAATACCTTTGATACCGGCTGTCCTGCCCAACCTGTCCAGCACAACAGCCAAGATGATCCACATAGGCCAGAATGGCATAGACAACTGTGGTTGCCAGGTCTGCTTCACCGCTCTATCTGTCCACATCTCAGGCTGCCATGGAGACCGGACCTGCTAACGAAGTTCTTAAATCAACTTAGATCAACTTCTGCGCCCCAATCTCTCCTGTTTGGCAGAATGGCACCTGAGATAGTGCAGTATTGTCATCTAAACCTACTTCAGGACTGTCTGGACATTCGAAAGGAAGCAAAACGACGATCTACGTGATCGGCCTTTGCCTTTAAATGGAAAAGATTTTGCATGTGGTGCTCTTCTAGGCAGATCGATCCCACTTCCTTCCAGGAGGATGTCATTCTCCCGTATTAACTACACATTGCTAAATCTGGACTCCAATACTCGTCAATTTGAGTCCACAAAGTCCTTCACAAACCTCTTTCTTTAGTGTTGAACTTGGCCATTTTTACAGGGTCATCCCTGAACTTTTTGCCTTCCTCCACTATTTTGTCTGACCTGTTTTTGTTGGTTTTATGACTCTGGGCACTTTACCACTGCTGATCAGTGCTAAAGTGCATATGCTCTCCCTATTATAAATTAATGTATGAATGAGTGATTCCATGATTGGCTTATTTGGTTTACTGGTCTGACCCTAGTACAGGGCACTGAGTGTGCCCAAGGCTTGTAAACCAAATGCTGCTAGTGGGCTTGCAGCATTGGTTGTGCCAACCACAGAAGCAGCCTGTAAATGTGTGTCTCAGGTCTGCCATTGCAGAGCCTGTGTGCAGTCTGGTACTGCCATGTTGATTGGGCAGGTGCACCCACTTGCCAGTCCCTTAACCTTCCCTTTTCTTCATTTCAGACACCTGTATGGTAGGCCCAAGGGCAGGGTGCATTGTAAGTATAAGGTAGGACATGCCCTGGTGTGTGTGACATGTCCTAATAGTGAATTACAGCCAATTTCGTTTTTCACTATTGCAAGGCTACCTGTTCTCCATACACCAGAATGGGCAGTTAGATTATTACATCCTATAATCCTAACTGACTCAGGGAACATGGTCGAAATTTAAGTTTAGTATGCCTGGACTCAGAATGATAAAATACATCTTTTAGTGAAGTTGGTTTTAACATTTTGTGTTTGAAAATACCACTTTTAGAAAGTCGGTATTTTCTTGTCTAACTATCCAAAGCCTGCCTCTGCTAGGTTGTGTATTCCTTGTCTGGAGTTTGAGTGACAGGGCTGGGGGATTCCAGGAGACAGAATGAGTCAGCCCAGTGGTGACTAGAGAGATCTGCATCTAGATGGGAGGGAGGAGTTGCACCTGGGACCTGAATAGGACTGTGCCCGCCCCCACAGTGCTGGCTCCACCATCTGTGGTGCGTCTGATGTCTCTGTCCTGCACTGTGAAAGAAGAGAAGGAATCATGTCAACAAAGTGCTCCAGGGCTGTGCTTTCCCTTCACAATGCTGGCTCCATCTCCTGTGGGGCGTCTGATGTTTCTGCCCTTCACTGTGAAAGGAAAGAAGGAGTCATGTAAACAGAGGGCTCCAGAACTGGTTTGGACTGGGCAAAGGCCCCTCTGCCCTCAGAGGACAAAGGATCTTGGGGTATAAATATTGGAACCCTGATCCCAAGAAATAAGATCACTTTTGGTCTACAAGAAGAAACCTTTGCTGAGGAGCGGAACCTGAAGAAACTGAGGAGAGACTATTCCTAAGCTGAAGTGCTGCTTAGGGGATTAGCCTGCAGTGGTTGCCTGAAAGGATAAAGGAAATTTGTGTACTTTGTTTTCAACTTGTGAAGGATCTCCAAGGGCTTCGAAAAGAGCTTGCCTCCTGCTGAAGTCTCAGGGAAATAGACTTCAACCCCCAGCTCCCTCGAGTTCTTTGGAAGTGCCTGCTGCTGTTTTTGGCCTTCTGAGAGACCGCGTGTCGCAAGGAGCTGGAACCGCGACTCAACGAGGAATAAGCGTGTTGCTGCTGCTGCTGTCACATCCCTGAACAAGGGTGACGCCGCTGGAGCTGTTGTATTGCACCGCATCGAGAGAAGCGTCTCGCAACGAAGAGGAAGCGTGTCGCCGTCGCTGCTGCTGCCGTCGCAACTCTAAAGGAGGGTGTCGCCGCTGTAGCTGTCGTATTGCACCGCATCAGGAGAAGAGTCTCGCAAAGAGGGAGAAGCGTGTCACTGTTGCAGCCATCGCATCGTGGATGTCGGCGCTGTAGCTGTCGTATCGCATCGAGAAAAGCGCCTAGCATCCCCCAGAGAAGCTCACCGCCGTCGTAGCTGCTGCAGTTGCATCGTTAATGTTGCCGCTGTAGTTGTCGCATTGTGCGGTAGCGTCTCGCAAACGTCGGAGAAGAGTGCCGCAGCCAAGGGCGTTGCCGTCGCTTCGCTGAACAAGGGTGTCACCGCTGTAGCTGACGCATCGAACCGAGACTCCTCGCATCCCCGGAGAAGCACGCCGCTGTCGGAGCTGCTGCCGTCGCATCGTGAATGTCGGCGCTGTAGTTGTCGCATTGTTAGGAAGCTTCTCGCATCCTCAGAGAAGCGTGCCGCATCTGGAAGATCTTCACGTCTTTATTTCTTTGCACCGGAACTTTGATGCATTTCCATCGCTGCAACATTACTTGTTGTGGAAGCGCAATGCATCGCAAGGTACACTGACGCAAAGTGACGCATCTTAAGAACTGAACTGAACTAAGCTAAAACTACCATTTTTAGGTTTCGCACTGTGAACCGATCGTGAAGCGATCGTCGCTGCAAAACTCCATTGTAATTGTTTCTGCTTTCAAGGAGTCAAGGGAGACAGGAGACAAGTGATGTGCACACGTGCGTAAACGGATCAGGTCACGCACGCTTCCTGTCTCCCATGGCTCCTTGGAAGCACACACACACGCACGCACACACACACACATACAGACCCCCCCGCCGCCGCGCATACACACACTCACACACACACACATAGAGATCCCCGCCGCCGCACATACACACACGCACGCACACACACACATAGAGAACCCCCCCGCCGCCACGCATACACACACGCACACACACACATAGAGAACCCCCCCAACCCCTCCCCCCCCGCAGCCGCGCATACACACACGCACATACACACACACACACATACATACAGAACCCCCCGCCCCCCCCCCCCCCGGCGCTTACACACACACATCCCCTACCTCGGCTCAGCGTGTCTTCTCATCACAGCTTGCACAGGGACAGCCAACGTGCACACGCACAGAGACGGCGTCTCCTGCGCTACAACCGTGGTTTCGGTTTCGCGGCCTAACCTTGCCATTGGCTGTACTGCCGCCAACCGGCACTTGTTCTCAGATCCAAATGACCCTGTTGTAGACAAACCCTGGGAAGTGGACAACAAGAATATATAATATTGTGCTATCTATATAGCGCTTACAGCCACAAACCTTATCACGGATGCACTGTAAAAACCCTTTCTAACACCTCATTCCTATGGTACACATTTAACGAAAGTCTGATTGCAGAGCGGTCGTAGATGTCAGCAGCAGGCGGATAACCCACGGAACTATCTTTCAGATGTATTTGTGAAGGATGATCCATGCCTGGCTTTTGGGCCAGCTTTGTATCCTCCATGCACTACCTCTCCACGAAGGATCCGGTAATTAAAAAGGCATGCGCAGACGAAGGGGGCGTGCAGGCGGAGTCCTCGGGGACGGGCAGGCGATGAGTGAGTTGCCTCCTTACAGAAAGTGACATGGGCTTGGGTTTGGTTTCTACGGACGCATCAGCAGTAGACGGTGACTCACGTGCCCCCAGTCGGCGCGGTGACACCCTCGCCTCTCACCTGCCGCCGATTGCGTGCCACAGTGATGACAGCTCACGTACAGTAGGAAGCGCTACCTTCGACTCTCCCCGCATTTGTGTTTGTGACTATGCATATTTATTGTTGTAGAGAATAACATTCACTTGTAATAATGTACACACCTCCACCTCTTTGATGCAACAGTGGATATTTTACCCTATTTTTCTTCTATGTAGCTACTCGATGCACATTTTACTAAGGACCCATTGAGCCTCACTACTTCAGAACACTACTGATCCCAGCATATAAATAGAAATGAAACTGGCTAATATGGAACTATAATGGTTATATATCTTTTAAGAGATTTCTACTGACTTTTAATACCATCTCTAGATTACTGCAAAAAGAAAAATAGATGGACAGAATGCTTAACAATGTCAAACATTCACCCCCAGTACCGAGATCTGGGCTTAAATCCATTGTTTTGTTGCTCACCACGTCATTCCACTTTGGACCAAGACTTATGCAAATAAGTCTTGACCCTGCTCCCCATGGGAGCAGTCCTGCCCGAAATGCCAGGCCTGGTCCTCCATGGACCGGAAGCAAGCATCCTGGGACTGTATTCAGGGTATCGCCCCTCATTAGCCAGGCTAGCTTGACGCCAGTGGCATGGTAAGCAGAGGACCCACGTCTAGGCATACCTGTCCCACTCGTGGTGACAAATGCAAACAACCATGTGCAATGCAATAGGTCTCGCATTATTAAAGTTTGAGCTATTGGCATTGCTAAATAATGCAACACCAATAGCTCCAACTTTAATAATGCGAAACCTATTGCATTGCAAATGCTTGTTAAGTATAGTATTGTGGAGTTTTGTCATTTAATGGTTGTGTTAAGTCTATATAAAGAATACTCATTTTTTATATAAACCTTGTGTGGTGTCCATTTGTAGTGTTGTCACTGGGTTAATGTATGTGGTCACAAATGCTTTACACACTGCCTCTGAGATAAGTCTGTCTGCTCGTGCCAAGCTACCAAGGGGGTGAGCAGGGGTTATTTTAGGAGTGTATCCCCTTTGCCCTGACTAGAGGCAAGGGTCCCTATTTGTCACAAGTACCTACCTGTGCCAACCAGGGACCCCCAAATCTAACATTTGGGGTTCCAGCTATTAAAGATTTCCTGGAGGGGTTAATGAAGGTTTTCCCTCCAATTAGACGTCTCTCTCCTCTGTGGGAGCTAAATGTTTTGCTTTCTTGCCTAATGCTTCCTCCTTTTGAGCCGATCTTTAAGGCTTCACTTCAGCATCTCACTTGGAAAACTGTCTTCCATGTGGCTATAACTTCAGCTAGGAGAGTTAGTGAGACCTTGTGGGTCTGGGACCAAGCAGGCGGGTCAGTTCACTCTCCCTCCCTCCCTGCCGGAGCCTCTGAACCCTCCTTGTCCGATGTTTCAGGCCTGTCAATGGCCAGTGGGCGGCAGGATTTGCCATCACCTCCCCCTCTGGCAATCCATCGCGTTGGACAGGGGGGTTTTGCAAATAGTCTGAAGGGGCTACTCCCTCCCCTTCAAGACTACCTCTTCCTCCATGCCATCGTCTTCCAATCACATGTCGGAGGATCCTTTGGCGCTTCTCTGCCAGACAGACTCAACTCTCTTGGCCAAGGGAGCTATTGAGAGGGTCCTTGCGTCATAAGTAGGTCGTGGTTGCTAATCCCCTACTTTCTGGTGCCCAAGAAGGACCAATGCCTGCGTCTTATTCTACACCTCCGGTCCCTCAACCGCTTCCTCAAGATGGAGAAGTTTAAAATGCTCACGTTGGCTCAGGTCCTCTCTGCCCTCAACCCTGGAGACTGGACGGTGTTGCTGGACTGGCAGGACGCCTATTTCAATATTCCTGTCCGGCCAGCCCACATACGCTATCTACAGTTCACAGTAGGCCACAAGCATTTTCAGTTCACTGTGCTCCCCTTTGGCCTTTCCAGTGCCCATTGGGTGTTCATGAACGTAATGACGGTGGTCGCAGCTCATCTGCGCTTCTCAGGGATTCCAGTCTTCCCCGATCTCAACGACCAGCTGCTGAAGGCGGGCTCACCCCAGGCTGTCATTTCCTACCTCCAGACTACGGTGGACCTCCTGCTCTCGCTGGGGTTCACTATCAACATGCCAAAGTCACACCTGACTCCCTCACAGACGCTCCCTTTCACCAGAGCTGTTCTGGACACTGTGCAGTTTCGGGCCTATCTACCGGATTTCGGTGAGAATGACCCTGAAGCTGCTGGGCCTCATGGCCTCCTGCATCCTGCTGGTGGATCATGCCAGATGGCATATGCGGGCTCTGCAGAGGGACTTGAAGTTTTATGGGATCAGCATCAGGGGAATCTTTCCGACTACATCCAGATCTCAGAGGGAACTCCACAACAACTGCAGTGGTGGTTAACAAGCCCAGCTTGGTTCAGTGGCAGATCTCTCTCCCTTCCCCAACCAGACCTATCAGTGGTGACATGGGGTGGCCATCTGGGAGAGGCATCTGGTCTTCATTGGAGTCTGGGCTCCATATTAACCTGTTGGAGCTCTGGGTGATCTGCCTGACACTGAAAGCATTCCTTCCGTCTCTCAAAGGGAAAGTGGTGTAGGTGTTCACAGACAGCACCACTGCCATGTGGTACTGTAACAAACATGACAGGGTGGGGTCATGGACCCTATGCTGAGAGGCTCTTTGCCTCTGGACATGGCTGGAACATCAGGGCATGACCCTTGTGGCTCAACTCCTGGCAGGTTCTCTGAACTCCAGGGCGGACAAACTCAGCTGTCGGTGCCTGGTAGATCACGAATGCCGCCTTCATAGGGAGGTGGCGCAAGGTATCTTTCAGTGGTGGGGAGAGCCTTGATTAGGTCTGTTCGCCACCAAAGAGAACACGGAATGTCAGCAGTTCTGCATGGTGGCGTTTCCAAGGCAGCACTTGCTCGGCTACACTTTTCATTGTGAGTGGAGTTACGGCCTCCTGTAAGCCTTTCCGCCTGCACCACTTCTGCGAGGAGTGCTGAAGAACATTAAGCGCGACCAGGCCCAAGTTATTCTTGTGGTTCCAGACTGGGACCCTGAGCTCCTGAGTGAAGGAGAGTAGGGTCTGCTTCCTATGGTCACCCCCACTTTTTGCTTTTGCTTTACTGGTTTTCGACTTAGATGTGGCTGTGGGCCTGCTAATCAGACCCACAGCCCAGATGCACTCTCTCTAAATTCACACCATGTACTCTAGGTACGTCCACAATTGGGAATTGGTTCACCTTGTCAGCCCCTGTAGAAGTGTACCCTAGGTACTCAGGACATAGGTATAACCAAGGCCTACCAGGGGCTGCAGCATGTATTATGCCACCCCTGGCTGGCCACTCACACTGACACAACTGGCTGATCACTCAGCTGGGGCAAGGTCGTGTAATCACCCCTTGCTTAGGTATAGTATTCCTATATCTACCCTTATATATAGACACACAGTAGCCTATAAGTCACTCCTATGGCAGGCCTTAACAATCCTGGAGGCAGAGTGCTTGGTTATGTGTGAGATGGTGCTCTAGCATGAGCTGAGCCTGTCTGCAGCTTTCGGAACCATGTCCTTATAGCTATTCTATGATATTGCCATACCATATACTCTTAAGTGCATAATGAACCTCATGGTTAAATGCTAACTTTGGTTTGACTTTATCCAAACATGTCGTGTAAGGTGTCATACGCTTTGTAATACTACCCCCTCGCCAATTCTGGCGACGGAGGTAGCATTCCACCCTTCTAGAGGGAGAAGACATGTTAGTGCTGACTATCCCGGTTAAAGTTAACCAGAGCCCCAGCGTCACAAAATGGACGCTGCTGCCACAGACACAAGTCTGACCTCCTGCTGCTGGGAGTCCTTCCAGTCACGGAGGTTTGGACAATAGGTTTCCTGCCTGGAGAGGTGCGAGCACCACCCCAGACAGGACTTTGTGTATTGGGACAAGGAGGGCTGAATAGAATGAGACACTGCCTGGGGCACACTAGGTGCTCCATGCATACCCCAGTTCAAACCGGTTGCTGGGGCACTCCAGCCCCAGCTCTGGCGCGAAACTGGACAAAGGAAAGGAGGTGTAACCACCCCCCTTCCTGGTCCCACCCATCGGAGGGACCTAGAAAGTAATCCAGCTCCTTTTAGTTGTATAAAGGTAGGAGCTGAGTCCTGAGACTTTAGATTAATCCTGGAATCAAAACTTGACAAGAAACTCTGGACCTTCGACGTTCTGCTGAAGCTGAAGACTGAAGAATATCCCTTGTGGCCAAGGAGTGACCACCCTGGGCAACCAGGCACCATACAGCAAATCAACGGCTTGCTTTGTCGACGCTACCGCCGCGACACGAGCACAGAGCCTGACAAGACCCAGACTTCCAGACCTCTCTGACCCTCTCTTCACGACTACAGCATAGCTGAGATCCGTGGAGGCGACGAGACACGTAGGACCGGACATCTTGAAAAGCCTGCAACTTGCTTACTGTGCAGCTCCTGAGGTATCCTCGAAGCTGTGCACTGGGGATTGAGAAGCCCCGAATACGAGCTCCACCTACACCGAAGATCAGCCCTCCACACTCCACGAGTTCTGCGTGGGGCCCTTCTGTTTGTGTTCTGCTCGACGCGTTGTCCGGTTGCTGGCCCGTTGGCTAGTAGCCTCTGTGACGACAATCCTTTTAAATCACAGCGCTGGTCTGGTTGCTCCAGACTGGCCCTTGCCTCCCTGCAAAGGTGAGGCACCTCAGACCTTGCTGGTCTGCACCAGAAGCCTTCTTTGAATCCTGTGTGGGTTGCCTTTGCCAAGGCTTGTTGACTCCAATCCGGCAGTCGACCCCTCCATCTGCGAGAACCTTCATGGGACAGCTCGCCTCCAGCACCTGGTCGTCCTCGACGCCTCCTGGTCCGCGTGGATGAAGAGACAAGCTTCAAGACAGCACCTGATTGCTCCTCGATGTCGTCTGGTTCCTTCCTGGTTCCACCCGGTCACTGGCTAGTGACCCAGACTCTGTCCCCTTTGCTTTCAGGTCCTCTTTATCCTCGATCCACCCTTGGATCCACCCGGACATCTTCCTCATGGTCGCCTGCAGCATCTTTCTTCACAGGCTCCATAGACTTCAACGGCAAAACCTGACACATCTTCACACCTATGCACCCGCTTCCTGTGGCTGAGGTAACGCGAGTACTTCGGTGCTCCGATGGTTATTGACTAACCAAGTGTCTAGATTTTTAGTTGTTTCCTCCTAGCTAAACCGGAAGTGTCCTAAATCCTTCTTTATGTAACTTCTAACAGCTAGATTCAGGAAGCCAAATTGCGCTCGCAATAGCTGCGAATTCGCTATTGCGCTCGCAATTTGGGAAGGAATTCAAGAAACCCAAACAACCAAAATTGCGAATTCGCAAATAAAAATGTGCGATTCCGCAATTAAATTCGCAGAATCCTGGAGGATGGGCATTTGCCATTCTGAAATAGCGTGAAACCATGGATTCTGCGAATTCAATTGCGAGAAAAAAGTCGCAATTGCCATTCATGAAAAATCGCTAAAATCGAAAAACGAGAAAATCGCTATTTGCGACGCGCAAATTAAAAAGAACTCAAATCAGGTGGTAACCAGTACTGAAATTTATTTTTTTCAAAAAACAGGTCACTCCCAACAGGTACAGGGCTGACCAAACACATTTAAGGACATGCAGCAGGAGCCTGGGGATTCCCACAATCCCTGGACTTTACATGCTGGTGAGGCGGCGTAGGCTGCAGCGAGCTGCACGCAACAGACGGAGGATACAGGAGCGGATATTCCGCCAGTGGGTCACCCTTCTGGGCCAAACCAGGGAGCAAATCTATGCTAAGTACCGCCTGAGTGGGGCTATGATAATCAAGCTCATCCGGGACCTAGACCCCCTGATGCAGCACCCTACAAGGAGGACCAATGCCGTGCCCACACATGTGAAGGTATTGTGCTGCCTGCACCTCCTGGCCTCCGGAAGCTTCCAGGGGATGGTCGCAGTTGCAGGGGGGATATCCCAGCCCACCATGTCCCGCTGCCTAAGGAGTTTCCTGGAGGCAATGCTGACCCGGCTACACCACTATATATCATTCCCCACCAGCCAACAGGACCTCAATGAGACAAAGCTGCAATTTTA
This sequence comes from Lissotriton helveticus, assembly GCF_964261635.1. Taxonomy (NCBI): domain Eukaryota; kingdom Metazoa; phylum Chordata; class Amphibia; order Caudata; family Salamandridae; genus Lissotriton; species Lissotriton helveticus. The sequence continues at coordinate 59,213,483 of NC_136069.1, read as the reverse complement.
CAATGTAGCTGAATTCCCACACGTCATTGGATGACGCACGTCCATATTTGCCCACCTGCTGAGACGGAGTACATGTACCGCAACCGGAAAAGCTACCACTCCCTCAACATCCAGATGGTGTGCAATGCCAAAACAATAATCACGGACATTGTGGCACAGTACCCGGGGAGCACACATGACTCCTTCATCTTCAGGCACAGCGGCATCCACACACGACTGGCCAGGGGAGACTTTGGGGAAGGACACCTACTAGGTAAGTACACATGCCCCAAATTTGTACATTGTGATCACGTAGCTGCGCAGAACAGGCACTCACCCTCTGCTCCTTTCATAAAGGTGACAGCGGCTATGCTCTCCGTGAGTACCTCCTCACCCCATACCTCAACCCTGCAACACCACAGCAATGGCGATTGAATGCATCACACATTCGCACAAGGAACTGTATCGAGAGGACATTTGGCCTGTTGAAAAGCAGGTTCCGCATACTGCACAAGACAGGTGGGGCCATGAAATACGATCCTGAGGTCTGCTGCCGCATCGTGGCCGTGTGTGCTATCCTTCACAACATTGCTACCAAGCGCAGGATCCCTGTTGACATCTCCGGCAGTGAGTCGGAAGGGGACAACCAACCACCTGCTCATATGCGTCACGCACGCGGGGAAAATCCAGCAGAGGGACACAGGCGCCGTAACGAAATCTGCATGAAACATTTCTAATGCACCCACTCCCCACACCCATTACTTAACTCATGCCTGAGGACATTAAGAGTGACATGAGTCAGATTAAGGTAGTCAAACCAATTGTATTTGTTAAAGCACAATAAACTTGGCATTCAGCTAACTTGTACATCACTGACATATTGCGTCATATGTCTGTCCTTCAGGAGGGCATGCTTGTAGCAGCAGCATGGCCCCTCAAGTCAATGTCAATGTTCAATGCCGCCTCTGGGCAGATGCTCCCAGCCTCCTTTCCCCATCGTCCTCCTGATTAGGACGTGAGGCAGCAGAGGGCCTGCTGCTGCGGCGGGGTTCTACCACCGGAGGGATGGACTGGCTGCTATGGCTGGATGTAGCCTCACTTGTGTCGTCCTCCCCACCCCCCCGGCCATGGTTGGCAGCCTGCATGGCCTGGACTGCAGTAGCCACATGCTCAAGAGCTGTCGCGACATCCTGGCAGCACTGGACCATTTGGACCTGCATAGCCAAGGAGCGTCGCGAGAGCTGCGAGGTAGCGTTACCGATTATGTAGTTCGAGCGCGTGTACGCCGACAGGCGGGTCAGCAGTTGGCGGTGTCTGCGGCGATTGAGTTCCCGCTGCCTGTTAATGGCCTGTGTGTTGGCCTCCATGGCAGCTGTCATCCGCTCAGACATCAATGCAACATTTCGGGAAGTCTTGTCCAGTTGCAGGGGGATGGCCCCAAGATGACGTGCCTGTGTCTGATGCACATGCAGCATCCTGCGCTCGATGGATAGCCCACCTGCTTGCACATTTAGCCCCCTACCAGCACAGGAAATGTTGGAGCACTGACCCCTCACCTGGACTGACTCCTCACAGCCGCAGGGCGGCGGGTTGGTTGGCGAACTTGAGCTGGTGTAGCTTGTCCCACTGGGGACTGTGTGACGGGCAGTGCTACTGCAGCGCGTGCTGGGACAGGGGTGGCACTGGCCACAGGGGCAAGTGGTGTGATGAGCGCTGGTGCGGGAGCTTGCACAGATGGTCCGGGCTGTGGGGAGAGATTCGTGTCTCCCTCTGTGTCCTCCGTGATGTCCATGACCAAGCCATCGCTGTCAGTGCTTGGGACTTCTGCGCCACCTGTGATGTAAAGAGGACGTTGATTAGTGACATGTTTCTTACCCATTTAGGCTTCCTACATGCATGCAGACTACCATTCCCTGACTGGCTCCAGGATTGACTCTCACTAAACATGTGTGGCTTAATGGGGCAAGATGATAATTGTGGTCAGACTACATGTCACACAATGCATTAGGGCTTTAGTGGTGTGCTTTGGCTGCATGACTGGGCTTTGATATGGGAGGCTCTGGAGTCTTGGACATTGTTAGGGGACAATCAATCAATCAATCAATCATAACATTTGTATAGCGCACTACTCACCCGGAAGGGTCTCAAGGCGCTTGGGGGAAGGGGTCCGCTATTGCTCGAACAGCCAGGCCTTGAGTTGTTTCCTGAAGGTGAGATGGTCCTGGGTCAGCCCAAGGTGGATGGGGAGGGAGTTCCATGTCTTGGCCGCCAGGTAGGAGAAGGATTTGCCTCCAGCGTTGGCTCTTCGGATGCGTGGTACGGCGGCGAGGGCGCGGCTAGTAGAACGTAGCTGACGGGTGGGCGTGTAGAAGGTCAGGCGGTCATTGAGGTACTTGGGGCCCAGGTCGTGGAGAGACTTGTGTGCGTGGGTGAGGAGCCTGAACGTGATCCTCTTGCTGACGGCGAGCCAGTGCAGGTCCCTCAGGTGGCCGGAGATGTGGCTGCGACGGGGGATGTCCAGGATGAGTCGGGCGGAGGCGTTCTGGATGCGTTGGAGTCTTTTCTGTAGCTTGGCTGTGGTTCCGGCGTAGAGGGTGTTTCCGTAGTCCAGGGGGCTGGTGACGAGAGCCTGGGTGCCGTCTTCCTGGTTTCGGTCGGGATCCAGCGGAAGATCTTGCGAAGCATGCGTAGGGTGTTGAAGCATGATGAGGAGACGGCGTTGACTTGTCTGGTCATTGAGAGGGAGGAGTCCAGGATGAAGCCCAGGTTGCGTGCGTGGTTTGTTGGCTTGGGAGTGGTGCCCAGGGCGGGGGGCCACCAGGAGTCGTCCCAGGCGGAGGGCGATGGTCCCAGGATGAGGACTTCCGTCTTGTCTGAGTTCTGTTTCAGGCGGCTGTTCTTCATCCATTCGGCGACGTCTTTCATCCCTTCGTGTAGGCTAGTTCTGGCGGTGTCGGGGTCTCGGGTGAGGGAGAGGATCAGCTGTGTGTTATCGGCGTAGGAGATGATGTTGAGGTTGTGCTGGCGTGCGATGGCTGCAAGAGGTCTCATGTAGACGTTGAAGAGGGTGGGGCTGAATGATGATCCTTGTGGGAGGCCGCAGATGACTTTGGTGGCCTCGGATTGAAACGGGGGGAGGCGGACTCTCTGTGTTCTTCCGGCGAGGAACGAGATGATCAACTTCAGTGCCTTCTCTTGGATACCGATGTTGCTTAGGCGTTGAACTAGGGTGCGGTGGCAGACAGTGTCGAACGCTGCAGAGAGGTCCAGGAGGATGAGTGCCGCTGTTTCCCCGTTGTCGAGCAGGGCTCGGATGTCGTCGGTGGCTGCGATCAGGGCGGTCTCGGTGCTGTGGTTGGCTCTGAAACCGGACTGCGAGGGGTCGAGGGATCCGTTTGTCTCGAGGAAGGCGGCAAGCTTTCTGTTGACGGTCTTCTCGATGACTTTGGCAGGAAAAGGGAGGAGCGAGATGGGGCGGAAGTTCTTGAGGTGGGTGGGGTCCGCAGTTGGTTTCTTTATTAGGGCGTTGAGCTCGGCATGTTTCCAGCTCTCCGGGAAGGTGGCGGTGTTGAAGGAGGTGTTGATGATGTTCCGGAGTTGGGGTGCGATGGTGGAGTCGGCCTTGTTGAAGACGTGGTGGGGGCAGGGGGCAGTTGGAGATCCGGAGTGGATGGTGCTCATCGTGCGGGCTGTGTCTTCGGTGCTCACCATGGTCCAGGTGCGGAGGGTGGCGGTGGGGGGGGTTGGTTCGACGGTAGGGTGCGTGGATGTTGCGTCGAAGCTGTTGTGGATGTCGGCGATCTTGCGGTGAAAGAACGAGGCGAGAGAGTCGCAGAGATCTTGTGAAGGAGTGATGTCGTTGTTGCCGGTGCTGGGGTTGGAGAACTCCTTGACTATGTTGAAGAGTTCCTTGTTGTCGTGGGCGCTGTTGTCCAGTCGTTCCTTCAGTGATTTCTTCTTGGTGGTGCGGATAAGCTGGTGGGGCTTGCGGGTGGCGTGTTTGAGGGCGGTCATGTTGTCTGTGGTCTGGTCGTGGAGCCAGGCTTTCTCGAGGGTGCGGCAGTTCTTCTTGGAGTCCTTGAGTTCGTTGGTGAACCAGGAGGCCTTCTTGCTTCTGGGTCCGCTGGGAGGTTTCTTCAGTGGCGCGAGGTCGTCGGCGCAGGCGGTCAGCCACTGCGTGAAGTTGCGGGCAGTTTCGTTGGGGTCCGTTGTGCTGGCGGGTGGGTTCTGGCTGAGGGAGGTGGTGAGCTGCTCGGCAGTGATCTTGGTCCAGCTCCTGCGAGGAACCTGTTGCGGGTGGTGGTGGGTCGTGGTTCTTCTGAAGCTGAAGTGGACACAGCTGTGGTCGGTCCAGTGAAGTCCGGTGGAGTGGCTGAAGGTGATGTGCTTGCTGGAGGAGAAGACGGGATCCAGCGTGTGGACGGCGTAATGGGTGGGGGTGTTGATCAGTTGCTTGAGTTCGAGGTTGGCGAGGTTGTCCAGTAGGGCGGCGGTGTTGCGGTCCTTATTGTTCTCCAGGTGGAAGTTGAGGTCCCCTAGGATGATGTAGTCGGCGGAGGGGAGGGCGTTCGGGCTGATGAAGTCCGTGATGTCGTCGCTGAATTGTGTGCGTGGTCCCGGGGGTCTGTAGATGAGGGTGCCTCTGAGCGTCGTCTTTGGGTCGGCGTGTATCTGGAAGTGGAGGTGCTCCGCGGCGGAGAAGGTGTCGTTGGAGTCGGTCGTGATGCGGATGGTGTTCTTGTGTACGATGGCGATGCCTCCTCCCGTCTGGTTGATACGGTCCCTCCGGGTGACCTTGTATCCGTCTGGGATGGCGATGGCGATGTCGGGTGCAGAGGAGGCGTTCAGCCAGGTTTCCGTGAGGAAGGCGACGTCTGGTGAAGTTGCGTCCAGCAGGTTCCAGAGTTCGATGGCGTGTCTGTAGATGGAGCGGGCTTTGAGCAGGATGCACTTGAGGTGGGTCTTGCTGGTGCTTGGCTTGGCGGGTGCGGTGCAGGGTCGGAGGCAGGTGAACTTGCAGGCCTTGCAGGTGAAGGGTCCGTGGGTGCGTCTCGGGGTGGCTCGGTAGCAGGTGGGGTTCCGGCCGGAGTTGAGTGCGTTGAGGGTGGCGGCGTCGTAAGTCCGTCGTGTGGGCTGGCATCCTCGGGGGCCAGGGGTCCTGGCGCTGGGCGCGGTCCAGGCGTGGACGGGCGTAGGCGGGCTTGCCTTTGGCGCGCCTTTGGCACACAATCGGCGCGACCGCTGCGCGTACTCTGTCGTAAATGGAGAGTGGAGGGGGCGGAGCGAGGGAGGGGCAGCTGGGAGGCGGGAGCGGGGTGGTGAATGGGAAGGGAAGGGGAGAGGTCCTAAGCGAGAGGGGGGCGGGGCTGCAGGGGAGCAGCGGCGGGGAGCAGGGTGCGACCGTAGAAGGCGGGAAAAACGGCAGTTCAGGACTCACTCAAACAGAGTCACCACACGGGGGGGGGTAGGAAAAAATAACACGGGGGGAAAGTGGCACTAGTGGACACTAGTACAGCAGCACACTGGCGCGGAGAAACGGAGCAGAGAAAGGCACAGGGGATAGAAGCACAAGCAAAACTGGCACAGAGGAACAACCAGCGGAAGGCACAGGGGTCAAGCCTTCAGGAGCGGCGGCGAGCGGTGGGAGCAGGGAGACCGGGTGACTCAAGGAGGGGGCCACGCGACGGGTGGAGCGACCGTCTCTGACGATGTCAGGTCAGGTCACCGCTCACCGTCGCGTGGAGGCGCCTTGTGTCCAGTGGGAGGGAGGGGCAGCTGGGAGGCGGGAGCGGGGTGGCGAATGGGAAGGGAAGGGGAGAGGTCCTAAGCGAGAAGGGGGCGGGGCCGCAGGGGAGCAGGGAGCGGGGAGCGGGGTGCGACGGTAGAAGGCGGGAAAAACGGCGGGAAAAACGGCAGTTCAGGACTCACTCAAACAGAGTCACCACACCGGGGGGGGGGGAATAACACGGGGGGGGAAAGTGGCACTAGTGGATACTAGTACAGCAGCACACTGGCGCGGAGAAACTGAGCAGAGAAAGGCACAGGGGATAGAAGCACAAGCACAACTGGCACAGAGGAACAACCAGCGGAAGGCACAGGGGTCACGCCTTCAGGAGCGGCGGCGAGCGGTGGGAGCAGGGAGACCAGGTGACTCAAGGAGGGGCCACGCGGCGGGTGGAGCGACCGTCTCTGACGATGTCAGGACAGGGGGTCGCAGTTGCATGGCACTTACCTGGTGTGTCTTGTGTGGGTCGGGAGGAGTCAAGCTGTGTCACACCCACGCATGCCTGTGGATTAATTGTTTCCTCCACTCGGTCCTCCAGTGGTGTAATCGGTGGGACAGTGGGCTCCCCTCCACCTGTCGCCACACGCTCCCCCAGCCTCTCCACTATCCTCTCCTTTGACCTCCCTCTGAGGTCATACCAGCGTTTTTTAAGTTCGTCCACGGAGCGCTGGGTCACCCCCACAGAGTTAACTTTTGCGCGGATGCGCAACCATAGCCGCCTTTTGTCCGCCTCGGCCACCCTCCTCGAATCTTTGCCAAACAGGCGATTGTAGTCCTTGCAGACTCCTTCTATTATGTATTCTAGCTCTTGCTCCGAAAATTTTCTTTTTCTTTTCCTCCCACTAGCAGATCCAGCTGCAGCTTCCTCAGGCATGCTTGCCACTGGGGTGTCTCCTGCACAACTCCTGTAGGCACACTGGAGGGGACCTCTGATGGTGATGCTTCCTGTTCAGGCTCTCACTGCTGAATGTGGGTGGAACCTGCCTACTTCCTGGTTGTGATGTCATCACTGGGCTCAAGATGCGACTTCCCGTTTTTGCGATCTCGCACTTAGCGAGATCGCAATTTGCGATCTCGCTATTTGCGAAATCGCAATTTCTAAACGGATTTCGGCCGATTATGCGAATATTTACCGATTTTCGGCAATTCGCAATTGACGATTGCGGCCGATTGCGAATCGCTTTTTTTTCACTCAATTTTTCATGAATGCCAATCTGCGATTTCTTAATTGCGATTCGCTTTTTCTCGCAATTAAGGAATCGCAGATTGGGACATTGATGAATCTAGCTGAAAGTTCCCATTGACTTTGCATAGACTCTCGCGTGTTTGTAAAGACACTGCACGCGCCGCCTGTGGGCCTTCTGCTTCTAAACTAAGGTTCAGATAGTGTAGGCCCAGCGATTCCCTAGGCCCTAGGCCTTTCCTTTTTACGTGACGTGGTACTTATACCACTTTCTTAATATATGGTTTGCTTTGCCCCTAGGGCCTAACTGTAAATTGTGCAACTTAACGTATTCTGACTAAGTAACTTGTTATATGCTTTGGCCTCTGATCTCATAATGGGTTCAGAGGAGTGTGTTAGTGAATAAATACATATATATTTTATATATAGCCTGTGTGGTGTCCTTTTATTTGGTATTCAAAGGGTTACATATGGTAAAACAGCTGGCTTTACACGCCCTCAAGAGTCTTTTAGCCTAAGACTGTTCTGTCCACGCTACCACTAGGATAGCTGGTCTATAAGGTTGACTTACAACCATCACCATAAGGGTTGTTTGGACTGGTGCAAGGTGTTCACTAGAATAGTGAACATCATATACCAGGCCAACTTCTCACACTGAGCATGACCATCGATCCTCTACTCAGACTGCCCCTTCGGGAGGATCTTCTGTCGCAGCAACAGAGGACAGTTCTTCACCCAAACCTGTCCATCCAGCCTCAAGCTTCTTGCGTGGAGATTGAGCGGCAACAGTTGACAGCGTTTGACATTGCACCCGAGGTCTGTAATGTCATCTTGGCAGCCAGGCGGCCCTCCACTTAAATGGTATACGCCTGTAGATGGAACAAGTTTGTGGCATGGTGCACAGCGAAGGCTGGGGATCCTCTTTCTGCCCCTCTTTCAGAGGTTCTCTTGTATATACTTTCTTTGGCCCAGGAGGGCACTGCTCTGGGCACTGTTCAGGGCTATTTTGCAGCAATCTCTGCATTTCTTCTGCTGCCAGATCAGCCTTCTATATGCAAGTCCCCTATTGTAAATAGATTCTTTAAGGGCATTACTCATCTCTTTCCTCCATCTCCTTTCATAATGCCCCAATGGGACTTGAATCTTGTTCTAACCTATCTTATGTGTGCTCGCTTTGAACCCCTTTACAACTGTTGTCTCAGGCTCCTCACACTGAAAACTGCCTTCCTTGTTGCCAATCACCTCTGCTCTCAGGGTGAGTGAGCTTCAGGCTCTATCCTCCAAGCCCCCTTTCTTCTCTGTGCATACAGACAAAGTGGTGCTTAGGATGAGGCCCTTGTTACACCATTTCACATAGGATAAACAATCACTTTGCCCACCTTTTTTCCACCTGCGTACCCTTCCAAGTAGGAGGAGAGACTCCACCATCTGGACACTAAACGAGCAGTGTCCTACATGACCGCACAAAATATTTCCGGGTGGATGATCAGCTTCTCATTGGCTATGCAGGTGCCAAGAAAGGTCGGGCGCCCAAGAAAGGTCGGGCAGTTCTAAAGCGTACCATCTCTTGATGGGTTAGACACAAAAAAGCAACAGGTGACAATGCCCTTTGCGAATGCACATCTACCTGAAATGTAAATTGGAGAGTAATTTATTCAATAAACAGTGTGTTGTGGTGCTCTCAAGGTAACAATCATCCTGGCACCTAGGAGGAAACACAATCTAGAAAGAGACCTCTCTAAAGACATACATATAGATACACAAATACTGAGGCATACGAAAGCAGTCCATAGAGTATATGGGTCTAATGACCACAAAAGTCATCAGAGGTAGTCCATACCAAATTTTCGTTTCTTTTTATTTTCTGATTTCCTTCTTTTCATTGTGATGCAACAAGCTGGCAGCCGACACTGTTTTGTCCTATGGACTTTTAGAAGGTGAAAAAGAACGGAAGCATGAAAGGTGTGCCGGGAAATCATAAGCAGGAAGTCCTATCAAGTATTGGGCTCCATGTGATACCACTCACAAAAGAAATCTTGTAAAATGTATTTCTGCGACCGAGATATGTTCCTTTAGTTAGCACCGTCAATTGGCAAACAACGTAATAGAACTCTCTGTAACACTTCAAGGGCATTTGTCTAACCGACCAATATACAATGGAACACGACCTGTAGAAGGCCTTAATAAACCTGTATTAGTCCTGCTTGGAGTTCGGACTCCTCCCCAGCAAAACAGGTATTCCGATATTCTGATGGATACATCTACCTGTGGAGTCCTCACCTTATGACTATCCCCTGCGCCAGCATTCCTCGGAAACTTTTTCCTAGCTCTCCACGTCGAAAAGGTCATCACAATGCCTTGGCTCCGCAAGACGTCACTGGAGCCATAAGAGGACCACGTCGGGTGATGACGTCAGTTCCCTTTTTTCTGCTCTGTCGAAGCTAGTGGTTTTTCTGGGACTCTCCATACTTTTGACTTGATACTTGATACTTTGTATTTTTGATTGTATCTTTCTGTGTTTTGACATGTCTGCCCTGTGTAAGTCGGGCTTTAAGCCTTGTAAAGGGTCATATGTCGACCCTCATGAGGACTGTCTGTGGTGTTTGTAATCAGATCACGATGTTGAGGGCTGTTCTTGTGAGAAGTTGGCCTGATATATGATGCTCACTAATTCTAGTGATCACCTTGTATCAGTCCAAACAACCCTTATGGTGATTGGTTGTAAGTCAACCTTATAGACCAGGTATCCTAATGGTAGCATGGACAAAGCAGTCTTAGGCTAAACTCTTTTGGCATGTGAAGCCAGCTGTTTTACCACATATAACCCCTTGAATACCAGATGAAAGGACACCACACAGGTTAATATGAAAATAAACAATATATTTATTAATAACAAAACACCTCTGAACTCTTTATGAGATCAGAGGGCTAAGCACATGACAATCTCTTAGGAAAAATACGATAAGTTGCACAAAATGACAATGGTGCCCTAGGGGCACGGCAAACCATATACTAAGTAAATGGTATAAGGAAATCGATAGAAGGAATGGAGCTGTCCAGAGGCTGTAGGATCGCTGGGACTACGCTATCCTAACTTTAGGTAAGTAATAGGAGGCCCACGGGACGCAGGTGCAGAGTGTGAACTCACACGCGGGATGCGTAACAACGTCTATGGACAGTACAGTTCAGGAAAAAGGTGAGTACGGACAATCCTGACTAGTTAGGACTAAAACGACTGTGAATCTGGACACTAGGAGTCAATCTACCCTTGAGCACCGAAATGCTCTTTTTACCTCACCCACGGGCTGCGGGTGCATAGGTGCGAAGTCTTGTCGGGTTTCTGCGTTGAAGTCTATGGAGCCTGGAAGAAAAGATGCTGCAGGCGACCAGGAGGAAGATGTCCGGTGTGATCCAAGGGTGGATCAGGAATGCTGAAGACCTGAAAGCAGAGGGGACAATGTTCAAAGTCACTAGCCAGTGACTGGAGTGGAACCAGGAAGGAACTAGATGTCGTCGTCGCGATCAGGTGAAGAGTGGACGCTTGACTCTGCAGCCACGTGGACCAGGAGGTGTCTTCGACGACCAGGATGGAGGCACGATCTGTCCCACACAGGCTCTCGCTGTCGGCGGTGTCTGTTCCGGATTCGGCGTCAACAGGCCTTGGCAAAGGCAACCCAGGCGGTGAGTGGAAAAGGCATCTGGTGCGGACTAGGAGAGTCCGGGGTGCTCCTCTTTTGGAAGGGAGCAAGGGCCAGTCTGGAGCAACCAGACCAGCAGTGTAGTTTTCAAAGTTCGTCGTCTAGGAGGTCACTAGCCAGCCGGCAAGTGACCAGACAACGCATCGAGCAGCAAACAGGCAGAAGGGCCCCACGCAGATCTCGTGGAAGCTGGAGGGCTGATCTTCGGTGCAGGAGCTGCTCGGGGCTGTGGCTTCTCAATGCCCAAAGCACTTGGTCGAGTTTACCTCGGGAGTCGTGCTGGAAGCGAAGGGCAGCTTTCTCCAAGATGGCCGGTCCCACGTGTCTCGTCGCACCCACGGATCTCAGCTGTGCTGCAGATGTGAGTTGAGGTCGGAGAGGTCTGGGAATCTGGGTCTCGTCGGGCTCTGAAGTATGAATCCTCAAGGGAAGACGACAAAGTGAAGCCGCTGGATGCTTGATGGTGCCTGCAGTTGCAGGGTGGACACTCCTTGCCCACAAGGTAGATTCTTCAGTCTTCTGTGGAGCAGAACGTCGAAGTCCAGAGTTTCTTCTTGTAAAGTTGTTTAGGATAATCTAATTTGGAATGGGACCAGCTCCTACCTTTATTCTCCTAAAGGGGCCTGCACTAGCGACTAGGTCCCTCCCATGGGTGGGACCAGGAAGGGGGGTGGGTACACCCCCTATCCTTTGTCCGGTTTCGCACCAGAGCAGGGGCAGGGATGCCCCAGCAACTGGTTTGAGCCGGTGTATGCACAGGACACCTTTTGTGCCCCAGGCATGTCTCATTCCTTTCAGGCCTGTCCTACCCAATACACAAAATCCTGTCTGGGGTGGTGCTAGCACCTCCCAAGGCAGGAAACCCTTTGTCCGAGCCTCCCTCGCTGGAAGGACTCCCAGCAGCAGGAGGTCAGACTTGCGTCTGTGGTGGCAGCATCCAATTTGTGATGCCAAGGCTCGAGTTAACTTTAACCGGGGTTCACAGTTACATACATGTCGTGTCCCTCTAGAAGGGTGGAATGCTACCCCCGTCGCCAGAATTGGCGAGGGGGTAGTATTCCAATTCGTATGACACCTTACTCGACATGTTTTGATAATGCTATACCAAAGTTAGCATTCAACCGCGAGGATTATAATGCACTTAAGAGTATATGGTATTGCGTTATCATGGAACAGCTATTAGGACTTGGTTCCGCAAGCTGCAGAGGGGCTCAGCTCATGCCAGAGCACCATCTCCCATAATTCCAAGCACTCTGCCTTCAGGATCGATAAGGCCTGCCATAGGAGTGACTGATAGGAGTATATGTGTCCATTTTAAGGTTAGATATAGGTATACCATATCTACAGCAAAGGGTGATTACACCACCTTGCCCCAGCTGTCGTGCAGTCAGTTGTGTCTGTTTAGATATCCAGCCAGGGGTGGCATAATACATGCTTCAGCCCCTGGTAGGCCCTGGGTACACTTATGCCCTGGATACCTAAGGTACTCTGTACAGGGACTGATAAAGTGGCCCAGTACCAATTGGTAAATGCACCTAAGGTACATGGTTGTCAATTTAGAGAGAACAGCTAGGCTGTGGGTCTGATTAGCAGGCCCACAGCCAGGGAAAGTCGTAAACCAGTGAAGCAAAAAGCAAAAATCTGGGGTGACCATAGGATTGCAGACCCCACTCTCCTACAGTTCTTCCTGCAGAAAGATGAACCTGAAGGCTCTGAAGGAACGGGAAGCAAAGTTGTGTATGGCTAAGGTGAGAAAAGAAAAAAGGGGTCGAAAGTCATCAAAGTCAAGGTCGTCGACTTCGCATGACTCCAAGAGGAAGCATAAGAAGAAGAAGAGGCATGGATCTCGGCCCGTTCGTAGAAGGCTGTGGTTTCAAGGTCAACTTCACTAGCACCTCGGCGTCGAGAAAAGGACTTTGTCTCTCCTTCTCCTTCAGTGTCTCCTCGAGTGACTCCGGTTCATTCTCCATCTTACAAGGGGACTACTGCGCAGTCACAGACGCTGAGATTTTCACCGACTCCGGAAGGTTTGTCAAATCCAGCTGATGCTGAGGTTCCTTTGGCTCCTGTGGGTCTGCCTGTGGCCACTTTGACTCTGACTCTGGAGGTGCCTTGTTTGGATCTCAAACCGGCTCAATACACACATTTTCCAGCACCAGGTTTGTATCCATCGTAGTTTTTTAAATGCGATGAATAGCTTGTTTGCCAGGGCCTTGTACCCCACTGGTGCACCTTAGGGTCCCATTGGTCCTATGGTAATTAAATTGGGGGTGCCCCACCAGTATCCTCAGGCCCCCTTTGTGCCATTCATGCCAACGACGCCGTCCTGGCAGTTTCCGGCTCCGAGGATGTCAACACCATATGTGCAGTCCCCGGCTCCATCCTGTGAATCTTCTCGAATTTGATCGGCGCCAGTTACTACTGTGGATCCTCCTTCGACGCAGCTCCCGAAGCCATCGACGCCACGTGTGGCACCGTCGACGCCGCAACCGAAGATGCGCTCGAGGAGAGAACCACAGAGGTTGATAGAGGAGGAGCAGTACCAGGCTGAAGAAATGGAGGAAGGTGAAGTTTATGATACAGAGAATATGTTTGAGGGTTTGTGTGAGGCAAGTGGACTTCGCTTCACAGAGGGCTTTCCCCTCGAAAGAAGTTGCACCCTATCATACAGTGATAAGGAAGGCTGTGGAGCTTTTGGATCTTCAACTTCCTTTGACTGAGTATAAACCTAATTTGCTTACAGAGGTGCTTCATTCTTTGTCCTCTATGATTGAACCTCACTCTCTTGCCATACAATGATGCCTTGACTGAACCAATCTTTGGTGTGTGGCGCAACCCTCTTTCTGCTCCTGCAGTTTCAAGGTCGGTTTCCTGAAGGTATAGGCCTGCTCCAGGGGATCCGGTGTCCCTTTCATCTCATTCTTCTCCTGAGAGTTTGGTGGTGCAAGCTTCTTGTTCCAAGCAGTCCACAGGTGCTTTTTCGCAGGCTCCTGCTGACAGGGATTCCAAGAAGTTGTAACAGTCTGCAAAAAAGGTCTTCTCATCAGCTGGTATGGCTTTGAAATCCACCAATGCTACCTCTTTGTTGGGTAGATACATTCATTCCCTTATGGACTCTACCAAACAACTTCTTCCAAAATTGTCTGAGGAAGATAAGGGAAATTTCAGTGAGGTGCTGGCAGACTCACAGGCTGCGGTTCGCCAAGTCATCCAGTCTGGCCCAGACACAGTGGATTCGGTTGCCAGGGTGATGGGTTATTCAATTGCCATGAGAAAACATGCTTGGCTAAGGTCTTCTGTGTTCTCTCCTGATGTACAGGCTGCCCTTCTCAATCTACCTTTTGATGGTCTAGACTTTTTGGAACGAAAGCTGATTCTGCTCTGCAAAGATTTAAAGACAGTAAGGTCACAGCAAAGTCCTTGGGTCTGCAGACTCAGGCAAAGAGTTATGGCTTTAGAAGATACTTTGGCTTCGGGAAGTCTTCCTTTCGTGGTTTGACAGCCACAGCAGCAGTAACAGCAACAAAACTCCTTGTACAAGTCCTATAGGGGTAAAGGCAGAGTTCGCCTTCGTGGAGCGGGACGTCAGCCTTCTTCCTCCTCCTCCTCCTCTACCTCCCCAACCCCTCCTGGTAATGCAGGAAAGCAGCCCTAGATCCACCATCCTGGATCATGCAGGTCCTGTGGGAGGTTGGCTTACCCATTTTCTACAGGATTGAAAATTGGTCACTTCGGACCTTTGGGTTTTAGATCTGGTAGAAAATGGGTACGCCCTTCCCTTCAGGGAATTCCCTCCTCCTTACCCTCCTTGCCAAGGATTTTGCACAGAGGATCATTTACTTCTGTAGTAGGGGATCTCTGTGTATAGTCATAATCTAGTGAATAATCCCGCCCATGTGCGAGGACCCCGGCAATCAAAAATAATCTCTTAAATTGTCAGAAAATTGCAGAACTGCACAGACACTTAAGAGAGAATTTAAAGACAAATAATGCAGCCTATATCCACAGGCTACACTGTCCAGTACTTCAACTAGAAATTCCACCAAAACAACCCACAAACAGCACAGCCTGCCCAGTTTCTCCCATAGAGAAACTTGCCTCTACCAGTAAAAGCCTCTGGAATGATAGAGAGGAAGGCATGGACAGACAAGCCCCATAGGCTGCCATTATGTGGCTTAAATAGGATACTGTGCCTTTAAGAGAACTTTCCAGAACTTCTCCCAGTATCCCAGAATGCACAGCAGGCCCCTCTTACTTTCAGTTCTTTTTTCCGGCTCCTGCTAACAGGACCCTGGTGCATTGAGCTCTCCCTTTTTCAAGGATTTATTGGATTTTTGTGCACTTTTGGCTTTAAAAGTGTTTTCAGTGTGTACTTGGTGTTTCCCTTTACTTCTGTGTATTTGTTCAGGCTTTTTAAGGCTCTAAAAGTCCTGCTCTCTTCGACAAGTGCCCAGCATGTGGAAGGAAGAAGGCCAAGACTGATCCACACGACGTCTGCATACTATGACTCCCTGAAGCACATGTCCCTGAAGATTGTGACATCTGCCAGACCTTTTCTACAAGGACCCTGAGGGACAGGCTGAAGATTAGGCTTCAAGGCCTGTAGGAGAGGCGACTGCAGGCTGCAGGTGGGTCTGGGCAGGCTGGGAAGGCTCCCTCTGCCCCTGCTGAGCCCTCTGGGGGGTTCCTCAGAGGCAGGAAGCCCAGCAAATGGTCCCGGTCTCCGTCGACGTCGATCGCATCGATGGCGACGTCGAGAGGGATGACGACGGTGTGTTCCCCTTATCCCCGGGGCTCCGGGTCGAGACAGCGTGGAGGATCGACGTCGAGAGGCCTGGGTAGGCCGCCGTCGAAATCACCGCCGACGGCATCTTTGTCGTCGTCGACGTCAGCGTCGAGCCATCGACGCCGAAGAAGGACCGACAGGCACCGGCGCTCGCCGTCAAAGCGACGTCGCCGTCGAGCAGACGGTCGCCGTCGAGGGGATCCTCGACGTCGAGGACCGCGAGAAAACGGTCGACGCTCGTCGTCGAGGACTGACCGTTCGTCGTCGAGGTGGCGACGGTCGATGTCGAGGAAGAAGCACTCGACGTCGAGGAGACGGCGTTCGACGCCGGAGTCGCGGGGTCGACGTTCGACGCCTGATAAATGACGCTCGATGTCGAGCAGAAGGAGATCGGCGTCTCCGAGGCTTTCCGCCTCCCCTAAGCGGCGCAGAAGGAGTTCTGGCGCAAATAGTCACGTTGGGTCTTGTGAAGGACGCCGGAGGCGTCGCTCACATTCTGGAGGGTCTGGGTCGCAGTCTCCTCCCCCGAAGAAGTCACCGGGCTCTGTGTACTCGGTGGTTTATACACCACCTCGGCCTACAACTCCTCCTCCTCTACCTAAGGAGGATCCTCCCACCAACCCGCCGCTTCCTCCACTGCCTCCACTTCCTCCTGCGGGGCAACCTCTGCCACCGGTCCCACATCATGAGCCCGCTCCTCGGCCGGAGATACCTCCTGTCCTACCACCGAGATCGGTGTCACTGCCTCCGCTCCCTACACCGCCTAAGGGGACTCCGAAACCTAAACCCCAGGATAGGCCACGGAAGACGCCTCCACGGAAACCTGTGGAGCGCCCACGTACTGGGAGATCGCGCTCCCGTTCTAGGAGGAGGGAACAATCGCGCAACAGGTCGTCCACACGGTCGAGACGGCACCACAGGAGGCACAGGTCTCGTTCCCGGACAAGGTCTTCAGGGACCAGGGACTATTCTCCGACCTTGTCGGATTCACCGGAAACAAGGGTTTCACCAATTGATGATCTGGTGTCTTTCCAGGACGTACTTTTACGAGGTGCATCGAAGTTGGGCATTTCATTGACGGTGCCCACGCCCACGACATCGGTGATCTTCGGGACGCTGCACCAGAAACATCTGTCTCGGCCGCTACTACCACTGATACCGGGCCTGGAAGATCCGGCCATGGACCTTTTTCTCACCCCGGCGGTGACTAAGGCGGCCCCCTCGAGACTGCAGAAAAAATACCGGGCTCCTGACTCGGATCCGGCTTTTCTAAGGGTGGAACCCCCTCCAGATTCTGTGATTGTGACGGCAGCTCGTAAACAGCATGCCACCACTCCATCCTCCACAGTTCCGCCCGATAAGGAATCTAGGGGGCTGGATTCGTCTGTGAGAAAGGTTTGTGGGACGTCGGCAACTTCCATGAAGGCCGCGAGTGCCACGGCCTTGTTGGGGCGGTATGACCGAGCCCTCTGGGAATCCCTACAACAGTTTGTGGAACATCTGCCGCGTGACAAGCGAGAAGATTTCCAAGAGGTGTTGAATGAGGGGATGTTGGTGGCGAATCAGGTTATCAGTGCCGACTCTTCCCTGCTGGCGGCGCATGGTTTCTGCCATGGGATTAACCAACGAAGACACGCCTGGCTCCGCCTCACTTCACTGAAACTGGACGCACAATAAAGGGTTGCCAATCTACCATTCTCTGGCGAAACCCTGTTCGGAAAACATGCGGATGATGGAATGGCCCGCATGAAGGCGGAGGCCGAACCGCTCACGGCGGTAGGTTTGGAAAAACCCAAGGAGACCAAGAAGGCGTACCGCCCGTTCCAGCGACAGTTCGGTGGCCAAGGCAGAGGGCGTGGCCAGTCTTCAGGACAACAGCAGCAACAACAACAGCAGCAGTTCAGAAGACCGTTCCAGAAGCGCCAGAAAGGCAGAGGCGGCCACCAGTCGGCAACAGCGACTAAAGGCCAGGCCGGGTCTAGGCCCTGAGCGCTTACTTCCCCTGCATCCGTTACCCACTCCGGTGGGGGAAGAGTTCAATTTTTTCTGGCAGAGTGGAGAAACATTACTCAGGACAAGTGGGTGCTGAATATTGTTTGCAATGGATACAGTCTTCGGTTCACCAGCCCTCCTCCATCAATCCCTCCGGTCAGCTCGCAGTTTCAGCTGCACGAGCTCCAGGCGGAGGCCGATATCCTGTTAAGGAAAAGGGCGATAGAAGACGTACCTCGGTCTCAAAGAGGAAGAGGTCTGTACTCCCGGTTCTTTCTGGTTCGCAAAAAGGACAAGAACGAGTTCAGGCCCATTCTGGATTTGCGACAAGCAGACAAGTGGATTCGCAGAGAAAAGGTTTGCATGCTGTCGTTGCATCAGATTTATCCTCAGCTGCAACGGGGAGACTGGCTGTGTGCCATAGATCTACAGGATGCATACTTCCATGTGCCCATTGCACACAAACACAGGAAGTTCCTGCGATTCCAAGTCGGCGCCAATCATTATCAATACACAGTACTGCCATTCGGACTGAAGTCTGCGCCGAGAACATTCTCAAAGTGCATGGCGGTGGTAGCGGCACACCTGAGAAAGAACAAGGTGTTTGTCTACCCGTACCTGGACGATTGGTTGATCAAGGCCTCCTCCTTCTCGGAAGCGCAAGCACACTTCCAGAAGACGTGCGTTCTACTGAACAAGCTGGGGTTGCACATCAACATGTCCAAGTCAGTCTTGACTCCGGGCCAGTGCATACAGTACTTGGGAGCCTCCATCAATACGCTGTCAGCAAGCGTGTCTCCTTCGGAGGAGCGACGAATATCACTGCTTCGGAAGGCTCAGGCTCTTATGACCACTCCATCTACAACAGTGAGGACGGTGTCTTCTCTACTGGGATCGATGTCCTTGTGTATCTTCCTAACGCCTCATGCATGGCTGCACATGAGACCGTTGCAAGAGTGCTTGGAGGACCAGTGGGATCAGAGGAAAGGATCTTGGGACGACAAGTACGACTGTCTCTGCATGCTCTTCAGTCTCTGAAGTGGTGGTGTTCGGCGGAGAATCTCCTGAGAGGGATTCCTTTCCACAAGGACATTCCCACGCAGACTATAGTGACGGATGCGTCTCTCCAAGGTTGGGGGGCACACTCCGGGGACTTACAGATTCAGGGGACGTGGTCACAGACGGAGTCCACGTACCACATCAATTTCCTGGAACTCAGAGCTGTTCACTTGGCGCTGAAGGCCTTTCTTCCGTCCTTCCAGACCAACTCTCTGCTTGTACAGACGGACAATACGACCACGATGTATTTCCTCAACAAGCAGGGGGGCTCGAGATCGCGCACCCTATCGCAGGAGGCGCAGGCGATCTGGCACTGGCTTCTGGCCAGAGGACTGACGATAACGGCTACCCATCTACCAGGTGTGCAGAATGTTCAGGCAGATGCACTGAGCAGACTGATTCAGGAAAACCACGACTGGGTCATAAACGACGAAGTACTATGAGAAATCTTCGCAAGTTGGGGGACTCCAGACGTAGATCTGTTCGCCACCGCCGAAAACAGCAAATACCGAGACTTCGCCTCCAGGTACTACCAGCTGGGGACGCTGGGGAATGCGTTATGGATCAACTGGTCGAACAGCTTTCTGTACGCTTTTCCACCCATTCCCCTGATTCCGACGGTTCTCATCAAGCTGTCCCAGTCCAGGGTGCGGATGATACTGATTGCCCCGGAATGGCCCAGACAGTGGTGGTTCACGGACCTGCTTCACCGGTCTCTCCTTCCTCACATGCGGCTGCCGTGCAGGCCGGACCTTCTCACGAAGTTCGGCGGGCAGATGTTGCACCCCAACCTCTCGTCTTTGAGTTTAGCGGCATGGCTCCTGAGATAGTGCAATATGGCCATTTGAATCTCCCTGCAGATTGTATGGACATACTGAAGGAAGCTAAGAGACCTTCCACTAGGACTTCTTATGCGTACAAGTGCAAGAGATTTTGTATCTGGTGCAAGTCCAAGAACTATGATCCGACGACATGTAAGGAAGATGTCATCCTTCCTTATCTTCATTTGGCGCAGTCTGGCCTTAATGTCCATTCCATTAAGGTTCATCTTGCTGCATTGACTGCCTACAGGAAATGCCCTTCACAGACTTCCTTTTTCCAGATCCCCGTGATTAAAGATTTTCTGGAAGGCTTGAAGAAAGTGTTCCCTCTTGTCAGGCTTCCTTCACCTTCATGGGAATTGAATGTGGTGCTGTCTAGATTGATGAAGGAGCCTTTTGAACCTATTCATAAGGCTTTGTTGCAGCACCTGTCCTGGAAGGCGGCGTTCCTCGTGGCCATTACATCGGCCCGCAGGGTGAGTGAAATTCAGGCGTTGTGTTGCCAAGAACCTTATACTGTATTTCATGCGCTAAGGTTGTTATGCGTACTCACCCTAAATTTCTTCCCAAGGTTATTTCTGATTTTCATGTCAACCAGACCATAACTTTGCCTAAGTTTTTTCAGAATCCTTCATCTCCAGCGGAAAGGTCGTTGCATTCCCTGGATGTTAGGAGGGTTTTGAAATTTTATCTGGATAAAACCAAAGATATTTGTAGGTCAGACCAATTGTTTATCAATTATGGATCGGTCAGGACGGGTCTTGCGACCTCTAAGCAGTCTATCTCTAGGTGGATTGTGTCCTGCATACAATTGTGTTAACAAAAAGCTAATAAGACCTTAGGGGGTAAACCTAAGGCTCATTCCACCAGGGGCAAAGCTGCCACGACAGCTCTGCTCCGTAATGTTCCAATTGCAGAAATCTGCAAGGCGGCCACTTGGAAGTCGGTCCATACCTTTGCTAAGCATTACTGCCGGGACACTGATGCCAGGGCAGACGCTCAGGTTGGGCAGGCTTCGCTGCGAAATCTGTTCGCACAATAGTGGTGTTATTTCTCTTTTCTCCACCGCCGCTTTGGTGTGGGGATGGGCTTGCCATTCTATTCACTAGATTATGACTATACACAGAGATCCCCTACTACAGAAGGAGTAGTTTCTGTCCTGTAACTCCAGTTCTGTAGTAGGGGTATCTCTGTTATAGTCATAAGCGCCCTCCCGCCTCCCCGGTGGAGAGAGATGTTCATGAAAGGAATGCTACAGGTCTGGCGTGTTACGCCTTCAAAAAGAACTGAAAGTAAGAGGGGCCTGCTGTGCATTCTGGGATACTGGGAGAAGTTCTGGAAAGTTCTCTTAAAGGCACAGTATCCTATTTAAGCCACATAATGGCAGCCTATGGGGCTTGTCTGTCCATGCCTTCCTCTCTATCATTCCAGAGGCTTTTACTGGTAGAGGCAAGTTTCTCTATGGGAGAAACTGGGCAGGCTGTGCTGTTTGTGGGTTGTTTTGGTGGAATTTCTAGTTGAAGTACTGGACAGTGTAGCCTGTGGATATAGGCTGCATTATTTGTCTTTAAATTCTCTCTTAAGTGTCTTTGCAGTTCTGCAATTTTCTGACAACTTAAGAGATTATTTTTGATTGCGGGGTCCTCGCACATATTCACTAGATTATGACTATAACAGAGATACCCCTACTACAGAACTGGAGTTACAGGAAAAAAACTACTCCTCCTTCAGAAGGAGGTTCTTGTCCTGTTACAAAAAGGTGTATAGAGGTGGTTCCGGAGCTGGAAAGGAGTCAAGGTCGCTACTCCCGGTATTTCCTGGTTCCCAAGATGGTTAGAGCGGCAGACCCTGATGCCGAAGTCTGGCCCGGGACCAGGGTTCAATTCCCGCCTCGGCAGGTCTTGGGCTCAATTTCCTTGGACCTGATAATTCTCGCCTCGGTGCCTATTCTGATCATGGGTCCCACTCTGCAACTCTGGGAAATAGCTTGCTTAATCTCCACAATGGCCCCAACATCGCTAGGATGCCTAGCTTCACCTTGGGGGTGCCCAGGAGTAGACACTTCACAGGGAAAAGCCAGGAAGGGTTCCTCAGCAGTATTCGTACAAGCGCCGAGATGCCTCCGGGTAGTCGTGCGCTATACAAGTACCTCTACATAACATCAGAATCTTAAATCTGTTTCTCAAGCAGTAGAGATTCAAGATGTTCACCCTAGTACAGGTTCTTCAGGCGCTGCAACAAGAGGACTGGATGGTGTTGATCCACTTGCAGAATGCGTATTTTCACATCCCAATCCTGAAGTCGCACAAGAAGTATCTCCTGTTTACTGTTGGTTCACAACACTACCAGTTTACTGTCCTCCCGTTTAGTCTTATTACTGCACCTCGAGTCTTCAGCAAGATGATGGCAGTGGTGGCTTCCCATCTCAGGAGGTCGGCGATCCTGGTTTTTCCCTACCTGGGCGACTGGCTGCTAAAAGCAGAGTCTCCAGAGATGGTGCGTCGTCATCTGCAGGTGACAACCCAGCTGTTGTACAAATTGGGTTTTCCGATAAATGTGCCCAAGTTTTACCTGGTGCCCTCTCTGCGTAACCTGTTCATGGGGGCAGTACTGGATACCACTGTGTGTCGAGCTTTCCCACCTCCGCAAAAGATTCACGACATTCAGGAAAGGATTCCCTTGTTTCACACTGGAGCGGTTGTTCCAGTTCTGAAGGTCCTTCGCCTGCTCGGTCTGTTAGCTTCCTCCATTCTGTTGGTCAACCATTCACACTGGCACATGAGGGCGCTCCAGTGGTATCAGCACAACGGAGATCTCAGGGAGTCAGTCAGGATCTCCAGAGAAGCTGCAGCGGATCTGTCTTGGTGGAGCGTGGAGGGCAATCTGTCTCAAGGAAAGCCCTTCCACCTTCCTTTATCGGTGGCCACAGTGATAACAGATGCCTCTACCCTAGGGTGGGGTGCTCATCTGGGGGATCTGGAACTCAAGGGTCTTTGGTCTCTGGAGGAAGGATTGTTTCATATCAATCTTCTGGAATTGCGGGCGATACGTTTGGCGCTCAAGGCCTTTTCCCTTCGCGGTTAGTCGGTTCAAGTCCTTACGGACAACACTGCAGCGATGTGGTACGTCAGCAAGCAGGTAGGAGTAGCGTACCGTCTTTGCAGAGAGGCTTTGCGGCTCTGGTCCTGGGCTCAGGACCATCGGATTTGCTTGATGGCAAATTATCTGGCCGGGGTGCTGAACGTGCGTGCGGACAGTCTCAGTCAGCAGTTCTCCGCCGACCACGAGTGGAGGCTTCATCCAGAGGTAGTTCAATTCATCTTCCAGATGTGGGAAACTCCTCAGGTGGACCTGTTTGCCACTCTCGAGAACGCGCACTGCCCGTCATTCTGCAGTATCCAGTTTCCGAGTCAGAGGGCGTTGGGGGTTGAGTTGGAGCTCACAACTCCTTTATGCATTTCCTCCCAATACCCTTGATTCCTCGGGTTCTGAGGAAGATTCGCCAAGAACGGGCCCAAGTTATATTGATCGCCCCGGATTGGCAAAGTAGGGTGTGGTACACAGACCTCCTTCACCTTTCATCACACCTTCCGCTCCGTCTCCCTCTCAGGGTAGACCTCTTCTCGAAGTCAGAGGGACAGGTTCTACACCCCCGCCTCCAGAGCCTGCACCTTCATGCCCGGAGATTGAATGGGGCAACCTGTATTCCTTCTCTCTCCCGCCTGTCGTGGTGGATGTTATATTATCGGCCAGGGACACTCCACAAAGTCTATCTATTCCTACAGGTGGTCAAAATTTGTTAAATGGTGTGGAGAGAAGTCTATTGATCCCTTAAAAGCTCATCTTTCTGATGTTCTTTGTTTTTTGCTGCATTTGGCCCAGCAGGGTTATGCTGTGGCTACTGTTAAAGGATATTTGTCTGCTTTATTGGCATTTCTTTGTTTGCCTGATCAGCCATCCCTTTTTAAATCTCCGATTGTTTTAAGGTTTATTAAGGGGCTTACTAATATGTTTCCGCTCACTCCCTTCATTATGCCCCAGTGGGATTTGAATCTAGTTTTAACCTTCTTAATGGGATCCCCTTTTGAACCTATGCATTATTGTCCTTTGAGACTGCTGTCATTCAAAACAGTCTTCCTTGCTGCTGTCACCTCGGCCAGGAGGGTGAGTGAACTTCAGGCTTTGAGTTCAAAGCCTCCACTTCTGACTATTCATACTGAAAGATTGGTTCTCAGGACCAGGACTGCTTTTCTGCCTAAGGTGGTGACTCCCTTCCATCTAGGGCAGTCCATTACCTTCCCTACTTTCTATCCTCCCCTCACCCTTCCAAGGAGGAGGAGAGGCTTCACCGCTTGGATCCTAAGAGGGCGATTAGTTTCTATCTAGATAGAACGAAGGACTTGAGACAGGACAATCAGTTCTTTGTAGGCTACGTTGGACGCATGAAGGGCACAAGCTCACTTTATCCAGGTGGATCATCTTGTGCATCAAGATCTGCCATGCTCCGGCTGGTAAGGAGCCTCCTGATCCCATTAGAGCTCATTCCACCAGGGCTAAATCATCTACTTCTGCCTTGTCCATGGGTGTTCATGTGTTGGACATCTGTAAGGCCGCAACTTGGGCCTCCCTCCACTCTTTCGCAAAGCATTACTGCTTAGATTCCAAAGTGAGGAGGGACGGCCATTTTGCACGTTCTGTTTTGCAAGACTTTTTGGTATAGAAAGGTGGACACCCTCCCCTGGGGGTTGGACTGCTGTGGGAGTCTATTCATAAGGTGAGGAATCCACAGGCAGATGTATCCATCAGAAGAACAAGTTACTTACCTTCGGTAATGCATTTTCTTGTGGCTATAGTATCTGCCTGTGGATTCCTCACTGACCCACCCTCCTCCCCGTTGTCCACCCTTTTATACCTCAAAAGAGGTATTGGTTAATATGGTTGTTTCATATTGTCATTGTTTATTGCCTCTGTTTGCCATTGTGTAGGCTTACAGGAAATGTTAGCTTTCTTTTGCTCTCCTATTTCACTTTACACTGTGTGTATTTGTGTGAATTGTGTGCTATGTATGCAATATCTCTATGGTCGGTCCACCCGTTCGCTTCGGAGGCACGGAAAAAATGGGTGGAACTGACATCATCACGCAGACGTGGTCCTCTTGTGGCTCCAGTGACGTCATGCAGAGCCGCGTGTGGAGCCGGCATGGAGTGCTAGGAAAAGGTTTTCACGGAAGGCTGGCGCAGGGGATATTCATAAGGTGAGGAATCGACAGGCAGATACTGTATCTACCAGAAAAAGCATTACCAAAGGTAAGTAACTAGTTTCTTCTTGTTCGTACTGCAAGAATGTTTATGTTTTAATGTAGAATCAAATTTGTAGTCTACATCTGTTGTAGTGAGAGAATTTGCAAATTGGATCCATCGCGAACGCAGTGCTTTTGTGTTTGGAACGCTTGCTTTGGTAACAGCCTATAAGGTTGGTACAGGAGTCACAACAATTATTAGTTTCCCCTGAGCAAGTGCTCTTTCTCTCACTACAGTAGTCTGTACTGCTGTTAGTATTTTCTCAGTTGATGCAAAATGCATTTCAGCGTTTGCGTACAAATGCGATTTGTGTGCAAGGGGTACAGTTTCGCCTTCATTGAAGGTGAGGTATGTGTACCCAGATTGACCCACTATTACACGGATCACCAAATTTGTGGTGTTTACACGTGTGTAAAAGTGTTTGGAATCTATCATTTCAGCTTGTAAGGAACAGAGAATTACTATGTGTTTCTATACTGCAAAATCAGGTCTTATTAAGCCGTAGAAAGGTTTTACTTTTTCTGCGTAATCCAAAATGTATGTTCTGCTAAAATTTAGGAATTCTAAAATGGGCTGTAGACTTTTCAGAGTCTTTGGAGGTTGGAGCAGCGCACATTTTTCAAAAAGATTAGCTGCTAGGCTTTTCCCTTCACTTGAGAGCTCATATTCTAAAAATAGGACATTGAGGTGGGACATTTTTGATTTTTTAAAGTTAAAATTGTAGCCCTCAGTGGCGAATCCCAGAATTATGTTGTTCACCCTGCATAAATGATCCAATAGTTCATCATCCATTAGATAAATATCCACATAGGACAATGCCTCTTCATCAAAATTTTGAAGTAAGTCTGATATTCTTGCTGAGAACAACCTGGGACTATTCTCATACCCTTGGGGCAATCTACAGAATTGACGTTAAGAGCCGAGGGCCAAAAATGCTGTCAAATAGCCGCTTTCAGGCGCTATATTTTGACAGAAGAATCCATTTGAGATATCTAATGTTGTTTTATATATCTTCCGCACAATGTTACTCATTAATGTGCCATTGTGTGCATTTTGTACTGCATATGTTTTTGTGCATGTGTTCAAATGCCTGTAGTCTAAAACTAGACAGTATGAATTGTGGGGTTTCATTACTTCAAACAAAGGATTATTCATGGAAGAGGTGCAATTCTCGATTACACATTGGTATTCAAGTTGATCTAGGATCTCCCTGACCAGTTTTTTTGTGTCATGTTGTATTGGGTACTGCATTTGTGGAGTTGGAGTAGTTTCAAATGGGATTTAATGGTGAGGTGACTTAGCATCCCACCCTACATGATTGCGGTATAATGCAGGAGTTGTTGCTACCGCCTACTCCTGCGCGTAGAAATGTTTTAATGATTCTGGAATGAGATCGGAGAAAGCAGATAAAATTACGGTTTCTTCTTTTGGGCAGTCCCTAATGACCTCAGGTGGCCAAACCTTTGTTTGCAGCCAAAAGGATATCATATCCATATGTCAGGTTCTCCCAGAAGATATCTTTCACTTTCCTTGGTTTTTCCCCCTCCATATGGAGTGTTATTTGATGTAGCTGATGTGGGACGCTTACCCTTGTATGAGGTGTTTCCACCGTGATATGATCATTCAACGCTGCTGTTGAGGAAACCCACCCAGTGATTGTGATGCATTCTGTTTGTTTTTTTATTATTTATTATCCCATTTCTTTTTTAGAAGAATCTGGTGCTTGCTTTGAGTTGTCCTTTTCAGGATTACCCATTAACTGTGGTTTCACAGGACTAGTTTCCAATTTATCTCTACCCAGCAAAGCATACGTCTCTTTATTTAATTCCAGCTCCTGTTGTGCTGGAGTGCATTTCCTCAAGTGTTGGCGTATAAGCATCACTACTACCTCCCCTTTTATGTTTGCTAACATAATTGTGGATACTTGGGAAAAATTGCCAGGTTCTGCCCCATAATGGTTCTGTATTTGTTTCAATACTTTTGGTATGACTGCTATTGAGGGGTCTCATGAGTTCTGGTATAAATGGCAGCGAAAACTGTACCCCAAGTGGTACAATCCTCTATCGGGGGAGCTATCCCCATTGGCAAGCAGATTGTCAGTATTCTGTGTGTGGAAACACTTCCTCAAGCTGCACTTTTTTCTGTGCTATCCCGAATGGCATTTGCTCACGTATAGTGGGCATTTTTCCCATAATCACGTTCAGCATTTGTGGGGTGATTTTTGTTGCCGTCTGTTAGATTTGAGGGTCTCTAGTTGGCACAGGTAGGTACTTGTGCCAAATAGGGACCCTTGTCTCTAGTCAGGGTAAGTGGGTACACTCCTAAAATAACCCCTGCTCACCCCCTTGGTAGCTTGGCACAAGCAGACATGCTTATCTCAGAGGCAGTGTGTAAAACATTTGTGACCACATACAGTAATCAAGTGACAACACTACAGATGGACACCACACAGGTTTAATATAAAAAAAAGTATTCTTTATATAGACTTAACAAAAGACCACAAACAACAAAAATCCACAATACTGTACTTAAAATTGTAGTTTTAGCTTAGTTCTGTTCAGTTCTTACAATGCAACACTTTAAGTCAATGTTCCTTACGATGCGTGCCGCTTCCACAACAAAAGTGTTGCAGCGATGGAAATACGGCAAAGTTCTGGTGCAGAGAAATAAAGATGTGAAGATCTTCCAGATGCGGAACGCTTCTCCGATGTTGCGAGAAGTCGAGACTCGATGTGTCAACTGCAGCGGCGACACCCTTGTTCAGAGATGCGACGACAGCGGCTTTGGCGGCGACACTCTTCTCCCTCGATGCGAGACGCTTCCGCTCGATGCGACAGCTGCAGTGGCTACACCTTTGTTCAGAGATGCGACGACAGTGGCTCCCACAGCGGTACGCTTCTCCTTGGATGCGGGGCGCTTTTCTTGATGCGGTGCAATGCGTCAGCTACAGCGGCGACATCCTTGTTCAGAAATGTGGCGGCAGTGGCTGTGACAGCGACACGCTTCTTCGGGGCGAGACGCTTCTCTCGATGCGGTGCAATGCGTCAGCTACAGCGGCAACATCCTTGTTCAGAAATGAAGCGGCTGCGATGGCGACACACTTCTTCAGTGCAAGACGCTTCTCTCAATGCGGTGTAATGCATCAGCTACAGCGGCGACACCCTTGTTCAGAGATGCAACGGCAGAGGTTTCGACAGCGACACGCTTCTTCCTCTTGAGTCGCGCTTCCAGCTCCTTGCGCCATGCAGTCCCCCAGAAGGCCCAAAAACAGCAGCAGGCACTTCCCAAGGAACTCTGGGGAGCTGGGGGTTAAAGTCTGTTGTCCCTGAGACTTCAGCAGGAGGCAAGCTCTGTTCCAAGCCCTTGGAGATCCTTACAAGTTGATGAAAGTACACAAAGTCCCTTTCTCCTTTCTTTGGCAGTCGGGCAACCACTGCAGGCCAATCCCCAAAGGCAGCACTTCAGCTTAGGGATAGTCTCTCCTCAGTTTCTTCTGGTTCCACTCCTCAGCAAAGGTTTCTTCTTGTTGTCCAAAAGTGATCTAATTTCTTGGGATCAGTGTTCCAATATTTATATCCCAAAATCCTTTGTCCTCTGAAGGCAGAGGGCCTTTGCCCAATCCAAACCAGTTCTGGAGCACTCTGTTGACCAGACTTCTTTCCTTTCACTGTGCAGGGCAGAAACATCAGACGCCCCACAGGAGGTGGAGCCAGCATTGTGGAGGGAAGGCACAGCCCTGGAGCACTCTGTTGACATGATTCCTTCTCTCCTTTCACAGTGTAGGGCAGAGACATCAGACACACCACAGGGGGTGGAGCCAGCACCGTTGGGGGCAGGCACAGTCCTATTCAGGGCCCAACTCCTTCCTCCCATCTAGATGCAGATCTCTCTATTCACCACTGGGCGAACTCACTCTGTCTCCTGGAATCCCCCAGCCCGGTCACTCAAACTCCAGACAAGGAATACACAACCTAGCAGAGGCAGGCTTGGATAGTTAGACAAGAAAGTACCTACTTTCTAAAAGTGGTATTTTCAAACACAGAATGTTAAAACCAACTTCACTAAAAGATGCATTTTACCATTCTGAGTCCAGGCATACTAAACTTATATTTCGACCATGTTCCCTGAGTCAGTTAGGATTATAGGATGTAATAATCTAACTGCCCATTCTGGTGTATGGAGAACAGGTAGCCTTGCAATAGTGAAAAACGAAAATTGTAATTCACTATTAGGACATGCCACACACCCCAGGGCATGTCCTACCTTATACTTACAATGCTCCCTGTCCTTGGACCTTCCATAGGGGTGTCTGATATGAAGAAAAGGGAAGGTTTAGGGACTGGCAACCGGGTGCATTTGCCCAGTCAGCATGGCAGTACCAGACTACATACAGGCTCTGTAATAGCAGGACTTAGACAAACATTTACATCATGCTTCTGTGTGTGGCATAACCAGTGCTGCAAGCCCACCAGCAGCATTTGGTTACAAGCTCTGGGCACACGCAGTGCACTGTACTAGGGTCTGACAGTAAATCAAATAGGCCAATCATGGAGTCACTAATCCATACATCAATTTACAATAGGGAGAGCATATGCACTTTAGCACTGATCAGCAGTGGTAAAGTGCACAGAGTCATACAACCAACAAAAACAGGTCAGACAAAATACAGGAGGAAGGCAAAAAGTTTAGGGATGACCCTGCAAAAAGGGCCAAGTCCAACACCGTCTATTGTATTTGACCTGCTTGAGTAACCCTTGTAGGCTGAAGTGTGAGTGTTCGCATTGCGAACTGTGTAAGATTTCTGTACAGTTTTATTATTCTTTATGAAGTGGACGTAAGTCTGCTGCTGGTCATGTGTCAATTTCTGGATGCGGTGTGTAAGCAGCTAGGATTAGCCAAGTCACTCCGTCTCTGCTGAGCAGACTAACTCCGACTTTATCAGTGATATAGGGGAGGGTGCCTTTAAACCAATTTATATGTTCTTGGTTAGTTAACAGGACTTCTATGTCCTTGTATGGAGAGTATTCATCTGGTATTTCATCCTTAATGTAAGAATGAAATGTATTTGTGCGTGCATCTGCAGGTGGGAATTTGACCCACGAATAGAACACCTGCTTTGTATGCCTCGTGTGCCTCAATCACGAAGGTACCGTCCCGCCCAACGCTGAGAGACCAACATTTTCTAATTTTATAGCAAGGGCTTTTCTGCAATTTTCTGAAATATTTATAGCACCTTCTTGCTCAGCTTCCTCCCTACTAGTACCACTAGTAATACTATCACCTGTGTCTGCCCTTTGAGACATTATGGGTGGAAGGTCTATGTGAAAAAAGAGATTAGGTTTTGCACAATGTGGAGCTATAATCCTTCAAGCTTGAATATATCTACAGCTAGTACATAGGGTATACCTACTCAGCTGTGGCTGATTTTCCCTCCCCACTCCAGACGTCTCTAGGTAAATGTGAGTAGGGGTCTCTGAAAAACTGAACTACTCGGATTTGACCATTGAATAAGAACCTAACCAACATTGGTGGCGCCATGTTGTGTAGTTCCCACAAATCTATATAGGATCTGCGTGTTTAGACAACATAAACTAAGGGATTGGTGTCCAGACTGATTCCAGAGACCCCCAAAGCATATGTATGCCTGTAGACCAGCTAGCTCACAGTGCCACTATGAGCCTCCTAACCTTACCAAGGAGTGAATAGTTTCTGGCAACTATCGAACATGACAACCCTTATCCCTCAGGGATTTTGTAAACAGTACAGTACTTCTCTCACAGGGGATTTCAAAGTGTACTAATAAGCGCTGACTTGTCCCGCCCTGGGATGCCGGAGCAGTTGTTATATATATATATATATATATATATATATATATATATATATATATATATATATATATATATATATATATCATCATCTTAAGTGTAGATTTTTGCCTTTCTTCAGGAAGGCATGCAGAAACACTTTAGAAAAAGAGACAGATTATGTAACCTATTTACCTAGGCTACAATGTCCAGATTCTTCATCTTGAAGAGAAAAAAGGGACCAGAATAAAACAATTTTAAGATAATTTTAGTGTCAACCAGTATAAATATCTCTCTCAACCCCTTTTTTATGATAGAGATGAAAGGAGCAGGACGGAGTAGCCTCATAGGCTTTCATTATATGTCTGAAAAAGAACACTCTGCCTTTAAGGATCCAGGCACCACCAGAATCCCATCTTGCACAGGAGGTGGCAGTTACTTCAGTTCTTTTTTCTGGCTCCTGCTGTCAGGATCCTGGAGCATTGAGCTCGACTAAAATTGTTTTTTTTCTACAACATTCTTCACTGAATTCAGCTAATTACTGTTTCACTCGACATCTTTTGTCTCTCCCTGCCTTTTTCTATGTTTTTTTCTGACAGAAATTACAAGCATTTTGTAAAAAAAATGCCATCTCTTTTTGACAAGTGCCCAGTCTGTGGGAGAAAAAAAGCCAAGACAGATCCTCATGATGTTTGTATAATCTGTCTTCCAAAGGACCATGCTCCTGAGTCTTACCAGCACTGCAGGAACTTTACCAGATGCACCCTGAAAGACCTGGAGAAGATTTCCCATCATGGAGCAGAGGAGCAAAAAAGGCTGCAATCTCAATCTGAAGGTGGGACCTCAAGGCATGGTGAGGATAGAACTTCTGTCAGGTCTCTGTTTCCATCCTCTAGTGAACATGCCAAGCAGAAGGGGGGCTCAAAAATGACATCGGTCGAGGTCAAGGAGAGGTAGGGCGCCGACCTATTCGGCGTCAGTTCAAGGTATGACGTCAAGCATGTGCCGAAGGTTAGCGTCGAGGCCAGGTCTATCGATGTTGTTCGTTGCTTCATGACCCGCAGGCCCTGTTCAACGTCAAAGATTCTGTTGAGATCGTCAGTGTGGTCCTTGTCACTGTCGAGGCACCACCAGAGATCGACGAAGATGCCTTCCCGCAGATCGATGTCGAGGCACTCTCCGATGTCAAGACGCTGTTGACACTCACCTTCGACAAGTAGGTTGATGTCGAGGCATTGAGGTTCGTTGACGTCGAGAACTCTGTTGATGTCCCCTAGGCTTGAGGGGACTAGAAAGAAGAGAATGCGCATTTGCTCCTCACCTGACTCGGAGTATTCCAGAACGTACCTCCCGTCTTCTGGTTGTCATCCAGCTTCTGCACCACAGTCTTCTCCTCTGCCACCTCCTCCGCCCTGACCTCCACCATCACCACCACCAAAGTCTCCTGCACCACAAGCTTCAGTAACACCACGGAGATCAAGGTCTGGATCACACCACCATTCTAAGCGCCATCATCTTCGTCACAGCTCTCTGCATACTTAGACTTCTTCTCGACAATCCCATTATTGTCATCATCATCATTCACGCTGAAGATCCTCCACATCTACTGGTCGTTACTCTCCAACAATAACTGGCTCACCACCACCACGTATTTCACCGGTGGATGATGTCTCCGCTTTTCTAGGAGTTCTGGTGAGGGGAGCGACAAAACTCAATATTCCTTTATCGACACCAACAACATCGATAATTTTTTATACCCTCCCTCAGAAATCAATAGCTAGGCCCATGTTATTGCTGGTGCCAGGTCTCTTTGAACCGGCCATGGAGGTTTTCTGACTCCAGCCTCTGTCAAGACGGCACTGTGAAGAAGTTGGCCTGGTATATGATGTTCACTATTCTAGTGAACACCTTGCACCAGTCCAAACAACCCTTATGGTGATGGTTGTAAGTCAACCGTATAGACCAGCTATCCTAGTGGTAGCGTGGACAGAACAGTCTTAGGCTAAAAGACTCTTGAGGGCGTGTAAAGCCAGCTGTTTTACCATATGTAACCCCTTGAATATCAAATGAAAGGACACCACACAGGATATATACAAAATATATATGTATTTATTTACTAACACACTCCTGAACTCTTAATGAGATCAGAGGCAAAAGCACATAACAAGATACTTAGTCAGAATACGTTAAGTTGCGCAATTTACGGTTAGGCCCTGGGGCGAAGCAAACCATATATTAGGAAAGTGGTATAAGTACCACGTCACGAGAAAGGGAAAGGCCTAGGGCCTAGGGAATCGCTGGGGCTACACTATCGGAACCTTAGTTTAGAAGTAGGCGGCCCACAGGCAGTGTCTTTACACCCACGCGTGAGTCAATGCAAAGTCAATGGGAACTTCGAAGTTAGATTTAGAAGGATTTAGGACACTTCTGGTTGAGCTAGGAGGAAACAACTAAAAACCTAGACACTTGGATAGTCAATACCCTTGGGAGCACCAAAGTACTCGTGTTACCTCACCCACGGACGGCGGGTGCATAGGTGTGAAGATGTGTCGGGTTTCGACGTTGGATCCTATGGAGACCTGAAGAAAGATGCTGCAGGCGACCAGGAAGAAGTTGTCCGGGTGGATCCAAGGGTGGATCGAGGATTAAGAGGACCTGAAAGCAGAGGGGACAGAGTCTGGGTCACTAGCCAGTGACCGGGTGGAACCAGGAAGGAACCAGACGACGTCGTGGAGCAATCAGGTGCTGTCTTGAAGCTTGTCTCTTCAGCCACGTGGATCAGGAGGTGTCGAGGATGACCAG
Organism: Lissotriton helveticus; assembly: GCF_964261635.1. NCBI lineage: Eukaryota > Metazoa > Chordata > Amphibia > Caudata > Salamandridae > Lissotriton > Lissotriton helveticus. The sequence continues at coordinate 59,180,274 of NC_136069.1, read as the reverse complement.
GAGCTGGAGGCGAGCTGTCCCACAAGGTTCTCGCGGATGGAGGAGTCGACGTCCGGATTGGAGTCAATAAGCCTTGGAAAAGGCAACCCACGCAGGATTCAAAGAAGGCTTCTGGTGCAGACCAGCAAGGTCTGAGGTGCCTCATATTTGCAGGGAGGCAAGGGCCAGTCTGGAGCAACCAGACCAGCGAGTTGGTTCAAAAGGATTGTCGTCACAGAGGCTACTAGCCAACGGGCCAGCAACCGGACAACGCGTCGAGCAGAACACAAGCAGAAGGGCCCCACGCAGAACTCGTGGAGTATGGAGGGCTGATCTTCGGTGCAGGTGGAGCTCGGGTTCGGGGTTTCTCAGTCCCCAGTGCACAGCTTCGAGGATGCCTCTGGAGCCGCACAGTTAGCAAGTCATGGACTTTTCAAGATGGCCGGTCCCATGTGTCTCGTCGCCTCCACGGATTTCAGCTATGCTGCAGACGTGAAGAGAGGGTCAGAGAGGTCTGGAAGTCTGGGTCTTGTCAGGCTCTGTGCTCGGGTTCCGGCGGGAAACCTCGACAAAGCAAGCCTTTGATTTGCTGGATGGTGCCTGGTTGCCCAGGGTGGTCACTCCTTGGCCACAAGGGAGATTCTTCAGTCTTCAGCTTCAGCAGAACGTCGAAGGTCCAGAGTTTTGTTTCAAGTTTCAGTTCAGGATCAAATCTAAAATCCTGGGGCTCAGTTCCTACCTTTATACAACTAAAAGGGGCTGGATTACTGTCTAGGTCCCTCCTATGGGTGGGACCAGGAAAGGGGGTGGTTACACCCCCTTTCCTTTGTCCAGTTTCACGCCAGAGCTGGAGCTGGAGTGCCCCAGCAGCCGGTTTGAACCGGGGTATGCATGGAGCACCTAGTGTGCCCCAGGCAGTGTCTCATTCTATTCAGCCCTCCCTGTCCCAATACACAAAGTCCTGTCTGGGGTGGTGCTCGCACATCTCCAGGCAGGAAACCTATTGTCCAAACCTCCGTGACTAGAAGGACTGCCAGCAGCAGGAGGTCAGACTTGTGTCTGTGGCAGCAGCGTCCATTTTGTAACGCTGGGGCTCTGGGTAACTTTAACCGGGATAGTCAGAACTAACATGTCTTCTCCCTTTAGAAGGGTGGAATGCTACCCCCGTTGCCAGAATTGGCGAAGGGGTAGTATTCCAAAGCGTATGACACCTTACACGACATGTTTAGATAAAGCCAAACCAAAGTTAGCATTCAACCGCGAGGATTATAATGCACTTAAGAGTATATGGTATGGCAATATCATAGAACAGCTATAAGGACATGGTTCCGAAAGCTGCACACAGGCTCAGCTCATGCTAGAGCACATCTCACACATAACCAAGCACTCTGCCTCCAGGATTGTTAAGGCCTGCCATAGGAGTGACTTACAGGTTACTGTGTGTCTATATATAAGAGTAGATATAGGAATACTATACCTAAGCAAGGGGTGATTACACGACCTTGCCCCAGCTGACTGATCAGCCAGTTGTGTCAGTTTGAGTGGCCAGCCAGGGGTGGCATAATACATGCTGCAGCCCCTGATAGGCCTTGGTTACACCTATGCCCTGAGTACCTAGGGTACACTTCTACAGGGGCTGACAAGGTGAACCAATATCCAATTTGGTATGTACCTACAGTACATGGAGTCCATTTTACAGAGAGAGCAGATAGCCTGGGGTCCTGAATAGCAGGAACCCAGGCCAACTAAGTCGAAAACCAGCTAAACACTAGGCAAAAAGTTGGGGGTAACCATAGTCAGGTATCCACCTTCCTACATGCACGAGCTGTCCCACGTCGGATGTCGAGAGTTGAGTGGTCGGTGTCCGTCAGGAGCACCAACAAGTGTTTGCAACTGCAACCAACAAGGAAAGTGAAGAAGGTACAGTGTAGAGACCAGCAAGGTCCAGGCGACTCACCACAAGCTGGGGAGTCAGGACAGGCCCCAAGCAATCAGGGAGGCCTGCAGAATTCAAAGATGACCCTCAAGAGGACCCACAGGCCGGAAGCACTGGAGTCACGAGAGGACCTCGAGCAGCTCACCAAAGATGCAAGCCCACAATGCAAGTGATGCGGTGAGGAGGAAGATCTTGGTCGCAGGAAATGCTTCAGGTTGGGGCTACTTGGAGCCCAAAGATCTTGGTGGAAGGAAACCAACAAGACTTGGCAACTGCAAATCGAAGCAGTGCATAGGGGTTCGGTTCCTGCGACTCTGACGAGGGATACTTGCCTCAAACTTGGTGAGAGGACAGGGCAGGCCTCGAGGGATGTCAAGAACTATGACCTCTGTTGCTGACCCTTTCGGAGTCCGTGGGAGCCCAGGATCAGCAGACCGATCAGCTTAGTTCCGGTGTCTGCAGATGCAGGGAAGTGACTCCTTCACTTCAAGGGAGATTTCTTCAGGTGTCTTGGATGCCCATAGGTCTTGGAATGTTCCTGTATGGAGCACAGCACGGACTTTGCAGCAGACGAGCAGGGCGAGAAGATCATGAGCACCAGGAGTCTTCCCAGTTGCAGCCTTGATTCCCAGAGCGAAGTCTAGAGTGCCCAGGTGGTCGAAGTAGAAGTGGTGTCTTGAAATAAAGCTCGTCCCACGACAAATCCAGGGACCCACCCTCAGGTAAGCCCTTAATTCAGGGTTCACTCCCAGTGGAGGGGTCGGATAGGGGGGAAGATACTCTCATGTCCTTTGTCCAGGTTCACACCAGAGTAGGAGCAAACGGCTCCCTGAGCTGGTTTGAACTGGACTATGCAAGGAGGGCACAGCGTGTGCCCTTCAAGCAGACTGAGTGGCGCTGGCAAGCGCTCCCACCTGTCCCCAATACACTAAACCCTGTCTGGGAGGTGGTCACACCTCCCTGTGACAGGATACCTATTGTTCTTCTTCCCCTGCTCGACCATGGCTCAGCAGAAGGAGGGCAGAATCGTGTCTCTGATCGACAGCAGCCATGTTGTGCTGTCTGGGTCTAGAAACTGGTATGGGGAGCACTGAGGGCCTCCCGGAGGAGATTTACAGTGCCTGGAATCATACCTCCCACACCGTTTATGGTGTAGGGGTATGATTCCAACATGTTTAATATCAATCCAGTCTCTGTGCTTCTTCACTAAATTGGACATTATGAGTACTTAGATACACTCCAGATTGGCTACTGATGTACCCTGTTAAGTCCCTAGTATATTGTACTTATATACCCAGGGCATAGGTACACCAGGGGTCTCCCATTGGCTGAAGCATGTATTATGCCACCCATGAGAGACCACTCAAATTTCTGTAAGCTGGTGCTCACACCACTCACGACAGATATAGATTTCAGTATATCTGAGGTCACGACACTTAAAATCTATATGTCATCCCTAAAGCAGGCCTTTCAATCCTGAAGGCAGGGTGATGGGTCCTAAGTGTGAGGGTGCCCCTGCATGAGCGGGGCACCCGTACAACCTTCGGAGGCCATTCTCCCGGGTTGTAAGTGTATCAGCCATTATGACATATAGAGTGGCCATGCGTCAATACGTGATGACTATCTCTAAACTGGCTGTAACGAACCCGGTTGTGTTTGGTATCAAACATATTGGAATCAGGGGGCGTGGCTTAGCTAGCCAGCATGGCGGACTTGTGCTAAGCGAGCTCCTTCCAGCCTGCTGTGAATCCTGCATATATCCTGATTCTCCCGACCCCCGGGGAATCCTTGAGACGACTCCGCAGCATCAACAAACCCACGGAGATGCCCGGTGTAACTTTGGGTCCCGACAGCTGGTGGCTGAAGGATCGAGCCCACGTGGGGTGCGGCCTAGCTGCCTGGCCCCGCCCGCAGGTGCAGTGCCCTTTCTGGAGCCGCCTGGCCGTCCGGACACTATCTGGTGGTGAGCACATCCGCAGAAGGAGAGGCCGGTACAGTGGGCAATTGGATGGCTTGCCGCAGCGTCTTTCCCCCCTGATCAGAGCTGCGGCCGGGGATCGGCGGCACTACCGGGCTGCGTGGGGAGGGGTTGCGGAAGCCACCATTTGTTCCTCCTTCCCTTCCACACAAAAGAACCCCCTCCTCCCCCCGGGGACATTTTCATCGGCGGCTGTCTGGGTCTTTGCCTCGCACGCAGGCCCTGTGAGCTGCCCGGGGTACTCCGGAGACATCAGGGCCGGTGAACGGACCACCACCCGCAGCTATGCAGTGCAGCCTGTAATGGGATTGGAGGGGGAGATAGGGCGGTCGGACCGGGCCGCGCAGGTGAGGAGAAAAGTAGAGGGGAGGGAGCTGCGGCCCGTGCCTGAGTGCCCTTGCCATCGGGACACATTCTGGCGGTGAGCACTTCAGCGCAGGGGGAAGCCAGTGACGTGGGAGATTGGACAGCCTGCCGTGGCGCACTCCCCCCCTACCCAGGGCTGCAGCGGGGGATCGGCGGCATTACCGAGGCACGTGGGGAAGGGTTAATTGATCCATCATCTCCTCTCCCGCCTTTCTTTAAAACTCCCCCAGGGGACACTCACATCGGCGGTTGATTGACTGCGTGGGTCCTGAAGTTGGTGGTTGCTGCTGCCGCAGTTGAGATACTCTGTTCGGGGGGTGCCTGGGCCCCCCCCCCCCCCATCGTCCCAAACAGCTGGCTCCCCTCTGAAGCCATGTCCCGGTGTTTTTCGTAGTGGGGCGGGCCCACAGAGCACTCATGCAGAAGCCCCCCCCGGGGGCCCGCCCACGGCCAGTTATAGCAAAGCTTCTGATCTATATGGACTGTGATGCCAGACTGAAGCAGGCTCGAGCTAAAGAGCCTCTGCTCTAAGACAATGTACGCATCCTAATCTTTCGTGACTACACACGGCAAGTCCAGCAGCAGTGCCAATCGGTCATGGCCGCGAAGGCCCACCTGTGAGACCTCAAGCTCCCATACGCCCTTCTGTTTCCGGCTTGCCTGCGGATGGTATACCGTTCCCGCACACCTTTCTTTGACACTCCGGAGGAGGTCTTCAAGTGGACGGATGAAACAGTGTGGGTGAGGGCGCACACGCTGCCTGGGAGCGAGTCGGATTCTTCATCGAGCGAGGCGGCCCGGAGGGGTCCTCGGGCACAGCAGCAGATGGGCAATAGACGATCACGATCCCTGCGGCCCTCCTTGTCCTGCGGGGCCTACTCTCGAGGGGGCCCTACTCCTGGGAGACAGACACTGGAACCCTGACATTTACAGTTAATGGGGTGCTGCAGAGTTATTGGTCTGGTGAATACTCTGACGAATATTCTTAGGGGGAATCTTAACATGGGCTGGTTCTCCGCCAGACTCGTTCTGGTCGAGGTCATGCCTGGAGGACATGGGCTGTAAGTTGGGGATCCATTTGTTAGGGCGGTCCTCATCCCCCTGTTGGGGATTGAGAACTAGCCCTAACCCGACAGATACTTCAGTGTTCTTGAGGTATGGGGTGGGGGTTTGTTGGGGGGTTTGTATAAGTTTATGAGTCGCACTTCCGCTATGGGTCTGTTATTCTACACTCACACACTGCCGCGGCCTATGGTCTGTTAAAAGAGACGATCCAACTCCCGTATGGCTAGCATGCCCAATAGAGGTCAGGTAATACTCGGTACCCTCCGTATTATAAGCTGGAATGTGCGCGGGCCCTAGACAAAATCAAACGTGGGGCTTTACTTCACCAGGCAAAGAGGGCTAGAGCCGATTCCCTTATGTTGCAGGAGACTCACCTTATGGGTAGGAAGGCACAAAGGGTTCCAACAAGTCTTCCATGCCGGGTTTACAAGGGGTTCAAGGGGTAAAGCGATCTTGGTGCACCGCAATATCCCTTACATACACGCACAACAGTGGACTGACATGGAGGGGGCTATTTGTTTATCCGGGACAAGATTGGGGAGGACCCTTTGGTATTGGGATGTGTATATGCCCCCCCTGCCTTGCAGTGGACGCTCGTGGAGAGGTTACTTACCCTATGGGCCGATATACCTGATGTGTTATCCGTGGTGGGCGGGGACTGGAATGATGTTATGGACTTGGTTAGGGATAGGAGTAGAGCTGGGGGTGGCCCTAGGAGTGGACATACCACGAAATTACACTCGTTAGTCACGGGCCTTGACTGGGTCGATGTATGACTTCGCATTCACGGCGATAGCCGGGAGTTTACATACCTCTCGGCGGTCCATAAGTCCTTCTCCAGGCTTGACTACCTCTTTGTTTCCCGGGCTGTGGTTGGTAGGGTGGCTTCGGCTGAGATCCTGCCCCGCCGCCTTTCGGATCATTCCACGGTATACATTGAGCTCCATATGGGCAGGGGGCGACAACCATTTCGGTGGCGCCTCTAAGTGTGGCACTTACAGAATGATCACTACGGGACACATATGAGGGAGGCTATGGCCTACTACCTCACCTTGAATGAGGGGTCTGTATCTAGAACCGAGATTCTATAGGAGGCACTGAAGCCTACCATGCGGGGTTGGACATATCATGGTGCGCGGCAGCCCGCAGGAAGCGCAGGGAGGAATTGACTTTGGCGGAGGTGAACATAGAGGCACTTGAGCGCCGAAGTCGGGAGGGGGGAGAAGGGGGGGGTCAGTATGTGGGATAACTGCTCCTAGCTCACCAATCCTGCGCTGCTCTCCTGATGGACGAGGTCCGCCACGTCTGGCTGGCGACGCGTAGCAGGATATGTCAATGGGGGGACAAGTCCGGCAAGATGCTTCATAGACTTTGTCAGGGTACTTTCCATTCCCTCCCGGGTATTCTGGAGCAAGCAGGCATACTGATTATGGATCCTATTGCCATAGCGGAGAGTTTTGCTACATACTACTCGGATCTTTATGCCCCCCATGAATGCTTATCGGCCTCCACCGTAGATACATTCATAGCTTGTCTACCGCCCAAAACGGTGTCGGATGAGGTGCGCGATCAACTGGAGACACCCTTGACGGTCGAGGAGCTGGGCACGGCCCTGGGTGAGCTTAACTCTGGGAAGGCGCTGGGAACCAATGGGTTTCCGAGCAAATTTTTTTGACGCTATAATCCACAGCTGGCCCCTTATTATAGGGCGGTGGTGGAGGAGGCCCGGCAGAAGGGCCTGCTCCCCCAGGACTGGAGACATGCAGAGGTGGTGCTGTTTCATAAGCCCGCCCCCCCCGGTACAACATGCCTCATATCGCCCCATCTCTCTCTTAAACGCGGAGGCCAAAATTCTGGCCAAGGCATTGGCCAACCGCCTCCGACCCCACATATTAGCGCTTACACACCCTGACCAGGCTGGGTTCATGCCCCAGAGGGAGACCAGGCAAAACATAAGGCGGGCACAGGTGGCGGTGGCGGCTATCCAGCAGACGGGGGAACCAACGTCGCTTCTCTTAGCAGATAGGGACAGGGTGTTTGATTCCCTGAGTTGGGTATATTTATTTGCATTGCAGCACAGACTCAATCTTGGCCCACGTTTCCTTTCTTGTCAATATACGGATCTGTCAGCGTCAGTACGGGTGGCAGGTGTGGTCTCTTCCACCTTCCCTGTTAGTCGAGGCACATGGCAGGGGTGCCCCCTGTCTCCGTATTTATTCGCCTTGGCCATAGAACTGGTAGCGGCATGGGTGCGCATTTATGCACAGATTTGAGTGAGCTCCGGGCCTGTCCGACAGGATCGCACTGTCCGCGAACGATGTCCTCTTCTTCCTTACGGCAGTAGACCAGACCGGGCCACGACTCCTGCTGATCTTGCAGATATTTGGGGAGTTATCGGGTCTCTATGAATCCCCGAAAAATCCACACTATGGGCTCTGGGGGATCGGACAAAAATTAGCACATGGGCGTCCACGGTCCAGTTGGCGGTGGGAGGCCTGAAATATTTAGGGGTGTTTCTTTCAGACATGCCAACAATCTCCTGGGAGCAGAACCTGGTCCCGGTACGGGAGCGAGTCCAGGCAGATCTTAAGTCCTGGCCGTGCATGCCTCTGACATTGTACGGCAGATCAGCAATATTCAAGATGGTGGCGCTTCCTTGACTGCTCTACCAGCTACAGAATCACCCGTACCTGATCCCGCCCAGATGGTTCCGGCTGGTGAATTCGGGAAATATCCTTTACAACAAAACTTTTACAACGCAGGTATTACAACGATACAACGACTTGCGCTGGAGGGCGCTGTAGGATAGGGAATAGTTTAATTTACAATCCAAAACCTTCCCTACTATCCACGGGGACTGGAGTTGGAATAGTAAATTAAACTATCCACTATCCAGCGCCCCCCAATGCAAGTCGTTGTAACGACTTGCGTTGTAATACCTGCGTTGTAAAGGCATGCGTGGTAAAATCATGCGTTGTAACGATATACATCCGTGAATTCTGTGCTCGGGCAATTTCTGTGGGAAGGGGGAAAGGCGCGTGTGGCTCTGGGAACATGCTTCCTATCGACCTATTGTGGAGGACTTGGGTCCTCGGACATTCTCTTGTACTACCAGTCTTCACATCCTTTGGTTAATGAGTGGTGGGAAACCTTTGGCGTTTGCTGCCTGTTGCTGCCTTCAACAGACACTGTTTGTGGCCCCTGTACTTTATCCAACGACTTGCGGAACCCGCTTTGCGGGTCCCGCTGCGCCCCTGAGGACAAGGGAATCTTGTGAGTCATCTGCGTGGGAGGACCAGGGCTGCGAGCAGCGGGGCAGGACTTCCATTCCCAGAAGTCCCTGCGCACCGTGCCTCTGACCAGCTGGCCGCTCTCCCTGGCCATCACCGCGCCCCGCCTTTAATCCTTTAAAGGGCGGAATTAGACCTTTCGACGTGGGAAACCTTTGGCGTTTGCTGCCTGTTGCTGCCTTCAACAGACACTGTTTGTGGCCCCTGTACTTTATCCAACGACTTGCGGAACCCGCTTTGCGGGTCCCGCTGCGCCCCTGAGGACAAGGGAATCTTGTGAGTCATCTGCGTGGGAGGACCAGGGCTGCGAGCAGCGGGGCAGGACTTCCATTCCCAGAAGTCCCTGCGCACCGTGCCTCTGACCAGCTGGCCGCTCTCCCTGGCCATCACCGCGCCCCGCCTTTAATCCTTTAAAGGGCGGAATTAGACCTTTCGACGTGGGAAACCTTTGGCGTTTGCTGCCTGTTGCTGCCTTCAACAGACACTGTTTGTGGCCCCTGTACTTTATCCAACGACTTGCGGAACCCGCTTTGCGGGTCCCGCTGCGCCCCTGAGGACAAGGGAATCTTGTGAGTCATCTGCGTGGGAGGACCAGGGCTGCGAGCAGCGGGGCAGGACTTCCATTCCCAGAAGTCCCTGCGCACCGTGCCTCTGACCAGCTGGCCGCTCTCCCTGGCCATCACCGCGCCCCGCCTTTAATCCTTTAAAGGGCGGAATTAGACCTTTCGACGTGGGAAACCTTTGGCGTTTGCTGCCTGTTGCTGCCTTCAACAGACACTGTTTGTGGCCCCTGTACTTTATCCAACGACTTGCGGAACCCGCTTTGCGGGTCCCGCTGCGCCCCTGAGGACAAGGGAATCTTGTGAGTCATCTGCGTGGGAGGACCAGGGCTGCGAGCAGCGGGGCAGGACTTCCATTCCCAGAAGTCCCTGCGCACCGTGCCTCTGACCAGCTGGCCGCTCTCCCTGGCCATCACCGCGCCCCGCCTTTAATCTTATGGACCTCCTACTTAAGTGAAGGTAACTACCCGCTACGCGGGAGCGTGCGGGAGCGTCCCGGGAGAAGCCCGGGACAAGGGCGGGACCGTCTGTGGCCGTCCGTGGTCGGACAAGGTTGGGTTGGGCCAGAGATCCTGGCTTGTTACATATCCTGTATATATCCTCCCCACCCAGCCTTACCTAGAGGTCCTCTCCCTAGTAATAATTTTACCCCTACCTTTGAAATATGTCTTTAAGATCGGGGAAACAGCGCCTTGTGCACATTCAAACCTCTAAGGGTGTAGTTTCAGGTCCCCTAGATGCATTTATTTCTAGAGCGACGGGAATTTTAGAAAAGGAAATTGAACAGGCAGAACACAGACTGTCCCTGGACTTAGTTACAGGGAAACGCTCCTCTATAGGCGCCCTGGCCCATGTAAAAAGCCCCATAACGAACGCAGCTTTTAACTGTATTACAACTTTAGATACAGAAGCTATTGTGCATGCAGATGGGGATGGGGTCAGAACTCACACGGCTAATGTAACTGTGGACTCAACCTCTGATTCTATCCTATCTAGCCTTGAAGATGATAGTTATGACCCCGAGGATGACGTGAGTAGCACGGGTGGCCCTGCCACACCCAAGGTCCCTATTTCGACCATTGCACCAGCCCCGCAAACAACCACTGTTAAAAAGACCTCACGGAAAAGAAAACACGCCTCAAGCCCACAGAGCGTCAAGGAACAAAAACATCTTAAAATAGATCCTGCGAATAGCGTTAGTCACTCACCCTCACAGATCACCCCCGAACAACCTGTAACATACTGCCCCTCACTGGTTCACCCCGGGTCATCTAATACATGTCCTACTTGCCTTAGCAGTGACGAGGTCCTACTAGCTAAACTGGAAACTATGTTTCAATCTTTATTGCTTCCGGTCCTAGATTTAACAAAGATATTGTCCGCCAAAATTGATGTCCTGGAAGCGGCAGCTAATATTAATATGGACCTTCTGAATAAACTTACAACTTCGAGTGTTAGGATGGGGGGTCCCAATATCGGAGGGAGGGCAAACCATAAAGGTGGGACAGACACTATACCAACTGTAGGGTTACCAAACAATCAAATTAACAAGAAGTCAAACCCGGGGGCTAAGCCTGCAGCTCCGACATCGCTTGCTATAAGTAGAGCTAGCGGCCCAGCGATGTCAAAAGCCAACCCCCCTCTGGTACCCAACAACGCGCCGGCTAAACAACAAACCAATAACATCATAGTGCCACCCCCTTCATTAATAAATAAAAAGAAAACCCCCGACCCCAATAGTTACCATAGGCAAGTTAATAAGAAAATACCACACCCTCCTAGAGCTAATTTGCCCCCAGAAGCGGCCCAATACACCATCGTCCTAACTGGGGTAACACCGTTAAGAGAGGGCACAAAAGAGTCACATGAGGAACTACGGAACAAGGTCACCTTTTGGCTCAACAAACATCGCCCACTCCCACCATCCTCTCCTACCGAAATCCTCCACGTAAGGAGAGTTGATTGGGTAGGGAAGGGGGATAAAGATCTAGAAGGGGATTGTATTCTGATCTCCTTTAGAGACCCATGGGTGGTGGAAAAAATCCAGAGGAAAGTTAGATTTGCCCGTGTAGGTGATATTCAGACCTTAAATTTAGATTATTTCTACCCTCAGTCACGTCATAACTATCCAATGGACCATAATCACTGGAACTTTCGTGGGGGGAGGCCACGAGAGTACTTAATCCCTCATCGCCAGTACTATCCCCCACTTTCTAACCATTTCGAGGTATTTTCAGACTTGGAATGGGTTGACTGACTACACACACTATCTTTGTCACCAACTGCAGCTAGAGGGAACGGGGAAGTAATGTCCATTACACCTAGCCCTACTCTGGATATCTTAAGAGAGGGGGAGTCCTTGCCTTATAATAGATTTAGATCACAGGGGGAACAACTGGGGGAGAAGACCTCCGCTCCTATTGTAGCAGAAACTAGGCTGGAAAGGGATATTCCAGCGAATCCTCCTCCCACTCCGACAGTTAGCGATGTCCCAGAGGTCAGGGACATGTTAACTTCTCGGATGGTGTCCTGGAATGTAGCTGGAGTCAAGTCACGTCTTGTATCTGAGGACTGGCTGGACTTCATAGGCAACTATCAGGTCGTCCTCCTGCAAGAAACATGGGCTACCGCCCCGTTTTTTAGGGCTGGCTTCCTAAACTTCTTTAAACCCGCCATCAAAGGTCCTAAAGGACGGGCGTCAGGGGGGTTATCAATATGGGTTAAACAGGCTTGGTCATATTCCGTCTCTGAAATTTCAGTGGACAACCCAGACATACTGGCCATACGGTTGAGTAAAGTAGGGGGGCAGGATATGCTGATCATCAATATATATTCTAGAGGTCTACCAGGTGGCCGTGGCCCCAAGTTGATAGGGGCTTTAGACACTTTGCTTTCGGGTTGGAACAAAGGGTCCTTTATAATGTTAGCAGGAGACATCAATTGTACCTTCGAGCCACTGTATCAGCCTGAGGATAATTGGGGGTCCGCAGAAGATGTGTCCTGGAATATTCCGGATCTCTCAAATAAAAATCTAGCAAAAGCAACGGAGGCCGCTCTAAATTGGTCCGCTTTTTGCCTCTCTTGGGGTTTAAGGGCGGTAAATGGTCGTACCAAATCAGACCAAGGAGCCAATTTTACCTTTGATAATGGCGTTAGAAAGAGTCGTATCGACTATATTTTCCTCAATTTGGAACATTGGTGTCTAATCCTTGACTTGGAGGTTGTCACGCGTCCTGAAAGTGACCACAACCCACTGTCGCTAACAATTAAAATGCAGGACTTTTCAAGCCCAGCGGAGCCCGTTCCAAGGGGCCAGGGGGTCGTCACCATATCCAATGACCGGAGGAGACTGAAATGGACATCTATATCCAATGATGTATCATTACAGGCTAAATTAGAAAAGGTGGTGTTGAACGCACTTAATAACCTGAGGTCCCTAGATGGTGGTATGGGCAACACTCACTTAGATATGACTATGGACATACATGATAAATGCTTTGTAGAGCTCAATACTCTCCTCTCTAAACCCTGCAAGCCAAATGCTGTGATTCAACCTGCTGCTAGAGCCAAGTGGTATAATAGAGAGTGTAGAGAGGCCCATGGCCATCTAATCAAGTCAGTCAAATCCAGAGATATGAGTGCAGTAAAGGAGGCCAGGCTAAGGTACAAAAGAGTCCAATGGGAAGCGAAGAGAGGATGGGAGGATGATTTCTGGGCGGACCTCTTGGCCGCCAGTAAATCAAACAACCAGACTAAATTCTGGGACATCATTAGATGTGGAAAGGATGGTGACTTCCGTATACCATCTAATCATGTATCCCCTGAAGTTTGGATAAATCACTACTCCACCCAATTTTGTCAAGACGTGGCTGATCCAACGGATTCATTCAACCCGCAACAAACCATTCTCCCTAGCAATCTGACCATGACATTTTCTGAAAGGGAAACCGAGATTGCTTTAGGGTTAACGAAGCGGGGGAAGGCCCCAGGACTGGATGCAATTCCAGTAGATCTTTTTAAAGCAAACACAGGCCTCTGGGTACCTTACCTAACCCGCATTGCAAATGCTATAGCCAGAGGTGCACGTATTCCACAGACCTGGAAGGGGGCGGAGATTCTCCCAATACACAAAAAGGGTGATAAATCTATCCCAGGGAACTACCGCCCGATCAGCTTAATTGACTGTTTCCAGAAGGTATTTGCTCGCATTCTTCTGGCAAGGGTACATGGATGGATGGAATCGGAGGGAATACTGTCTCCTCTTCAGGCGGGATTCAGATATGGCATAAGCACTATTGACCAGGTTTTACGGCTTTGCATGATTTTCTGGAAAGTCGTCTTACTTGGCGGGGGTACCATCTATGCCGCTTTCATAGATTTGAAATCGGCTTTTGACCTGGTGCCGAGGGGGAAACTCTGGCAGGTATTGAGGGACCTTGGTATGCCGGGGGACTTGGTCGAAATGATCATCAGATTACACCAAGACAATTTTGCGAGGGTGAGATGGGGGGCCAAGGGGCAAACCACAGACGCATTTCCGGTATCACGAGGAGTGCGCCAGGGGTGCGTTCTTGCCCCTACCCTCTTCCTACTCTATATAGACCAGGTTGTCAAATTTTTTAAATTGATCAATACCGATGCACCATCCCTGGCGGGAACGAAATTCCCAATGTTGATTTTCGCCGACGACACCCTCCTCTTGTCTAAGACCAGGGGAGGGTTACAGCAGGCTTTAAATCATTTTGAGGAATTTTGTAATAAAAATGGTCTCCAAATCAATGTGGGGAAAACCAAGTTCATGGTTTTTTCTAGGAAAAAACCCATACGTAGTAACGTTCAATTGAACGGGGTTAACCTGGAACAAGTCGACAAAATGACATACCTGGGGGTCACCTTGGATTCTCGCCTGTCTTGGGACCCACAAATAGAGACCCAACAACTGAAATTCGCCCAAATGACTGGCTGCCTTTTGCGTGAGCAAAAGAAAACTATCACAAAAAGGGTAGCCCCTGCCCTCCAAATTTATGATGTCAAAATCAACACAGCTACACTTTATGGGGCAGAGCTCTGGGGCCATAAGGACCTCACTAGACTATATAGAATACAATGTAGGTTCCTACGTAATTTGGTGGGGTTGCCCCAATCATCCCCACTGATCCCACTCTGTCACGACATGGGCTGTCCACCAATAACCGATACGGCCAGATTTAGAGTGGTGTCACTGTGGAGGCGAATATTGACATCTGAGGACTTGGAGCTCTTCGCAAAGGAGCTAGCCGAGGTTAAAGCTATGGGGGGCTCGGAACGCATCCCGTGGCTTCGCTCAGTGAAAACTAGCCTGTGTGAAATGGGGCTTAGTCATTTATGGGTTTCCCCGGGTATTAACAACTTTCCATCAAAAAAGGAATTTAAGTGTTTATTTTGGGCCTCTACCCGTATGTCCCTGGTCCAAGCCTCCAGTTTGGTGAACTTGACGGGTCGTTTTCTAAGCTTTAAACAGGACTCTGTACGTGAAACATACTGGGACCTAATCACCAGACCAATGGACAAAAAGCTTTACCATCAATTTCGGGTGGGGTCCCTACCCCTGAATTCCTTTACCACATCCTGGGATAAGTCATTCTCTAACATATGTATATTTTGTTCAGGATGCAGGGAAACTGAGGGTCATTTTTTGTTTGCTTGTCCCCAATATTGTGTACCCCGTTCAAAATGGTTAAAACCTATTTTTAAACTTTTGTCCTGCAGGAAAGCCTCGGAAGCTATATGGGCCCTAAAAACAAACACTTCTAACTTGATTGTGATATGTCTTGCCAAGTTTTTAGGGTGGGCTTGGGCAATAAGAGCTAGAAGGATGGCAACTGTCTCCCGTCTATAATGTATCATGTGCAAATTGTGTTTCCAATGCATGGGTTGTTTTTATCTTTTTTTATCTTGCTGATGAAATCTTTATAATGTCTGGTTTTTCGAAAACATAGTTTAATAATGTCTTAACTGAGGGATATTTCGTTATATCTTTTATACCCTATTTAATATATAGATACACTCCGTTCTTAATGATTTTGTAAAACTGTGGAGTTTTTTATGAACTGTATTTGTCATCGTGTTTAATTTGTCTTTTATGATTTTATTATCGAAATAAAGACATTAAAATCTGAATCTGAGTGGTGGTATGGCGACAGGGGGTGTGAGAAGTTGGCCTGATATGCAGTGCTCACTATTCTAGTGATCACTATGTATCAGTCCAAACAACCCTTATTGATGATTGGTTGTAAGTCAACCTTATAGACCAGCTATCCTAGTAGCATGGATACGAGCAGTCTAAGGCTAAGACTCTAGAGGGCGTGTTAAGCCAGCTGTTTTACCATCACATTACCCCTTGAACACCAAGTGAAAGGACACCACACAAGTTGTTATGAAAATAAACAGATATTTATTTATAACAAGTCTACCCTGAACTCTTTATGAGTCAGGGAGCTAAGCACACAACAAAACTCTTACGAAAATACTTTAAGTCGCACAATTTACACAGATGCCCTAGGGGCACGAAAAACCATATATTCAGTAAGTGGAATGCGAACTTGCTAGCAGGTAAGTAATACTTTTCTAGACTCAGGAATCGCTAGGCCTACAATTCTAAACACTGGGAATAGATGCAGGAGGTCTGTGGACGTCGTGTGCAGAGTGGGAACTCTCACGCGTAAGGCGGGAAAAAGTCTATGGAGGCCAGCAGTTGCAAAGTTACTGTTCTCGGGCGAACCCGACTAGGTGGGTCGAAAACAAGAGTGGATCCGAACACTTAGGGTGTTGGACTATGCTGGAGCACCGGAGTACTCAGGTTACCTAGCCCAGGGGCTGCGGCTGCATAGGGTTGAAGTTACGTCGGAAACCCTCGTTGAAGATCCAGGAGCCTGAAGAAAGAGTTGCTGGCAGGCGGCCAGTGAAGAAAGTTCGGAGTGATCCAAGCCTGGATCAGGGAAGAAGAAACCTGTAAGCAGAGGGGACCAAGTTCTGAATCACTAGCCAGTGATTTGAGTGGGCACCAGGATGGCACCGGACGAAGTCACCTCAGCCAGGTGAGTGGGCGCTGCTGGGCTCTGCAGTCTCTCGGACCAGGAGGCGTTGTCGGCGACCAGGATGGAGGTGCGAGCTGTCCCACGAAGGTACTTGCTGTCGACGTCGCTGGACCCAGGATTGGGCAACAAGTCTTGGCAAATGCAAGGCCCACGCGGTGGACCTAAAATGGCGTCTTGAGTGGACCAGGAGGGTCCAGGGTGCTCCTCTTTTGGAGGGGAGCAAGGGCTAGTCTGGAGCAACCAGACCAGCAGTAGTTGTCGTCGTGGAGCGTCGTGAGAGGGCCACTAGCCAACGGGCAAGCGACCTGGACAACGCGGTGAGCAGCAAAAAGCAGAAGGGCCCCACGCCGATCTCGTGGATGCAGGGGGGCTGAACTTCGGTGCTGGAGCTGCTCAGGGTCGGGGCTTCTCTTACCCCAAAGCACTCGGTCGAGGGTCACTCGGTGGTCGTGCTGGACAAGCGTCGTGCAGTTCTGAAGATGGCCGGTCCCTCGAGGTCTCGTCACACCCACGAATCTCAGCGTAGCTGACGATGTAGGTAGAGGTCAGAGGTGCCAGGGAAGCCGGTTCTCGTCGTGCTGGAGCAGTCTTGATCCGAAGTGCTAAGGGAGTCTCCACTGAGCTCTGCTCAGCTTTCTGATATTTTTGGATTTATTCCATATTTTTCTCTTCAAAATTACTCTTGTGGAGGAGTGCTAGAGCAGCTATGTCTACCACTCCTAAAAAAGGGCTTGTAGGAGAGTAGGGTCTGCAATCCTATGATCACCCAGATTTTTGCTTTTTGCTGCACTGGTTTACGACTTTCCCTGGCTGTGGGCCTGCTAATCAGACCCACAGCCTAGCTGTTCTCTCTATCCAAATTGTACTTAGGTACTGAATTGGCACTGGGCCCTCTCCAAGTCCCTGTACCCAGGGCTGAGGTGCACCCAGAAGTCTCCCAGGGGCTGAAGCATGTATTGTGCCACCCCTGGATTGACTAACTAAAACTGACACAACTGGCTGCACGACAGCTGGGGCAAGGTGGTGTACTCACCCTTTGCTTTAGATATAGTATACCTATATCTAACCCTAAAATGGACACATAGATCTCCTATCAGTCACTCCTATGGCAGGCCTTAACAATCCTGAAGGCAGAGTGCTTGGAATCGTGTGAGATGGTGCTCTGGCATGAGCTGAGCCTGTCTGCGGCTTTCGGGATCCATCCCTTAGCCGTTTCCATGATAACGCATACCATATACTCTTAAGTGCATTATAATCCTCGCGGTTATGTGCCAACTCTGGTATCGCTTTATCAAAACATGTCGAGTAAGGTGTCATACGAATTGGAATACTAACCCCTCGCCAATTCTGGCGACGGGGTTAGCATTTCACCCTTCTAGAGGGACACGACATGCATGTAACCTATAACCCGGTTAAAAGTCAGACAGAGCCTTAGCATCCACAAAATGGATGCTGCCACCGAGACACAAGTCTGCCCTCCTGCTGCTGGGAGTCCTCCCAGAGCAGGAGATAAGGACAAAGGGTTTCCTGCCAGGGGCGGTGCCAGCACCGTCCCAGACAGGGTTTTGTGTATTGTAGGTAGGCAGGGCTTTAGAGGAAGGTGACTGCACGTGGCACCCCGGTGCTCACTGTGCATAGGCTGGCTGGAACCAGTTCCAGGGTCACTCCAGACCCTGTGCTGGGGAAAAGCCCGCCAAGGAAGTGGGTGTAACCACCCCCTCCTAGTCCCACCCATAGGGCAGGACTTAGTCGCGTGCCAGCCCCTTTTTACAGGATAAAGGTAGAGACTGGCCCCCTTCCAAATCAGATCATCTTTGAATCCTGAAACTACTTTCTGCGAAAGGAACTCAAGACTTCTTCCTAAGATTTCTCCCTTGTGACTAAGGAGTAGTCACCCTGCACCCGCAGGCACCATCTAAGAACACTGCGGTCTGCTGCAAGTCCTTCCTCCGGAATCCGACTGCCCAGCTCGACGAGAACCGGCTTCCCTGGCACCTCTGACCTCTACCTGCATCATCAGTCACGCTGAGATTCGTGGGTGTGACGAGACCTCGAGGGACCGGCCATCTTCAAGACTGCACGACTTCTTTCCAGCAAGCCCGCCGAGTGAATTCCTGGTGAGTGCTTTGGGGTCCGAGAAGCCCCCACCCTGAGCAGCTCCAGCACCGAAGAGCAGCCCCCCAGCATCTCCACGATCTGCGTGGGGCCCTTCTGCTTTTTGCTGCTCACCGCGTTGTTTGGCTACTAGCCCGCTGGCTTGTGGCCTTCCTGACGACGCCCGACGACATTCCTGCTGCTGGTCTGGTTGCTCCAGACTGGCCCTTGCTTCCCTCCATCGGAGAAGTACCCTGGACCCTCCTGGTCCACTCAAGACGCCATTTTAGGTCCACCGCGTGGGCCTTGCATTTGCCAAGACTTGTTGCCCAATCCTGGGTCCAGCGACGTCGACAGCAAGAACCTTCGTGGGACAGCTCGCACCTCCATCCTGGTCGCCGACAACGCCTCCTGGTCCGAGAGACTGCAGAGCCCAGCAGCGCCCACTCACCTGACTGCGGTGACTTCGCCCGGTGCCATCCTGGTGCCCACTTAATCACTGGCTAGTGATTCAAGAACTTGGTCCCCTCTGCTTTCAGGTTTTCTTCTTCCTTGATCCAGGCTTGGATCCATCGAACTTTTCTTCACTGGTCGCCTGCCAGCAACTTCTTCCTTCCAGGCTCCTGGTCCGGCAACGAGATCCCCGACGTCTTTTCAGACCTATGCAGCTGCAGCCCCTGGGCTAGGTAACTTCGGCACTTCGGTGTCCCAGCATAGCCTCACTATCCTAGGGTCAGGATCCACTGTCGTTTTCTTCCCACCAGGTCGGGTTCGCCCGTGAACACTAACTTTGCCTTTACTAGCCTCCATAGACTTTGTCCCGCATCCCGCGTGAGAGTGCACACTCTGCACCCGAGTCCCCTGGGTCTCCTAGTAGTAATCTAACGATTCCCTAGTCAAGTCCTAGCGGTTCCAAAGCCTATTAGTACTGTACTTACCTGCTAGTAATTTCGCATTCCACTTTTTAAGTATATGGTTTTTCGTGCCCCTCGGGCATTTGTGTATAACGTGCTAACTTAAGTATTTTCGTAAGAGTTTCGTTGTGTGCCTAGCACCCTGTCCTCATAAAGAGTACAGGGTTGTTGTGATTCTAATAAATACACTGTTTATTTTCATAACACTTGTGTGGTGTCCTTTCACTGGGTGTTCAAGGGGTAATGTGATGGTAAAACAGCTGGCTTAACACGCCCTCTAGAGTCTTAGCCTTAGACTGCTCGTATCCATGCTACTAGGATAGCTGGTCTATAAGGTTGACTTACAACCAATCATTTATTTATTTTTATTTATTTATTTAAGCTTGTACCGCGCACAGCTACCCACAATGGGTTTCCCGGCGCCAGGGATAGACTGTAGAAGAAAAGAGAATGTCACCTTGACTTAAGGCCTCTGCCGACTATTGGTCACGCTTAGTAAAGAGCAGGGTCTTCAAAGCCTTACGGAAGCGGAGTAAGTTGGTTGTTTGGACTGATATATAGTGATCACTAGAATAGTGAGCACTGCACATCAGGCCAACTTCTCACATTGGTGAGCAGCGGTTGGGATTTGAGCTTGCTGTTGTTTTACCACACATGCCCTAAGAATATCTTGTGAAAGATCACATAAGTACTAAAGGTACATATAACTTAGCTTAGAATACTCTGAGTTCTACTGAACCAGCTGTTGTAGCTCCTAGGGCCTAGCACACCCTAAACTACAACTCTAGCAAGGGATCAGTAGGCAAACATATAGTGTAGGTAAGTGCACCACTTACACCTCACTAGAAAAGCATGTCGACTCAGGGGGACTCTACTGAGACTCCCCTGGTCAGTGTTGACCCTCCACAGGTCACTTCAAGATATGCAGCTCTCAGTTTTCAGGAGATGAGACAAATCTGTGTCTCCAGGAAACTGAAGCAGGGGTCTAACCCCACCACTCCCTTTCTGATAGGTCTCTTAGAGACCTATGATGCCAGAAAGCTTTCTCAGTTACATGAGAACATGCCAGCCTTAGAGGGAACCTCTGGGGATCCAGATCTCCCCAACACTGATTCAGCAGTTGAGGAGGAGGATCAGGAGGTACTCTCTGGGGATGAGGTAGACAAGGGTCTTGAGGTAGTCAGAAGGCTAACTAGGACCAACTTAGACTTACTTGGGCTAGGATCTGGGGGACCCCCAGTACTAACCCGAAGTGGGCCTAACCTTGGAGTTAGGAGAGATAGATCTCTTTCTAGGGACTCCAATAGATCTCTGCACTCTAATGCCTCTTCTCAGGGGAGAAGGAATCCTCCACAGAGGAGATTTACTTCCCCTCAGAGAAGGGAGCATGAGGCTAGGATGAGACAAGCTGAACTGAGGATTGAAAGGGAAGAAATTGCCCTGGCCAAAGAGAAGCTTGCCCTGGCAAGAGAGCAGCAGATGAGTGGGCTAGCTCCCACTGGTGGCAGCAATCTCCCAAGAGATAGAGAGAAGGGTTTAGATACTAAACACCTGACTAAAATAGTGCCCCCCTTTAAGCAAGGGGATGATATCCAGAAATGGATGGCTGCTCTGGAGAGGGCCTGCACTGTGCAGGGCATTCCCCAGAGTCAGTGGGCAGCTATACTGTGGCTCTCCTTTGATGGTAAAGGTAGAGATAAGCTCCTCACTACAAGAGTGGAGGATGCTAACAATTACCAGGTCCTGAAGAATACACTGGTTGATGGGTTTGGTTTAACCACTGAGCAGTACAGGTTGCTGTTCAGAGACACCCAGAAAACTCAGTCTCAGGACTGGTCTGATTTTGTGGATTGTGCCACTAAGGCTTTGGAGGGCTGGTTGCTGGGTAGCAAGGTTACAGATTACACAGGATTGTATAATCTAATGATGAGAGAACAAATTTTGAACAATTGTCAGAACCAGTTGCTGCACCAGCACCTTGTTGATTCAGATCTGACCTCTCCCCAAGAATTGGGAAAGAAGGCAGACAAATGGGTCAGGACAAGGATCAAGCAGAACCAGAACCAGAACCAGGGTGGTCAGAAGAAAGCAGACCAGAAGGGTAATGTTAAGAATGAACAAAATGACCAGAAGTCTTCACCAGGTCCCCAACAAACCAAAGAGGGTGGGGGTCAGGCTTCCCAGAAGAAGAAGACTCAAGAAGGCCAGTCAAAAAGGTGGTGCCAGTACTGCAAAAGTAAATCTCACTGGTTTAGTGAGTGCACCAAAAGAGGAGGACAAACTCCTGCCACTACAGCTCCTAAAGCAACTGCACCCCCTAGTACAGTCAGTAGTGGTAGTGTCACTCCCAAGGCATTAGTTGGGTTAACCTTGGGTACTGAGGGGTCTGACAACTTAGTTGGCACACTCACTCAGGCTGTCCTTGTCTGTACAGGGGATATGGATATGTCCCCTGAAATAAGTCCCAATACTTTGGGCAAATACAGGCAGACACCTTTGATTAATGGCAAAATGGCTCAGGCCTATAGGGACACTTGTGCCAGTGTCACCATGGTGACACCTAACTTTGTGGACCCTGGACAGATCATGCCAGGTACTGATTTCCTGGTGACCAATGCCAGCAATGTCACTACTAGTCATAGTGTGGCAATTGTGGCTTTCTCCTGGGGTGGAGTGAAGGGACAAAAGAAAGTTGTAGTCAGTTCAGACCTCCCAGTTGATTGTTTGTTGGGCAATGATTTGGAGTCATCACAATGGTCAGAAGTGGAGCAGAGGACTCACATGGAGATGTTAGGCTTGCCAGCACATGTGCTTGCTGTGACTAGGTCACAGGCCAGAAGATGCCCCACTGAACAGGTGCTGGATCCTGAAATTATGGACCAGACACCTCCCAAGAAGAAGAGCAGTAAGGGTAAGGCTTTGCCTTCCCCCTTGCCCCAGGTTGAGGATCAAGTCTCTGAGGAGGCTGATCTAGAAGAGCTGAGGGAAACTGAGCCTAAAGAGCTTGAACTTGATCAAGTTGAGTTTCTGGGCTCAGGGGGACCCTCCAGAGCAGACCTGGGGAAGGAACAGTTGAGCTGCCCTTCCCTTGAACCCCTCAGACAGCAGGCTGCTGCTGAGGCTGCAGGGAATGCCACAGGTGCCCACAGGGTATACTGGGAAGATGGACTCCTGTACTCTGAGTCAAGAGACCCCAAGCCTGGTGCAACCAGGAGGCTGGTCATCCCCTTGTCTCTGAGAGGTTTCCTTCTCACCTTGGCCCATGAGATTCCCCTTGCAGGTCATTTAGGTCAGACAAAGACTTGGGACAGGCTTGTCTCACACTTTCACTGGCCACATATGAATGAGAATACCAAGGAGTTTTGTCGCTCATGTGTCACTTGCCAAGCCAGTGGTAAGTCAGGTGGCACAACAAAGGCCCCCCTCATACCACTACCTGTGGTGGGGGTTCCCTTTGAAAGAGTGGGGATTGACATTGTTGGTCCAATGGAACCCCAGACAGCATCAGGACACAAGTTTATACTGGTGGTGGTGGACCATGCCACCAGGTATCCTGAGGCTATTCCCCTTAGGACCACTACAGCCCCTGTAGTGGCAAGAGCCCTAGTTGGAGTGTTCTCCAGAGTGGGTTTCCCTAAGGAGGTCGTTTCTGACAGAGGTACAAACTTCATGTCAGGATATCTGACTGCCATGTGGAAAGAGTGTGGTGTGAACTACAAGTTCACCACACCCTATCATCCACAATGCAATGGGCTTGTTGAGAGATTCAACAGGACCCTGAAAGGGATGATTCATGGACTACCTGAAACTCTTAGGAGAATATGGGATGTCCTGATCCCCTGCCTCTTGTTTGCTTACAGAGAGGTCCCACAGAAGGGGGTTGGCTACAGCCCTTTTGAGCTTCTGTATGGGCATCCTGTAAGAGGACCCCTGTGTTTGGTGAAGGAAGGATGGGAGAGACCTCTCAAAAAGCCTGCAACCAACATAGTGGACTATGTACTTGGTCTCCGCTCCAGGATGGCTGAGTATATGGAAAAGGCATCCAAAAACCTTGAGGCCAGCCAGGAACTTCAAAAAGCTTGGCATGACCAAAAGGCTGTACTGACTGTGTACCAGCCAGGACAGAAGGTGTGGGTGCTGGAGCCAGTGGCCCCAGCAGCTCTGAAAGACAAATGGTCTGGGCCCCACACCATCATTGAGCAAAAGGGAGAGGTTACCTACTTGGTGGACCTTGGAACTCCCAGGAGCCCTCTCAGAGTGCTCCATGTTAACAGGCTCAAGGCATATGTTGACAGGAAGGACATGAGCTTGCTCATGGCCACAGATGAGGGACAGGAGGAAGAGAGTGACCCTCTCCCAGACCTGCTCACTCAGAATCCTGATGATGGGTCAGTTGATGGTGTTGTCTTTTGTGGCAGCCTCACTGAACATCAGCAACAGGATTGCAGGCAAGTTCTGCAATCCTTCAGGCATATGTTCTCTCTGACACCCAGCCAAACTGATTGGTGTACCCATGATGTTGACACTGGAGACAGTCTGCCTGTCAAGAGTAAAATCTACAGACAGCCTGATCATGTTAGAGACTGCATCAAAACTGAAGTGCAGAAAATGTTGGAGCTGGGAGTCATTGAGCCCTCAGATAGCCCTTGGGCTAGCCCAGTAGTTCTAGTGCCAGAGCCTCACACCCAGGGTGGTAAGAGAGAGATGAGGTTTTGCGTAGACTACAGAGGCCTCAATGCAGTCACTAAGACTGATGCCCACCCAATACCAAGAGCAGATGAGCTTATAGATAGATTGGCTTCTGCCAACTTCTTAAGCACATTTGATTTGACAGCTGGGTATTGGCAAATCAGGTTAGCTGAGGAAGCCAAACCTAAGACAGCATTTTCTACCCCTGGAGGGCATTATCAATTTGTGGTAATGCCCTTTGGACTGAAAAATGCACCTGCCACCTTCCAAAGGTTGGTGAATCAAGTCCTCACTGGGCTGGATGACTTCTGTGCAGCTTATCTTGACGATATTGCTGTCTTTAGCTCCACCTGGGAGGATCACCTGGTCCACCTGAGGAAAGTGTTAGAGGCCCTGCAAAAGGCAGGCCTCACTATCAAGGCCACAAAGTGCCAGATAGGGCAGTCACAGGTTGTATACCTGGGCCACCTTGTAGGTGGAGGCCAGGTTCAGCCACTGGAGAGTAAGATACAGGCCATCAAGGACTGGACTCCTCCAATCACCCAGACTCAGGTTCGAGCTTTCTTGGGCCTGACTGGGTACTATAGGAAGTTTGTCAGAAATTATGGGTCCATAGTGACCCCCCTTAATGACCTGACAAGCAAGAAGATGCCAAAGAAAGTTCAGTGGACAGCAAGCTGTCAGAAAGCATTCAATGACCTAAAGCAGGCCATGTGCACAGCACCTATCCTCAAGAGTCCAGATTACTCCAAGCCATTCATTGTCCAAACAGAT
Organism: Lissotriton helveticus; assembly: GCF_964261635.1. Taxonomy (NCBI): domain Eukaryota; kingdom Metazoa; phylum Chordata; class Amphibia; order Caudata; family Salamandridae; genus Lissotriton; species Lissotriton helveticus. Next base: position 59,155,553 of record NC_136069.1, on the reverse strand, counting down.
GCTTCTGAGTTGGGTGTGGGAGCTGTTCTGTCTCAACTGAATTTTGATGGTAATGATCAGCCTATTGCTTTCATTAGTAGAAGGTTGACACCCAGAGAGAAAAATTGGTCAGCTATTGAGAGGGAGGCCTTTGCTGTGGTCTGGGCCCTGAAGAAGCTGAGGGCCTACTTGTTTGGCACTCACTTCACCATTCAGACAGACCATAAGCCCCTCTTGTGGCTAAATCAGATGAAGGGTGAAAACCCCAAACTGCTTAGGTGGTCCATTTCCCTACAGGGGATGGATTTTACAGTGGAGCATAGACCTGGGACTGATCACAGCAATGCTGATGGGCTCTCCAGGTATTTCCACTTAGAGCAAGAAGACTCACCTGGTCAAGGTTAGTTTATTGTCCCAAAGTTTGGGGGGGGGGTCATGTAGGAGAGTAGGGTCTGCAATCCTATGATCACCCAGATTTTTGCTTTTTGCTGCACTGGTTTACGACTTTCCCTGGCTGTGGGCCTGCTAATCAGACCCACAGCCTAGCTGTTCTCTCTATCCAAATTGTACTTAGGTACTGAATTGGCACTGGGCCCTCTCCAAGTCCCTGTACCCAGGGCTGAGGTGCACCCAGAAGTCTCCCAGGGGCTGAAGCATGTATTGTGCCACCCCTGGATTGACTAACTAAAACTGACACAACTGGCTGCACGACAGCTGGGGCAAGGTGGTGTACTCACCCTTTGCTTTAGATATAGTATACCTATATCTAACCCTAAAATGGACACATAGATCTCCTATCAGTCACTCCTATGGCAGGCCTTAACAATCCTGAAGGCAGAGTGCTTGGAATCGTGTGAGATGGTGCTCTGGCATGAGCTGAGCCTGTCTGCGGCTTTCGGGATCCATCCCTTAGCCGTTTCCATGATAACGCATACCATATACTCTTAAGTGCATTATAATCCTCGCGGTTATGTGCCAACTCTGGTATCGCTTTATCAAAACATGTCGAGTAAGGTGTCATACGAATTGGAATACTAACCCCTCGCCAATTCTGGCGACGGGGTTAGCATTCCACCCTTCTAGAGGGACACGACATGCATGTAACCTATAACCCGGTTAAAAGTCAGACAGAGCCTTAGCATCCACAAAATGGATGCTGCCACCGAGACACAAGTCTGCCCTCCTGCTGCTGGGAGTCCTCCCAGAGCAGGAGATAAGGACAAAGGGTTTCCTGCCAGGGGCGGTGCCAGCACCGTCCCAGACAGGGTTTTGTGTATTGTAGGTAGGCAGGGCTTTAGAGGAAGGTGACTGCACGTGGCACCCCGGTGCTCACTGTGCATAGGCTGGCTGGAACCAGTTCCAGGGTCACTCCAGACCCTGTGCTGGGGAAAAGCCCGCCAAGGAAGTGGGTGTAACCACCCCCCTCCTAGTCCCACCCATAGGGCAGGACTTAGTCGCGTGCCAGCCCCTTTTTACAGGATAAAGGTAGAGACTGGCCCCCTTCCAAATCAGATCATCTTTGAATCCTGAAACTACTTTCTGCGAAAGGAACTCAAGACTTCTTCCTAAGATTTCTCCCTTGTGACTAAGGAGTAGTCACCCTGCACCCGCAGGCACCATCTAAGAACACTGCGGTCTGCTGCAAGTCCTTCCTCCGGAATCCGACTGCCCAGCTCGACGAGAACCGGCTTCCCTGGCACCTCTGACCTCTACCTGCATCATCAGTCACGCTGAGATTCGTGGGTGTGACGAGACCTCGAGGGACCGGCCATCTTCAAGACTGCACGACTTCTTTCCAGCAAGCCCGCCGAGTGAATTCCTGGTGAGTGCTTTGGGGTCCGAGAAGCCCCCACCCTGAGCAGCTCCAGCACCGAAGAGCAGCCCCCCAGCATCTCCACGATCTGCGTGGGGCCCTTCTGCTTTTTGCTGCTCACCGCGTTGTTTGGCTACTAGCCCGCTGGCTTGTGGCCTTCCTGACGACGCCCGACGACATTCCTGCTGCTGGTCTGGTTGCTCCAGACTGGCCCTTGCTTCCCTCCATCGGAGAAGTACCCTGGACCCTCCTGGTCCACTCAAGACGCCATTTTAGGTCCACCGCGTGGGCCTTGCATTTGCCAAGACTTGTTGCCCAATCCTGGGTCCAGCGACGTCGACAGCAAGAACCTTCGTGGGACAGCTCGCACCTCCATCCTGGTCGCCGACAACGCCTCCTGGTCCGAGAGACTGCAGAGCCCAGCAGCGCCCACTCACCTGACTGCGGTGACTTCGCCCGGTGCCATCCTGGTGCCCACTTAATCACTGGCTAGTGATTCAAGAACTTGGTCCCCTCTGCTTTCAGGTTTTCTTCTTCCTTGATCCAGGCTTGGATCCATCGAACTTTTCTTCACTGGTCGCCTGCCAGCAACTTCTTCCTTCCAGGCTCCTGGTCCGGCAACGAGATCCCCGACGTCTTTTCAGACCTATGCAGCTGCAGCCCCTGGGCTAGGTAACTTCGGCACTTCGGTGTCCCAGCATAGCCTCACTATCCTAGGGTCAGGATCCACTGTCGTTTTCTTCCCACCAGGTCGGGTTCGCCCGTGAACACTAACTTTGCCTTTACTAGCCTCCATAGACTTTGTCCCGCATCCCGCGTGAGAGTGCACACTCTGCACCCGAGTCCCCTGGGTCTCCTAGTAGTAATCTAACGATTCCCTAGTCAAGTCCTAGCGATTCCAAAGCCTATTAGTACTGTACTTACCTGCTAGTAATTTCGCATTCCACTTTTTAAGTATATGGTTTTTCGTGCCCCTCGGGCATTTGTGTATAACGTGCTAACTTAAGTATTTTCGTAAGAGTTTCGTTGTGTGCCTAGCACCCTGTCCTCATAAAGAGTACAGGGTTGTTGTGATTCTAATAAATACACTGTTTATTTTCATAACACTTGTGTGGTGTCCTTTCACTGGGTGTTCAAGGGGTAATGTGATGGTAAAACAGCTGGCTTAACACGCCCTCTAGAGTCTTAGCCTTAGACTGCTCGTATCCATGCTACTAGGATAGCTGGTCTATAAGGTTGACTTACAACCAATCATCAATAAGGGTTGTTTGGACTGATATATAGTGATCACTAGAATAGTGAGCACTGCACATCAGGCCAACTTCTCACAGGGCTCTTTAGACTCTGTGCCTCGTGTAGTAAGCTGAGACTGCACATGGATGACAAACATGAAGACTGCCTCTACTGTCCCTACCCTGAACATTCTGCCAAGGATTGTAAGGTCTGCCGCACTTACTCTGTCAAGACTTTAAAAGACAGAGAGGGTCGCCTGCTTCTGTGGCTTCAGAGACTAAAGGATAAGGATCAAACAGTCTCCTCAGGTGAGAGCGAGTGTTCCTTCAGGAGCTCACACTCCTCTGCCAAAAGGCCAAGACAGACATCTCCAGGTCCGTCTGATATGCCACCTCAAAAGAAGACGCCTAAGTCTTCAGAGGGTCGTCCAAAAGAAGCCACCTTCAAGAAGCCTGTGCTGGTGTCTTCTGCCTTGCCTCTGACAGCGTTGACAGTAACCATCTCTACGTCGACAGCATCAACCTTCACCACCTTGTCGACAACTACCTCAGCATCGTCGTCGACGGGTAGGTCTATTACCTCAATAATTCCTGTCAAAAAAGCATCGACGACGCCTCCGTCGACGATAGTTTCCGCGTCGACGAAGTCGAAACCATCGTCGTCGACGAAGGTCCCATCGACGTCGACGACACCCTCGTCGACGATGTCATCGTCGACGAAGCCATCGACGTCGACACCAGCGTCGACGAAGCCATCGACGAAGCCATCGACGACGAGGCCGTCGACGAAGCCATCGACGACAGCACCAGCGTCGACGACGCCGTCGACGAAGAAGCCATTGTCGACTACGCTACCGTCGTCGACGCCGTCATCGACGAAGACGACAGAGAGGTCTGTTGTGGCTAACAGCATCCCACCGCTGATGACCACCCCGTCGACGGGCCCGTCGACGGAAGAATCTCCTAAACTGAAGTGTACTTATACACACTTCAGGATGTCAACGCGTATGCTGACGCCAGAGACTACGTCTCCTAGCAAGGTCCTGCCACTGCTAACGGTCCACTTACTGGAGACTGAGGATTCTGATGAAGGTGCCTTGTTCCACACTGCAACAAGTCCTTCACAGCTCAATGTCAAGGTCCAAGAGATTTCGGACTATGAAAACCTTGGTCAGGCAGAAGTGCCATGCCAGGAGGAATATCAACCGCCCCCTCCTTCACAACCTATGGTGTGCCTCCCGGCCTCGATAGTCACGGACCTCCAATTCCTCATAGCGGATTACAAGCAGCGGTTTCCGCCTACTCCACCTCCTTCAGTGGTGCCTCCAAATCTTGCGACACAAGCTCCTCCTCCTCGCCCTAGACCACCACCGCTGGTCATTCGTCACGGTCCTGTGACTTTGCCTCCTCTACCGTCCTCTGATGAAGAGGAGGAGGAAGCAGTAGTAGAAGATGAAGAAGGTCAACAGGAGGAGGGAGAAATAAAGGATGACAAGTGGTATGACTACGTCATTGAACGTCCGGCTTCCCCAGACCAAGCACAGGCGGTTTCACCCCCAGAAGATATCGGGGGGTTTCATAATGTTGTAGAGAGAGCAGCAGCAAGGTTCTAAATAGAGATGACCACGCAACCTCAGGATTGCTTCCTATATGACTTTAAAGAGCCATTCAAGAAGACGGTTCGGTCAATCCCTATTATCGAATACATCTGGGACCAAGGGGTAAAAATAATGAAAAACCCCTCATCTTTACAACCAGTGCCGACCAGGCTTGATAAGAAGTATAAGGCCCGGGACACAGCTCCGGCATGCCTTATAGGCCATACCAAACCGGACTCCGTTATCACCCAGGCCGCGCAGCGGAAATCCAACAACCCATCTGCTGCGCTGACTGCGCCTCCAGATAAGGAAGGCCGTAAACTGGATAACATCGGGAAGAAATTCTCGTCGATGTCGGCCCTTAAGGTAAGGGCGGCAAACTCGTTAGCGCTTTTAGGGCGTTACAATCGCCAGATGTGGGTGGATGTTGCCCCATATCTAGGCACACTGCCAGAGGAGCAGAAAGAAGAGGTAAAGAAGATCCTCCTTGAGGGAGAGCGGTCCGCCTCGGAAATGATTGACGTGGCGATGGATATCGCCTCAACAGGATTTCGCCAGCTGGCGGGGGCAGCGGTCCTTAGGCGCCAGGGATGGCTGAAAGCTACATCCTTCCGGCCGGAGGTACAGTCCAAAGTACTGGACATGCCGTTTGACGGAGAGTTGCTCTTTGGGGAGCATATTGATGAAATGCTACAGGGTATCAAGAAAGATACGGAGACCGCAAAAGCCTTAGGTACCCTCCAGTACAAAAATACTTCCTTTCGGGGCTCCAGAGGAAGAGGCCAGCAGGCAAGAGGTGGCTATCAGGGATACAAATCCTCCTACGGCTCGTCCCAGCAATACAAGCCTCAATACCAACAGAGGCAGCAACATGGCCAGTCCTCGCACAATAAGTCTTCCTTTCGAGGGAGGGGAGGAAAGAAAGACTCCGCCAGACGACAATGACTTATTTCTCCAACAGGCCTCCACTTCTTCTCCACATTACGTAGTTGGAGGGAAAATTACCAACTTCCTTCACAATTGGCAAAGAATTACGACGGATCGTTGGGTTCTCCAGTTGGTTCGGTTCGGCCATACTTTGGAGTTCGTGGAAACTCCTCCTTCGAACCCACCAGGTCCCATGCAGCACAAGAATCTGCATCTCCTTCAAGCGGAACTCTCACTAATGCTCTAGAAAAGAGCCGTAGAAAGAGTTCCCAGAGGTCAGAGGGGGAAAGGATTCTATTCCCGGTTCTTCCTAATACGAAAAAAGTAGAAGAAATGGAGACCTATATTGGATCTAAGGAACCTCAACAGATACCTCAAGAAACAATCGTTCCGTATGGTATCCATTCAGGAAGTGTTACAGCTACTCAATTCCAAAGATTTCATGGTGTCCTTAGACCTCCAGGACGCCTATTTTCACATACTCATCCACAAAAGTCACCGCCAATACCTAAGGTTTGTAGTGGCGGGCAGACACTACCAATTCAGAGTGTTGCCATTTGGCCTGAAGTCAGCGCCACGCATTTTTACAAAATGCCTATCTCCAGTGGCAGCGTACCTTCGCCAGCACCATCACCAGGTATTCCCTTACTTGGACGATTGGCTCATCAAGTCTCCTACTCTAGAACGCGTAAGCGAATCTTCCAACGCCTTCCTTCAGCTCTTCGAGAGCCTGGGGCTTACGCTCAACCAGGAAAAGTCAGTATTGCAGCCCTCTCAACACCTCACTTTCCTGGGAGCAACTCTAGACATGCATCAGGGGAAGGCCTTCCCATCAGAAGAACGTCAGGTCAAACTGAGGTCTCTGGCAGCCCACATTCAGGTCAAAAAGACCATCAAGGTGCGAATCTTCAAGCCATTACTAGGAATGATGTCCTCCAATATTCTCCTAATACCACACTGCCGCCTCCGTATGCGTCCCTTACAGGAGGCGTTATCCTCTCAGTGGATCCAGTGTACGATCTTATCAGGATCACTCCGTTCATGGTGAAGGCCCTGCACTGGTGGCTTCAAACAAAAAACCTAAACCAGGGCCTTCCATTCCTACTTTCAATCTCCCCACACGTGATAACAAACGGCTGCATCATTGGAAGGATGGGGTGCGTTCCTGCAGGAACTTCAAATACACGGTCAGTGGTCGCTGGCAGAAAAACAGCTCCACATCAACCTGCTAGAGCTGAGGGCAGTATACCTGGCACTTCGAGCATTCCTGCCTCGGATCAGGAACTCCCCAGTGCTTGTGAGGACGGACAACACCACCACAATGCACTATTTAAACAAGCAAGGGGGAACTCGATCCATGACGTTGTCTCAAGAATCACAGCGAATTTGGAAGTGGCTACTCCAACACAACATTTCGCTGAGAGCGGAGTATGTCCCAGGAGCAGACAACACCCTGGCGGACTCACTAAGCAGGCAACGCTCCATTTGTCACGAGTGGGAGCTTGACCAACATGCTCTCGACGCAGTGTTTTCCCGATGGGGCAGACCTCAACTGGATCTATTTGCGAACAAGATCAACGCAAAATGCCAACATTATGCAAGTTGGCATCCCCAGAAAAGATCTCTCGGGGATACATTTTCGATGGCATGGTGCAACGTCTTTGCTTACTCTTTTCCTCCATTTCCCCTGATCCCCAGGGTCATCCGGAAACTGAAAGCGGAGCGTTGCACCGTGATCCTGGTAGCCCCAGCGTGGCCGCGCCAACACTGGTTTACAGAACTATACATTCTGTCGCTGGAGCCTCCGATTCCATTCAGGCCTTACCCGCATCTCCTCACTATGAACCAGGGGCAAGTCCAGCATCCAGATCCGACATCTCTCAGATTATCGGCTTGGCTCCTGAGTTCAGAGAGTTCCAGGACTTAGATATTCCTCAGGACTGCAGAGTCGTCTTAGCCCGGGCCCGGGCTGACAGTATCAACAAAACGTATTCTCTTAAGTGGAAGAGATTCTGTTTGCGGTGTAAAGCTAACAAACTGCACCCATTCTCGTCATCTCCGGCACACTTCTGCCGTACCTGCTTCACCTGGCCAACTCGGGATTGGCCCATGCCTCAATCAAAGTCCACCTGGCAGCCATATCTCGGTTCAGGCGCTCTTCGTCTGGAATTTCCCTATGGTCCAATAGACTGGTCAAGCAGTTTCTGAAAGGCTTATTCAGGACTTATCCCCCAATAAAACCTTTCCCACCTACATGGCAACTCAATGTTGTCTTGGCTCAGTTGATGAAACACCCCTTTGAGCCAATGCATAGAGCAGATCTCAAATTCTTGTCATGGAAAATAGCTCTTTTGCTGGCTCTCACGTAAGCAAGGAGAGTGAGTGAACTGCAGGCTTTCTCTATTCAAGACCCGTTTCTTCAGTTCAAACAGGACAGGGTCATTCTACGGACTAACCCCAAATTCGTACCAAAGGTTCCGTCGGCTTTTCATCTAAATGAACCTATTGTCCTGAGATCTTTCTTCCCGAATCCATCTTCAGCAGCGGAGAGATCTCTACATTCCTTAGATCTGAAAAGATGTCTAAAATTCTACATTCATAGAACGCAAGTCCAACCAATTGTTTATTGCCTTCATCAGGCCCAGGAAGGGCCTACCACTGTCAAAGCAGAGCATTTCAAGATGGATCTCTGCGGCCATTGCCTTCTGCCATCAGCAGGCGGGACATCCTCTGCCCTCCAAAGTTCGGGCTCATTCCACTAGAGCGGTTTCCACCTCCATGGCGCTCTTTTCTGGGGTGCCCATTGTCGACATTTGCAGAGCGGCGACATGGAAGACACCACATACGTTCACCAAGCACTACTGCTTGGATTCGGAATTTATGAAGGATGCAGCAGTGGGTCAAGCGGTGCTCCGTCATCTATTTCATTAGAGGTGAGCCTTCTTCCTTTCATCCCACCTTTCCTATTACCTAATTGCACATTTCTTATCCTGCTACTGTTTGCAGTTTATTGCGTTGCACGATTGATAAGTTATTATCAAGTGTCTTACATGCTATGTTATGCGAAAGGTGCTGCCTATTGCTTGCTACTCTAATTCAGGCAGGTGAATCTATGAAAGATACCCATAATACTGGATAAGAAATGCGTTACTTACCTGTAACTGCAGTTATCCAGTATTGGTATCTTTCATAGATTCACATGCAACCCACCCGCCTCCCCTGGAAGGGCTCACCTTAGTTCTCTCAGTAGGTACTACTTAGCACTGTGCTTACGAAAATCTGAGGGACTAGGGCTCCTTCCATGAAGGTTCTAGAGGGTGGTAGTAGCTGATTGGCTCCTGGCCAAAGTTTGGTCCTTTTTACAAAAGGACTTGGATAGGTTACTAATGTGAGGCCTCTGGCCTATTAGTATGTATATGTCTATATGACATTACTGTTATTATATACCGGTGACTCCCACCCCGACGACGGGGAATGATTCAGGTATGTGAATCTATGAAAGATACCAATACTGGATAACTGCAGTTACAGGTAAGTAACGCATTTCTTGTCCCCACTGACCAGCCCCTCCTTTGGGAGAGATCCTTGAATTGTCCCAATCCTTTCCTAAGGGTACATAAGGGCTTACATGTGGGTGGGTCCCTAGATTTGTCGTGGGACAAGATTCAGAGCACATACCACTTCAACTTCAACCATCTGGACACTCTAAACTTCGCTTTGGGAACCGAGACTGCACCAAGGAAGATTCCTACTGTATGTGGTCTCGTCATCCTGCTAGTCTTCTGTGCCCATGCTCCATACAGGTTCTTCACCAGGCCTGTGGACATCCGAGGCACCTGAATGAATCTCCCTTGGAGTGAAGGAGTCACTCCCCTGCATCTGCAGGCACTGCAACAGAGCTGACCGGTCTGCTGATCCTGGGCTCAGACAGACTCCAAAGGCACAGCAACACAGGTGGTGGTTCTGCAACTCCCTCAAGACCTGCACTGTCTTCATACTGAGTTTGAGGGCCAGTGTCCCTTGTCCAAACCACTGGAACAGACTCCTGTGCACCACATTGACTTGCTGATGCCAATGCTTGTTGGCTCTCTCCTTCAGAGATCTTCGGACTCTAAGAAGCTCCAACCTCAAGCAACTCTTATAGCCAAAATCTTCACCCTCACCACTTCCTCTGCAACGTGGGCCTTCTTTATTGGTGAGCTGCTCGAGGTCCTCTTGCTACTCCTGTGCCTTTGGCCCATGGGTCCTCTTGAGGGTCTTCTTTGACTTCAGAGGGCTCCCTTTCTTGCTCAAGGCCCGCTCCGACTCACCTGCTCGTGTCACTTGGACCTTTCTGGTCCTGACCCTGCACCTTTTTCGTCGACTACGTTGTTTGCCGCTGCCAAGCCTTGTTGGTGCCTCTGCCGGACACTGAGCCCTTGATTCTCGAGATCCGACATAGGAGAGCTCGTGAACGGCTCCTGGTTTTCTACAGTGTCGCCTGGTGAGCACAGCTGCAACTGCAAAAACAACAGTTGATGGACAGAATGCAGAACCGTGTCATACATTCACCCCAGTACAGAGATCTGGCCCTAAATCCATTGTTTTTTTGGTCACCATGCCATTCCAGTTTGAACCCTGCCCTGGGCAGATTCAGCCCTTCATTTTGACCGCTCTTTTTTCCAGCACGAAGCGGAGCGAGTGGGGCAGGTGCGGAGCAGAAGCGATCGCTCCGAGGTTGGCAGACAGGCTCGATCTCCCGAGGTGAAGGAGGAGAGGGCGGAGGCGCTCAAGATGGCGGGCGGCACTGCGCCGTGGACTCCGCTGACTGCGGCCGCCGCTGGGAGGTAGGTTTGCGTCCTGCGCTACCCCGGCTGGTCGAGACTCTCGCCGCAGCAGCTGGCATAATTTCCTCTACCTTCACTTCGGTGGAGACCCCCACCGAGGGAATCCTTCCAGCGCCTGCCTGACTCTAAGATGGCGGCCGGAGGCGACTTTTGGATGGCGATCGCCGCTTCCACTGGCTTGCCCCAACTTCTCCCCGGCCTCCTGCTAATCCGGCCCTCTCTTGGATTTTTGGCCTGCCTCCCGACCTGCTGCCAGTTTGGGGCCACTGCCAGTGCCGGAATGCCCTGGGGCCCTGCAACACGGGCCGGATCTCCAGACCACTCACCCTCCCCCTCCCCCCCACAGGGCACCAGTGTTCTGAATGGACTCCACACTGCTTGCGGGTGAATCCACACAACCCACCGGCAGCCGCATGGCCAACACGTGACCGTACCAACAGCGTCAACATGGCCTTCAACACCTGGCGCACTCTCTCCCCCACCGAGACGGCTGACTGCAAGCTCTCCAAGATGGTGTCGCGCCTGCGGCTGGCCTCCAGCTTCATCTCCCACCTTCACTCCTGGACTTCTTGACTTTTTGCATTGTCCTGACCATCACTTTGCTGCTGTTTTCGGACAGTTTCGATGGACTCTAGCCCTCCTCCCATTCCCTCGTCCATCAACCCTTTTCCCCGTGGATGATCCTCAAATGTTCCCTCCCTTTTCCGCTTCCCCTTCTCTCCATACCCTTGCATCCCTCCCACCCTCCCTTTGTTCTGTGACTGCATCCACACTTATGGAACTCTGCTCTTTGACTTATTGTAAGAACTCTAATCAATGGTATTTGCTTTAGACCTTGCACCATATACCTTGCCTATGTGACTCTTTAGTATATCCAGTCTTATCCCCTCCCTATGTATATAGAGATAACTCTAATCACTAGTGTATGCAGTAGACCTTTGTACTCTCTACCATTCCTATGTGTCCATTAGAGTATATCCGGTCTTATCCCTTCCTATGTATATAGAGATAACTCTAATGACTAGTCTCCTATGTGACTTTTAGAGTATTTCCATGTGTATCCCTTCCCTATGTATATAGAGATAACTCTAATCACTAGGACATGCAGTAGTCCGCTTTGCTCTCTTCCATTCCTATGTGGCTTTTAGAGTATATCCAGTCTTACCCCTTCCCTATGTATATAGAGATAACTCTAATCACTAGTTTATGCAGGACTCCGCTGTGCTCTCTACCATTCCTCTGTGACTCTTATCCATATCCATGTGTATCCCCTCCCTAAGTAGATAGAGCTATCTCTAGTATATGCCTAGAGTTTATCCATTTGTATCTCCTCCTTGTGTGACTCTATCTCTTGTAGATTTGCAATTTTTTCTGTTTGTACCTTCTTTTGTAATGCATGTAATCCTAAGTCCGTATGTTTTCAACTGGTTCTTATGTAAGTCAAAAATTTGCAAATCTGTTTTTCCGAATGTAACCATCAGTCCTTATGGTTGAAACTGGGTCCTATGTAAAGCGCTCTGACACCTTCGGGTAAAGTTCGCGCTATATAAAATCGCATAAATAAATAAAAAATATGCAAATCAGTCTTGACCCTGTGCCCCATGGGAACAGTCCAGCGCGAACTGCCAAGCCAGGTCCTCCCTGGACGTGAAACAAGCATCCTAGGACCGGTTTCGGGATTTCAGCCCTCATCAGCCAGGATAGCTTGATTCCAGTGGCATGGAGAGCATGGGACTCACGTTTGAGCATACCTGTCCCACTCGGAGTGGCAAATGCAAAAACAACAGTTGATGGACAGAATGCAGAACAATGTCATACATTCATCCCAGTACATCACACTCTCCTGCATTTCTGACGTCTTTGGGCATTCGTCTCCCATGCTTCCTGGTCACTCCTGATGGCATAGACTCTGTCCCCTCTGCTTGCAGGTACCTCTCGTCTTGAATCCACCTCTGGGTTCCACCGTACACTTTCACCTTCTTCGCCAGCGGCATCTTTCCAGAAGTCCTCCATTGTGGTCTACGGTAGTTTCCAAGGTCACTTTGCACCTATCCCCCCGGCTTCCCAGGTGTAGATCTCCTGGTTCCTGGGGTATCCACTGGTGGGGTGACTCTTCAATCTTCCATCTTCCATGGGGTTTCTTCAGGGTCCACTGGGAAGGGTACTTGTTCTTTAAAATTGCAACCGTGACTTACCCTTAGACTTCTGGGTCCATTCCTGGCTTAAGTCTGGGTTCACATTCCACTATTTTAGTATATGGTTTGGTCTCCCCCTAGAGACCACTGTTTATTCAGTGCTATTTACGTATTCTATTGATAAAGTATTGTGTGTATTGTGCATATATCTCTGGGTAGGAGATATTGTATTATGTTAGCGAGTGTTAATAATAACTACATCTGAAAGAAACAGGTTAGTATTAGATTCCTTACCTTAGAATATCCCCAGGCGTCAGTCTGGATCCGGAAACTTTTGCGTAGCAGTACCCTGCGCGTCGGTAGGCATCGTCTGCAGGCGTCCCCTGCGGCTCCGCGTCCGTCGTCGGCGTCGTGCGCCGTGATGACGTCGCTGGAGTATATAGACGCCGCCTCCGCGCGCTGACGTCAGTTCTTCTTTTTTCCGCGCCAGTTAGCGCAGATCCGAAGAGCAGTACTCCGGTCTTTTGACCAAAGTTTTTTGATTACTATCTAACTCTTAAGGTGCCGGTAGGATGCTCGGTTTTAAGAATTGTGACGGGTGTGACCGCACGATGTCGGTCACCGACCACCATCGACTCTGCCTCCGGTGCCTGGGCCCGGACCCCGACGTGGAGTCCTGCGTCGACTGCCGGGCCTTAACGAGTAAGGCTAGACGGGAGCGGTCCCGCAAGCTACTCGAGCTCCGGGTGTCGGCCCCGCGTCGAGAGCGGTCCCGGTCCGGCCGGAGGTCGAGGGAGCAGTCGAGAGAACGGTCGCGGAGCCGCCACGAGCGCTCCGGAAGTCATCACCATTCCTCCGGTTCCTCAGGTAAGAAACACAAGAAGTCGGGGCGTCGTCATCGCACCCCCGACTCCCCCCGACGCTCGCGCGATGCGGCCGGGGGTTCGGGTAGCCCCACCCCCGCGGCCCCGCGTGGGTCGCCGACGCTGCCTGCTCCATACCCGTCGGTCCCTGGGCAAGGCGCGTCGCGCGAGGAGATAGAGGAGTTCCTCATGGCCATGAGGGCGCTGTCTCCTCCGGCGGGGCCTACGGCGCCTGCGGGCCCGGTGGTCCCGTCCGGGGGCCCGAGCGGTTCGGGTGCTCCTGCCCCGACGCCGTCGGGTGCTCCGGCCCCGACGCCGCCGGCGGCTCCTGCCCCGGCGCCGCTAGGTCCTTCAGGGTCGACGCCGGCTGGTCCGCCGGCCTCTCCGGCGCCGATTCCATCGGGGCAACCCATGGTGCCGCCTCCGCGCGGCGCCGCGACTCCGGCGCCGGCTCCGGCCGGCGTCGGGGCTCCGGCGCTGGCTCCGGGCGGCGCCACCCCCATTCCCTCTCCTACTCCGGACGCGGAGTCGGACCGGCGTCGCCCGACGCCGAGTCCGGCGCCGATGGGGCCCATTGACCCCGAGGAGCCGGTCGACATCGTTGACTCAGAATATGGTGAGGATGTAGATTATGGAGAGGGTTGGGAGGGGTCTGAGGACCCTCTGTCACGCGAGTGTCAGTACGACGTGGACTGGACAGGTGACTTGGGTGAGGCCAGTGGTCTGGACGATTCTCCTAACCCTGCTTTTGTCTCGCCTCCTACTGTGGCTTCGGAGGCTGGGGCTGCTTATTCAGTGGTGTTGATGAGGGCTGCCAAGGCTTTACGCCTTGAGCTCCCCGTCGCGAAAGTGAGGCCTAACATCCTCACCGAGGTCTTCAAACCGCAGTCATGCCCACAGGAGCCTCTGCTGCCGTTCAATGAAGCCTTGACAGACGTTCTTTTGGGCACGTGGTCCAGGCCCGCTTCAGGTTCGCCTGTTGATAGGAACGTGGCCAGACGCCACCGTCCGTGTCCGGACGACCCTAAGTTCCTGTCCACCCATCCCACCCCTGAGAGTCTGGTGATCCAGGCCTCGACTTCCCAAACCGCATTCCCGTCCGCCCCGCCCGACCGGGAATCAAAGAGGTACGACCAGTATGGAAAGAAGGTCTTCTCGTCCCTGAGTCTGGGACTGCGGTCTTGCAACACCGCATGCCTCTTGGGCCGCTACACCCACTCTCTGTGGGATACGGTCGCGGAGTGTCTACCGCAATGCCCGCAGGAGGTACGGGACAAGCTCGGTCAGGCTATGATTGAAGGCCAAGACGCGGCGAGATATTCCATCAGGTGTGGTCTTGATACGACCGACTCGCTGGGCAGAGCGATGTCCACGACGGTGGCGATTCGTCGCCACACCTGGCTGAGATCCGCCAACTTTTCGGCGGATGTCCAAAATACTTTGATGGACATGCCGTTCGATGGCAGTCGCCTATTTGGCGACAAAGCGGACCACGCGCTTGAGCGCTTCAAGGACTCCAGGGTCACGGCCAAGTCCTTGGGTCTCTCGACCCAGCGCCAGCAAACGGGTTCGTTTCGCTCCTTTCGTGGCCAGGGAAGGGGCGGTCCCACACGTGCTGCCAGCCACGCACCGCAGAACACTTCTCAACGCGGTGGCGGCCGTGGATTCCGCCGTGGAGGCGGTCAGGGACAGCGGCGAGGTCAGACCACACCTCCCCCCACAGCGACAGCCTCCAAATCCTCCTAGTCCGTGCTTTCAGGCCCATGTGACGCCAGTGGGTGGCAGGGTTCGCCATCACCACTCCCGCTGGCGCACTATCACATCGGACAGGTGAAAATGTAAATGTAGTATACTTGTAAAGCGCACAGCTGCCCCAGCAACGGGGCGTCCCGGCGCTGTATAACTCTGGGGAACCCGTCCTGGCTTTCCCTGTGGGATGGTCCCTTGCTGGGAGTCCCCAAGGTGGAGCCAGGCATCCCTGGAATTGGTGGGGCCGTTGTGGAGATTAGGCAAGCTAATGCCCAGAGTTGCCGAGTGGAACCCCTGATTAGAGTAAGCACCGAAGCGAGAATTATCGAGTCCGCTGACCAAGGTCCACGACCCTGCCGCGTCGGGAATTGAACCCTGGTCCCAGGCTGACCTCTGCTCTCAGGCCTGCCGCCTCTAACCAGTGAGCCACACACTCCACTCCAGGTGGGTGCTGCAGCTCGTCCGAAGGGGCTACTCCCTCCCCTTCGAGACCACTCCTCCAGCCATGCCACCGCAGAACCACCGTGTGTCGGGGGACCACTTGACACTTCTGCAGGAGGAAGTTACGGCCCTCTTGGCGTTCCTGGGCCAGAAGTAGGGCGTGGTTGCTATTCCCACTACTTTCTGGTACCCAAGAAGGACAAGGGGGGCCTGCGTCCTATCTTGGATCTACGGGACGTCAACGGCTTCCTCCGGAAGGAGAAGTTCAAGATGTTGACTTTGGCTCAGGTCTTGGCTGCTCTAGACCCGCAAGACTGGATGGTGGCGTTGGACTTGCAGGATGCGTATTTTCACATCCCCGTCCTGCCGGCCCACCAGCGTTACCTGCGGTTCACGGTAGGCCACGAGCACTTTCAGTTTGTCGTGCTCCCATTCGGCCTTACCAGCGCCCCACGGGTGTTCACGAAAGTGATGGCGGTGGTCGCAGCTCATCTGCGCCGGTTAGGGGTTTCAGTCTTCCCCTACCTCGACGACTGGTTGTTGAAGGCGGGCTCGCCCCAGACAGTCGTCCACCACCTTCAGATGACGGCAGACCTCCTGCACGAGCTGGGGTTTTCCATCAATGTGCCGAAATCACACCTGTGTCCCTCTCAAAAGCTCCTTTTCATCGGAGCGGTTCTCGACTCGGCGCAGTTTCGGGTTTATCCTCCGGAACGGCGGGTCCGGGATATACAGGCTTTGATTCCCATCTTTCAGCCGTTATCCCGGGTTTCGGTCAGGTTGACGCTGCGGCTGCTGGGGCTGATGGCTTCCTGCATCCTTCTGGTGCATCACGCCCGGTGGCGGATGCGGGCTCTGCAGTGGGACCTGAAGTTTCAGTGAGCCCAGCATCAAGGCAACCTATCCGACCATGTCCTGATCTCGGAGGGCACTGCGAGACAGTTGCAGTGGTGGCTTACGGACCGCGATTGGGTCAGAGGCAGATCCCTCTCCCTTCCCCAACCGGAGCACGTAGTTGTGACGGACGCGTCCCTCCAGGGCTGGGGAGGCCACTTGGGAGAGGCGGAGATCAGAGGCATCTGGTCTCCGGCGGAGTCCCGGCTCCATATCAACATGTTGGAGCTGCGGGCGATTCGCCTAGCACTGAAGGCATTCCTCCCCTTTGTCAACGGGAGTGTAGTGCAGGTGTTCACGGACAACACCACCGCCATGTGGTACTGCAACAAGCAGGGCGGAGTGGGGTCGTGGACCCTTTGCCAGGAGGCCCTGCGTCTCTGGCAATGGCTTGAACGTCAGGGCGTGACTCTGACGGTTCAACACCTGGCAGGTTCTCTGAACGCCAGGGCGGACGAACTCAGCCGTCGGTGCTCGGTGGATCACGAATGGCGTCTGAACTCGGACGTGGCGAAAGGCCTCTTTCTGCAATGGGGAGAGCCTTGGTTAGATCTATTCGCCACAGAAGAGAACGCGCAATGTCATCAGTTCTGCGCGTTGGAGTTTCCAAGACGGCACTCGCACGGCGACGCCTTTCGGCGCGAGTGGAGTTGCGGTCAGTTGTACGCCTTTCCGCCTATACCACTTCTGCCCAGAGTGCTGAAGAAGATCAGGCGCGACCGGGCCCAAGTTATCCTTGTGGCTCCGGACTGGGCTCGAAGGTACTGGTATCCTGAGCTACTCAGCATGTCAGTCGGTCCCTCGATCCGCCTGCCCCTTCAGGAGGACCTTCTGTCGCAGCAGCAGGGGACGGTCCTCCACCCGAACCTGTCCAGTCTCCACCTCCATGCGTGGAGATTGAGCGGCGACAGTTGAGGCCATTTGACTTGCCTCCTGAAGTCTGTGATGTGATTCTGGCAGCCAGGCGTCCCTCCACAAAGTCGGTATACGCCTGCCGGTGGAACAGATTTGTGGCATGGTGCACAGCAAAGGCTGTGGATCCCCTTTCTGCCCCTCTCTCCGAGGTTCTCCTCTTTCTTCTCTCTCTTGCCCAGCAGGGCTCTGCTCTGGGCACTATCAAGGGCTACCTTTCTGCCCTTTCCGCCTTCTTAAGGCTACCTGATCAGCCATCTTTGTTCAAGTCCCCTATTGTAACGAGATTCTTGAAGGGCATCACGCACATGTATCCACCTGTTCCGTTCGTGATGCCTCAGTGGGACTTGAACCTGGTTCTGACTTTCTTGATGTGCGCTCCCTTTGAGCCGCTTCATTCCTGTCCTCTCCGTCTCCTGACTTTAAAGACGGCCTTCCTGGTTGCCATCACCTCTGCCAGGAGAGTGAGTGAGCTCCAGGCTCTTTCTGTCAAACCTCCTTTCATGTCCATTCATCCAGACAAGGTGGTTCTGAGAACTAGATCTTCTTTCCTGCCCAAAGTAGTTTCTGCTTTTCACATCGGGCAGTCCATCACCTTACCCTCCTTCTTCCCGCCTCCGCATCCTTCAAAAGATGAAGAGCGGCTCCATCGTCTGGACCCAAAACGTGCGCTTTCATTTTATATGGATCGCACACGCCAGTTCCGGGTGGATGACCAACTGTTTGTTGGCTACGTGGGTGAGAAGAAGGGAAGGGCGGTACAGAAACGGACCATCTCTCGGTGGGTCGTCCTGTGCATCAAAGCGTGCTACTCTTTGGCTTGGAAGGAGCCTCCTGTTGGGCTGAGAGCCCATTCCACTCGGGCCACGGCGGCTACTACTGCCCTGGGCCGGGGAGTCCCTTTGCAGGACATTTGCCAGGCGGCTACGTGGGCCTCGCTGCACACCTTTGCGAGGCACTACTGCCTGGACAGTCAAGTCCGGAGGGATGGCTTCTTTGGCCGTTCGGTCCTCCAGGACTTTCTGGTGTAGGATTGTATTGGTTCGCAGACCCACCACCGGGGTTGGTATTGCTGGGGTATCTATTCTAAGGTAAGGAATCTAATACTAACCTGTTTCTTTCAGATGAACAAGTTACTTACCTTCGGTAACGATATATCTGTAAGAAACAGTAGTTAGTATTAGATTCCTTACCGCCCCACCCATCCTCCCCGTTCTGCGAACTGATACCTAGGGTTAAGGACATCCCTTTCAGGGCCCTAGTTTCAAATGGCACCAGTGTTGGTTCTCACATGGCTCTGCGTGTTCTGGCGCGGAAAAGCTGTGTGCAAAGAACTGACG
Organism: Lissotriton helveticus; assembly: GCF_964261635.1. Taxonomy (NCBI): domain Eukaryota; kingdom Metazoa; phylum Chordata; class Amphibia; order Caudata; family Salamandridae; genus Lissotriton; species Lissotriton helveticus. The sequence goes on along the minus strand of NC_136069.1, from coordinate 59,136,844 downwards.
TCAGCGCGCGGAGGCGGCGTCTATATACTCCAGCGACGTCATCACGGCGCACGACGCCGACGACGGACGCGGAGCCGCAGGGGACGCCTGCAGACGACGCCTACCGACGCGCAGGGGTACTGCTACGCAAAAGTTTCCGGATCCAGACTGACGCCTGGGGATATTCTAAGGTAAGGAATGTAATACTAACTACTGTTTCTTACAGATATATCGTTACCGAAGGTAAGTAACTTGTTCACTTAAACTATACCATAAGATTAATTACTGGTAAAACAACAAGCTGCCTTACACTCTTCTGGACTAAGGCTGAAGGCTGCTGTCCACAGCTACCACTTAGAGAGCTTTCTAAGGTTGTCTAAAACCACTAAAATCACCATAAGGGTTTCCTGGATTAGTGCAGGGTGTTTCACTTACATAAGTGAGCACCTTATGCTAATGCAGCCTCCTACAGTGTTCAAGGATCATGATTATGTTAATCAAACAGAATCTGTAAGCAAAATAGTTTTGTAGAAACAAATCCAATGTTATTGTAGGAAAGTGCCCCTTTTTGCATGGTTACCCCCACTTTTTGCCTGACATCTGGTGTAACCTGACTTGATGTACTGTGGGTCGCTGCCAATCAGGTTTCCAGAGCACGTTCTTTCACAAAGGTTTACCTTTTTACCCACAATTTTCACATCCGTGGCCACAGGTAAGTCCCTTGTAAAAGGTACCATGGGTGCCAAGGGCACTCTGACAAGAGAAGGCCTCTAAGGGCTGTAGCACCTTTTGTGCCACCCTTATTTGCTCTCTACCTTAACAACCACACACTGCCATTTCAGGCTGCATGTTATGGTGCAGAGAAAAGTGAAGAGTCAGCATTGCACACATCCCTGTGTGCTATGCCTGCAACCCACTGCCTGAGGCCTAGGTAAGGCACCCCTCTAGCAGGGTGCACTAGCCCCCATGTGAGGGCACAGTGCCATAAGCTCTGTGCCTCTACATTGTTTAAGTTCCATTCTTAGACACTGTAAGTGCAGTAAAGCCATAAAAAACATATCTGTGGTAGTTGGTCATTACAAAGTCCACAACTTCATCATGGCTTTACTAAAAACTGAGAAGTTTGGTAGCAAACTTCTCAGCACATTAAACCCACAGTGATGCCAGTGTGGGATTTAATGTAAAATGCCCCCAGAGGGCTTCTTAGAGATGCCCCCTGAAAAACGACCAGCTCTGGTTTGGTTCCTGAATGGCTGCCTCTCTATTTGCCACCACCAAACAGGTTTCTTGACCCCTGGGTAGATAAGGCCCATTGCCCATATAACACAGAGATGTTTAAACTAACCCCAAGCGAGCCAGGCAGGGACAGGAGGGGGTTGGCCTCTCTCCTGGTTGCAGACAGCCGCCACTGCTGCCCAGGTGAATGGAGCCCTATCCCAGGCAGACATTTTGTATTTTTTCTCAAGGCCAAGTAAGCACCTCTGTTTTTCACACAAACACCTGCAAACGACGTCCTAAGTATCAGCTCAAGATGTAACATTATACTAAAAGTTTACGTTTCTTACCTTTAAATTTCATCAGCATATTTATTTTGGGGATTTTGTTTCACTGCAGGCTGGACAAGACAATTATGAGCCTGCTGCCACGCCAGAAAATGATCTCACCATGAAAAAGGCGGTGAAGGAGCAAGACATGGACGAGGTGAAGGAGGAAGCCGTAATGGTAAGGTGTTGTGCAGCGGGCAGCTGGTGTCACCATGGGTGTGTGTTATTTGTCTCCAGACTTGACAGGTGATGAATTACAGAGTGGTTATGTATAGGAAGGTAGGATCCTTCTAGCATGGTTACTCCCACTTTTTGTCTCTTGTCAGTAAGTTATTTTTTTGGGGGAATGTTTGTATTGCCATTTTCATACCTGCAGTACAGAAACAATACTTATCTGTGAAGTAAATAAGCTCTTTTAGTGGTACATCAACATCATGTTCCTTTAGCAGTGGTAAACGGTCAAATAGTGGTTCCATGTTCCTAAGGTTCACCCCAGGCCCTTTTCCCTCCCCCCACCCATCACCCCACCCTAGGAGATCACAGTGATGCCAGTGTGGGATTTAATGTAAAATGCCCTCAGAGGGCTTCTTAGAGATGCCCCCTTAAAAAACGACCAGCTCTGGTTTGGTTCCTGAATGGCTGCCGCTCTATTTGCCACCACCAAACAGGTTTCTTGACCCCTGGGTAGATAAGGCCCATTGCCCATATAACACAGAGATGTTTAAACTAACCCCCAGCGAGCCAGGCACGGACAGGAGGGGTTTGGCCTCCCTCCTGGTTGCACACAGCCGCCACTGCTGCCCAGGTGAATGGAGCCCTATCCCAGGCAGACATTTTGTATTTTTTCTCAAGGCCAAGTAAGCACCTCTGTTTTTCACACAAACACCTGCAAACGACGTCCTAAGTATCAGCTCAAGATGTAACATTATACTAAAAGTTTAGGTTTCTTACCTTTAAATTTCATCAGCATATTTATTTTTGGGGATTTTGTTTCACTGCAGGCTGGACAAGACAATTATGAGCCTGCTGCCACGCCAGAAAATGACCTCACCATGAAAAAGGCGGTGAAGGAGCAAGACATGGACGAGGTGAAGGAGGAAGCCGTAATGGTAAGGTGTTGTGCAGCGGGCAGCTGGTGTCACCATGGGTGTGTGTTATTTGTCTCCAGACTTGACAGGTGATTAATTACAGAGTGGTTATGTATAGGAAGGTAGGATCCTTCTAGCATGGTTACTCCCACTTTTTGTCTCTTGTCAGTAAGTTATTTTTTGGGGGGAATGTTTGTATTGCCATTTTCATACCTGCAGTACAGAAACAATACTTATCTGTGAAGTAAATAAGCTCTTTTAGTGGTACATCAACATCATGTTCCTTTAGCAGTGGTAAACGGTCAAATAGTGGTTCCATGTTCCTAAGGTTCACCCCAGGCCCTTTTCCCTCCCCCCACCCATCACCCCACCCTAGGAGATCACAGTGATGCCAGTGTGGGATTTAATGTAAAATGCCCTCAGAGGGCTTCTTAGAGATGCCCCCTTAAAAAACGACCAGCTCTGGTTTGGTTCCTGAATGGCTGCCGCTCTATTTGCCACCACCAAACAGGTTTCTTGACCCCTGGGTAGATAAGGCCCATTGCCCATATAACACAGAGATGTTTAAACTAACCCCCAGCGAGCCAGGCACGGACAGGAGGGGTTTGGCCTCCCTCCTGGTTGCACACAGCCGCCACTGCTGCCCAGGTGAATGGAGCCCTATCCCAGGCAGACATTTTGTATTTTTTCTCAAGGCCAAGTAAGCACCTCTGTTTTTCACACAAACACCTGCAAACGACGTCCTAAGTATCAGCTCAAGATGTAACATTATACTAAAAGTTTACGTTTCTTACCTTTAAATTTCATCAGCATATTTATTTTGGGGATTTTGTTTCACTGCAGGCTGGACAAGACAATTATGAGCCTGCTGCCACGCCAGAAAATGATCTCACCATGAAAAAGGCGGTGAAGGAGCAAGACATGGACGAGGTGAAGGAGGAAGCCGTAATGGTAAGGTGTTGTGCAGCGGGCAGCTGGTGTCACCATGGGTGTGTGTTATTTGTCTCCAGACTTGACAGGTGATGAATTACAGAGTGGTTATGTATAGGAAGGTAGGATCCTTCTATCATGGTTACTCCCACTTTTTGTCTGTTGTCAGTAAGTTTTTTTTTTTTTGGGAATGTTTGTATTGCCATTCTCATACCTTCAGTACAGAAACAATACTTATCTGTGAAGTAAATAAGCTCTTTCAGTGGTACATCAACATCATGTTCCTTTAGCAGTGGTAAACGGTCAAATAGTGGTTCCATGTTCCTTGTTCCTAAGGTTCACCCCAGGCCCTTTTCCCTCCCCCCACCCATCACCCCACCCTAGGAGATCACTGTGATTCAGTGAGCGTAAGTCCGTAGTTTGTGAGCCACGGCTTCCATATTCGCCAGAACTTTTTGGGACAGCCCCATGCTTGATAGGTCGTTTTCTCTCCAAGCATATACAAATCCATACTCTTTCTCCACTCTGCCAGTGACAGACTCAGTGTAGCCTCCCATGCCTTGGCAAGGTCACGCTTTGCCACCACCAATCCTAGCTGAAGTAGTGTTAACTTTGCTCTGAGGAGATCAATCTCCGTGGATAGTCCCAACAGAACTAACAGGGGACTCAGGGGAATCGTCTCTTCCAGGATAGCTTCTAGCTCTTCCAGCAGGGTCATCACATACATGGAAAAAGGTACCTTCTGCCGCATGACATCGCAGACAGTTGGGCGCTCCCGCCCTCCCTATGCTGTGTAGTCAGGCTCTGTCATATTACGCTCTATGTAAGTATTTGAATTGAATCAATCTAAGTCTTGACTTGATGGCCACCTCCCGGGGATGCATCAGTGCCATTTCCCAGTCCAGATCCTCTATCTCACCCATATCTAATTCCCATTTCGCCCTCAACTTCCGCAAGGAATCCGGCTTGTTATTGATTATGGTTCTGTATGTCCAGGAGACTGCCTTTTACCCGATCTCACCCATCAGGAGGTGCCCCTTTAGGGGTGCGTATTCAGGAATATCGCTCGTGTCTATGTGATGTGCCCTCCATGCGTGCGCCAGCTGTAAGTACTTATAGCGTTGGGTCTGATTCATATCATACTCAGTCTGGAGATATGAGAAGGTTACCAGCTTCTTACTGTAGGAGAGTAGGGTCTGCTTCCTATGGTCACCCCCACTTTTTGCTGTGATTTACTGGTTTTTCGACTTTAGTGTGGCTGTGGGCCTGCCAATCAGACCCACAGCCCAGCTGTTCTCTCTCTAAATTGATACCATGTACTTTAGGGACATACCTGATTGGGTATTGGGTCACCTCTGTGAGCCCCTGTATAGTGTACCATAGGTACCCAGGGCATAGGTGTATCCAAGGCCTACCAGGGGCTGCAGCATGTATTATACCACCCCTGGCTGGCCATCCAAACTGACACCACAGGCTGATCACTCAGCTTGGGTAAGGTGGTGTAATCACCCCTTACTTAGATATAGTATATCTATATCTACCTTATATATAGACACATAGTAACCTATAATTACTCCAGTATTGGAACTTTCATAGATTCACATGCCTGAATCATTCCCCGTTGTCGAGACGGGAGTCTCCGGTATATAAAAAAGCAGTGCTTAGTAGTATAGCAAACTGAAAAGAGGCCTCGGCCCATTTCACTCTTGCAACCCATAGCCTTTGTTATGTAAAAAAGGCCCAAACTTTTCTCTGAACCAATCAGAGCTCCTCACCCTCTAGAACACTCCTGAGGGAACCTTCTGCCCCTCAGATTTTTTTACCGCACGTTGTGCTAGGGAGTCTCCTTTGAGCTCTGCTCAAATTCTTTACTTTTACAGTATTTTGACTTAGATTTGAGGTTTTTCATCTACCATGTCTGAGAAGGAGAAGAAAGGATTATTTAGAGCTTGTTCCACCTGCTCTAAGAAGAGACTTTATACAGATGATCCTCACAAAGACTGCATCTACTGCCTCTATCCAGACCATAAGGCAGCAGATTGTAAGGTATGTCGTACCTTTTCGAATAAGACCTTGAGAGATCGTGAGGGAAGGCTACTGATCTGGCTTCAGAAGGTTAAAGCCAGGAAGGAGATCCTTTCAAGTGAGAGTGAAGAGGAATCTGTGGCGTCCCTCAAATCCCCTTCAGTTACACCTAAGGGGAAGAAGGGTTCTGCTTGTGAGGTGAAACTAGTGAAATCCGCCTGAGATCCACCACAATCACCTCAGAAAATCAAGATTACAATCAAATAATAATAATAATAGGGAGTCTTGTAAAGCGCTTGGTGACGCACAACGGCGTGTCCCCGCGCTGAGAGAGGTGCGAGAGTTAGCAAAGGAGAGTACTAGAGAGTGGGGCAGCTACCGGGCGTACAAGAATGTCTTTAGCTTCGCTCTAAAGATGGACTCTGAGGGTTCCAGACGCAGCGCGGTGGGGAGTTTGTTCCAGCTCGATGCTGCCAGATACCTAATAGATCTGCCGCCCATCCGAGCTTTGAACACTTTGGGAATGGACAGGCGCCCTGAACCAGAAGATCTAAGGGAGCGGGAGGGTTCATATCGTGTCAGCAGGCCTTGCAGAGGTCGAGGTGCCCTGCCATTGGCAATACGATGGCAGGTGCAAAGCGCTTTAAATTCCACCCTACTTCTCACCGGAAGCCAATGCAGGGCTTGGAGCGCGGCTTTAGACGCTGATCTTCTGGGCAGTCTAAGAACCAGGCGGGCTGCGGCATTTTGCAAGACCTGCAGGCGACTCAAATTCTTCTCCAGAGTCCCTAGGTAGAGTAGGTTGCCGTAGTCCATTTTGGACGTTACTAGTGCATGCACTAGTGTTTGGCGGGCTTTGATGGGAAGGAGCTCCAGAACCTTCCTGAGACTCTTAAGTATCCCAAAGCAAGTGCCAACCACTCGGTTAACCTGAGGACCGAAGGTCAGGTTGATATCAAACCAAACACCCAAATTCCTCGCCTCCTGGCAGGGAATTGGTGCCGGACCCAGGCAGAGTGGCCACCACGCCGACGTCCAGGCCGCTTGGTCTCCACCCAGCACCTCAGTCTTGCCTCCGTTGAGCTTGAGGCAGTTAGCGGACATCCAGGCAGCGAGATCTTGCATGCATGCGCTGAAGTTGTCCGCTGCGAGACTGGGTGTGCGTGATAGGGAGATGACCAACTGCGTGTCGTCGGCGTATGACACCAAGCGCAGACCGTGGCTCTCCACTATGGTGGCCACCGGGGCAACGTACAGATTAAAAAGGGTAGGACTCAGGGACGAGCCCCGCGGCACTCCCTGGTCCAAGGCTACTCGCTTGGAGTAGCAGTCGCCCTGTCTGACTTGGAAGCCGCGGTCAGCCAGAAACTATTGGAACCACTTTAACGCTGCACCTCCTACCCCTCCTTTGTTCAGACACTGTAGCAAGGTGGAATGTGCTACAGTGTCGAACGCTGCACTCAGGTCCAGAAGAATCAAGGCCATGGTATGGCCCTCACCGGCGCCTTGCCTGATGGTTTCAGATGCCATAAGGAGCGCTGACTCTGTCGAGTGCCGTGGGCGAAACCCAAACTGGGTGGGATGTAAAAGGTTGGTATCTTCCACAAATTGCATTAACTGCAAATTAATCACCTTCTCTGCCACTTTGGAGAAATAAGGTAGTAAGGAGATGGGGCGTAAATTCTCCAGCTTTTCGAGGCTGATGTTGGGCTTCTTACGAAGGGGGAGCACCACGGCTTGTTTCCATTCCCTAGGCAACTTGCTGGACCTGAAAGAGACATCCAGCAGGTGTCTAATATAAGGTTCAAGTGCCGTCAGACTATCCCCCAGCCGTTTAGGAGATACTGGGTCCCGTGGAGAGCCTGATTTCACTGACCTACATATTCTGATCAGATCTTCTGCTGGAGGGCAGGTCAGGTTGAGCAGCAGGTCCTTGTCATCTGCCTCTTTTTTTAATTCTTCAAACTCACCTCCTGCAGAGGGTCGAGCAGGGAATGCCGAATAAATTTTGGCTACTTTGTCGCCAAAATATTGTGCAATGCGATTACAGGTGTCTGCTGAGCAGTCCTCCGTACCTGCTGAGAGCTTGGGGATGGTTAAGGATTTGTAAACACAGAACAACTCTTTCGACGAGTTCTCTGCACCCAGGATCCTGTCGGCATAGTGGGCAGCTTTCACTATCCTGATCAGGTTGTGATATGCCCGTATATTTACGAGATATCTCTTGCCTGATTGTCATAGGCTACCCTCCACTGCCTTTCTGCTCGCTTGCAGTCCCTCTTAGCTCCACGCAGTTCCTCGTTGAACCAAGGTGCCGTTCTCTGTTTCCGGCCACCCTCCTTCGTCCGACCAAGAGGGGCCGTGCGATCCAGGGCAGCCGTGATGCGGTCATTAAGTAGTTTATTAGATGTCTCCGCATCAGTACCTCCGGGAGGGCCCTCCGCGGTAAGAGCCATATTAAACTCTGACAGAGAGAACTTGGCCCATTTCCGTCTTTGATAATTGAGGGGGGTACTGTCTGTCTCCTTATGTTTTGGGAGCTGAATTACAAATGGCACCAGGAAGTGGTCGGTCCAGGGGAAAGGCACAGGCCGCGCCACTGCGACTGCATCCCAGTTTGCAAATATCGGATCTAACAAGTGTCCGTGCTGATGTGTCGGAGACTGACCTTTTAACTCTAATTGTAAGGCCTGAAGGTCTTGTTGGAACTCAACCGCTCCTTTATCCTTCTGATCCTCTAAGTGCATATTGAGGTCGCCAAGGAGCAGAAACTTGTCTCTCCGTAACGCTGCCTCCGTAACACACTCTAAAAGGTTATCTTTAAACCTTGGCAGGGGTCCCGGGGGACGATAGATCAAATAACCCTTAACCGTGATACCCCCATTAATTTTAATGGGGAATACGCCGGCCTCGCTTTCAGCTATTTGGACTAATTCTAGATGACAGGCAAGCTGCTGTTTAAAGGCAATAGCTATGCCCCCCCCTCTGCCCTTCGGTCTATCTAATCTCACCATCGAGTATTCCTCCGGTAGTGCCTGAATGATATCAGGGTCAGAATAAGCATCTAGCCAAGTTTCCGTGAGAAATAACAGATCAAGTTGTCTTTCAGCGAGTAGATCGTTGATGTCAAACTTGTGGCAGCGTAATGATCTCACGTTAAGTAGGCCGCAGGATAATGAGGGGCTACCCCTTGTATCCTCTATCGCTGTTTTAAATGAGTATTCGCAGTGTCTACACCCTCCTTCCTTCCCTGTGTGTATGCTATGCTGACCGGAGACACACGTGATAGTGGAAAAACTTACAAGGTCGTCTCTACTCCATTGAATTTGAGTGGCAGCCCCAGGGGTTATGGCCCTGGGCCGTGTCCGGTCGTGGACGGGCGCAGACTGGCTTGGCTTAGGCGCGCACCCGGCGCGCCCGCTGCGCCAGCCCGCTGCGCCGTCTGGTGATACAACACATTATATGGTGGGAGGAGGGCGGGAGGCCCGCGCGACTAGAGCGCTGCCTCACCCCCACCTAAGATGGCGCCCACCCCCGTCTGCCACCGGCTCTAAAGTCAGCTGGATGGAGCAGAAAAGACTGGAAGAGTGTGAAGGGGTGTCAGTGAGTCGGTAAGCACATTAAAAAACGGTCTTCTTCTACGCCTTCTGAGGAGAAAGGTACTGTTTCTGCACCGTCGACGGGACCGTCGACAAAAAAGGGATCATCGACGACGACAAAAGCACCTCCGTCGTCGACGAAGAAAGGTAGTGTTAAAGCTGGTGAGAAAACCGTGTCGACGATTTCACCGTCGACGGCGGTATCGTCGACGGTTTTAACGGCGGCGGCGGCGACGGCAGCGTCGACGAGGACTGTGTCGACGACGACAGTGTCGACGGCAGCGTCGACGAGGACGTCGACGAGGACAGCGTCGACGGTGACTACAACGTCAACGGTAGCGTCGACGACGATGACTTGGTCGATGCCGGCGATGGGAATCTCGTCGACGGGCTCGTCGACGAGGGAAAAAACACCAGAAAAAAGGTTGGTGCCTTGGAAAAAACCTATAACACCAGAGGTTACATCTCCAAGCAAGGTCTCTCTATTGCTGCCATCTCACCTGCTGGAAGAGGAATATGGGGGTTATCAGGAAGGACCTCCAGGGCATGTTAGAGGATTATAGGAGGAGATACCCAGCGACTCCAGTCGCTCAACAGGCCCCAGAGGTTATTCCACATCCACGATCGGTACCAGGGACACCGGTTCGTAGGAGAGAGATTTTGCCGGAGCCTATTGCTAGGTCTCCACCGCCAACATCACACCACGATACCTCTGATGACGATCATTAGGATGGGGAAATTGCGGACACAAGTGCAGAAGGGCATGATTATATCACCCCCTCACCTTCAACACCTACGCAGAGACCAGTAGATTCTCCACCGGAGGACATTGGTTGATTTCATAATTTGATGGAAAGAGCCACTAAGAGATTTGCACTTACCATGACAGAGGAGAAGACGGAGTGTTTTTTATACGACTTCAAGGATTCGTATCGGAAATCTGTGCGATCCCTGCCTATAGTGTCTCATATTTGGAAGGAAGGATTAAAGGACATGGAGACGCCAGCTACGGTAACGCCGGTTCTGGCCAGACTAGATAAAAAGTATAAGGCACCTATTGATGCTCCAGCTTGCCTTTTGGGTCATCCCAGACCGGATTCTGTTATTACTCAGGCGGCACAACAGAAATCCAGGAACCCATCTGCTCCGATTGCAACACCTCCGGACAAAGAGGGCAGAAGGTTGGATAATGCGGGAAAATGGTTTTCCTTAATGTCGGCTCTGCTAGTAAGAGCAGCTAATGCCCTCGCTATCTTGGGAAGGTATGACAGGCAGATGTGGTGTGATCTGTCTCCATACATAAACCAGGTGCCGGAACCAGAGAAGCAGGAGGCGAAGAAGATTCTCATGGAAGGAGAGAGGACTTCGGCCGAAGTCATAGACTGCGCTATGGATATAGCGACCACGGCGTTTTGATCCTTGGGAGGAGCGGCGGTCCTGCGCAGGCAAGGATGGCTGCGAGCAACAGCGTTTAGACCGGAGGTGCAAAACAAGATTTTAGACCTCCCTTTCAATGGAGAAGAGTTATTTGGGAAGCATATTGATGATACTCTGCAGAGTATCAAGAAGGATACAGATACGGCAAAGGCTCTGGGGACACTGCAATACAGAAAAACCCCTTTTCCTGGCTCCAGGGGTGGAGGGCAGTCCTCGTATAGAGGAGGATACCAACAGCGGAGATATTCTTCCTATCCGTCCTCATCGCAGCCTTACCGTCAACAGTACAGCCAACGTCAATCAGGAGGATATACAAGACAAACTCCAAGAGGACGGGGTGGCCGGGGAAAGGACAACACCCGTCGACAATGACGACCTCCATCTTCCGGCTCGGTCAGATGCTCCCCTGGGTGGAAAGATTGCTCACTATCTTCACAATTGGCGGAAAATAACAACGATCCTCAGAATAGTTCAATTCGGTCATACCCTAGAATTTCTTCAAACGCCCCCTTGTACGCCACCGATGCACCAGAGAGCCAACCATTTGCATCAACTCCGTCAGGAGATTCGGACAATGCTCCGAAAGGGAGCAATAGAACCGGTACCGAAAGCCCAGGAAAACAAGGGGTTTTACTCCCGTTTTTTTCTTACCAAGAAAAACAAGCTCCAGTGGCGCCCCATTCTGGATCTCAGATCCTTAAACACCTATCTCAAGAAACAATCTTTCAGGATGGTGTCTCTGCAGGACATCCTTTCGTTATTAAACCCAGGAGATCATATGACCACATTGGACCTACAAGACGCGTATTTCCACGTGCCGATCCATCCTGCACACAGACAGTACCTTCGGTTCTTAGTAGCCGGAAGACATTACCAATTCAGGGTACTGCCATTCGGCTTGAAGTCAGCGCCGAGAGTTTTCACGAAATGCCTAGCTCCAGTGGCGGCTGTGTTGAGGAAGCAAAAACATCAAGTATTTCCTTACCTCGATGACTGGTTAGTCAAAGCACCATCAAAGGTACAGGCGAGAGCGTCAACACAGGCTTGCGTAGACTTATTCGCCAATTTAGGATTGACTCTCCACGAGAGAAAGTCAAACCTCCACCCAGCAAAGGTGATCACATTTCTGGGGGCAAAATTGGACACGGAATGCAACAAAGCGTTTCCCTCCGAAGAAAGGCAACTAAGGATTGTGTCCCTCTTCCAAGACTTTGTAAAAAGAAAGTCTCTTTCAGTCCGCAGGTACAAATCCTTGCTGGGCACGATGTCATCTTGTATTCCCCTGGTACCTTGCTGCAGGCTAAGGATGAGACCATGGCAAGAGCAGATCGATCTCCAATGGCGTCAAGCGGAGGGATCCTTCGACAATACAATATGGGTGACACCAGTGATGGTACAGGCAGCAAAGTGGTGGACACAAGAAGGAAATATGTCTCAAGGACTGACGTGTCTGGCAAGAGCGGCTCCTCTAGTGGTAACGACGGATGCGTCGTTAGAAGGATGGGGAGCTTTCCTTCAGGACCTTCAAGTCAGCGGTCGTTGGAAGGCGCACGAGCAGCAATTACACATAAAACTGCTGGAGCTAAGAGCGATCCGCTTAGCATTGCTGGCTTTTCTACCAAGGATAAGGGGCTTGCCGTTGTTGGTAAGAACAGATAACACTACGGCGATGAATTATGTGAACAAGCAAGGGGGAACGAGATCTCTCTCCCTGTCTCAGGAATCCCAGGAGATATGGGAATGGGCTCTTCAGCAAGGAATATCATTGGCAGCAGAACACCTCCCGGGGGATCAAAATGTCAAGGCGGATTTCTCAGCAGGCTCAAATCGTCCTGCCACGAATGGGAGCTAGACCAGGGGGTCCTGGACAGCGTATTTCGAAGATGGGGAACACCGATAGTGGACCTCTTCGCTACAAGGGAAAACAGAAAATGCCAGTACTTCGCAAGCTGACTTCCCCAGAAGGGATCTTGGGGGAATGCGTTTTCCATGGCATGGTCCGGCATCTTTGCCTACGGTTTTCCTCCAATTCCTCTTCTCCCCCGCGTACTGGTGAAGATCAAGAAGGAGCCGTGCAGACCGATCCTAGTAGCCCCGTGGTGGCCCAGACAACACTGGTTCACGGAGCTGCTGCTGCTGTCGGAGGACCGTCCAATTCGGTTGCGTCCAATTCTATCACTTCTGACAATGTCGAAGGGGCAGGTGCTCCATCCGGACCCGCAATCCTTGCGATTAGCAGCCTTTCTCCTGAACACTGTGAGTTTAGCCATCTGAACATCTCACACGAATGTAGGGAGATCCTGTCCAAGGCCAGAGCGGAGAGTACCAACAAAACCTACAGGATGAAATGGAAGAGGCTTTGTCTGTGGTGTAAAAGGCATAACGTTCACCCTCTTACTGCTGCACCTCATCAAATTATACCTTACATTCTGCTATTGGCAAAGTCAGGATTAGCACCCGCTTCCATCAAGGTGCATTTGGCTGCGTTATCCAGCTACAGGAGATCGTCGTCAGGCCCATCCTTAGGGTCATCAAGGATTATCAAACAATTTATGAAGGGGATCTTCAGGGTCTTTCCTCCAGTAAAGCCTCCACCACCATTATGGAATCTGAATATTGTTCTCTCTCAGTTGATGAAACCACCATTTGAACCGATACACAGGGCAGACCTGAAGTTCTTGTCCTGGAAAGGGGTTCTTCTCATTGAAGTGACTTCAGCGAGAAGAGTGGGTGAACTACAAGCGCTCACGATTCAGGAGCCTTTCTTTCAGTTTCAGGAGGATAGAATGATTCTCAGAGCAAACCCGAAGTTCATTCCGAAAGTGCCAACTGATTTTCATTTCAACGAACCATTGGTGTTGAAACGTTTCTATCCTCATCCGTCAACAGCAGCAGAACGTGCTAGGCACCAAACATAAGGCACGGCTACCAGAGAATCTTTGCCACCTGATGAAACGGAAGTTGGAAACGGGTAGTGGCATAACAACAGACTCTCAGCCAATAAAGCAATAGATGAATTTACTTCTGGGTGTTCGGCGTATTCTTCTTGTGAAAATATATATATATATATATATATATATATATATATATATATATATGAGATTATGCTTCTTTATCAAATTGTATTGCATGATTATGAAATGTATCAGAGAAATGTGCTTTGTTTTTTCACTGCTTGCTATTCTGATTAAGGCATGTGAATCTATGAAAGTTCCAATACTGGAGTAAGAAAACAAGTTACTTACCTGTAACTTTAGTTCTCCAGCATTGGAATCTTTCATAGATTCACATGCACCCACCCTCCTCCCCTGAGAGGCTCACCTCGGATTTAGCACAGGAAGCGTGTTATATACACAAGTGCGCGAAAAATCTGAGGTGCAGAAGGTTCTCTCAGGAGTGTTCTAGAGGGTGAGGAGCTCGGTTCAGAGAAAAGTTTGGGCCTTTTTTACATAACAAAGGCTATGGGTTGCAAAAGGGAAATGGGCCTAGGCCTCTTTTCAGTTTGCTATACTACTAAGCACTGCTTTTTTATATACCGGAGACTCCTGTCTCGACAACGGGGAATGATTCAGGCATGTGAATCTATGAAAGATTCCAATACTGGAGAACTAAAGTTACAGGTAAGTAACTTGTTTTCGTCACTCCTATGGCAGGCCTTAACAATCCTGGAGGCAGAATGCTGAGTTTTATGTGAGAGGGTGCTCTAGCATGAGCTGAGCCCTTCTGCAGCTTTCGGAACCATGTCCTTATAGCTGTTCTATGATATAGCCATGCCATATACTCTTAAGTGCCTTATAATCCTCGCGGTTAATGCTAACTTTGGTTTGGCTTTATCAAAACATGTCATGTAAGGTGTCAAACGCTTTGGAATACTACCCCCCTGCCAATTCTGGTGGCAGGGGTAGCATTCCACCCTTCTAGAGGGAGAAGACATGTTGATTACTGCTTTACCCGGTTAAAGTTAAACAGAGCCTCAGCATCACAAAATGGATGCTGCTGCCACAGACACGAGTCTGACCTCCTGCTGCTGGACGAAACTCCGGCAGGGGAGGCCTGGACAATAGGTTTCCTGCCTTGGGACGTGCTAGCACCTCCCCAGACAGGCTTTTAGTGTATTGGGGCAGGGAGGGCTGGAAAATGAGACACTGCCAGGGGCACACAAGGTGCTCCATGCATAGCCCGGTTCAAACCAGTTGCTGGGGCACTCCAGCCCCAGCTCTGGCGTGAAACTGGACAAAGAGAAAGGGGTGTAACCACCCCCTTCTCAGGGTCCACCCATAGGAGGGACCTAGCAGGTAATCCAGCCCCTTAGTTTAGTATAAAGATAGGAGCTGTGTCTAGAGACATTAGATTATCCTGGAACGAAACTCTGAAACAAAACTCTTGGACCTTCGACTTTCTATATCGACTAGAAGATGGAAGACATCTCCCTTGTGGTCAAGGAGTGACCACCCTGTTCAAACAGGCACTACCAGTAACTTGCCGGATTGCTTTGTCGACGCTCCCGACGGAACCTGAAGACTCAGCTACTCAGGACTGGACTTCCAGATTTCTTTTACTCCGACCCACATCCACAGCAAAGCTGAGACCCGTGGCGGACACGAGAGACGTGGGTCAAGACTACCTGGACATCCTGCAAATTGCTAACTACATCGACTCCTGAGGTAACTCGTAGTTGTGCATTGGGGCACGAGAAGCCCCAGACCCGAGCATCATCTGCACCAGAGCTCAGCCCTCCTCACTCCACGAGTGCCGCGTGGGGCCCGCTCCTACATTTCAGCTCGACGCGTCTTCCCGGTTGCTAGCCCATTGGCTAGTGAGCCCTCTGAAGATGATCCTTTGAATTTCCAATGCTTGCCTGGTTGCTCTGGGCTTGCACCAGCTTCCTTCCAAAAGCTGGTCTGACCTGAAGCCAATGTTCACTTCCTGCGTGGGTTGCGGTTACCAAGGCTTGTTGGGTCCAATCCGGATACCGACACCGCAGTCAACTAGAGCCTTTGTGGGACAGCTCGATTCCAGCTCCTGGTCATCGTCGACGCCTCCTGGTCCTCGTGGCTGCAGAGACAAGCTTCACCTCTTCACCTGTTAGCATCCTGACATCACCTGGTTCCATCCTGGTTCCTTCCTGGTCACTGGCTAGTGACCCAGACTCTGTCCCCTCTGCTGTCAGGTTCTTCAGCTCCTCGATCCACCCTTGGATCCACCCGGACCCTCTTCCTTCGGCCGCCTACAGCACTTCATTTGTAGGTCTCCATTGAAAGCATCAACAAAGCCCGACACGAAAAGACACCTATGCACCCGACTTCCCTGGGTGAGGTAACTCGAGTACTCCGGTGCTCCTGTGGGTATTGACTATCCAAGTGTTCTAGTTTAAAGAGGTTTCACCGTAGTCCACCCGGAAGTGTCCTTAATCAGTAACTTTGTGACTTCTTCGTTCTCCATTGTAAGTCAATGGTAACTCGCGACTGTGTTCCCGGACTGCACGCGTCTCCAGTGGGTCTCCTACTTCCTAACCTTTGGGTCTGTTGTGTAGCCCCAGCGATTTCCTAGGCCCTAGGCCTATTCACTATTCCTGAAGTGATTCTTATACCACTTACTTAGTGTATGGTTCGTGAGGCCCCTAGGACAGAATTGTATTTGTGCAACTTCTAGTATGCTTAATGAGTAACTTGTAACGTATCTCGACCTCTGACCTCATAAAGAGTGCAGAGGGGTTGTGTTAGTAATAAATACATATATATTTAATATATACCTTTCATTTGGTATTCAAGAGATTATATATGGTAAAACAGCTGGCTTCACATGCTCTCTGAAGTTTTAGCCTAAGACTGCTGGTCCATGCTACCACTAGGATAGCTTGTCTATAAGGTTGACTTTACAAACACCATCAATAAGGGTCGTTTAGACTGGTGCAAGGTGCCCACTTAATAGTGGAGATCATATGCCAGGTTAACTTCTCACATTGGTGTGCAGCGGATGGGATAAGAGCTTGCTGTTGTTTTACCATATAATCTTAAGATATCATTTGAAAGATCACATTAAGGTACCTGGAGGTACATATAAATCAAGGTTCGAGGCATGTGGGCTGCTGAATTCATATCTTAGCATAGATCGCCGCCTAGTGTTGGGTCCGGATGATTGCACCTTGCTGTCTTGGAAGAGTCTTCGAAGTATCACGAGATAGGTGACTCCTCCCTTGGACTACAGTGCGCATGGGCATCCACTCCATCCTTACATTGTTTTTTTCCGCCATTGGGTTTGGATGTTATTTCCTATACTCCAACTTCGGAACCGAAACTAACTACTTTCTAAGGCCAAAAGGCCTTCAAACTCGACTGTATTGTTCTCGCTCGGTACCCCTTGACTCGATCAAACTTTCCATCTCGTTCCGGTCGTCGAGGCGGCCTGTTGGGCCTTATCGACTCCACGTGGGATTTCTGTCGATGGAAAGGAGTCTATTTAAAAGGTGCCCACAATGCCACTCCAAATTCCCATATACTGAGAAACATACAGTATGCAACAAGTGCTTGTCACCTCAGCACAAAGAAGAAGATTGCCCAGCGTGTGCCCAATTCCGTTTGAAGAAAACCATCCGCAATCGACGGGCTGCCAGGCAAGAGATGCAGCGGTCGGCACTGGAACCAGAGAACATCTTCGATGACGAACAAGACCTCCCCGAAGCGGCCGACTCCGATCTAGAAATCGTCACCGTTGAGGACCAATCGGATCCGATGACCAGATCACGCCGGGGCAAAAAATTAGTACCCAGTCACCAACTCCGCTTATCCCAAAGGACAAGGCTCCAGTCGAAGCATCGCCTAAAGGCCTTTGCCGAGATCGATATACTCCTTCAGAGTTCCCGCTTATCGGCTCGGCGCCGAAGCCCAAACCCACGCCTTCCAGTAGCCCAAGCCCTAAAAAGGGCGTCGAGCCGAAAAAAGTTATCGAGCCAAAGGTCGTCGAACCGAAGAGGGTTGTCGACCCAAAAGGCGTTGAACCGAAGAGGGTGGTCCAACTAAAGGTCATCGACCTGAAGAAGGGTGTTGAACCAAAGGTCATAGAACCGAAAAAGGTCGTCGAACCGAAGGTCGTACAACCAAAGAAGGTCGTCGAGCCAAAAAGACCTTGGAACCGAAGAGCTCGGAATCGAAGAAGGTCGTCGATCCTAAGAGAACACACGACCCAAAAAAGGCCGTCGAACCTAAAAAGAGTGCTGATCCCAAACCACAGGATCACACTGAGAAGATAATCAACCCTAAAAAAGCCCTTGATTCGGACAAGAAACGTATCGAACCAAAAACTCCGGTCGATCCTAACCAGGTTGTCGAGCCTAAAAAGGTCGCCGATCCAAAAAAGACATTAAAACCAAGAAAGGACGTCGAACAAAACAAAAGCGTCGAACCGAACAAGGTCACTTACCCGAAGTCGGCAGTCGAGCCCAAGAAAGCTCCACCACCAAAGGCCCTCGAGCCAAAGACTCCAAAACAAGTCTCTAAGCCTAAGACTTCGGCGCAAAAGCCACGGACAGTCGAGGAAGAACTCTTCCATCCTGATCCAGTGACTGAGGAACAACCAAAACTTTACATAGACCCTCAAACAGGACATGTTGTAGTTTATCACCGAAAGAAGAGGTCTTTAGAAACGGACACTCCTTCCCCTGTTCCTCCAAAGAGAAAAGACTTCGGGACATCTCCCTCAAGGCCTTTTACTCCTCCTCCTTTTCTTCCTAATATGCCTTTTGTGCCTTACTCTCCTACACATTCTGATTATAATGAGGGACCAGGGAATCCTGATCCACAGGACGACACATGGGATGACCAAAATGATCCTTATGAACCACAACCCATCCCTGATATCCCCATATCCTACAAAACCGTCGCCTACAGACGACACTATTGTCTTTAACCAACCTCTAGATAGGGCAGCAAAATATCATAATGTTGACATGCGACCCTATAGAAGAGGACTTTTTATTTGACACTTTCCCCACTTCAGAAAAGAATGTCAGGACACTTCCTATGCTTAAGGGGGTCCTAAAACACGCGCCAGACATATTTAAAGATCCTGCTAGGGCGGGAGTACTCAATCCAAGAATTGAGAAGAAATATAAAGCAGCCCCTATAGACCCTACTTATATCAAACAACAGTTGCCTTTAGATTCGTTGGTAGTAGCAAACGCTCGTAAAAGGGCAAACTCACAGACAACAGGAGATGCTCCCCCTCCTGATAAAGAGTCTAAAATACTGGAAGCCTCAGGCAAAAGAGTAGCCTCACAGGCCTCAAATTCATGGAGAATACAGAGGCTCTACTAGCACGCTACGATAGAGCACATTAAGACCAACTTGAGAGTATAATGCAACACTTGCCAGAACCTTTTAAGGCACAGGCTAATGACGTCATACAGGAAGGCAAATTTATAACTAATGCTTCCATTAAATATGCGCTCGACGCAGCCGATACATCGGCCAGGTCTATTAATACCAGCGTTCTACTGCATAGGCATGCCTGGCTACGCATATCTGGTTTTAAAAATTAGGTGCAATCTACCATCCTCAACCAACCAGTTAACCAGGATTTCCTGTTTGGCCCTGCAGTAGACACCATTTTAGACAAAATGAAGAAGGATACTGAAACTGCCAAGTCAATGGGCGCACTTCAGTTTCAACAACATAGAAGTTCCTTTTGTCTCTCCTCTTATAGAGGCTCAGGAAGAGGCAACACATCACAATGCTCCTCTACATTCAAATCTAACACCCAGAGCTCTTTTTATAAAGGCTCCAATAGAGGAGGTTATAGGGGCAACAATAACAAAGGCAGAGGTCGTGGAGGCAATAACACCAGAGCCTCCACTGCCACTAAACAGTGACTTCATCACACTCCCTCCAGACCACCCAACACCGGTCGGAGGCAGAATAAACCAATTCCTACCAGTCTGGAATGCAATTACGACAGACAGGTGGGTGAGACAAATTATCCAGTATGGTTATTGCCTTGAACTCACTTCTACTCCACTCAACATACCAACCAAACACCGTCCTATGTCCAAAGAACACATAACACTGTTACAACAAGAGGTCACATCCATGCTACAATAGGGCGCCACAGAGCCAATTCTTTTTCAACACCAAGGAAGAGGAGTATACTCCCTATACTTCCTAATTCCCAGAAAGGATGGATCGCTCAGACCCATACTAGACCTCAGACCTCTGAACCAATACATACTGTGAGAGCACTTTCATATGATTACTCTACAACAAGTACGCCTGTTACTTCAGCAAGGCGACTTCCTTGCCACATTAGACCTCAAAGATGCATACTTCCACATACCTATACATCCAGCTCACAGGAAATACCTCAGGTTCACGATAGAAGGTCAACACTATCAGTTCAAAGTTCTCCCCTTTGGAGTAACCACAGCCCCAAGAGTATTCACGAAATGTCTAGCGGTAGTGGCAGCACACCTCAGGAGGCAACACATCCACGTGTTTCCATACCTCGACGATTGGCTCATAAAGGCCAAATCGTATGCGCAGTGTGCAAGCCATATGTCTCAAACACTCCAGCTGCTGCACAGTCTGGGTTTTTCCATAAATTACCCAAAATCCCACCTACAACCCTCCCATATACAGTATTATCGGGGAGCTACAATAGATACATCAGTAGCAAAGGCATATCCAAATCCAGCCAGGATAGCCAACATGCAGACTCTCATTCAAAAGTTCCATCCACAACACTCCTTACCAGCTCGAGTGTTAATGCAGCTCATAGGCATGATGGCCTCCTGCATATTCATTGTCCCTCATACCAGACTTCAAATGCGTCCATTACAAGAATGCCTAGCACGGCAGTGGAACCAAGCTCAAGGACAACTAAAAGACCTAGTGTTGGTAGACAGTCACGCTTACAACTCTCTGCAGTGGTGGAACCCACAAAACCTTTCCAAGGGGTGACTGTTCCAAGAGACAGTTCCACAAGTAATATTAACAGCGGATGCATCATTGACAGGTTTGGGAGTCCACCTACTTCAATACACAGTCCAAGGACTCTGGACAGTCAAAACAAAAGACACTGCATATCAACCACTTAGAGTTGCTAGCAGTATTTCTAGCACTAAAAGCATTCCAGAAATACTTATTCAACAAGGCTGTGTTGATCCGGACAGACAACATGACAGCCATGTATTATATCCAGAAACAGGGAGGGACTCACTCTCTACAGCTTTCTCACCTAGCGCAAAGCATATGGAGGTGGGCAATTCCCCAGGGAAAGACAATCAAATAGCAGATCTGTTAAGCAGACGCAGCCAACAGCTACACGAATGGGAGATTCATCCTCAAGTTCTCCAACCATTCTTCCACGAATGGGGACATCCAGAGATAGATCTGTTTGCCACAAACGAAAACTCAAAATGCCAGTCCTTTGCCGCCAGGTTCCCACATCCGTTGTCACAGGGCAATGCGATATGGATGAACTGGTCAGGCAGATTTGCGTACGCTTTTCCACCAGCCCCACTGATTCCGCTAGTGGCACGCAAACTACGTCAGCAGTCTTTGACGATGATCCTAGTTGCTCCCACATGGGCAAGACAGCCATGGTACACAGCATTCCTAGAACTCTCAGTGGTTCCCCATCAAAGACTGCGTCTTTCACCACATCTTTTAACTCAGAACCATGGAGAAATAAGGCACCCAGATCCCAATCAGATGAACCTAGCGATCTGGCTCCTGAAGTCTTAGAGTTTGGATATCTCAACTTGCCTCCTGATTGTATGAACATTATCAAAGAGGCAAGACGCCCAACCACTAAAGCATGCTATGCAGCTAAATGGAAAAGATTTGTAATCTATTGCAATAATAACCAAATCAATCCACTAGACACTTCCATCCAAAATATTATCTGTTACCTGTTGCATCTTCAAAGATGCAATCTAGCATACTCTTCTATAAGACTACATCTTGCTGCTACAGCAGCATACCTCCAAAACAGACAACATCTGTCTCTATTCAGAGTTCCACCAATCAAAGCTTTTATGGAAGGGCTTAAAAGGATAATCCCTCCAAAACACCCACCTTCGCCAGTCTGGAATTTAAATATAGTACTTACCAGACTTATGGGACCTCCTTTTGAATCACTCCATTCATGTGAATTACAATTTCTAACATGGAAGGTGGCATTTTTGATTGCCATTACCTCACTCAGGCGAGTAAGTGAATTACAGGCTCTAACCTTTCAGGAACCTTTCATGCAAATACATGCAAATAAGGTAGTACTCCGTACTAACCCTAAGTTCATGCCAAAGGTCATATCCACTTTCCATATCAATCAATCCATAGAATTGTCAGTTTTCTTCCAAAACCCGCAGTCAGTAGCTGAAAGAGCCCGACACACATTAGATGTAAGAAGAGCTCTGTTATATTATGTTGACAGGACTAAATCATTCAGGAAAACCAAGCAACTGTTTGTTGCTTTTCCCCCACAACATAAAGGTAATCCCATCTCAAAATCAGGAATAGCCAGATGGATAGTTAAATGCATTCAGATATGCTACCAAAAAGCTAAACGCACTCTAACAGTTCCCCCAAGAGCACACTCTACGTGTAAGATGGGGGCATCCATGGCTTTCCTGGGAAACATTCCTCTAGAAGACATCTGTAGAGCAGCTACATGGTCTACCATACCCACTTTCACTAAACACTATTGTGTAGATGTGCAAACAAAGCAGCAAGCTGCTGTAGGCCAAGCTGTCCTTAAAACTCGTTTTCAAACTGCTGCAGCTGGGGCAGGTGACCACCGCTAGAGGAGATACTGCTATACAGTCTATGCTAAGATATGAATTCAGCAGCCCACATGCCTCAAACGGAAAATGCTACTTACCAGTATGCATCTGTTCTTGGCATGTAGTGCTGCTGACATTCATATCGCCCACCCTCCTCCCTGGTGCCTGTTGTAGCTGCAGGATTTTCTTTGCATGGCCATCTTTTACTTTACTATACTCCATCTTTGCCACAATGGCGAAAAACAATCTAAGGATGGAGTGGATGCCCATGCGCACTGTAGTCCAAGGGAGGAGTCACCTATCTTGTGATACTTCGAAGACTCTTCCAAGACAACAAGGTGCATCATCTGGACCTAACACTAGGCGGCGATCTATGCTAAGATATGAATGTCAGCAGCCCTACATGCCAAGAATAGTAGCATTTTCCTTCTTATAATACTTAAGTTCTACTGAACTTAGTTGTTGTTGAGGAAAGGGCTTAGCACACCCTGACTACAACTTCTAGAGAGGTTTTAGTAGGTAACACTTAGTGTAGGTAGGTGCACACACCACACCTCACTAGAAAATTTCCTTGAGAGGAGAGCCTAGTGTGTCTCTCCCCACAGAAGTTGGCCCTCCCAGGGTCCCTTCTAATTATGACACATTTACTTTTAATGAGCTTAGAAGTTTGTGTTCACTCAGGAGACTGAGACAAGGACAGAGTCCAACCCTGAGAGACCTGATCGATCTATTAGTGGAGTTTGATGTAGAAAAGGCAGCAACCCCAGATCAGACAGGTAGTGGAAGGGGGGCCATCCCTCAACAGAGGATTCTCCGGATGACCATCCAGGGGGTACTGATCATGAAGAGGATGATGATAAGGTCCAAGTTGGAGAACTGAACCAGGTCAATCTAGAACTACGTGGGGCTGGACAGGAGATAATCCAATCCAGGCCCCCAAGTAGGCGTAACACTGAGCACAGAAGGAGGAGGTCACTTTCCAGTGACTCCCCCCACTCTGGTGACTCAATAGGGTGAGACACCTCAGCAATGGGAAGAATGACTTCCTCTCAGAGAAGAGAGCATAAGGCTAGGATGAGGGAAGTCAAACTAAGGATCAAAAGGCAAGAAATTGCCCTTGCCAAAGAGACCCTGGCTCTTGCTAGAGAGCAAATGTTTTTAAAAAAAAAATGTTTTTATTGGCATTTCAATAAAACTTACAATCAAGGGACTTAAATCCGGCACATACATTACAATAACGGAGCTGTTAAGTTTCAGCACGAACACAGTAAACAAGGACCGTAAAACAATCCCCCCTATAGGCATCAATACTATCACGATCATACTTTACACCTTCCGCACATGTCTCTGCAGCGCTTCCCACTCCTACTCCACACTCAGTATCAGTTGTCCTGGTCATCGGCCGCTACACAACTGGCGTCTCATTAGTGTGTCGCGTCGAGTCCTCTTGTGTGCCCCCAGTGCGATATCGACGTGTGTTTCCCTCTGATCATCAGCACTCT
Source organism: Lissotriton helveticus (assembly GCF_964261635.1). Lineage (NCBI taxonomy): Eukaryota > Metazoa > Chordata > Amphibia > Caudata > Salamandridae > Lissotriton > Lissotriton helveticus. The sequence continues at coordinate 59,112,964 of NC_136069.1, read as the reverse complement.
GTGCAGCTCTCCTCTCCATGTACAGCGCCCAGTAGTTTTTAGGACAGTTCCGTGGAGGAAGCAGTCCACTATATATTTCTGTTTGCGTGCAACACTAGAGCATATCACTAGACCACTTAGCCAGTGTCGGGGTCGGACCTCGAATCCAGTGGAGTGCAATGCACCTTTTGGCAACCAGGAAGGCCATGTCCACAAGTCTCCGACTTGCAGGTGTAAGGTCCTTAGAATACCCCAGCAGAGCCAAAAGTGGAGACGGGGTCAGTGACAAGCCAGTAGTTTCATTTACTTCCCCACAAACCGTGCACCAAAAGGCCGAAATCTTCGGGCACAGCCAGGCTAAATGCAAAAAATCCGCTGATTGCTCCCTGCATCGTTCACAACCTGGGGTCTCTCGCAATCTGTATCTGAACAAGCGCTCAGGGGTATAGTAAACCCTATTCAGGAATTTAAAGTGCGTCAAACGGTGACACCCATTCAAAGATACCCTCTTCACGTTGGCGCAGCAGTATCTCCACTTTTCCTCTGAAAGGTCTGTGTCCAAGTCAGCCTGCCATGCCAACTGAGGCTTGGTATAGTCCGGTGTCCGCTCTGGAAGTGTGATGCGGTACAAGTTCGTAATTAATATAGTCGGCGCTTTATCAGTCACTACAAAATTATACGCCATCACTGTCTGGGACTCAGTCATGTCTTCGCCCAAGAGGTTTCGCAAGGCATGCCTTATTCTGTGGAACTGGAAGCGCGGTAAAAGCAAAGCGCCTCCGTCACCCTCCGGTTCGAAATCTTCCCAGGTACAAGCCCTGCCATCGCTAAAGAGGTCGCCGACACTAGTAATCTTCAGTTTAAGCAGAGCCGATATCACGCCTCTATCCGCACAGGGGTCAAGCCACGAGCACCATGCTAGTTGCGCACTCGGGGCTTATAACAACGAGCAAGCTTGGGCATCCATCAAGTGATACCAGGCATGCGTCACTGCGTTCAATGAATCCAGGATACCCGCCCGTCTATCTCTGGGTCGAGACATCAATGCCAGCAACGGAGTTGTAGCAGCCACTATTGCTTCAATTCGTAAATGCGGCGCGCCGGCCGGTCCATGAATCCAGCCATACGCATGCGCCCCCTGCGCAGCTCGATAATATAGCTCCAAATCCGGAGTATTTAAACCATCCTCCTCGTAGGGTCGGATGAGAATGTCCCATGCCACTCTGGGTTGTTTCCCAGCCCATGCCAGTCTCAGTACCAAGGAATGAAGCTGTCGAAAAAAAAACCGGCCAGGACCATTGGGATATTGCTGAAGAGAAACAGGAAACGGGGTAGGACTAGCATCTTCAACAAGGATATGCGGCCCATCAAGGACAAGGGCAGCTTGATCCATTTGTTCACATCGTCCTCCAACTTAGAAAGTGCCACTCCGTAATTCTCCCTGAGGACCAGCTCAGAGTCTGTGTGTAGTCGGATACCTAGGTATCGGACCGAGTCAGTGGTGCACTGTATGGGATACTCCGGGTCAACCCTTCTGGTGGCAGGGGTGAGCGGGAACATGATCGTCTTGCTCCAGTTCACGTGTTTCCCTGAAAGCGAGCTGAACAACACCACCTCTCGTAGCACCGTCGAGAGGTTATCCTCCGGTTTTCGTACATATAGCAGAGTGTTGTCCGTGTACGTTGCCACTATCAGATTGTACGTGGGAAAACGAATACCACGATGGCTATGGTATTCACGTAGAGCGCAAGCCAAGGGCTCCGCGACCAAAGCATTCAGTTTCGGTGAGAGGGGGCAGCCCTGCCTGGTGCCTCGGCCCACAGAAAAGGGTTCAGTCGTCAATGAGCCTATTCTAACCCGCGCCGTGGGGGAGGAATATAGTGTATTTAATAACTGTAGGAAAAGGTCTCCCACTCCCATACGGTGTAGCACCAAATGGAGAAAAGGCCACTCGACAGAATCAAAGGCCTTCTCCATATCTAGGAAAACTGCCACCGCAGACACATCCTGACGGGTGTAGGAGAGTGGGGTCTGCAATCCTATGGTCACCCCAGATTTTTGCTTTTTGCTTCACTGGTTTACGACTTTCCCTGGCTGTGGGCCTGCTAATCAGACCCACAGCCTAGCTGTTCTCTCTCTAAATTAACAACCATGTACTTTAGGTGCATTTACCAATTTGTACTGGGCCACCTTATCAGTCCCTGTACCCAGGGCATAGGTGTACCCAGGGGCTGAAGCATGTATTATGCCACCCCTGGCTGGCCATCTAAACAGACACAACTGGCTGCACGACAGCTGGGGCAAGGTGGTGTAATCACCCTTTGCTGTAGATATAGTATACCTATATCTAACCCTAAAATGGACAAATATATTCCTTTCAGTCACTCCTATGGCAGGCTTTATCGATCCTGAAGGCAGAGTGCTTGGAATTATGTGAGATGGTGCTCTGGCAGGAGCTGAGCCCGTTTGCAGCTTGCGGAACCAAGTCCTAATAGCTGTTCCATGATAACGCTATACCATATACTCTTAAGTGCATTATAATCCTCGCGGTTACATGCTAACTTTGGTATAACATTATCAAAATATGTCGAGTAAGGTGTCATACGAATTGGAATACTACCCCCTCGCCAATTCTGGCGACGGGGGTAGTATTCCACCCTTCTAGAGGGACACGACATGTATGTAACTGAGAACCCCGGTTAAAGTTAACTCGAGCCTTGGCATCACAAAATGGATGCCACCACCACAGACACAAGTCTGACCTCCTGCTGCTGTGAGTCCTTCCAGCGAGGGAGGCTTGGACAAAGGGTTTCCTGCCTTGGGAGGTGCTAGCACCACCCCAGACAGGATTTTGTGTATTGGGTAGGACAGGCCTGAAAGGAATGAGACATGCCCGGGGCACACAAGGTGTCCTGTGCATACACCGGTTCAAACCAGTTGCTGGGGCATCCCTGCCCCAGCTCTGGCGGGAAACCGGACAAAGGATAGGGGGTGTAGCCACCCCCCTTCCTGGTCCCACCCAGGGGAGGGACCTAGTCAGTAGTGCAGCCCCCTTTAGGAGAATAAATGTAGGAGCTGGTCCCATTCCAAATTAGATTATCCTGAACAACTTTACAAGAAGAAACTCTGGACTTCGACGTTCTGCTCCACAGAAGACTGAAGAATCTCCCTTGTGGGCAAGGAGTGTCCACCCTGCACAAGCAGGCACCATCAAGCGTCCAGCGGCTTCACTTTATCGTCTTCCCTCGAGGATCCAGACTTCAGAGCCCGACGAGACCCGGATTCCCAGACCTCTCCGACCTCAACCTACATCTGCAGCACAGCTGAGATCCGTGGGTGCGACGAGACACGTGGGACCTGCCATCTTGAACGAACCTGCACTTCGCTTTCAGCACGACTCCCGAGGTAAACTCGACCAAGTGCTTTGGGGACTGAGAAGCCCCAGTCCCGAGCAGCTCCTGCACCGAAGGCCAGCCCTCCAGCATCCACGAGATCTGCGTGGGGCCCTTCTGCTTGTTTGCTGCTTGACGCGTTGTCTGGTCACTTGCCGGCTGGCTAGTGGCCTCCTAGACGACGAACTTTGAAATCTTCACTGCTGGTCTGGTTGCTCCAGACTGGCCCTTGCTCCCTTCCAAAAGAGGAGCACCCCGGACCCTCCTGGTCCATATCCAGACGCAGTTTCCACTCACCGCGTGGGTTGCCTTTGCCAAGGCCTGTTGACGCTGAATCCGGATCCAACAACGCCGACAGCGAGAGCCTGCGTGGGACAGCTCGTGCCTCCATCCTGGTGGTCGAAGACACCTCCTGGTCCACGTGGCTGCAGAGACAAGCGTCCACTCTTCACCTGATCGCGACGACGACATCTGGTTCTTTCCTGGTTCCACTCCAGTCACTGGCTAGTGACTTTGAACATTGTCCCCTCTGCTTTCAGGTCCTCTTCTTCACCGATCCACCCTTGGATCGCACCGGACATCTTCCTCCTGGTCGCCTGCAGCATCTTTTCTTCCAGGCTCCATAGACTTCAACACGAGAACCCAACACACTTTGACACCTATGCACCGCAGCCCGTGGGTGAGGTAACAAGAGCATTTTGGTGCTCAAGGGTAGTTTAACTGTCCTAGTGTCCAGTTCCACAGTCTTTTTAGTCCTAACTAGTCAGGATTGTCCGTACTCACCTTTAACTTGAACTGTACTGTCCATAGACGTTGTTACGCATCTCGCGTGTGAGTTCACACTCTGCACACGCGTCCCGTGGGCCTCCTATTACTTACCTAAGGTGAAGATAGCGTAGTCCTAGCGAACCTCCAGCCTCTGGACAGCTCCATTCTTTCTATCGACTTTCACATTCCACTTACTTAGTATATGGTTTGTCGTGCCCCTAGGGCACCATTGTAATTTTGTGCAACTTATCGTATTTTTCCTAAGATATTGTCATGTGCTTAGCCCTCTGACCTGATAAAGAGTTCAGAGGTGTTTGTTATTAATAAATATACTGTTTATTTTCATAACAACTTGTGTGATGTCCTTTCATCTGGTATTCAAGGGGTTATATTGTGGTAAAACAGCTGGCTTCACATGCCAAAAGAGTTTAGCCTAAGACTGCTTTGTCCATGCTACCATTAGGATAGCTGGTCTATAAGGTTGACTTACAACCAATCACCATAAGGGTTGTTTGGACTGATACAAGGTGATCACTAGAACTAGTGAGCATCATATATCAGGCCAACTTCTCACATTGGTGTGCAGCGGTTGGGATTTGAGCTTGCTGTTGTTTTTACCAAATATAATCTTGAACTATCATTTGAAAGATCACATAAGGTACTATAGGTACATATAACAAGCTTAGAAATACTCTGAGTTCTACTGAACCAGCTGTTGTAGTCGAAAGGGCCTAGCACACCCTGACTACAACTCTTAGCAAGGGATCAGTAGGAAAACCCATAGTGTAGGTAGGTGCATCACTTACACCTCACTAGAAGCATGTCTACCCATGGAGAGTCTTCAGAGACTCCCCTAGTGGTTAGTGACCCTCCACAGGTCCTTTCCAGATATGCAGCTCTCAGTTTCCAGGAGATGAGACAATTGTGTACCTCCAGGAAATTGAAACAGGGTTCTACCCCTACCACTCCTTTTCTGTTAGGTCTCTTAGAGACATATGATGCCAGAAGGGCTGCTGACACAGACCCCTCTAATCCAGATAGGAACATGCCCCCCTTAGAAGGTACTCGTGGTGGTCCAGACCTCCCTGAGACAGAGAATGTAGCAGAGGAGGAGGAGGAGGAGGAATCATCTGGGGATGAGGCAGACAAAGGTCATGTAGTAGTCAGCAGACTCACCAGGACCAACTTAGACTTACTTATGGATAGTACTAGGGGGCCCCCAGTGGTGTCCATGAGCAGGCCTAACCTTGGGGTCAGAAGAGATAGATCTCATTCTAGAGGCTCCAATAGATCTGTGCACTCTCATGCCTCTGCTCAGAGGAGAATGACTTCCCCCCAGAGGAGAATGACTTCCCCTCAGAGGAGAGAGCATGAAGCAAAGATGAGGGAAGCTAATCTGAGGATCCAGAGGGAAGAACTTGCCCTTGCCAAAGAAAAGCTTGCCTTTGCTAGAGAGCAACAGTTGAGTGGGGTACTCCCCACTGGTGGCAGCAATATCCCTAGGGATAGAGAAAGGGGTTTTGATACTAGAAACCTGAGCAAGATAGTGCCCTCCTATAAGACAGGAGATGATATCCACAAGTGGATAACTGCTCTGGAGAGGGCCTGCAAAGTACAGCAGGTACCCCAGAGTCAGTGGGCAGCTATATTGTGGCTCTCCTTTGAAGGTAAAGGAAGAGACAAGCTCCTCACTGTTAGAGATGAGGATGCTAATGATTACCAAGTCTTGAAAAATGCACTGATTGATGGGTTTGTCTTAACCACTGAACAGTACAGGTTAATGTTCAGAGACACCCAGAAAACTCAGGCTCAAGATTGGACTGACGTTGTTGATTGTGCCACTAAGGCTTTGGAAGGCTGGTTACTGGGAAGTAAAGTTACTGATTACACAGGATTGTATAATCTAATTATGAGAGAGCAAATCTTAAATAATTGTCAGAACCAGTTGTTGCATCAGCACTTGATTGACTCAGATCTGACCTCTCCCCAAGAATTGGGAAAGAAGGCAGACAGATGGGTCAGGACAAGGGTCAAGCAGCAGAACCAGAACCAGGGTTGGGGCCAGAAGAAAGCAGACCAGAAGGGTAATGAGAATAAGCAAAATTACCAGAAGTCTTCAACAGGGCCCCAACAACCTAAGGTGGGTGGGTCCCAAACTTCCCAAAAGAAGAAGAATGATGGTCCTAAGAAACCATGGTGCCAATACTGTAAAAGTAAGACTCACTGGTTCAGTGAGTGCACCAAGAAAGGCCAAACTCCTACCACTACTGTCCCTAAGACACCTGCACCCCCTAGTACAGTTAGTAGTGGTAGTGTACCTCCCAAGGCTATAGTTGGGTTCACCCTGGGAACTGAGGTGGGTTCTGACTTAGTTAGAATACCTACTCAGGCAGTTCTTGTTTGTACTGGGGACATGGATATGACCCCTACTATAAGTCCTAGTACTCTGGGCAAATACAGACAAACGCCTTTGATAAATGGAAAGATGGCTCAGGCCTACAGGGACACATGTGCCAGTGTCACCATGGTGACACCAACATTTGTGGACCCTGACCAGATCATGCTAGGTTCAGACTACCTAGTGACCAATGCTAGCAATGTCACTACCAATCACAGTATGGCAGTTGTTAATTTCTCCTGGGGAGGGGTAACTGGCCTCAAAAGGGTTGTAGTTAGTTCAGACCCCCAAGTAGATTGTCTTTTGGGCAATGATTTGGAATCCTCACTGTGGTCAGATGTGGAGTGCAGGAATCGTGTAGAAATGCTAGGTCTCTCCTCACATGTCCTTGCTGTGACCAGGTCACAGGCCAAGAAATGCCCAGCTGAACAAGTGCTGGATCCTGGAAGAATGGACCAGACACTACCCAAGAGGAAGAGCAGTAGGGGTAGGGGTAGGGCTGAGCCTTCCCCCCTGCCTCACGTTGAGGATCAGCCCTCTCAGGAGGCTGACCCCAAGACCCCAGAAGGAACTGTCCTAGAAGAGCTTGAACCTGAACAGGTTGAGTTTCTTGGGACAGGGGGACCTTCCAGGGCAGACTTGAGGCAGGCCCAGTTAGACTGTTCCTCCCTTGAACCCCTCAGACAGCAGGCTGCTGCTGAGGCTGCAGGGAATGCTACAGGTACCCATAAGGTATATTGGGATGAAGGACTCCTATACTCTGATGCAAGAGACCCCAAGCCTGGTGCTACCAGGAGGCTGGTCATCCCCTTGTCTCTTAGAGGTTTCCTTCTCACCTTAGCGCATGAAATTCCCCTTGCAGGTCACTTAGGCCAGAACAAGACTTGGGACAGGCTTGCCCCACACTTTCACTGACCTCATATGTCTGAGAACACTAAAGAGTTTTGTCGCTCAAGTGTCACCTGCCAAGCCAGTGGCAAATCAGGTGGCACCACAAAGGCCCCCTTATACCACTACCTGTGGTGGGGGTGCCCTTTGAGAGAGTGGGGATAGACATTGTTGGACCACTGGACCCCCCAACAGCATCTGGGCACAGATTTATACTGGTGGTAGTGGATCATGCCACCAGGTATCCAGAAGCTATTCCCCTTAGGACCACTACAGCTCCTGTTGTGGCCGGGCCCTGCTTGGAGTTTTCTCCAGAGTGGGGTTTCCTAAGGAGGTTGTCTCTGACAGAGGTGCAAACGTCATGTCAGGATACTTGACTGCAATGTGGAAGGAGTGTGGTGTAAATTACAAATTTACCACACCCTATCACCCACAGTGCAATGGGCTTGTGGAGAGATTCAACAAGACCCTCAAAGGGATGATAAAAGGGTTACCTGAAAAGCTTAGGCGAAGATGGGACATCCTTTTACCCTGCCTTCTGTTTGCTTACAGAGAAGTCCCACAGAAGGGGTTTGGTTACAGCCCTTTTGAGCTTCTGTTTGGGCATCCTGTAAGAGGACCCCTATGTCTTGTGAAGGAAGGATGGGAGTTACCTCTCAAAAAGCCTAAACTTGACATAGTGGACTATGTACTTGGTCTCCGCTCCAGGATGGCAGAGTACATGGAGAAGGCATCCAAAAACCTTGAGGCCAGCCAAGAACTTTTTTTAAAAAAAATCTTTATTTATTAAGTTTTTCCTCGTTGAACATCACAAAGAAGAAACAACCAAATAGGTCACACTTGTACATATCACAATCGTTTGATTAACATATAGGCACTATACATGGGCGAGTGGTCAGCCCGGGCAGACAATTGTCACATAGGAGAACTTATGCAGCACAATGGAGCAAACAATATCTAGTAATAAGCAGTTATGGACATTCATATAGATATGTAACATGGGTAGTGGCATCTAGCGGTCACACAACTGGCAACAGCATTCCAAAGTCATGTCAAGAAAGCAGCCCTTTACGATATCAAGGCAAGAAGAGTGTAGCGTGTGTAGAACCTTGAGTAGCCTCCTATCCCGGCTGTGGTCTGGGATGGACCATTTCCTCCCCGTAATCTATTCCCTACAGCATCTCGCATCAGTGTACACCGGTGTGCCTCCTAAAGCGTCCCCGATGAGGGTCTCTTCTAAGTGATAGTTATAGCCGTAACACTCAACTGTCGGCCTCTGAGTCTGTAGAAGCTGCCGTGTTTCGTAACAGATATATTTGCAGCGGCCCCCAAATATCCTTCGGCCTGCTCTGTACTGGTGTCAATTCTGCATAAGTAGTATTCTGATCCTGACAATAAACCAGGTCATCAAGCCATTCCTTAAACTTAGGAGCTCTACCCCGTCCCCAGCGACAAGCAACTCGCCTCTTAGCTAGTAATAGTGCGATATCCGTGAATTTCCGAATAGACTTAGGCACATCCCGAGTGTATCCCAATAGCATAATTAGCGGGTCTCTGTCAATTGCCCCGGACGTCATAACCTGTAGCGCGGCCTGCACCTGCGTCCAATAGTCAAAAACCCCTGGACACTCCCAAGCTAAATGGAAGAATCCCGCCCCTGCTGTATTGCAGCGGTCACATCTATCGGTATCTGCCAAATGAAAGCGTAGTTTTCTCACAGGTGTATAATAGAAACGTTGTAAAAATTTGAAATGAATGATCTTTAGCCTACTGCTAGACGCAATATTAGCCGTGACAGCACAGCAGTAGTGCCATTGGTCGTCAGTAATATCCCGGTCTAAGTCTACAGTCCAATTTCGCCGCGCCGAGCTCTCAGGCCCTTGGCGCTCTGTCCTTATGTTATTATATAGTCTAGAAACAAGATGGCGGCCGTCTGATAAAAGCATGGTATGCAGTGCCAAGACCACTTCCGGTTCCTCCGGAAAGTTGGGCAACACCTCCCTCAATCCCTGTCTAAGGCGGATGTAATAGAACACCTCCAGAGGCGTAGGTGTAACCGCATGAAACAGCTGTTCCTTGGTACGGAACCCTCCGTTGATGAACAAGTCCCCCCACACGGAAATTTTCACGGGCCTACACATCAATTGAAATCCCGTTTCCTGCAAGAGCGATATGCGAGGGTGGTACGTAAGAGGGAGTACCGGGGAATATAATTGCGTGGCACCGACGAGCCTTACTATCTTACTCCCCGCGTCAATGGTGCAGGTTACCGTGGTAAACGGCGTTTCTATTTCCTTGACCGTACCCAGTATGAGGCCATTAAGAGGAAGAGGACGCGCGATCCAATCCTCTGCGGCGATTTGCGGCATACATGGCATGGGTTTCAACCAATGATACGCGTATTGCGCTTGGGCAGCGACGTAATAAAGTTCAAAATCCGGCACATCAAAACCTCCTTTCTCATAAGGCTGGGTAATGACGGTCCAACGCAGCCGAGGTTGTTTGCCTCCCCAAAAGAGACGTAGGAGCTCCGAGCGCAGTTGTTTAAAGAAGAAAACGCCAGGAAAATATGGTACATTTTGGAATAGGTATAAGAATTGCGGCAGCACCACCATCTTTATAAGCTACGCCCTCCCTGCCATCGACAGCGGCAGAGCCTTCCAACGCGTTACATTATCAGCTAATTTCGTGATGGCCACTCCATAGTTCGATCTGAGTGTCACTTCCTTGTCCAGAGATATTCCGATACTAAAGTATCTAAGATCTGTATCACACCATTCGAGCGGATAGTCCAGCTGGAATTTCGTAACGGCACTCGTGAGCGGGAAAAATTGGGACTTCCTCCAATTCACAAAAACCACCGCAATGGAGCGCACACCGCTAGCCCCTCCTCCGGATCGCCCCTCGGGATTCTGGTACTTGTAGTTCAGTAGTGGATCACCCAGGTGGGTGCAAGTCGGTACTTGTTGGACTGATGAATCTCTAGACCCGATACATGTCCCGGGTTTTTGGGTATCGCCCGAGACATGGCTCGGGTTTCGGGATAACTTCCCTCATCAGTAGAGAAAATGGTTTAGGGGTGGAGGAGAAGGCCGCCAAACAACAGTCAATGGCCTCGATGCCCGAACCGGCACGCAGGGCAGCATCCAGGAGCCCGTCGGCTCAAAGCTCAAGGGAGCCAATTAGTAAAAACCACCGCAATGGAGCGCACACCGCTAGCCCCTCCTCCGGATCGCCCCTCGGGATTCTGGTACTTGTAGTTCAGTAGTGGATCATCCAGGTGGGTGCAAGTCGGTACTTGTTGGACTGATGAATCTCTAGACCCGATACATGTCCCGGGTTTTTGGGTATCGCCCGAGACATGGCTCGGGTTTCGGGATAACTTCCCTCATCAGTAGAGAAAATGGTTTAGGGGTGGAGGAGAAGGCCGCCAAACAACAGTCAATGGCCTCGATGCCCGAACCGGCACGCAGGGCAGCATCCAGGAGCCCGTCGGCTCAAAGCTCAAGGGAGCCAATTAGTAAAAACCACCGCAATGGAGCGTACACCGCTAGCCCCTCCTCCGGATCGCCCCTCGGGATTCTGGTACTTGTAGTTCAGTAGTGGATCACCCAGGTGGGTGCAAGTCGGTACTTGTTGAACTGATGAATCTCTAGACCCGATACATGTCCCGGGTTTTTGGGTATCGCCCGAGACATGGCTCGGGTTTCTGGATAACTTCCCTCATCAGTAGAGAAAATGGTTTAGGGGTGGAGGAGAAGGCCGCCAAACAACAGTCAATGGCCTCGATGCCCGAACCGGCACGCAGGGCAGCATCCAGGAGCCCGTCGGCTCAAAGCTCAAGGGAGCCAATTAGTAAAAACCACCGCAATGGAGCGCACACCGCTAGCCCCTCCTCCGGATCGCCCCTCGGGATTCTGGTACTTGTAGTTCAGTAGTGGATCACCCAGGTGGGTGCAAGTCGGTACTTGTTGGACTGATGAATCTCTAGACCCGATACATGTCCCGGGTTTTTGGGTATCGCCCGAGACATGTCTCGGGTTTCGGGATAACTTCCCTCATCAGTAGAGAAAATGGTTTAGGGGTGGAGGAGAAGGCCGCCAAACAACAGTCAATGGCCTCGATGCCCGAACCGGCACGCAGGGCAGCATCCAGGAGCCCGTCGGCTCAAAGCTCAAGGGAGCCAATTAGTAAAAACTACCGCAATGGAGCGCACACCGCTAGCCCCTCCTCCGGATCGCCCCTCGGGATTCTGGTACTTGTAGTTCAGTAGTGGATCACCCAGGTGGGTGCAAGTCGGTATTTGTTGGACTGATGAATCTCTAGACCCGATACATGTCCCGGGTTTTTGGGTATCGCCCGAGACATGGCTCGGGTTTCGGGATAACTTCCCTCATCAGTAGAGAAAATGGTTTAGGGGTGGAGGAGAAGGCCGCCAAACAACAGTCAATGGCCTCGATGCCCGAACCGGCACGCAGGGCAGCATCCAGGAGCCCGTCGGCTCAAAGCTCAAGGGAGCCAATTAGTATAAACCACCGCAATGGAGCGCACACCGCTAGCCCCTCCTCCGGATCGCCCCTCGGGATTCTGGTACTTGTAGTTCAGTAGTGGATCACCCAGGTGGGTGCAAGTCGGTACTTGTTGGACTGATGAATCTCTAGACCCGATACATGTCCCGGGTTTTTGGGTATCGCCCGAGACATGGCTCGGGTTTCGGGATAACTTCCCTCATCAGTAGAGAAAATGGTTTAGGGGTGGAGGAGAAGGCCGCCAAACAACAGTCAATGGCCTCGATGCCCGAACCGGCACGCAGGGCAGCATCCAGGAGCCCGTCGGCTCAAAGCTCAAGGGAGCCAATTAGTAAAAACCACCGCAATGGAGCGCACACCGCTAGCCCCTCCTCCGGATCGCCCCTCGGGATTCTGGTACTTGTAGTTCAGTAGTGGATCACCCAGGTGGGTGCAAGTCGGTACTTGTTGGACTGATGAATCTCTAGACCCGATACATGTCCCGGGTTTTTGGGTATCGCCCGAGACATGGCTCGGGTTTCGGGATAACTTCCCTCATCAGTAGAGAAAATGGTTTAGGGGTGGAGGAGAAGGCCGCCAAACAACAGTCAATGGCCTCGATGCCCGAACCGGCACGCAGGGCAGCATCCAGGAGCCCGTCGGCTCAAAGCTCAAGGGAGCCAATTAGAAAAAACCACCGCAATGGAGCGCACACCGCTAGCCCCTCCTCCGGATCGCCCCTCGGGATTCTGGTACTTGTAGTTCAGTAGTGGGTCACCCAGGTGGGTGCAAGTCGGTACTTGTTGGACTGATGAATCTCTAGACTCGATACATGTCCCGGGTTTTTGGGTATCGCCCGACACATGGCTCGGGTTTCGGGATAACTTCCCTCATCAGTAGAGAAAATGGTTTAGGGGTGGAGGAGAAGGCCGCCAAACAACAGTCAATGGCCTCGATGCCCGAACCGGCACGCAGGGCAGCATCCAGGAGCCCGTCGGCTCAAAGCTCAAGGGAGCCAATTAGTAAAAACCACCGCAATGGAGTTTTTGGGTAAACCCGAGCAATTGATGAGAGATAGCGGTCTATATGAGTCCGTGTCCGTCGGTTCCTTACCCGGTTTCAACAAGGAGGTAATAACCACCTCCCTCATCGATCCCGGCAATTCCCCAACTTCCAGCGACTCCTCATAGACTTCCTTAAGGACTGGTGCCAAGATATCGATGTAACATTTATAAAACTCCGCGGGGAGTCCATCTGATCCCGTCGCCTTTCCATTGGCAAGCGACATAATTGCGTCTCGGATCTCATCAGTCTCCAATGGTGCACTAAGGAATTGTCTATGCACATCGCTGAGCCAGCACAGTGCACTATCATCGGTAGTTTGTTGAGAAGTATACTGCTGCGTATAGTGTAAAAGAAATTCCTCCTGAATCCCTCTCGTATCCTGACAGCGTATGCCGTCTGTTGTGACAATTTCTAATATAGTGGCACTGAAACGTGGCTTTCTCGTTATCGCGGCCAGTACCTTGCCAGGCCCTTCCCCTTCGCAGTAACGCCGCGCTGTCCAATACTTTCCCTTAAACTTAAAGTTTTTCTCTAAATGTATGATGTAGTTCCGAGTCGCCTCTTCTTGTCATCTCAAGTTCAAGCCCCTTAAGCTTGCGCTCTAACCTGCCCAACGTCCTCTGAATGTCTTTCAGTATCCCCCCGCCCTTGGATATGCAAATTCCCCTGACCGTGACCTTGAATGCCTCCCACACCATCTCTACACTATTAACTGAATCCTTGTTCCTAGGGAAGAACTCCCCGATTTCGTCACCCAGCTCTGTTCTAAAGACTGTGTCTAGGAGCATAGTAGGGAGCAATCTCCATGGAGGTCTTATTCTATCATGACCCGGAAGCATTAGGGATAACAGCACTGGGCAGTGATCTGAATATGTTCTGGGCAAGTGTGTTACCTTATCTATACCCGTACACAGCCCCCTCGACACAAAGCAGTAATCTAATCTAGCCCATATATTAGCGTATGACGTAAAGTGCGTGCCCTCTCTATGTGCACGATGTGTGTATCTCCAACTATCTACCAGCCCCGCTTCCTCTATGACGCCCAATAGCACATCCCTCGCCTGCCTGTTATATTGACCACAACCATCTGATCTATCCATGCCTGGCACTAGTGTAACATTAAAGTCCCCCCCCAAATAATATGTGTAGCACCCGTCCCCAACACATGTCCCCAAATCGTGGTGAAAAATTCTGGTTTGTCGACATTCGGAGCGTAGCAGTTTACTATAGCAACAGTATCCATGCCAAGTCTACCCCACAATATCACAAAGCGTCCATCAGGATCAAGAATCTCTCCCAACAACTGAAAGGCAATTGATTTTTTGATTAGAACAGCAGTACCCCTAGAGTACGAAGAATATGAGGAGAACTTTCTGACCGAGGCCCATTTACTAGCATATTTAGGATCAGATCTAGGGCAGAAATGTGTCTCTTGTAACAAGGCTATATGTACATTATGCCTATCCAGATAGGCAAGGATATTTCTACCTTTCCTAGAATCGTTAATGCCTCGCACGTTCCAGGACAGTATCATCAGTTTGCTCCCTGCCATATCAGCCATCATCATTGGCATCAGCCGCAACAATACTTACCCCCATCCGTACTCCCCATCGCCCATACGTGCCAGCCCATATATTCCAAGTACTCTGCAATTTCGTGTGGATCCTCTGTACAGTGCAACCAAACTCCCACGCTCCCCCCCCTTTCCCTGACTCCCCCCAACTAGCTCAGGCTTACCCCAGACCAGCTCCCAGTCCAGACCATTTACCCACTCATTTCTCGTGCAGTCTATCATCTTCCGATTACTCTCCCTATCAAACGGACAGGGCCCATCCCACCCAGCCCACTCAATCCGGTGAGTCCAACTCTTCGTAGTCTGCAACATCTTCAACCATTTGCTCCCATCCCGCCCCTTGAACAGCCACAGTATTTTAAAAGATGAAAGCCCAAACGCCTTACCAAGTGACATTACAAGGGGTCCTACCCCACACAAAGCAGAGGATACATCAGTGCTGTCAGGAAAAAACATGTCAACTGACGCCCGAGATGCCGGTAGCCCAAGTTCATTGGCTAACAGGTAATAGTACTTAGCTAGGAACCAGGCATACGCATTCACTCCTGTCTGCAATACTGTAACAACACTACCTGGAACAGAAGGCCTCAGGTCATGCATTCCGATCATTTCCCCGCCCACCTCCCACTGAAGCAACCCCAACTTGCCAGAATCCCCATCCCACCCTCCACCCCACACAACTAGTAACCACCCCAACAACTGCAATGCAGTAACCATAACCAAAGGGGTACACCCTATTGGGGTCATCTAGGGAGACACATAACCACCCCCTACACCTTGCCCTCCGTCCTATGCGGCCCCCTGAGGGCACAAGTAAGGGAAGGGGGTGGTGCCTGAGATACTTCACCACCAACAGTACAATTCTTGTCCACGGTACACTCGATCAGCAGCGGTGTTCATTTCCAAACGTAGTCATCCTAATGGCCCCCCGGCAGGTGCCAGTGAGTTAAAGATTCATCTCCTCAATCGGCCCTCTCGCCTATCCATCTCCATTCATCGAGTGCGCTCCGTCTTGTTCTTCACCGCCATTCCTTCCATTACCCTCGGGCCAACCGCGAGGGTAGTTGTTCAGATCGAGGATTCAGTTGAGGTCTGTCTGCAAAAATAGGCTCCTCAGCTATCAATGCCAGCGCCCTGCCCACACACTGCGCAATATCAAGGACGGTATCAGTGGGACAGCAAGTATGTCGATGTGGCTGACCAACCAGACAGCTCTCACCCCCCTGATTAACACTTGTCTGGCAAATGAGCAATGCAGCGTTATAAGGAAGAGTTCATGGGTCCTGGCATCACACTTAGAGCATTGTCCTTCACAGTGCACCCCCTCCCGGTTGCAGATTGTCGGATCTATGCCCTAAACCTCAGTGCAAGAGCACAATGCAGGCTACACATAACTCGCTGTTTATATTCGTGTCTAGATCTCGGTTCGCCCCAGTGCTGTGCACATCCACCAGTCTTCCATGCCAGCCGTGTTATCAACTCTAGCATCTGCCGCCTCTCTCCACCACATTCGACCGTGTCCTCAGGATTGCTTGTAAACCCCCTCTCCCTGGGCGTAAGTTTCGCCAGTAGCCGAGAAGTAGTGTACTGCAACTCCGCGTAAGCCGTTCTTCTGCAGGCCGAGCCTCACCTCTCCGACTTGGTCCAACCGCGATCGCCGGCCTCAGGCAGATGCGGGCCGCACACCGGAGGCTCCCACCTCTCCCCGGACAGACAACGCCACCAGGCGCGGGCCGCTCCCGCTGATGCCGTGCACAGGGGGGGGGGGGGGGGGAGAAGCCAGGCCCCCCACAACGTCCACTACTCGCCTCCAGCCAGTGAACCCCCCAGCCCGGGGGGCTTCCCGTCAAGCCTTCTGTATATCCGCTCTCTGCAAAGCAACGCTCCGGTCAGCCCAGTCTAGCCGTAACTTCACTCCTATACTATGCTCAGGAGCTTGGCGGTCAGAGAGCACATTTCAATGCCGGTGTCTTGGCCCAGCGATGTGGCTACTCGCGGGTCTGTTGGCGCCTGGTCCGCCGCGGCCTGCACGCCTCGTGGTCCGCCTCGGGCTAGCGTAGCCACACGCCCCCGGCAGCGCGTACCTGCAGTTTCCAGTCCAGCTCCCGGTCCCACACTTCTACGGCTGTATTTTCACGGCGGAAGGTCGGATCGTTCCCAAATTTTCACCGAGTCTGCAGGTCAGTGTATCTCGCAGTCATGCAGTGCTTTTAAAGTGTTTGGTGTCGATGGTGAAGGATCATGCAAGGATAAATGGGACAGGCAGCAGGAGCCTCACTACAGTGCGGCGATTCTGCGTGTGCGCCCCCTAGCGCCCCCAGGCCAGCCAAGAACTTCAAAAAGCTTGGCATGACCAAAAGGCTGTCCTAACTGTTTATCATGCAGGACAGAAGGTGTGGGTGTTGGAGCCAGTGGCCCCAGCAGCTCTCCAAGACAAATGGTCTGGACCCCATACCATCATTGAACAAAAGGGAGAGGTCACCTACCTGGTGGACCTTGGAACTCCCAAGAGCCCTCACAGAGTACTTCATGTGAATAGGCTCAAAGCATTTGTTGACAGGGAGGACATGGGCTCATGGCCACAGATGAGGGGCTGGAGGAAGAGAGTGACCCTCTCCCAGACCTGCTCACTCAGAACCCTGATGATGGGTCAGTAGATGGTGTAGTCTTTTCTGACAGCCTCTCTGAACATCAACAAGAGGATTGTAAGCAGGTCCTTCAATCCTTTAGACAAATGTTTTCTCTGACCCCCAGTCAGACAAACTGGTGCACCCATGAGGTGGACACTGGTGACAGTCTGCCTATAAAGAGTACAATCTACAGGCAACCTGACCATGCCAGGGACTGCATAAAGAAATAAGTACAAAAGATGTTGGAATTGGGAGTCATTGAACCCTCAGAGAGCCCTTGGGCTAGTCCTGTAGTTCTAGTACCTAAGCCTCACACCCAGGATGGTAAGAGAGAGATGAGGTTCTGTGTAGACTACAGGGGTCTCAATGTTGTCACTAAGACAGATGCCCATCCAATACCTAGGGCAGATGAACTGATAGACAAGTTGGCTTCTGCAACTTTCTTAAGTACATTTGACCTAACAGCTGGTTATTGGCAGATCAGGTTAGCTGAGGATGCCAAGGCCAAGACAGCATTTTCTACCCCAGGAGGTCATTACCTGTTTGTGGTGATGCCCTTTGGTTTGAAAAATGCACCTGCCACTTTTCAAAGGTTGGTGAACCAAGTTCTCACTGGGTTGGATGACTTCTGTGCAGCATATCTAGATGATATTGCTGTCTTTAGCTCCACCTGGGAGGATCACCTGATCCACCTGAGGAAAGTTTTGGAGGCCCTGCAAAAGGCAGGCCTCACTATCAAGGCTACTAAGTGCCAGATAGGGCAGAGTCAGGTTGTGTACCTGGGCCACCTTGTAGGTGAAGGCCAGGTTCAACCATTGGAGAGCACGATACAGGCCATAAAGGACTGGGCTCCTCCAACCACCCAGACACAGGTCAGAGCTTTCTTGGGCCTGTCTGGTTACTATAGGAAGTTTGTCAAAAATTATGGGTCCATTGTGACACCACTTAATGACCTGACAAGCAAGAAAATGCCAAAGAAAGTTCAGTGGACAGTTAGCTGTCAAAAGGCATTTGATGACCTAAAGCAGGCCATGTGTACTGCACCTATTCTCAAGAGTCCTGACTACTCCAAAACCTTCATTGTCCAAACCTATGCATCTGAGTTGGGAGTGGGAGCTGTTCTATCTCAACTGAATATTAATGGTCATGACCAGCCCATTGCTTTTATAAGCAGAAGGCTGACCCCTAGAGAGAAACGTTGGTCAGCTATAGAGAGGGAGGCCTTTGCTGTGGTTTGGGCCCTGAAGAAGTTGAGGCCCTACTTGTTTGGAACTCACTTCAAGATTCAGACCGACCATAAGCCCCTCTTATGGCTAAATCAGATGAAGGGTGAAAACCCCAAACTTCTTAGGTGGTCCATTTCCCTACAGGGGATGGACTTTACAGTGGAGCACAGACCAGGGACTGACCATGGCAATGCAGATGGTCTCTCCAGGTATTTCCACTTAGAACAGGAAGACTCACCTGGTCAAGGTTAGTTTAATGTCCCTAAGTTTGGGGGGGGGGGTTATGTAGGAGAGTGGGGTCTGCAATCTTATGGTCACCCCAGATTTTTGCTTTTTGCTTCACTGGTTTACGACTTTCCCTGGCTGTGGGCCTGCTAATCAGACCCACAGCCTAGCTGTTCTCTCTCTAAATTAACAACCATGTACTTTAGGTGCATTTACCAATTTGTACTGGGCCACCTTATCAGTCCCTGTACCCAGGGCATAGGTGTACCCAGGGCCTACCAGGGGCTGAAGCATGTATTATGCCACCCCTGGCTGGCCATCTACACAGACACAACTGGCTGCACGACAGCTGGGGCAAGGTGGTGTAATCACCCTTTGCTGTAGATATAGTATACCTATATCTAACCCTAAAATGGACAAATATATTCCTATCAGTCACTCCTATGGCAGGCCTTATCGATCCTGAAGGCAGAGTGCTTGGAATTATGTGAGATGGTGCTCTGGCATGAGCTGAGCCCGTTTGCAGCTTGCGGAACCAAGTCCTAATAGCTGTTCCATGATAACGCTATACCATATACTCTTAAGTGCATTATAATCCTCGCGGTTACATGCTAACATTGGTATAACATTATCAAAACATGTCAAATAAGGTGTCATACGAATTGGAATACTACCCCCTCGCCAATTCTGGCGACGGGGGTAGCATTCCACCCTTGTAGAGGGACACGGCATGTATGTAACTGAGAACCCCGGTTAAAGTTAACTCGAGCCTTGCCATCACAAAATGGATGCCACCACCACAGACACAAGTCTGACCTCCTGCTGCTGGGAGTCCTTCCAGCGAGGGAGGCTTGGACAAAGGGTTTCCTGCCTTGGGAGGTGCTAGCACCACCCCAGACAGGATTTTGTGTATTGGGTAGGACAGGCCTGAAAGGAATGAGACATGCCCGGGGCACACAAGGTGTCCTGTGCATACACCGGTTCAAACCAGTTGCTGGGGCATCCCTGCCCCAGCTCTGGCGGAAAACCGGACAAAGGATAGGGGGTGTAGCCACCCCCCTTCCTGGTCCCACCCAGGGGAGGGACCAAGTCAGTAGTGCAGCCCCCTGTAGGAGAATAAAGGTAGGAGCTGGTCCCATTCCAAATTAGATTATCCTGAACAACTTTACAAGAAGAAACTCTGGACTTCGACGTTCTGCTCCACAGAAGACTGAAGAATCTCCCTTGTGGGCAAGGAGTGTCCACCCTGCACAAGCAGGCACCATCAAGCATCCAGCGGCTTCACTTTGTCGTCTTCCCTCGAGGATCCAGACTTCAGAGCCCGACGAGACCCGGATTCCCAGACCTCTTCGACCTCAACCTATATCTGCAGCACAGCTGAGATCCGTGGGTGCGAAGAGACACGTGGGACCGGCCATCTTGAACGAACCTGCACTTTGCTTTCAGCATGACTCCCGAGGTAAACTCGACCAAGTGCTTTGGGGACTGAGAAGCCCCAGCCCCGAGCAGCTCCTGCACCGAAGGCCAGCCCTCCAGCATCCACGAGATCTGCGTGGGGCCCTTCTGCTTGTTTGCTGCTTGACGCGTTGTCTGTTCACTTGCCGGCTGGCTAGTGGCCTCCTAGACGACGAACTTTGAAATCTTCACTGCTGGTCTGGTTGCTCCAGACAGGCCCTTGCTCCCTTCCAAAAGAGGAGCACCCCGGACCCTCCTGGTCCACTCCAGACGCCGTTTCCACTCACCGCGTGGGTTGCCTTTGCCAAGGCCTGTTGACGCCGAATCCGGATCCAACACCGCCGACAGCGAGAGCCTGCGTGGGACAGCTCGTGCCTCCATCCTGGTCGTCGAAGACACCTCCTGGTACACGTGGCTGCAGAGACAAGCGTCCACTCTTCACCTGATCACGACTGCGACATCTGGTTCCTTTCTGGTTCCACTCCAGTCACTGGCTAGTGACTTTGAACATTGTCCCCTCTGCTTTCAGGTCCTCTTCTTCACCGATCCACCCTTGGATCGCACCGGACATCTTCCTCCTGGTCGCCTTCAGCATCTTTTCTTCCAGGCTCTATAGACTTCAACGCGAGAACCCGACACACTTTGACACCTATGCACCCGCAGCCCGTGGGTGAGGTAACGAGAGCATTTCGGTGCTCAAGGGTAGTTTAACTGTCCTAGTGTCCAGTTCCACAGTCGTTTTAGTCCTAACTAGTCAGGATTGTCCGTACTCACCTTTTACTTGAACTGTACTGTCCATAGACGTTGTTACGCATCTCGCGTGTGAGTTCACACTCTGCACACGCGTCCCGTGGGCCTCCTATTACTTACCTAAGGTGAAGATAGCGTAGTCCTAGCGAACCTCCAGCCTCTGGACAGCTCCATTCTTTCTATCGACTTTCACATTCCACTTACTTAGTATATGGTTTGTCGTGCCCCTAGGGCACCATTGTAATTTTGTGCAACTTATCGTATTTTTCCTAAGAGATTGTTATGTGCTTAGCCCTCTGACCTCATAAAGAGTTCAGAGGTGTTTGTTATTAATAAATATACTGTTTATTTTCATAACAACTTGTGTGGTGTCCTTTCATCTGGTATTCAAGGGGTTATATTGTGGTAAAACAGCTGGCTTCACATGCCAAAAGAGTTTAGCCTAAGACTGCTTTGTCCATGCTACCATTAGGATAGCTGGTCTATAAGGTTGACTTACAACCAATCACCATAAGGGTTATTTGGACTGATACAAGGTGATCACTAGAACTAGTGAGCATCATATATCAGGCCAACTTCTCACAACGGGTATGTTGGAATGCCGCAAACACTGTCCGTAGGTTATAGGTTAGATTTCGATTGGGGATAAAGCCCGCCTGCTCGGGGGCCACTAGCTTGGGAATCAGTGGGCTCAGACGGTTAGCAATTATTTTTGCGAAGATCTTCGCATTCACATTAAGCAATGATAACGGCCTGTAGGAGGCACAGTCCTCAGGGGGCTTTCCGGGCTTAAGAATAGCTACTATAATAGCTTCCCGCATCGTGGAAGGCATTTCTCCTGCCTCCGCGATGTCTTCCACTAGCGCCAGTAGACGAGGTATCAGCAAGTCAGAGTACGTTTTATAAAAAGAAGCTGGGAAGCAATCACTGCCTGGGGCACTACCAGCTTTCATTGAGGACAACGCCCATACAACTTCCTCCCTCTCAAATGGGCGAGCCAGGAACGCGCGGTGCGTATCGGTCAGCCAAGGTAACTGGATATGTGCTAGATAGTCTAGAATGCGCTCCTCCGGAGCCGGAACCCTAGAGGCATACAGTGTGGTGTAGTACTCCCGAAAGCGGGCCGCCACTTGCTCATCCGGTAATACATCCCCCGTTTGTGGGGAGCGTAGTGTCAGTGTACTGCATCTACTTTGCTTTGCTATATTCACCAGTACCGCCCCCGGGCGTTGTCCCTCGCCATATGACTTCAGGATTGCATATTTCCCTAAATGCTTTACCTCAGCATCCGCTTCTTCATGATATTCGCGGATTGTCTGGGCCAAGTACTGGAGCAGTTCCGCTCCAGAGTCATGCAGTCGACGCTCCTCTATATCCTTGAGTCTATTTTCTAGTAAGGTCAAACGCCCCCTAATGGATTTTAGTATCCCTGCATGTTTAGAAATAGCAACACCGTGCAAATAGGCCTTGAAAGCTTCCCAGACTGTCAAGAAGGAGTCTACAGAGCCCACGTTCCTATCGAAAAATTCTTCTATGGCAATAGCCAGTTCTTCCCGAAAGGCGTCATCCAGCAACGAATAAGGAGAAAGGCGCCAGGAAAAGGGTGGTGGCCTTCCCGTCAGAGCACTAAGAGTAAAAAGCACCGGCGAGTGGTCTGAGTAAGTGTGAGGCAACGTTTTGCACGCTTGTACCCTAGAGAGGAGATGCGACGTGATCAGCCAGTAATCTATTCGAGTGTGAATGTCATGTGGAGCAGAGTAATGCGTGTATCCCCCCTGTGTCGGGTGTCTGGTACGCCACACATCGTGCAGTCCCAGTCTTGTCATTTCGGTCTCTAAAACTCTAGCGGAGGCCGAGGGGCGTCGGTCAGGGCCATCAGAGCTATCAAGTGTCGGCTGCCTAACCATGTTAAAATCTCCCCCTCACACTACATGTTCCCCGCAAAGGTCTCTGACTTTAGTTACCAACGTTAAATAAAAGGAGCAACAGTCATAGTTAGGTCCATAAGAGTTGACTATGTGTAAAGACATTCCCTTTCCCACACACCTCGTTATGACATATCGTCCCTCATCATCGGTGGCAATTGGGGTTAGTGTCAGGGAGGCTTTGGGGTTTACCCATGTCATGACATCCCTGGCATGAGAGGTGAAACCTGCAGAGTGCACATTGTTATGTAAACCTCTATAGTGTAGCGTCGGACTATCTGGGCGCAGGTGCGTCTCCTGGAGTAGTGCTATATCTATGGTATGCCTCGAGAGATACTGAAGCACACGTCTGACCTTTACGTGGTCATTCAGTCCTCTAACATTCCATGTCAGGAATGTAACAGTGTCAGCGTCTTGTATCTGTTGTGTCAGGTGGGGGGATATAGTGCATATAAGTAAGCGGATGTAACAGAGCCTAGCTGTGTCCAGTGCTTCCACTGCATCGCTTCCACTGTTCGTGCCAGTAAGAGTTCCTTTTTTAAACACAACAAACAAACACTCCCTCCCACCCACAGGCAGCTCCCAAAAAGGAAATTGTAAAACTACCCTTAGCTCCCCCACGCCTGCTTAACCCCAACTTGGCCACGTCCCAGTTCCCCACCCATCCAGAACATCACCACAACCCCCCTCAGAGCTCCAAACCTTCCTCCCACCCACAACCCTCCTCCCACCAACCCGAAAATACACACAAAATCTCAAAACACGAAAATAAATCAAAGAAGCAGGACGACCCCCAAGCCAAGGGGCCTCACACAAGTGTGGTAAACACGCAGGTGCGTAGGTAACTCACTCACCACAAATCTATAGCTGTGTCGCTCTGTGTAACTCGCTGCAGCCCCTCGCCCCATCCCCCCCCCCCCGGCCTCCAAATCAAAAGCAACAGTCACAGCAAGCGTCCCCTTGTAGCGTGATAAAGCTCCGAAAACAACAGTACTTTTAGCATATTATAAATCTCTACCCTTCTCCATTTCGAGAGTGACATTTCCAATTATCGAGTACTCCGTCCGGGCCTCGTGTCCCAGCAGAATGCCAGAGGGCAACAACCCACCCCAATCATTGCACACTAAACATTACAAAGGACATAGTATGAAAAGGATAACGTCAAGGGGTCATCAGCTATAAGAGCATCCCCCTCTCCCTCCACGCCCCACTCACGGTTGTTGGTCCATTGTATCAGACGCCACTAAATCCGCAGCCCCTGACAGCAATATCAACAGTAAGAGTCCCAATTGTGATACCCAAGCAATTGAGTGTCCTGAGTCATTGAAGTGTCCCAGCCAGCCGCAGACCTCGAGTTCACTCCTGGTCTTCCATTAAGTTGTCTGTAGGGTCTTCAGAGCGTCCGTTCTCCGATGAGTGCCGCATGTCCCTGCGCCAGTCTTTCATGGCCTTCTGAAGCGCCCGTGGATCCGTGAAGATCGTGGACTTTCCCTGCCGGTTGACCCTTACCTTGGCAGGATACAGCATGACATAATCAACCCCAAGTTCCCGGAGTTGGCGCTTCACTGGTACAAGCTGGCGCCTTGCCTCCTGCACCCGCTCCGTAAAGTCCGGGAAGAGAGAGAGCGTGGACCCCTCGTATGTCAGTGGTTGTTTCTCTCGAACAAGCTTCAATACTGTGTCTCAGTCCCTATAATTGAGCAGCTTGGCCACTATAGGGCGTGGTGGGGCTCCAGGCTTGGGTCTCGGGCCCAAAATGCGGTGTGCTCTCTCTACCACGAACATCCCCGAGAAGGCGTCTTCTCCTAGTAGTTTTTTCAAAAGGGCCTCAACGAACCATGTTACCCGTCGACGTACTTTCCGGCAGGCCCATAATTCGTATGTTACATCTGCGAGACCGCGCCTCTAAGTTTTCCGCCTTGTCCTGTAAGATTTGAAGCACCTTGCCAAGCTGTTTATGATCGGTATCCAATGTTGTCTGCGCCTCCTCCACCTCTCCAAGGCGACGCCCTGACATGTCCAGGCGTTCAGCGTGGTTGTCGAGCCGTTCCGCCATCCGGTCCATGCGATATGTAAGGGCATCCATCTTTGTTCCAAGGGAGGTGATGCCGACTTGCAGATGCTATTCCATGGCGAGCAAGATAGTACGGATGTCCGGCTCCGTCGCGGCTCCCTCCGCAGAACTCTCCGCATCCCTCCCTGCGCCTGGCAGGGGGTCACTGGGCTTAGACCCCCTAGTGCCAAAGGTCGTTTAGGTTGCGACTTGTCCGGGCGAGCCATAGCGGTCCGACTGTCTGCAATCCCTGCTATTAAAGGGCCTTAAGTGCGTGAGGGGCCCCCTATGCCAGTAGTCGTGTAGAACCTTCTCCGGCCCAACACTCCTCTCCGCCAACAGATCGTGATTCCCCGTCAGTCTGTGTTCCCGGCAGGGCCCGCAGTGCAATTTTTAACAGATAGCAGCGTTATAGCGTCAAGGAAGTCCGAACCGCCCCAAGCCGCACCCAGCTCCAGAGTGGTACAGGGCTGCAGGACCAGGCGGCCACAGGCTCGAGTGTGAGGGTCTCACGTATCGCTCCGTCCCCAAATGACAGTGAGTCGGTGGCCGAGCCTCGGGCCGCTCAGCGTCCCGCCAAATGCGTCGTTCCCAAGGAGGTGCAGTCACAGCCCGGGCTCCAAGCGTCAAGTCAGAGGCAGGTGGGGGGGGTTCCGCAGAGTGTTCTCAAAAGGGTTGCACCCCGTACTGCCGTCAAAACCCTCAGTACCAGCCCCGTCTCCCCTATTGACTCCTTGCAGGAAGGGGGGGGTCGCCACAATTGACCGGGTCGGCCGCCCGCAGCCTCTGAATAGTTCGCCGGGGGAATTGTCACGTGTCCCCCCTATACATGAAGGGCAGCAGGAGAAAGCTCGGACGCCTCGGCCGTACACCAGGCACAGTTATGCGGGCCGCGGGGCCCTTTCGGGAGTTGTAAGGCCCAAGTCCACACTCTGAGCCGGGCGCTCTGTTACCACGGCGCCGCCGAGGTCGTGGCACCAGGCGATGGGCCTTGCCCCGCACAGCACCCCACCTACTTCTTCACCGTCCGTGGGGGGCTGTCAGAGGCGCCTCGCCGATCCCGGCCATCAGCAGAACTCTCCGCAGTCAACTCAGGTCTCCTCCAGCGCCGCGGCACCCAAGAGGGGCAGCATCAACTCGACCCCAGGTGCGCGGTAGGCCTCTCGTCGACTCCCTTCCCGGCTAGGCCCAGCGAGGCAAAGTAGCACTTCCTGGAAGCGTGGGGGGTGAAAGCAGCCTGGTGTCTGCCCCCGATGTTCCGGAGCACAAATCCAATGTGGCGTGGATTAGAGGACACGTCTATGAGCAGGATAGCTGAAGGATCGTCTCAGAAGCGGGGGAGCTCTCGGCTCAAGCAGCCATCTCGGTTGCGAGCTAGCTCTGCCCCCCACTAGAGAGCAAAAGTTGAGTGGATTAGATTCCACTGGTGGCAGCATGTGAAGTAAAGCTTTTCAAATAAATATCCAAAGAGATGGAGAGTTGTGTGAAATGAATCCTTTTAGAAGTTTAATGATAATAGGTAAGCGGCAAGATACAGGAGCACGTCTGCACCCAATAAAGACCAACAGCTTAATCCACTGTATACAGTTAACATTCAATGGCCTTCGGAAGAACACGAGCGATGCACTTTTGAAGAGAAACATTCTCTTCAAAAGTGCGCGCCATGGAACATATCTACATCACAAGATAATCAACACAAAAGAAATACTTAAACTTACTTATACTCTACATCTTCTCCCTTCCTTTATAAATAAAAAATAAGTTAAAACAAACTTAAGATAAATAATAGTCCTTAAAACGTGAGGGAAAAGAACAATTCCTATGAATCCTTGGAGAAAAAGTTGAACAAGCATTAGAGGTGCTAGGAGTAATGTAACCATTAGAGGTGCTGGGTGTAATGTGAGAATCATTACACAATACAATATCCTGAACAGAATTATCATCAGGTGTGCAAACATTTTGAGAAGAAAACAAGCAATTATCATCTGAAGATGTACCTAAGGGAAAATAAGAACAAGAAGGAACATCATCAACATCTTTGGTTGTACAAATCTTTTTTGCTTGTTCAGCGGTAAGCTTAACAATTACCCGTTTATTCCACCAACCTTTCCTATCAAGAAAAAGAGACCCTTTTGAAACTTTTAAGACCCGAGTGGGTAAAGAAAATGTTGACATGCCTTTTTTAACTCTATCATGAAATTTTACCATAACCCAATCTCCGACATTAAAATCTTGTTTGCTTCTTTTCTTGGATAAATTGTTGGGAAGATACATTCTCCTTAATGACATCCCTATCATGACAAGCCAAGCAAAAGCTGTCTTTAACTTTAAGATCTTTGATCCAGGAGGGGCAAATGTTCCCATTGGGATTGCGTTTCTTCAGTAGCCTTAAAGGAGAAATGCCTGTGGTGCAATGAGGAGTGACCAAATAAGACCATTGCTTCTTCCTAAGAAATTCCTCCACATCCACATTAGAGGAATGGCAGACTGTATTCCTTCCTTAATAAAATTGTTCATCCTTTCTATTAAACCATTTGAGGTAGGCGAATAAAGAGCCACCCTCAAATGTTTACCCCCAGATTCATCATTGTCCCGTTTTGCGAGTCCTTAATAGAAGACTCAAAAAACGGGATTCATGTAGAAATCGCAATTTTTTTGCGATTTCTACAGCTTCCTTATTTGCGATTAGCAAATTGCTAATCGCAAATAAGGAATGACTCCCCATTCATTCCTTATTTGCGATTAGCAATTTGCTAATCGCAAATAAGGATGCAATTTCAAGGGTGCCAGGGTTGTCCAAAGGACACCCTGTAGTACCCCTGAAATGTAAATGTAGACTGATGTTGCGCACACACATGTCCAAAGGACATGTGTGTGTGTAACATACAACTTAGAAAAATGCACTAAAGTGCATTTTTCTAAGTTTTCGCTATTTACCACGAAGTCAGACTTCGCGGTAAATAGCGGCCAAAAATAGAGATTTCGCAATTCAAAAATGGTTCATGAATTGCATTTAAGGAATCTCAAATAGAGATTCCTTAAATGCAATTCCTCGCCATTTAGCGATATCACAATTTGCGATTTTTGCATTTGAGATGATGAATCCCAAATGTAAAAATTGCGCTCGCAAAGGACCAGATTCTCAGAATCTGGCCCTTTGCGAGCCGAATTCCCGTTGATGAATCTGGCTGTTAATATCATGAAAATTGAGAAAATTTTCAACCATAGATGAACAAAAATGAGAACCATTGTCACTCACAATTTCTCTAGGTGGGCCTTCTGAAAGAAATATTTTTTTTAAAACTCAATTACTGTCACAGAATCTGGATTTTCGCAGAAATCAAATTCACACCATTTAGAATGATAATCAATCAACAAAATTATGTAATGTTTGTTAATAGGTAATACACCAAAAGGTCCTAAAAAATCAATTGCTAACTTGTACCAAGCTTCCTCTGGCAAAGGAACCGTATGTAAAGGCAATTGAGGAACTTTCCAATGTTTGTCCGATACTAAGCATGTGGTACACTGATCAATCCACCAAGTGACATCCCTATCCAGCCCAGGCCACCAGAAATGTTCCTTAATCTTCCTCAAGGTGCCCCCAATTCCCAAATGTCCCTGATGAGCTGATTAAAAAAAAAATTCTTATGTCATCGGGAGGAACACATAGGTCGCCTCTAAAGATAACATCATTAACAATTGAAAGTTATTCTGAAATTTGTGCATAAACTTTCAAAGAAGCAGGTAGGGCACGAATCTTCGGCCAACCTGAAACAATTACATTTTTTACAGCCACCAAAACTGCATCCTGAGAATAGCTTTTTAGCCAGTCAGCCTCAGAAATAGAAAAAGGAGATAATACTAACTCCTCAACTGAAGCAACTACACATTCTATTTCATCTTCTTCAGATTTCCCATCATCATCATTCTCAAAACTTAATCTTGAGAGAGCATCTGCTCTAGAATTACTACCCCCCGAAATATGTTTAATGGTAAAGTTATATTCATGAAGCCGAGATAAAATGCTAACCAATCTTGCAGAAGCCTTACCTGTTCCGTTGCCATTAAGAAGATGTAAGAGTGGTTTATGGTCTCTAAGAAGTGTGAAGTGCGATCCTCAAATATACATTTTGAATTTTTCTATGGCCCAGGAACAGGCAAGAGCCTCTCTTTCGATTGTGCTATAATTTGATTCCGCACAACTAAGAGATTTAGATGCAAAACCAACAGTATATTCCTTGCACCCATTCCTTTGACAAAGTATAGCACCTAAGCCTTTCTGACTTGCATCTA
Source organism: Lissotriton helveticus (assembly GCF_964261635.1). NCBI lineage: Eukaryota > Metazoa > Chordata > Amphibia > Caudata > Salamandridae > Lissotriton > Lissotriton helveticus. The sequence goes on along the minus strand of NC_136069.1, from coordinate 59,083,833 downwards.
CTGAAATGATGCAATTCAAATTTGGGTTAAAAGAGGAAAGCGCTGGCGCCTCCACAATCACTTTCTACACAAGATTGAAGGCACAATTGGCCTCATCAGACCACATAAACTTTGCCTCTTTTTTAAGTAAAATGCAAAGTGGCTGAACAATTTGCGAGTAATTTTGTATAAATCGAGAATAGTACTCTGCTAAACCTAAGAATGATTTCAAAGCATCCTTATCTTTGGGAATAGGAACATTATAAATAGCTTTAGTTAGGGAAATTTTAGGCTTAATTCCCTCTACGGAAATACTATGTCCAAGATAATCCAGTTCCTTCATCATAAACTTGCATTTCTTTTGCCCAAGAGTTATACCAACCTCTTTAAAACGAGACAACACCTTTCTTAAGATTTTTAAATGTCCAGACTTATCCCTAGAATGTATTAGGACATCATCCTGATAAGCCTGTACATTTCCAATGTCATTCAATATTGTATCCATGAACTTTTGGAACACACTGGCAGCGGATGCCAATCCAAAAGGGAGTCGTAGATATCTAAACGCCCCAAATGGAGTTATAAAAGTGGTAAGCTCAGATGATGATTTTGTGAGGGGACTCTGATGGTACGCACTTCTGAGATCAAGAAGTGAAAACACTTTCGAATCAGAGATACCTGTAAGCAACTCTTGTATTTTGGGCAATGGATGACAGTCCACAATTATATTTTGGTTTAGAGAACGTAAGTCCGCACATAAGCGGATGCTTGAATCCTTTTTCTTAACGACAACAATGGGACTAACCCAGAGTGATGAATTGGTGGGTACAATAATGCCTTCAGATACTAAATTATCTAAGACCTTTTTTAATTCAGCCCTCACATTCAATGGTACGTTCCTTAACTTGTGGACAATAGGAATTGTGTTGGGTTTTAATCTAATTAAATGTTCGACATTTTTAATATCTCCTACAGATTCATTGAAAACCTCAGGGAACTCAGAGATCAAATCATCAATTTCCTTTCTCTCATTGTCATTTATCTGCAAAACTGGGGTATCATTTATTTGTACTGGTGTACTTGAACCTGGAACCAATTTTAATCCCATTGCGGCAAGATCTTGCCATCCAACAATACACTTACCGTCTACGGCCACATAAACCTTTGTGAAAGTACATCTACCTAAACATGAAATATTAGAAACAAAATATCGCAGCATATCAATGTTTTTCCCTCCATATCCTTTTGGGACAATATCTAACGGTAAGAGCTTTTTTGCACCAATGTGTGTTAAATAAAATATCAGAAATAATACTTACTGGAGCCCCAGAATCAGCCATCATATCTATCCTAATCTTATCAATATATACATCACATGTTGGATCTTTAACACGAATATCGTCTGTAGATGTCTCAACTAAATCAATAAATAATATTTTCTTATTAGTATCTTCAACAGTATTAATGTGAACATGATGTAGGTTTGATTCAAGAGATGGAATACCAACATTAGAAACATCAACATTGTCATCAAATGTGGAAAGCGTGCTAACTTGAATTGTTTTCTTATTTCTACAAACCATGTTAAAATGACCAATTTTGTTGCAAAAAGTACATTTTTTACCCAACGCTGGACAAATTGGACTATTACTGAGATGAGTCTTAGAGCCACATCTAAAACAAAATGTATTAAATTTTTTCTGAAAAGGTTTAACTAGTTTGTTTTTTGCTGAGATAGCATTAACTTCTATCTCATTTTCAGTGCGTGAAACATTCCCATCAGCGATGCATCTAGAAGAAACTATAGATCATCCCACCCTCGTCGCCAAATGTGAAGTAAAGCTTTTCAAATAAATATCCAAAGAGACGGAGAGTTGTGTGAAATGAATCCTTTTAGAAGTTTAATCATAATAGGTAAGCGGCAAGATACAGGAGCACGTCTGCACCCAATGAAGACCAACAGCTTAATCCACTGTATACAGTTAACATTCAATGGCCTTAGGAAGAACACGAGCGATGCACTTTTGAAGAGAAACATTCTGTTCAAAAGTGCGCGCCATGGAACATATCTACGTCACAAGATAATCAACACAAAAGAAATACTTAAACTTACTTATACTCTACACAGCAACATCCCCAGAGATAGGGAAATGTCAAATGACCATAGAAACCTAAGTAAGATTGTCCCTCCCTACCAGAGCGGGGATGACATCCACAAGTGGATAACTGCTTTGGAGAGGGCCTGCAAAGTACAGCAGGTAACCCAAAATCAGTGGGCAGCAATCTTATGGCTCTCCTTTTCAGAAAAGGTAGAGACAAGCTCCTCACAGTTAGTGATGCGGATGCTAACAACTACACTTTCCTGAAGAGTGCTCTGATAGATGGGTTTGGCTTAACAACTGATCAGTATAGGTTGGTGTTCAGAGACACCCAGAAGACACAGACTCAGGACTGGACTGACTTTGTAGATTGTGCCACTAAGGCTCTGGAAGGCTGGTTACTGGGCAGTAAGGTCAGAGACTATACAGGATTGTATAATTTGATTATGAGAGGGCAAATTCTTAATAATTGTCAGAGCCAATTATTGCACCAACACCTGATTGACTCTGATCTGACCTCTCCCCAAGAATTGGGAAAGAAGGCAGACCTATGGGTCAGAACCAGGGGGAGGCAGAAGGTCCAGAACCAAGGTGGTGATCAGAAGAAGCAAGACCAAAAGGGTGGGGAGAAAGCAAAAGACCAGAAGTCTTCACAAGGTCCCCAAAAAGCTTCTAATGGTGGGGGTTCCCAACAATCTAAGAAACAGGAAGGCCCAAAGAAACCCTGGTGCAAAAATTGTAAGGTTAATACTCACTGGACCAGTGGTTGCACCAAAAAGGAGACAGCTCCAACCACTATTGCCCCTAAGGCACCTGCACCCCTAGTACAGTTAATAGTGGTGGTTCTCAACCCAAGGCTATAGTGGGGTTAACCCTGGGTACTGAGATGGATTCTGACCTAGTCAGAATACCAACTCAACCTGTTCTTGTCTGTGATGTGGACATGGCTATGTATTCTACTGTGAGCTCCAATAACTTGGGCAAGTACAGACAAACACCTTTAATCAATAACAAAGTGGCTCAGGCCTACAGGGACACGTGTGCCAGTGTCACCATGGTGACACCTAACTTTGTGGACCCTGGTCAGATAATACTAGGTGACAATTACCTAGTGACCAATGCAAGCAATGTCACTACCACCCATATTATGGCAATTGTTAATTTCGCCTGGGGAGGGGTAACTGGCCTCAAAAGAGTTGTTAGTTCAGACCTCCCTGTAGAATGTCTGCTTGGCAATGATCTGGAATCTTCAGTCTGGTCTGAAGTGGAGTATAGGACCCATGCAGAGATGTTGGGTATATCCGCACCACATGTCCTTCCTGTGACCTGGCCACAGGCCAAAAAGTGCAGAGCTGAACAGGCCCTGGATCCTGAAACTATGGGCCAGTTGCCAACAAGAGAAAGAGCAGTAGGGTTAAGGCAGTGCCTTCCCCCCTGCCTCAGAGTGAGGATAAGCCTTCTGAGGAAGCTGATTGCGAGACCCAAGAAGGAACTGTCCTAGAAGAGCTTGAGCCTGATCAGGTTGAGTTTCTTGGGACAGGGGGGCCTTCAAGGGCAGATCTTAGGCAGGCAAAGTTGGACTGCCCCTCTCTTGAACCCCTCAGACAGCAAGCTGCTGCTGAGGCTGCTGGGAATGCTACAGGTACCCATAGAGTGTATTCGGATGAAGGGCTCCTTTATTCAGAGGCTAGAGACCCCAAGCCTGGTGCTTCCAGGAGGTTGGTCATACCTCTGACATTCAAGGGCTTCCTTCTTACCTTAGCTCATGATATTCCCTTAGCAGGACATCTTGGCCAGAGCAAGACTTGGGACAGGCTTGTCCCTCACTTTTACTGGCCACACATGTCAGAAGATGCCAAGGAGTTTTGTCGCTCCTGTGTCACCTGCCAAGCCAGTGGCAAATAAGGTGGCACCACAAAGGCCCCCCTAATACCACTACCTGTGGTGGGGGTTCCCTTTGAAAGAGCTGGTATAGACATTGTAGGTCCAATGGACCCCAAACAGCCTCTGGGCACAGGTTTATTTTGGTGGTAGTGGATCATGCCACCAGATACCCAGAAGCTATTCCCTTAAGGACCACAACAGCACCTGTTGTGGCAAGAGCCCTCCTGGGAGTTTTCTCAAGAGTGGGTTTTCCGAAAGAGGTTGTCTCAGACAGAGGTGCAAACTTTATGTTTGGATATTTGACTGATATGTGGAAAGAGTGTGGAGTGAACTACAAGTTCACCACACCCTACCATCCACAGTGCAATGGTCTAGTTGAAAGATTTAAGGAGACCTTAAAGGGCATGATCAAGAGTTTACCTGAAAAGCTTAGGCGAAGATGGGACATCCTTCTGCCCTGCCTTTTGTTTGCTTATAGAGAGGTCCCACAGAAGGGGGTTGGCAACAGCACTTTTGAACTTCTGTTTGGGCATCCTGTAAGAGGACCCCTTTGTCTGGTAAAGGAAGGATGGGAGTTACCTCTCAAAAAGCCTAAACAAGACGGTGTGGACTATATACTTGGTCTCCGCTGCCGGATGGCTGACGACATGAAAAAGGCATCCAAAAACCTTGAGGCAAGCCAGGAACTTCAAAAAGCCTGGCATGACCAAAAGGCTGTGCTGACTGTTTACCAGCCAGGACAGAAAGTGTGGGTGTTGGAGCCAGTGGCCCCAGCAGCACTCCAAGACAAATGGTCTGGACCCCACACTATTGTTGAGCAAAAGGGAGAGGTAACCTACTTGGTTGACCTTGGAACTCCCAGGAGCCCCCACAGGGTGATTCATGTCAACAGATTGAAGGCATATGTTGACAGGGCAGACATGGGCTTGCTCATGGCTAAGGATGAGGGACAGGAGGAGGAGAGGGACTCTCTCTCAAAACTGCTTTCTCAGAACCCTGATGATGGTAGCAGGACTGCAGACGAGTTCTACAGTCCTACAGACATATGTTTTCTCTGACTCCAAGTCAGACAAACTGGTGCACCCATGAGGTGGACACTGGTGACAGTCTGCCTGTTAAGAGTAAAATCTACAGGTAACCTGTGTGAGAAGTTGGCCTGGTATATGCTGCTCACTAGTTCTAGTGATCACCTTGTACCATGCCAAGCAACCCTTATGATGATTGGTTGCAAGTCAACCTTATAGACCAGCTATCCTAGTGGTAGCATGGGCAAAACAGTCTTAGGCTAAACTCTGTAAAGGCATGTGAAGCAAGCTGTTTTACCATACACAATCCCCTTGAATACCAAATGAAAGGACTCCACACAGATATATATTGAAAATATATATATATTTATTTACTACACATATCCCCTATACTCTTTATGAGCACAGAAGCAAATGCGTTAAAACAAAACACAGTTTAAATACACAAAAGTTGCACAATATGGATGAGCCCTAGGGGCCACCTAAACCATATACTAAAATAGTGGTATAAGAGCCACCAATCGGAAAGGAAATAGGCCTAGGGCCTGGGGAATCGCTGGAGCTGTTCGGGACTAACAGTGAAGAAGTCGGGAAAGGCCCGCGGGACTCGGGTGCAGCACTTAAAGCGCACGCATGCACCAATGCAATGTCAATGGTGCGTAAAAGTTATAAAGTTACTGTTTTAGGAACCTTCCAACTGACCTAGAAGGACAAAACTTTAGATCTAGGCACTAGAGGTGTGTACCAGTGTGGGAACACCGGCGTTGCTAAGTTACCTCACCCACAGGAAGCGGGTGCACAGGTGACAAGTAGTGTCGGGTTTCGTCACGCAGGTCGATGGTGCCTGGAGATGAAGATGCTGCAGGCGGGTCGTCGAGGAGAGTTCCGGTGGATCCAAGGATGGATCTGAAGAGGTGAAGACCTGAAAGCAGAGGGGACAATGTTTAAAGCCACTAGCCAGTGACTACCGTGGAACCAGGACGGAATCAGGCGATGTCGGGTGTAAACAGGTGAAGAGGTGAAGATTGTCTCTGCAGCCACGTGGACACGAAGAGGTCAAGGACTTCCAGGCGTTGGTCACGAGCTGTCCCACGAAGGCTCTAGCTGATGGCGGTGTCGGCTTCTTGATCGGAGCAAACAGGCCTTGGCTAATGCAAGCCACGCAGAAATCGATGCAAGCTTCTCACTCGGACCAGCAAGGTCAGAGCGGGTGCTCCTTTTCAGGGGAGCGAGGGCCAGTCTGGAGCAACCAGACCAGCGGTGTTGTTTGTAGTTTTCGTCGCCAAGATGGCCGCTAGCCACGTGGCAAGTGGCCGGGATGGCGCGTCGAGTGGCAAAGTGCAAAAGGGCCCCACGCAGATCGTGGAGATGCTGGGGGGCTGATCTTCGGTGCAAATGCTGCTCGGTGGTGGGGCTTCTCAAACCCCAAAGCACAGCGTCGAGGGTGCCTCGGATGCTGCACAGTCAGCTTCTCGGGGGTCTTTCAAGGGGTCCGGTCCCACGTCTCTCGGTGTCTCCACGGGTCTCTTCTTTTCAGGGACTGTGGATCGGGCTCTGAGATGTCTGGGAGTCTGGGTCTTGTCAGGCTCTGGGCTCGGGCTCCGGCGGGAGGCGGCGGCAAAGCAGACGTCGAGTTGCTGGTTGGTGCCTGTATTCACAGGGTGGTCACTCCTTGGCCACAAGGGAGATTCTCTTCAGTCTTCTGTGCAGCAGAATGTCGAAGTCCAGTTTTCTTCTTAGTTTCAAGTCGAGTTCAGGATGATCTGAAGTCTTGGGACACAGCTCCTACTCTTATTCCAAATCTAGGGGCCGGATTACCTGCTAGGTCCCTCCTCTGGGTGGGACCAGGAAGGGGGGTGGTTACACCCCCTTTCCTTTGTCCAGCTTCGCACAAAGACTGGGGCTGGAGAGCCCCAGCACCGGTTTGAACTGGCATATGCACAGGGACACCTTGTGTGCCCCAGGCATGTCTCATTCTATTCAGCCCTGTCCTACCCAATACACAAAATCCTGTCTGGCGTGGTGCTAGCACCTCCCAAGGCAGGAAACCCTTTGTCCAAGCCTCCCTCGCTGGAAGGACTCCCAGCAGCAGGAGGTCAGACTTGTGTCTGTGGTGGCAGCATCCATTTTGTGATGCCAGGGCTCACGTTTAACTTTAACCGGGGTTCAGGTTAGGTACATGTCGTGTCCCTCTAAAAGGGTGGAATGCTACCCCCGTCGCCAGAACTGGCGAGGGGGTAGTATTCCAATTCGTATGACACCTTACTCGACATGTTTTGATAAAGCCAAACCAAAGATAGCATTTAACCGCGAGGTTTATAATGCACTTAAGAGTATATGGTATGGCAGTATCATGGAACAGCTAAAGGACGTGGCTCCGAAAGCTGCAGACAGGCTCAGCTCATGCCAGAGCACCATCTCACATATTTCCAAGCACTCTGCCTCCAGGATTGATGAGGCCTTCCATAGGAGTGGCTGATAGGAACATATGTGTCCATTTTAGGTTAGATATAGGCATACTATACCTAAGTAAGGGGTGATTACACCGACTTACCCCAGCTGAGTGATCAGCCAGTTGTGTCAAATATGGAGGCCAGGCCAGGGGTGGCACAATACGTGCTGCAGCCCCTGGTAGGCCTTGGAAGCACCTATGCCCTGGGTACCTCGGGTACACTGTTACAGGGGCCAATAAGGTGAACCAGTTCCAATTTCGTAATGCACCTAATGTGCATTGGCATTAATTTAGAGAGAGAACAGCAGGCTGTGGGTCTGATTAGCAGGCCCACAGCCACATTAAGTCATAAACCAGTGAAGCAAAAAGCAAACATTTGGGGTGACCATAGGATAGCAGACCCTACTCTCCTACAACCTGACCTTGTCAGGGACTGTATCAGGACAGAGGTCCAAAAGATGTTGGAGTTGGGAGTTATTGAGCCCTCAGAGAGCCCTTGGGCCAGTCCTGTAGTCCTAGTGCCTAAACCTCACATCCAAGATGGTAAGAGAGAAATTAGGTTTTGTGTGGACTACAGAGGCGTCAATGCTGTGACTAGGACAGATGCCCACACAATACCAAGGGCAGATGAGCTCATTGACAGATTGTCTTCTGCCAAGTTTTTGAGCACATTTGACTTGACAGCTGGCTACTGGCAGATCAGACTAGCTGATGCAAAAGCCAAAACAGCATTCTCAACCCCAGGAGGTCATTATCATTTTGTGGTAATGCCCTTTGGTCTGAAGAATGCACCTACCACATTCCAAAGGTTGGTGTACCAAGTCCTCTCAGATCTTGTTGACTACTGTGCAGCTTATCTAGATGATATTGCTGTCTTTAGCTCCACTTGGGCAGATCACCTGATCCACCTGAAGAATGTTTTGGAGGCCCTGCAGAAGGCAGGCCTAACTATCAAGGCTACCAAGTGCCGCATAGGGCAGAGTAAGGTTGGGTACCTGGGCCACCTTGTAGGTGGAGGTCATGTTCAACCACCGGAGAGCAAGATCCAGACCACAGAGGACTGGACTCCTCCAACCACCCAGACACGGGTCAGAGCTTTCTTGGGCCTGTCTGGTTACTACAGGAAGTTTGTAAAGAACTATGGGTCATTGTGACTCCTCTTAATGACCTCACCTCAAAGAAAATGCCAAAGAAAGTTCAGTGGACAGTAAGCTGTCAGAAGGCATTTGATGACCTGAAGCAGGCCATGTGCACTGCTCCTATTCTGCAAAGTCCAGATTCCTCCAAAGAATTCATTGTCCAAACAGATGCTTCTGAGTTGGGTGTGGGAGCTGTTCTTTCACAATTGAATAAAGATGGTCAAGACCAGCCGATAGCTTTTATTAGCAGAAGGCTGACCCCTAGAGAGAAACGTTGGTCAGCTATTGAGAGGGAGGTCTTTGCTGTGGTTTGGGTCCTGAAGAAGCTGAGGCCATACTTGTTTGGTACTCACTTCAAGATTCAGACAGACCATAAGCCCCTCTTGTGGCTTAATCAGATGAAGGGTGAAAATCCCAAACTGCTTAGGTGGTCAATTTCCCTACAGGGGATGGACTTTACAGTGGAACATAGACCTGGGACTGACCATGCCAATGCAGATGGAGTCTCCAGATATTTCCACTTAGAACATGAAGACTCAACTGGTAAAGGTTAGTTTAATGTCCCTGCATTTGGGGTGGGGGGTTGTGTAGGAGAGTAGAGTCTACTTCCTATGGTCACCCCCACCTTTTGATGTGATTTAGTGGTTTTTCGACTTTAGTGTGGCTGTGGGCCTGCTAATCAGACCCACAGCCCAGCCGTTCTCTCTCTAAATTGATACCATGTACTTTAGGTACATACCTGTTTGGATATTGGCCTCTGTGAGCCCCTGTATAGTGTACCATAGGTACCCAGGGCATAGGTGTATCCAAGGCCTACCAGGGGCTGCAGCATGTATTATGCCACCCCTGGCTGGCCATCCAAACTGACACAACAGGCAGATCACTCAGCTTGGGTAAGGTGGTGTAATCACCCCTTACTTAGATATAGTATATCTATATCTACCTTATAGATAGACACATAGTAACCTTAAGTCACTCCTATGGCAGGCCTTAACAATCCTGGAGGCAGAATGCTGGGTTTTATGTGAGAGGGTGCTCTAGAATGAGCTGAGCCCTTCTGCAGCTTTCGGAACCATGTCCTTATAGCTGTTCTATGATATAGCCATACCATATACTCTTAAGTGCATTATAATCCTCGCGGTTAATGCTAACTTTGGTTTGGCTTCATCAAAACATGTGTAAGGTGTCAAACGCTTTGGAATACTACTCCCCCGCCAATTCTGGCGGCGGGGGTAGCATTCCACCCTTCTAGAGGGAGAAGATTAGTTGGTTACTGCTTTACCCGGTTAAAGTTAAACAGAGCCTCAGCATCACAAAATGGATGCTGCTGCCACAGACACGAGTCTGACCTACTGCTGCTGGACGAGACTCTGGCAGGCACGGCCTGGACAATAGGATTCCTGCCTTGGGAGGTGCTAGCACCTCCCCAGACAGGCTTTTAGTGTATTGGGGCAGGGAGGACTGTAAAATGAGACACTGCCTGGGGCACACAAGGTGCTCCATGCATAGCCCGGTTCAAACCAGTTGCTGGGGCACTTCAGCCCCAGCTCTGGCGCGAAAGGGGTGTAACCACCCCCTTCTCAGGGTCCACCCATAGGAGGGACCTAGCAGGTAATCCAGCCCCTTTGTTTAGTATAAAGATAGGAGCTGAGTCTAGAGACATTAGATTATCCTGGAACGAAACTCTGAAATGAAACTCTTGGACCTTTGACTTTCTATATCGACTAGAAGACGGAAGACATCTCCCTTGTGGTCAAGGAGTGACCACCCTGTTCAAACAGGCACCACCAGTAACTTGCCGGTTTGCTTTGTTGACGCTCCCGACGGAACCCGAAGACTCAGCTACTCAGGACTGGACTTCCTGACTTCTTGGACTCCGACCCGCATCAACAGCAAAGCTGAGACCCGTGGCGGACACGAGAGACGTGAGACCAGACTCCCTGGACATCCTTCAAATTGCTAACTGCATCGACGCCTGAGGTAACTCGCAGTTGTGCATTGGGGCACGAGAAGCCCCAGACCCGAGCATCATCTGCACCAGAGCTCAGCCCTCCTCACTCCGCGAGTGCCGCGTGGGGCCCGCTCCTGCATTGCAGCTCGACGCGTCTTCCCGGTTGCTAGCCCGTTGGCTAGTGAGCCCTCTGAAGACGATCCTTTGAATTCCCATCGCTTGCCTGGTTGCTCTCAGCTTGCTCCAGCTTCCTTCCAAAAGAGAAGCGCCTCAGACCTTGCTGGTTTGACCTGAAGCCAATCTTCACTTCACGCGTGGGTTGAGGTTACTAAGGCTTGTTGGGTCCAATCCGGATACCGACACCGCAGTCAACTAGAGCCTTTGTGGGACAGCTCGATTCCAGCTCCTGGTCGTCGTCAATGCCTCCTTGTCCTCGTGGCTGCAGAGACAAGCTTTACCTCTTCACCTGTTTGGATCGCAACATCACCTGGTTCCATCCTGGTTCCTTCCTGGTCACTGGCTAGTGGCCCAGTCTCTAGCCCCCTCTGTTTTCAGGTTCTTCAGCTCCTCGATCCACCCTTGGATCCACCCGGACACTCTTCCTTTGGCCGCCTGCAGCACTTCTTTTGCAGGTCTCCATTGAAAGCATCGACTAAACCCGACACAAAAAGACCTTATAAAGATTGTGCTCCAGTGCCACCGCTGTATTCGTCGCGACGTAAATCCCTTAGTACTTCATACACTCTGGAACTAGCTGAAGCCGGCTTGTGCAGGCAGTGCACCCACTTCCCATGCCCACCGGATAGAGACATGATTTTTCCCAGTTATTTGTATACCCCGTGTGTGCCGTAGGTTTCGCAACTTTACATAATATTGGGGCTTGTCGTTTCCGGGTTTGTGACGTACATCAATATGTTGTCGGCATATAAAGAGATGCACTCATCCAAACCCTTGTTCTCTCTTGCCCGGAATTCGGTTAAGTCCGGGTGCGCTCAGATGAAATACGCGAGGGGCTCCAGGACCAGAGCGAAGAGTAGAGGGGAAATGGGGGATCCCTGCCGAGTGCAACTACCTATTAAGAATTCCCACGACACCACACCATTAACTCTGGTTCTGGCCAGGGGTCTCTCATAAAGAACAGCGATCCATCGCCGGAATACCGGGCCAAATCCAAACTCCTCCAAAGAAGACATAGGAAAGGGCCAATGAACGGTGTCAAATGCCTTTTCGGCATCGAGGGATAGGATGAGATTGGGGTCAGTGTTTTTTACTTAGTCTGCTGAGATCCTGCTAATCAGGACCTCAAACACTGTGCTTTCCCCCTAAATTGGTAAGTTCCTATGTGCATCCACAATTGGCTACTGATGTACCCTTGTAAGTCCCTAGTATATAGTACTAGTTCCCAAGGCATAGGTACACAATTCGCCTCGCATAGGCTGCATTATGTATTGTGCCATCCATAGGAGTCCACTTAAATTGTGACTACAGGCCTGCCATTGCAGCTTGTGTGAGTTGGTGCTTCCCACTTCTCACAACAGATATGTCACTTCACTTAAAACCTATAAGTCACCCCTATTGCAGGCTCTTCAGTCCTGAGGGTAGGGTGCTTGGTTATGAGTGTGAGGATGTCCCTGCAGGACAACACTAAGAACCCCACAGTCAATTCTCCAGGCTTTGTAAGTGCAGTCAGCCATTTTAATACATATAGTGGACATCAGTCATTATGAGATGCATAACTATATAGTGGCTACACTGAAACCAGTCATGTTTGGTATCAAACATGTTGGAATCATACCCCAACATAGATTCCAGTGTTAGAAGTATGATCCCATGTACTGGGCGGCTCCTTTCAGGTACCCTCTATACTCTCATTAAAAGCCTTCCAGGGTCTGACAGCAAGCTAGTGCTGCTGCCGGCCACAGACACAATTTGCTGAGCCAAGCTCCGGCAGGGAAAGGTAGAGCAATAGGTTTCCTATCACAGGGAAGTGTGACCACCTCCCAGACAGGACTTAGCATATTAGGCTGGATGGGAGCACTTGCCAGCACCACAAGAGTGCTTTGAAGGGCACATTTGGTGCCCTCCTTGCATTCTCAGTTTGAGACAGTTCAGCGAACCCTTGGCTCCTGCTCTGGCGTGAAAGTGGACAAAGGACAGGGGCTTCTGGGAGTCCCTCCCAGAAGTCCTTCTTCTGGGAGGGACTCCTGAGTCGTTCCAACCCTTTCCCTAGGGTACTTAAGGGCTGACCTGTGGGTGGTTCCTTAGATTTGTCATGGGTCAAGACTCAAGCCTGAAACCACTTCATTCTTCGACCGTCTGGACACTTCGACTTTGCTGAACCTCGCCTGGAACCAAGACTGCACCAAGAAGGACTCCTGCTGCTCCTGGTCTCGCAGTTCCGCAAGTCTTCTTTCTTGTCTGTGCTTCTTCCATGATCTTCAACAGACCTGTGGGCATCAAGGACACCTGAAGTAGTCTCCCTTGGAGTGAAGGAATCACTCCCCTGAATCAGCAAACACCGCAACGAAGCTGACCGGTGTGCTGCACCTGTTGTCCTATGGACTTTCAGAGGCTCAGCAACACAGGTGGTGGTTCTGCAACTCCCTCTAGACCTGAACTGTCCTCTCTGCAGTTTTGAGGCCAGTATCCCTCGTCTGAACCACTGGGACCGAACCCCTGTGCACTGTATCGACTTGCCTTTGCCAAGGCTTGTTGGCTTTTCACTCCAGTGATCTTCAGGCTACAAGAAGCTCCAGCACAGAGCAGACACTGATAGTTAGATCTCAATGTCCATTCCTGTCGATTCGGACTAAGCCTAAGCTTAAGGTAACCTGGGCCCAAGTTACGGGCGGCTCGGAAAGCCAAGGTCAGAACCTTGAATTAAATCCTTCTAGCTACTGGGAGCCAGTGTAGCTGCCTCAAGTGAGGAGAGGTTTGATGGCGGAAAGGTACCTGCCAAATTAGTCTTGCCGCTGCGTTCTTCACTATCTGCAGTCTGTAAATCAGGTTGGCTGGCAGCCCCAAATATAAACTATTAGCGTAGTCCAAGCACAAAGTCACCATTGCATGGACTATGATCCTGTGGCTCTCCTCCAGCAGTAAGTCTAGGAATTTTTTTAAGATTCTCAGCTTGCTGAGGGGATCTGACGAACTTGAACCACAAAATACAAATCAGTTTCCCATTTGATGGCTAGATTCCTTGATGTCTTTGTCAGGACCAGTGGCGAGCCCAGTTCTGCCGGCCACCAGAAAACCGCAGGGGGCGGAGACGACTGACTAAAGAGCAAGAATTCTGTTTTATCTGCATTTAGTTTTAGGCAGTTGCAGTTGATCCATTTAAAGATGTTCTTCAGGCACTCCTTGAAACTGAGAAAGGCGACCAGGGATGTGCTTTGAACAAAATATGCATAGGAGATTACTTTCACCCCGTGGGATGCAATGAGAGTTGCGAGAGGCCCCATGTAGATATTAAAAAGCAGTGGACTCAATGCGGAGCCCTGAGGTACTCCATACTTCAGATCCAAAAGGTCACAGGTAGAACTGTTGGGTGCAGTCCTTAAGATAGGACTGAATCCAGGAGAATGCCGGCCCACAGACACCCAGCTGATTTAGTCTATACAGTAGGATTGAGTGTGCTACTGTGTTGAATGCTGCTGTCCAATAAAAGTAGCATAGCAGAAGCACCAGCATTCTACAGTCATTCTCACAGATTCTGCCACTTCAATCCAAGCTACTTGGTGAGCTGCTCGAGGTCTTCTTGAGACTCCTGTGCCTTTGGCCTTTGGGTTCTCCTAAGGGTCTTCTCCTGCTTCAGTGGGATATTTTGCTTGCTTTGGACCTGCTCTGACTCTCTTGCTGTATGTGAGGTCCTTGGACCTTGCTAGTCCCAATGTTGCTCCTTCTTCATTTTCCACGCCAGTTGCGACTACCAAGGCGTGCTAGTGCTCCCGCCGGACACCGACCGCCTAGACTCCAGCATCCGACATGGGACAGCTTATGTGCAGCTCCTGGTGATCCTCAGCATCACCTGATCCTCACAGCTGCAACAACAAGGTCACCATTAACTCATCTGAGCCATCAGACATCAGTGGGCATTGCACTTCTGTGCCTCCTGGTCACTCCTGAGTGGCATAGACTCTGTACCCTCGACTTGCAGGCTCTTCACTTCCAGAGTCCACCCATTGATTCCATTGGACTTCTTCACCTTCTTCTCCAGAGACAGTTTTCACCAAGTCTTCCACTGTTGTCTATGGAGTTTTCCGATGCCTCTTCTCCCCTATGCACCTTGCTTGTCCAGTATTTGGGTATTAAAACATAATCAGGCAGTAAGACATAATTGATTGTAGTTATAATGGCCCTAGGCCTTGGATTTTTTTAATAGCCACATTTTATTGGATTTGGAGAAAAACCTACAGATGTAATAAAAAGGAACCGGGGTTGCAGCCAGGCACAGGGAGTCACTCTTTCAGGCTCCCCTGCACTGTACCTTCTACCGATGACGCCAGTCATCTAATCAGGCTGCCCTGCAGCGCATAAAGCTGTGTCAGGACCACAGCTGCGCGGGGCGCGCTCCAAAGGAACCAGGGTTGGAGCCAGGCACAGGGACTCAGTCTCCCACGATCCCCTGCACTGTACCTTCCACCGCTGACACCAGTCATCTAATCACTCCGCCCTGCGGCGCATAAAGCTGTGTCAGGACCACTGCTGCGCAGGACGCGCTCCAAAGGAACCGGGGTTGAGGCCAGGCACATGGACTCACTCTCCCACGATCCCCTGCACTGTACCTTCCACCGCTGACACCAGTCATCTAATCAGGCTGCCCTGCGGCGCATAAAGATGTGTCAGGACCACTGCTGCGCAGGACGCGCTCCAAAGGAACCGGGGTTGAGGCCAGGCACAGGGACTCAGTCTCCCAGGCTCCCCTGCACTGTACCTTCCACTGCTGACACCAGTCATCTAATCACGCTGCCCTGCGGCGCATAAAGCTGTGTCAGGACCACTGCTGCGCAGGACACGCTCCAAAGGAACCGGGTTCTGATAGATACATCTGCCGTGTGGATTCCTCACCTTGTGAATATCCCCTTGCGCCAGCAACATTCGGAAATTCTTTTTGTAGCCTCGCGCCGACGTGGACTCGGACGTCATAGAGACACGACATCGCTCGCGACTCCGCTGACGTCACTGACGCCTACAATAGGCCCACGCCGGCGTGATGACATCAGTTCCCTTTTTTCCGCGTCGTCGCGCTACGGTTTCGGGATACTCTGTAGCTTCTAGTAACTTATTTACTTTATTTCTTCGATTCTCCATTCTCTGACCTTTTTACTCGGTTGTCATGTCGACAAAGAAAACGGGTTTTAAACCCTGTAGAGAATGTGGAAAGATGATGTCTGTTACCGACCCACACCAAGACTGTATTTGGTGTCTGAGCTCTGACCACGACGTTGATGGATGTTCATTGTGTCAAAAGATGAATCCGAAGGCTCTGCGAGAAAGAGAGTCTAAGATTCTTGTGGCTAAGCTGAAGGCGGATAAAGTTACAAGATCTTCAAAACACTCGAAGAGGTCGAAGTCGAGATCCAGATCGAGGTCTCGAGAGGCGTCGGCTTCGAAGTCTTCGTCTGATCACGCTTCCAGCTCTCGTAAAAAACATAAGAAGAGGAGGCATGAGTCCCGACGTCATTCGGATGATAAGTCTGGCTCAAGGTCGAAATTTCCCAAGAGGATGAAATCGAGGGTAATTCCTCTACAAGTATCGGATCAGGAAGGTGAGGCCTCACCTTCGGAGTCGCTAGTTCATTCTCCGACTCCGGTTCCCGATCCGACTCCGGCTCCGTCTCCGGCTCCATCTCCGACTCCAGAAGACGCCGGTGGAGTTCCTGTTGAGGAGGAGACTTCGACTCCTGTTATTGAAACAGATTCGAATCTACCTCGAGGTCAGCCTGAGCATCCACCTTTTCCGGCTCCAGGTCAGGACCCTTCTGCGTTTCTAAACGCTATGTATGGTGTTTTCTCAAGATCATGGTACCCCTCTGGAGCGCCTTCGGGTCCCATGGGTCCGATGGCATTTAATTTGGGTGTACCTCACTCATATGCCCCGGCACCTTTCATGCCGTATATGCCAGCCCCGACCCCGCTGTGGCAGTACCAGGCTCCACCGAGGTCGACGCCGATATCGACGCCGGCTCGACCGAAGTCGATGACTCCGGCTCCGGCGTCGCCTGCTCCAAGCAAGTCTATGGAACATCCCTCTAAGCCTTAGATTCGATTCCGACGTCGGCTCCGGCGCCGTCGGATTCGACAGTGGATCCGGCTGCACTCCGCGTTAAGCAGAGGTCTAGGAGAGAGGCTCAACGTCTCGTAGAAGAACAGAGGTATTGTGAGTCTCATTCCGACTTAGAAGAAGGTGAGCTGGATGGGAGTTATTTCGAGGACCTGGCAGAGGCGAGTGGTCTTGAATTTTCTCCAGAGTGGGCTTTACCATCAGGCCCTGATACACCCTCTAAGGATGTTCAGCCATATCATGTGGTTATGAGAAAGGCAGCGGGACTTTTAGGGTTAACTTTGCCTACTGTCGAATTTAAGTCAAATTTACTAACCGAGGTTCTTCATTCTCCGAACTCTGCTGTGGAACCTTTGCTCCCGTTTAATGATGCTTTAACTGAGCCCATTATGGAAGTATGGAAGAAACCTTTTTCTGCTCCTGCAGTTTCGAAAGGTGTGGCTAGGAGGTATAGAGTGGCTCCTGAAGATCCTGCCTTTTTGTCATCTCACCCTTCTCCTGAGAGTTTGGTGATTCAGGCAGCATGTTCTAAGAAGTTGGGTGGTGCTTTTCCGCAGGTGCCTGGTGACAAAGAAGCTAAAAAGCAGGATCGAGTGGCCAGAAAGACTTTTTCTTCTGCAAGTATGGCGTTAAAATCAACTAATGCCACTTGCCTTATGGGTAGATATGTACATGCACTTATGGACTCTATGCGTTCATTGATCCCTAAGGTTCCAGAAGATAGCAGAAATGACTTTGAGGAAGTTTTATCTGACACTCAAGCGGCAGCTCGTCAGGTCATCCAAAGCGGCCTCGATACTGCGGATTCTGTGGCAAGAATCATGGGCACGGCGGTTGCCACAAGGCGTTCAGCTTGGTTGAAATCGTCTGATTTTTCGGCTGATGTACGGTCTGCTTTGTTGGATCTGCCTTTCGATGGTGAAGGACTCTTTGGCAAAAAGGCAGACACGGCCTTGGAGAGGTTCAAGGATAGCAGGGCAACTGCTAGATCTCTTGGTCTTCAAGTCAGAGGATCTACGACCAGGAAATTCAGAGGTTTTGGTCGCTCTTCCTTTCGTACATTTAGTCAAGGTCAGCAGCAGCAACAACAACAGCAGCAGCAGAATACCTTGTATAGGTCGTACAGGGGAAAGCAAAGGGCACGTCCTCAAGGGCGTCAAGCCTCTTCCTCCTCCACCTCCTCCATCCACCCAGCCACGGAAAAGCAGCCCTAGATCCGCCATTCAGGATCATGTGGGTCCGGTGGGGGGCCGGCTTACCCACTGTCTACGGGATTGGGAATCGGTTACATCAGATCTTTGGGTTCTCAATCTCGTAGAAAATGGGTATGCCCTTCCCTTTCGGGAGTTCCCTCCCAATTACTCTCCTTGCCAAGGATATTGCTCAGAGGAACATCTGTTGCTTCTTCAGGAGGAAATTCTTACTCTATTGAAGAAGGGTGCGATAGAGGTGGTCCCAGAGCAGGAAAGGGGTCAGGGATGCTACTCCCGGTATTTCCTGATACCCAAGAAGGATGGCAGGCTTCGTCCAATCCTGGATCTCAGGATCTTGAATTTTTATCTAAAGCAGGAGAAATTCAAGATGCTCACCCTTGCTCAGGTTCTTCAGGCTCTGCTGGAAGAAGACTGGATGGTGTTGCTCGACTTGCAGGGTGCGTATTTTCATATCCCAATCCTGAAGTCGCACAAGAAGTATCTCCGTTTTACGGTGGGATCGCAGCACTATCAGTTTGCGGTCCTTCCGTTTGGTCTTACTACTGCGCCTCGAGTCTTCACCAAGGTGATGGCCGTGGTGGCGGCGCATCTCAGAAGATCAGGGATTCCTGTATTCCCTTATTTGGACGACTGACTGATCAAAGCGAAGTCGTCAGAGAGAGTGCTCCATCATCTGCAGGAGACAACCCAGTTGTTGTACAGGTTGGGTTTTTCGATAAATGTACCCAAGTCTCACTTGGTGCCCTCCCAGCGCAACCTGTTCATAGGTGCTGTACTGGACACAACTGTATGTCGTGCATTCCCTCCCCCTCAAAGGATTCGCGACATACAGGAGATGATTCCTTTATTTTACAATGGAGCGGTCGTTCCAGTCCTGAAGGTCCTTCGCCTGCTTGGTCTGATGGCTTCTTGCATTCTGTTGGTCAACCATGCACGCTGGCACATGAGGGCGCTCCAGTGGTGCCTCCGCAGGCAGTGGTATCAGCACAACGGAGATCTCAGGGAGTCAGTGAGGATCTCCAGAGAAGCTGCAGCGGATCTGTCTTGGTGGAGCGTGGAAGGCAATCTGTCACAAGGAAAGCCTTTTCAACTTCCTCCATCAGTGGCCACAGTGATAACGGATGCATCCACTCTAGGGTGGGGGCTCATCTGGGGGATCTGGAGGTCAAGGGTCTTTGGTCTCCAGAGGAAAGGTTGCTTCACATCAACCTTCTAGAATTGCGGGCGATACGTTTGGCGCTCAAGGTCTTCCTCCCTTCCCTTCGCGGTCGTTCGGTCCAGGTCCTGACGGAAAACACGACCGCGATGTGGTACATCAACAAACAGGGAGGAGTGGGGTCGCAGTGTCTCTGCAGGGGGGCTCTGCGTCTCTGGTCCTGGGTTCAGGACCATCAGATTTGTCTGATGGCAAATCATCTGGCCGGGGTTCTGAACGTTCGTGCAGACAGTCTCAGTCGGCAGTTCTCTGCCGACCACGAGTGGAGGCTTCACCCGGAGGTGGTTCACGACATCTTTCGGATGTGGGGGACTCCTCGGGTGGACCTGTTCGCCACTCGCGAGAATGCTCACTGCCTGTCGTTCTGCAGTCTCCAGTTTCCGATGCAAGGAGCCTTGGGGGACGCGTTTCAGTTGACTTGGGGAAAACAACTCCTTTACGCGTTTCCTCCCATACCTTTGATTCCTCGGGTTCTGAGAAAGATTCGCCAAGACTGGGCCCAAGTCATATTGGTCGCCCCGGACTGGCCAAGAAGGGTGTGGTATACAGATCTTCTCCACCTCTCCTCTCACCCGCCGCTCCGTCTCCCTCTCAGGGCAGACCTCCTCTCTCAGATGGAGGGGCAGGTTCTACACCCACACCTCCAGACATTACACCTTCATGCCTGGAGATTGAACGGGGCAACCTGAATTCCTTTTCCCTCCCGCCTGACATTGTGGATGTCATTTTATCCGCCAGGCGTGACTCCACTAAGTATATCTATTCTTATAGATGGTCGAAATTTGTCACGTGGTGTGGGGAAAAGTCTATTGACCCTTTGAGAGCCCATTTGTCTGATGTTCTCCAGTTTTCTCTTTTTCTGGCGCAACAGGGACTTGCGGTTGCCACAATGAAGGTCTATCTTTCTGCGCTGTCGGCTTTTCTCTGCTTGCCTGACCAGCCATCTCTTTTTAAGTCTCCTGTGGTTTTAAGATTTTTGAAGGGCCTCACAAATAAGTTCCCTCCTTCTCCTTTTATTGTGCCTCAGTGGGACTTAAATCTTGTATTGACTTTTTTGATGGGTGCGCCCTTTGAGCCTCTTCACAAATGTCCCATGAGACTTCTTACTCTTAAAACAGTCTTCCTCGTTGCAATAACCTCGGCAAGGAGGGTATGTGCGCTTCAGGCTCTTAGTTTCAAGCCCCCTTACTTGGCCATTCATGCTGATCGAATGGTTCTTAGGACCAGGGCTGCTTTTCTGCCTAAGGTGGTAACTCCCTTCCATCTAGGACAGTCCATTACCCTACCTACCTTCTATCCTCCCCCTCACCCTTCTAAGGAGGAAGAGAGACTGCACCGTCTGGACCCCAAAAGGGCGGTGTCTTTTTACTTGGACAGATCTAAAGACTTTCGTTTGGATGACCAGCTCTTCATTGGGTTTGCTGGCTGCAAGAAAGGAAGAGTGGTCCATAAAAGAACCTTGTCGAGATGGATGGTCCTCGGCATTAAGATCTGCTACTCTTTGGCCGGTAAGGAACCACCAGAGGGTATAAGGGCTCATTCTACAAGAGCTAAGTCTTCGTCCTCAGCTTTGGCTAGAGGGGTACCGGTTGAGGACATTTGCAGAGCCGCAACTTGGGCCTCTCTGCACACTTTCGCGAAGCATTACTGCTTGGATTCCGAGGTGAGGAGGGACGGCCACTTTGCGCGCTCTGTCCTCCAGGATTTCCTGGTTTAGAAGAGTGGACACCCTCCTCCGGGAGTGGGGACTGCTGTGGGACTCTATTCACAAGGTGAGGAATCCACACGGCAGATGTATCTATCAGAAGAACAAGTTACTTACCTTCGGTAACGCTTTTTCTGGTAGATACAATATCTGCCTGTGGATTCCTCACTGACCCACCCGCCTCCCCGTTTTCCACTCTTCTATACCAGAGTTACTGTAATGTAATGTATATATATTTTGTTGTCAGGGAAATGTTTCACTTGCTTTGCTGCATTTGCTTTACACTGTGTGTTTTGCCCTTACTATTGCGTACTGTGTATACTGTATACCTTTCTACTGTCATTGGTCCGTCCGTGTGCCTCGATGGCACGGAAAAAAGGGCGGAACTGATGTCATCACGCCGGCGTGGGCCTATTGTAGGCGTCGGTGACGTCAGCGGAGTCGCGAGCGATGTCGTGTCTCTATGACGTCCGAGTCCACGTCGGCGCGAGGCTACAAAAAGAATTTCCGAATGTTGCTGGCGCAAGGGGATAATCACAAGGTGAGGAATCCACAGGCAGATATTGTATCTACCAGAAAAAGCGTTACCGAAGGTAAGTAACTTGTTCGTTGCAGCCAGGCACAGGGAGTCACTCTTCCAGGCTCCCCTGCACCGTACCTTCCACCGCTGACACCAGTCATCTAATCACTCCGCCCTGCGGCGCATAAAGCTGTGTCAGGACCACTGCTGCGCAGGACGCGCTCCAAAGGAACCGGGGTTGAGGCCAGGCACAGGGACTCAGGGCCAGATGTAGGTAACTTCAATTTACCGACTCATAAATACCGAATTTTACCGATTCGGTATTCATGAATCGGTAAATATGAAGGAGGGAGATGTAGGTAATTTTTTTGTTTGAATTACCGAATCGGTAACATTCGGTATTTACCGAATCGGTAAATACCGATTCGGTATTGCCCATTGATTCCTATGGGCCTTGAAGCCCATAGGAATCAATGGGCAATACCGATTCGGTATTTACCGATTCGGTAAATATCGAATCCTGCAAGGGTGCAGGGGGTGTCACTTTGACACCCTCTAGCACCCCAAGTACTGGCATGTGTGACATGTGGCACACATACATGCCCTAAGGGCATGTCTGTGTGTCACATTGCACAGGTGTGCATGCACAGATGTGCATGCACACCTGAATTCGGTATTTTACCACCCAATAGGATTGGGTGGTAAAATACCGACTCTTAAGGGCCCGTGGCACTCTTAGGAGTGTCACCTACATTTGGATTTACCGAATCGGTAAAATTACCGATTCGGTATTTTACAGAATCGGTAAATTTACCGAATCGGTAAATTTACTGATTCTGTAAAATAATGGCCACTACATCTCAATCACCAAATACCGGTCGGTAACGGCCGAA
The DNA here is from genome assembly GCF_964261635.1 of Lissotriton helveticus. NCBI lineage: Eukaryota > Metazoa > Chordata > Amphibia > Caudata > Salamandridae > Lissotriton > Lissotriton helveticus. Next base: position 59,061,473 of record NC_136069.1, on the reverse strand, counting down.
TTCGGCCGTTACCGACCGGTATTTGGTGACCTACATCTGGCCCTCAGTCTCCCAGGCTCCCCTGCACTGTACCTTCCACCGCTGACACCAGTCATCTAATCACGCTGCCCTGCGGCGCATAAAGCTGTGTCAGGACCACAGCTGCGCGGGGCGCGCTCCAAAGGAACCAGGGTTGCAGCCAGGCACAGGGACTCACTCTCCCACGATCCCCTGCACTGTACCTTCCATCGCTGACACCAGTCATCTAATCACTCTGCCCTGCGGCGCATAAAGCTGTGTCAGGACCACAGCTGCGCGGGGCGCGCTCCAAAGGAACCAGGGTTGCAGCCAGGCACAGGGACTCACTCTCCCACGATCCCCTGCACTGTACCTTCCATCGCTGACACCAGTCATCTAATCACTCCGCCCTGCGGCGCATAAAGCTGTGTCAGGACCACTGCTGAGCAGGACGCGCTCCAAAGGAACCGGGGTTGAGGCCAGGCACAGGGACTCAGTGTCCTAGGCTCCCCTGCACCATACCTTCCACCGCTGACACCAGTCATCTAATCACTCCGCCCTGCGGCGCATAAAGCTGTGTCAGGACCACTGCTGCGCAGGACGCGCTCCAAAGGAACCGGGGTTGAGGCCAGGCACAGGGACTCAGGCTCCCCTGCACTGTACCTTCCACCGCTGACACCAGTCATCTAATCACGCTGCCCTGCGGCGCATAAAGCTGTGTCAGGACCACTGCTGCGCGGGGCGCGCTCCAAAGGAACCGGGGTTGAGGCCAGGCACAGAGACTCAGTCTCCCACGATCCCCTGCACTGTACCTTCCACCGCTGACACCAGTCATCTAATCACTCTGCCCTGCGGCGCATAAAGCTGTGTCAGGACCACTGCTGCGCAGGACGCGCTCCAAAGGAACTGGGGTTGAGGCCAGGCACAGGGACTCACTCTCCCACGATCCCCTGCACTGTACCTTCCACCGCTGACACCAGTCATCTAATCACGCTGCCCTGCGGCGCATAAAGCTGTGTCAGGACAACAGCTGCGCGGGGCGCGCTCCAAAGGAACCAGGGTTGGGGCCAGGCACAGGGACTCACTCTCCCACGATCCCCTGCACCGTACCTTCCACCGCTGACACCAGTCATCTAATCACTCCGCCCTGCGGCGCATAAAGCTGTGTCAGGACCACTGCTGCGCAGGACGCGCTCCAAAGGAACCGGGGTTGAGGCCAGGCACAGGGACTCAGTCTCCCAGGCTCCCCTGCAGTGTTCCTTCCACCGCTGACACCAGTCATCTAATCACTCCGCCCTGCGGCGCATAAAGCTGTGTCAGGACCACTGCTGCGCAGGACGCGCTCCAAAGGAACCGGGGTTGAGGCCAGGCACAAGGACTCAGTCTCCCAGGCTCCCCTGCACTGTACCTTCCACCGCTGACACCAGTCATCTAATCAGGCTGCCCTGCGGCGCATAAAGCTGTGTCAGGACCACTGCTGCGCAGGACGCGCTCCAAAGGAACCGGGGTTGAGGCCAGGCACAGGGACTCAGTCTTCCAGGCTCCCCTGCACCGTACCTCCCACCGTTGACACCAGTCATCTAATCACGCTGCCCTGCGGCGCATAAAGCTGTGTCAGGACCACTGCTGCGCGGGGTGCGCTCCAAAGGAACCGGGGTTGAGGCCAGGCACAGGGACTCAGTCTTCCAGGCTCCCCTGCACCGTACCTTCCACCGCTGACACCAGTCATCTAATCACACTGCCCTGCGGCGCATAAAGCTGTGTCAGGACCACTGCTGCGCAGGACGTGCTCCAAAGGAACCGGGGTTGAGGCCAGGCACAGGGACTCAGTCTCCCAGGTACCCCTGCACTGTACCTTCCACCGCTGACACCAGTCATCTAATCAGGCTGCCCTGCGGCGCATAAAGCTGTGTCAGGACCACTGCTGCGCAGGACGCGCTCCAAAGGAACCGGGGTTGCAGCCAGGCACAGGGAGTCACTCTTCCAGGCTCCCCTGCACTGTACCTTCCACCACTGACACCAGTCATCTAATCAGGCTGCCCTGCGGCGCATAAAGCTGTGTCAGGACCACTGCTGTGCAGGACGCGCTACAAAGGAACCGGGGTTGAGGCCAGGCACAGGGACTCACTCTCTCACGATCCCCTGCACTGTACCTTCCACCGCTGACACGAGTCATCTAATCACGCTGCCCTGCGGCGCATAAAGCTGTGTCAGGACCACTGCTGCGCAGGACGCGCTCCAAAGGAACCGGGGTTGAGGCCAGGCACAGGGACTCACTCTCCCACGATCCCCTGCACTGTACCTTCCACCGCTGACACCAGTCATCTAATCACGCTGCCCTGCGGCGCATAAAGCTGTGTCAGGACCACAGCTCGCGGGGCGCGCTCCAAAGGAACCAGGGTTCCAGCCAGGCACAGGGACTCACTCTCCCACGATCCCCTGCACTGTACCTTCCACCGCTGACACCAGTCATCTAATCACTCCGCCTTGCGGCGCATAAAGCTGTGTCAGGACCACAGCTGCGCGGGGCGCGCTCCAAAGGAACCAGGGTTGCAGCCAGGCACAGGGACTCACTCTCCCACGATCCCCTGCACTGTACCTTCCATCGCTGACACCAGTCATCTAATCACTCTGCCCTGCGGCGCATAAAGCTGTGTCAGGACCACTGCTGCGCAGGACGCGCTCCAAAGGAACCGGGTTTGAGGCCAGGCACAAGGACTCAGTCTCCCAGGCTCCCCTGCACTGTACCTTCCACCGCTGACACCAGTCATCTAATCACGCTGCCCTGCAGCGCATAAAGCTGCGTCAGGACCACTGCTGCGCAGGACGCGCTCCAAAGGAACCGGGGTTGCAGCCAGGCACAGGGACTCACTCTCCCACGATCCCCTGCACTGTACCTTCCATCGCTGACACCAGTCATCTAATCACTCTGCCCTGCGGCGCATAAGCTGTGTCAGGACCACTGCTGCGCAGGACGCGCTCCAAAGGAACCGGGGTTGAGGCCAGGCACAGGGACTCAGGCTCCCCTGCACTGTACCTTCCACCGCTGACACCAGTCATCTAATCACGCTGCCCTGCGGCGCATAAAGCTGTGTCAGGACCCCGACCACCACTGCACGGGCCGCTCGCTGGCCGCGCCCGGACCAAGCCTGGACCAAGGGCGGGCCTGTCTACTCCAGTCAGCGACAAGAGGTGGCAGGGCTGGCCCTCCCCCCCCTTTCAGCTCCGAGTCCCAAACATTGCCATACTGGTAAGACTTCTCTACCTATGCAATCGTTGTTGTCTGCGGAGCTAAACCAGAATTCTCCAGTATTTGGGGTGTCTTTCATAGATTCACATGCCTGAATCATTCCCCGTCATCGGAGTGGGAGTCCCACGGTAAATAAAAAATCAATAATATGCCTGTAATAACCCAAAAATCTTGGTAATAACCAACCAGGAAGTAAAGTAGCCCTAGCTACAGGAGCAAAAAGCTCCCACACTCATGACTATCCTAGTCATTATGTTAGACCAAACTGCAGGCAATCAGGCGACAGCACCCACCAGAATGTTCTCCCCAGAGGCTCAGGCTCTCAGATTTTCTACCGCACGTCGTGTGAAGGGAGTGTCCCTGAGCTCTGCTCAGTTTTCACTTACTTTGGTTGGTTTTTTAACCTTCAAAGAATGTCTGCTTCTAAATCCCTTTTTAGGGCTTGTGATTCCTGTGGGAAGTCAAGGCTGTTTAAGGAGGACCCTCGCAAGAAATGCATATACTGTCTGTATCCGGATCATGAGGCTAAGGAATGTAAAATCTGCAGAACCTTCCCTCAGAAGACCCTCAGAGACAGAGAAGGTCGTCTGCTCCTGTGGCTCCAGAGGATAAAGGACAAGGACGCCCCTCTTTCAGAGGTAGGGAGCATTGCCTCAGGTTCTTCTGTCTCCTCAAGGAAGAGAAAAAATGAGGCACAGTTGGCTTCTCCTAGGGCAAAAACTTTGAAGAAGGCCCAATCCTCTCAGGATTCTGGTTTGCCTACTACCTCCAAAAAGGTGTCTCCTCCTGTGACATCTGCGCCCTCAGGAAAAACTGAAAAATCTTCAGTTTCCAGAGCACCTGCTCCTAAGGTTCCACCTCAGATGACACCTCTGACCAGGGCAGAATCATCAGCAGCCTCACCGTCGCCGTCTCTTCATGTGGTCACTTCTTCCACTTCAACAGTGACTTTCTCCTCACCAAGATCATCTATGGTGATGTCTTCAGCCTCCTCACCGTCGACATTGGTTCATGTGCAAATTAGACCCATTTCGTCGACGAAGATAGTCCCGTCGATCGTCGACGCTCCACCGTCGACGGGAAGCAGGAATGTACCGTCGACGGGCTCTTCGACGTCGTCGAATTTATTGTCCTCGACGAAGAAGACCCTACCGTCGACGACGTCCCCGTCGACGAAGCTACCGTCGACGTCGTCCTCGACGACGAAATTACCGTCGACGGCACCATCGACGACGAAGTTACCGTCGACGACGCCCTCGTTGACGAAGTTACCGTCGACGACCTCCTCGTCGATGAAGTTACCGTCGACGACCTCCTCGTCGACGAAGTTACCGTCGACGAAGAAAGTGATGCATCCGTCGACGAGCTCCTCGTCGACGAAGCCGATATTACCGTCGACGAAGAAGAAAACATCCTCGTCGACGACTTCATCGTCGACGAAGCCATTAACGTCGACGGGCACACCGTCGACGACGATTCTCACAACGCAAGGGGAAGCAGGCCTGTCATCATCAACGGGGATTCCGTCGACGCCCCCACTGTCAACCTGTATGACAATGCAAGTGTGGTCTGCGGGAGCATCCTCAATATCTTTGCCATCACCGGCGACCACTGCTTCGCTCCTACAAAAACGTGGCTCCGCCACCACAACTTTGTCTCCTCTGAAATTGCCAGATAAATTTTTGGATTCTGAAGAGGAAGAATCCTACGAAGATGATAATTTCCGTGCCGCCAGGAGCCCTTCAGACTTGCTCATAAAGGTACAAGACCTGGATCAAGAGGATGAGGAAGAAGATTTACAAGAGCACACTAGTCGGCAGACTGTGTCTGCACCTGGCATGCAAATGCCTACAGAATTGTTCCAAAACCTCCAATATATGTTGAGCGATTATTATCTCAGATTTCCACCTTCAGAATCAGGTGAATCTCATGTCACTACGCCGAGGCCAAGACCATCCACGGCAACTTTAGGGCTTCAAGAATCTAATCCTCAAGTGCCAGTTGAAGAAGCTCGGCCTGCACTACCTACTTCACCAATACCTTCCCATCAGGTAGAGGGGGACAATTCGTCAGAAGACGAACGAGAAGATGGTGAATTAGACAACAAATCAGAATCGTCGGAGTGGGACGAGTATCAGGCTCAAACCCCTTCTCCAGCAGCCCCGCCTACGGCGGAATCTCCACCGGTGGACATTGCCAGCTTCCATAAGATTATGGATAGAGCTACTAAGAGGTTCCTCATCACAATGGAGGCTAAACAAGACGATTGCTTCCTGTATGATTTTAAAGACTTGCCCCAAAGACAAAGTTGGTCAATTCCCATTATTGACTTCATATGGAAGGAAGGTCTGAAAATAATGAAGACGCCAAATTCTCTGCCAGCAGTACTACCTAGGGTGGATAAGAAATATAGAGCACCTAGTTCATCACCTGCATGCCTCATTGGTCAGGCTAAGACGGAGTCCGTAGTCACACAAACGGCACAAAGGAGGGCCAGAAATCCAGCTGCACAGGTCTCTGTTCCCCCTGATAAGGACGGAAAACGTCTTGACTCAATAGGGAAGAAGGTGTCAACTATTGCGGCAACCACAGTCCGAGCAGCAAATTCGCTAGCAATACTGGGGAGGTATGATAGGCAGATCTGGTCCGACATATCGCCTTTCATCGAGAAGCTTGCAGAACCGGATAGATCTGAAGCAAAAAAGGTCCTGTTAGAGGGCGAGAGCGTTTCCTCTGAGATAATTGATGCTGCAGTGGACGTGGCAGCCACAGGTTTTCGACAGCTGGCAGGAGCAGCTGTTCTCCGGAGGCAAGGCTGGTTGAAGGCTACATCTTTTCGATCGGAGGTCCAGACAAAGATCATGGACATGGCCTATGATGGAGAGTTCCTCTTTGGTCAACATGTGGATGAGGCCTTACAGGCCATAAAGAAAGACACAGAGACGGCACGGTCGCTAGGATCTCTTCAATTTCGAAAATCTTCCTTTCGTGGTGCAAGAGGAAGAGGCAGTTTCTCGAACAGAGGAAATTATTCACAGCAACGCTCCTACAGTAATACCCAAGGCAATCAGAGATACCAGCCATATCGTCAACAAACATATGGCCAAAGGAGGAATAATTACTCTCAACCAAGAGGTAAAACCTCTTATCGCGGAAGAGACAACAAGAGCAAGTGAGAGTCACATCCTGCCACCACTTTGTCCCAACCTGAAACAAATTGGAGGAAGAATATCCCGTTTTTACTCAAATTGGTCCAAGATTACCACAGACAGATGGGTCCTGGACGTGGTTTCCAGAGGTCACATTCTCGAATTCGTCAAAGCCCCTCCAAATTCTCCCCCAAGAGGACCACCCCCAGCCCACCTCAAGGAGCTTTTTTCCCAAATTCACTCTATGATTCGGAAAGGAGCAATAGAAAGGGTACCTCAACATCAGAAGGGAACAGGTTTTTATTCAAGATTTTTCCTGATCCGCAAGAAGTCGGGGAAATGGCGCCCCATCCTCTACCTGCGTGCCCTCAACAAGTACCTCAAAAAATTATCTTTCAGAATGTTGACGCTTCAAGACATCCTCCAGTTTCTCTCAGTGAGGGATCATATGGCAACACTCGACCTTCAGGACGCATACTCCCACGTGCCCATCTTTCCCAGGCATCGGACGTTCTTGCGTTTCAGAGTGGCTGGCAGGGACTTCCAGTTCAAGGTACTCCCCTTTGGGCTGCGTTCGGCCCCCAGAGTCTTCACAAAGATGTTAGCCCCGGTGGCTGCTCGCCTGAGACTAGAGGGAGTTCAAATGTATCCATATTTGGACGACTGCCTTATCAAGGCCAATTCCATCGACCTTGCAAGAACTCACGTTCAGAGATGTCTATCACTATTCCAGAGCCTGGGGTTTTCGGTGAACTTCAAAAAGTCCCACCTATCTCCATCTCAGAGAAAGTCTTTCCTGGGAGCCACGCTAGACACAAGACTCGCCCAGGTGTTCATATCAAAAGAAAGGCAAGCGAAGATTCGCAAGATGTCCTCATCTCTGCTAGGAAAAAGGTGCGTTTCTGTTCGCAAATTCAAGTCTTTCCTCGGGATGCTCTCGTCATGTATCCCTCTCACCCCCAACTGTCGCCTGCATATGAGACCTTTGCAGGAGGAACTCAGTCGTCAGTGGGTGCTAATCACAGGTTCATTCGAGGACGTCGTCAACTTAACTCCTCGGATGAAAAAGTCTATCCAGTGGTCGGGGCAAGATCGCAACCTACAAGTGGGATGCACATTCCTGACAGAAGGGCCCAAATTCATCGTGACCACGGATGCTTCTCTGGAGGAATGGGGCGCCCATCTCCAAGGGATGACAGTCAGTGGCAAATTGAACATCCAGCAAAAGAAATGGCACATAAATCTACTGGAACTAAGAGCCATTTTCCTCGCTGTGAAATCCTTTCAGGTGATCTTGGAGGGCTCTACAGTGTTGATACGAACGGACAACACAACCAGCATGCATTACCTGAACAAACAGGGGGCCACAAGATCAGCCCAGTTGTCCCGTCAGGCGCAGGAGATTTGGCATTGGGCCCTGGATCACAACATCATTCTGTCGGCGATCCATGTTCCAGGGGTTGCCAACGTCCTTGCGGATTCACTCAGCAGGTCCGCAGAGAGCAATCACGAATGGGAACTGCATCAACCTTCCCTGGATCAGATCTTCCAAGAGTGGGGCCATCCCGACCTGGATTTGTTTGCAACAGCCCAGAACCGGAAATGGCAACACTTTGCAAGCTGGATTTCCCACAAGGACGCGTGCGGGGATGCCCTTTCGATGAATTGGTGTCGAATATTTGCATACGCCTTTCCGCCAATTCCGTTGATTCCCAGGGTCATCAGGAAGATGAAGTGTCAACCATGTCGTCTACTCCTGATTGCTCCGAGGTGGCCCCGGCAATATTGGTTCACCGAGCTTCTCCTCCTCTCGGAGTGCGAACCAATACAACTGCCTCGAATACCGAATCTCCTCACAGTTCAGGAAGGCAAAGTGTACCATCCGGACCCAGCTTCGCTGAAATTGTCGGCTTGGCTCCTCAGCACAATGAATTCGCCCACTTAGACATTCCTCATAATTGTCAAGAGGTGTTGGCTAACGCCAGAGCACCATCGACCATCAAGACCTACAAACTTAAGTGGAAGCGTTTCTGTGCCTGGTGCCAGACTGTTGATCTACACCCTTTGCATGCTAGACCAGAGCAAATACTACCTTTCTTCCTGCAACTAGCGAGATCAGGTTTAGCGCATTCAACCCTGAAGGTGTTTCTGGCAGCCATTTCCCGTTTCCGTCAGGACGGATCGAACTCTCTCTTTTCATCAAGAATAATCCAGCAATTTTTCAAGGGTCTGTTTCGCATGTTTCCACCAATTCGACGGCCGCCTCCGGCTTGGCATTTGAATGTGGTACTAGCCCAGCTCATGCGTCACCCCTTTGAGCCGATACATAAAGTTGATCTGAAGTTTATTACTTGGAAGGTATCCTTATTATTGGCTTTAACATCTACAAGAAGGGTCAGTGACATTCAGGCTTTCACGTCTAAATCACCTTTTTTGCAATTTACCTCTGATTCGGTGATACTGCGTACCAACCCAAGGTACATGCCCAAAGTCCCGTCAGACTTTCATTTAAATGAACCTATAATCCTCAAAAAAAAAATTCCTAATCCACAAACACCGGCTGAACGAGCTTTGCACTCTTTAGACATCAAGAGGTGCCTCAAGTTTTATCTTTCAAGGACTTCAACATTACGCAAGACAGATCAGTTGTTTGTGGCCTATGGCAGACTGCGCAAAGGCTGTGCAGTGTCCAAACAGACTATCGCCAGATGGGTCTCGTCAGCAATCGCACTCTGTCATCAACAGGCAGGAAGACCCTTACAGGCCTTACCAAGAGCGCATTCTACAAGGGCAGTTTCCTCTTCCACTGCTCTGTTTGCTGGGGTGCCTCTTCTGCACATCTGTAGAGCTGCAACGTGGTCCAGCAGGCACACGTTCACAAGACACTACTGTCTGGACTCAGCTAGTGATGCAGATGCTTCGGTGGGAAGAGCAGTTCTTCGCAATCTTTTCCAATAAGGTGAGCCTCTGTTCTCCCTCCTCCTCTATGCTCTTTCTAGACGCTTTACCATGTTTCTTTGCACTTTATCATTATGCATGTATAATATATACTGTTAGCGTCTATGAGCATTGGTTTTTGTGTACTGCTATCTATTCTGATTCAGGCATGTGAATCTATGAAAGACACCCCAAATACTGGAGAAGAACAATAGTTACTTACCTGTAATCTGTAGTTCTCCAGTATTGGTGTCTTTCATAGATTCACATGCAACCCGCCCACCTCCCCTCAGAGGCTCCCTCAGGCAAAATTATGTTGGTTTCACTCCTGTGAGAGAAAATCTGGGAGCCTGAGCCTCTGGGGAGAACATTCTGGTGGGTGCTGTCGCCTGATTGGCTGCAGTTTGGTCTAACATAATGACTAGGATAGTCATGAGTGGGGGAGCTTTTTGCTCCTGTAGCTAGGGCTACTTTACTTACTGGTTGCTTATTACCAAGATTTTTTGGTTATTACAGGCATGTTATTGCTTTTTTATTTACCGTGGGACTCCCACTCCGACGACGGGGAATCATTCAGGCATGTGAATCTATGAAAGACACCAATACTGGAGAACTACAGATTACAGGTCAGTAACTATTGTTCTTCATCACCGCACTGTGTCTGCTGTGTGCTCAGTTTATTGCCCGGTCAATCCTGACGTTCAAGTCTAGCTATATAATGTGACATAGTCGCCCAGGTGTCATGATAGTGAACTTCTTGTTTCTCCATTTTCCCTTGAACACTCTGTATGCGTGGCGCCTGAAGTCAGGTCTACAGCACCCCGCTTTTGGTAGCCCAGGGGATACGCGGGACTTTGTTGTAATCGTTCTCCCTTCTACTACCTAGTGGTACAGGCGCTGTCCCTACCCCGGGCATCAGCTAGGAAGGAACGCACCAGCGGAACTCCATTACACGGTTATACTTGGGGCGACCTGAACTTATGATCCTGTCACTCCCAGTCTTGTCTTTACAATAAAGGTTGACTGATTAAGTTGCTCAGTTGATAGCTGAAACGAAATATTCCAGGGGCATACCGTAGTGACAATGGGCAAGAGGAAGGCCGTAGAGGCTGTGGCGGGAAAGAAGCAGCTAGCAAAACTCTTTAAGCCAGTTAAGTCAGCAGCTGATAACTGCACATTAGCAGCAGTCAACGACTTAATAGAAGAGGTGGAAACAAACTTAGCTGGCGATAGGGACTTGACATCGAATGACACTAAAAAGATATCCTCATATTATAACAAACAGATTAAGCCAAATATTGCTAGACCCCCACTGACACATCGGGGACAGTAGTGCCAAGCCAAGTAAGACAGGCAAACTATGAGGCTCCAACAGTAATCTGCTCTAACAGATATTCATTGCTAGAAACTCGGCAAGAGGAAGATCAGGTAATACAAACATGTGATGTTCCCCATGAGACCCAGCTGAAAGCTAGTAGTAGGGAAGTTGAGACCCAGACTGAGAACACAGAAATGTACGCACTCATGGTAGCCCTACATCAACGATTAGATATTATACAAGATGAGATAAAAGCCCCTCAGGAAATAGATGGGAACAATTTACCTCAAATTACTCCCACCCCAAGTTTCTCGAATGTCTCGATGTTCCTACATGCCATCAATATCTATGTATCTGTACATAGCGGGAGTGTAAAAAAAAATCGGGGGAATTGTTTTTCTCCAACGACTTGCATTAATACTTTGGATATTTTAGGCGGGGACAGCTTAATTTAAGCCATACTGGGTTTAAAAAAGATGTGGAGTCTCTTGCCTGAATCGGGTTTGTTGGCATATATGTGTCTCTGAGGCACACATGGATGCCAGGAGCCCTTTGTTGAAAACCACCCTTCCTGCGCCACAGCTCAGTGTGACCTTGGCAACCTCAAGTGTGTTCCCGTGGCCTCTAAGGAGGCATGAGTTCCGTTGCCTAAATAACACAGAGATGTTTAAATTAAGCCTCCAGCTGGCCAGGCAGGGACAGGAAGGGGTATCATCCTGGCCTTGCGCACACAGCCTCAGCTGCCGTCCAGGTAGATGGAGCCCCATCTGAAGGACTGGACTTTTAAGTACCAGCGGTGCCAGGGAACAACACCTGAAACCTTCGTAGGATACCTGTTCGGCGCACAAGTGACAGAGACACGGGACACTTCCTTCGGCGTCAAAGATCAGCGTTTATTACTGCAGGGAGGCAAAAGTCATGGGAAGTACAACAGAGTGTAGGTTCCAAGAGCCTGCTTCACATTGTAAATGTGGATCGCTCCTTTTATACACATTTTCAGCATTCAATAACGTAACGAACAAAAGGTTACAACTCAGTTCCCACAATAAACTTAAAAGGGCTTCATTCATGGTGTCGGAAACCCGGAACATAATCACAGTAACATTTGTCGGTTCCCAACTGTAAAAGCACATTATCCTGCTGCTATGCACATTCCACTCTAGTTGTAAAAGGACGAGAGTAAGAGACAGGAACAGGTGCAAGGAAGTCAGACAACAGAAGAAGAAGGAGTGTGGAAGTAATATCGGAAGCGCAATCCCAGGATCAAAGGATTCGAGCCGAGCGCATGCAGGCTGAAGCAATAGGCCAGCGTGGGAAGATTACCCAGCTGCGGAGCCATCTGTCTCTGCCGTGTCATCCCCCAGTCTTGGGAATCACAGGGTCATGAGGCGGACATTTGCCTGTTCGCTGACTACGTGAGGGCAAGAAACAAAATGGATGCCGTATCTAAAATGGAACCCGAGGGTAAAAATGAAGAAACCTGTAAATAAGACGAACCCTTCTAAGTAGCGTATCGAAAATGCGTACACCTATTAATCTCGTCATTTACGGTTCATAGATACCACCCTCGCTAGCATCGTAACGGTTCTCATTGCTCCTCAGACGCTCCTTTTGCCCTCATGTAGGCAAGCACTAGTCGGAATCATAATCAATTTCGATATTCATCAGATCATTCAAGTGTTGCTGGAACATCATCTTATTCATCAATGTCTCTCCGGTAACAGATGGCCTTCTTATACACGTTGTAGCACAAAGGCCACATAAGGCAGGACCACACTGCACACAAAGACAACACGTGAACAGAAACGTCACAACAACCCCTATAATCATCAGAATTTTCCAACCCCAAGTTGACATCAGACCCCAAAACCATCCTAGAAGCGTCCAATCTCCCTCGTCCACGTGTATGGACTCTGAGATTTTATGCAACTTCGAGATGGCTTGGTAAACCGTTGGAGCGTTATCAGGTATAAAAATGCAGCAGCTCGAATGGATGACCTTGCACACACCACCTCTGTCTGCTAGTACTACGTCTAGAACCATACGGTTCTGTAGCGTCATAAGCCTATCCGCTTGAAGCTCTGCTGTCAGATTACCAAGGGCGCTTGCAGTTATGTTAGCAGTTGCTTCCACTACACGAGTTAACTGTCTCAGATTCCTGCTATTGACCATAGGGCCCCAAAACGGTAGGAAACCCTTAAAGAAATCTCCTGCTTCTTGACCAGCAGTATCTTCTTTACTAATGACACCTCTCACAACTCTGGTTTTGTGATAATCTGAGGCAACAGTGAAAGTTGGAGGCAAAAGATTCGCGATATAGCAGGTACCCGAGAAGTCATGAGGTAACCACGTATATGCGCGATCATAACATACAAAATAGGTACCCTTGGCAGTCAGAAAGACAGGGGACGAGAGCATTGGTAAAACGTAAGTATCAACACAAGCACTCTTCCCAAGCTGAGCTCTCGGATTTCGACCAAGACCTTGCAGACAGAAATGACCGAGATGAGGTACGATCCAGATTGGAGATGAGCTTTTAAACTGCCTATCATTCACTGATGTACTATACTCGACCTCACTCAGATCCTTATAAGCTCGCACCTCTTCCTCTGGGATAAGTGTTGCGTCAAAAATATCTCTATTTAAATCTGCAATTGCTATTGCCAAAGACTTGTGGTACGGGCCAGGACCAAGGTCTGCAGAGCGAGGCTCTCGATGGGGGTAGGAATCTAGTGCACTACGGAACATGGTCTGGAATGCTCGAGCTGACCCCTGGGGGCTATAAGGAAGAACAAAATACGGGATACCCTTATCCATGGTATGTGGCATTAACCCACATACCCAACAATTGGTAGTGTTCATCACCAACTGATGCTGATGTAGAAGTTGAACAAAAGAATTGTTCATAAATTCCGCACGTCTGACCTGTTCATGTTGGGGCAGAAGATGAAAGGAATGTGGGGACATAGTGGAAACAGAATTTAAATCAAGAGAAGGAGGAGTAGGTAAAGTAGAAGGCAGCAATGATTGAAAACCAAAATATACTCCACCCACCAGCAGCATAGAAACAGTTAGGAACAACATAAAAACCTGTAACAAAAAACATTTTTTTCGAAATGTCTTGTGCAGTTTGGATCTTTGCACCACCATTTTCTCAATTTCCAACAGCTTAGAAGACTCCATCTTCTAAAAACCGTCCGTGACGTTCTTGACGCACTTTGTTCTGAGTAGCGATTATCAATCCCCAGGAGTTCCCAGAAATCGACAAAAGTAATCGACCTAGTGTCAGATACCTGCTAAACAGGAGGAAGTACCCACACGGCCCTACGGTTAACCCAGATGAAAAGGTTTTTAATCAAGAGTTCATTGAATTCAATATACGCCTCCTAGCTGTAAGGAAAAAGGTACACAATATATATATATATATATGTAATGTCCACAATTTTTATGACAACAATAGAGGTGATGTAGATTCGAAAAAATAAAAAAATAATTTATTAGTCTGTTAGCGCGGTCGAAGAAAGTATCGACTTCTTCCGGGGCGAGTCTGCGCTTCAAACAGTGGATCAGACGGCAAAGGAGTGTTCGATTGTCCACGCAATTGTTCAGAACTTGAATTCTCCAATGTTGTTGAAAGAGGGTTAACTTCGGATGGTTCAACAGGGGTGTCGGGTCTTACTGTGTTATCTCCTACAAGCTGCGCGTCACTAAACGGTACGTAATTTAGAGGGACGTAAGTTTCAGACGAGCCGAATCCTTTTCTGATCCAACTATCTGCTGGCAATGGGAGCGGAATTTTCTTGGTGTGGGTGGCATGCACCCAATGTTTTCTCCCTTCCAGCCGAACCGCAGTCCTCGTTGCCAGCAACACCTGGTAAGGTCCCACGAACCTTGGCTCAAGATTTCGTTTTCGTCCAAAGTTGCGGGTAAGAACCCAATCACCTGGTTGGAGCCGATGACCAGGACCCTCTGTTTGTGTCGGTAGAGCCTCAAAGACCTGTTGATGAATCAAACTCAATTTAGCAGTCAGATCATAGAGATAGTCAATTAACATTGGATATTCAAGTCTGTCAAATTCTTTAGGCCTCGGAACTCCCGAAATGTTCGCAGGACGGCCGAACACAATCTCATATGGGCTGAGCCCTACTCGAGAGTGCACAGTCGCTCTGGTCGATAAGAGAGCTAAAGGCAAAGCGTCGGGCCATGATAGACCAGTCGTTGCCTGGATTTTGGCAAGTTTCAGTTTCAGAGTGCCATTATATCTTTCCACTAAACCCGCAGACTGAGGGTGGTTAGCACTATGAAACTTCTGATTTAGGCCAAGACCACGACATACACTCTTCATTACACTTCCCACAAACTCACTTCCGTTATCTGACCACACAATCCGCGGCATTCCATACCTGGGGAAATACTCTTTGAGTAGAACCTTTGCTGTGGACAGGGCAGTATTATCCTTTAGGGGGTAAGCCTCAATCCATCTGGAGAACGCACAAACTACAACCAAGACGAACTTTAAATTATTGCATCTCTCCATGTGGATAAAGTCTAACTGAATAATTTCAAAGGGACATGTGGGAGGAGCAAAATGACCACATGGAGTGGGGGTGCCCTTGCCAGGATTATACATCAAACATACCATGCAATTCTTAACCACTCTCTCCGCACATTTAATAATTCCATCATTCTTCCATACGGGCGACAGCAACTTACATATGCCTTTCGTATTAATGTGTGATGTACCATGAGCCATAGTAACAACAGCAAGCACGTATGCATCTGGTAACATCCATCTCTGCTTTTCCGAGAAATCAACCCAACATCCATTCTCGTCTAACTTTCCCGTACTTTCTTTCCACTGAGTCTTTTCCATCTCAGTAGCTTCATCCTGTATCTTCTTCACACGCTCAACTGTGTCCTCACACATACTAGTCTCCGCTGGCCATCTTACTGAATTCGCAACGTACA
The DNA here is from genome assembly GCF_964261635.1 of Lissotriton helveticus. Classification (NCBI taxonomy): domain Eukaryota; kingdom Metazoa; phylum Chordata; class Amphibia; order Caudata; family Salamandridae; genus Lissotriton; species Lissotriton helveticus. Next base: position 59,045,854 of record NC_136069.1, on the reverse strand, counting down.
TTCGATTTGTCAGATCTCTAGCCGTCTCCTTCGCAATCTCATCCGCAAACGCATTACCGCGACCAACATCATCTGTCACCTTCCGATGCGCACTACATTTGATTATTGCCACCTCTTTAGGCAATGTAAGTGCGTCCAAAAGGTCATTCACAAGCTGTCCGTGCTGAATCTTCGTACCATGCGACGTCAAAAATCCTCTTTCTCTCCACAATCGACCAAAACTATGCGCCACACCAAAAGCATACTGGCTGTCTGTAAACACATTCACCCGCTTCCCTCTGGATAACACACACGCTCTCGTCAAGGCGATCAACTCAGCCGCTTGGGCCGAATTCTGACTCAATCTCGCAGATTCCACAACCGTACTCAATGTTACTACAGCATACGCAGTCGTCACATCACCATTTGGTAACTTAAAACATGAACCATCCACATACAAGGTACCATCGGGATCTACCAATGGAGTGTTTTTCAGGTCAATACGACCCTTCGTCTCCTCTTCAGTTCTCAAATAGCAATCATGTGGTGTTACATCGCTTAATTCCATTTTGATCGGCAACAACGTTGCTGGATTCAACACATTACACCGTTTTATCCGTATGTGACTTGCCAATAACGTCAACTCATATCCAGACAACCTTGCGCTCGTCAAATGTTGAGTTTTCGTTCGGTTCAAGAGAGTGTCGACTGCATGCGGGACCATCACCGTGAGCATATTATCCATGACCAGACCTGTGGACTGTCGAATGGACGCCGCAGCTGCCGCTGTTGCTCTCAAACAACTCGGCAAGGCTCTAGCTACTGGGTCTAAGGTCGAAGAAAAATATGCGCATGGACGCTGTTTGTCGCCAAATTGTTGTGTCAGAACACTCAACGCACAACCGTCCCTCTCGTGAACATAAAATGTGAACGGCTTATTGTAATCAGGAGTACCCAACACAGGAGCCGAACACAACGCATCACGCAATTCAGAAAAACTTTTCTGACACTCTTCAGTCCATGGCAAAGGAGATGAAACATCCTTGCACGTAAGGGCTATCAATGGTTTCGCCGACAATGAAAAATTTGGAATCCATTGTCTGCAGTATGACGTAATACCTAGAAAGGCACGTACATCTCTCTGAGTCTTTGGCACAGTCATTCGAGCAATCGCTGCAATTCTCTCTGGGGTCAACCTTCTCCCATCCTTTGACAGTAAGTGACTTAAGTAGGTTACTTCTTGACAACAATATTGTAGCTTAGAAGGTGACATCTTGTGATGTAAGTCACATAGGTGCTGCAACAATGATACTGTAGCGGTTTTGCAAATAGCCTCTGTATCAGCTGCCACTAATAGGTCGTCAACATATTGAACTAAGGCTGCGCCTGTCGGCAACACAAATGCATCAAGCTGACTTTTAAGTGCTTGGCTATAGATCGATGGACTCTCACAGTAGCCCTGTGGTGCGAGTTTAAATCTAAAACTGCGACCACCCAGTGAAAATCCGAATAGGTCTCTGCTTTCCTCAGCGATCGGAATACTAAAGAAAGCATTCTTTAGATCGATTACCGTGAACCAGGAGGCAGAAGCCGGAATCAGGGTCAACAAAGCCGTGATGTCAGGCACCACAGGAAACTGGGGAATCACGATTTTATTTACTTCTCGTAAATCAATTACAAAGCGGTACACAGGAGGTTTAGTTGGATCTGTGCGTTTCAAAATCGGTAACACAGGACTATTACACACATTGCCTCGAGTTTCTTCAATGACATCCTTTTCGATCAGGTCATAAATGATCGCTAATAGTGCTCGCTCACCATCAAAAGAGATACGATACTGTGGTATACGTGGGAAACGCACGTTCGATTTCAACGGAACCACATAAGGTGGGATGTTCAATAAGCCTACATCATTGGGACCCGTAGCCCATAACGACGCAGGAAGGGAACTCAATTCCGGTGGGAACTTATCAATTGATAAGTACATAGGAGAGATCGCTCTCTGACCTAATGTAAGCTCCACTCCCGCAGGAGAGCAGTACAAAGTCGCATATAACCGTTTTAACAAATCCAAGCCCAAAAGATTCTCACCACAACCAGTAGATAAAATCAATGGGGCCTCTAGCTCATGAGGACCAATCGTAAGGGACAAAGGGCTAGAGACAGGATTGCTAACAGGGGCGCCAGAGAATCCAATGGAAACATTTGTTAAGCCGGACAAAGGTGCGCCAGGGAGTTTCGAGTGCATGATGGAACTTTTCGTCGCACCAGTGTCTAACAGAAAAGGCTCAACTACGCCAGATGTAGCAACTGCGACGTAAGGCCCACTCTGATCAACCGGAACTGATACTACTCCCTCTCTCTGTCGGTGGCTGTCCTAGTAGTGGTTACCTGCATCAATCTCATGTTCGACGTAATAATCGTCCACATGATACTGTGCTGATTTATCGGACCTCACATTTCGTTGGTCAAAATAATTATTCGCGTCTGATGGGGTATGAGGGCGCTCATGATTTTGATTTTGAGGGGCACCGCGGCCTCTACCTCGGGGTGCTTGTTGAGGACCACCACGACCCCCTCGTGCCGACACACCGTTAAGCCGGTCACGCAAAGCTGGACAATCATATTTTATATGGCCCTCTCTTCTACAATATGCACACTGATTATACCCAAGCGTAGATCTAAAGTCGGAGAAGTCAGATCGTGACTGCATCCTGGAAGATTGTAATTGTGGTCGATATTGCTGTTGAGAATCATTTTGATTTCAACGCGGAGTATACGCTTGCTGTAACAAAACCTTCGTTTTAAGCTCCTTCGTTTTCTTGTCTGAACGATCACTTTCTTCCTTTTCCCTATTCTCATAGTATTGAGCTGTGGCTAATATTTGAGCAGTAGTTGAAACCGCCCAAGCACTTTCTGAATTTTTCAATTTGTTGCATAGTTCAGGCAACAAATTCAATACAAATTTATCAACAAATAACCGTTGGCCTCCCTCGGTGCCCATATCCTGACCACTATGATCGACAAATGCCTCTTCGAATCTGGTAAAGAAATCGGAGACACTCTCGTCCTTCTTTTGCTTACAAGCTGCTAATTTATCCCAATTTACCTTCATCGCTGGCATGAGCGTTTTCATAAGTGTAATAATTTTCTGAGGCAGATCCGTAATTAACTGCTCAGGCTTAGCCCCACCAATTTGTCGTCCATCTGCCGCTACTAGTGTAGCCCAGTCACCACCTAACTCAACTAAATGATTCTCTTGGCGAATTTTCGCCCAAATCGGTTGTGGTACGACATTGCCAAACAGCATGTCGATGTCCGCAAGATTCATAATAGTAGCGTCTACCAGTTGAGACAACTCCTTATAATAACCTGCCGGATTCTTGCGAGGATCAGGTAAAGATTGTTTCACCTGCAAAACTTCTGATCGCTTCCATGGGAGGTGTATCCAAACTCTCTGAAAGTATGGCAGAATCACAGGATTAGCTTGCGGGTCACCTGGCATGTATACTGGCGGAACCTCTCTCATAGGATACTGACCAGAGTTCGTTCTCTGAGTATCGGAATCGTCATCAAACGACACTCGAGAAAACACTGTGCACCGTAAGGCTAATAATCGCTCTAATGCACGTCGTACATCTCCACCTACAATCATGCCGTTCGAAAATTGACTCTGAAGTTCAGTCATATCGGGCGGTACATTATCTAAATCATCATTGTACCATTCTTCTCTCAAAAAGTTACACATTTCTTCAAACACAAATCTCTGAGTGGGCTCATTAAACTGAGAAAACGTATCAAAGACCACGCGCGGCGGGTAGTTAACAGGGTGTCTTATCCATCTACGCGCCATAGTTACCAACGTGGCACTCTCTCTTCCACCAGGGATTTGACTGCGCCTCTGAGGAGTTTCAGAGACATCGGGTCGAAATAACGATCCAGAAAGTGGGGAGTAAAGAGTAGCGACAGTATTAGGGATACGATTACGAACAGAAGGAGAAAAAAGAACAGGAGCAACTACATTAGAAGTGAACGTAGGGACAGCAGAGGTAGCCGGGACGGCTGAGGTAGCAGGAACAATTGACTGAGGAGGTACAGGCAAAGGAGCAGTAGGAATAGGACCAGGTGGTAGGACAAACGCAGGACCAACAACAGGCTGACCAGCAGCCGCTGGAACTACAGGAGGAACTACAGGAGGAACTACAGGAGGAACTACAAGAGGAACTACAAGAGGAACTACAGGGGCTGTAGCACCCTGTGCATAAGGAGGTGGTGATTTCATCAAATATGCTAACAGAGGATCCTCCTTCGAGTCCTCTTCTGTCTTACCAAGACTAGTTGGTAATACCGGATAACATTTGTCTATTCTCATGTGATGTAGTCTAGTAGAAACTTCTATTTCTTTTTCTTCTTTATCTCGCTGACATTGTTGTACAACTTGCATTATCGGGACGATACCTTCTTTACGATTCTTTTTAAGTTGTTTGATTTCTTTCTGTTTGGCCTCTTTACGCCACAACCGAAGGGAATCAAACATAGCTGGCCTAGCTTTTTTCTTAAATAATTTAGTTTCTAGATTATCTAAAATCTCCATTTCAAAACTTCCGTGTGGTGGCCAACTAAGGACACCATCCTTTCTCGTATAACGGACCCAATAGTCACTATATATAATAGGGCCCACACCATGTCGACTATAGAGCTCATATATCGGAGTTCCAACTGGAGGTATCGGACACGAGTCCTCCAACCGGGAATCCTTGTTGCAACATTTGAAGAAACCAATGAAACCACTACGGCTAGGCATCAAGCACACTAACCAAGTATCAAACTTCAAGGATTACCAAAGTACTAAATCTTCGGGAAAGACAAAACCCTCGGTTTTTGGCAATTGCAACTGTCAAATAACAACTAAGGACCAACAACTAAGCACCACAAATGCAATGGAACCATGCAAACAACTAAGCACCAACAACTAAGGACTGGGAGCAACCCACAAATACTTAACTGAGAGCTCGATGGCATCACCAGGAAGGCCCGTCTATCGTCTCGCCATACAAAGGACTACGCCAAGCACCAAAACAGGTCGACAGTCAGAGCATCGATCCGTTGCAGCCGTCAGGAGGCGGGAATCTTCGCGGGAAAAATCTTTGGACCACTTATTTCGACAACAGGATCGATGAAGCGGGGTGCACCTTTTCCTCAGAGATTTCACACGAAGTTCCTCGCAATCGTCAGGATTTGGACCGGTACCGCTGATGTCGCCCCACGTGGGCGCCAACTGAAGGACTGGACTTTTAAGTACCAGCGGTGCCAGGGAACAACACCTGAAACCTTCGTAGGATACCTGTTCGGCGCACAAGTGACAGAGACACGGGACACTTCCTTCGGCGTCAAAGATCAGCGTTTATTACTGCAGGGAGGCAAAAGTCATGGGAAGTACAACAGAGTGTAGGTTCCAAGAGCCTGCTTCAAATTGTAAATGTGGATCGCTCCTTTTATACACATTTTCAGCATTCAATAACGTAACGAACAAAAGGTTACAACTCAGTTCCCACAATAAACTTAAAAGGGCTTCATTCATGGTGTCGGAAACCCGGAACATAATCACAGTAACATTTGTCGGTTCCCAACTGTAAAAGCACATTATCCTGCTGCTATGCACATTCCACTCTAGTTGTAAAAGGACGAGAGTAAGAGACAGGAACAGGTGCAAGGAAGTCAGACAACAGAAGAAGAAGGAGTGTGGAGGTAATATCGGAAGCGCAATCCCAGGATCAAAGGATTCGAGCCGAGCGCATGCAAGGCTGAAACAATAGGCCAACGTGGGAAGATTACCCAGCTGCGGAGCCATCTGTCTCTGCCGTGTCATCCCCCAGTCTTGGGAATCACAGGGTCATGAGGCGGACATTTGCCTGTTCGCTGACTACGTGAGGGCAAGAAACAAAATGGATGCCGTATCTAAAATGGAACCAGAGGGTAAAAATGAAGAAACCTGTAAATAAGACGAACCCTTCTAAGTAGCGTATCGAAAATGCGTACACCTATTAATCTCGTCATTTACGGTTCATAGATACCACCCTCGCTAGCATCGTAACGGTTCTCATTGCTCCTCACATCCCAGGCAGACGTTTTGTATTTTTTCGCACGGCCCAGTGAGCACTGCTCTTTTTCACACAAACACGTGCAGCGATGTCAGAAGCAGCAGGTCCCAAGGCAGGGCGAGAGCCATTCTTTTCCACCAATGGTGGATTTCTGGCATCACTGGGAATCCTACCTATAATTATGTCATGCAGTGAAGATTTTTTTGCGCAGTAATTTAGTCCTGAGTGCACATTTGGTCTCGTTTTCTGACCTCCTACCTCTCAAAGTGGCTGCAGAGTGGGATCTTGGAGCCTATGTTTCAATGCTAAAAATAAAATACAAATAATGTAAGATGTAACATTATGCTTAATGTTTACATTTCTTATCTTTTAATTGTATCAGCATATTTAATTTTTGAGTGTTTTGTTTCACTGCAGGCTGGACAAGACAAATATGAGCCTGCTGCCAAGTTGGAAAAGGACCTCACCACAAAGGAGGCGGCAAAGGAGCGAGACATGGACGAGATGAATAAGGAAGTGTCAAAGGTAAGGTGTTGTGCAGCAGTCAGCTGGTGTCATCATGGTTGTGTGTTACACACAGGTGGTGCCATGGAACACCCTCAAGCCCCAGGGTTCTCCTAAAATGGCCGCCACCACCTGCGTTCGCTCCAAGGTTCCCCTATGACGGCTGCCACCACCTCCTCAGACCCCTCCAAGGTTCTCCTAAGATGGCCACCCCCTCAGACACCCGCAAAAGCAGGATTGGTCATGGGTGTGAGAAGTTGGCCTGATATATGATGCTCACTAGTTCTAGTGATCACCTTGTATCAGTCCAAACAACCCTTATGGTGATTGGTTGTAAGTCAACCTTATAGACCAGCTATCCTAGTGGTAGCATGGACAAAGCAGTCTTAGGCTAAACTCTTTTGGCATGTGAAGCCAGCTGTTTTACCACATATAACCCCTTGAATACCAGATGAAAGGACACCACACAGGTTGTTATGAAAATAAACAATATATTTATTAATAACAAACACCTCTGAACTCTTTATGAGGTCAGAGGGCTAAGCACATGACAATCTCTTAGGAAAAATACGATAAGTTGCACAAAATTACAATGGTGCCCTAGGGGCATGACAAACCATATACTAAGTAAATGGTATAAGGAAATCGATAGAAGGAATGGAGCTGTCCAGAGGCTGGAGGTTCGCTAGGACTACGCTATCTTCACCTTAGGTAAGTAATAGGAGGCCCACGGGACGCGTGTGCAGAGTGTGAACTCACACGTGAGATGCGTAACAACGTCTATGGACAGTACAGTTCAAGTTAAAGGTGAGTACGGACAATCCTGACTAGTTAGGACTAAAACGACTGTGGATCTGGACACTAGGACAGTTAAACTACCCTTGAGCACCGAAATGCTCTCGTTACCTCACCCACGGGCTGCAGGTGCATAGGGGTCAAAGTGTGTCTGGTTCTCGCGTTGAAGTCTATGGAGCCTAGAAGAAAAGATGCTGCAGGCGACCAGGAGGAAGATGTCCGGTGCGATCCAAGGGTGGATCGGTGAAGAAGAGGACCTGAAAGCAGAGGGGACAGTGTTCAAAGTCACTAGCCAGTGACCGGTGTGGAACCAGGAAGGAACCAGATGCTGTCGTCGCGATCAGGTGAAGAGTGGATGCTTGTCTCTGCAGCCACGTGGACCAGGAGGTGTCTTCGACGACCAGGATGGAGGCACGAGCTGTCCCACGCAGGCTCTCGCTGTCGGCGGTGTTGGATCCGGATTCGGCGTCAACAGGCCTTGGCGAAGGCAACCCACGCGGTGAGTGGAAACGACGTCTGGAGTGGACCAGGAGGGTCCAGGGTGCTCCTGTTTTGGAAGGGAGCAAGGGCCAGTCTGGAGCAACCAGACCAGCAGTGAAGTTGTCGTGGATCGTCGTCTAGGAGGCCACTAGCCAGCCGGCAAGTGACCAGACAACGCGTCGAGCAGCAGGCAAGCAGAAGGGCCCCACGCAGATCTCGTGGAGGCTGGAGGGCTGATCTTCGGTGCAGGAGCTGCTCGGGGCTGGGGCTTCTCAGTCCCCAAAGCACTTCGTCGAGGTTACCTCAGAAGTCGTGCTGGAAGCGAAGTGCAGCTTCTTTCAAGATGGCCGGTCCCACGTGTCTCGTCGCACCCACGGATCTCAGCTGTGCTGCAGATGTAGGTAGAGGTCGGAGAGGTCTGGGAGTCCGGGTCTCGTCAGGCTCTGAAGTCTGGATCCTCGAGGGAAGACGACAAAGTGAAGCCGCTGGACGCTTGATGGTGCCTGCTTGTGCAGGGTGGACACTCCTTGCCCACAAGGGAGATTTCTTCAGTCTTCTGTGTAGAAAGTCGAAGTCCAGAGTTTCTTCTTGTAGAGTTTCAGTTCAGGATTAATCTAATTTGGAATGGGACCAGCTCCTACCTTTATTCTCCTAAAGGGGGCTGCACTACTGACTAGGTCCCTCCCCTGGGTGGGACCAGGAAGGGGGGTGGTTACACCCCCTATCCTTTGTCCGGTTTCGCGCCAGAGCTGGGGCAGGGATGCCCCAGCAATTGGTTTGAACCGGTGTATGCACAGGACACCTTGTGTGCCCCGGGCATGTCTCATTCCTTTCAGGCCTGTCCTACCCAATACACAAAATCCTATCTGGGGTGGTGCTAGCACCTCCCAAGGCAGGAAACCCTTTGTCCAAGCCTCCCTTGCTGGAAGGACTCCCAGCAGCAGGAGGTCAGACTTGTGTCTGTGGTGGTGGCATCCATTTTGTGATGCCAAGGCTCGAGTTAACTTTAACCGGGGTTCTCAGTTACATACCTGTTGTGTCCCTCTAGAAGGGTGGAATGCTACCCCCGTCGCCAGAATTGGCGAGGGGGTAGTATTCCATTTCGTATGACACCTTACTCGACATGTTTTGATAATGTTATACCAGAGTTAGCATTCAACCGCGAGGATTATAATGCACTTAAGAGTATATGGTATAGCGTTATCATGGAACAGCTATTAGGACTTGGTTCCGCAAGCTGCAAACGGGCTCAGCTCATGCCAGAGCACCATCTCACATAATGCCAAGCACTCTGCCTTCAGGATTGATAAGGCCTGCCATAGGAGTGACTGATAGGAATATATGTGTCAATTTTAGGGTTAGATATAGGTATACTATATCTACAGCAAAGGGAGATTACACCACCTTGCCCCAGCTGTCTTGCAGCCAGTTGTGTCTATTTTAGATGGCCAGCCAGGGGTGGCATAATACATGCTTCAGCCCCTGGTAGGCCCTGGGTACACCTATGCCCTGGATACCTAAGGTATACTGTACAGGGGCTGATAAGGTGGCCCAGTACCAATTGGTAAATGCACCTAAGGTACATGGAGTCCATTTTAACAGAGTGAGCAGGAAGCCTGGGGTCCTGAATAGCAGGATCCCAGGCCAACTAAGTCAAAAACCAGCAAAACACTAGGCAACAAGTTGGGGTAACCATAGTCAGATATCCACCTTCCTACAGGGTTTGTCCCCCCAAATGGTGAGAAACCACTATCGGATCTGCCTAAATCTGCTACACCGCTTGGGCCTTCATGTGAACATGGAAAAATCGGTCCATCAGCCCACTCGAACTCTCCGTTATCTGGGCGCCACCCTAGATTCCAGCGTAGCAAAAGTGTTTCCTTTGGAGGAAGAGGAGTTGGCCTAACGTCTAGGGCACTCAACCTCGGACCTGGGGATCTGGGTTCGAGTCTCGGTAACGACTCCAAAAACCTCCTGTGATTCTTGGCAAATCACTTAATCTCCCTGTGCCTAAAATGAATGTGTGTCCTTATGTAACGTAACTGGTGCTATGTAAAGCGCTCTGATACCCGATTCGGTTCGGGTCTAGTTTGCGCTATATAAAACTCTGCAAAAAAAGAAAGACTTATCAATGAAGCAGAAGTGCAATACCCTTCTTCAAGCGCATCAACCATCAGTACAACAAGTGGCATCACTACTGGGGCCAATGACCTCTTGCATTTTACTCATCCCCAACTCCAGATTGAGAATGAGATGGCTACAGCAGGATCTGGAGGACAAATGGGACCAATCCTCAGGACATTGGGAAGATCAAATTCTACTTTCCAACTCAGCAAAAACGGCCATTGTCGGGTGGACTCAGGCAGAAGATCTCCTAGTGAGTGTCCCTTGCCATCAACCTCTACCAAACAATCCCAGATCATGGATGCCTCTCTTCAAGGATGGGGGAGCACAAGGGTTGCATACAGACTCACCGCAGGTGGTCGAGCAAAGAGCAAACCTATCTTATAAGCATGTTAGAAATGTGGGCAGTTCATCTAGCCTTCAAGGCATTCTATCCATCAATTTTGTCCGATTCAATGCTAATACAGACGGACAATACAACCACCATGTATCACTCAAACAAACAAGGTGGGGCATGCTCTAGCCCACTGTCCCTGGAATTGCAAGCAATTTGACACTGACTCCTGGCCAGGAATCTCTCGATCACAGCAGTGCATCTGCCAGGAGAACAGAACGTGCAGGGAGACGCTCTCAGTCGGCATTTCGAAGAATAAGACTTGCTGCTCAATGACGAGGTGGTGGTGAACAGCTTTCATCAATGGGGTTGTCCATCCATCGACTTCTTTGCAGATGATCTAAACAAAAAATGCCACGCCTTCGCATCCAGATTTTAACGGCCAGGAACTGTCATGTTCAGCCTGAGGGGTTTTCGGAACCCGTTTCCTGTACTCGAGATACAGGAGGTAACCGAACTACAACTCCCGGCATGCCTGAGAACGTTACGCACGTTACGCAAAGAACGTGCGCAACGATCAACAAAAGACCGGAAGGAGGAAGAGGTCTTCGCCGATAATTCTGGTTTTGTTCTGGAGCGTTGGGTGAGAAGCGGAGGAGGTCGGTAAGCAAGCGGACTAACAATTTAGTTGTTGTTTACAGTGCCGTGATTCTCGAGGGACGCTTTGGTTGCACGCAAGGGCGTGTAGCGCTTGTTATTCATTGGGGTTTTTTCCATCGGCTGAAGGAGAAAACCATCGCGCTGGGTGTGAAAGGAACACTCGGCGTCTGGGAGCTTTTGACATTTGAATTTGGGTTGCACGATTCGGTGCAGCGCGATATCAGCAAGGGGAAGCACTACCTGCCTAATTACGATATAAAAGTAAAGGAAGTCGTTATCCTCGTTTTGGAACTTGATTTGAACATTTCTAGAGAAGAGACTCTAGTTGCTTTGGTAGGGAGTGTGAAACAAAAACTTACACGGGCACTGCCCTTACAAACAGGAACTTGGGGGTATGGTTGTTGGTTGGTGTGCCTCGCTAACACCAGGTTGCAAGAAATAACCATTACTGTTGTTATATTGTTGTTTTCTTTCAACCACATGTTTCCTGGTTTCTTTTGATTTGTGTACATAGGAGACTCCAAGTGAGGTATACGTAGAAAAGATTATCTCCCCCCATTGAAGAAAGCACTCAATGCATATTAGGTAGGTGTGGCCAATATCTGGAGTTGCGAACAGCCCCCTTTATGTGTTAGGGTCTGTTAGATATATAAAACAACGTGTTTGTGCTTTGTTCCCCTTACAGCTGGGTGGAGAGCCTGATACCTCAACCTTGAGAGCCTATTATTGAATTGCATACGTTTTTTCCTTTACAGGTATGCTTAAGAGGGAAAGGGTCATTCCCTGGGTTGTATAGTGGAGAGAGAGAGAACACGTATTATCTGGTTAAGGGGGGGTTTGTCTAAACCCACTTGTTCTTTGTCGTTTCAGGTCTCCCTCCCTGCTGTTCCCTTCCTTTCCCTCCCCGGTTGAACACCCTTAGTTGTCTGTTCATATCTATCAGACTCTGAGGCGGTTCTGATGGGGAGGTAATAGGCTTAGCAACACAGCCCCGAAGAGGTCAGAAAGCAGAGCCTGACAGAATTATCGGCCCAAGAATTCTATCCACTTCTTGGCTGTGTTGATCCCTGAGATGACAACTTTAGAGGATGTGTTAGCCGCGTTAGCTCAGGTTTAGGTGGAATTAACGGCATCTAATAGAGAAGTGGCTGCTTCTCGAGCGGAAAATGCTTAGCTGCGAGCACGCTTAGATAGAATGCCCAATGTCTCGGGAGCAGGAGGTGGGGGAACTACCGCCGCCACCTCTGTAGTGGTGGAAATGCCCGCTCAAATCCCCTTGGCCCCTCCTGAAAGATTCTATGGGGATAATAAAAAGGTACAGGTGTTTATCACGCAGGTGTTAATGCACTTTATGTGCAAACCAACAATGTTCTCCACAAACCAGGCTAGGGTTGCCTTCCTGATTTCGTATCTAGGGGGTGAGGCAGCTCAGTGGGCAGTCCCTGTGGTTCGAAGAGACGATCCCCTTCTCTATGATTGGGATGAGTTCCGTGCAGAGTTCGAGAAAACTTTTGACAGGAGAGCAGAAACCTTCACAGCGGATCGGGAGCTACTGAAACTCAAACAGGGAGACACAGATCTGGTTACCTATTTAAACCACTTTCGTCGGTTGGTGGCAGAAACCGAATGGCCAGAAGCCAAACAAACCGCTTTGTTTTATCTAGGATTGAATGAAGACCTTAAAGACGTTCTGGCCCAAATCGATCCACAACCCCGGACGTGTAAGGCTCTTATCGAACTTGCCTTGGGACTCGACCATCGAATGAAGGAACGCAAGGGGGACCATAAGAAAAAAGAACGACCGGTCACGCCCTATGAAGGTCCTACTTTGGGAGAGAAAGCCGTTCCTCCGTCGGAATCCATGGAGATAGGTGCGGTGAGGGCCTCCCTTACAGCCGGAGAAAAAGACTATTGTCGCAAACAAGGGTTGTGCCTATATTGCGGGGAAAAAGGACACTTCCTACGGGAATGTCCTGTCAAACCCAAACCAGGGGAGATGAGATTCGGACAATCCTCTGCTGTTCTCTCCGGAAAGGAGATGGGAAACTCCAATGCTTGAAGGTGGGGGAAGGGGAACCGTCAAGCATATACACTATCCCTTCTGTAAACCCCAATGGGAACCAAGGAAAAAGTCATTTATATATGGATATGACACTGTTGGTGGATGAGGAGGAGAAGGAAGTGCGAGCCATGGTGGATTCAGGGGCTACAGGGTGTTTTATGGACAGTAGCGAAGCCCAAAGGCTTGGAGTGCAACTCCTTGTCAAAGAAAAACCCGAAATTGTGTATGCCGTTGATGGGAAAGAACTAGAGGCAGGACCCATCACGCATAACACCGCAGAATGCAGGCTAACATACAAAGGTACACATCATGAACTCATGGTGTTTAACATAATACAAGCACCCCAACATGGAATAATCTTGGGGCTTCCATGGTTACAACTACATGAACCTGTTATCCAGTGGAAGAACAGAAAGGTTCAGTTTGTGTCTCCTTATTGTAAGGACCATTGTTTCCTTGGGTTACACAACCCTTCGCAAGCGTTGGCCACGGCTGCAAGGATAGCAACAGCCGCCGAAAAAGAAGTGTCTCTCCCACCAGGTTCTCCACTTGATGTACTCCCGCACAAACTCTGGAAGGCTTTTAGGGAAGAGCTGTTCCCTCCTCTCCACGCAGTCTGCTGCCAATCTCTTGACTCCGCACAGGTTCCAGACAGCTGGAAGCTGGCGGTCGCCTCCCCATTGCTGAAAAAAGAATCACTGGACCCCTCCCGCCCCGCTAATTACAGACCCATTTCACTACTTCCCTTTCCAATTAAGATTCTGGAAAAACTGGTCACGAAACATCTATCCAGTTTTTTGGAAGCTAATCGTTGTCTGGATGCGGCGCAGTTTGGTTTCAGACCAGCACATGGGACTGAAACGGCCTTGGTGACTGTTTTGAGTGACCTTCGTTCGCGGGCAGACTATGGACAAGCAGCCTTTTTAGTGCTGCTTGACATGTCGGCAGCGTTCGATACGGTCAGTCATGCCATCTTGACCAGGAGGTTGGAGGAAGCTGGTGTGTCGGGCCTGGCTCGGGACTGGCTGGTATCATATCTGACCAACAGACAGCAGGTGGTGGCCCTGCCCCCCTTTAAATCCGCCATCAAAAGGGTTGGGCAGGGAGTTCCCCAGGGCTCGGCCATCAGCCCTATTCTCTTCAATCTTTACCTCTACCCCCTGGTCAAGTTAATTAAATCTTTTGGCATTTCAGTCACCAATTATGCTGATGACACCCAGCTCATCTTCTCCTTTGAGGGGGAGAATGCGGTGTCTCGGGAGACCTTTCACCGTTGCATGGTCACCACTGCCACCTGGCTGAGTAACAACTCGCTGCAATTTAACAGCGCCAAGACCGAGGTGCTGCACTGCTCAGTTGACCGAGCCCCTCGACCATTACCCCAGGACTTTTGGCCCCCTTCCTTCCAAGGCACGCCAGCTGCTGCAACATCAGTTCGGAATTTGGGTGTAACAATGGAACCGAACCTACAACTAGATGGTTTCATTGATAAAACAGTTTCCACCTGTATGGGCTTGCTGCGTACTTTGTGGAAGATTCTTCCTCTGCTCCCTGCCCACGCGAGACCAGAAGTAGTGCGCAGTGTCATCTTGAGCAGACTTGATTACTGCAACGCACTGCTTCTGGGGGCACCTTCCAAAGCAATAGGTAAGCTGCAACGAGTGCAGAACTTCGTGGCCAAGGTAGCACTTTCCCGCCGACGTTCTGACTCGTCTTCCATGGCACTCAGAGACTTGCACTGGCTTCCCGTCCCCAAGCGGATTGAGTTCAAAGCTCTATGCCTGGCCTTTCGGGCCTTGCATGGACTGGGGCCTCTACCTTTACAGGAGCTGTTCTCCTGGTATACCCCCACCAGAGCCCTTCGGTCAGCTTCTGCTTCGTTGGCTATTGTTCCCAAAGTTCGGAGAAAGCGAATGGGGGGCCGCTCCTTTGGCTTTACGGCATCCAAGCTGTGGAACGGCTTACCACGGTCACTTAGGGGCTCTGGAAACTTTCTGTCTTTTAAAAAAGAATTAAAAACTTACCTGTTCCCTAGACCAGTATAGACTCTCCTTTTTGCTGTCAAGGCTTTTAACTGTGGTGGGGGACCTGCTTGATCACAGCGCCAGGATGCCCGTCGGGTGACAGTAGCGTTCTATAAGTGGGTTATACATACATACATACCATGTTACAGAGCCTTTGAAACGTTTTTTTGCGATAAAGAAGCTGAGACGCTTCCTCCGCACAGGGCATATGATTGCCGCATCGACCTTGTTCCAGGGGCAGTCATTCCCAATGGTTGAATATATGCCCTCACGTTACCGGAAAACGAAACCCTCAGGGCTTACCTAGATAAGTACCTTGCATTGGGATTTATCCGGCCGTCCAGGTCTCCTGCAGCCTCGCCTTTATTCTTTATCCCAAAGGCGAACGGCGAGAAAAGGTGTTGCATTGACTACAGGGCGTTGAATACCATCACCGTCAAAAACCAATATCCGTTGCCGTTGATTCCGGTGCTCCTAGAACAGGTGAGATCCGCTGCCATATACACTAAGTTGGATCTTCGAGGAGCTTACCACCTTGTTAGGATCAGGAAAGGAGACGAGTGGAAGACGGCCTTCAAGACGCAGTATAGACTCTACGAGTATCTGGTCATGCCCTTTGGGCTATGCAACGCCCCGGCCGCGTTCCAATACGTCCTCAACGAGGTATTGCGAGAATACTTGGACAAACATGTCGTTGTGTATATCGACGATATACTTATCTACTCCGGTTCCACTGAGGAACATGTACAACACGTACGCTTAGTTCTAAAGGCTTTGCAAGCGCATCAATTGTTTTGTAAAATCACAAAATGTGAGTTCCACGTGACGACGGTGGAGTTCTTAGGAGTTATGCTCACCCCTTCAGGCCAGGTGATGGCAGAAAGGAAGGTCCAAGCAATTAAAGACTGGCCACGCCCGATTAATGTTAAGGACGAACTTCTACAGGCGTTTTATTCAAGGGTTTTCGGGGATGGTGGCCCCCTTAACACGTCTCACGAGGAAGAACGTAAGTTTCCATTGGACGGAGGAAACACAATCTGCCTTCGACAATCTGAAAGCAGCATTTTCAGCTGCTCCAGTGCTTGCGCATGCCAACCCTGAACTGCCGTTCATTGTAGAAGCAGACGCTTCTGAAGCTGCTTTGGGAGCAGTGCTTTCTCAAAGAGAAGAAGACTCAGGGATGCTGCACCCCATTGCATATATGTCGAGGAAACTCAGCCCGGCGGAAAACAACTACACCATAGCGGAAAAGGAGCTGCTGGCCATTCGCGATGCATTCCTGGAGTGGAGACATTGGCTATTGGGAGAAAGACATCAGATCACAGTATACACAGACCACCGAAATCTACAATTCCTCCGGGCAGCAAAACATTTAACACCTAGACAACTGCGGTGGATGCTGTTTTTTGAGGAGTACCGGTTTATAGTAACCTTCAGACCCGGCATTCAAAACAAGAAAGCAGACGCACTAACAAGACAGGAAAATCCTGGTCAACATTCCAAGACCCCCGTGCGAACCATCATTGAGCCCTCAAAAGTAGTAGGAGCCACACAAACACTGGACTTTCTAGAAAAAGTGAGAACTGGGAGTCAAACATGTGTGTGGAGAACGTGGCTACGCCACCACCCTGAGTGGAAGATGAAACAGGGGATCCCGATGCGGGGAGCACAGATCCTTGTTCCTACGGTTCCTTTACGACGAACCGTGTGTTCGTGGTGCCATGAAGTACCTTGTGCAGGGCACATGGGATTTGTAAAGACACTTGAGAAAGTCATGAGACAGTTCTGGTGGCCGACGGTTCGGCCGGATCTACGTCAGTGGATTGCAGCATGCACAAAGTGTTCTCAGATGAAGGCTGATCGGCAACAACCACAGGGACTGTTACAACCCATGCCCACTCCGGAACTCCCCTGGGAAAGATTTTCCGTTGATTTCATAGTGGGTCTTCCCAGAGATCAGGGGAAAACTTCCATAGTAGTAGTAGTCGATTATTTGACCAAAATGGGGCACTTCGTAGCTTGTTCTCAGGTCCCCACGGCAGGCCAGTTGGCACACATTCTCCTTGTAAATATAGTCAGGTTACACGGGCTCCCGAAGGATATTGTGTCTGATCGAGGGGCACAGTTTACAGCTAAGTTCTGGAAGGCCTGGTGTTCTGAATTGCAAATTCAGTCCTCTTTGTCTACCAGTTTCCATCCGCAAACCGACGGACAAACGGAGAGGCTGAATCAAACATTGAAACAGTATCTTCGTTGTTACGTGCAGGAAAACACGGACTCGTGGGTGGATTGGTTATGGGTGGCGGAAATTGCCTATAATAACTCACAGCATTCATCTACCCTTCATTCCCCATTCCTTAGCTCCTATGGTTTTCATCCCCGGTTCACTCCCATGTTAGCACCAAATTCTTGTACTAAAATACCCGAAGTCAGGGAGAGGTTGTTGAGGGTTCGCAAGGTACTCTTGGCAACACGGAAAAACCTCACAAGAGCTAAAGCTCTATACAAACTACAGGCAGACAAACACCGCAGGTCTGGTCCAGAGTATGAGAAAGGGGACTTGGTATGGTTGTCTACCAAACACATCACGTTCAAAAAACATAGCGTGTTCAATCCTCGTTTTATAGGACCTTACAGGGTGTTGGGACATGTGAACCCGGTGGCGGTTAGGTTAAGGCTGCCCGCTCACTTTAGGATTCACCCTGTGTTCCATGTATCTCTCCTGAAGCCATCGCGATGTCCTGTGCGCCGTGCCCCCCTGCCCATCTGGGTTCGGCAGGACAGAGAGTACGAGGTGCATCGGGTACTTGATTCTAAGTTGGTGAGGGGCCGCTTGTACTATCTGATTTCATGGAAAGGCTATGGTCCGGAGGAAAACTCTTGGGAGCCGGCGAGGGGGGTCCATGCTCCCAGACTGGTGGCCAGGTTTCATTGCTTGTGTCCGGAACGTCCTGCGGCTGTTTCCGTACCTTTGTAAGGGGGGATGTACTGTCATGTTCAGCCTGAGGGGTTTTCGGAACCCGTTTCCTGTACTCGAGATACGGGAGGTAACCGAACTACAACTCCCGGCAAGCCTGAGAACGTTACGCACGTTGCGCAAAGAACGTGCGCAACGATCAACAAAAGACCGGAAGGAGGAAGAGGTCTTCGCCGATAATTCTGGTTTTGTTCTGGAGCGTTGGGTGAGAAGCGGAGGAGGTCGGTAAGCAAGCGGACTAACAATTCAGTTGTTGTTTACAGTGCCGTGATTCTCGAGGGACGCTTTGGTTGCACGCAAGGGCGTGTAGCGCTTGTTATTCATTGGGGTTTTTTCCATTGGCTGAAGGAGAAAACCATAGCGCTGGGTGTGAAAGGAACACTCGGCGTCTGGGAGCTTTTGACATTTGAATTTGGGTTGCACGATTCGGTGCAGCGCGATATCAGCAAGGGGAAGCACTACCTGCCTAATTACGATATAAAAGTAAAGGAAGTCGTTATCCTTGTTTTGGAACTTGATTTGAATATTTCTAGAGAAGAGACTCTAGTTGCTTTGGTAGGGAGTGTGAAACAAAAACCTACACAGGCACTGCCCTTACAAACAGGAACTTGGGTGTATGGTTATTGGTTGGTGTGCCTCGCTAACACCAGGTTGCAAGAAATAACCATTACTGTTGTTATATTGTTGTTTTCTTTCCACCACATGTTTCCTGGTTTCTTTTGATTTGTGTACATAGGAGACTCCAAGTGAGGTATACGTAGAAAAGATTATCTCCCCCCATTGAAGAAAGCACTCAATGCATATTAGGTAGGTGTGGCCAATATCTGGAGTTGCGAACAGCCCCTTTTATGTGTTAGGGTCTGTTAGGTATATAAAACAACGTGTTTGTGCTTTGTTCCCCTTACAGCTGGGTGGAGAGCCTGATACCTCAACCTTGAGAGCCTATTATTGAATTGCATACGTTTTTTCCTTTACAGGTACGCTTAAGAGGGAAAGGGTCATTCCCTGGGTTGTATAGAGGAGAGAGAGAGAACACGTATTATCTGGTTAAGGGGGGGTTTGTCTAAACCCACTTGTTCTTTGTCATTTCAGGTCTCCCTCCCTGCTGTTCCCTTCCTTTCCCTCCCTGGTTGAACACCCTTAGTTGTCTGTTCATATCTATCAGACTCTGAGGCGGTTCTGATGGGGAGGTAATAGGCTTAGCAACACAGCCCCGAAGAGGTCAGAAAGCAGAGCCTGACAGGAACGAGAGGGAGTGCTCTTTTGATAGACTGGTCCGGAACATTTGCTTACGCTTTTCCGCCCCTTCCTCTCATCCCGAAGGCAGTGACCAAACTCATCCGATCCAGGATGAAGATGATCCTGATAGCACCGGACTGGCCTCGCCAATGGTGGTATCTGCAACCTGTTGAAGCTCTCAATGTGTCCTCACAGGAAGCTTCCGTGCTGACCGGACCTACTGACCAAAATGGGGCGGAAGATTCTGCACCCCAACCTTCCCTCACTCACCTTGGCATTATGGCTCCTGAGGTCCTGCAATACGGCCACCCGATTCTCCCTCAGGACTGTATGAACATTTTGAGGGAGTCAAAGAGACCATCCACAAGGAGTTCTTACTCTTTTAAATAGAAGAGGTTTTACTTGTGGTGTATGCGTAATGGCTTTAATCCTACTAGTGGGCCTTATCTCCTTGATTTGGCCAAATCAGGTTTGAAGTACACCTCTATAAAGGTTCATTTGGCTGCCATTACATCCTACAGAAAATCACCTAACCAACCTTCTTTCTTGCAGCTTCATGTGATCAAGGATTTACTTCAGGGGTTGAAGAATGTTATTCCCCCTGTACGACCTCCTTCTCCTCCTTGGGAGTTGGATCTAGTTCTGTCCAAATTAATGGGTCCTCCTTTTGAACCCATTCATAAGGCCACATTACAGGACCTTAACCCCTTCCGTGCTCATGACGAGCTGAGCTCATCATGAGTTGCGCCGCTCGCATGCTCATGACGAGCTCAGCTCGTCATGTAACGCGGCTTTTGAAAAAAAGCCGCACAGCGCGAAAATAGCGGCCGCACGCATGCGGTTAAAGTTGCTTTTCTAGTGGCTATTACGTCAGCACGCAGTGTAAGTGAAATCCAGGCACTCTGCTCTAAGGAACCGTATACGGTTTTTCATCACAACAAGGTGGTTTTCAGGACTCATCTTTCTTTCCTACCAAAAGTGGTGTCTGACTTCCATGTCAACCAAACAATTTCTCTCCCCTCTTTTTTTCCCAATCCGGCTACTCTAAGCAGAAAGGTCTCTTCACTCACTAGAGCTTAAGAGGGTTCTTAAATTCTATTTTGAGGGAACAAAGTTCATTAGAAAGTCTGACCAATTATTTCTAAATTATGGTGCAATTAGGACAGGTTTCCCACCCTCAAAACAATCCATTTCGAGGTGGATAGTGTCCTGAATTAAGCTGGCTTATCAATTGGCAAACAAGCCTCTATTGGTTTCCCCAAAAGCTCACTCCACTAGGGGAAAAGCGGCTTCAATAGCTTTCCTACATAAGGCACCGATGGCTGAGATTTGCAAGGCAGCAACTTGGAAATCAATACACACATTTACAAGACACTATTGTCTTGATTCCGACTCCAGAGCAGATACCCGAGTAGGCCAAGCCTCGTTGAGGAATTTGTTCCAATGCTAGCTTGATTGAAGTTATTGTGTTTTTTCAATGTATTTTTCTGCTTGAGTTTATGTTTATCGCAGAAAGAGTGGATGGGCTTGCTACTCGATTCATGTGCTTGTGACTATTGATGAAGATCCCCTGGAAGAGAAGGATAAGTTACTTACCTGTAATCCTAGTTCTCTTCCAGGGGTATCCTCATAAAAGTCATCAGCAACCCTTCCGCCTCCCCGGGCAAATGATCAATGTAAATGTCATCTCTTTGTGCCCAGGCCTTCGGGTCTCTGCAAAGAACAACTGACCTAACGGTCACCTCTGAGGCATGATGGGAAGCTAGGAGTCATGGCTGCCTTAAAGGCACTGTGCCAGTTTTCTATGTGTTCCTATCATTTAGATTTTTACACTAAGGTTTCTACAATATAGCCTGTGAGCTGGCAATGCTTTCACTCCTCTTTGCAGGATTATGCTTTCTACTGTGCATTAAAGCAGTTTCAAATGTACTTTGTTTTTCCCTGCATTTTTTGTTTGTATATATGTGCAAAGGAAATTCTTATAGCATTACTCAGTCCTTGATTATTGGAAGGCTGCATTGTTGTTTTATTGTTATAATATATATATTTTCACTTGAAAAAACCTAGGATTCAGGGATGGTATAGTTAGTTGCACATTTCATTCGTACAAAACCAGAGAAATTCGAACGTTATAGTTAGTAGAACTAACGATAACTTGCGCCCCTGCAATGCACTGCTGATGACGTCACATATCACATAACTTATGACATGGTCAGTGACATCACTGGTGACAACAGCCGATATCACTAGTTTTCCAGCACTAGCTTCTGCAAAAAAAATCGCCACAAAGTATCGCAACAACTAACGCTAATAATATGCAGAGTAGGCGTTCCCGTGCAAAAATAACACAAAAACACCACTTCCTGATATTTTCAACGAGCAGCCAAATCTGCGGTGCAATCCAAAAACAGGTGATAAGCCGTGTTAGCAGTAAGAATCTAACATCTGCCTTTTACTGGTGTAAAGCAGGACGACTATCTACAGTGTGAAAGGGAGCCCAGCCCAGAATCACATCTGAAGACATGTCATAGAGATACTGATCATGCACCTCCGACACCCAAGAAGGCCACAACACCCACTGCCACCACCCTCAGGACCTTCCTCCCCGGACCACCCCCCTCCCTACTACCGCCAAGGCAGTGCAGAACAGGACAGCGGACCTTCCAAAAACAGCATGGTTCCTCAGCCACACAATAGCTGAATGTTGGGAGATGTGGCAACCAAGTATGTGTGAAGGACGCAAGTCACCCATCAATAATAATGCACACAATACCAAGTGTAGCGGTGATGTGCTGGACAGACCTCACTATGCAGAGCACAAACCTTTCCATGTGGACATATACTGTTGGTACTTGTAGTGTTGTGCACAGTGTTCTGGTGGATACATCTGCCAGTGGATTCCTCACCTTGTGAATATCCCCTTGCGTCAGCAACATTCGGAAATTCTTTTTGTAGCTTCGCGCCGACATGGACGATGTCACAGAGGCAAGACACCACGCGCGACTCCGCTGACGTCACCGACTCCATAATAGGCCCACGCCGACGTGATGACATCAGTTCCCTTTTTTCCGCGTCGTCAACGCTAACGGTTTCTAGGGATCCTCTGTAGCTGTTGGTAACTTTGTTACTGTTTTGTTTCATTTCGGTGTCCTTTTGCTTCTTTGTGTCGAAATGTCTACAAAGAAGACTGGATTCAAGCCCTGCGAAGAGTGCTGCAAGATGATGTCTATGACGGATCCGCTGCATCTGGTATTTGAGTTCGGACCATGACGTCGAGGAATGTTCTTCCTGTAAGAAAATGAATCCTAAGACTCTCCGTGAGAGGGAGGCGAAACTCCTTGTTGCAAAGTTGAAGAGCAGGAAGGACAAGAAGAGGTCGAGGTCACGGACCCGTAGTGCGAGGTCGAGGTCTTCCTCGAAGTCACGCTCGAGGTCGTCTTCGGTGCATGCTTCGAAGTCATCGAGGAAGAAGCACAAGAAGAGATCTCATGAGTCTCGTCATCATTTGGGGATGGACTCGAGCTTAAGACCGAAGTTGCAGGTGAAGTTACTTCACAAAGATGTGGAGGCTCCGACTCCGGAAGTTCAAGTCTCCGAAGATGAGGCTTCTCCGGTGAATTAGCCTGTTCATTCTCCGAAGCCGACGTCAAATCCTTCTCCGGCTCCGACTCATTCTTCTGACCAGGAGGGTGAGGGAGAGGAAGAAGATGGAGGAGAAGAGGAGGCTCTGTTGCCTGCGGGTTCGTCGACCCCGGTTCACCAGCCTGAGGTTGAAGCCGAAGTCGAGAAGACTCCGCTCCCTCCAGAGCAACCTGTGGGCTCTTATCCAGCTTTTCCTACTCCTGAATGCTATGTATGGAGTGTATTCAAGAGCTATGTACCCCTCTGGTGCACCGGTTGGTCCCACGGGTCCATTAGCATACAATCTGGGTATCCCCCAGACTTATGCGCCTGCGCCTT
This sequence comes from Lissotriton helveticus, assembly GCF_964261635.1. Classification (NCBI taxonomy): domain Eukaryota; kingdom Metazoa; phylum Chordata; class Amphibia; order Caudata; family Salamandridae; genus Lissotriton; species Lissotriton helveticus. Next base: position 59,022,615 of record NC_136069.1, on the reverse strand, counting down.
TTATGCCGGCTCCGACGCCGCCTTGGCTTTACTCGGCTCCACCGAAGCCTTCGACGCCAAGATCTTCGACGCCGACACCCTCGACGCCAATGCCGAATCCGATCCGACCTCGTGTTCAGCGGTCTGGTCCTCCGGCTTCGGGCTCGACGCCAGCCCCGGCTCTGACGGAGTCGATTCCGGATCCGTCGACTTCATTCATGAAGGAGAGGTCGAGGCGTGTGGCACAGAGACTTCTGGAAGAGCAGAAGTATCGTGAAGCAGAAATGGAAGAGGGTGAGCTGCAGGATTCAGAGGATCTTTTCGATGATCTGAGAGAGGCTAGTGGCCTTGAACTGTCCCCTGATTGGGATTTGGCCTCTATTTCTGACACCCCTTCTAAGGATGTGACACCTTATCACGTGGTCATAAGAAAGACTGCAGACTTGTTGAATTTAACACTTCCAACTGCAGAGTATAAAGCTAATTTACTGACTGAAGTCCTTCATTCGCCTACCTCTGTGGTCGAGCCTATGCTCCCTTTTAATGATGCTTTGGCGGACCATATATCTGAGGTTTGGCAAAGACCGCTTACAGCCCCTGCTGTTTCGAGGGCGGTTGCAAGAAGGTACAGGGTTGGGTTTTGCAATAAATGTAACCAAATCTCACCTGGTTCCCTCCCAGCGCAACCTGTTCATAGGTGCAGTACTGGATACTACTGTTGGTCGGGCATTCCCTCCACCTCAAAGGATTCGCGACATACAGGAAATGATTCCTTTATTTCACAATGGAGCGGTTGTTCCAGTCCTGAAGGTCCTTTGTCTGCTCGGTCTGATGGCTTCTTGCATTCTGTTGGTCAACCATGCACGCTGGCATATGAGGGCACTCCAGTGGTGCCTCCGCAGGCAGTGGAATCAACACAACGGAGATCTCAGGGAGTCCATCAGGATCTCCAGAGAAACTGCAGCGGATCTGTCTTGGTGGAGTGTGGAGGGCAATCTGTCTCAAGGAAAGCCTTTCCAACTTTCTCCAGTGGTGGTCACAGTGATAACGGATGCGTTCACTCTAGGGTGAGGTGCTCATCTGGGGGATCTGGAGATCAAGGGTCTTTGGAATTGCTGGCGATTCGTCAGGCGCTCAAGGCCTTCCTCCTTTCCCTTCGCGGTCAGTCGGTTCAGGTCCTGACGGACAACACCACCGCGATGTGGTATGTAAACAAGCAGGTAGGAGTAGGGTCGCAGTGTCTCTGCAGAGAGGCTCTGCGTCACTGGTCCTGGGTTCAGGATCATCAGATTTGTCTGATGGCAAATCATCTGGCCGGAGTTCTGAACGTGCGTGCAGACAGTCTCAGTCGGCAGTTCTCAGCCGACCTCGAGTGGAGGCTTCATCACGTCTTTCGGACGTGGGGGTCTCCTCAGGTGGACCTGTTCGCCACTCGTGAGAATGCTCACTGCCCGTCCTTCTGCAGCCTCCAGTTTCCGATGCAGGGAGCCTTGGGGGACGCGTTCCAGTTGAGTTCGGACTCGCAACTCCTTTACGCGTTTCCTCCCATACCCTTGATTCCTCGGGTTCTGAGGAAGATTCGCCAAGACCGGGCCCAGGTCATATTGATCGCCCCGGATTGGCCAAGAAGGGTGTGGTACACAGATATTCTCCACCTCTCCTCGTGCCCGCCGCTCCGTCTCCCTCTCAGGGCAGATCTCCTCTCTCAGATGGAGGGGCAGGTTCTACACCCCCACCTCCAGACCTTACACCTTCATGCCTGGAGATTGAACGAGGGAACCTGAATTCCTTGTCTCTCCCACATGACGTGGTGGATGTCATTCTATCGGCCAGGCGTGATACCACCAAATCTATCTATTCTTACAGATGGTCTAAATTTGTTACTTGGTGTGGGGAGAAGTCCATTGATACTTTGAGGGCTCAGTTGTCTGATATTCTTCAGTTTGCACTTACTTTGGCTCAGCAAGGGTTTGCTGTGGCTACGGTCAAAGGTTATCTTTCGGCCTTGTCGACTTTCTCTGCCTGCCGGATCAGCCGTCTTTATTTAAATCTCCTGTGGTTCTGAGGTTTATAAAGGGCCTTACAAATACATTTCCTCCTAATCCCTTTATTGTGCCTCAATGGGACTTGAATCTTGTGCCTACATTTCTGATGGGTTCTCCTTTCGAACCTTTGTACAAGTGTCCCATGAGACTTTTATCTTTTAAGACCGTCTTCCTAGTTGCAATTACCTCGGCAAGGAGGGTAAGTGAGCTTCAAGCTCTTAGTTCAAAGTCCCCATTCTTGACCATCCATGCTGAACGAATGGTTCTTAGGACCAGGGCTGATTTTCTGCCTAAGGTGGTAACTCCCTGCCATCTATGACAGTCCATTACCCATCCTACCTTCTATCCTCCCCCTCACCCTTCCATGGAGGCGGAGCGGCTTCACCGTCTGGACCCTAAGAGGGCGGTGAGCTTTTATCTTGATAGGACTAACGTGTTGATGACCAGCTGTTTGTTGGTTTTGCTGGTTGGAAGAAAGGAAGAGCTGTTCACAAGCGCACGCTTTCGAGATGGATAATTCTATGCCTCAAGATCTGGTACGCCCTGGCTGGTAAGGAACCTCCAGAGGGTATAAGAGCCCACTCTACTAGAGCTAAGTCTTCAACATCTGCTTTGTCTAGGGGTGTAACTGATTTTTGGAGATTTTAATCTATGGGACAATGGGTCCTTGGGGAGCCATCTGAGGGGTCTGAAGGACATCTGTGTTAACTGGGGCCTTGATCAGCTGGTACAAAAACCAACCCACTCAGGGGGACATATCCTAGACATGGTCTTTGCCAACCAGGCCGAGACTAAGGTGATTGATATCCTACCTCAGTGCTGGACCGACCACTCCTTTATCCATTTACAGATCTCCATACTCCCTGAGGGGAACGGAAGTGAGTGCCCGGTGACTTATAGGAAGGGACGGAATTGGTCTAAATTACCAAAGGATAAAACAAAGCCTATATTTATAAGCAATATATCCTATGATCCAGAGGAATCGGTAGACTTGAACTATCAAAAGTATTATAAACACATCATAAATACCCTGGATACATTTGCCCCTCTGAAAAATATACAAAATAAGAGGAAACCATCTGCTCCCTGGTTTAATGAGGAGCTGAAATCCCTACGCAATGCACGCCGACAGGCAGAAAAGAAATGGCGTAGATGCTATTCAGAGCCGGATAAAAAACTGCTGAAAATGGAACAGGCAAAATATAAAGGAGCTATTGCCAAAGCTAAGGCACTCTTCTATGCCACTACTATTCTTCAATCCCCTAACAGCACTAAAACCCTTTTTAATATCATAAGGGATGTCTCACACCCCACTTGTATGAGTAATAAGGTGGTTCCTACTCAAGAACTATGTGATGAGATTGCATTCCATTTTGAGGAAAAGATTGCTAAAATTGTGGGGGGACTGAAGGAGGAAAGGGCTAGCTGTAAAGAGGCAGTGGCACAGATAGAAGAAGAGGAACCTCTACCAATATTGTCATCATTGGAAAATTTCACCCCTCTTACAGAGGAGCTCTTTTTTAGTCTGGCCCATAATGTGTCATCAGGGTCGCCTCTAGACCCCCTTCCGCATAGGATCTGGAAGGAATATGAGCCACAGTTGTTCCCCTGGATGCATCAGATTTGCCGTCAATCCCTTGAGGAAGGCACAGTGCCAGAAGCATGGAAGCAGGCAGTGGTTACCCCCCTGCTTAAAAAGCCTTCGCTGGACCCTACTATTCCGGCGCACTTCAGGCCCATATCCCTCCTGCTCTACCCGATAAAAATCGTGGAAAAGGTGTTCAGTAGATCCCTGTCAGGATATCTGGAAGACAACTGTCTATTGGACAAGGACCAATTTGGCTTCCGCCCAGGCCACGGAACAGAAACTGCATTGGCAACCATGCTGGACACTCTTCGAATGCGAGCCGACATTGGCAACTCCTCAGTCTTGGTGCTGTTGGACATGTCGGCCGCATTCGATACGGTTAGCCATGCAGTTCTGCTAAGTAGGCTAGAAAAACTAGGCGTGAAGGGCAAGGCCCTGAGGTGGATACAATCCTACCTTACAGGAAGACAACAGGTGGTGACCCTAGCACCTTTTTCATCTCCCAAGTCCCCAGTCAGTCATGGAGTACCTCAGGGCTCCTCGATCAGCCCTATTCTTTTTAATCTTTATCTGCAGCCTCTGATCCCCATGATCAAATCCTATGGAATAGATTTGATAAACTACGCCGACGACACCCAACTGGTGTTCTCCTTAGAAGGAAGACAGGCGGGGACCATGGAGACCTTTCAGAACTGCATGAGCAGGGTCTCCAGGTGGCTGAAAATAAACTCCCTCCAATTTAACGATGGTAAGACAGAGGTAGTCTACTGCTCGTCAGCCAAATTGAGTCAGCAACCTTCCTACGAGATCAGGCTTGCGCCGGGAGCTGATCCTTGCATCCCAGTCAAGACCGTGCGCAATCTAGGGGTAATGTTTGATGCGGATCTCCAAATGACTTCTCAGACCAATAAAACCATCAGTGTCTGCTTTGGATTGCTTAAAGCGCTCAGACAGATTTTGCCCCTTCTGCCTGATGAGTCTAGACCGCTAGTGGTTAGGAGTGTGATCCTGGCCAGACTGGACTACTGTAACTCCCTATATCTAGGGGCCCCCTTATACATCTTACAGGGGCTCCAGAGGGTCCAGTCCATAGCGGCCAAGCTGGCACTTAAAAGACCTCGCCGCTCTTCCACTACGTTGGCGCTCAGAGATCTACACTGGCTGCCAATCGGGAGTAGAGTCGCTTTTAAGTCCTTATGTATTGTGTATAGAGCCCTGCACAACACGGGACCTATTCCTTTACAGGAAAGGCTCAACTGGTATAAGCCCACCAGGTCCCTGCGTTCCTCTAGCCTGGGTTTGGCAGCAACCACCAGGATCAGGAGATCGAGGATGGGAGGCAGAGCTTTCAGCACTTCCGCATCTAGGCTGTGGAACGAGCTTCCCCAGAACATCAGGCAAATTGACACTCTGCTAGGATTCAGAAAGAGCCTGAAAACATGGCTGTTTGCCAAAGTATATTCCCCTTGATTTTATCTAATAGATCTGGCGGCTGTTTTATATGTCATGACAGCCAGTGTATTGTTGTTCTATCTGACTACTTCCTGTTTGGGTGCCAGGATACCCGTAGGGTGACAGTTGCACAATACAAATAATAAATACAATACAATACAATACAATACCTGTTGAGGATATTTGTAAAGCGGCAACTTGGGCCTCCCTCCACACTTTCGCGAAGCATTACTGCTTGGATACCGAAGTGAGGAGGGAAGGCCTCTTTGCGCGTTCTGTCCTTCAGGATTTTCTGGTATAGGAGACTCCGGGACGGGGGACTGATGTGGGAATCTATTCACAAGGTGAGGAATCCACTGGCAGATGTATCCATCAGAAGAACAAGTTACTTACCTTCGGTAACGCTTTTTCTGGGATGTTGTCCTCTGCAATGCTTTTGGTACCTCATTCTCGTCTCAGAATGAGACTTATTCAAGAAGAGCTAGACAATCAATAGCTTCAAGTGACGGGATCATTCAATGACCTGGTGAGGATAACCCTGGTCATACGGGCAGCCTTGCTTTGGTGGCAACGCTCCAACAATATCTCAACCGGACTTACCTTCCTTCCTCCAACACCGGAGTTCATTCTTACTACAGATGCTTCTCTCAAAGGATGAGGTGCGCACCTTCAAGATCTCCGCATAAGAGGGAGATGGTCAAAAGCGTTGGCAAAAATGCACATCAACTTCCTGGAGCTTCGGGCTATATTTCAAGCTTTACAGGCTTTCCTTGCAAGACTTCAAGGATCCTTGGTCCTTATAAGGATGAACAACACCACTTGCCCGCATTACCTTAACCAGCACGGAGGAACACGCTCTCACATTCTATCTCAGGAAGCTCAAGATATATGGAAATGGCTGCTTTCTTACCACATTTCTACATTTCTATACAGGTGGAACACCTGCCGGGAATAAACAATAGTCTAGCGGACACCACGTTGAATTCTTGCCATGAATGGGAGCCAGACCAGTCAGTCCTGTAACACATTTTCCAGATGTGGAGCAGGCCCAACTTCGATCTCTTCGCCTCTGAGACAAATCAGAAAAGCCCATTCTATGCCAGCTGGAAACCATAGAAAGGATCTTGTGGAAACGCTTTTATTATGAGATGGGCCGGGATTTTCACTTACGCATTCCCGCCCTTCCCTTTACTCCTGAGACTTCTCAGAAAAGTGAAAATGGAACAGTGCCGGATGATTCTCATTGTCCCACGGTGGCCACGTCAGCACTGGTTCACAGAGCTTCTCCTGCTCTCAGAATGCAGACTATATCGCCTCCTAGTGTCTTCAACACTTTTGACATTGAGCAGAGGGCCAGATTCTCCATCCACAACCAGCCCCACTGCAGCTACATGCCTGAATTCTGAGTTCTCTGAATTCAAGGAGTTAGATTTGCCTCAGGACTGTAGAGATATACTTGCTAAGGCGAGAGCACCATCTACGCTTAAGACCTTTTTTCTGAAGTGGAAACGTTTCTGTTCATGGTGCCTTGATAATAATATACATCCCCTGGAGTGTTCTCCAGACAAGGTTCTTCCTTATCTTCTTTCACTAGCCAAGTCTGGCCTCGTGTTCCCATTGGTTAAGTTACATCTGCCCGCCATCTCTACTTGCAGATGTTCTTCAGTTGGCATTTCTCTTTGCTCTAACCGTCAGGTCAAGTAATTTATGAAAGGTCCCTTCAGAGCTTTTCCTCCTATTAGTCCTCCTCCTCCTGAATGGAGGCTTAACCTGGTTCTAGTGCTGCTCATAAGGCATCCCTCCGAACCTATTCACAGAGCTGAACTTAAATATCTCTCTTGGAAAATCTCTCTTTTGTTGGCTCTTACTTCCGCTAGGAGAGTCAGCGAAATTCAAGCATTTACTAGCAAACAACCATATGTACGTTTTACCAATGTTTACGTTCTCCTCAGAATGAACCCTACGTTTATTCCTAAGATTCCATCATCTTTCCATCCTAATGAGCCTTTTATCCAACGTACTTTCTTTCCCAGTCCTTCTACACCGGCTGAGAAGGCTCTACACACTGTGGATATAAAGAGGTGTCTCAAATTCTATTTATCACGTACTAAACCCATCCGAAGGTCGGATCAATTGTTTGTGTCATATGGTGGACAAAAACCAGGTACAGCAGTGACTAATCCAATATTTACAAGGTCGGATCAATTGTTTGTGTCATACGGTGGATAAAAACCAGGTACAGCAGTGACTAATCCAATAATTGCAAGGTGGATTGTATCAGCAATTCAATTTTGTCACTCTAAAGCAGGAAATCCTGTCTGTCAAGCCTAAAGCTCATTCCACAAGAGCAGTGTCATCATCAGTGGCGCTTTTTGCTGAATTGACATTTGACAAAATTTGCCGAGCAGCAACTTGGAAAAATTTGCATATATTTACACAGCATTACTGTTTAGATCTTGCTACAGAAGCTGAATCAGCTGCTAGTCAAGTCTTGTTACGCAGCCTTTTCCAATAAGGTAAGTCTCTGTTGAGAGGTGATAATTATATTCAATGCCTATGAAAGCTATTTATGTTACATGTTAACACTGTCTTATGCATAATGCTTCTCTCATATTGTGTTGCATATGTTCTGGATATATTGATGTATATCTTGTACGACGTATCTAATGTGATTCGTATGATGCTCATCATCCACCAAAAAACTAATGTCTTTTACTGGTAGCTATTCTGATTCAAGCATGTGAATCTATGAAAGATACACCAATACTGGATAAGAAAACGAGTTACTTACCTGTAAATTCAGTTATCCAGTATTGGTTTCGTTCATAGATTCACATGCGACCCACCCTCCTCCCCGGAGAGGCTTCCCTTATCACTTACTGTCAATTAAGCTTGAATCTCTGTGGAGGGTTCTAACGGGTGCTAGAGTGATTGGCTGTGTTTCTGATTAGATTCTTTTTTACAAAAGGACAAAGGTGGGCTAATTTAGTGACTGTGCAGTGCATTATATCCAATTGTATTATGTTTTATTACTTTTATGTATATATATTTTATTTGTACTGTGAGACTCCTACCTCGACGCCAGGGATGATTCAAGCATGTGAATCTATGAAAGATAGCAATACTGGATAACTGAAGTTACATGTAAGTGACTTGTTTTCTTGAGTGTGGTTTAGATACCATTTGGAGAGCAGGGTCGCCCCTGTTTACAGATACCCCAGTCTTGAACTGTAAGTCAGCCCTTCATGTGCCCAGCAATTCTGCCTCATGTTGAAGCATTCGCATTGAGGTGGCAGCAGAACACAGCAAAGGGCACCTCCATGTCCTGTTGGTCTAAATTTCAGGTTCACTGTACATTTTTCACCTACATTCTGCAGAGTCTCTTTCCCTAACCTGTTCCTGTGTCTTTCTTGCCTCTAGGATGAACACAAGTATGCAGTGGATGAGCTTCATCAAACAGTTGGACCAGACCTGATACGTGTGAGTAGAAATATCTTTTACAGAATTCTGTTCATTTAGGATTGGGTGGTACAATTCACACCATTGTTAACTAGAGGTTGCAAGAACTGAGCTGGCGCACTAGTGTTAATATGTGCTATGCACGCTTTTTTGTCGCACTGCCAATGGTCAACTCTCTGACTGCTCCTTCAGAGATCTTTTCTTACAGTTCAATAGGGAACAAGACTTTACTCATCCCAGATCACACTGCATCCATATACTCAGGGGTTGGGATGTCCATTTCAGATCTGTTGGGCATGTTGCATTTTGCTAGATAGACAGAGAGATAAAAGCGACCTGTAATGCCAATTGGACACAATGGCATTGCATTGATAAATCTCAAACTAGATTAGAAGTAAACAGACTGCCTAAGTGAAGCAGGCATGATTTACTCCTTCTTTGTAAAGAGGAGAAATAGGTAGTAGTAGTCCCTATGAGGGAAATATACCTCACAATCAATATTAATCTGTTTTGTACACCTTACCACAATTTGAGTGTGAATAATTTTATCACTGAAATTTGTTCTGGGTGCTAAAGTATCCTAATACACCTACTATCCAAAGGTGATGTTAGCACTTTAAGAATTAATATTCATCCAAATGAACCAAAAACAAAATCCGGGTAGCAGCAACACACGTTGCCGTGGGTGCAGACTTCTGTCAGATCGCAAACTTAGCAAGATCTTACCTCCTGTTTTCAACATTGGCTCCACGGTTTTGCTTAATGTTTATTGCAATGGACGATACTTTTGGTCCCTAGAACATTACCGGATGTGAGTTGGCCCATTTGATATTTAAGAATGGGTCGTTATCACAGCAGGCCATACATTTCACAGCAGGCCATACGTTCCAACAGGGAAGTCCACACTCCTTACCGTCACTCGCGCTGTTCCGCAGAGTGAGTCAGACTCTAGTTTTCGGCTTGGGACTCATCATTATATGTTGGCCTGCGAAGCACTCTTACTGGATTACTTCATGTTTTTATTCCCATAGTGCCTTGAAAAAGTTTAAGAGTAGACGAAACACGTGTCAGCTAAATCGTGTGCTGGGAACTGTTTGAGAAATATAATAAAGAGTTAATGACAGATGACGTCTTTTGGACTGGTTCCATGTTCAGTACACCTGTAGTCTCATTAGATTGTTAATGTGAAATCCTGCCAAGGACTGTATCAGGAATTAGACATTTTCACTATTTATCCAAGACTGTTTTTTGATGGATATATTTATTAATGGGTGTGCTGTAACAGCTTTTGTTTTTGGTTCATGATTTACTCCTTCTGCTCTCTCCAGCTACCATCCCATCTCCCTTGCTTTCTACTTCTGTAAAACCAATGAAAGACTCATCCTTAACTGACTTCCTTCCTGCATAAGTACCAGTAACCTATGCTAATCCCTGCCATCAGGCTTCCTGAGAAGGAACTCCATAAGATGTCTTTCACTATGTGTCAGTATCCTTGACAACAGACCACCACAGCCACCTGCCCTCTCCTGAAGCCATCAGTGACGACCTGACATTGGACTCTTCTGGATCTCCTCATACCCGTCTGAAAGCTACTCATGAGTGGCCTGATGCTCCTCAGACTCTTGACCTATCCCTTAGGGGTTCTTGCCATGATCTCTTCCTCTGATCTCTGTCCATTCTCAGTGTGGTTTCGCCTTCTCTTTTGGCTTTTACCTTCTTTTCCTGACCACACCCAAAGCTCCTCCCCTTCCTTGCATACTTACCCCACACACACTTAGTGAGCGGTATCTGATAGAGACATCTAGCTCCATTTTCCTTAACTTTTGATTCTCTTCCAGGGGATCCTCATCAATAGTCATAAGCACTGAATATTCCCGCCCATGTACGGGACCCTGGAAACAATATAAAAATATATATGTAAAAACACATATATCTCGCTCCCCATATATGTACATACATATATTATTTTTCTCACACCAATGCAGCCCCAAAACCAAGGCTAGACAATGTAAACACTTATATAAATACAGCAATTAGTAAGGAACAAAAAAACACATTAGGTCAAATAGTCCTTGAACTTTGTGTTTTAATAAGTAAAACCACTCATAAATCCTGAAAATTGCTCATAAAAGACATTGTCAGCCATAGGCTGCATTGAGAAGCAATAACACAGAAACTGAAAGCATTTTCAGCTAAAAACTGGCACCGTGCCTTTAAGGCAGGCATGACCCCCGGCTTCCCATCATGCCTCAGGGGTGACAGTTAGGTCAGTTGTTCTTTCCGGCTCCTTCTGTCAGGACCCTGGTCAAACAACTCCCACCTTTTTGTGACTTTCTGTCAGAAATTCTTGGTGATTTACTTCAATTTTTGTATTCACTCGACTGTTTTTTGCCTCAGAGAGATAGTGCTGCTTTTTTTGAGCTAAAAAAAGGTAAATTTTTTTGTCAAAATGCCTTCGCTTTTTGACTCCTGCCCTTCCTGTGGGAAGAAAAAGGCTTGGACTGATACACATCCTGTGAGTATCCTCTGTCTTCCTTACACACATTCTGCAGGAAATTGTGATCACTGCAAGTCCTTGTCAAGGAGAACTCTCAAGGAAAGAGAAAGAATTCGAATTTATGGACTTTCTGAGAGAGGTAGGTCTCCAAAGAGACAGAAAAAGCGGAGGACGCGGTCGACGTCGAGAGATGTCCCGACTTGCTCTCCTGCGGCGTCGGGATCGACGTCGAAGGTTCCACCGACGACGAGTCAACTTCCCTCGACAGTGAAGACTTCGGCGTCGAGAGTCAAGGTAACTCCACTGCCGTCAACTGGGCGACGTGCAGCGTCAAGAGAGGTCTCGGTTGGAGCAGAGGAGCTCGACATCGAGGCCTCTACCGTTGAAGCCTTAGGTCCAGTCTTCGACGTCGCAGCCTCCGTCGATGCCTAGTCATCTGCGTTTGACGTCGAGGCATCCTCCGTCGGCGTATAGTCATCGAAGCTCGACGTCGAGGCATCCTCCGTCGGCGGCTAGTCATCGACGCTCGACCTCGAGGCACCCTCCGTAGTCGCCAGGCCAACGGCGTTCGAAGACGAGACATCCTCCGTCGCCGTCCAGTCATCGACGGTCGACATTGAGGCATCCTCCGTCGGTGTCCCATCATCGACGGTCGACATTGAGGCACTCTCCGTCGCCGCCAGGACATCGGCGTTCGACGTCGAGACATCCATTGAAGTCCAGTCGAGGGCATTCGGCATCAAAACCCCCTCCGTCGGCGTCCAGCTATCGACGCTCAACGTCGAGAAGGCCTCCGTTGACTTCTCCTCACAGGCGTTCGACATCGAGACAGGTGTCGTCAAGGCAAGGGTCTAAAGTACAATCCCAGCAGTCTCAGCCAGCAGTGGCGCAGCAGACCAAGACGTCGAGTTGTCCGGTTCCGTCTCCAGGTCAGCGGAGGCCCCCAAGATGAGCCTCAGCTGCGGAAGGTGTACATGGCTCTCCAGTGAGTGTCAGTCGCTCTACCAAGCGGAAGAGAACACCAGAACACCGTGGTTCTCAGAGTCGCTCGAGATCCCAGGCGTCTCCTGTGAGCCTGTCTTCATCCCCCTCAGGCTCCTCTCCTGTTCATCGAGGTGGATCACCGGATGTTGTCATTTATTCATCCTACAGGGAGGGATCGAGGCGTTCTCCTGCACATCCCCCACATGGACAACAGGATCTAACACCTTCTGCACACTCCCCAGTGAGCGACACCGCGCAGAAGTCACCCAGGCTGTCTCCAAGATGGTATAGGCCTCGACACCACCAGGCTACAGACAAGGAGACGGCGTCTAGGATGCAAGAGCCTATCTCCAGGCCAAGAGAACAGTCACGCTCTCCGGTGAGGGCCAGAGAAATATCACGCTCCCCGGCGCGGCACAGAGAAAGGTCATGCTCCAGGGTGCAGTCCACCAGGCGAAGAACAAGATCTAGGAGCAGAAGGAGAGAACGAAGATCTCCAACTCCATCTTCTTCTCCTACACGCTCTCATAGGGACTACTCGCCTACTTTGACGGACTCTCCACCATCAAGGATATCTCAGATTGATGATATCTTCACGTTCCAGGACATACTGGGTAGGTGGGCTCTGAAACTGGGAGTGCCCTTAACAACTCCACAGATCAAGACCTCAGTGATCTTTGAGACTCTGCATCACAGGTCTGCACCCAAACCTCTGTTGCCGTTGGTACCTGGGATTATAGCGCCTGTGATGGAGGTGTTTCTCACTCCAGCGACGGTAAAAGCTGCTCCGGCGAGGATCCTCAAGAAGTACCGGTCGCCAGTGGAGGACCCTCTTTTTCTCAGAGCTGATCCGCCCCCGGACTCAGTAATAATCGCAGCAGTGAAAAAGTCCTGTGCGGTCGCCTCCTCCTCCATGGTACCTCCAGACAAGGAGAGCAAGACACAAGATTCATGGGGGAGATGAGTCTGTACTACTTCACACTCCTTCCTCAAGGTGTCCAATGCAGAAGCCCTTTTGGGGCATTATGACAGATCCCTGCGGGATTCCCTACAGCGTTTTGTGGAAAAGCTCCTCAGGAAGACCGTAAGGACTTTGAGGAGATTCTCTTGGAAGGCAGCCAAGTCTCCAATCAGGTCATTAGTGCCGCAGCGGACGGAGCTACCCTTGCGGCTCATGGCTATGCCCATGGAATATCACCAAGGAGATCATCCTGGTTACGCCTGACGGCTTTGAAACCAGAAGCTCAGGCGAGAATCTTGAACTTACTCTTTTCCGGGACGTCATTGTTTGGGGTAAGTACGGATGATGAAATGCAACGTATGAAGGCAGAGTTGGACACTCTCAAAGCGGTAGGGCTTGAGAAGAAGAAGGAGTTCAAAAAGAAATATCGCTCCTACAACAAAGGCTCTTCAAAACAGCGGGTTAAAACACCGCACTGGCAGAAGAGTCAAGACCAGCAGGGACAGCAAAAGTCCCAGTCCAGGGCAACAATTCCAACAAAGCCCAGTCGAAACAATGAGGCCTTCCTTCCCCCAGCGCCGTGGACCACTCCATTGGGGGGAAGCATCGCAGGGCAATTAATAGAGTGGCAAAGCATCACAAAAGATCGATGGTGTTGACTACACTTCAGAATGGATACTGTCTTCGTTTCAGTCACTCGCCTCCATCTGTTCCCCCGATGCCAACGTCGAGTCACCAACTACACCTTCTGGAAAAAGAAATAACTAGTCTCCTCGAGAAGTCAGCCATCGAGAGAGTTCCAGTGGCTCAAAGGGGAAAAGGAGTGTACTCCCGATATTTTCTGGTCAGAAAAAAGGGCCAAAAGGCGGAATACAGACCCATTCTGGACTTGAGAACACTCAACCTGCATGTCAAAAAAGAAAGATTTCGCATGTTAGCGCTTCACCAAATATATCCACATCTCAGGAAGGGAGATTGGATGTGTTCGCTGGACCTGCAAGATGCCTACTTTCATGTCCCGATCCACCCCAGTCACAGAAGATTTCTTCGATTCCGGGTGGGGACCTCCCACTACCAGTTCAAAGTACTGCCGTTTGGGTTGAAGTCGGCTCCTCGGGTGTTCACGAAGTGCGTGGCAGTGGCAGTGGTAGCAGCTGCATTACGCCGCAGGGGGTCTTCGTATACCCATACCTGGACGATTGGCTGTTGAAAGGTCCTTCCCCAGACAGCGTAAGAAGTCAATTCCAGACTTGCATCGAGCTCTGCCAGCGACTGGGGCTACATGTCAACTTCAGCAAGTCAGTCTCTCAGCCCACCCAGAAGATTCACTTCCTAGGTGCTATGCTGGACTCCGAGGTAGGAAAAGTGTTTCCTTCGGAGGAGAGACAGTGTTCGATGACTCTTAAATGTCCTCTGGTACTTCCGACCAGATTACTCTGTCAAACCTAGCTCGAGCGTCCATTCCATGTTGGACCAAAAAGCTAAATATGCAGGTGGGATTTCTGTTCCATCAACCTCCTCCTGTGCAAACATTGATCACAGATGCTTCTCTGTTAGGCTGGGGAGCGCACATGGGTCAGCTACAAGTGCAGGGTCTGTGGTCTCCCAAAGAAAGTACGTACCACATCAACATGCTGGAGTTGAGAGCGGTCCACCTAGCTCTCAAAGCGTTTCTTCCCTCGATTCAAGAAGCTTCAGTGTTAGTACAGACGGACAACACCACCACAATGTACTACCTGAACAAACAGGGGGGAACACGCTCATGGACTCTGTCATGGAAGCCCAACGCATCTGGCATTGGCTTCTGGCTCGCAAGTTGTCCGTCACAGCAGTCCACCTCCCAGGAGAGCAGAATGTGAGGGCGGACGCTCTAAGCCGTCATTTCGACGACAGGGAAGACTGGGTCCTCCACGACGCAGTAGTAGAAGACATCTTCCAGTCCTGGGGTCGTCCCACCATTGATCTGTTCGCGGACGACCAAAACACCAAATGCTGAGACTTCGCCTCAAGGTTTTACCGGTTAGGATCGAGAGGGAATGCTCTTTTGATAGACTGGTCAGGGGAATTTGTGTACGCTTTTCCACCCCTTCCGTTGATCCCGAAGGTGGTGAGCAAGCTGACACACTCGTGCACGAAGATGATCCTCATCGCCCCAGACTGGCCGAGGCAGTGGTGGTACACGGACCTGCTTCACCTGTCAGTTACCCATCACAAGAGGCTACCCTGCAGGCAGGACCTGTTATCCAAGATGAACGGGAGGATCCATCATCCCAACCTTCCGTCACTGAGCTTGGCAGCAAGGCTCCTGAGGTCATACAATACGGCCATCTAGGACTGCCGCAAGTCTGCCTGTCCATCCTAAAAGAGGCGAGATGTCCTTCCACCAGACATTCTTATGTATGCAAATGGAAGCGATTCTATATGTGGTGTTTGACGAATGGTCATAATCCTATTCAGAGTCAGGAAGAGGCAGTCCTTCCTTACTTATTGTATCTGGCTAAAGCAGGTTTAAAGTTTAATTCTATTAAGGTGCACTTGGCTGCTATAACAGCTTACAGGCGGTCACCTTCACAAACCTCTTTTTTTCAAATGTCAGCTGTAAAAGACTTCCTGCAGTGGCTGAAAAAAGTTAACCCTCTAGTACGTCCTCCTTCTCCTCCCAGGGAGTTGAACCTGGTGCTATCAAAGCTAATGGGTCCTCCTTTTGAACCCATTCATAAAGCTACTTTGCAGCATCTTTCCTGGAAAGCAGCTTTTTTGGTGGCAATCACTGTGAGAAGTTGGCCAGGTATATGATGTTCACTATTCTAGTGAACACCTTACACCAGTCCAAACAACCCTTATGGTGATGGTTGTAAGTCAACCTTAAAGACCAGCTATCCTAGTGGTAGCGTGGATAGAACAGTTTTAGGCTAAAAGACTCTTGAGGGCGTGTAAAGCCAGCTGTTTTACCATATGTAACCCCTTGAATATCAAATGAAAGGACACCACACAGGATATATATAAAATATATATGTATTCATTCACTAACACACTCCTCTGAACTCTTTATGAGATCAGAGGCAACCGCACATAACAAGTTACTTAGTCAGAATACGTTAAGTTGCACAAAATACAGTTAGGCCCTAGGGGCGAAGCAAACCATATACTAAGAAAGTGGTATAACTACCACGTCACGAGAAAAGGAAAGGCCTAGGGCCTAGAGAATCGCTGGGGCTACACTATCTGACCCTTAGGTTAGGAGTAGGAGGCCCACAGGCGGCGCATGCAGTGTCTTTACACACACGCGAGAGTCAATGTTAAGTCAATGGGAACTTAGAGTTTAGAAAAAGAAGGATTTAGGACACTTCCGGTCTAGCTAGAAGGAAATAACAAAAAACCTAGACACTTGGATAGTCAATACCCTTGGGAGCACCGAAGTACTCGTGTTACCTCACCCACAGGAAGCGGGTGCATAGGTGTGAAGATGTGTTGGGTTTCGCCGTTGAAGTCTATGGTGCCTGTGAAGAAAGATGCTGCAGGCGACCAGGAGCAAGATGTCCGGGTGTATCCAAGGGTGGATCGAGGATGAAGAAGACCTGAAAGCAGAGGGGACAGAGTCTGGGTCACTAGCCAGTGACCGGGTGGAACCAGGAAGGAACCAGACGACGTCGAGGAGCAATCAGGTGCTGTCGTGAAGCTTGTCTCTTCAGCCACGCGGACCAGGAGGCGTCGAGGATGACCAGATGCTGGATAGGAGCTGTCCGCCGAAGGTTCTCGCAGATGGAGCGGTCGACTGCCGGATTGGAGTCAACAAGCCTTGGAAAAGGCAACCCACGCAGGATTCAAAGAAGGCGTCTGATGCAGACCAGCAAGGTCTGAGGTGCCTCACCTTTGCAGGGAGGCATGGGCCAGTCTGGAGCAACCAGACCAGCGAGTTGGTTCAAAAGGATTGTCATCACAGAGGCTACTAGCCAACGGGCCAGCAGCCGGACAATGCATCGAGCAGAACACAAGCAGAAGGGCCCCACGCAGAACTCGTGGAGTGTGGAAGGCTGATCTTCGGTGCAGGTGGAGCTTGGATTCGGGGCTTCTCAATCCCCAGTGCACAGCTTCGAGGATTCCTCAGGAGCTGCACAGTTAGCAAGTCATGGACTTTTCAAGATGGCTGGTCCCATGTGTCTCGTCGCCTCCACGGATCTCAGCTATGCTGCAGACGTGACGAGAGGGTCAGAGAGGTCTGGGAGTCTGGGTCGTGTCAGGCTCTGCTCGGGTGCCGGCGGGAAACGTCGCCAAAGCAAGCCGTTGATTTGCTGGATGGTGCCCGGTTGCCCTGGGTGGTCACTCCTTGGCCACAAGGGAGATTCTTCAGTCTTCAGCTTCAGCAGAACGTCGAAGGTCCAGAGTTTCGTTTCAAGTTTCAGTTCAGGATCAAAATCTAAAGTCCTGGGGTTCAGCTCCTACCTTTATATAACTAAAAGGGGCTGGATTACTGTCTAGGTCCCTCCTATGGGTGGGACCAGGAAGGGGGGCTGGTTACACCCCCTTTCCTTTGTCCAGTTTCACGCCAGAACAGGGGCTGGAGTGCCCCAGCAGTCGGTTTGAACTAGGGTATGCATGGAGCACCTAGTGTGCCCCAGGCAGTGTCTCATTCTATTCAGCCCTCCCTGTCCCAATACACAAAGTCCTGTCTGGGGTGGTGCTCGCACCTCTCCAGGCAGGAAACCTATTGTCCAAACCTCCATGACTGGAAGGACTACCAGCAGCAGGAGGTCAGACTTGTGTCTGTGGCAGCAGCGTCAATTTTGTGACGCTGGGGCTCTGGTTAACTTTTACCGGGATAGTCAGCAACTACATGTCTTCTCCCTCTAGAAGGGTGGAATGCTACCCCCGTCGCCAGAATTGGCGAGGGGGTAGTATTCCAAAGCGTATGACACCTTACACAACATGTTTAGATAAAGCCAAACCAAAGTTAGCATTTAACAGCGAGGTTCATAATGCACTTAAGAGTATATGGTATGGCAATATTATGGAACAGCTGTAAGGACATGGTCCCGAAAGCTGCAGACAGGCTCAGCTCATGGTAGAGCACCATCTCACACATAACCAAGCACTCTGCCTCCAGGATTGTTAAGTTCTGCCATAGGAGTGACTTATAGGTTACTGTGTGTCTATATATAAGGGTAGATATAGGAATACTATACCTAAGCAAGGGGTGATTACACAACCTTGCCTCAGCTGAGTGATCAGCCAGTTGTGTCAGTTTGAGCGGCAAGCCAGGGGTGGCATAATACATGCTGCAGCCCCTGGTAGGCCTTGGCTACACCTATGCCCTGAGTACCTAAGGTTCATTTCTAGAGGGGCTGACAAGGTGAACCAATCCCCAATTGTGTATGTACCTAGAGTACATGGTTTGAATTTAGAGAGAGTGCATATGGGCTGTGGGTCTGATTAGCAGGCCCAAAGCCACATCTAAGTTGAAAACCAGTAAAGCAAAAGCAAAAAGTTGGGGGTGACCATAGGAAGAAGACCCTACTCTCCTACAACCCCAATACTGGATAAAAAAACAAGTTACTTACCTGTAACTTCAGTTATCCAGCATTGGTATCTTTCATAGATTCACATGCACCCACCCTCCTCCCCGGAGGGCCAGTTCTTTAATTTTGGGATACTCATTCCCACTTGTGCTAATGAAAATCTGTGGAGAACTGGCTCTGCAGAGAGGTTGTAACAAAGACTTTGGTCTTTTTAGCAAAATGAGGTAGATAGGCTACTACTATCTAGGCCTCAGGCCTTTCTCATAGGGCCTACTACTGTAATTTACTTTTGGCACTGCTTTTTTATAAACCGTGGGACTCCCGCCTCGGCGACGGGGAATGATTCAGGCATGTGAATCTATGAAAGATACTAATACTGGATAACTGAAGTTACAGGTAAGTAACTTGTTTTCTCACCCATTAAACTCTTTTACTCGGGCCGGCCTTCTTTCTTTATTGACTCGATCAGACTGTCTGCCTCCTCAGTGGTTCGGATGTTGCGCATTTGATTGTTCCACATAACCCGTAGCGTGGCTGGGAGTTTTAGTTGCGCCTTGGCCCCCAGATTATTAAGTACCCCATTCTTTTGCCCAGTTCCCACTGCTTCTGATCTGTTACGTGGGATAAATCTGACCTAATTGTAAACTGAAGGCTCCGAGATACACAGGGACCATTCCTTAAAGCTGCCGACAAAATTGCTTCCTTAATCGTGTATGATGAAAAGTTTATCAGGATTTTCCTTGGTTTTTGTCGTTGAGGGTTTCTCCTGAAAGGATCCCTATGGACCCTCTGTATCTCCCGTTCCAAATCTATGTCTGCCCTGTCTTTCAAACCTGTCTCCATTAGAAAATTGATCCAGAATGCCTTAAGATTCGACCCCTTTTCTGCCTCCTGGATATTTAAGATCCGTAGATTATTTCTCCTGGAATTATTTTCAAGCCTTTCTTTATCTTTTCTGAGAGTGGCATTTTCTTTAGTCAAGGCCTCCACTCCTTTAGTGTTGTATAAAATATCCTTCTGTATTGTGGCTACTTCCTCCTCCAATTTCCCTCTTCGGGTAGCAACATCGTCCAACTTTTGGGCGAGGACTGTACATGATGTTTGTATATCGGCTTGATTTGCCTCTGATACCTCAAATCGTCCTCTGATCTCTCTCTTAAGATCCATGAGGATAGAGGCCAATAATGGCTCTAAATTACCTAGCACAGGAGTAGAGTGTTGGGCATCTAGAAGAGCCACCGGTACTGATGAGCTGAAAGGGGATAGCTGAACTACCACTGGGGCCCTGATATCTCCTCCGCCATTTCCCTGGTACTCCATCAGTGGAGTGTCACTATCCTGGAGAACACTGAACCTGTTATGTGTTGTTACTTGGTACTCCATTTCTGAAATTCTTTTTGCATGTATGATTGTATAGATTTTTGTATTTCTTGGCCCTGCTGCTTCTCCTCCCCCAGGTTAGACATAAACTCCTAAATTTCTATGGGCTCTGGGCCCTCCTCCTCTCGTTCAGATGGTTTCTCCTGCTCCCCACTGCGCGGAGTCACGGCTGGCCCCTCCCTCCATTGTCCCCTGACGCCATTACGTGCGTTAGTACTTTGTAGTACGCTTTTAATGAGTGGGTAAATTTAGCTTGTAAGGGATAGATTTTTTTCCCCCTACCCAGGGGACTCTTCCCGTGCTGCCGTGTAGTTTTCCCTGCAGTGATGGCCCTGATAACTTTAGAAGGGGCTCTACCTGCCAGTGAGTCTCCTACCGGGAAAAGGGAGGAATTTTCACTTACCCCGGTTGAATTTACCTCCACTCCGAGGGCCTGAGTACCAAGGGTTATCCTCAAAATTCGTTCTGAGCTGGCATCTGGATTCTCAGCTTTCCTGCCCCCTTTCTTCGCTGCGGTTGCCGAGCTCTCCTTCTCCATAGGGGGTAGAGATCGCCTTCTGTAGTTCACATTCCTATTCCTGCTTTTGCTAGCATCGGACTGAGGGAATACCTTGTCTCTTCTCCCGGATGAAACATCGCCCCGATGTCTCCAATGGCTCCAGAACGGCGCATACAGTTCCCCAAGACTTGTGCTGCCTCTGCCTCCCTGTGCGCGCGCAGCCCTGAGCCACCAAAATTACCCTGCTGCTCTCGTCCAGATCAGCTCCGTCCCAGCGTCACTCATGCCGGGGGCGTCCCAACACGGCAACAACGTCTAGCTCCAGGTACGGTTTAAAGGTTTAAACTAGGGTTTTTTCAGAGACTACTACAATAAAAAGCTTTCCTCCAAAAAGGGAGAGAAGCAAAACGGGAAAAACACGAAAAACGGGAGGGCTTCAAACGGAGCTCACATCTCCTCCCTCCTCAGCGGTCCGCGGCCATTACCTTGCGGCCGCCATGTTCCCCTCTGATGCTCGCCATTATTCAATACTAATATTAAAATGTATATTGCAGTTAATTAATTTTGTTAAAAATACTAATATTATTTTTAACAAAATTAATTTAATGTAATATACATTTTAACTAAATATAACAAATAAACGTAATTAAAAAAATATGAACATAGAAACATAATAATTTATGCGTATACATATATTTACTTAAAAATAATTACCTATCCAACTCCAGTGAGTGCAACAGTAGGGAAAGTGGTGGATAGTGGAGGGGAAAAAAAATTACTATTCCCACTTCAGTGATAGCAACAGTAGGGAAAGTGTTGGATAGCAGAGGGTAAAAAATTACTATTCCCACTCCAAGGAGTGCAACAGTAGGGAAAGTGTTGGATAGCGTAAGGGTAAAAATAACTATTCTCACTCCAAAGTGTGCAACATTACTGAAAGCTTTGGATAGCTGAGATTCAAAATTACTATACCCACTCCAGTGAGTACAAAAGTAGGGTAAGTGTTGGAAAGCGGAGGAATTCATTTTACTATTTAAACTCCAATGATTACAACAGTAGGGAAAATGTTGGATAGCGGATGGGTAAAAATTACTGTTCCCACTCTAATAAGTGGAACAGAATGGTGTTAGGAAGCTGAGGGGCAAAAATTACTATTTCCAATCCAAAGAGTGCAACAGTAGACAAAGGGTTGGATAGCAAAGGGATAAAAATTACTATTCCCACTCCAGTGAGTGCAATAGTAGGGAAAGTATTGTATAGCAGAGGGGTAAAAATTACTATTCCCACTCCAAATAATGCAACAGTAGAGAAAGTGTTGGATAACGGAGTGGTAACAATTACTATTCCCACTCCACTAAATGCAACAGTAGGATAAGTGTTGGATAGCGGAGGGGTAACATTTGTTATTCCCACTCCAGTGAGTGCAACAGTAGGGAAAGTGTTGGATAGCGGAAGGGGTAAAAATTACTAATAATACTTACACAGTTGAAAAAGAAAACAAAAAATATGACAACCTTTAAAAAAATCATTAAAAAAAAAATATATATACATTTAAATATATTAAACATATAAAAATAACACATATTATAATATTAATTACATATAACAAACACCTACAAATAATATATATTTTACAAATAGCAAATATTAACAAAAAAATTACAAAACACTTCAACATTTTTAATTAAATTTATTTCCATAATTAACATGAGTATTAATCAATTAAAAACATCTTATTAACACAACACACACCTAAATTATACTATAAAATAATACATCACAATTATATAATATTTTTTAAAGAAAAACAGTTACTATTAACAACTAATAATTAAATATCAAAATTGTATTTAATACCCACCCTTTACCCCTTTAAAAGTAAAAACCTCAAAAAATAAACATTTATCCAAAATAAATATAAAATAATTAACATTAATTAACAACTATATATTGATTAATTAAACACAAATGACTTCCCACCCTTTACTCCTATAACCACCACAACACACACATATTTATTTATTTATTTATTTAAACTTCTAAAGCGCGCAGCTACCCGCAGTGGGTTTCCCGGCGCTCAATTACACAATTACCAAATTAATTACCAATACATTAATTACAATAAATTAACATCCAAATATTAATTAATTAATCATACATTATTTTACACATTTAACCCTTTAACATCTCAATTAAACAAATATTAATAAATAAAAAATGTATCAATAAATTAACTATCATTAAATTACTTCCCACCCCATTCCCTTAAAAACCCTCAACCCGCTACGAAAGTAAACAATGCAAAAATAAAAACATTTTTTAATACATTTAATTCAATTAAATTACTTACCACCCTATTCCCTTATAAACACACAACCCGCTACGGAACTAAAAATACAACATTTAAACACATTTTTTTAAATAAATGTATTATAATTAAATTACTTCCCACCGTATTTCCCTTTAAACCTACAACCCACTACAGTACTAAAAGCGCTAAATTCAAATATTTACTAAAAAGTTAACACATATATGAAAAATACAATCAAATCTTATACAAAAAGCATACATACATATTAAATACATACTAAAACACATAATAATAACAAACAACATTTTTGACAACTATATTTTTGCAAACGATATTAAACACTTCGATATTTTAACAATGACATTTATTACCTGAAGTCAATATTCTTAACCACAATATTTTTGCTGTTGATATTCCTGACCCACGATATTAATGACTCGGAGAAGTGTGGCTCACCGATTAGAGCGGCAGACCCTGAGGCTGAGGTCTGGCCCGGGACCAGGGTTCAATTCCCGACGCAGCAGGGTCTTGGGCTCAATGTCCACGGACTCGATAATTCTCGCCTAGGTGCCTACTCTAATCATGGGTCCCACTCTGCAACTCTGGGCAATAGCTTGCTTTATCTCCACAACGGCCCGAAAGCGCTAGGATGCCTGGCCTCACCTTGGAGGTGCCCAGTAAGGGGGCATCTCGCAGGGAAAGCCAGGAAGGGTTCCATAGCGGTATACAGCGCCAAGATACCTTTCAGGTGATAGTGCGCTTTACAAGTATACCCACATTTACATATTTGTGCAACTCAATATGTTGTACTCGATATTCTGTCTGCACCAGATTATCGATACAGCGCCTTAGGGCTGGTCACTTGTAGTAATGCCGTTTCAGGTTTTTTGCTGTATCTTTTATATGAACATGGTCCTGAATCTCTAGTTTTGGGACTTTAAATCCTGCCCCTGCTGTTGTTGCACTTTGTAGTGTTGAAGTATTAAGCACTACTTCTTTCTTACTGCATTAGTGTTTGACTCCGAATTTGATTATTTGAATCCCTGGATTGTCTTTGCAACTGTGTAGCTGGTTTGCTCTTTCATTTTACTCTGATGAGGAGCTTAGGGGCTCATTACGATGGCGATTGGACATCAGTCGGCCCGCCATTGTTGCGGTTCTGGTACCGGCGGTCCAGCTGAGTGTATTAGGATGTGCCTGTCACTATGGCGGGCGCATCCAGGTCCCTGATCATTGCGGACAGTGCTGCTGGCTCTAGCATCGTTCGCAATGCCAAAAAGCCACGATGTGCATTTCCATACACAACGTGGCAGGCACCACGCGGCACCCCCGAGTGCACATACACCCTCTCCCCACACAGAAGGGGCCTGTAATGGGCCCTCAAACCCAGTCCCTGCCAGCCTTTCCATGCCGGCAAGCAAGCATGATTAATGACCTTACTAAAGGAAAGAATTTCATCGCACCACAAGACTCAATGTCCCATAAGCAATGGAACACGCCCACTGGGATCGTGCGTACTAATGAATGATTAAAATCAAGGAAAGTGAGAGGTGGTGCTCTTTTTATTACTTGCCTGTTGCCCATGAAGAAGGGATTGTTATCCTGAAACGCGTCGGCATGAAGTGATTTAAAATGGACTAAGTAAGCAGGCTGCACTTCACTAAGGCAACGTTGAGTGACCTCCTATGCGCAGACACATTGGCTAAAAGATTTTACACGGCAGCCAGCCGTGGGGAGGAGCACCATCGTAGCCTAGGGAGAAAGGAAACCAGCCTGAGAGACTGAAACTTGAACAGTACAGCACCATGCTAACTGAGCCTGCTGCATTAGTTTTATTACCTACAAAGGTGAACAATGCTTTTTAAATGCTAGCAAGATTAATGACCCTACTAAAGGAAAGAATTACATTGCACCACAAGATTCAATGTCCCATAAGGCTATGGAACACGCCCACTGGGGGCATGCATACTGTTAGACCTGGCACCATTGGCGTGGGTCTCCCTTCCATATTGCTTGGGTCTCCCTTCCATATTTCGCTGTTGTCTCCTCTATTTTTGCTGGTATTAGATGCTCTGGGCGCTTGCCACTGCCGTTCAGTGCCACAGCGCAAATGCTCCCTGTGTAAATATGACTGTGAATTGGTATCTCCCTGATTGGCTATTTGGTTTACCTGTTAGTCCCTAGTAGTGTGGCCTGTGTGTGCCCAGGGCTGGTAACCCAAATGCTGCTGGTAGGCCTGCAGCGCTGGTTTGCGCCACCCAGAGAAGCAGCTTGTAAAGTGTACCTCAGACCTGCCGCTGCAGGGTCTGCATGCAGTCCAGGACTGCCATCTTGACTGTGAAGGGGGGGTCATTTTCGGCAGCATCGAAAGCACACCGGCCAAGGGAGGCTTACCTGCTGGACGCCACTTCGCTCCTGGGGCCCTGACGCTGTGGTCTCGCCGCTGCCGCTCTACTCCATCGCGGCTGGCGACGGCTGGAGACTACAGCTCCCAGAGGGCTTAGCGACCACTTCCGGCCACTTCCTGCCGCAGCGCGCCCGGAGGCGCTATTAAACCAGGGCGCTCCCCCGGTGGAGCGGGGGGTCATTTTCGGCAGCATCGAAAGCACACCGGCCAAGGGAGGCTTACCTGCTGGACGCCACTTCGCTCCTGGGGCCCTGACGCTGTGGTCTCGCCGCTGCCGCTCTACTCCATCGCGGCTGGCGACGGGTGGAGACTACAGCTCCCAGAGGGCTTAGCGACCACTTCCGGCCACTTCCTGCCGCAGCGCGCCCGGAGGCGCTATTAAACCAGGGCGCTCCCTCCGCGTCGTGGGACGCGCGCGGGCATCGCCGGGCTGAGCCCTGGGACGACCAGGGACGGGACGGGCCACCCCCCTTATTTCTACTTGTGAGTACTTCCAAGTGGTTTGCAGTGAACTTAACTTTATTTTATATATATATTTTTTTTTTTTGTTGCTGACAGTCTCCTGACCTTCCACCCAATATGTCTATTCAATCCACTTTACCTGATAACTATCTACTGAAGGTAGTAAACAGAATAAATACTGATAGGAGGAAATCTCTAGGGAAAAGTACCTCGGAAATCTCCCCTTTGGTTGTGCCTCTGGAACTTAATAATGTTGATATTAATACACCCAGTGATCATGTTACAGTAATTGAGATGGACAATATTAGTATCGCTGTAGATCCAATTGAGGCTACCGACAATGCGACTGTAGCGGAAGATGATCTGGGTGATACCTATGAGGGTACCCCTCAACAGTCTACGAGGGCCACAAGATTAATGAGAGCATGCAGGAAAACTGTCCCTAAAAGGGGAAATCATCATTCAGGTAGAAAATACAAAAAGGACATAATTCACAAGGACAACTCAGAGGATTTAGGGGCACTAATTAAAGAAAGCTGTGTTTCCATTGATTCCGATCAATTAGATCTGTTGGTGAACACTATTGATAATAAACTTAAAATGATTGTAGAGCCCTTGCTTGCTAAAATCGAGGGTTTGTGCGGGGAAGTCTTGAGATTAAGGGACGCGGTCGACCAGCACTCTGTTACTCTGGATAAAACCGTGCTAATTATTAAAGATATAACACCCCCAATCTTAGTCTCAACACAGGAAAGGGCTCAATCACGAAACATAAATAGCTCCCCTGTTATTGTTACCGCTGGGAAACAACTATCCAAAGAGCGACCTGTACCGACATGCCCTGTAATTCAGGATAAGGGTCGACTTTCTCAGCAGCAGAGAGCAGGGTCAACGAGTGTAGGACAGGTTACCCCTAATCAGGTTACCCCTAATCAGGATGTAAGACCAACACTATCTTCAAATGGGGAGAAGACTGGTCTAGTACCAGCTGTGACAGCTCCAGCAGCAGGCACAGGGGGGACTAATAGGGGTCCTGTAAGAACAAGCAAGCGCCCCGCAGACCTCCCACCTGAATGTGTACCCTATGTTGTAGTTCTAACTAATGTCCCACCCATAACACAGGCGCCTTATACCCAAGAGTCGGCGGACTCACTAAAAAATAAAGCTATCTCTTGGCTAAATCGACACTGTGGTTATCCAGTTGGCTACTCTGATCAGATTATTTCTATCAGAAGAGTCAACTGGATTGGCAACACCAGAAAAACCTGTGGGGGCGACTGCGTGATTATTAACTTTAAACATCCGCAACACGTTGCGACGGTCCTCCTTAGAGCGGCCTCAATCACGCAGTCAGAGACAGATGTCGTTGCAAGGCCACTGGGATATTTCTACAACCATTTAAATAGGCTGCACTCAGTAAATAGTTGGGAGGGGCCAACGAACAATAATAACTATCAATCTATTGCAAACAGACCAGGGCCACACATCTTTCGTTTTGGTCCCCAGGATGGTTCTGTTATTACGCCGATGCATATGTTGAATTCGGTTCCTGATGGGAACAGATTTATAACACATGCCCCTAATTTCCCATTAGTATGTGATAGTATTCTGTCACCTGTTAATGGGATGTGTTACCAAGTTCCAACCCAGAATAGGTTTGAGTCATTGAGTTTCCTGGATCAAAATGACTGACATAAGAGTAACTCAGTTCAGGTGAGAGATGATACTGGAGAGCAAATTATGTCCGTAACTGAAATGATTAATAATGTGAATGTGGAGTGTTTGTCTATTGGGGGAGAAGAGGAGCATTTAGAGCTTAACATAGAGCATTTTAATGTAGATGATAACACGTCCGTATCTATTGATGGAACGCCCAGTGTCAGCCATGAAAGGGTCAAGGTAACTTGCTATATTGCTAGCTGGAATATTGCAGGCCTGATGGCCAAAGAGGAAATGCTGGGATGGAAAGATTTTATTGGCTTATTCGACATCATTTGCCTACAGGAAACATGGTGTAAAGAATTTAAGGGCAGTGATGGCTTTGTTTCCTATGAGCTTCCCGCCTTGGCTTCGCCTCACGGCAGATCAAAAGGAGGACTGCTAGTTTTGATTTCAGTGAAGTTACCTATTTTAGTAAAAAAGTATGTAAAAGTGGGGGTTCATTCCCAAATCCTGTGGCTTGCACAAGAAGCGGGTAGAAATATACTGCTGATTAATTTCTACAATAATATATTTGATGGTACTAGGAACAAAGTTATTAATGATTTACATAAAGCAGTGTGTAACCTTGTAGAGAATTTTAACATGTTTATGAATTTATTTTTGTGGGGGATTTTAATGTATCTGTTTGCCCCTTATCATCCCAGAATCTATGCGGTGTCTATAATCACTCAGGGGATGCTGAAGTTCACTTTCCTCATCATTTGTATGGTGAAACCCTGAATAACTTTTTGATAGATTATGACATGGAAATCATGGAAAATGTAAAGAATGATCTGGGAGAATGTATCCCAACTTTCAAAGGGAGGGGGGCTAATACGGTAATTGATTTTATATGCATGTCTTCCAACCTAATCCCCATGTGCTCTGAGGTCAAGGTGGTCGACGTGATGCTGAGTGACCATAACTGTTTAATCACTGAAGTTAAGATCTGGAAACCTACCACCACTCCCGACACGGGTACAATCGTTAATATTGAACCACACAGAACAAATGGTGTCAGGTTGAGGTGGAAGGGAGAAAAAGCCGATGAAACATCTGATTCTATCATTTATAGTTGTTTGATGGAAATCTCGGCAATCCTCGAACAGGATGGAACAGTGGTTGCCAGTATTGATCACTTTGATAGAATTAATTCAATCATTAGCAAGAAGTTTACCAAAGAGGTAGGGCACACGAATAGACAAAATAGGGGGTGGTTTGACCATGCTTGCTCTAATGCCCGGAGAGATCTTAAAGAAGCTTTAGCAGTCAAACCAAGAGACCAGTGTCTAGTGATCCAACTTAGGCAGGATTTTAAATTGGTCCTTAAACACAGAAAGGTTGAGCTACAGCAGGAAGCGTGGGACAATTTAAGTCAAGCAGCAGAACTAAGGAATTGTAATTTGTTCTGAACCACGGTAAATAGCCCATTCCTCAAGGATGAGAAGGCTCCAGAGCTCACATCTAATGTGAGCATAGAGTCATGGATCCAACATTTTTCCACCATATTTGACTCTGGCAACAGATTAGCTTCCTATGGAAAAGGATGGCCTATAGCTGCCCTAAACATTACTGTAGAGGAAGTTATGGTTAGTATAAGAGCTAGCAAGGGTGGGAAGGCCCAAGGACCCGATGGGGTACCCATAGATGTTTATAAGACCGCCCCGGAGATCTGGGGCCCCCTATTGGCTAAGATCTTTAATGCAGCCGTTAGCTCAAAAATACCATCTACCTGGGCAGAATCGATAATCATCCCTATCTATAAGAAGGGAGACCGGGGCGAAGCTAAAAATTATCGACCAATATCCCTACTGGATTCATCTGTTAAAGTTATGAGTCGGGTCCTATTAACCAGATTAGAGGAATGGGCAGAGACGAATGAGATTTTAACTAATAGTCAGTTTGGGTTCAGAAAAGGACGTGGCACAATTGAGCAGTGCTTAAATTTAGACCTTTTGGTAGGGAAATATACCCAGGCCAAAAAAGGGTCACTATACTTATGCTTTGCTGACCTAAGCAGTGCTTTCGATATGGTAGACCACGCCTCACTGTGGGCTAAATTGATTGATATGGGAGCTCCTGACTGTATAGTCTATTTCCTGGCACGCCTGTATGAAAAACTTAGTACTAGTGTCCGGTATGGGCCTAAAGGGGAATGTACAAGCAAGTTTAGGATCGGGAAGGGAATCAGGCAGGGGTGTGTTTTAGCACCCCTACTTTTTACTCTCTTCATTAATGAGGTGGATTCTGTCCTGCAGACAGTTACGGCACACGTTCCTAGAGTTAACAACCTTAACATCCCTGTGTTACTCTATGCGGACGACGCTGTGCTGCTGTCCAGGACCCCCCTGGGTCTCCAACGTTTGATGGACAGGTTTGTTCAGTTCATCAAAAACAGGAAACTGGTGATCAATAGGTCAAAAACCTATGTGATGGAGTGTGGTCCAGGCCGAGCTAAAACGAAAGTTAACTCTCATTATTTTATAGAAGGCGAACAGGTTTTAAAAGTAGACAACTTCTGCTATTTGGGGATTAATTTCTCTAAAAATGGTAGCTGGGATATTGAACACAAAGCAGTTAAAACTAAGATGATTAGAAGTGCCAATGGGGTTTTTATATTTGCCAAGAAGCTGGGGAATAGACGCATAGCTGACATGCTAAAATGTTTTCAATCAAAATGTCTATCTGCGGCCCTTTATGGGGCAGGAGTTTGGGGCGTGACATCTGCCGGGTGCCTACAGGTAGAGGAGAATAACTTCTTGAAAAGGCTCCTGTGCTTACCCAAATCTACCTCCAACATCTTGGTTCATAAGGAAACGGGGACCCATTTTTTGAATGATCTAATCATGTTAAGACCTTTATTATTGTGGCGCTCTGTTTGGTTGAATGAAGGCACCTCACTGAACAGAGCTATCATCGAGGATTGCCTCTCCTTGGACCAGCACCTGAAGATCCCCTGGATTAAATATATCATTGATAATTTTCAAAAAGTCTTTGGATACAATGTGATCAATGATCGGTATTGTGCATCTGATAACTCCAAATCAAATTTGAAAATTACGTTTTTGAATTTCTGTATAGAGAAGCGTGCTTTGGAAGAATTAAAACTACCTACCTGTAAACTGTACAATAGCTTGAATGAGTTTATTGGATTTCATCCTTATCTGATACAGGTGACCAGAGTCTCACACCAGTTTGTACTCACTAGAATGAGGATGGGTATAGTACATCATCTGGTTGCGTGTCCTAATGTAAAAATACGCCCTACTGGTCCCTGTGCTTGTGATTACAAGACAGAACAGAGTACTATGCACTTTCTTTTTTCTTGCCAATTGTATAGTGAATTACGGAAAATCTACCTAAAGCCCATTCTGAAAAGATTTGGAGTAAGAACAATTACTGAATCAATGAAATTGCTTTTTAATATGCATCATCCGGACATTTGCTTTTTTACAGCTACCTTCCTACTCAAGGCTATTGGTGTTAGGAAAAGTATGTGTTTTTAACTCTTTTTTAAAATTATTTATTCCATCCCGCACTGGATAATTAATGTACTATGTGTTCTTTTCTTTCTTTTTAATCAATGAAATGTTTGCTTTTGTAACTGTATGTGCTTTTATGGACATGTTTTTTATGTTCCGAATAAAGCTTTATGACTTGACTTGACTGTGAAGTGGCCAGACTTCCCAGCCCCTGAACCTTCCCTTAGCATCATGTCAGTCACCCCTATGGTAGGTGCATTCTATGTGTAAGGTAGGACATGGCTTGATATGTGTAGCATGTCCTGGTAGTGAATTACCCTCCATTTTGTTTTTCACTGCTTCAAGGCTACCTATTCTCCATAGGCTAGAATGGGCAGACTGGCTATTACATCTTATAATCCTATCTGACTCAGGGTACATGGTAGAAATTCGAGTTTAGTATGCCTGAACTCAGAATGATAAAATACATCTTTTAGTGAAGTTGGTTTCTGACGGATACATCTGCCAGTGGATTCCTCACCTTGTGAATATCCCCCTGCGTCAGCAAGGTTTGGAAAATTCTTTTATAGCACGCCGGCGTGGATGACGTCACAGGAGCACGGCATCGCGCGCGGCTCTAACTGACGTCACGACTCCATATTAGGCCTACGTCGGCGTGATGACATCAGTTCTCTTTTTTCCGCGTCGTCGACGCTAACGGTTTCGGGGGATCTTCTGTAGCGTTGATAGTAACTTTGTTACTATTGTGGTTTTCTGTATCTTTCCAGTGTCACTGTTTCCTGTCGTGATGTCGACTAGGAAGACTGGTTTTAAGCCGTGTGGTGAATGCGGAAAGATGATGTCCATCATGGACCCGCATGATGATTGTTTATGGTGCCTGAGTTCAGATAACGACGTCTTGGGTTGTCGATCCTGTTTGAAAATGAATCCGAAGGCTCTTCGTGAACGTGAGGTGAAACTCCTGGTTGCCAAATTAAAAGGTAGAGAGGCCAAGAAGAGTTCGAGATCAAGATCGAGGTGCTCGAAGTCAAGATCGAGGTCGAGGTTGGCTTTGAAGTCGACTTCGGGACATGCTTCCAGGTCATCGAAGAAAAAACATAAGAAGAGGAAGCGTGAATCAAGGCACCATTCGGGAAAGAAGTCGGATTCGAGAGCGAAGTCATCTGGTAGACGGCATCAAAAGGACATGGTATCTCCCTCTCCGGATCACAATCCTGAAGGTGAGGCCTTACCATTGGAGTCGCCGCAGCATTCACCGGCTCCGGTGTCGAATCCCTTTCCGGTTCCATCTCAGACTCCACTACAGGAGGAGGAAGAGGTTCCTGTTCCTCAGGACTCGACGACTCCGGTTCACCAACCCGAGGAACAAGAGGAGTCGATTCCGCTGCAGCTTCCCCGAGAGCAGCCGGTGGGTTTGTATCCTCCTTTTCCGGGTCCAGAACAGGACCCTTCACATTTTTTAAACGCCATGTATGGTGTTTATGCGAGAGCCATGTACCCCTCTGGAGCACCGGCTGGTCCCATGGGTCCGTTGGCATATAATTTGAGAGTTCCCCAAGCTTATGCTACGGCGCCGTTCTTGCCGTTTATGCCGACGCTGACTCCACCCTGGCATCTCTCAGCGCCGCCGAGGTCATCAATGCCGTTTACGGCTTCACCGGCTCAGGACCGACCTCGAGATCTTCCAGGTCTGAGTTTGACGGCGGCTCCGGCTCCTCGTTCGACGCCAGCTCCGGCGCCTTCGGAGTCGATTCCGGATCCGACGACGTCGCTTCTGAAGGAGAGGTCGAGGCGTGAAGCCCAACGCCTTTTGAAGGAGCAGAGTCATAGGGAAGCTGAGTTTGAAGAGGGTGAGCTTCAGGAACCGGAGGATTATTTTGATGATCTATGAGAGGCGAGTGGTCTAGAACTGTCCCCTGATTGGGAGTTAGCCTCGGTGTCGGATGCTCCTTCTAAAGATGTGGCTCCCTACCATGTGGTTATTAAAAAGGCAGCGGATCTATTGAATTTGACTTTGCCCACTGCTGAGTATAAATCGAACATCCTGACTGAAGTCCTCCATGCTCCATCATCTGTTGTTGAACCTATACTTCCCTTTACTGATGCTCTGATGGATCCTATCCTGGAGGTGTGGAGTAGGCCTCTTACGGGTCCTGCGGTTTCCAAAGCCGTTGCAAGGCGTTATAGGGTGGCTCCTGGTGACCCTGACTTTTTGTCCTCTCATCCCTTGCCAGAGAGTTTAGTGGTACAGGCTGCCTGCTCTAAAAGATCTGCAGGTGCTTTTCCCAAGGTACCTGGTGATAAGGATTCCAAAAAGCAGGACCAATCTGCAAAAAAAGTATTTTCATCAGGTAGCATAGCCCTTAAATCTACAAATGCCACTTGCCTACTGGGTCGTTATATCCATGCCTTGATGGATACTGTAAAACAATTGTCACCTAAACTTCCTGAAGAGGACAGAAACATTTTTAATGAGGTGGTTGCTGACACGCAGGCTGCTGCTCGGCAAGTCATACAGAGCAGTATGGACACAGCGGATTCAGTGGCTAGAGTCATGGCGTCTTCGATTGCCACCAGAAGAGCTGCCTGGCTGAAGACTTCTGAGTTCTCTTCAGATGTTCAGGCTGCTTTAATGGATTTGCCCTTTGATGGCTCAGGCCTTTTTGGTAAAAAAAGCTCATGCTGCATTGGAGAGGTTCAAAGACAGCAGGGCAACTGCCAGGTCTTTGGGATTGCAAACTAAAGGATCTTCTATTCGTCCCTATAAGCAGTCACAACAGCAGCAGCAGCAGCAGCAGAACCCGTTGTATAAATCATACAGGGGCAGATAAAGAGCACGTCCTCGAGGACGTCAGATCTCTTTCTCCTCCTCTTCCTCTTCCTCTTCCTCTTCCTCTACCCACCTCCCTCCTACTACAGCAAAGCAGCCCTAGTTCCGC
Organism: Lissotriton helveticus; assembly: GCF_964261635.1. NCBI lineage: Eukaryota > Metazoa > Chordata > Amphibia > Caudata > Salamandridae > Lissotriton > Lissotriton helveticus. Next base: position 58,988,953 of record NC_136069.1, on the reverse strand, counting down.
CATTCAGGATCATGTGGGTCCTGTGGGGGGTCGGATTACCTATTTTCTATGGGATTGGGAATTGATTACATCAGATCTTTGGGTTCTCAATCTCGTAGAGAATGGGTATGCTCTTCCCTTTCGGGAATTTCCCCCGATTTATCCTCCATGCCAAGGGTTTTGCTCAGAGGACCACCTGTTACTTCTGCAGGAGGAAGTCCTGGCATTGTTGAGAAAGGGTGCGATAGAGGTGGTTCCGGAGCAAGAAAGGGGTCAGGGATGCTACTCCCGTTATTTCCTGATCCCCAAGAAGGATGGCAGACTTCGTCCAATCCTGGATCATAGGATCTTGAACCTTTACCTAAAGCAGGAGAAGTTCAAGATGCTCACCCTTGCGCAGGTTCTTCAAGCGCTGCTGGAAGAAGACTGGATTGTGTCGATCAACTTGCATATTTCCACATCCCAATCCTGAAGTCGCACAGGAAGTATCTCCGTTTTACGGTGGGATCGCAGCATTACCAGTTTGCGGTCCTTCCGTTTGGTCTTACTACTGCGCCTCGAGTCTTCACCAAGGTGATGGCTGTGGTGGCGGCACATCTCAGAAGGTCAGGGATTCCAGCATTCCCTTATCTGGACGATTGGCTAATCAAGGCGGAATCTCCAGAGAAAGTGCTCCATCATCTGCAAGTCACAACTCAGTTGTTGTACAGGTTGGGTTTTTCGATAAATGTACCCAAATCTCACCTGGTGCCCACCCAGCGCAACCTGTTCATTGGTGCGGTACTGGATACAACTGTATGTCCGGCATTTCCTCCTCCACAACGAATTCGCGACATACAGGAAATTATTCCTTTATTTCACAATGGAGCGGTCGTTCGAGTCCTGAAGGTCCTACGTCTGCTTGGTCTGATGGCTTCCTGCATTCTGCTGGTCAACCATGCACGCTGGCACATGAGGGCACTCCAGTGGTGCCTCCGCAGGCAGTGGGATCAACACAACGGAGATCTCAGGGAGTCGATCAGGATCTCCAGAGAAACTGCAGCGGATCTGTCTTGGTGGAGCGTGGAGGGCAATCCGTCTCAAGGAAAACACTTCCACCTACCTCCTTCGGTGGCCACGGTGATAACGGATGCATCCACTCTAGGGTGGGGTGCTCATCTGGGGGATCTGGATATCAAGGGCCTTTGGTCTCCAGAGGAAAGGTTGCTTCACATCAACCTTCTAGAGTTGCGGGCGATACGTCTGGCGCTCAAGGCCTTCTTCCCTTCTATTCGCGGTCAGTCGGTTCAAGTCCTAACAGGCAACACCACCGCGATGTGGTATGTCAACAAGCATGGAGGAGTAGGGTCGCAGTGTCTCTGTAGAGAGGCTCTGCGTCTCTGGTCCTGGGTACAGGACCATCAGATTTGTCTGATGGCAAATCATCTTCTGAACGTGCGTGCAGACAGTCTCAGTCGGCAGTTCGCGGCCGACCACGAGTGGAGGCTTCATCCAGAGGTAGTTCGACACGTCTTTTGGGCGTGGGGAACTCCTCAGGTGGACCTGTTCGCCACTCACGAGAATGCTCACTGCCCGTCATTCTGCAGTCTCCAGTTTCGGATGCAGGGCGCCTTGGGGGACGCTTTTCAGTTGAGTTGGGGCTCACAACTCCTTTACGCATTTCCTCCCATACCCTTGATTCCTCGGGTTCTGAGGAAGATTCGCCAAGACAGGGCCCAAGCTATATTGATCGCCCTGGATTGGCCAAGAAGTGTGTGGTACACAGATCTTCTCCACCTCTTCTCGTGCCCGCCGCTCCGTCTCTCTCTCAGGGCAGATCTCCTCTCTCAGATGGAGGGGCAGGTTCTACACCCCCACCTCCAGACCTTACACCTTCACGCCTGGAGATTGAACGGGGCAACCTGAATTCCTTTTCTCTCCCACATGACGTGGTGGATGTCATTCTATCGGCCAGGCGTGATACCACCAAATCTATCTATTCTTACAGATGGTCTAAATTTGTTACTTGGTGTGGGGAGAAGTCCATTGATCCTTTGAGGGCTCAGTTGTCTGATATTCTTCAGTTTGCACTTACTTTGGCTCAGCAAGGGTTTGCTGTGGCTACGGTCAAAGGTTATCTTTCGGCCTTGTCGACTTTTCTCTGCCTGCCGGATCAGCCGTCTTTATTTAAATCTCCTGTGGTGCTGAGGTTTATAAAGGGCCTTACAAATACATTTCCTCCTACTCCCTTTATTGTGCCTCAATGGGACTTGAATCTTGTGCTTACTTTTCTGATGGGTTCTCCTTTCGAACCTTTGTACAAGTGTCCCATGAGACTTTTATCTTTTAAGACCGTCTTCCTGGTTGCGATTACCTCGGCAAGGAGGGTAAGTGAGCTTCAAGCTCTTAGTTCAAATCCCCCATTCTTGACCATTCATGCTGAACGAATGCTTCTTAGGACCAGGTCTGCTTTTCTGCCTAAGGTGGTAACTCCCTTCCGTCTAGGATAGTCCATTACCCTCCCTACCTTCTATCCTCCCCCTTCCAAGGAGGAGGAGAGACTTCACCGCCTGGACCCTAAGAGGGCGGTGAGCTTTTATCTTGATAGGACAAAAGACTATCGAGTGGATGTTGGGTATTCTGGCTGCAGAAAAGGAAGAGCTGTGCACAAGCGCACACTTTCAAGATGGATTATACTATGCATCAAGATCTGCTACTCCCTGGCGGGTAAGGAGCCTCCAGAGGGTATAAGAGCTCATTCTACTAGAGCAAAGTCATCAACATCTGCTTTGTCTAGGGGTGTACCTGTAGAGGACATTTGTAGAGCGGCAACTTGGGCCTCCCTCCACACTTTCACGAAGCATTACTGCTTGGATACCGAAGTGAGGAGGGACGGTCACTTTGCGCGCTCTGTCCTTCAGGATTTTCTGGTATAGAGGAGTGGACACCCTCCTCCGGGAGTGGGGACTGCTGTGGGACTCTATTCACAAGGTGAGGAATCCACCGGCAGATGTATCCATAAGAAGAACCAGTTACTTACCTTCGGTAACGCTTTTTCTCGTGGATACAATATCTGCCTGTGGATTCCTCACATGCCCACCCGCCTCTCCGTTGTCCACTCTTCTATACCTGGGTTATGGCATTGCTTCAAGGTATTCATGTTATCTTCAAAAGTGTGTTTTTGTACTTGATTTTGCTATGTCATATTGACACTATGTGTGTTATCTTGATTATTTTGTACTGTGTATACTGTATATGTATATATATATATATATATATTGTTGTCGGTCTGTCCGTGTGCCTCAAAGGCACGCATAAAAGGGCGGAACTGATGTCATCACGCCGACGTAGGCTTTTTCTGGTGGATACAGTATCTGCCTGTGGATTCCTCACATGCCCACCCGCCTCCCCGTTGTCCACTCTTCTATATCTAAGTTTATGGCAATGGAATGTTTAAATGTATATATAATTATTTATATATATTGTATTTTTCATGCATTGTCTTCACACTGTGTGTGATACCTTGAATGTTCTGTACTGTGTATCGGTCTGTCCGGGTGCCTCGAAGGCACGGATAAAAGGGCGGAACTGATGTCATCACGCCGACGTTGGCCTAATATGGAGTCGGTGACGTTAGTCGGAGCCGCGCGCGATGCCGTGCTCCTGTGTCGCCGGCGTGCTACAAAATAACTTTCCGAACGTTGCTGACGCTGGGGGATATTCACAAGGTGAGGAATCCACAGGCGGATGCTGTATCCACCAGAAAAAGTGTTACCAAAGGTAAGTAACTTGTTCTTTAACATTCTGTGTTTGAAAATACCACTTTTAGAAAGCAGGTATTTTCTTGCCTACGCCTTCCAGTGTGCTCTGCTGTTATGTGTATTGGCTGTCTGGGTTTAGAGGGGCAGGGCAGGCTGAGTCACACCTGGGTTGAATAGAGAGATCAGCATTGAGTACTGGGGAGGAGTAGCTCCTTGACCTGAATAGGGCTGTGCCTGGCAAGGTGAATGATGGCTCCACCTCCTACTGTGTGTCTGATGGCAGACCCCCTCTTTCTGAAGGGAAGAATGCAGCCTGGTAAACAAAGTGCTCAAGGCCTGAGCAGAACTGGTTCTGACTGGGTTAAGTGACTAGAGACTTTTGAGAACAAAGACTTTTGGGGTATAAATATCCGTGCCCTAACCCATGATTTTTGTATTGCTCCTGGATGTCAAGAGGAACCTCTGTCCGTGTTACTGAAGGAATCTGCAGGAGAGGACTGTCCATGTGCTTGTGTGCTGTTTCTTGGATTGGCCTGCAGTAATTTCCCTTGGGAAAAGGGAAAAGAACTTTTGAGAAACTTTTATTTTGCTAAGCAATCACCCAAGGGCTAGAAGAGAGCTAGCCTCCTGCTGAAGTCACAGGCATATCTGACTCCCCCACCAGCCTCCTGATTCTTCCCAGCGGGGATTTTTATCTGCAGGTGAGGCTCCTGTGAGTTCCAGGGCCTCTAGTTCTATTACAGAGAAGAGAGTGCTGAAAATCGTCGCTAACGGCGTTTGCGAGCCGACGCAGCTGAAGAGCGTAAGAAAAATCATTGAGCTGCTGCCGCCGAGCGCTCGCAAACCGAAGATCATCGCATTGCATGTTTGCGGGTCACAAAGTGCTCGCTAACCCCAGAGATCATCGCATCACACGTTTGCGGGCTTGTCAAAGGCTCGCTAACCCTGGATCATCACGCGAGATCATCGCAGAGCGGGCGCCGCGCGTCCACCATTTTCCTCGCATCGCACCCGGATCGTCGCTCCCTCGCGGGGCGCCATTTTCTTTTGTCGCAACAAGATCGCACACGCAACAGGATCCGCGCATCATCCTCCCTTGCGGCAAGGATTCAACACATCACTGGCCTAGTGTGAAGAAGTCTGCCGCTTTGTCCCGCACGCACCCGCAGACCGTCGCATCATCCTCCCTTGCGGCAAGGATTCAAGGCATCGCTGACCTAGCGTGGGGAAAATCATCGCTACAGCTCTTTTGCGACATTTTGCTTGTTTGACTATGAAATCCAGGTACTTTGTAAGTAAAAGGGTCGCAGAGACCCCTACCTTGAACTGAACCCCTATTTGAACACTTTGAACTCTTTTTCCAGCTTTTCAAGAGTACCCCCCCTTTTCAGTACTGTGGCTTTTTACCGTTATTGGTCTTGCGTTAAGTCTATATATAAAGATACTTATTTTTTATAACTACTTGTGTGGTGTCCCTTTGTAGTGTCCTTCACTGTGTTACTGTGTATGATCATAAATGCTTTACACACTGCCTCTGAGATAAGCCTAGCTGCTCGTGCTACGTTACCACAGGGTTGAGCAGGGGTTATCAAAGGGTGTAGCCCCCTTAGTCTGACTTAGGAAGAAGGGTCCCGACTTGGACTGTGGCCAGCCACTGCCAACTAGAGACCCCCATTTCTAACACATACAAATGAATGATTAAAATCAAGGAGTGTGAAAGGTGGTGCACTTTTCATTACTTGCCTGTTGCCCATGAAGAATGGATTGGTATCCTGAAACGCGTGGGCATGAAGTGATCTAAAATGGACTAAGTAAGCAGGCTGCACTTCACTAAGGCAACGTTGATTGACCTCCTATGTGCAGGCACATTGGTTAAAAGATTTTACACGGCAGACAGCCGTGGGGAGGAGCTCCATTGCAGGCTGAGGAGAAAGGAAACCAGCCTGCGAGACTTGCGGTCCAGCAGTAGGCATCGGCCAGCGAAATTCCCTGTCTTAGAGTCTCAGGTGAAGCACATATATATAACATTTTGCCACAAAGAAGTATACATTTAATATATATACTAGCAGCCCGTCCCGACCTTGTCCAGGTATCAATTGCTGCCTGCCAGTAGTATAATGTTTTGTAGGATTTCGTTTTGATAGCATTTCTTATCTGTGACAGGCCTGTGAAACGCTCCGATTCACAGTGCACTGCTGATGCACATAAGAGTGCGCGTTCAGTAGTGTGTGAACTCGAGTTTCCCTACTTTATTTTTCCTTGCAATATTATATAGGAGAGGGAGAGGTGTGGCGCCGCGGCCAGGGCGACTGACGCTGGAATCTGGGGATCAGGGTTCAATCCGCGGCTCCGGCGGCAGGTTAGCCCAGCACCATGTGACTCTGGGCAATAGCTTGCTTAATCTTCCCGACGGCCCCCAGCGCCTAGAGACCCTTACGGGTGATTGTGCGCTTTACAAATGTGGATTATTATTATTATTATTATTATTATTATTATTATATAGCGCAAACTCGACAACATGGCATGAGCACAATTTACATTACAGAAGAACACATTCATTTGTGGTAGGCACGGGGAGACAAAACGATTTGCCTGGAATCACTGGATTTTGAGCTGATGCCGAGATTCGAACGTAGCTCCCCAGCTCTAAAGTTCGCAATTCTAGAACTTGTGGCGGGAGGTGTGTCTAAAAGTGTATGTCGGTGCTGGCCATCAATGAGAGAGACCTGTGCATTTTTCAAATCGGTGGTGAAAAAATATGAGCATGTTGCTGGAGATGTGGGCCGCCGTGCCACCAATGTACTTACCGGGGGAGGGTAAACACCCATTATTCCGCAACTTTCTTTCCGCATACCATCACTCCACATACTTTCATTACAAAAGTACCATGACTCCGCAGTGCCATTATAACGCATGGCATTACATTTTATATGCTTTTACCACGCATACATTTACAACGAAATTTGTTGTAAATGCATGAATGATAAAAGCATGTTTTGCTTTTTAATGTTTGGATAAGGTAAGTATGGGTATAGGGGTATATGTTTTGGGGTACTGAGGTATATGTTTTGGGGTGTTTGGGTATTTTACGGGTTCAGATATAGTTTTGGGTTATGGGGTACAGGGGTAGTTTTAGGGTTTAGGGATAGGTATGGACTTTAGGGTACAGGGGTATTTTTAGGGTTCAGGGCTAGGTTTGGGTTTTGGGGTACAGGGGTATTTTAAGGGTTCAGGCCTAGGTTTGGGTTTTGGGGCACAGGGGTATTTTTAGGGTTTAGGGCTAGGTTTGGGTTTTGGGATACAGGGGTATTTTTAGGGTTCAGGGGTAGGTTTGGGTTTTGGGGTACAGGGGTATTTTAAGGGTTCAGGGTTAGGTTTGGGTTTTGGGGTACAGGGGTATTTTAGGGTTATGGGGTAGGTTTGGGTTTTGGGGTATAGGGGTATTTCTAGGGTTCAGGGCTAGGTTTGGGTTTTGGGGTACAGGGGTATTTTTAGGGTTCAGGGGTAGGTTTGGGTTTTGAGGTACAGGGGTATTTATAGGGTTCAGGGCTAGGTTTGGGTTTTGGGGTACAGGGGTATTTTTAGGGTTTAGGGATAGGTTCGGGTTTTGGGGTACAGGGTATATTGGGTTAGTGTTTAAGGGTGTTGGGGTATTTTAAGGAGTAAGGGTGGGTTATGATTATGGGGTGCAGGGGTATTTAAAGGGAGAAGGGTGGACACCCGGAGCTGGAATGTACAGAACCTGGGAAGAAAAAACTATGAAATATTGGGCACAACGCTCGCTTTTTTTTCCCCGTAATCCCACGCCCTGCACAGGCCCACGCCCCCAACACACGCCCACAGCACACGATATGAGACATGGCATGAAGGGCGGAACGTACCACACTCCCCCAGCGTCTGTCACGCCCCCAGTACACGCCCACAGCACAACGCAGACACACCCACAAGGGACTACTTTGCTGGCACGGTTCTTTTACCTTTTAAATCTATATGATAGCCTATGTCCTTCTGCTGCAACTGCCCTTTCCAACGCTGTATTGCGTGTTGTGATTGGTGCTGTGGTTCCTGAGATTACCCGCCTCAAAGGTTTGGGCTCTCTCTTTATTATATTAGTACTAGCAGCCCGTCCCGACGTTGTCCGGGAGCAATCAGGCTTCTGGGCCCCCGCCTGCCCCGAAGTTGTCCGTGGGTCCCCCGGAGCGCACCCGCCACTTTCAGGGCCCCCAATGAGCCGCACACGGGCCGCTTCACCTACCTCAGCCGCCGCTCCTCCCCGCCTGTCCGCCGCTCCTCACCGCTCCTCACCGCCTGTCCGCCGCTCCTCCCTGCCTGTCCGCCGCTACTCACCGCCTGTCCGCCGCTCCTCCCCGCCTCCCCGCAGCTCCTCCCCGCGCTCATGTCCGCCACTCCTCCTTGCGCTCCTGTACGCCGCTCCTCCCCGCGCTCCTGATGTCAGCATGCACGTCGCGGCCGGCGCTACTGCCAAGGGACTACTTTTTTTTAATCGTAAATATTTTAAAGAAAGTATATTTTATTTTTTTATATAGCCTATGTCCATCTGCAGACCCTGACAATTACAACGTTGTATCGGGTCTTTGGATTGGCGCTGTGGTTCCCGAGTTTACCCACCTCAAAGGTTCAAAGTTCTCTCTTTATAATAGTAGTATATATATATATATATATATATATATATATATATATATATATATATCCCTCCAAATACCTCGATGATTTCCGAAGCAGACCAGGACACACAGAGTTCGTTTGCAGGTTTATTAGCAGGTGAAAAAGTGCGACGCGTTTCGCCGATAAGGCTTGCTCACGCTCGTCAGAAAAATAGTAAAAACCATTTTTAAAAGTGCTCTACACACACCCCCAGTGAATCATGTGTTTCAACAGGTATTGGTTGCGGCCATTTTGTACATATACTTACAACATTATTGTGTTCAATAAACACCATAAAAAATGTCAGAATTCATTATACAATCATATATGGGGAAACCATATTAATGGGACACAATTGTACAAAGGCAAATGCGGTGTTTCAAAAATTCGAGTACGCATTATATTCTGCTTGCAAACTTGTCTCAATAAACAAGAAATTTCAATGTTATTATATACAATTCAATCGCGTTTGAAAATACCATGTGATTGCAAGCATTCTCTATTAGACCCAAGTTAACCATAAATGTGTTTCAATATATTACATCGATAGACATTGGTTGACAAGTTTAGCCATTTTATGCTAAGTTCAGTCTGATTGGTTCGCGTTACCACGGGATGCATACACACCTTCGTGTGCTTCTTGGTGTCAATAAAGTTGTTAAAATTGTATAAACAACCAAGAATCAACAAAAAATCTTTCAACTGCCCATGTGGGCTATCCTGTGGACATCAATCGCGATGTAAACATAAATAATACCCAACCAAATGTCCATCAAACCAGACATGACTTTATTGACACCAAGAAGCACACGAAGGTGTGTATGCATCCCGTGGTAACGCGAACCAATCAGACTGAACTTAGCATAAAATGGCTAAACTTGTCAACCAATGTCTATCGATGTAATATATTGAAACACATTTATGGTTAACTTGGGTCTAATAGAGAATGCTTGCAATCACATGGTATTTTCAAACGCGATTGAATTGTATATAATAACATTGAAATTTCTTGTTTATTGAGACAAGTTTGCAAGCAGAATATAATGCGTACTCGAATTTTTGAAACACCGCATTTGCCTTTGTACAATTGTGTCCCATTAATATGGTTTCCCCATATATGATTGTATAATGAATTCTGACATTTTTTATGGTGTTTATTGAACACAATAATGTTGTAAGTATATGTACAAAATGGCCGCAACCAATACCTGTTGAAACACATGATTCACTGGGGGTGTGTGTAGAGCACTTTTAAAAATGGTTGTTACTATTTTTCTGACGAGCGTGAGCAAGCCTTATCGGCGAAACGCGTCGCACTTTTTCACCTGCTAATAAACCTGCAAACGAACTCTGTGTGTCCTGGTCTGCTTCGGAAATCATCGAGGTATTTGGAGGGATTATTTGAGGCCTGTCGGTGGCCTGTCCAGGACCGCGCAACGACAGCCTGTGTGCACAAACCGGCATTGGAGGAGTGAAAAAAAATATATATCTATATATATATATATATATTTCTCCAGTATTAGGGGTGTCTTTCATAGATTCACATGCTTGAATATTCCCCGTCGTCGAAGTGGGAGTCCCACGGTATATAAAAATAGCAATAATGCTAATATAACATAAATGATAACATCATATATAATAAAAAATAGAGATAATACATACTGTAAAAACCTCTACAATGGTAACTTCCATAGGAAGACATTATAAAGAGAAAAACTCATTTGTAACATATCAGTGTCATTATGTTAGTCCAAACTGCAGCCAATCAGGCTCAAGCACCCTCTAGAACCTTCTCCTCAGAAGCTCAAGCCCTCAGATTTTCGGAGCACTAGTAATAATAGCGCATGAGGAGAAGAGAGCCTCTGAGGGGAGGAAGGGTGGGTCGCATGTGAATCTATGAAAGACACCAATACTGGAGAACCACCTGTTTACAGGTAAGTAACAATTGTTCTTCTCCAGTATTAGGGGTGTCTTTCATAGATTCACATGCTTGAATAGAATAGATAGCAGTAACTCCTTAGAACTGGGATTGCTAATAGAGTCATAAAATGAAGGCAAACATATAGCTTAAAAGCATATAGCAATCACAGAAAGAAAAGGAGGAGGGAACAGAGGCTCACCTTATTTAAAGAGATGGCGAAGCACTGCTTGCCCCACTGCGGTATCCGCTTCGTTGATGGAATCCAAACAGTAATGTCTGGTAAAGGTGTGCCTACTTGACCATGTTGCCGCCCGGCAAATCTGGTGTAGAGGCACTCCAGCAAACAAGGCGGTGGAGGACGCCATCGCTCTCGTCGAATGCGCCTTTACTGGACACTGTAAATGCTTGCCAGCTTGTTGGTGACAGAAGGATATGGCTGCTGAGAGCCACCTTGCAAGTGTTTGTTTTGTCACTGAATGTCCCCTCCGCATCCTTCCATATGCCACAAAAAGTTGATCGGATTTGCGGATTTTCAACCAAAAAACTAGCTCCATCCGCTGCGGCGCTTATAACCTGGTTGGTGACTTGGCTGCCTTCCAGGATGATTTCCTCAAAGTACTTACGGTCCTCTACTGGAAGTTTCTCCGCAAAACGTTGCAGAGAATCCCATAGGGAGCGATCATAACGCCCCAAAAGGGCTTCCGCATTGGCAACCTTGAGGAAATTCGCTGATGTATTGCAGACCCGCCGTCCCCACGAGTCTTGCATCTTACTGTCCTTATCCGGAGGAACAGTGGAGGATGAGGCAACTGCATTGAACTTCCTCGCCGCCGCAATAATCACTGAGTCCGGGGGAGGATCAGCTCTGAGGAATAGCGGGTCATCCTCTGGAGATTTGTATTTTTTAAGAATCCTCGCCGGAGCCGCTTTGACGGTCGCTGGGGTTAAAAAGACGTCCATGACTGGCTCTATAATCCCCGGCACCAAAGGCAGAAGAGGTTTGGGTGCAGACCTATGTTGCAGTGTTTCAAATATTATAGAGGTCTTGATCTGCGGAGCTTTTAAGGTAACTCCCAGCTTAAGAGCTCCTCTACCCAGTACGTCCTGAAAAGTGAAGATATCATCGATTGGAGATACCCTCATTGAAGGAGAGTCTGTCACGGTAGGAGAGTAGTCTCTGTGAGAGCGGGTCGAGGAAGAAGTAGAAGGAGTTCTTCGGTCTCTCCTTGCGCTTCTTGAGCGTGAACTACGCCTGCCGGTTCGTACTCTGGAGCGGGATCGTTCCCTTTGACGAACTGGTGAGCGCGATCTTTCCCTCTGGCGAACTGGAGAGCGTGATCTTTCCCTCTGGTGTGATCTTTCTCTCTGGCGAACTGGGGAACATGATCTTTCCCTCTGGCGTACTGGAGAGCGTGATCTTTCTCTCTGGCGAACTGGGGAACGTGATCTGTCTTTCTGGCGAACTGGAGAGCGTGATATTTCTTTCTGCCTCACCGGAGAAAGTGACCGATCTCTAGGCTTAGAGAGCGGTTGCTGCAACCGATACGCTGTCTCCTTGTCCGGAGCCCAGTGATGCAGTGGCTTGTACCATCTCGGGGAAAGCCTGACAGTGGGTGATGGAGGCGTTGCATCCTTTTGAGAATGCCTGGACTCCTCGCTGCCCGACTGATAAATAATCACATCCGGGCCAGAGTCCGAACCTGAGCCAGCCGCAGACCTGGAGCGACCACGAGAGTCCCTCTGTTCCGGCGACCTCTTCCGCTTGGCAGCGTGACTGTCACTCACTTGCAAGCCGTGGTCATCCTCCGCAGCTGAGGCAGACCCAGACGATCTTATAGACTGCTGTGCCACTATCTGAGGTTGGATCACTGGAGTTCCCTGCCTCGACGTCGATCTCCGAGGAGATGAAGTCCGCACCGGCTTCTCCAACGTCGAACTTTGCTCAACTTTCGACGGCGAGTTCCCTGCCGACCCTTGTGAATGCCTCGACGTCGAGCCAATGGAGGAAGCTTCGACGTCGAACAAGCATGGTCCATCGACGACGATGAATGCCTCGACGTCGAATGCCGATGGATCGTCAACTGAGAATCCCTCACCGTCGAACGCCGATGACCTGGCGACGACGACGGATGCTTCGAGGTCGATCTCTTCCTCGACGTCGATGGTCGGTGACCTGACGACGACGGGTGATGCCTCGACGCCGATCGCCGTTGACCTGGCGACGAGGGAGGATGCTTCGACGTCGAGCGTCTATAGCCAGACGGCGACGGAGGCTGCCTCGACGCCGAGCGCCCGTGACTAGGCGACGGCGGAGGCTTCGACGTCGAAAACTCTACCTGAGCCTTCGACGACGGAAGTCTCGACGTTGAGCCGCCCTGCTTCAACGGAGACCTCGACCAATAACATAGAGAATGAAAGCATTTTCACATAAAACTGGCACCGTGCCTTTAAGGCAGCCATGACCCCTAGCTTCCCATCATGCCTCAGGGGTGACAGTTAGGTCATTTGTTCTTTCTGGCTCCTTCTGTCAGGACCTTGGATTCACAGCTCTCTCTTTTTTGCTTTTCTAAAAAAAATACCTTGATTTTTTTGGAGGTTTTTACTTTCATTTGACGTCTTTTGACCTTAGAGTGAGGTTTGAACCATTTTTTTTTCTGAGAGAAAGACATTTTTTCCGTCAAAAATGCCTTCTTCATTTGACTCCTGCCCAGCCTGTGGCAAAAAGAAGGCCAGGTCAGACACACATGATGTGTGAATCCTCTGCCTCCCTAATTTGCACTCTCCTGCATCTTGCCTGCACTGAAGGGAGTTATCTAGGAGAACCATCAAGGACAGGAAGAGAATCCGACTGTATAGCCTCTCTGAAAGAGTTAGGTCTCCAGTGAGGAGAACGAAGAGAACACAATCGACGTCGAGGAGCAAGAACTCGATCTGTTCTCCTTCGGTATCGGGGTCGGCGTCGAAGTTACCGACGGCGCAAAAACTGTTGTTATCGAAGATTACAACATCGAGGGCCAATTCTCCAGCGACGTTGGAGAAGGGTCCGACGTCGAGACAAGATAATCCACTGACGGCTCTTCAGCGGCGACCGGCGTCACACAGGTCGACGTCAATACATAGGTGGTCAAAACACCGATAGTTGGCGTCGAGCCAAGGACTTCCATCGATTTCACATTTGACGTCGAACGAGGATTCTCCGTTTAAGGGAAGACAGTCGACATTGAGGCAGCCGTCTTCATCGAAGAGAAGATGATCGACGTCGAGGCAGGAGTCTCCGTCAAAGAGAAGACAATCGACGTTGAGGCAGAGGTCTCCGCCGTTACAGTCGGCGTCGAGACAGAAGTCTCCACTGCGAAGGGGAAGGTCGATGTCGAGACAGGGATCTCCATCATGGACGACGTCGAAGCAGAAGTCTCCGTTGGTGTCAGTTCCTATAAGCCTTTCTCCTTCATCGACGTCGAGAGCAGGCTCACACCTTTCCATCTCCATATTGAGATCTCTGGAGATGGTGATCTTGACATCAAGTAATCAGGCCACTCCCTCTGGACATCAACGTTCAGTGGAAAGGTCTCAATTGGATGGATGTCAGTCTCTTTCCGCACGTCGCTCTCCTGTAAGAACAGAGAGGACAACATCTATTCATCTGTGACCACGATGGATGCGATCTCTGCAACACTGGGCTGATTCTTAGCAGTCGGCAGGCGCACAGCTTTCTTCGAGCCCTCTTCATAGGTCTCCTCTGGCCCGCCTGGTACAGGCTACGGATCTCTCTCCGGCAAGAGATAAAGCTTGCTTTTGCACTTCAGCACCTCTATCCAGGAGGAGAGCAAGATCATGCAGCAGAAGGAGAAGGCGCATATCTCCAATGCTTTCCACCTCCTCAACTCACTCTTCAAAAAGAGACTACTCGCCCACCCTTACCAACAGTCCACCGTCGAGGATCTCTCCGGTGAACGATGTTAGCATGTTCCAAGATGTGCTTTCCAGGGGAGCTAACAAGATGAGCATTCCTATGCGAACTCAACAGAGCTCGTCGTCAGTAATTTTCAAAACTTTACACCAGAGGGCAGCATCTAGCCCCTTACTTTCATTGGTATCGGGGCTCATCGAACCGGTTATGGACATTTTCCTCATGCCTGCAACACTCAAAACCGCTCCGGCAAGAATTCTAAAGAAATATCGCCCACCAGAGGGGAACCATTTATTCCTCAAGTCCGATCCACCACCTGACTAGGTGATTATAGTTGCGGCTAGGAAGACTCATTCAGTAGCCTCCTCGTCTACGGTACCACCAGACAAGGAGATTAAGATGCAGGATTCTTGGTGGAGAAAAGTATGTGGCACGTCTGCTTCCATGTTTAAAGTCTCCAGTGCATCAGCGCTCTTGGGAGCGCTACGATAGATCTCTGTGGGACTCTCTCCAACGCTTCACAGAGAAACTGCCCAAGGAAGACCGTAAGGAATTCGAGGAGATCTTACAGGAGGATAGCTTGGTGGCGAACCAAGTAATCAGTGCTGCAGCGGATGGGGCTACACTCTCAGCCCATTCCTACGCCCACAGGATTTGTGCCAGAAGGTCATCCTGGCTTCGCCTCACAGCACTGAAGCCAGAAACTCAGTCCCGGATCCTCAATCTCCCTTTTTCTGCCTCATCCTTTTCAGTACTCACACAGATGTGGAAATGGCCCGGATGAAGACTGAGCTGGATACCCTGAAGGCGTTGGGGTTGGAGAAGAAAAAAGAGTTCAGTCGCTGCTACTGCCCTTCTGATCGACGATCCTTCCAACAGAAGGTTCAAACCCCTCATTGGCAAAAACACCAAAATCAGCAGGGTCAATAAAAATCACAGTACCAGGGCCGTAGATCCTCCAGAGGAAGAGGAGCAAATCGCCAGTCCTCCACCGCCTCAAAGACTCCAGCCAAAGCAATGAGTACCTGCTTCCTCCGTCACCGCGCGAGTGGGGGGAAGTATTGCAAATTATGTGCAAGAGTGGCGAGCTATCACAAAGGACCAGTGGGTGTTAGCTACACTGCAGAATGGGTACTCTCTACGTTTTCGACGTCGTCCACCCTCTATCTCTCTGTTGCCATCTTCGTGCCACCAGATCAACATACTACAAATGGAAGTGGCGGTCCTTCTACACAAGTCAGCCATAGAGAAGGTACCTCATGCATGCCTGGCTCAGTGGGGGTGATTGATGCACGGCCGCCTGTCGCATTATTGTTATTGCAGCTTCAGAAGTCATGAGTGCAGTCAACATTCAGTAGCATCATGGGAATCGGAAAATAATTAAGGGCAATGCAAATGATTCCTGCACGCTGCTAATGTGAACCCCTGAGCACGCGCGACCTCCTCAGATCAGAGGCAGGACTGGCTGCTCACCCCGATGCGGACACGTGTACGCGAGCCTGCAGCTAATGAAAACCGGGGCATCCACATTAATCATCTGGCCGTGCATCAATCACCCCCACAGAGCATGGCAAGCAGGAAACCTGTAATTGATTCTGTATTGGTGGTGAAAACAGCTACATTCAGGTCTGGGTTGCTCTGGTGCTTCTCAACATGCCGTTCTGCGACAGCCAAGCAAGTAAGTAAGGAAATTGCTCCAGTGATGCAAAAATTCTCCAGAAGTGTAATCCACACAAGCAAACGATCGCCAGGAGAATACTTCATAGAAGGGACATACAACAAAGTTATGGAAATAGTGCTTGTTTATTCAGTGTAGGGAATTCAGTTCTATTGATTGAAATTAAAAAAAATCTAAATAGTTGTCAGTATTGCTAGCACGCGTTAGTGTTCAGAAGAACTCTAATATGTATGGGACAGGAGAACATTTTACCTACTGGAGCTATACAACAGTTTGCAGTTGGCCATGCATGTACTTTTAGTTAAAAAATTAAATTGTTAGATGTTGCTTGTCGAAACTACTGTCCTCGGTGACAGCGTAGGTTTTTTTTGCGCTCACTCTGCTACTACTGCTCGTGGATGTACCACCATGGATTAAGGCCATTTGGAAAAGTGGGAGTAGACTGCTGCCCAGCTTAGATTAACAGTGCCCTGTTGCTAAAGCTGCCACTTCTAGGGCTACAGCTCTGTCTGCCTGTCTTTTTCTGACAGTATGTGTCTTGTATCCTGCCCAGGTGTTCCTATTCCCCATCACTGTTGGTTGTTCCTCCACACCTCATGCTCTTCCCAAGCTCAACTGTGTCACACACCCTGCTCCTCCTCCCTGCCCTGGTCTCCGCTTCTCACTGCCAGTGTGGGCTCTTTTTTAGCTCCTGACCACTCACTGATAGGACATGCATTTGTGCATCTGCTGACGTCAAACCATTTGGAAACGTAAGAGCAGACTGCTACTCAGGTTAGACTAACTCTTTTGGTGCTAAAGCAGCTAGAAGTCTAATTTTTAGGAGTTGGAATACTAGTTATCTCTCCTTCACTTCCTATATTATTATTCTCCCCCGTCTCCCACCCCAGGTGGGCCCTTTACTGCTTTTTTTTCAACATCCACTTTTAGATCTCCCCAGGCTCCACTGTGTCCACCATCCCGTGCGACTTCTCCCTGCCTCTGTGTCTGCTTATCACATCCAGTGCAGGGCTTGATTAGATCCTGTCCACATACGTAGAGAACTTGTGTTTGGTCGGACTGCTGCTCATACTGCTGTCCTAGCAGAAACAGGGCAAGCCTCCTTTCACCACACTGTCTCTTTTTTACCCTGAATTTTCATTTCCTACTAATATGGAAAGAGGAAGTTTTCTGGGAGGAAATTGTAGATGGGTGGGTGGATACTTCTGCATGCAAACAAAAAAATAAAAATAAGGGTCTTTGTGGGTCTAGGAAAATATATTGGTCCGCCATGGAGGATGAAAACGGAGGGCTACCAGAAGGTGGGCCAATTCATTCTTGTGCTACCATGGCAGGATCTGCCAGGAGCTTCATCTGTTCCCCCTCACGTGTGCAGAGTGCCAGTCTGGGAAGGGTCTGAGCCATGGCCCAACTATGGCTTACCCAAGTAGTGTTCATCTACATTTGTGGGCCTTTGGAAGCACGAGAAGGGCTTTGGTCATGTATCCTTGCTCAAAATAGTGGCTTACTTTGTCTTAGAAAATGTAAGCGAAATCTGGACTTTTAAAGATTGTGTAGTTCTCTAGTATTAGGGTGTCTTTCATAGATTCACATGCCTGAATCATTCTCCGTCGTCGGAGTGGGAGTCCAACGGTGCATAAAAAAGCAATAATTATGCACTTAATAACCAAAAACCTTGGTAACATAAAACCAGGAAGTAAAGTAGCCTTAAGCTGCAAGGAAAAAAACTTCCACACCTATGACTATCTAAGTCATTATATACAGTCCAAATTGCAGCCAATCAGGTGACAGCACCCACCAGAATGTTCTCCTCAGAGGCTCAGGCTCTCAGATTTTCTACCGCACGTCGTGTGAAGTTAGTCTCCCTGAGCTCTGTTCAATACTCTTCTATTCTTCTGGAATTTCTTCTCTTCAGAATGTCATTTTAGACCTTGTGAATATTGTGGAAAGCTCCGGCTGTTTTCTGAAGATCCCCACAAGAAGAACATTTATTGCCTTTACCCGGATCACCAGGTGAGAGATTGTAAAATTTGCAGGACCTTCCCTCAGAAGACCCTCAGAGATATAGCAGGGCTTCTACTTCTGTGGCTACAGAAAATTAAGGATCAAGACAACCCCTTATCTGAGGTGGGAATTGTTGACTCTGGCTCATCTATGTCCTCTAGGAAGAGGATGGCTGAGGAGGATCCGTCTTCTCCTGGGGCTAAGGTGTCGAGAAAAACTCAACCCTCTAAGGGTTCTGACTTGCCTTCTACCTCAAAAAAGGCTCCTCCACCTTGAACATCTAAGCCACTGCCTGCTACGCCCCTGAGAGAGACTGTGAAGTCTCTGGCTTCAAAAAGAATTCCTGAGAAAGATTTACCTCAGAGAAAAACTCAGTCGTGGATGGCTCCTGTCGATGATAATCATCGTCGGCGCTACTTCGACATCGACTGTTACCTTCTTGTTGCTGAGACCCAAGATGATCATGTCATCAGCTTCATCTCCGTCGACGCTAGTCTCTGTCTCTGTAAAGCCCATCTCGTCGACGAAGGAGATTTCATCTACCGCCGGCGCTCCGTCGACGACGAAGGTCAGAAAGATCTCGTTGATGATTGCCTCATCGACGATCGCTTCGTCAACGAAAACTGCCCCGTCGTCGTTCGCCTCGTCGTCGAAGACTGCCTCGTCATCGGCGACCTCCTCGTCGACAAAGACTGACTCGTTGTCGAAGATTGCCTCATCGTCGAAACTTGCCACGTCCTCAACAACAGCTGCCTCGTCGACGGTTACTTTCTTGACGCCAGCCCCATTGACAACGATACAGTCGACGGCCCACTCGTCGGCGCCTCAATTGTCATCTTGCACAGAGTTGCAAGTTTGGTCTGCACCAACGGCAACGGCCTCCTCTGCACCGTCTACGATGACGGCTTCTTTACTACAGAGACGTGGCTCTTCATTGGAAACCCTCTCTCCATTGCACATCTCCCCTCAAAAGGTACCGCTCGAGTTGCCAGAGCAATTACTAGACTCTGGGGAGGATGAAGAGGAATCTGAAAAGGACGACAGATTCCCCACTGCCAGAAGCCCTTCAGAATTGTTTATTAAGTATGAGGAGGATAACCAAGATGAAGACCCTTTCCCTGAGTCTGTAGCTCCAGCTCCTGACACGGTTCCCACAGCGCAGAGGCCTTTAGCCTTGCTGATTAATCTGCAATACATGTTGGATGACTATTATCGCCGTTTTCCTCCATCTTAATCGGCAGAGTCCATTCCATCAAGGCCCATGCCTCAAGCTTCCGCTTCTTCTTTAAAGTCTCCCAGACCACCTTCTCCAGTACCGTCTCATCATTCCCATGATGTTAACACCACTGACAATGATAGGGAAGAAGGAGAAATGGAAGATAGATCTCTTCTTACGGAGTGGGACGAATACCAAATTCAAACTCCGTCGCCTTCAACTCCAGCTCCCATTGACTCTCCTCCAGTAGATATTGGAGGCTTTCATCTCCTTATGGAGAGGGTGACATAAAGGTTTCTCCTACCAATGGAAACAAAGAAAGAGGAGTGCTTTCTCTATGATTTTGAAGACCAGCCACGAAAACAGATACGGACCATTCCCATTATCAATTTCTTCTGGAAGGAAAGATTGAAGGTCATGACAGCGCCTGCTGCTCTTCCTGCGGTCTTGCCTCGATTTGGGAAAAAATATAGGGCACCAGATAACTCTCCTGCATGCCTCATAGGCCAGCTGAACGCTGACTCTCTCATTATCCAAGCAGCTCAGAGACGAGTTAGAAACCCCTCCTCTCCTATCACAGCTCCGCCAGACAGGGTTGGCAGACGGCTGGATTCTATTGGGAAGAAGGTTTCCACCATGGCAGCGACGACTGTCCTGGCTGCTAATTCCCTGGCCATATTAGGGCGATATGACAGACAGATGTGGTCGGACCTCTCTCCCTACATCGACATGCTGCCGGAACCATCCAAGTCTGAGGTCTTGAAGATTTTACAGGAAGGGGAGCGTACCTCTGCGGAAATAATAGATGCAGCCGTGGATGTCGCATCCACAGGATTTAGGCAGCTAGTGGGTGCTGCAGTACTGCGAAGGCAAGGTTGGCTGAAATCAACATCTTTTCGCCAAGAGGTTCAGGCAAAAATTATTGACATGTCCTTTTATGGGGAATCGCTATTTGGCCAGCATGTTGAAGAGGCCCTTCAAGCTATTAAAAAAGACAGCGAGATCTCTTGATAACCTTCAATTTCGCATGCCGCCCTTTCGGGTGCTAAAGGATGTGGATCCTTTTCTAATAGAGGAGGCTACAACCAACAGAGGTCATACCAGTCCTCTCAGGCAATCAGAGATATCAGTCCTACAGACAGCAGTCATACAGACAGCGAAATACCACCTATTCGCAAACAAAAAGAAATGCCTCCTACCGTGGACAGGATTCAACTAAAAAGCAATGAAATCCACCACCTGCCACCATTTCTACCATCCCACCTGTTAAAATTTGGAGGAAAAATATCCCAATTTTACTCGAACTGGTCCACTATCACATCAGACAAGTGGGTTCTGGACATAGTGGCCAGAGGCCATGTTTTAGAGTTCATAAAGATTCCTCCAAACTCTCCTCCGAAAGGCCCACCTCCTGCTCATCTCAATGAGCTTTTTTCCCAATAAAATTTGATGATTCGAAAAGGAGCGATCGAAAATGTCCCTCATTTACAAGGAGGAACAGGATTTTATTCGAGATTTTTCCTGATAATGAAAAAATCGAGAGAATGGCTCCCCATTCTCGACCTTCGCGCCTTCAACAAATACCTGAAGAAATTATCCTTCCGAATGTTAACACTTCAAGAAATCCTTCCGCTCCTTTCAGCGGGGGATCCCAAGGCCACCCTCGACCTCCAAGACGCTTATTTTCATGTGCCGATCCTACCCAGACACAGAAAATTCTTATGGTTCAGAGTGGCTGGCCGGGACTTTCAATTCAAAGTCCTTTCTTTTTGATTGCGATCAGCACCCCGTGTGTTTACAAATGTCCTAGCACCGGTGGCCGCACACCTTCGTCTGGAAGGGATTCAAATCCTTATCAAGGCGAATTCCTTTCTAACCCCAAGCACACATGTTCAGAGATGTCTGTCACTGTTCCAATCTCTAGGTCTCTCCATCAACTTCGACAAATCTCATCTGGTTCCATCTCAAAGAAAGACCTTCTTGGGAGCCACTTTGGACACTAGGCTTACTCAGGCATTTCTCTCAAAAGAAAGACAGCACAAGATCTGCAAGCTAGCTCACCTATTGCAATCAAAAAAGTGTGTTTCAGTCCGACTATTCAAGACTTTTCTAGGAATGATTTCTTCCTGCATCCCTTTGATACCCAACTGCCGTCTCAGAATGAGGCCCTTGCAAAAAGACCTCAATCTTCAATGGTTGCAGATTTCGGGGTTGTTCGACGATGTCATTCGCATCACTCCTCGGATGCCAGAAGCCTTTTTTGGTGGACTCAAGTGAAGGACATAAAAGAAGGATGTGCATTCTTGGTAGATGTGCCAAATTTCACCATCACCACAGACGCTTTCCTCGAAGGATGGGGGCGCACCTTCAAGGTATGACGGTCAACGGCAAGTGAAACATCCAACAAAAGAAGTGGAATATCAACCTTCTGGAATTGCTTGCTATTTTCTTGGCCCTGAAGTCCTTTCGAGCCGTCATCTGGGAGCTTCAGTACTATTCGGACAGACAACACTACAAGTATGCATTACTTGAACAATCAGGGAGGGACAAAGTCTGCCCTACTCTCTCAACAAGCCCAAGAGATCTGGGACTGGGCGATACGTCACAATATCAGCCTTCAGCTATCAATTTTCTCCAGTGTCCAAGCGGATTCCCTCAGCAGATCTACAATATCCAATCACGAGTGGGAGCTGCATCAACCAACATTGAATAGAGTCTTTCTGGAGTGGGTTCATCCTGATCTGGACCTGTTTGCGACCAATCAGAAACGCAAATGCCCATCCTTTGCAAGTTGGCTTCCCCACAACGACTCATGCGGGAATGCGTTTTCGATGAATTGGTCGCAGATATATACCTACTCCTTTCCTCCAATACCGTTGGTTCCCAGAGTTCTCCGCAAAATGAAGAAACAGCCTTGCCGCCTAATTCTCATTGCTCCCAGATGGCCTCGCCAGTTCTGGTTCACCAAACTTCTCCTTCTTTCAGAATGCGATTCCATTCAGTTTCGACCAATACCGAAACTCCTGACCATCCAGAACGGACAGATCTGCCACCCGGACCCGGCATCTTTGAGATTAGCAGCCTTGCTCCTGAACACCTTGAATTTGCGCATCTAAATATTCCTACGGACTGTCAAGAAGTTTTAGCAAATGCTCGAGCGCCTGCTACTATTAAAACATACAAGCTCAAATGGAAGAGATTTTGCATGTGGTGTCAATCTGCCAGTATACATTCGATTCATGCAAAACCATAACAAATGTTACCATTCTTTCTTCACTTGGCAAGATCGGGCCTATCCCATTCTACTCTGAAAGTGTTTTTGGCAGCTATTTCAAGTTTTCGGCAGGATGGATGCAATTCTCTTTATTCGGCTAGGGTCATTCAACAGTTCTTCAAGGGATTATTTCGGATGTTTCCCCCTATCCGACGTCCACCTCCATCCTGACATCTTCATGTGGTGCTTGCACAACTTATGCGGCACCCCTTTGAGCCTATTGATAAAGTGGATTTGAAGTTCCTTTCGTGGAAAGTATCTCTGCTATGGGCTCTAACATCAGCAAGGAGAGTCAGTGACATTCAAGCATTCACTATTAATCCACCTATTCTTCAATTCACCTCAAATTCAGTAGTGCTACGCACTAATCCCAGTTTCATGCCAAAAGTACCTGCAGACTTCCATCTCAACGAGCCAATAATTTTAAAGACATTCTTTCCAAACTCCCAAACACCTGCAGAAAGAACCTTTTATTCCCTCGACATCAGAAGATGTCTCAAGTTCTATTTGCAACGGACTGCAACAATCCGTAAATCGGACCAGCTGTTTGTGGCCTACGGGAAGGTACGTCAGGGATATTCAGTATCCAAGCAGACCATAGCTCATTGGATTTCTGCTGCGATTTGTCTTTGCCATCAGCAGGCGGGAAGACCTTTGCAGACAACTCCAAGAGCGCATTCTACGAGAGCAATTGCCTCATCTACCGCTCTCTTTGCCGGTGTGCCTCTTCATCAAATCTGCAGAGCGGCAACTTGGTCCAGCAGACACACTTTTACCAAACACTACTGTTTGGAGGCTTCAAGTGATGCAGATACGTCAGTGGGACAAGCTGTTCTCCGCAATCTTTTTAAATAAGGTGAGCCACTGTTCTTCCCTCCTCCAGTATGCTGTTTCTCGGACGCTTGTTGACATGCTTATTCTATGTCTTAAAATTGCTCTGCATATGTTAACACAAATGTATTTATGCAGGATTATGACATTCTTGGTATGTTATTGCATAATGTATACATATATATATATATATATATATATATATATATCTCTGCTGTCCTGAATAAAGTCTCCAATGGGATCCTCGTGTGGCCTTTTCCTTCTGGATGCTGGAGGGGTTACTGCCCTTGTTTTCGCGTCGGCCAGAGACGCCTTGAGAGGCCCCGTTCCGCAAAGCTGGCTGGTACTTTACTGGCTCCTGCGCCTGCAGTTTCTTTGTTTTTCCAAGTGATTGGATCGTCACCAGCCCACCCTGTAATGCGAATCTTGCAAGGGCAGCTACCCATGATGGATCGTAACTGCACGATGTGTGTTGGTGTATTACTATCAACTCACGGCCCTGCGGATATGCTATTGTGGGGTTGGAACGTATGCGGGGACCGGAGGAGACTTGAGGACTTTTAATTTACCAGGCACACCGGATCCTGCCCTGCTCAACACCAGCCCACATAGACTTTCCCTTTGTGATTTCCCACGTAACTCGTGCCCACTAATGATGCATCCTGGGTGATGTAGTGCCTATAGCGCTGCATCTGTTGGGCCATCACATGATTGGCGATGTGTGCTCTCACCTATTGGAGGGCGGCAGGAACACTTTAAGGCGGGATTGTGGCTATGTTCCCGGCTGGTAGAGGCGTCTGAGGAAGGTCTCTGACCGAAATGCATTATGCCTATCTTCTGTCCTGAATAAAGTCTCCAATGGAATCCTCGTGTGGCCTCTTCCTTCTAGATGCTGGAGGGGTTACTGCTATATATATATTGCCCCCCCTGGAGTGCCTCTCCTTGCCCCTCCCTTCCCCCCTGTGCACGCCCATGTGCACAAATGCTTCCCAGAGGGAGGGCTGAAGCCGGGGCTCATACTCAGGCAGGACATCATCCAAACGTACACCTTAATTTTAGGCATTGCAGGGAACAGAGCTGTTCCCTGCAAAAGGCCTCAGCTCCCTGATGGGGCCACCTCGCACTCCCCTGTGCACAAGAGCAGCCCCATCCCTCCCATTATCATTCTGTGTGGGTCTGATTGCCAAATACAGAATGACAATGGGTCAGTCTGGGCTGGCACAGCATGTGGTGGCCTCCTACAGCCTCAGTCCAGGGCATGGCATTCTGTCACATGGAAGTGCAAAAACGCCCATGCTGCTGCTAGGTGAGAATCCAGTTAGCCAAAGGAAGGCGGTGAAAGAAGTTGAAAGGGAAGGATTATAGTTATAGTATAGCAGCCATGGTTGCTGCTTTTTTATTTTATGCAACTAACAAACATAGACAAAGCCAATAGTTCTGGCTTGTTGTAGGTGTAACGTTACTTGTTCCAAGTGTAACGTTACTTGTTGTATTATATATCTGGATGCAATGACAGAAGCAACACAAATACGAGTCGGTTGGCACATTATATTAAGCACAGATTTTTAGCTTATGTGTTTTAAGCCACGCATTTTATTACATCAAACACCCTTTTGGAGAGATCCCCCTAGTTTTTCATCTCACTTAACGCTCTGGAAAGAACACCATGTTAGTCGCCCCACGTCAAGGCACTGTGCTTCATGCTTGACTCATGCCTTCCACTTTTTCAGATTGCCTATGTGCAGCGGCATAGTGAACCCTGCTCCACCCCACCCGTTGCTTTAGGAACTACAGCAAGGGTGGAGTTCTTGATAGGTCTCATAATTAATGTGAAAAGGTGAGTGAGTAAGTAAGTGAAGGGATGGGTGGATGGATGGCTGTAGAGATGATTGAAAGGAAGGATGGATAGATGGATGGATGGATGAGTGAATGCGTGGATGACGGGCGAGTGAATGGGTGGATGGATAAGTGAAATGATTGATGGATTGATGAATTGATAAGTGAAAAGGTGGATTGATGAATTGATAAGTGAAAGGGTGAATGGATGGACGGATGAGTGAAAGGGTGGATGTAAGGCTGGATGAGTGAGTGAAAGGGCGGGTAGTTGGACAAATGGATGGATCAATGAGTGATGGAGTGAAAGGGTGGATGGATGAGTGAAAGGATGGATGAATGATACGTTCAATGGATGGATTCATGAGTGGATGAGTAGATGGGTGGGTGGATGGAAGGATGGATGGCTAAGTGAAAGGGGAATTGAAAGAGGAAGGGGGATGGGTAAATGGATGACTGAACGGGTGAATGGCTGGATGGATGAGTTAATGGATGGATGGGTGGAAGAGTGGATGGATGAATGTATGATGGATAGGGTGAAAGGGTAGATGGATGGATGATGGATGAGTAAAAGGGTGGATTGAGGGATAGATAAGTGAAATGATGGATGGAAGGAAACGTGATGGATAGGTTTGTAAATGGATGAATATGGACATTTTTGGGCACATAGATGGAAGGACAGAATGAATGGTGAAAGACTGAATGATGGATGAAAGTATGATTACACATTGTAAGCCCCATTATCTTAAGCAACATTTCCTATACATTGACTTTCCCATTTATATGAGTGATTGTCTCTTTATAATATGTGTGTGTTGTAACGCACTCCAAACTCTGCCCCACATACTTGGGATGAGTAGCACTATAGAAAAAATAAAATACACATGAGAGATGGTCTATGTGAAGATGAGGGGCGCCATTGGAGGGTGGTATCAAGGCCAGACTGGTCAGACCGGGCATCAGGTGTTTTCTCTGGGAGCTGGAAAGGTGGGGGTGGTTTTGTTACCACAAAAAGACTTGCACATTTGCTTAAAGCTGCGCATATACTGACAAACCATGAAGTGCACAATTGTCTCAACCTAATATAAACCTATTTTTACTTGTACTGGAGTGGTTGTCTATTTATTTACATCAGAGAAGGTTGTGCAATAGTAGATGTCTGTAAACCTTAACTTTTGTACTCGCTGTCCTGAATTTGCACCCATGCCAGTTGGCTTGTAAATCTGCCCTGTAGCGTTCAGCTTTTTGGATGCCAGTGGGGTAATTTTAGGGTTCAGAGTGAGTATGGGTTTTGGGGTGGCAGTGATAACTTTAGGGTTCAAGGTGGGTATGAGTTTTGGGGTGCCAGGGGTAATTTTAGGGTTCAGGGCGGGTATGGGTTTTGGAGTGCCAGGGGAAATGTTAGTTTTCAGGGTAGGTATGGGTTTTGGGTTGCAAGGGGGTCAATTTTATGGTTCATGGCAGGTATGGGTTTTGGGGTGCCAGGGGGCCAATTTTAGGGGTCAGGGTGGGTATGGGTTTTGGGGTGCCAGGGGGCTAATTTTAGGGATCAGGGAATGTATGAGTTTTAAGGGGCCAGGGGAGTAATATTAGGGTTTATAAGTGTGCTCTAATTGTTGTCCTGTATCAAATCCAGAATTCACCACTTTTTTTTCTCAATTTGGCCTGAGCATTACCTGATCCTGATTGTCTGCCATTTTAGCCCCGCCCCTATTGATTAACATAGCCATGCCCCTTCGTTTGCCAGGTTAGCCCCCCCCTCCCCCCTGGAACAATTTCTGCGGATGCCCATGATACTATGGTACAAATAGCGTCTCACAAGTATTATGTTGCTGTGCTGCTATCTACTCTGATTCAGGCATGTGAATTCATGAAAGACCCCCACACTGGAGAAGTACAATAGTTACCTGTAATCTGTGGTTCTCCAATATTGGTGTCTTTCATAGATTCACATGCAACCCGCCCACTGCTCCTCAGAGGCTGGTTTATGCTCTTATCTCTTGGTTCACTCTTGTGTGAGAAAATCTGAGAGCCTGAGCCTCTGAAGAGAACATTCTGGTGGGTGCTGTAGCCTGATTGACTGCAGCTTGGACTGTATATAATGACTTAGATAGTCATAGGTGTAGAAGTTTTTTCCTTGTAGCTTATGGCTACTTTACTTCCTGGTTTTATGTTACCAAGGTTTTTGGTCATTATCTGAATAATTATTGCTTTTTTATGTATGTACCGTGGGACTCCCACTCTGAAGACGGGGAAAGATTCAGGCATGTGAATCTATGAAAGACACCAATACTGGAGAACCACAGATTACTGGTAAGTATTGTTCTTTCTGCTCAGGTTACCAACTTTGATTTCTCTTCCACTTTTTTCTCGTACATGAGGGGTATATGTGCAGCGAAGGGCAATACCGCCCCTCCCCCAGTTAAAATAAAGGTGCATGGCTACTGCTTATGTCATCAACTTGCATGTTTGCCCATTCGGCTTCATTTTGCTCATGTTGACAGCATCCCTTACTTTCTGATGTTGCCATATGGATTACTGGGCCTCTGCATTTATACAGAAACTCACTGACTTTCTGGTTAGGTTGGTGCTTTGTAGCTGCCTCTATTGTGTTGTCCTATTTATAATTATAATCTGTATGCCTATCTCTCACACCTCCTCCTACATCACTCTTCTACTTCTCTCTTTGTTCACAAGATGCATTTGTAAAATGGTAAGCAGAATCCTTGCCTTTCAAAAGTGCATAGTTACTGCTCATGTCACCAGGTTCTTTTCTTATCATTTGGCAGCATTTTATGTATTTGAAAGCTTCTCTTTATTAGAACATGTTGCAGTATGCCTTCATGGCTTCTCTGATTACCCTCCTGTTTAGGCCTAGCTTGACAGCGCAGCTATCTCTAAGAAATATTGTTACTAGTTCATTAGATTATACACAAAGTGGGTTCTGGATCTGCGCAGAGGAGTAATTTTCTTTCACCTCGTGTATTTTTCTGCATAAAATTAAGTGCTTGCATGGGGGGGGGGGCATGGCCAGCCCGCTAACATGGTGGACGCAAAATGCTAGCGCTCCGCCATATATGACCCCTAATTCTCCTGTCGTTTATCCTCTTGAGGTGTCGCCTGTGATTACACCAAGCGGGAGCGTTGAGGGGACGCAGCGGGGAGTCTGTGGGGCCCGGTGGTTGCTGATAGAAAGGCGCAGGAGAGGGAGCTGCGGTCCGGCTGAAGCAGAGCGGCACCAGAGGCGAAGGCGCGAAAAGTGCTCCGGGACCCAACGGCTGTTGGCGGGACCTGCGGTGACGCTGGGACACCGCTAAGGACGCTGCGATCTACCCCTGTGCTGTCCTGGCGGTGCTTGGCGCCCCAGCGAGGCTGACCGGGTGGTGTGTTTCAGAGGATTGGCAGACCTCGCAGTCCCCGGCTACCCACGGCCGCTATCGGGCACTGCGAGGAGGAGCGCGGCCCAGAGTAGTAGGCAGGCGCCATAGGCAGCGGGACATCAGTGGAAAGGCCCTGACCTGCAGCCCATACAGACTACCACGGACGCTGCTGAGGGAACCGGGAACTGGAGGGCGGTGAAACATCAGTGATTGGTGCAGCGGGGCCTGAGCAGGGACAGTGCGCCGGGTGCTTGTGGAGGAGCTGGCTGCCCTCAGGATCCACGATGGGGGCGCTGAGGGCCGAGCCCTGCATCACCCGAGTGCCGAGGCCCGATAAGAACCGCAGGTTCATCCTACCGGCCGCAGCGTCTGCACTCCAAGGTAAGGAGCGGGGCCTGGGACGGAAGGAGGGCCTTGGGTGTAACAAGAGGTACGGGCCGAGGAAGTGAGCCCTGAAGCCCCTGGAGGTAGCTGCTAATTGTGCGATCTGAGGCCACAACGCAAGTAAGATCAAGAAGGGCTCGGGTCCAGGCCCTGTACCGGCCCGATGTGGAGATGCAGCCCTGGAGAGACTGTGTAAGGGGGTGATTTCCTGAAGGTGGTGCTGCTTTAGAGTTTGTTAGGGCTGGCACGGTTGGTGGACGGTGCAGCGAAGTCCGCGGTGTGAGGCCCGGCTGGTGATCTGGGCTGGTCACGGCAGACCTTCCCACAAAGTGAAGGCCCACACGCCGTGCAAGCGAGACACGGAGCACGGTACAAGCGGTGGCCCCCTCCGGCTGGCAAGTGAAGTGTCGCACTGCGCCTGGTCAAATATTCGAAACGCAGACCTCCAGTGCAGGGGACCCGTGAATTTATTGTGCCTGGAGTGCCCAGAGGCGCCGGGAGACAGCCCACTGACAGGGCCTGAGAGGCTGTGGCCGGCACGACTGAGACTTGGGCGCCATTTTGGGAGCAGCGCCATTTTGGGCAGGACTGCAGCTGGGGTGGGGGGCGTGCCCCTAGCGTTTGAGTTGCACCAAGCATAGGGGAAGTCCTGAGCACTCAGAAGCATCATAAGTGTGCTGTGCCCACCCTACCGTGGAATTGTAGCGACTGCCGGCTGAGTGCTCCCGGTGGGGATGAGCTGCGTTTGATGGAGAGGCGGGAGCAACGTTGCGGGGCCCGGTGAATGAAGACGGTAGAGGCCTACCCCGGTGTTGCAAGGGGAAGGTGCGCTGCAAGCTAAACAATCCCCAGGGCCGGTGGACAATACGACGCGGCAGGCTCCCTGACAGTGACAGCGACTACCTTGGTGGGTCCCCCTTAAGTGACAGTGATGCTGCAGGGCTGACACAGCTGATTTCTCTTTTGACAACAGGAAGGGTCCCAGACTCAGGTGGCCTGTAGTTGATCGCGCTCGTCCGAATCAACGACCGTCTGCGGATGCCAATGGCGCTACAACTAGTGATGGGCCCGCTGAGGGACAAATTGCAAACCTGACAGCCGAGGGGTGACAGTCTTGGCCCTTCGCTAGGGCGCCAGAGTGGAAGCATGGAGCCTCAAGCGGCGGCCCTTGTGGCCAAAATGTGCACTGTGCTAGCAGCGGTGGAATGGATTGGCCCCACCCTGGAGCAAACAAAGGAGTCATCAGAGACAAGGATCGACAAAGTCACGTCAGATTTCACCCTCCTCCATGCTGATCATCGTAAGCTAGCGGAGTCGGTTGCCTTGAAAAACCAGACACGTCAGGAGATTCAACCTGCGGTGCAAAATCACACTATAACGCTCCAAGATATGATTGACCGAGTCCACTGTATAGAGGATGCGGAAGGGCAGTCTCGGCGCAACAATGTCCGTGTGATGGGCCTCCCGGAGGGCGAGGAGGGCAGAAATCCAGAGCAGTACGTTGAGAACTGGTTGCGCGATCTCCTGCCTGGGGGGGGGGGGGGTTCTATTGTCGCAGTTTGTGGTCGAGTGAGTGCCAGCACGGAAACCGACGCCGGGAGCTCAACCTCGTCCATTCCTCTTCATACTCCTTAATTATCAGGACAGGGACGTGGTGCTCCATGAAACCAGGAAACTGGGTGACCTCACTGTGGGAAATGGTCAACATCACGTTCTTCCCAGATTATACAGCAGCGGTCCAGAGACAGAGGAGCACCTACATAGCAGTGAAGCGTCAAATGCGGGAGCTGGAGTTGCCTTACTCCCTGTTGTTCCCGTCTTGCCTCAGAGTGGTCAGGAAGGAGGGTACCCACTTCTTTGATGCCCCGTCGGACGTTTGGGACTGGCTGTAGGAGATGGGGCAGTGGAAAGGAACAAGACCCCCAGGCCCGGAGGACGGTGGCTGGCAGGAGAGGAGATCGAGACGGCGTAGATGGAGAGGGCCCGCGGAGACGTGGGGCTGGGCCCAGTTGCGCCCAGTCCAGAGAAGATAAGAATGGAACGCCAGGAAGCTCTTGAGGCTAGGCGACCCTTGGGACAGTGAACAACCATAGCCGCGTGGAGACCCGCATACGCAGCGACCCGGGAGCCAGTGGATCGTCAACCCCATCCACCGTGTTCTCTGAAGATTTGAACATGCCAGTGGTGACACCTCAGACGGCTGGTCAGATCATGTGATTGAGCGGTGCTAAGCTGCATCTCGCCATGACTTACACGCAGGTGTGCACAGGTGCTTTTGTCACTTAATGTAATTCATGTGCATGACCGAGAGATGCCTTGCTAGTCAGGGATGAGATGCGCTGCGCAGATGTTACAGTCGCAGGCTCATACCGCTGTGGCTCACACCGCACCTGCTAGATTGACCAGCCTATGGCTCATTGCACACCTCTTGCAAGCACGGGAGGCGTGAGATAGGGGCGTAACGCAGACTAGTTGCTGACATTACACACACCGCACTAGCTACTACACTGGACTAGCTTTTCACCATAAATGTTTCACTCGAGGTTTGGACGTATTCGCCCCACTAGTTACATTGTTTGCGGTTTTTGTTATGTTTAAGTTGCAGCACACTGATACATTCCCCTTGGACCCCTTTGCCTCGCGCTGCGATGACTTACCCAGACACATGACTCACACTAACATCGTGACTTGGAACATACTTGGTATGCACACACCGTCGAAACGCTAATCTGTCTTTTCCTACCTGCAACGGCACGCCGTAGGGATTGCCCTCCTGCAGGAGACCCATATGACCCAGACAGAGCTTGACAAACTCCGCAGGCGTTGGAGGGGGCAAATCTATGGTACGGTCTTCTCTGCGCATGCGCGCGGAACCCTGATCTGGGTAAGGGCGGGCATCCCCTTTATGTGTGAAGAAACAAAGGTAGACCGGTAGGGCAGGTATTCCCTAGTGCGGGGGAAACTGAATGGTCAGGAGGTATTATTAGGATCACTATTGCCCCGAACGTAAACCAGCCATCCTTCCTAGCGCAGCTGACCCAGGTCCTCCACCCTTATGTTGGGCTCCCTTGGCTGCTTGGCGGGGATTTCAACAAGGTACTAGGTGTACACCTGGACAGGTCCTTCCCCCCTCTCCGAGCTGCAGCGGTAGCATCCAATGGGCAGGCGTTCAGGAACTGCCTTTCACACTGGGCGTTACAGGACCTGTGGCGCACGCTACACCCAGAAGACAGAATGTATTCTTACTACTCAGCAGTCCATGACTTACATGTCCGGTTGGATAGGATAGTGGGTTCCCAGTCCCTGCTCTCACTTATGCACAATCAGAGTACTTGGGGAGAACACACTCCGATCATAATCCCCTGTGGTTTCAGATCAGTTGGGAAGCGGAGCGCCCACCTATCCATATGTGGAGGTTACAGCCTACTGCGCTGGAGGATTCTGAGTTTCTCTCGTCTCTGGGCACGGCCATCCTCGCGTATTTTGATGTCAATGAAGGGACAGCGAGCAATGGCATGGTAGAATGGGATGCGCAGAAAGTTGCCATCCGGGGGCACTGCATGGGGGCCACATGGAACATACGCAGGCTGTTCTCGGCCTCCCTGACGCGCCTGGAAGCTGAGCTCCTGCACTATGAACGGGAAGGGGAAGGAGAGGGTAGTCATGCACACAAACTGGTGAACCTTCACACGCGGCACACAGCACTTCTGGAGAAGTTGAGGTGCCACAACTATGCAGCACACAAGGCCAGAACACATGCCAAGGCAGACAGAGCAGGCCAACTGCTGGCCTGGATGATAAAACGAGAGGGGCGTGGTGCCCGAATAGGAGCTCTCCCCACAGCAGGGGGAGGGATGGCGTATACACAACGGGAAATCCACCGGGAGACGCAGTCCATCGGGTATCGCTCTATGCTGACGACCTACTGGTGTTCGTGAGGGATGTGTGACGCATACCCGAACAGCTGGCCCAGCTGCTGCAAACATTTGCTGCCGTCTCGGGGCTCCGAGTGAACGCAGGTAAATCTTGCCATTATGCTTTCAGTGAAGGAACCGGAGACCCGGGATACCACCTCGAGGGTACACGAGTCCAATGGAAAGAGGACACCTTCAGGTACCTGGGGATAGAGATATATCGTCGCCCAGCTGACTTGTTCAATGGGAATCTTGGGAGGGCGGTTGCAGCACTTAGGTCACAGATACGCTTCTGGAACACGCTCCCGCTGACTACTACGGGCAGAGTGGCACTTGCTAAAATGGTCATGCTTCCCCGCCTCCTGTACTACTTTTTCAACTTAACGTTATTCATCCCAGCTTCCTTTTTTACTATGCTCAATAAGATACTGCAGGACTTTATCTGGGGCACCTCTAGGCATAGACTGGCGCTGGCGAAGCTATTCCTGCCAACGGACCGGGGGGGGCCTGGCTGCTCCTCGCTTTGAACACGATTACCTAGCCGCGCAACTACAATGGATTGCTCGCTGGCTGGCGGATAGAGGTAGAGATGATACATCCACGGTAATGCCGCCATACTCCCTAGAGCGTATAACCAAACTTTTCCACCCCATAGCAACGACTGAGCGCCCAACCCCGCTCCTCCTGGCGGTGGCATACAAGTCCTACCGGAGAGCCTTGTACCTTACCCGCAGCACGGTTCCTTATGCGTCTGCTATACCCTTGGAGGACTAGTGGTGGAAGAGTGCTCACGTCCAACATGCTCACGGAGTGGCGAAAGGCCGACATCCACACACTCGGTGATCTATATTGGGAAGGGGAGCTCACGGCATATGAGACGCTGGTAACAGAGGAGGGACTTCCTCCCGGGGGGTTCTTAATGCACTGCTCACTGATAGCGAATATGACCGCCAGATGGGGAGATGTAGCCACGGAGCCCCGGCAGCATTTAACCATGCAGTATCTGCACGTCATGGGGAGGGGCAGACATTTGGTTCGCTGGTTTGCGGCATCATACGGGAGCACGTGGCAATTAGTTTGGATCCCCTTAGAGGCAAGTGGGAGCTAGATTTGGGGCAGCCGCTAACAGACAAGGAATGGGAAAAGGTCATTAAAAGTCCGGTACGAGTCCCCAGAAACATGCGTACTTCTGTCGCAATGATGCACTCTGTCCCAGGTGTAATGAGCAGGGGGCGAAATTCCTACACATGCTGTGGAGCTGTCCTGGGCTGGGCACTTACTGGCGAACAGTTAGCGAGCTGCTGCGTAGTTGCACAGATCAAACCATACCCTTTGACTGGCCCGAGTACATCCTACACCATTTCAAGAGATCCCCCCAAAGATGAGGTGACATCCCGTTTTCTAGACCTGGGGCTGGTGGTAGCAAAGCGCCTCCTCACAAGGAGGTGGAAGGCGCATGACCTGCCATGTGCACGGGCATGAAATTCCTCATTTCTGGCGTGGGCCAGGGCAGAGTGGACCGCCATACGCAGGGAGGAAACGATGGGGCTCCGAGAGGAACCCATAGCGGCACACTGGGAGCGGATGCTTGGTGCACTACAACAGACGGGCATGAAGGGAGGCACGGGTGGTGCGGATGGGATGGGAAGCAGACATGAGGGTGGGTGCATGCCACAGGCTGTTCTCCTGCCGGGATAGTCTGATATGTTTAACTCCTGCTCCTCTAGGACACAAAGACGACCACGCCAGTGCAGCCATAGACGAGGAGCATGCGCACTAGCTGGGACGGGGCGGAGGGTCGGGCCGGTGAAAAGGAGGGGGGGAGAAAGAGAGTCGGAGTATACGTGAGGTTTCTGCTGCCGCAGTTAATGTTTTTTTGTTTCATAAATACACCATCTGTTTGCAAGCTCAAGATGAAGGGTCAGCTCTAAATTGCACAGACCATTGAGTGGTCAGCATTCCGGTTCTCATGGATAGCCTCAGAGTCTGCATCAGGGCAGGCGAACTACAGTTCAAACAACTCTAGGCGAGCATCTTATGTTTTATTCATTACAGAGCTTGAATACTTGTAACATAATATGACAATGTGCTAATGCATTTATGACTGACATGCCTCTGCCACTGAGCTTTTATGAGTGATGTTTGTAATATAAAGCGTAACTCTAAAATGATAATAAAAACAGATTTGATTAAAAAAAATTAAGTGCTTGCATAAGGGACTATTTTACATTTCAAACATACACGGAGTCATCAGACATTAAATACTTAAGCTGAAAGACTCATCATATATAGAAAGCAAGAATTGTTTGGTTTGTTTTCACTGCAGTAGGCCATTTGAAATATTTTAGCCTGGGTTCAAAATGCAAACCAGACCTTTAGCCTTGCCAGTTCTTGTTTTAAAAGTGACGGCTCCTCTGCCGTTTCTGTGGAGCATCTCTTCAGTGGCTTAGAACCATCAGCTGAAAAATAAAACTATTTTTTTTATCATTTTATTTTTCAGCTGCTGGCTGAGCCAGCATCGGTAGGTAGGGGCAAGCCAGGCCATGGGAGGGAGAAGTGGAGTGCACTTCTAAGGGCTCACGTCTGTTTGGCTGGCCGTCTTAGGCTGGCCCAACAGACATGCGCAGTTAGGGTTCATCAACACAGCTTGACTGCACAGGCAAGTTCGAGTAACAGCACAGACTCCCTGTGCCTGAGCAGCATTAAACCATCCAGCTCGGGGAAATCCCTGCACTGCTCCCATAGCATGAGAGTAGCGCAGAGATTGCACATGGAGTCTCTGATGCTGTACCTGTGTCTGCTGGGACCAGGAAGCAGAGAAACAAAGAGGCAGCAAGCAGCTTAAGGTAAGTCTTTTTTTTTATTATTATTTTTTTTTAAACCCGCACTCCTCCCCCCCTCGTACCTCTCCACCCTATTTTGTTTGTTGGCTGCCACCGTGTTTTAACATACCATCACAACTACCTTCTTTCTCCTAATCCTCCTCCTGTTCCTCTTTTTCTTTTGCTCTCATCTTCTCCTCCTCTTTCTCTCTCCCCCTTCTTTCTCCCCTTCTTTCCCTTCTTTCGGCCCCTTCTTTCTTTTTCTTCTTGTTGCTTCTTCTTTCTTTCTCCAACTGGACTAGCTAGAACACCCATCTTGGTAAATCCCTGCCGCTTTCTCTTGCTTAAATCATAACGCGGTCCTTACAGTGTAAAGTCTGACCGGTATGATGCAGCCCGTCTCTCACACCTCCTCTTTTCATACTCTAGGCGCTGCACCTCAAGACAGGAAAAGAACACATCTCTAGTCACTCATCCGTGCCACAACAACACTTTACTCGTAGGATCACAAACAAACATTGGCATAGCCAATACGTTTTGCCTTTGGGACCGTATATGTGTTTAGTCATGCAACAGTTGATGTTGTGCACCAAGGATATTGTACTGCATAACTAAATACTTATAAGGTCCCAAAAGCAAGACCTATTGGCTATGCCAATGCTTGTTTATTATTTCCGGGGTCCCCGCACATGAGCGGGAATATTCAGTGCTTATGACTTTGATGAGGATACCCCTGGAAGAGAACTAGGATTTCAGGTAAGTAACTTATCCTACTACCTCAACTAACAGGGAGGCTTGAGAACCAGACCATTATGTCCGGAAGCCCAGACAATATGGAAGTGGCTTCTAGCCAGAAACATGATAATAACAGCAACCCATCTGCCAGGTGTTCAAATTGTTCAGGCCGGCTCTCTAAGAAGACTCCTTCACGAAAATCACGAGTGGGTCCTAAACAACAACGTGGTACGAAACATATTTGGAAAATTGGGTACTCTGGAGGTCGATTTGTTCGCCAACGCAGAAAACAGCAAATGCCAAAACTTTGCCTCCAGGTTCTACCAACCAGGAACCCCTGGGAATGCCCTATGGATCAACTGGTCAGGCAGATTTCTCTACTCTTTTCCTCCAATCCCTCTGATCCCGGCAGTTCTCATCAAGCTCTCTCAATCATGGGCCAAGATGATTCTCATAGCCCCGGACCTACTTCACCGGTCTATCCCATAGGAATCTGGAGCATGAATCCACTGCCACCATGATATACTTATAAGCCCCATCTGATTGTAGGTGGTCCAAATAGACATAAGCGAGTGGTCTGTCAGATATTAGTAATGGTGCTACAGTGTAACCCGTCATCTGCTGGCAGATGTCACATTGTGAGACAACATTTTTCATCTGTTCAGTTAAACCAGGCCACCAACAGCATTGATTCAGTAAATAAACTGTTGCAGTAACTACCACGTGTGCAGAACCTAAACCCTCGTGTGCAGCTAGCATTAAGCCTAATCTGCGATCCATGTTTGGTATAACTCTATCCCCCATTCCTGGAATCTGAGCATATGGAATGTTGTTTGCATCTAACTTGTAGGAAAACTTGATTGGAAAACCTTTCGGTAGGGCTGGGCTGTTTTTCTGTGAAGCAATGATAGCTACCATTATCTAATCATCTATTCTCGTTTTTGAACAAGTGATTACAAAAATGGCAGCAGTACATACTGCCCCCTTTGTGGCTTCATCAGCCAATGAATTCCCTTCAACGTCAACGCCATCACGTTGATGATTCAGCATGTGTATCACATGAGCTCTTAGTAGTTCGTTTTTCAACTCAGCTACCTGTTCCCATAGCTGTTTTTGCTTAATTGTGCCACCTTTTGAGTCTTTAAACCCATGCTGAACCCAGTAGTGGAGATATTCGTTGTATGACTGGACACAATAAAAAAAATCGCACAAAATCAGTGTGGGGAATTCTTGATCCGTATTTATTAGTGTCATTAATAGGGCTTTTAGTTCTGCCAGCTGAGGCGTGCATTCTCCTAGAGACTGTGTCTTTGTATCGCTGGGATGGAACTTGCCATCTTGCATATGACCCTTCACAATCGCATACGCAGCGCTGAATTGCTGTTTCCTTCCTATGGACGGCTGAGCAGATCTGTCAGTGTAAATAATGTATTCATACTGATCTTGAGGCATTATTTCATTTGGGAGAGGATATTTTTGTCCATATTGCAGTAATGCTTGTGTCGTTAGCCTAGGGTCATATCTGTATTCTAGATTTGTTGCAGTAAGATAATTAGCCCATTGTATCCATCTGATATGTAAGGCTTTAGCACTAGGAACGCTTGCCTTTGTAGCCACCTCTAAGGCTGGTACCGGAGTTACGACAATTATTTGCTTCCCCTGAGCTAGTGCTCTTTCTCTTACTACAGCGGTCTGTACTGCTGTCACTATATTTTCTGTAGAAGCTAAACGCGTTTGTGTACAGATGTGATTTGTATGCAATTGGTACTGTTTTGCCTTCATCGAAGGTTAGGGAAGTATACCCAGATTGACCCCCTATAACATGGAACACCAGGTTGCGGGCGTTTATGCGTGTCCTCGAGTGTTTTGAAGCTATCATGTCAGCTTGTAGGGAACGAAGGATATCTGCGTCTTCCTGTGCCCAATGCCTAACTGACTAATTAGGTCTTATGAAGTCATAGAAAGGTTTTACTCTTTCTGCATAATTCTAAATGTTCTGCCAACATGTAAAGATCCCAATATGGATTGTAGGTTTTTCAAATATTTAGGAGGTTGGAAGAGTGCACACTTTTCTAATAAGTTAGCTGACAGGCTTTTCCCTTCACTTGACAACTCGTATACTAAATTTAGTACATCGAGATGGGCTATTTTTGATTTTTTAAAGTTTAATTTGTAGCCCTCAGAGGCAAACCCCAAAATTATGGTGCTCACCCTGGTCAAGTGATCCTGTAAATCATCATCCATTAGATAAATATTATCTACATAAAGGGGATGCTGGACGGAGCGCTTGAGGAAATCAAACACTCACCCCCAGTCCCAGTCAATTGATGATGATGGATTAAACCCAGATCAGTTGACTGGAGGTGAGTGATTTGCTCAAGCGCTCCGTCCATCATCTCCTTTTGAGTATCGCTTTATTCACCCTAAGTTGACAGGGTATGCCCAGACGTGGGTCCCTTGCTCACTTTGCCACTGGATTCAAGCTAGCCTGGCTGATGACAGCTGATTAGCCAGAAACCGGTCCCAGGATGCTTATTTCTGGTCCAGGGAATACATGGCTTGGCAGTTCGGGCTGGACTGTACTCATGTGGCACAGGCTCAGACTGATTTGCTTATTGCCATGTCTGAACTGGAGTGGTGGAGTGAGTTAAAGAATGATGATGAATTAAACCCAGATTGGTTGACTGGGGGTGAGTGTTTGATTTGCTCAAGCGCTCCGTCCATCATCTCCTTTGGTATCGCTGTTGATGTCACAGGTCGGAACTTGAAGTAGAGGATGAGTATTTTTTTAACAGAATATCTGTGCTCTCATCAATTATCAATGTGGGATACAAAGTTTTACGAAGTTCTGCCATTGCTTCACAGTGTATTATGCTATTGGTGGCCTCAAGGAACTCTAAGGCATAGTTCTTGCTCCTCTAGCTGTCTGGTATCTTCAGATACAAAGCCAAGTGGTCATGGATGTCTTGGACAGACAACACTGAAGTACCACCAGCATCAAGTTGTTGAGAATCTTTATTTCCCAGGTAGGGATCTTTGTCTTTCAACCACTTCTATTCTGTTAGCTTTGTCGGTGGCAGTTTCTGTCAGCATTGCCCGCACTACATAACCAAACCTGGCAGCAACACTTTTGTTTCTCAGTATCACCAAAGCAGACTTGTGAACTTTACTAAAAAGATGGCATTTCATGCAATTCAGTTTCGAGCCATCTCGCTATTTCTTCCCTGTAGAAAAGTCCCCAACAATCTTGGCTTCGGCACATGCTTTGCAAATGAAGCCCACTTCTAGACCTTATTGAAACACTCCCCTGAGTTGCACGCAAACCGTGCGTCATGAATTCTGTGTCTCAGCCTCTATAATTTCTTTCATCTACACTTCCCTGAATTTAAGGCAAACTTTATTCCTCTGTGGTGAAGCACAGCACTATGCAGAAGTTACAGCTTTACACTTGAACGTTTTTGTGCTAACAGGTTTTAGCCTGCTATGCCACAAATCCTGCAAAATAAAGGAACATGACTAAAGTTGGTGAGTATGAGAAAGCATGGGTAAAGTATGTTGTTATACTACAATGTACAATAAAGTTTAACTCTACCAAACAATTACCTTTTTTGTACTCCTGTATGCATGTTCAAATATATGTGTGGTACTGTCTGCGAAACCTGCAACAGAAGAAAGCAAGGGAAAGTATGTTGCTATACTACAATGTGCACCACAGTTTAACTCTACCAAACTATTACAAGTTTGTTCTGCTTCTACTCACGTATGCCCCTTCAAATGTGAGGGCTACTGTCTGCGAAACTTACTAAAGAAGAAATCATGGGTAAGGTATGTTGTTATACTACAATGTACAAGTTGCACCACAATTTAACTCTACCAAATAATTATTTGTTTGTTCTGCCTGTGCTCACGTCTGCCTGTGCAGTTGTATCTGTAATATGATCTTTCAAACCTGCAAAAGGAAAAGGGTACATATTGTGAATCATTTTATCCAGCAACCCCCAAATCCAATCAGGAATGTAAACAGAATTAACTTGTCTTTGTGGGTACTCACACCTGACCTTTCAAATCCAAATACCTTACAGACTGCAAACCTGCAATTGAAGACAAGATAGTTAGCAAAGGCTCTAAGAGTTACAAACTGTGTATATGACTGTTCCAGAGACTCCAATAGGAAAAGTGACCAAATAGTTACCAGGGATTCCATTTGAAGCCAAACAGGCAGGTGCCCATGTGCTTCATTATTAGCATCCATTACGCTCAACTGGTCTATAAATCTGCATTGTGTGTTACACCTTCTGTGATGCAGCTTTTCCCTGGCATTTAAACTGTGCAAGTGGTTGAGTTGGATGAACTTGGAAATTCACAAGGAGGACTGAGCTTCACACAAGCCTTTAAAAGATCCCACATGGACATGATGCAGCAAGAGGCATGCAAAAATATGATAAAGACTTTCTAATTAAAAATAAACTACTTCTATAACACTTCTATTTTCTTGAATGAGTATGAGGCTCCTCTATCCTGCTCTTCTTCATCTCTTTCTTAAAAAAGGGTTTGTGCGGGAGATTTATGCTGTTGGCAGATCATCTCAAATTGTCCTTATTTACTTTATATTGGCCCTTTTTAGGTCTCGCCTTTGCAGCGTGCATGCGCTGCATAGGATAAGGACCTGTAGCCATAGCCACAGCTTTTGGGGCAAAGACGTGCACGTAATGCAACGCGTGCACATCTTGGTGATTTCCTTGCGGGAGCGCGTGGCACCATACGGTCGCACGCTCTCGCAAGGGAATCACGCAGGCCCCCTCCCCCTACTGCCTCGCGAGCGCGCTTTTTTTAAATGAAGTTGATCCTTTCACTGCTGCGTAGCTTTACTGCCGCTTGGCCAATGCTTGTTTTGTTTATGAAGATGATCCTTTCACGGCTGCGCGGCTTTACTGCCGTGCGGCCAATGCTTGTTTGTTATGGCAGCGCGAGGAGCACGATGAGGTCAATGCGGGGAAGGTCACCATTACTGGGCATTTAAAGGGAGAGGCGAGTGCTGGTCTCTAACTGCGCTTTAGTGGTAAAGGGGGTAAAGTTAGTGCTGGAGTTGGTCTGCGAAGCGTGCGGGCCTGTGCTGGGCTGCGCCGGGGACTGGGCTGGGTTGCGTCGGTTGTTTCCTAAAATGGTATATGGGCTGGTTTGCATGGCAATGCTGCAGCTGGGCTCGGTTAACAGTGCTAGTTGGTCTGGTTTCATTGCAGCGTTTGAATGGCCCTTCTGCGGCACTTTAGTCCTGCCCGCTCAGCCGCTGGGCTGCCAGTGCCAGTTCTGAACGATGACACAGCTTGCAGGACGTTTCTTTGCCAGTGAGGCGGCAGGCAGCAGATAGTGTGGACCCAACTTGAATGGATATGGGGGTGAAGGGATTGAGAATGTCCAGTAAGACTTGGTTTAGGGCATGGTTTGAAAAGTAAACCATATTATTTGTAGCCTTTGTATATACAAGCAGAAGGCATGCCTCAAGTAGAGGACTTGTCGATTATGCTTTTGCAAAGTGTACTATAACCAGTATTACATTTGTTTTTGAGTGTAATCTATATGGTGCAATATTAAATATATATAATACTTTCATTCGTACTGTGCCAACTGTCAAGCCTTTGCATCTGTGTCCCACTTTCCCTTGCACAGACATGCCTGATTTGGGGGATTCACAGGAGAGCCGACCAAATCCCCCCCGCTGTCCCACTAGTCTAGTGCGACATCCACAAGCCTTTTTCAGTGCCACCCTGGTATGGTAGACATTTGCAAAGCTTCAGTTTTCTTGTTGCACGCCTATTGTAATGTGTACCATTCACTGTCGCCTCACGGGGGATGCATATAGTTTTCATAATTGCATCAATGTTGTACCCTGCAGTGCACCTATACACTATTTACACCATGCCAGAATGGGTTTATTGGCTGATTTCAGCAATTCCATTCATCCCAGTACAATAGTTCAAGATCTGCTTTACCCTTCATGATCAAATTCCGATTGGAAAGCTTGGATGAGAGTGATAAGGTACCTATTTAGTAGATATGTTTTACCCTGCATGCCACAAGTTCCATACAAGTGAAAACTGAGTAGCACAATATCCAGCAAAGATCTACATGTAACCTGTAGATCCGGTTTAAATCCCTTGAGGGCCAGCTCACCCTTTCACTTTTCCTTTTGTTGACCAAATTAGTTCATTATATTGTCATAGCTTCAGTTATACACATTTTTTGTAGGACTTGCAGGCCTGTAAATATTTAACACATATTGTTCCCTTTCATCTCCTACGCAAAAAAAATCGAATAGAGAGGCCTTCAGTTGTTGAGTAAAAAGTCTTAACTAGAAAAAAATAATTGCAGTACATGCAATTGTGATGGATACATCTGCTAGTGGATTCCTCACCTTGTGAATATCCCCCTGCGTCAGCAACGTTTGGAAAATTCTTTTGCAGCACGCCGGCCTGGACAACGTCATAGGAGCACGGCATTGCGCGCGACTCCGACTGACGTCAATGACTCCTTATTAGGCCTACGTCGGCGTGATGACATCAGTTCCCTATTTTCCGCGTCGTCGACGCTAACAGTTTCGGGAATCTTCTGTTGCGATTCATGGTAACTTTGTTACTGTTGGATTTCTACTGTATCTTTTTTGGTGTTGCTGTCTTTTCAAAAGATGTCGTCGAAGAAGACAGGTTTTAAGCCCTGTGATGCATGCGGGAAGATGATGTCCATCACGGATCCGCATAGTGACTGCATCTGGTGCCTGAGTTCGGACCACGACGTGCAGAGTTGTCGATCCTGTTTAAAGATGAACCCAAAAGCTCTTCGAGAACGTGAGGCCAAACTGATTGTTGCCAAATTGAAAGGTAGGGAGGCCAGGAAGAGTTTGAGGACGAAGTCGAGGTGCTCGAAGTCAAGATCGAAATCGAGGTCTCGTTCGAGGTCGGCTTCGAAGTCGACGTCGGGGCATGTTTCCAGGTCTTTTAAGAAGAAACATAAGAAGAGGAGACATAGTTCCAGGCATCATTCAGGGAAGGATTCGGACTCAAAAGCTAAGTCATCTGAAAGAAGGCATCGAAGGGGCATGGTGACTCCCTCACCGGGTCGGGATCCTGAAGGTGAGGTCTTGCATTGGGAATCTCCGGAACGTTCACCCGCTTCGGAGTTGAATCCGTCTCCAGTTCCATCGCAATCTGCGGAGCATGAGGAGGAAGAGGTTCCTGATCCTCAGGGCTCGACGACTCCGGTTGGCCAACCCGAGGATAAAGAGGAACAAGAGGTGTCGACTCCGGTGCAGCCTCCTCAGGAGCAGCCAGTGGGTTTGTATCCTGCCTTTCCAGGTCCTGGACAGGACCCTTTGCATTTTTTAAACGCCATGTATGGTGTTAATGCGAGAGCCATGTACCCCTCTGGAGCACCGGCTGGTCCCATGGGTCCATTGGCTTATAATTTGG
This sequence comes from Lissotriton helveticus, assembly GCF_964261635.1. Taxonomy (NCBI): domain Eukaryota; kingdom Metazoa; phylum Chordata; class Amphibia; order Caudata; family Salamandridae; genus Lissotriton; species Lissotriton helveticus. Next base: position 58,945,204 of record NC_136069.1, on the reverse strand, counting down.
GTGTGCCTCAAGCCTATGCTCCGGCGCCTTTCCTTCCTGTTATGCCAACGCTGACTCCTCCTTGGCATATCTCGGCGCCGCCGTAGTCATCGACGCCGTATGCGTCTTCACCGACGTCGGATAGACCTCGAGATCCACCTTGAAGCTCGACGCCGGCCCCGGGTTCGACGCCGGCTCCGGAGCCTTCGGAGTCGATACCGGATCCGACGAAGTTGATTTGAAAGGAGAGGTCGAGGCGTGAAGCCCAGCGCCTTTTGGAGGAGCAGAGTTATAGGGAAGCTGAATACGAGGAAGGTGAGCTTCTTGATCCTGAGGATTATTTTGATGACTTGCGAGAGGCAAGTGGGTTAGAGCTGTCCCCTGAGTGGGATCTGGTCTCAGTGTCAGGTGCTCCTTGTAGGAGAGTGGGGTCTGCAATCCTATGGTCACCCCAGATTTTTGCTTTTTGCTTCACTGGTTTACGACTTTCCCTGGCTGTGGGCCTGCTAATCAGACCCACAGCCTAGCTGTTCTCTCTCTAAATTGACAACCATGTACCTTAGGTGCATTTACCAATTGGTACTGGGCCACCTTATCAGTCCCTGTACAGTGTACCTTAGGTATCCGGGGCTTAGGTGTACCCAGGGCCTACCAGGGGGTGAAGCATGTATTATGCCACCCCTGGCTGGCCATCTAAAACAGACACAACTGGCTGCACGACAGCTGGGGCAAGGTGGTGTAATCACCCTTTGCTGTAGATATAGTATACCTATATCTAACCCTAAAATGGACACATATATTCCTATCAGTCACTCCTATGGCAGGCCTTATCAATCCTGAAGGCAGAGTGCTTGGAATTATGTGAGATGGTGCTCTGGCATGAGCTCAGCCCGTTTGCAGCTTGCGGAACCAAGTCCTAATAGCTGTTCCATGATAACGCTATACCATAAGTGCATTATAATCCTCGTGGTTAAATGCTAACTTTGGTATAGCATTATCAAAACATGTCGAGTAAGGTGTCATACGAATTGGAATACTACCCCCTCGCCAATTCTGGCGACGGGGGTAGCTTTCCACCCTTCTAGAGGGACACGACATGTATGTAACTGTGAACCCCGGTTAAGTTAACTCGAGCCTTTGCATCACAAAATGGATGCCACCACCACAGACACAAGTCTGACCTCCTGCTGCTGGGAGTCCTTCCAGCGAGGGAGGCTTGGACAAAGGGTTTCCTGCCTTGGGAGGTGCTAGCATCACCCCAGACAGGATTTTGTGTATTGGATAGGACAGGCCTGAAAGGAATGAGACATGCCCGGGGTACACAAGGTGTCCTGTGCATACACCGGTTCAAACCAGTTGCTGGGGCATCCCTGCCCCAGCTCTGGCGCAAAACCGGACAAAGGATAGGGGGTGTAGCCACCCCCCTTCCTGGTCCCACCCAGGGGAGGGACCTAGTCAGTAGTGCAGCCCCCTTTAGGAGAATAAAGGTAGGAGCTGGTCCCATTCCAAGTTAGATTACCCTGAACAACTTTCTACACAGACTGAAGAAATCTCCCTTGTGGGCAAGGAGTGTCCACCCTGCACAAGCAGGCACCATCAAGCGTCCAGCGGCTTCACTTTGTCGTCTTCCCTCGAGGATCCAGACTTCAGAGCCCGACGAGACCCGGACTTCCAGACCTCTCCGACCTCTACCTACATCCGCAGCACAGCTGAGATCCGTGGGTGCGACGAGACACGTGGGACCGGCCATCTTGAAAGAAGCTGCACTTCACTTTCAGCACGACTCCCGAGGTAAACTTGACCAAGTGCTTTGGGGACTGAGAAGCCCCAGCCCCGAGCAGCTCCTGCACCTAAGACCAGCCCTCCAGCATCCAGGAGATCTGCGTGGGGCCCTTCTGCTTGTTTGCTGCTTGACGCGTTGTCTGGTCACTTGCCGGCTGGCTAGTGGCCTCCTAGACGATGAACTTTGAACTCTTCACTGCTGGTCTGGTTGCTCCAGACTGGCCCTTGCTCCCTTCCAAAAGAGGAGCACCCTGGACCCTCCTGGTCCACTCCAGACGCCGTTTCCACTCACCGCGTGGTTGCCTTTGCCAAGGCCTGTTTACGCCGATTCCGGATCCAACACCACCGACAGCGAGAGCCTGCGTGGGACAGCTCGTGCCTCCATCCTGGTCGTCGAAGACACCTCCTGGTCCACGTGGCTGCAGAGACAAGCGTCCACTCTTCACCTGATCGCGATGACGACATCTGGTTCCTTCCTGGTTCCACTCCAGTCACTGGCTAGTGACTTTGAACATTGTCCCCTCTGCTTTCAGGTCCTCTTCTTCACCGATCCACCCTTGGATCGCACCGGACATCTTCCTCCTGGTCGCCTGCAGCATCTTTTCCTCCAGGCTCCATAGACTTCAACGCGAGAACCCGACACACTTTGACACCTATGCACCCGCAGCCCGTGGGTGAGGTAACGAGAGCATTTCGGTGCTCAAGGGTAGTTTAACTGTCCTAGTGTCCAGTTACACAGTCGTTTTAGTCCTACCTAGTCAGGATTGTCCGTACTCACCTTTAACTTGAACTGTACTGTCCATAGACGTTGTTACGCATCTCGCGTGTGAGTTCACACTCTGCACACTCGTCCCGTGGGCCTCCTATTACTTACCTAAGGTGAAGATAGCTTAGTCCTAGAGAACCTCCAGCCTCTGGACAGCTCCATTTCCTCTATCGACTTTCACATTCCACTTACTTAGTATATGGTTTGTCGTGCCCCTAGGGCACCATTGTAATTTTGTGCAACTTGTCGTATTTTTCCTAAGAGATTGTCATGTGCTTAGCCCTCTGACCTCATAAAGAGTTCAGAGGTGTTTGTTATTAATAAATATATTGTTTATTTTCATAACAACCTGTGTGGTGTCCTTTCATCTGGTATTCAAGGGGTTATATTGTGGTAAAACAGCTGGCTTCACATGCCAAAAGAGTTTAGCCTAAGGCTGCTTTGTCCATGCTACCATTAGGATAGATGGTCTATAAGGTTGACTTACAACCAATCACCATAAGGGTTGTTTGGACTGATACAAAGTGATCACTAGAACTAGTGAGCATCATATATCAGGCCAACTTCTCACATTGGTGTGCAGCGGTTGGTATTTGAGCTTGCTTTTGTTTTTACCAAATATAATCTTGAACTATCAGTTAAAAGATCACATAAGGTACTATAGGTACATATAACAAGCTTAGAAATACTCTGAGTTCTACTGAACCAGCTGTTGTAGTAGAAAGGGCCTAGCACACCCTGACTACAACTCTTAGCAAGGGATCAGTAGGAAAACCCATAGTGTAGGTAGGTGCATCACTTACACCTCACTAGAAAGCATGTCTACCCATGGAGAGTCTTCAAAGACTCCCCTAGTGGTTAGTGACCCTCCACAGGTCCTTTCCAGATATCCAGCTCTCAGTTTCCAGGAGATGAGACAATTGTGTACCTCCAGGAAATTGAAACAGGGTTCTAACCCTACCACTCCTTTTCTGTTAGCGCTCTTAGAGACATATGATGCCAGAAGGGCTGCTAACCCAGACCCCTCTAATCCAGATAGGAGCATGCCCCCCTTAGAAGGTACTCTTGGTGATCCAGACCTCCCTGAAACAGAGAATGTAGCTGAGGAGGAGGAAGAAGAAGAATCATCTGGGGATGAGGCAGACAAAGGGCCTGTAGTAGTCAGCAGACTTACCAGGTCCAACTTAGACATGCATAGGGAAGGAACTGGGGGACCCCAAGTGCTATCCTTAAGCAGGCCTAACTTTGGGGTTAGAAGAGATAGATCTCATTCTAGGGACTCCAATAGATCTGTGCACTCTCATGCATCTGCTCAGAGGAGAATGACTTCCCCCCAGAGGAGAATGACTTCCCCTCAGAGGAGAGAGCATGAAGCAAAGATGAGGGAAGCTAATCTGAGGATCCAGAGGGAAGAACTTGCCCTTGCCAAAGAGAAGCTTGCCTTTGCTAGAGAGCAACAGTTGAGTGGGGTAGTCCCCACTGGTGGCAGCAATATCCCTAGGGATAGAGAAAGGGGTTTTGATACTAGAAACCTGAGCAAGATAGTGCCCTCCTATAAGACAGGAGATGATATCCACAAGTGGGTAACTGCTCTGGAGAGGGCCTGCAAAGTACAGCAGGTACCCCAGAGTCAGTGGGCAGATATATTGTGGCTCTCCTTTGAAGGTAAAGGTAGAGATAAGCTCCTCACTGTTAGAGATGAGGATGCTAATGATTACCAAGTCTTGAAAACTGCACTGATTGATGGGTTTGGCTTAACAACTGAACAGTACAGGTTAATGTTCAGAGACACCCAGAAAACTCAGGCTCAAGATTGGACTGACTTTGTTGATTGTGCCACTAAAGTTTTGGAAGGCTGGTTACTGGGAAGTAAAGTTACTGATTACAAAGGATTGTATAATCTAATTATGAGAGAGCAAATCTTAAATAATTGTCAGAACCAGTTGTTGCATCAGCACCTGATTGACTCAGATCTGACCTCTCCCCAAGAATTGGGAAAGAAGGCAGACAGATGGGTCAGAACCAGGGTTAAGCAGCAGAACCAGAACCAGGGTGGTGGCCAGAAGAAAGCAGACCAGAAGGGTAATGAGAATAAGCAAAATGACCAGAAGTCTTCAACAGGGCCCCAACAACCTAAGGAGGGTGGGTCCCAAACTTCCCAAAAGAAGAGGAATGATGGTCCTAAGAAACCATGGTGCCAATACTGTAAAAGTAAGACTCACTGGTTTAGTGAGTGCACCAAGAAAGGCCAAACTCCTACCACTACTGTCCCTAAGACACCTGCACCCCCTAGTACAGTTAGTAGTGGTAGTATACCTCCCAAGGCTATAGTTGGGTTAACCCCGGGAACTGAGGTGGGTTCTGACTTAGTTAGAATACCTACTCAGGCAGTTCTTGTTTGTACTGGGGACATGGATATGACACCTACTGTAAGTCCTAGTACTCTGGGCAAATACGGACAAACGCCTTTGATAAATGTAAAGATGGCTCAGGCCTACAGGGACACATGTGCCAGTGTCACCATGGTGACACCAACATTTGTGGACCCTGACCAGATCATGCTAGGTTCAGACTACCTAGTGACCAATGCTAGCAATGTCACTACCAATCACAGTATGGCAGTTGTTAATTTCTCCTGGGGAGGGGTAACTGGCCTCAAAAGGGTTGTAGTTAGTTCAGACCTCCCAGTAGATTGTCTTTTGGGCAATGATTTGGAATCCTCACTGTGGTCAGATGTGGATTACAGGACTCATGTAGAAATGCTAGGTCTCTCCTCACATGTCCTTGCTGTGACCAGGTCACAGGCCAAGAAATGCCCAGCTGAACAAGTGCTGGATCCTGGAAGAATGGACCAGACACTACCCAAGAGGAAGAGCAGTAAGGGTAAGGCTGAACCTTCCCCCCTGCCTCAGGTTGAGGATCAGCCCTCTCAGGAGGCTGACCCCAAGACCCCAGAAGGAACTGTCCTAGAAGAGCTTAAACATGAACAGGTTGAGTTTCTTAGGACAGGGGGACCTTCCAGGGCAGACTTGAGGCAGGCCCAGTTAGATTGTTCCTCCCTTGAACCCCTCAGACAGCAGGCTGCTGCTGAGGCTGCAGGGAATGCTACAGGTGCCCGTAAGGTATATTGGGATAAAGGACTCCTATACTCTGAGGCAAGAGACCCCAAGCCTGGTGCTTCCAGGAGGCTGGTCATCCCCTTGTCTCTTAGAGGTTTCCTTCTCACCTTAGCCCATGAAATTCCCCTTGCAGGTCACTTAGGCCAGAACAAGACTTGGGACAGGCTTGCCCCACACTTTCACTGGCCTCATATGTCTGAGGACAGTAAAGAGTTTTGTCGCTCATGTGTCACCTGCCAAACCAGTGGCAAATCAGGTGGCACCACAAAGGCCCCCCTTATACCACTACCTGTGGTGGGGGTGCCCTTTGAGAGAGTGGGGATAGACATTGTTGGACCAATGGACCCCCCAACAGCATCTGGGCACAGATTTATACTGGTGATAGTGGATCATGCCACCAGGTACCCCTTTGGTGTCGCTTTGTTCGCCCTAAGTGTGGCAGGGTATGCTCAGACGTGAGTCCCTTGCTCACTTGGCCACTGGATTCAAGATAGCCTGGCTGATGAGGATTATGAATCCGAAACCGGTCCCAGGATGCTTGTTTCCGGTCCATGGAAGACATGGTTTGGCAGTTCGGACTGGACTGTTCCCATGAGGCACAGGGTCAGACTGATTTGCATATAGCCATGTCTGAAATGGGGTGGCTGAGTGGGCTAAAGAATGGTGATGGATTAAACCCAGATCAGTTGACTGGGGGTGAGTGTTTGATTTGCTCAAACGCTCCGTCCATCATCCCCTTTTGTATCGCTTTGTTCGCCCTAAGTGTGGCAGGGTATGCTCAGACGTGAGTCCCTTGCTCACTTGGCCACTGGATTCAAGATAGCCTGGCTGATGAGGATTACGAATCCGAAACCGGTCCCAGGATGCTTGTTTCCGGTTCATGGAAGACATGGTTTGGCAGTTCGGACTGGACTGTTCCCATGAGGCACAGGGTCAGACTGATTTGCATATAGCCATGTCTGAAATGGGGTGGCTGAGTGGGCTAAAGAATGGTGATGGATTAAACCCAAATCAGTTGACTGGGGGTGAGTGTTTGATTTGCTCAAACGCTCCGTCCATCATCCCCTTTTGTATCGCTTTGTTCGCCCTAAGTGTGGCAGGGTATGCTCAGACGTGAGTCCCTTGCTCACTTGGCCACTGGATTCAAGATAGCCTGGCTGATGAGGATTATGAATCCGAAACCGGTCCCATGATGTTTGTTTCCGGTCCATGGAAGACATAGTTTGGCAGTTCGAACTGGACTGTTCCCATGAGGCACAGGGTCAGACTGATTTGCATACAGCCATGTCTGAAATGGGGTGGCTGAGTGGGCTAAAGAATGGTGATGGATTAAACCCAGATCAGTTGACTGGGGGTGAGTGTTTGATTTGCTCAAACGCTCTGTCCATCATCCCCTTTTGTATCGCTTTGTTCGCCCTAAGTGTGGCAGGGTATGCTCAGACGTGAGTCCCTTGCTCACTTGGCCACTGGATTCAAGATAGCCTGGCTGATGAGGATTATGAATCCGAAACCGGTCCCAGGATGCTTGTTTCCGGTCCATGGAAGATATGGTTTGGCAGTTCGGACTGGACTGTTCCCATGAGGCACAGGATCAGACTGATTTGCATATAGCCATGTCTGAAATGGGGTGACTGAGTGGGCTAAAGAATGGTGATGGATTAAACCCAGATCAGTTGACTGGGGGTGAGTGTTTGATTTGCTCAAACGCTCCATCCATCATCCCCTTTTGTATCACTTTGTTCGCCCTAAGTGTGGCAGGGTATGCTCAGACGTGAGTCCCTTGCTCACTTGGCCACTGGATTCAAGATAGCCTGGCTGATGAGGATTATGAATCCGAAACCGGTCCCAGGATGCTTGTTTCCGGTCCATGGAAGACACGGTTTGGCAGTTCGGACTGGACTGTTCCCATGAGGCACAGGGTCAGACTGATTTGCATATAGCCAACTCTGAAATGGGGTGGCTGAGTGGGCTAAAAAATGGTGATGGATTAAACACAGATCAGTTGACTGGGGGTGAGTGTTTGATTTGCTCAAACGCTCCGTCCATCATCCCCTTTTGTATCGCTTTGTTCGCCCTAAGTGTGGCAGGGTATGCTCAGACGTGAGTCCTTTGCTCACCTGGCCACTGGATTCAAGATAGCCTGGCTGATGAGGATTATGAATCCGAAACCGGTCCAAGGATGCTTGTTTCCTGTCCATGGAAGACATGGTTTGGCAGTTCGGACTGGACTGTTCCCATGAGGCACAGGGTCAGACTGATTTGCATATAGCCATGTCTGAAATGGGGTGGCTGAGTGGGCTAAAGAATGGTGATGGATTAAACCCAGATCAGTTGACTGGGGGTGAGTGTTTGATTTGCTCAAACGCTCCATCCATCATCCCCTTTTGTATCACTTTGTTCGCCCTAAGTGTGGCAGGGTATGCTCAGACGTGAGTCCCTTGCTCACTTGGCCACTGGATTCAAGATAGCCTGGCTGATGAGGATTATGAATCCGAAACCGGTCCCAGGATGCTTGTTTCCGGTCCATGGAAGACATGGTTTGGCAGTTCGGACTGGACTGTTCCCATGAGGCACAGGGTCAGACTGATTTGCATATAGCCATGTCTGAAATGGGGTGGCTGAGTGGGCTAAAGAATGGTGATGGATTAAACACAGATCAGTTGACTGAGGGTGAGTGTTTGATTTGCTCAAACGCTCCGTCCATCATCCCCTTTTGTATCGCTTTGTTCGCCCTAAGTGTGGCAGGGTATGCTCAGACGTGAGTTCTTTGCTCACCTGGCCACTGGATTCAAGATAGCCTGGCTGATGAGGATTATGAATCCGAAACCGGTCCAAGGATGCTTGTTTCCGGTCCATGGAAGACATGGTTTGGCAGTTCGGACTGGACTGTTCCCATGAGGCACAGGGTCAGACTGATTTGCATATAGCCATGTCTGAAATGGGGTGGCTGAGTGGGCTAAAGAATGGTGATGGATTAAACCCAGATCAGTTGACTGGGGGTGAGTGTTTGATTTGCTCAAACGCTCCGTCCATCATCCCCTTTTGTATCGCAATGCAGATGGTCTCTCCAGGTATTTCCACTTAGAACAGGAAGACTCACCTGGTCAAGGTTAGTTTAATGTTCCTAAGTTTGGGGGGGGGGGGTTATGTAGGAGCGTGGGGTCTGCAATCCTATGGTCACCCCAGATTTTTGCTTTTTGCTTCACTGGTTTACGACTTTCCCTGGCTGTGGGCCTGCTAATCAGAACCAGAGCCTAGCTGTTCTCTCTCTAAATTGACAACCATGTACCTTAGGTGCATTTACCAATTGGTACTGGGCCACCTTATCCGTCCCTGTACAGTGTACCTTGGGTATCCAGGGCTTAGGTGTACCCAGGGCCTACCAGGGACTGAAGCATGTATTATGCAACCCCTGGCTGGCCATCTAAAACAGACACAACTGGCTGCACGACAGCTGGGGCAGGGTGGTGTAATCACCCTTTGCTGTAGTATAGTATACCTATATCTAACCCTAAAATGGACACATATATTCCTATCAGTCACTCCTATGGCAGGCCTTACCAATCCTGAAGGCAGAGTGCTTGGAATTATGTGAGATGGTGCTCTGGCATGAGCTGAGCCCGTTTGCAGCTTGCGGAACCAAGTCCTAATAGCTGTTCCATGATAACGCTATACCATAAGTGCATTATAATCCTCGCGGTTAAATGCTAACTTTGGTATAGCATTATCAAAACATGTCGAGTAAGGTGTCATACGAATTGGAATACTACCCCCTCTCCAATTCTTGCGACGGGGTTAGCATTCCACCCTTCTAGAGGGACACGACATGTATGTAACTGTGAACCCCGATTAAAGTTAACTCGAGCCTTGGCATCACAAAATGGATGCCAACACCACAGACACAAGTCTGACCTCCTGCTGCTGGGAGTCCTTCCAGCGAGGGAGGCTTGGACAAAGGGTTTCCTGCCTTGGGAGGTGCTAGCACCACCCCAGACAGGATTTTGTGTATTGGGTAGGACAGGCCTGAAAGGAATGAGACATGCCCGGGGCACACAAGGTGTCCTGTGCATACACCGGTTCAAACCAGTTGCTGGGGCATCCCTGCCCCAGCTCTGGCGCGAAACCGGACAAAGGATAGGGGGTGTAGCCACCCCCCTTCCTGGTCCCACCCAGGGGAGGGACCTAGTCAGTAGTGCAGCCCCCTTTAGGAGAATAAAGGTAGGAGCTGGTCCCATTCCAAGTTAGATTATCCTGAACAACTTTCTACATAGAAGACTGAAGAAATCTCCCGTGTGGGCAAGGAGTGTCCACCCTGCACAAGCAGGCACCATCAAGCGTCCAGCAGCTTCACTTTGTCGTCTTCCCCCGAGGATCCAGACTTCAGAGCCCGACGAGACCCGGACTTCCAGACCTCTCCGACCTCTACCTACATCTGCAGCACAGCTGAGATCCGTGGGTGCAACGAGACACGTGGGACCCGCCATCTTGAAAGAAGCTGCACTTCGCTTTCAGCACGACTCCCGAGGTAAACTCGACCAAGTGCTTTGGGGACTGAGAAGCCCCAGCCCCGAGCAGCTCCCGCAACGAAGACCAGCCCTCCAGAATCCACGAGATCTGCGTGGGGCCCTTCTGCTTGTTTGCTGCTTGACGCGTTGTCTGGTCACTTGCCGGCTGGCTAGTGGCCTCCTGGATGACGAACTTTGAACTCTTCACTGCTGGTCTAGTTGCTCCAGAATGGCCCTTGCTCCCTTCCCAAATAGGAGCACCCTAGACCCTCCTGGTCCACTCCAGACGCCGTTTCCACTCACCGCGTGGGTTGCCTTTGCCAAGGCCTGTTGACGCCGATTCCGGATCCAACACCGCCGACAGCGAGAACCTGCGTGGGGCAGCTCGTGCCTCCATCCTGGTCGTCGAAGACACCTCCTGGTCTACGTGGCTGCAGAGACAAGCGTCCATTCTTCACCTGATCGCGACAACGACATCTGGTTCCTTCCTGGTTCCACTCCAGTCACTGGCTAGTGACTTTGAACATTGTCCCCTCTGCTTTCAGGTCCTCTTCTTCACCGATCCACCCTTGGATCGCACCGGACATCTTCCTCCTGGTCGCCTGCAGCATCTTTTCCTCCAGGCTCCATAGACTTCAACGCGAGAACCCGACACACTTTGACACCTATGCACCCGCAGCCCGTGGGTGAGGTAACGAGAGCATTTCGGTGCTCAAGGGTAGTTTAACTGTCCTAGTGTCCAGTTCCACAGTCGTTTTAGTCCTACCTAGTCAGGATTGTCCGTACTCACCTTTAACTTGAACTGTACTGTCCATAGACATTGTTACGCATCTCGCGTGTGAGTTTACACTCTGCACACGCGTCCCGTGGGCCTCCTATTACTTATGTAAGGTGAAGATAGCGTAGTCCTAGCTAACCTCCAGCCTCTGGACAGCTCCATTTCCTCTATCGACTTTCACATTCCACTTACTTAGTATATGGTTTGTCGTGCCCCTAGGGCACCATTGTAATTTTGTGCAACTTGTTGTATTTTTCCTAAGAGATTGTCATGTGATTAGCCCTCTGACCTCATAAAGAGTTCAGAGGTGTTTGTTATTAATAAATATATTGTTTATTTTCTTAACAACCTGTGTGGTGTCCTTTCATCTGGTATTCAAGGGGTTATATTGTGGTAAAACAGCTGGCTTCACATGCCAAAAGAGTTTAGCCTAAGAATGCTTTGTCCATGCTACCATTAGGATAGCTGGTCTATCAGGTTGACTTACAACCAATCACCATAAGGGTTGTTTGGACTGATACAAGGTGATCACTAGAACTAGTGAGCATCATATATCAGGCCAACTTCTCACACTCCTTCTAAGGATGTGGCGCCTTATCACGTTGTGATTAAGAAGGCAGCAGACTTGTTGAATTTGACTTTGCCTACAGCTGAATATAAGTCAAATATACTGACTGAAGTACTTCATTCACCATCATCAGTGGTTTAACCCATTCTTCCCTTTACTGACGCCTTAACGGATCCAATACTGGAAGTATGGAGTAGGCCTCTAACGGCTCCTGCAGTGTCTAAGGCCGTGGCTAGGCGTTACTGAGTGGCTCCTGGTGACCCTGACTTTTTGTCCTCTCATCCCTTACCGGAGAGTTTGGTGGTGCAAGCTGCCTGCTCTAAGAGATCTGTAGGCTCTTCTCCTCAAGTGCCTGGAGACAAGGAATCAAAGAAGCTGGACCAGACTGCAAAAAAAGTACTTTCATCTGGCATTATGGCCTTAAAATGAACAAATGCCACTTGTTTGCTAGGACGGTATATCCATACTTTGATGGATTCAGTGAAGCAGTTGTCACATAAGCTTCCTGAAGAGGACAGACAAAATTTCAACGAGGTGATTTCTGACACGCGAGCTGCTGTTCGGCAGGTCATTCAAAGTGGTATGGACACGGCGGACTCGGTAGCAAGAGTAATGGGTTCTTCGATTGCCACTAGAAGAGCGGCTTGGCTAAAGACCTCGGAGTTCTCGGCTGATGTTCAGGCTGCATTAATGGATTTGCCCTTTGATGGCTCAGGCCTTTTTGGGAGAAGGCTGATGCTGCATTAGAACGGTTTAAGGACAGCAGGGCAACAGCAAAATCTTTGGGCTTGCAATCCAGAGGCTCTGTGACCAAAAGATATAGGGGATTTGGAAGATCTTCTTTTCGACCCTATAGGCAGACACAGCAGCAAAATCCTTTTTATAGGTCCTACAGAGGCAGACAAAGAGCTCGTCCCCGTGGACGTCAGGCCTCCTCCTCCTCCTCTTCCTCTTCTGCTACCCACCCCCCTCCCACAGCATCAAAGCAGCCCTAGATCCGCCAATCCGGATCATGCGGGTCCTGTCGGGGGTCGGCTTACCTATTTTCTACGGGATTGGGAATCGGTTACACCAGATCTTTGGGTTCTCAATCTTGTGGAGAATGGGTATGCTCTTCCCTTTCGGGAATTTCGCCCAAATTACCCTCCTTGCCAAGGTTTTTGCTCGGAGGACCACTGGTTGCTTCTGCAGGAGGAAGTCCTGGCACTGTTGAGATAAGGTACGATAGAGGTGGTTCCAGAGCAGGAAAGGGGTCAGGGATGCTACTCCCGGTATTTCCTGATCCCCAAGAAGGATGGCAGACTTCGTCCAATCCTGGATCTCAGGATCATGAACCTTTACATGAAGCAGGAGAAGTTCAAGATGCTCACCCTTACGCAGGTTCTTCAAGCGCTGCTGGAAGAAGACTGGATGGTGTTGATCGACTTGGAGGATGCATATTTTCAGATCCCATTCCTGAAGTCGCACAGGAAGTGTCTCTGTTTTACGGTGGGATCACAGCATTACCAGTTTGTGGTCCTTCCGTTTGGTCTTACTACTGCGCCACGAGTCTTCACCAAGGTGATGGCTGTGGTGACAGCACATTTCAGAAGATCAGGGATTCCAGTATTCCCTTATCTGGACGATTGGCTGATCAAGGCGGAATCTCCAGAGAAAGTGCTCCATCATCTGCAAGACACAACTCAGTTGTTGTACAGGTTGGGGTTTTCGATAAATGTACCCAAATCTCACCTGGTGCCCTCCCAGCGCAACCTGTTCATTGGTGCAGTACTGGATACAACTGTAGGTCGGGCATTCCCTCCTCCACAACGGATTCGCGACATACAGGAAATTATTCCTTTATTTCACAATGGAGAGGTCGTTCAAGTCTTGAAGGTCCTTCGACTGCTCGGTCTGATGGCTTCCTGCATTCTGCTGGTCAACTATGCACGCTGGCATATGAGGGCACTCCAGTGGTGCCTCCGCAGGCAGTGGTATCAACACAACGGAGACCTCAGGGAGTCAGTGAGGATCTCCAGAGAAGCTGCAGCGGATCTGTCTTGGTGGAGCGTGGAGGGCCATCTGTCTCAAGGAAAGCCCTTCTTTCTTCCTCCGTCGGTTGCCACAGTAATAACGGATGCATCCACTCTAGGGTGGGGTGCTCATCTCGGGGATCTGGAGATCAAGGGTCTTTGGTCTCCAGAGGAAAGGTTACTTCACATCAACCTTCTGGAATTGCGGGCGATACATCTGGCGCTCAAGGCCTTCCTCCCTTCCCTTCGCAGTCGGCCGGTTCAGGTCCTGACGGACAATACCACTGCAATGTGGTATGTCAACAAGAAGGGAGGAGTAGGGTCGCAGTGTCTCTGCAGAGAGGCTCTGCGTCTCTGGTCCTGGGTTCAGGATCATCAGATTTGTCTGATGGCAAATCATCTGGCCGGAGTTCTGAACGTGCGTGCAGACAGTCTCAGTCGGCAGTTCTCAGCTGACCACGAGTGGAGGCTTCATCCAGAGGTAGTTCGTCACATCTTTCGGACGTGGGAAACTCCTTGGGTGGACCTGTTCGCCACTCACGAGAATGCTCACTGCCCGTCATTCTGCAGCCTCCAGTTTCCGATGCAGGAAGCCTTGGGGGACGCGTTTCAGTTGAGTTGGGACTCACAACTCTTTTCGCATTTCCTCCCATACCCTTGATTCCTCGGGTTCTGAGGAAGATTCGCCAAGACCGGGCCCAAGTCATATTGATCGCCCCGGATTGGCCAAGAAGGGTGTGGTACACAGATCTTCTCCACCTCTCCTCGTGCTCACCGCTCCGTCTCCCTTTCAGGGCAGACCTCCTCTCTCAGATGGAGGGCAGGTTCTACACCCCCACCTCCAGACCTTACACCTTCATGCCTGGAGATTGAACGGGGCAACCTGAATTCCTTTTCTCTCCCACATGATGTGGTGGATGTCATTTTATCGGCCAGGCTTGACTCCACCAAGTTAATCTATTCATACAAATAGTCTAAATTTGTGACTTGGTGTGGTGAGAAGTCCATTGGCCCTTTGAGGGCTCGTTTATCTGACATACTTCAATTTGCTCTTTTCCTGGCTCAGCAAGGGTTTGATGTAGCTACAGTTAAAGGTTATCTTTCGGCTTTGTCGGCTTTTCTCTGCCTGCTGGATCAGCCGTCTTTATTTAAATCTCCTGTGGTTCTAAGGTTTTTAAAGGGTCTTACAAATACATTTCCTCCTACTCCCTTTATTGTGCCTCAAGGGGACTTGAATCTTGTGCTTACATTTCTGATGGGTTCTCCTTTCGAACCGTTGCACAAGTGTCCCATGAGACTTTTATCTTTTAAGACGGTCTTTCTGGTGGCAATTACCTCGGCAAGGAGGGTAAGTGAGCTTCAAGCTCTTAGTTCAAAGCCCCCGTTCTTGACCATTCATGCTGAACGAATGGTTCTTAGGACCAGGGCTGCTTTTCTGCCTAAGGTGGTAACTCCTTTCCATCTAGGACAGTCCATTACCCTACCTACCTTCTATCCTCCCCCTCACCCTTCCAAGGAGGAGGAGCGACTTCACCGTCTGGACCCCAAGAGGGCGGTGAGCTTTTATCTTGATAGAACAAAAGACTATCGTGTGGATGACCAGCTCTTTGTTGGATTTGCTGGCTGCAGAAAAGGAAGAGCTGTGCACAAGCGCACTCTCTCAAGATGGATTATACTATGCATGAAGATCTGCTACGCCCTGGCTGGTAAGGTACCTCCGGAGGGTTTAAGAGCTCACTCTACTAGAGCAAAGTCTTCTACATCTGCTTTGTCTAGGGGTGTACCTGTAGAGGATGTTTGTAGAGCGGCAACTTGGGCTTCCCTCCACACTTTCGCGAAGCATTACTGCTTGGATACCGAAGTGAGGAGGGAAGGCCACTTTGCGCGTTCTGTCCTCCAGGATTTTCTGGTATAGAAGAGTGGACACCCTCCTCCGGGAGTGGGTACTGCTGTGGGACTCTATTCACAAGGTGAGGAATCCACTGGCAGATGTATCCATCAGAAGAACAAGTTACTTACCTTCGGTAACGCTTTTTCTGGTGGATACAGTATCTGCCTGTGGATTCCTCACATGCCCACCCGCCTCCCCTTTGTCCCCTCTTCTATACCTAAGTTTATGGTGATGTTAAATGTATATATATATATATTTGTTTTTTTATATTGTGTTCTCATGCTTTATCTTCACACTGTGTGTATTATCTTGAATATTTTGTACTATGTACATTGTGTATGTATATATCTATTGTCATTGGTCCGTCCGGGTGCCTCGAAGGCACGGAATAAAGGGCGGAACTGATGTCATCACGCCGACGTAGGCCTAATAAGGAGTCAGTGACGTCAGTCGGAGTCGCGCGCGATGCTGTGCTCCTATGACGTCGTGCACGCCGGCGTGCTGCAAAAGAATTTTCCTAACGTTGCTGATGCAGGGGGATATTCACAAGGTGAGGAATCCACAGGCAGATACTGTATCCACCAGAAAAAGCGTTACCGAAGGTAAGTAACTTGTTCATCTGCCAGACATGTCAAAAAGTCTTAATTTGCAAAAGTGGAGCAGCACATTAAATGTATGTAAAGGCTCCAAGCACATACGTGACTTCCCCTTATATAGAGTTACTTGAAGATTGTCAGTGGAGTAATTCATTTTAAAGACTGGAATTCCAGTTAACAAATTGGTGCGCTATTGAAATTGGTGCCTTGGTTCTCCCAGTTGAAAAAGTTAGACAAACACACCTGAAAACAATGCATTGTAAAAGAGAGCCTAAAACCGCATAAGTTGTCATGGAGATATCTTGTAATCTACTCCTATTAAAAATACAGTAGATATATTACATGGGTAGGCCTTCTTATTTAATGTTTGCCATTCGTCCCAAAGCTCGCATTTCACACAAAAGATGTCAAACAGTGGAATATTCCACATAATTCACAGTGCTGACTTCATCTACATGATATTTAGCTTCCATTAAAAAAAAAAAACGTTCTACACAGCATTTTGTCTTCCTTGCAGTGTTGTTAAACAACGCTTTCACAATGACAGTGCTGCTCTCAGGCCATTAATCAGCACACCTGACAATCTCAACCTTGCAGTCTGATCCTTGATGCAAGTATGCATCCATGAATCCTCCCTAAGGTGTGAAAGTAATGTAAATGCAGAACCATGTTGGCAAAAAGTTTCACTGATCCACATTGCACTTTATTTTCTTTCTTTCTTTATGCTATGGGTTTCGGGTGCTGTGCTTGATTTATGTTGGGTTGTGTATTAAGCTGGTCTCTCTTGGGTTGATTTTAGAGTGCTTCACATTGTTGGACGATTTGGTTCCGAGCTACGCTCTTCTGTATTGGGCACATGCTTCTAGCATAAGCTGTGTTGAACCGGATTCAGAGTTCTGACTTTTGCTTGTGCTCACGCTTGTTCTGGGCATCGGTGCAGTGCTCAATTGGCTGAGTTTTGTGCACTAAGCTGAGTTGGACATTGTGTCCTTAGCTAGTATCTGCTGGGATTTGTTTTGGCTGCTAAACGGGTCTCTTGAGCCATGTGCTCAGTGTTAATTGGGAGTCATGGAGTTTGGGTTATGGGTGCTGAGCTGTGCTCCATTGATTTCAGGATGCTGGGCAGTATTGAGTGATGTCTATAGTGCTGGCTATGTTGGGTGTTGGTTACTGAGTCTAGTGATGTACAGGCTGCTGGATTCAGGTATGGATGTTGGGTTGGTTCTAAAATATTCATGGTCTGTTTCCCGATGCTGATTTGAGATCTCCTGGGCTAGGCACTGGGCACTAAGCTAGGTTCCTCTAGGCTGAGATTTGCGTGCTAAAGTGTTCCCTCTTCAGTTACATGGTTGGTGTTGGGTTCAGTTGTTAGCCTGGGGTTGGGTTCAGGGTGTTGAGCTTAGGTCTGCTCAGTCACGTTTTGATTGCTGACTTTAGCCCTGCAGGACTGGGTTCTGGGTGAGATGATGAGCTCTGTTTGATTGGACGTAGTTTGCTGTTGGATTGGTTATGAAATGTGGATTGTTTTTTTGGTGGTCAGCTGTGCTTCCTTGGGTTCAGTTTGTTAAGCAGTGTTTTTGGGTCAAGCTTCAGCTGGGTGGGTGCTGGTTGCTGAATTGGAGTGTGGCTTCTCGATTCAGCTAAGGCTGCTGGATTCTTTCTTATTACTGAGCAGTATACGGCTGCCCGAGGCCACCAACGTTGGCCACTCAAGAGGGCGGCGCTCTAGTAACAGAGGGCTTCCCCCGCCCACCCTTTTCTCTACCCCCCTTACTATCTGGGGGGGGGGCCGGGGGGCGGGGTCAGAGACAGGAGGAGTCTCTAAGGAGTCGTGGGGCACCAGGCAGGGCGAGGGGTACTTAAGTCCCCTTTGCCATCTTTCCTGCCTCTTCGATGCACCGGACGCGCCGTGGTTGCCTCGCAGGGGACACGCAATCTTTTCATGCCCAGTAGCTGTGATCTGCTCATGGTGAGTTCAGATCCTACCACCCCCCTCGGCTCGCTCCCCCCCCTTCTGGGGGTCGACGCTGGGCTGGGCGGCCTGCGTAGGTGGGGGCCGCTGGGGGGGGTGAGTGATCTGCAGTGCGGGAGGCCCCAGGGGTAGCCTTGGTACCCCGGCCCTGGGCGGCGCTACACCCCCCCCCCAGTCTGTGCCGGGGCATGGGGGTCGCGGCTAGGCTCCGGCGGGGGTCAGACCTTAGCACCCCCCCTCTGCTCGCTCCCACCCTTCTGGAGGTCAACGCTGGGCTGGGCGGCCTGCTTAGGTGTGGGCCGCTGTTGGGGGGGGTGAGTTAGCTGCAGTTCGGGGAGGCCCACAGGGTTACCTTTGTTACCCCCGCTCTGGCCACCGGTGTACCCCCTCCCCCGTCTGTTTGTCGGGTCATGGGGGTCGCGGAGAGGCTCCGGCAGGGGTGGCCGTTAGTGCAGTAGTGGGCTGATGCTAGCTTGGTAGCGAGGAGCCGTGTGAATCCACCCCCCCAATAAAACAAGGTAGGAGGTGTGAGCCACGGTGTGCCTTCACCGCCGTGGCATGGACAGGAGTATTAGGGGTGTCTTTCATAGATTCACATGCTTGAATATTCCCCGTCGTCGAAGTGGGAGTCCCACGGTAAATAAAATAGCAATAATGCTAAATATACATATATATATATATATAAATATATATCAACATAATACAAGATAAAGAAAGGAAATACAACTGAAATCCTCTAAAAACGATTCCTACATAGGAATGCATGGTAAAGAGAACAAGCATTGAAAATGCAATAGGTCTCACAATAACGCGAGTCTGAACTATTAGCATTGTAAATGATTATGCCCTTTATTTTAGCGTTCTGGTTTTTGGAACATAAATAAATGGCTTTGCCATTTACAAGGCCTATAGCTTAAATTTGCGTTAAAACGAGACCTATTGCATTGCAATGGTGGTGGTGCTGCTGAGTTTTCTCTGAATCTGCACCCACAATCTGCACCCACAATGTGTGAGTGGCGTTGCGTGTGTGAGTGGCGTTGCGTGTGTGAGTGGCGTTGCCTGTGTGAGTGGCGTTGCCTGTGTGAGTGGCGTTGCGTGTGTCAGTGGCGTTGCGTGTGTCAGTGGCGTTGTGTGTGCGAGTGGCGTTGCGTGCGCGAGTGGCGTTGCGTGCGTGAGTGGCGTTGCGTGTGTGAGTGGCGTTGCGCGTGTGAGTGGCGTTGCGCGTGTGAGTGGCGTTGCGTTGCGTGTGTGAGTGGCGTTGCGCGTGTGAGCGGCGTTGCGCGTGTGAGTGGCGTTGCGCGTGTGAGTGGCGTTGCGTGTGTGAGTGGCGTTGCGTGTGTGAGTGGCGTTGCGTGCGTGAGTGGCGTTGCGTGCGTGAGTGGCGTTGCGTGCGTGAGTGGCGTTGCGTGTGTGAGTGGCGTTGCCTGTGTGAGTGGCGTTGCCTGTGTGAGTGGCGTTGCCTGTGTGAGTGGCGTTGCGTGTGTCAGTGGCGTTGCGTGTGTCAGTGGCGTTGCGTGCGCGAGTGGCGTTGCGTGCGTGAGTGGCGTTGCGTGCGTGAGTGGCGTTGCGTTGCGTGTGTGAGTGGCGTTGCGCGTGTGAGCGGCGTTGCGCGTGTGAGTGGCGTTGCGCATGTGAGTGGCGTTGCGTGTGTGAGTGGCGTTGCGTGTGTGAGTGGCGTTGCGTGCTTGAGTGGCGTTGCGTGCGTGAGTGGCGTTGCGTGCGTGAGTGGCGTTGCGTGCGTGAGTGGCGTTGCGCGTGTGAGTGGCATTGCGTGTGTGAGTGGCGTTGCGTGTGTGAGTGGCGTTGCGTGTGTGAGTGGCCTTGCGTGTGTGAGTGGCGTTGCGTGTGTGAGTGGCGTTGCGCGTGTGAGTGGCGTTGCGCGTGTGAGTGGCGTTGCGCGTGTGAGTGGCGTTGCGCGTGTGAGTGGCGTTGCGCGTGTGAGTGGCGTTGCGCGTGTGAGTGGCGTTGCGTGTGTGAGTGGCGTTGCGTGTGTGAGTGGCGTTGCGTGGGTGAGTGGCGTTGCGTGAGTGAGTGGCGTTGCGTGGGTGAGTGGCGTTGCTTGGGTGAGTGGCGTTGCGTGGGTGAGTGGCGTTGCGTGGGTGAGTGGCGTTGCATGTGTGAGTGGCGTTGCGTGGATGAGTGGCGTTGCGTGGATGATTGGCGTTGCGTGGATGAGTGGGGTTGCGTGGGTGAGTGGTGTTGCGTGGGTGAGTGGCGTTGCATGTGTGAGTGGCGTTGCGTGGATGAGTGGCGTTGCGTGGATGAGTGGGGTTGCGTGGATGAGTGGGGTTGCTTAGATGAGTGGTGTTGCGTGGATGAGTGGGGTTGCGTGGATGAGTGGGGTTGCGTGTGTGAGTGGTGTTGCTTGGGTGAGTGGCGTTGCGTGGGTGAGTGTGGTGTTGCGTGGATGATAGTGGGCTTGCGTGGGTGTGAGTGGCGTTGCGTGTCTGTAAGTGTTGCTGTGTGGGTGAAAGTGGCACAGAGCCTTTGATGTGGCCTGGTGCAGGAGAAATGCTGCTGCTGCTAATTAAATACAAGAGCGGCCGGGAAGAGGCCAGGAAACACAAGTACGGCCGGCCACATAATTAGGGGAGGAGAAGCCGCACAGCACACGCTGGGAGAAGCCCTTTGATGTGCTGTGCGGCCGCGATGCGCGCTCTGTGCTGGGGGAGGGCCATTAGCCTGAACTCGCGGCAAGATCAAACGAAGGGTGGGAGGGACATTGAGGAACAGGAACAGATGGCCATGAAAGTGTATGGGCCAAAAGCGCGTGCCTGTACGTGCACTCGAAGAAAACGCCACGAAAAAAAGCGGTGGTTTGACAATCAGTTCGAGCACTTGAATTCTCGCCATTTCCCATTCCTTCGGAATGGTAAAGGTCGAGACCTAAAAACTATCTGTAACACATTAGTGTCATTATGTTAGTCCAAATTACAGCCAATCAGGCGCCAGCACCCTCTAGAACCTTCTCCTCAGAAGCTCAAGCCCTCAGATTTTCTACCGCACGTCGTGTGACAGGAGTCTCCCTGAGCTCTGCTCAGTTTTCTACTCTACTCATCTAGTTCCAGTGTTTATCACAATATGTCAAGTAAGAAGTCTTTATTCAGACCTTGCTCTTCTTGTGGGAAGCTGCGCCTTTTTGAAAACGACCCCCACCAGAAGTGTATATACTGTTTATACCCTGATCATGAGGCTGGCGGCTGCAAGTTCTGTAGAACTTTTTCTACAAAGACTCTTAAAGACCGAGAAGGCCGTCTTCTCCTTTGGCTGCAACGTCTAAAGGACAAGGACAAGGATTCTGCACTGTCAGACGCAGAAAGTTTACAATCTGGTCTTTCTACAGCAGCCTCTAAGCGTGGTAGTGTTCAAGAGTTTCCATCTCCTTTCCTCAAGAAGACGAAAATGGCCTTGTCTCTGGCTCCTGTGGTGTCTTCTGCCACTCCTACCACCTCTACGCCCACGAGACCTGGCTCTCAGGCGTCTTCTGCTGCCTCTCGAGGTGTTTCCACGCCTCTTAGAGTTCCGCCGTCGTTGACGCGAGCGTCTACCAGCGTTCCGACGACGAGAACAGCATTGCCTGCATCATCGACGATGACGCTGACTACAACTTCAGCCTTCTCGTCGTCAGCCTACACGTCGATTAGAGTTTTGTTGCCGTCGAAGCCTGAAGAAGAAAGAATCCTCGTCGACGAAAGTCCCGAAGCAATCTTTGTCGTCGTCGTCGACTCCGTCGACCAAGGTCTCGTCGACTAAGACACCGTCGACCAAGGTCTCGTCGACGAAGACATCGTCGACCAAAGCCCTGTTGACAAAGACTCCGTCTACGGAGGCTCTACCAGCGTCAACGACTGCACCGTCGACGGCTGCACCGTCGACGACTTCGTCTACGGTGGATCGCCTGTCGCTGACGACGGCTCAGTCGACGGCCAAACCGTCGACGATGACTTCTCCAAAATTATCTTCGTCCACAGCCAAGTCAGTATCGTCGACGTTAACGGCGACGGCACTGTCGACGGCGGCACCGAGTTCATTTGCCTCTCTGCCGTTAGTGCCATTGAAGACTACAGAATCTTCACATCGTCGCACTAAGGTTCCATGCCAACAGATCTCTGATCCATAACAGCAGCCACCTTCACCAATGTTTGTCACTACCTCTGAGCATGACACAGACTCGGAACATGGAGGGGATACGTTTGGGGAGGCAGATAGTCCCTCTGATTTGATAATTAAATGTCAAGACTCTGATTCTGACGTTGATGGCAGAGACCAAGAGTCACAGCAGGAGGAGCAATTGGTCCAAGTTCCTATGGCTACCATTCCAATAACCTTGATTTCAAATCTCCAACATATGCTGGATGATTACAACCGCCGTTTCCCAGCAACACCACAGACTACGCCTGTGCAATCTCCTGCTCCCGTGGCGATACCTCCACCTTCTCTGCCGCCTTTCCTACCACCTACAACTTCGTCTCAGGTCCAAACGTCCATTAGAATCCATACAACGGTTTACCCGCAGGATGCGGATGATGAGGCGGTCCCAGAGCGTGAGGACGGAGAGGTCCCTGACAATTCGGATGACGATTCAGGCGACCAGGATATGGCTGAATGGGACGATTATCGGGCACAGACACCCTCTCCTTAGCCAGGGAACTCTGGTGAATCACCTCCTGTAGATATCCCCAGTTTCCATCTTTTAATGGATAAAGCGGCTCAGCGTTTCAAATTACCAAGATCACAACGCGAGGAGGACTGTTTTCTTTATGATTTTAAAGACAAACCCTATAAGCAGGTCCACACAATTCCTATCATCGATTTTGTATGGAAGGAGGGAATTAAACTCATGAATGCTCCAAACTCTTTACCTGCTCAGATACCGCGCCTTAAGAAAAAGTACAAGGCCCCAACTGGTTCTCCAGCTTGCCTGATTTCTCACCCAAAGCCGGACTCTGTGGTGACTCAGGCTGCACAGCGTCGAGCACGGAACCCAGCGTCTACAATCACAGCCCCTCCTGATAGAGAGGGTCGAAGCCTAGATGCTATTGGCCGCAAGTTTTCAACTATGGCTTCAACATCTGTCCGGGCAGCCAATGCTTTAGCCATCTTGGGACGTTATGACCAGCAGATGTGGTCAGACATTTCAGATTTGATGACCCTCATACCTGATGCTTCCAAGGCTGACGCTCAACAGATTCTTCGCGATGGTCAGAGGGCGTCGGAAGAAATGATAGACTGCGCAGTCGATATTGCTAACACAGGTTTCCGTCTACTTGCAAGTGCGGCTGCACTCCGACGACAGGGCTGGTTAAAGTCCACCTCCTTCCGGCAGGAAGTCCAATCCAAAATACTGGATATGCCCTATAATGGGGAATCCCTATTCGGATCCCATATCGATGACGCCCTGGAGTCCATTAAGAAGGACACTGATACAGCAAAGTCTTTGGGCACGTTGCAATTTCGGAAGCAGTCCTTTCGAGGTGCGCGCGGCCGCGGCACCCCTTCCAACGTTCGAGGTGGGCAGCAATACCGCTCCTACAATCAGAGCGGCCAACGTTACACGGCCAATCAGCAACCTCGTGAGCAGTCCTCCAGACCATACAGAGGAAAGTCTTCCTATCGTGGATCCAATACTAAACGTCAATGACTTTTGTCACCCTCAAACTGTTGGAGGTCGAATCTCTCTGTTTTATTCTCAGTGGTCCTCGATCACCTCGGACCGCTGGGTTTTGGACATTGTACGACAGGGTCATACCCTAGAGTTCGTAGAGATTCCTCCTTGTACTCCACCTCGTGGCCTGCCTCCTCCACATCGCGAGGAGCTTTACCATCAGGTCCGTCTTCTTGTTTTAAAAGGTGCAGTCGAAGTGGTCCCGAAACATCAAAGAGAGAAGGGGTTTTACTCTCGATTCTTCCTCATACTCAAGAAGACCGGAGATTGGCGACCCATTCTGGATTTGAGGGCTCTCAACCAGTTCCTAAAGTCCAAATCGTTCCGCATGCTGCGTTACTGGAAATCCGGCGTCTTCTATCCAGCGAGGATTTCATGACCACCATAGACCTTCAAGACGCATTCTTTCATGTCCCAATTATCAAACAACATCGCCAGTACCTGCGTTTCAAGGTGGGACCAATGCATTTTAAGTTCAAAGTTCTGCCCTTCGGGCTGCGATCAGCTCCTCGTGTTCACGAAGGTACTGGCCCCTGTGGTGGCTCACCAGCGTCTACAAGGAGTTCAAATCTTTCCATATCTGGACGATTACCTTCTGAAGTCTCAATCCCACCATCAGCTATGTCAGGACACTCGCCTCTGCCAGCAAGTGTTTCAGTCCTTGGGGTTGACCATCAACATCGAAAAGTCACAGTTTGCACCTCTGCAAACCAGAACCTTCCTGGGAGCGATCCTAGACATGAAGCTCTTGAAAGCGTTCATCTCGAACGAACGACGTCAGAAGATCCTTCGTCTGGTCTCCCTCATTCGAAGAAAACAGTCTGTTTCTTTTCGAATGTTAAAGTCATTCTTGGGAATGGCGTCATCTTGTATCGCACTGATTCCAAATTGCAGGTTGCGTACCCGTCCCATTCAGGAAGAACTGGACTTACAGTGGCGTCAGGTCTCCGGGTCCTTCAACGACCTAGTTGCAGTCACAACCCGCATGAGAAAGAGCTTGCTTTGGTGGGCGCAGCCAACGAATCTGGAAATGGGAATGACTTTCCTCGTCCACACACCAGATCTTACGTTGACGACGGACGCCTCCCTGGAAGGATGGGGTGCTCATCTCCAGGGCTTATCCATCAAGGGCAAGTGGACTCCGCCCCAGCGCACGTGGCATATCAACAGGCTAGAATTGCTGGCGGTCTTCCTAGCGCTCAAATCATTTCTCCCTGTAGTTCACGGGGAGTCAGTGCTTATCCAAACAGACAATACCACCAGTATGCACTACGTGAACAAACAGGGAGGAACCAAGTCTCCACACCTGTCTCGCTTGGCCCAGTCAATCTGGGTTTGGGCTCTCCGTCATCAGATCACCTTGACGGCTGTCCATCTGCTGGGCGTGTCCAACCTCCTGGCGGACTCTTTGAGCAGGTCCACTTCCTCAACACACGAATGGGAACTGCACCAACCGACTCTGGATCTTGTCTTTCGCCAGTGGGGTCACCCAGATCTAGACCTCTTTGCAACACCGGAGAATCAGAAATGCCTGTCTTATGCAAGTTGGCATCCCCACCCCGGGTCGTGCGGGAATGCCCTTTTGATCGACTGGTGCGATCTATTCGCTTACGCTTTTCCGCCAATCCCATTAGTACCGCCGGTGCTGTGGAAGATGCGGAGACAGCCCTGCCACATCCTGTTGATCGCACCACGTTGGCCCAGGCAGGCATGGTTTTCGGAACTGCTTCTGCTGTCCCAGTGCGAGCCCATTCCTCTACGTCCTCGTCCAGACCTCCTATCTATGGACAGGGGCCTAGTGTGCCATCCGGCCCCTTCCACGCTACAATTGTGGGCATGGAACCTGAGCACCTTGAATTCGCAGAATTGAACATATCCCAGGGATGCAGAGACATCCTGGCTCATGCCAGGGCTCCGTCTACCATCAAGACTTACAAACTCAAGTGGAAGAGATTCTGTCATTGGTGCGCTACAGCCAATATCCATCCCATCCATTCCACTCGGTATACAACCTTTACCACGCAACTTTTACCACGACCTACCTTTACCACGCAACTTTTACAACGCAGGAACCTTGACCACGCATACCATTACAACGCTGGTATTTACAACGCAGGTACTTTTACAACGCATACCATTACAACGTAAGTATTGGTAAGTATATAATTTTATTTAAAATATTTTAGGTTTGGGTTTTGGGTAAATGGGTATTTTTAGGGTTCAGGGTCAGTTTTCAGTTTTTGGGTAAAGGGGTATTTTTAGGGTTCAGGGTCAGTTTTCAGTTTTTGGGTACAGGGGTATTTTTAGGGTTCAGGGTCAGTTTTCAGTTTTTGGGTACAGGGGTATTTTTAGGGTTCAGGGTCAGTTTTCAGTTTTTGGGGTACAGGGATATTTTTAGGGTTCAGGGTCAGTTTTCAGTTTTTGGGGTGCAGGGGTATTTTTAGGGTTCAGGGTCAGTTTTCAGTTTTTGGGGTACAGGGGTATTTTTAGGGTTCAGGGCTGGGTTTGGGTTTTGGGGTTCAGGGGTATTTTTAGGTTTTAGGGCTGGGTTTGGGTTTTGGGGTACAGGGGTATTTTTAACATATATATTTAAAAATTAATGATTAAATATTAATATAAATAATTAAAATATTAAATATTAAAATAATAATTTATTAATTAAAAAAAATATTATTAATAATTATTTTACCATATTATTTACTTACCTATACTTACGTTGTAATGGTATGCGTTGTAATAGTACCTGCGTTGTAAATACCAGCGTTGTAATGGTATGCGTGGTAAAGGGTCCTGCGTTGTAAAAAATGCGTGGTAATGGTCTGCGTGGTAAAAGTCCGCGTTGTAACGTCATATATCCATTCCACTCCTGAGCAGCTTCTTCCATTCTTCTTGAGCCTCGCTCAGTCAGGACTCCCTCATGCTACACTGAGAGTTTTCTTAGCTGCAATATCTCGTTTCCGACATGACGGCTCTTCTTCCCTCTGTTCATCAAGGATCATACGTCAATTCTTCAAAGGGCTTTTCCCCAAGTTCCTACCTGTTCGGCGCCCTCCTCCATCTTGGCACCTCAATGTTGTACTATCTCAACTTATGAAGTCACCATTTGAACCTATCCATAAAGCGGATATCAAATTCCTCACCTGGAAGGTTGCACTCCTTCTGGCTTTGACCTCATCTCGTCGCGTGAGCGACCTTCACGCTTTCACTATCAAGCCGCCTTACCTTCAGTTCAAACCTAACGGGGTGGCGCTCCGCACTAACCCCTCCTTCCTACCTAAAGTACCTATGGATTTTCATTTGAATGAGCCTGTGTTCCTTTCTTTCCGGACCCAAAGTCTCCGGCGGAGCAGTGCTTGCATTCTTTGGACATCAAACGATGCCTTAAATTTTACATTGCCAGAACTACCCCCTTCCGCAAGTCCGACCAACTGTTCATTGCCTACGGACTTCTACGTAAGGGACATCCAGTTTCCAAACCAACTATTGCCCGATGGCTTTCTTCAGCCATTGCCTTCTGCCACCAACAAGCTGGCAAACCATTGCAGTCTTCAGTGAGGGCTCATTCTACGAGGGCGATGTCTTCATCCACCGCCTTGTTTGCTGGTGTGCCTCTTCATCAGATTTGCCGTGCAGCGACATGGTCCAGCAGGCACACCTTCACCAAACATTACTGTTTGGATGCCATCAATGAAGCGGATACCGCAGTGGGACAGGCAGTGCTTCGCCATCTGTTTCAGTAAGGTGAGCCTCTGTTCCCCCCTCCTTAGTGTTTTGCTGTGATTGCTATGATGTGTTACATGACTATATTATTATTATTATTACTGTCTTGGTTTATTACATATATAGCTAGCAATCTCAGTTTTCGGAGGTTACTGCTTTCTATTCTATTCAAGCATGTGAATCTATAAAAGACACCCCTAATACTGGAGAAGAACAATTGTTACTTCCCTGTAAACAGGTGGTTCTCCAGTATTGGTGTCTTTCATAGATTCACATGCGACACACCCTCCTCCTCTCAGAGGCTCTCTTCTCCTCATACACTCTTGGTTACTTTGTGCTACGAAAATCTGAGGGCTTGAGCTTCTGAGGAGAAGGTTCTAGAGGCTGCTGGAGCCTGATTGGCTGTAATTTGGACTAACATAATGACACTAATGTGTTACATATAGTTTTTCTCTTTACCATGCATTCCTATGTAGGAATCGTTTTTAGAGGATTTCAGTTGTATTTCCTTTCTTTATCTTGTATTATGTTGATATATTTATATATATATATATATATATATATGTATATTTAGCATTATTGCTATTTTATTTACCGTGGGACTCCCACTTCGACGACGGGGAATATTCAAGCATGTGAATCTATGAAAGACACCAATACTGGAGAACCACCTGTTTACAGGTAAGTAACAATTGTTCTTTTAAATGGGGAGCCATGAGGCGGCCTGCCCGCAACCTCGGGTGGTTGGGGCACCGAAAGCGCGGCAGTTTCACAGCAGGCCCCGGCGGCTGTCTTCACCATAGGATCCGCAGTCGCTGCCGCTGGCCTTAAATTAGTGCGGGACGAGCTAGGCACCTCCACCTCCCACCACCATGCAGTTTCAAACAGTTCGGACTCCGCAGCAGCTGCCTTACCGGAGCATGGCTAATAACGGCGATGTCAACAGTTCGATCCCGGGGCAGGCCGAGTTAATGCTCCAAAACTGAATGATTTTCCTGGCAGCATCTTGCGCGGCGCCCCGGCTAGGGTATCGGATACAAAATGGCGGCCACACTAGGAGCTCGATGCTCCCTACCCTCCCCCAACCCCTCATGGGCACCAGTGGCAAGATGGCGTATCCTCTCGGGAGCCCGACACGCGATGGGGCGCTAGCGTGGGCAGTTTAGGCCGGTTGGGGGGGCGAAGGTGGGAGGGATGCATGGGGGAGCGCTACGTAAATCCGGCATGAGAGATAACCTGCCCCATCTACCCCGGGCATGCACTTCCACGGGGATGCTGAGCAAAGGATTAACAGGATTATTACCCCAAGCACTATGGTAGATTACTGAGGTAAAGTGATGATGCCGGGAATTGGGTACCACGTCCTATTATGCCCGCATTTCAAGATGTGGCACCAGGGAGTTATCAACGGTATAGTACAAAGGTCAATTATGTGCAACACGTCCGATTCTACCCGCATGTTAAACCGCGCCAAAGCGATTTGCCGTTTCCAAGTAGGGGTTATAACGGTACCCCCAAGCAGCCTATGCAGCTTGGTGCGGCTCCCTGGTCCGCCACAAGGGTGCACGTGCGGCTGTTTCCTTGGACAGGCTCTGCATTAGGGCATAATGCTGGCGGGTGTGTTAGAAATGCAAGTAGGAAGGGCGTATGTATTGCACAAAGTGCAGGTTTGTGTCTAAGGGGGGGTGGCGACCTTTTTTAAGCATACGCTTTTCTCTGGTGCGGGCAGGTAAAAATGCTGCAGTGGGGGGCGTGTATGTGTGCACTCATCTTTTGTCGTCTTCTGTGCAGGTCTGAGGACGGTGGCAATTTTCATTCAAACTGTGCGCAGCATTCACTCGCATGGTCAGGTAATTAAGGGGAGGGTAAGA
This sequence comes from Lissotriton helveticus, assembly GCF_964261635.1. Taxonomy (NCBI): domain Eukaryota; kingdom Metazoa; phylum Chordata; class Amphibia; order Caudata; family Salamandridae; genus Lissotriton; species Lissotriton helveticus. The sequence continues at coordinate 58,915,980 of NC_136069.1, read as the reverse complement.
TTCACGGTGGGTTTCACGGTACGGTGGTTGCGACCACAAGGGGCACGGGAGGTAAAAGGTGGAGCGAAATGAATTTATGGAATGGGAAGGGGACTGGGCCCCAGCAGGAAACTCCAGTGCGCAGCATGGCTGGTTCATCTATGGATCCCCTTGGCCCCAGGCCAAGTGTGGCCGTACTCATGTTGCTGTTTTTCTTTTCAGCCTCGCCTCTGTTCTTGAATACTTGTCGCAGACTAGGGCACCACCCAGCCACACCCAGGAAGGCATTGATAAGGTAATACACAGGGTGTGAGTGCATAGGCTGCTCAACAAAACGTGGGGGGGTACCAGCGATGTTCACCAGCGATGGTAAAGGGGAGGAAGGGCCGGCAAAGAGCGAGCTGGGCCGAGCCAGTCAGTTGAGAGGTGTTTGCGGACAATAACTCTATTCTCTCCCCTGCAGGAAACCGTCGAGAACTACTTACCAACCGCCCCCCCTCACCCCCCTTCCTGGCACCCCCCACCCCACCCCTTCAAACCAAAGGGTGGGTGCAGCTGGACGGAAGTTGTAGATGTAGCTAAGTAAGTACAGTGTCGGGTCCGGGGGAGGAGCGCTCACAGGGGGGTGGGGGGGTACTAGAAGGTCGGATCTCCACCGTTTGCGAGGTGTATAGCTTACAGTTCCATTTCTTTTTTAGGAGATCTGAGCCCGAAGCGTCAACATGAATAGCCAGGGATCCCCCCACTTTTTTCGCAGATGTCACAGGTGGAGGATTCCCTGCCAGGAACCTCCCAAGATGCACAGTTGGCAGCCGTGATGGAAATGATCAGGGTTAAGGGCGTGGCGTGGGCCAGCGAGTTATTGACAGCAAACAGTCCAGGGGACTCTGGAATCGTCATGTCTGTTCCCCCGATGGGGCAGGAAACCGCATAAGAGGCAGGGCCCACCAGGTCCAAGAGGGTTCGCAGGCCCACAGTCAGAGACTTCCCGGCAGAACCACTGCCAGCTAAGAGTCGGACCATTGAACTTTCAAGGGCAGTAGTCGTTACAAAAGGGGATAATGGACGGAGCGTTTCAACAAATCAAACACTCACCCCCAGTCAACTGATCTGGGTTTAATCCATCACCATTCTTTAGTTCACTCAGCCACCCCAGTTCAGACATGGCTATATGCAAATCAGTCTGACCCTGTGCCTTATGGGAACAGTCCAGCCCGAACTGCCAAGCCATGTCTTCCCTGGACCGGAAACAAGCATCCTGGGACAGGTTTCGGATTCATAATCCTCATCAGCCAGGCTATCTTGAATCCAGTGGCCAAGTGAACAAGGGACTCACGTCTGAGCATACCCTGCCACACTTAGGGCGAACAAAGCGATACAAAAGGGGATGATGGACGGAGCGTTTCAACAAATCAAACACTCACCCCCAGTCAACTGATCTGGGTTTAATCCATCACCATTCTTTAGTTCACTCAGCCACCCCAGTTCAGACATGGCTATATGCAAATCAGTCTGACCCTGTGCCTTATGGGAACAGTCCAGCCCGAACTGCCAAGCCATGTCTTCCCTGGACCGGAAACAAGCATCCTGGGACCGGTTTCGGATTCATAATCCTCATCAGCCAGGCTATCTTGAATCCAGTGGCCAAGTGAACAAGGGACTCACGTCTGAGCATACCCTGCTGCCACACTTAGGGCGGACAAAGCGATACAAAAGGGGATGATGGACGGAGCGTTTCAACAAATCAAGCACTCACCCCCAGTCAACTGATCTGGGTTTAATCCATCACCATTCTTTAGTTCACTCAGCCGCCCCAGTTCAGACATGGCTATATGCAAATCAGTCTGACCCTGTGCCTTATGGGAACAGTCCAGCCCGAACTGCCAAGCCATGTCTTCCCTGGACCGGAAACAAGCATCCTGGGACCGGTTTCGGATTCATAATCCTCATCAGCCAGGCTATCTTGAATCCAGTGGCCAAGTGAACAAGGGACTCACGTCTGAGCATACCCTGCCACACTTAGGGCGAACAAAGCGATACAAAAGGGGATGATGGATGGAGCGTTTCAACAAATCAAACACTCTCCCCCAGTCAACTGATCTGGGTTTAATCCATCACCATTCTTTAGTTCACTCAGCCACCCCAGTTCAGACATGGCTATATGCAAATCAGTCTGACCCTGTGCCTTATGGGAACAGTCCAGCCCGAACTGCCAAGCCATGTCTTCCATGGACCGGAAACAAGCATCCTGGGAACGGTTTCGGATTCATAATCCTCATCAGCCAGGCTATCTTGAATCCAGTGGCCAAGTGAGCAAGGGACTCACGTCTGAGCATACCCCGCCACACTTAGGGCGAACAAAGCGATACAAAAGGGGATGATGGACGGAGCGTTTACGTCCATCATCCCCTTTTGTATCGCTTTGTTCGCCCTAAGTGTGGCGGGGTATGCTCAGACGTGAGTCCCTTGCTCACTTGGCCACTGGATTCAAGATAGCCTGGCTGATGAGGATTATGAATCCGAAACCGGTCCCAGGATGCTTGTTTCCGGTCCATGGAAGACATGGCTGGGCAGTTCGGGCTGGACTGTTCCCATAAGGCACAGGGTCAGACTGATTTGCATATAGCCATGTCTGAAATGGGGTGGCTGAGTGGGCTAAAGAATGGTGATGGATTAAACCAAGATCAGTTGACTGGGGGTGAGTGTTTGATTTGCTCAAGCGCTCCGTCCATCATCCCCTTTTGTAAGGGCAGTAGTCGTGCCAGTGGCTGCCTCGCTACCCCCCCAGCCGGTACAGGGGTACTTCTAGCCAGCGCACCTCCACCGTCGAACTTTGCTACACGTGAGGACCTTGGTAAGCTCACAGACACGTTAGCGGACTTTATGGCTGAAGTTAGAACCCGCCTCAGGGCTACCAGTCACACTGGTGGGGAGGCCGCCATGATTACCGATGTTGGGGTGTGGCTCCAGCACCACCAGTTCAGACACTAGTCGGCGCATCCATCACACAGGTGTGGGGCGGTGGGTTGGATCCAGTGGGGGCCAGGGAGGACCAAGTGCACACAGCACCCCTGCTAGGGGGGAAGCGACGGGCAGAGTCACAAGGGACTCAGGCTGCAAACAGAGGGCAGAATCTGTCGCACCGCCCACGCTAGTGCCTCCCACACCACTTCCGAATGCCGCAGTTGCGACCCGGCCTCCCGCAACTCCTGCAGCGACCAGCCCCTCTCCCAGTGCAGCGACTCAGGCTGTGCCTGCCGTGCTCGTACCGCTAATGACCTTGGCCCCCCTGTTGTCAGGCCGGTGCTCCCTAGCCTGGTAAGTGCCACTAGCAGCCAAGGAAGGGATATGGCGCAGGGATTTCATTGATATTTTTTCACTACTAATGCATGGGGCGGAGGGACTAGACACAAGGAAAATGGGGGGCAAGGAGGAAGACAAGAAAGTGCGCTTTCAGGTATGGCCCGAGAAATCGATTAAGACTTGGGGACAGGCCTTTGCTATCCTGGCAGCAGTAATATTGGAGCGTTTCCCGGAACAGGGTCCGGGTCTTTTTCAATACGCAAGCATCATAACCAATGAGGCGGAGACTAATGGGGGCATGGACTGGTACAGGTATGATTGTGAATTTTGAAAAAAGATGGCCCTGTGTCCAGAGCTGGGATGGGACCAGATGGAAGTGCGTCTATGGATGCAGCCCACAGGCAATGGAAGGGTAGAACCTGTCGAGAAGGCCACCACCAACTACAAGAAGGGGGAGACGAGCAAGGAACAGAATCAAGGCAAGAAGGGTGAGGTACTGGGTTTTTCAGAACCGGTACCGAACCGGTAACCCAGCGGTGTCAGGGTACACCCAAAGACCTCGAGTACTTTCCTGATTCAGACCACAGAAACTCAGAGTCTTCTAGGTGAAGTCAAGGATCGATTTTATTGGCTGCAACCAAGTAACAGGTCCTAGAAGTACAACAACACGGGATGTATATTCTCAGGAGACTGCTCAATGTACAAAGTCAGGCTTCTCTTTTCATACGAAATATTGTGCTTTAGGCAAACATTCTTCGAATTTTAGTATACCATAGACATGTTCCCATTACAAAGAAAAAGCAGAGTCATGATGACAAGCCCATAGTTCAGTTTGTCCAGCCCACAACAAATTACCCGGCAAGGCCCAGCATTTCCATCAGATACCGGTGGACCCCCAATAAAAACGGGCACCTCCCCATCATAAAGCAAGTGAGAGAGTAAAGAGCAGGGACAGGTGTGAGCAAGATTCGGCAGGGTGTGTGTGCGATGAAAAGGATTTATGGCCTGTTGTGCCTTGATGCTATCTCGTTCGGCCACTGGGAGAGGAACTGACCAAACAGGTTCGGCCTGGGGCAATGGTTCCAACTTGCCCAGGTCACAGGAAAGTCAATTAAGGTGTACGTGTCCTTTGGAATCGAATTTGGCTTAATTCGCTTGCCTATGTGAGGGCAACTCACAAAATGGCTGCTGTACACAAAATGGATGCCAAGGGTTCAGGACGCCAATGACGATTTCGAGGTGAAATCGTCACTCGAATATGACAAAAATGCTTGTACATAGTGTACCAGCCATTCTCGGTCTTTTGATACCAAATTCGTCATGTTACGACGAAGTTTAATTCTCGAGTCCAGAATTATTACACGAGTCCAGAATTTTCAGAACCACAAACCCTCCTTTTGCCCTTACATAGGCAATTAACCTAATCTCATGCTAATCTGAGTCTAGGTCTATATTCCTAAAGTCATTGAGATGCTGCTGTAACATCATTCTATTACTTAGTTCTTCTCTTGATACAGGCTTCCTTACACATGATGTGGCACAGAGGCCACATATTGCAGGAGCACACTGCACGCACAGACAGAACAGGAAAAGAATGGCTAAGACCATCCCAATGACCATCAGAATTTTCCATCCCCAGCCGGATATCAGTTCCCAGAACCACCCCATTAATGACCAATCTCCTTTATCCACATGAATAGATTCGGAAATCTTATGCAGTTTGGAGATGGCCTGGTACACTGTTGGAGCGTTATCTGGAATGAAAACTCAGCAACTCGATTGGATCAATTTACATACCCCACCTCGGTCTGCAAGTATGACATCTAAAGCGACCCTGTTCTGAAGGGTCATAAGACGATCCGACTGGAGCTCAGCAGTCAAGTTACTAAGGGCACCAGCAGTTTCAACTACAGTGGACTCAACCACCCTTGTCAATTGCCTTATGTTCCTGCTGTTAACCATGGGTCCCCAGAACGGCAGAAAACCCTTTGCGAAGTCCCAAATTCTTGACCTGCAGTGTCTTCTTTACTCAAGACACCTCTAACTACCCTCGTCTTGTGGTAATCTGACGCTGCTGTGTAGGTGGGGGGCAACAGGAACGAAACAAAACATGAGCCCGAAAAGTCAGGGGGCAACCATGTATAGGCTCTATCATGGCAGATGAAATAGGTACCCTTAGCTGCTAAAAACGCAGGGGAAGTCTGAGACCCAAAAACATACGTTTCAGTACAGACACTCTTCCCTAACTGAGCTCTGGGATTCTTGCCAGTACCTTGCAGACACAGGTGACCCTGATGGGGTACAATCCAAATCGGGGAGGATCTCTTAGCTTGCTGTTTCTCACTCAGAGTAGTTCCATATCCGGTCACGTTCCATCCTATATAGGCAAGTGTCTCATCTTCGGGGGTAGTTTCATAAGAAATATCTTCCTTAATCATGTCGACTATACCCTTAACTAGAGCACTATTTTTAGGATTGTCTTTTTCAGAACGTAGGGGGTGGACTTCACGAGCATATATGAACATTGTTCTGTATGCCCACACAGAACCATTGTGACTGAATGGCAGGACCAGATAAGGGGATACCTTTATCCGTTGTGTGAGGCATAAGACCACACACCCAGCAGTTAGTCGTGTTCATTACTAGTTGGTGTTGGTGCAAAAGCTGAACAAAGGAGTTATTAATGAACTCTAATCTCCTAGCTGATTCGTGTTCAGGAAGGGGTTGAAAAGAGTGTGGGGAAACAGTAGAAGGAGGAGGTATGGGCGATGTAGTGGGTGCAAATGTTACTCGAAAAGAGAATAAAACATAACTTATTAAAAATATCATCACACTGAATAACATGAAAATGCACAATATCAAAAAGCTTTTCTTTGTCATTATTTTACAAATCTTGGCTTTAAAGTTCATCGGTTTGGCAGGTCTCTCCATCTCGAAAAACTCCATCCTCTCTAAAGTGCTGCCCGCGATGGGAGGTTGTTTCTGCTAAGGAATGCTTCTGTCAGTCTAGGGCAACTCCCTTGGACCAACCAGAACTGTCGACCTAACGTCGTCAGCTGCACCCCAAAGACTTTGGGCAATCGCGGCCCTAGCAGCGGAACCCGGATGGCGGTTCGAAAAACAAAAATAAGCAAGTTTCTCAGATGGGAGAGCTGCACTTTCAAAAATAGTACTTGGAGGGAAAAAAACACTTTTATTAGTTCGTATTTCTCGGCCTCAAATTATACCGTTGTTTTCCTGGTATTGTATTATCTTGGAAAAGGAGTTCAGGTTCTGAAGTGTCCAATCGAACTGATGGTTGCAAAATTTTATCACTCTCTTGTTCAGTAACTGTTCCTTTTACACGTGCATCACTGAAAGGCAGAAAACGTGGCACGGTTTCAGTCTCTGAGTCAGCGACACCCTTCTGGACCCACTGGTCGTACGGCAGAGGCAGAGGGATCCGTTTGCAGTGGATCCCGTGGATCCAGTTTTTCTTCTCCAAACAACTGTGTCAGTACTGACAATGCACAGCCTTGTTTCTCATGGACATACAATGTAAAGGGCTTACTGTAGTTGGGGGTACCTAACACAGGAGCCGAACATAATGCTGTGCGCAATTCAGAAAAACTTTTCTGACACTCTTCAGACCAAGGAACGGGATTGGGTGTATCTTTACACGTTAATGCCACCAAAGGTTTGGCTAATAACGAAAAATTCGGTATCCACTGTCTGCAATATGATGTAATACCCAAGAAAGCACGCACTTCTCTCTGTGTTCTTGGCACACTCAATTTTGCTCTTGCCTGAATTCTTTCTGGGGTCAGTTTCCTTCCCTCCTTCGATAAGAGATGACCTAAGTAGGTCACTTCTTGTCGACAATATTGTAATTTGGAAAGTGACACCTTGTGATGCAAATCACACAGATGACGCAACAAAGACAATGTGGCTTTCTTACATATTTCCTCAGTATCTGCAGCAATAAGTAAATCATCAACGTACTGTACAAGAGTAGCACCATCAGGTAAAACAATCGTATCAAGCTGTGTCTTTAAAGCTTGACTATATATTGATGGACTTTCACAGTAGCCCTGTGGAGCTCGTTTAAAGCGGAAGCTTCGTCCTCCTAAACTGAAGCCAAAAATGTCCCTGCTCTCCTCAGCAATCGGGATGCTGAAGAAAGCATTCTTCAAGTCAATCACCAAAAACCAGGTGGCAGAAGCTAGAATCATAGTCAATAGGGCAGTAATGTCGGGAACAACTGGGAATTGTGGCACAACTATTTTATTGACCTCTCTAAGATCAATCACAAATCTGTAAACAGGTGGCTGAGAGGGATCAGTTCGTTTCAAAACAGGCAGAACAGGGCTATTGCAAACGTTGCCTCTTGTCTCTTCAATGACATCTTTTTCAATTAGATCGTAAACGATCGCTAGCAAAGCTTTTTCACCTTCACTGGAGATTTTGTATTGGGGAATGCGTGGCATTTTAACATTGGCTTTCAATGTTACAATATATGGTGGTATTTCTAAAAGACCTACATCATTAGGACCAGTAGCCCAAAGAATATCAGGAAGAAACGACAATTCTGTTGGAATTTTATCCCTTGACAAATACATTGGAGAAACCACTTTCTTACCTAAAGTAATACAATCTTTTTAACAGATCTAATCCTAACAGGTTTTCACCACAACCTGTTGTCAGAATAAGGGGTGCTTCTAATTCACAAGGACCAACAGAAAGAGACAAAGGGTCAGAAATCGGATTTCTAACCGGGGCGCCAGAAAAACCTACAGAAACATTCGTTTCGCCAGACAAAGGTGCGCCAGAGAGTTTGGAGTGCATAATATAACTCTTTGTAGCACCAGTATCCAACAGAAAAGGCTCTGACACACCTGATGTAATCACCTCAACGTATGGTCCATTCTGATCTACTGGAACTGAAACAATTCCCTCTCTTTGTCTATGGCTGTCCTAGCAATCATTACTCTCCCAATGCTCATCTTCTGTATAGTAATCATCAGCATAGTACTGAGCTGTCCTACCAGATGCATTATTCTGCTGATCGAACCTATTCATAGAATTTTGAGGTGGAAGGGGACGTGAGTTCTGGGGGACGTTTCCACATCCTCTACCTCTAGGCGCTTGCTGAATACCTCTACCTCTTGTGTTTGAAACACCATTTGCACGCTGTAACAGAATAGGGCAACTATACTTAAAATGACCCTCTTCCTTGCAATACGAACACTGGTTGGGGCCTACAGGAACACGTGGCTGAGTATACTCGACTCTTTGCGAGTTCCTCTGATACTGTTGAGGCTGCTGATAATTATTCTGATAGTTATTCTGACCACCATTATTCTGGCCACCACTACCACGTGGCGGATATGCTTGCTGTAACAGAACCTTCGTTTTCAGCTCTTTAGTTTTCTTTTCTGCTCTATCTTTCTCGTCTTTGTCTCGATTTTCGTAATATTGTGCAGTAGCCAATATCTGGGCTGAAGAGGAAACTGCCCATGAACTCTCTGAATCCTTTAACTTCTTACACAACTCTGGAAGCAGATTGTGCACAAATTTATCGACAAACAATCGCTGACCACCTTCTGTGCTCATATCTTGACCACTGTGGTCGACAAACGTTTCTTCAAACCTGGTGAAGAAATCAGACACCGTTTCATCTTTCTTCTGCTTACACGCAGACAAATTATCCCAATTTACACGCATCGCAGGCATTATCGTTTTCATAGAATTAATAATCCTACCAGGGAATTCAGCTACTAAAGGCTCAGGCTTAGCACCACCAACTTGTCGGCCATCTGCAGCAGTAATAATAGCCCATGAGTCACCTAACTCCTGATCATGATCTGCATGACGAATCTTTCCTCACAAAGGCTGTGGAACAACATTCCCAAATAACATATCGATATCGGCTAAATTCATGATACATGACCAAGCAGTCTGTGACAACTCTTTGTAATACCCTGCAGGATTTTTACGGGGATCAGGCAATGTCTGCTTAAGGGCCAAAACTTCAGCTCGCTTCCAAGGAACATGTACCCACACACGCTAAAAATGTGCTGGCACAGGTGGTGGAACATTACCAGGACCAGCTGCTACGGCTTCCTTCCATACTGGAGGAACTTCTCTCATGGGATATTGTCTTCCCTTCTTCTTAACAGAAGAATCAGACTCAAACAACGACTTAGAAACACCTTCAGTCCTAAGTGACAACAACGTCGCAACTGCTTTCCTAACATCTGAACCCACAATTGTGCCTTTTGAAAATTCGAACCGTACATGGCTCAACTCGGGCGGATTAGAGTCCAAATCATTTCCTCTAAATCTTCACACAGAAAAGCACACATTTTCTCAAAAACGTACCTCTGCTTTGATGCTTCCCACTGATGGAAGACATCCATAACAGATTCTAGATCATATATTGTCGGGTCAGTCACCCATCTATATGCCAAATGATTTAACGTTTCTTTCTCCCTAGAATCAGGCTGTTTGCTACGCAACTGTTTATGCTCAGAGACAGGAGCCGGACTTGCCGCTCCAAAGAAAGAATACAAAATACTAGTAACAGTGCTAGCCACTCTCTGACGAACAGAAGGAGAAGTCGAGGAAAAGACAAGAGGGAAAGCAGAGTTAGACGAGGCAGATGTAGAGGCAGTGTCAGGAGAAGTACTAGGAGTGGTAGTCGATATGGTAGTCAAAGTTGTAGCAGGTAAAGGCAGAGCAAATGTCAAAGTCGGTGGCCTTGAGTAGACTGCACCGGAGGAGCAGGAGCCAGCTGAAGAGTAGCTGGTGGGTGCTGTGGAGGAGCAGGAGGCAATGCAACTACGGGTTGCGCAACTAAAGGTTGAGGAGGTGCCGTACCATTCTGCGCATAGGGGGGTGGCGAACTTAACAAATGCGCCATTAACGGATCTTTTTCAAGCTCTTTTGCTGCATCTTGCTGAAGAGGCGGCAAAACTGGATAGCATTTATCTATCACCATTTTACGTTGCCTGTGCAACTGCTCACTCATCTGTTCTTCTTCATTGTCTTTAAACTGCATAGCAGCTTGCATTATCGAAATACCCCTTTCTCTCTTATTTTTCTTCGCTAATTTAATTTCCTTCTGTTTGGCTTCCTTACGCCATAGGCGGAAAGAGTCACACATCGCCGGCCGGGCTTTCTTCTTAAAAAGTTTAACTTCAAGGTTATCTAAGATTTCGGTATCAAAGCTACCGTATTGGGGCCATTTTAAAACACCATCTTTTCTGGTGTATTTGATCCACACTTCGTTATATGTGATGGGGCCTACTCCATGTTTCACATACAATTCATAAGTTGGAGTTCCAATCGGAGGAACCGGACACAAGTCCTCCAATCGGGAGTCCCTATTACTACAACCAAGACTAAACAAATTTCCAAGTCTGCTAAGACCAGGCATCTTCGCTCTCTAGTCTAGCTCCAAACTTCAAAGGATTATCGATTACGATATTCTCGTGAATACACAAGTCCTTCGGCTTTGGCACTTGCAAGTTCCAAATTAAAGATCCCAAAGGGATACCCAAGACTAAGAACCAACTAAGGACTGGGAGACGCTCCACTTATACTTAACTGAGATATCGATGACGTCACCAGAAGACTCGTCTTATCGTTTCGCTCTACCAAACTTCAAGGGTCCAAATCAGGGCGATAGCCAGGGCAGCAGTCCTTCGTAGCCGTCGGGAAGCGGGGAACCTCGCAGCAAAGACTTTCGGACCACGTCGACATGCAGGGGTCGATGAAGTGGCGGCCTTCCTCCAGAATTTTCACACGAAGCTCCTCACGAACCTCTGGCTGGACCGGTACCGCTGGTATCGCCCCATGTTGGGCGCCAACTGAGGTACTGGGTTTTTCAGAACCGGTACCGAACCGGTAACCCAGCGGTGTCAGGGTACACCCAAAGACCTCGAGTACTTTCCTGATTCAGACCACAGAAACTCAGAGTCTTCTAGGTGAAGTCAAGGATTGATTTTATTGGCTGCAACCAAGTAACAGGTCCTAGAAGTACAACAACACGGGATGTATATTCTCAGGAGACTGCTCAATGTACAAAGTCAGGCTTCTCTTTTTATACGAAATATTGTGCTTTAGGCAAACATTCTTCGAATTTTAGTATACCATAGACATGTTCCAATTACAAAGAAAAAGCAGAGTCATGATGACAAGCCCATAGTTCAGTTTGTCCAGCCCACAACAAATTACCCGGCAAGGCCCAGCATTTCCATCAGATACTGGTGGACCCCCAATAAAAACGGGCACCTCCCCATCATAAAGCAAGTGAGAGAGAAAAGAGCAGGGACAGGTGTGAGCAAGATTCGGCAGGGTGTGTGTGCGATGAAAAGGATTTATGGCCTGTTGTGCCTTGATGCTATCTCGTTCGGCCACTGGGAGAGGAACTGACCAAACAGGTTCGGCCTGGGGCAATGGTTCCAACTTGCCCTTGTCACAGGAAAGTCAATTAAGGTGTACGTGTCCTTTGGAATCGAATTTGGCTTAATTTGCTTGCCTATGTGAGGGCAACTCACAAAATGGCTGCCGTACACAAAATGGATGCCAAGGGTTCAGGACGCAAATGACGATTTCGAGGTGAAATCGTCACTCGAATAGGACGAAAATGCTTGTACATAGTGCACGAGCCATTCTCGGTCTTTTGATACCAAATTCGTCATGTTACGACGAAGTTTAATTCTCGAGTCCAGAATTATTACACGAGTCCAGAATTTTCAGAGCTACAAGGGTCAGTTTAGGCAGTCCTTTTGGGGGGGGGGGCGCGGGTGAGGGCAGAGGCTGGGAACGAGAAGAAGCTTTACTGGAACGTGCAGGCTCTATAATGGGGGGATTGCACCTGGGGTAAGGCCTGTAGATTCTCCCACACCTGCAGCAAGTGTGGTGGCACCCATCCCGCCACCTCGTGTGACAAGCGGGAGTCCTCCTCAGGGCCCACTAGACAAGACAAGTAGCAGCTTTTACTGGCCGACTTTGTTTAGGTACCCCCCCCCCCACCACCACTTTGGACCCCCATACACGCCCCCCCAACGCTGCCAAAGTCATGGCTGCAATTCCGCCCCCATTGGTGCTTTCCGGATCCCTGCTGACGAAAGGTCCGTCTCCCATTGACATTCCAAAATTGCTGCCGCTACTTCGAGAGTATCCCAATGCAAAAGACAGGGCTGTGTTAGCAGAAGGGTTCCTGGAAGGATTCAAAATTCCATACTAGGGGCCCAGGGTTATCAGGGACTCGGAGAACCTCAGGTCAACCAAGGACCACCCCGAGGTGGTAGGAGCAAAGGTGGGGAAAGAAGTGGCCTTGGGGAGGGTGGCGGGCCCTTTCCAGCATCCACCTCTCCCTGACTTTGTCGTATCTCCCTTGGGCGTATTACCTAAGAAGGAACCAGGGGCTTTCAGGCTGATCCAGCATCTATCCTACCCGGAGGGCGACTCAATGAATTCATGGCTGGAGGAGGGCTCTTGCTCGGTCTCGTACTGTTCCCTTGACATGGCCGTCGACATTGTTAGGGGGACAGGGAGCATGGTTGGCTAAAGCCGATATTGAGTCAGCATTCAGACTTCTGCCTGTCCACCCGGAGAGCCAGCACCTCTAGGGTTTCAACTGGCGAGGGGAATTCTTTTTTGACAAGTGCATGCCCATGGGCTGTGCGGTATATTGTGCCTTTTTTAAGGCCTTCAGCTCATTCCGGCAGTGGGTACTCTCAGTGAAGTATAACGTCAAGGCAGTGACCTACTACCTGGACGATTTCCTGTTCATCGGGGGAGCTGGTACGCAAGAATGCAGCGAGGGGCTCCAAGGTTTTAAGGATTTGGCCCGACACCTTGGGGTGCCGTTAGCACCCGGCAAGACTGAAGGCTGGTTCTAACTTTTCTAGGCATTAGGTTAGACATGGTGATGGGCGTGTCGAGACTACCTGCTGAGAAGGTGCAGGCCCTGCAACAGGACATCCGGTCACTGCTGGGGAAAGACAAGGCGCCACTAAATGTCATCCAGAGCCTGCTGGGCAAACTCAACTTTGCAGCCAGAGTCATTCCGGTGGGGAGAGTCTTTGCCAGAAGATTGGCTAGAGCCACCGCTAAAGTTGTCAAGAAACACCACCTCATTAAGTTGTCCCTTGGTCTGAAGAAGGATTTGGCCATGTGGGGGGAGTTCCTGTCTGACTTTAATGGTACTGTTATCTGGAGGGCTCCTTGGGTCGACAGTCCTGAGCTTAGCATGTTCACGGATGCTTCAGGGAGGGAGGGCTTTGGGGCAATCCTGGGCGAACAGTGGTGTGCACAGGAGTGGCCCAGCTCCTGGTGCAAGCGCGGCATTTCGTCCCAAATCACGGTTCTGGAACTCTTTCCCATCGTCTTCGCTCTCCACCTCTGGCCAGAGACCCTGTCAGACAGAAAGGTCCTCTTCTGGTCTGACAACATGGCGGTGGTACAGGCAATCAACGGGCAAACAGCCAAGTGCCCGTTGGTGCTGTGCTTGCTGAGGGAGCTTGCCAGAGGGACCCTGCGCTGCAATATCGAGTTTAGGGCCAGACATATTGAGGGGGAAAAAATATGGAAGCTAACGCTCTCTCTCGTTTCCAGTAGCATCGTTTCCGGGAGGCTTGGCCGCAGGCGAGAGCAGAGATGACCCCCTTCCCGTCAACCCTCTGGCGAATCTTGGAGTGGAGCAGGAGTTGAGAGCCCTGGGGGAGCGGTCCTTGGCCCCAGGTACGAGTAAACGCTATGGGAGCCACCTGTCTTCATTCAACAAAGTAGTAGAGGACTTGGGCTTAACTGGAATACCATTGGAAGACAGAGTGCAGGCGTTTGTGGTATGGGCAAAGAGACAGGGCAAATCCCACTCATGGGCCTGTGGACACTTGGCTGCAGTCAGCCACGATGCTAGGTTGAGAAGGGGTCAGGACCCAGCCAAGTCATTTGTTATCAGGGCAGCATTGAAAGGCTGGGCCAGGGAGGAACCATGGGTCCTGGACAGCAGATCCCCCATTGATTTTCCCATATTACAGACCATGCTAGATGTGCGAAGTTTGGTAACACACTCGCACTTCTAGGCTTCCCTGTTTGCGGCGGCGTTCTGCCTGGCCTTCTTCTGAGCCTTCCGCATCAGTGAGTTAGTGGCGCGCTCTAAATCAGACAGTTCAAGGGATGCTTTGGGTAAAGCAGACATCAGCCTGGACCGCAGTTTGATTGTCCACCTCAGGAAATCCAAGACAGATCAGGCGGGCAAGGGCGTAGAGATTTTGTTGAGTCCATTGGGTGACCCCAAATACTGCCCGGTCTCCATAGTTAGGGAATACATCGCGCTACGCCCAGTGACGCCCGGCTACCTACTGATCCACGCAGACCACGGGCCGTTAACTAAGTACCAGATGGACCGGATTATGGGGGCGTGCTTATCCAGGGCTGGCCTACTTCGCTCGAGCAAGAATTATTCCAGCCACTCTGTTAGGATTGGTGCCGCTACCGCTGCTTTCAAATCAGGCATGCAGCCTGCAGGTGTTAAGAAAGTGGGACGCTGGAAGTCCCAATGTTACAGGCGTTATATCCGCCCTTAGAGGCGTACATGTACTTGGTGTAGTTTGCAGTGTCGTTTGATCTACCGTTGCAGTGTTTTGCAGTGTGTTTGCGGTGTTGTATTATTTGCATAATGAAGATATTATTAAAAACACCAAGTTTGAAACGTGTCCTTTGTCTTATCAGGGTCCAGAGTGTGGGTATTGGGGCACTCGGCCATCTCTAGGTTAACACGTTGGGCATCGATCAGGAACTGGACGCGTGGATTCTCACACACAGAGTTTGTGTGGTTGGGGTTCCCAGGCATGCGTTGGAACAGCCTCATGAACAGACTCAAGCACTCGCTAGCTTCACTGGGAGCCCCACCCAATTATCTGGTTATACATCTGGGTGGCAATGACCTCACGACTTCAGGAAGGACTCTGTTGCTGCACAAGATGAAATCTGATCTGGGGGACGTCTGCAGGCGCATGGGGCAATGTGAGATCTGGTGGTCAGAGATCGTGCCGCGTAGGGTGTGGCATGGTGCTAAATCCTGCGAGGCGGTAGAGCGGTCAAGGAGACGTGTCAACAGCTCCATGCGCAAATTCACGGAGCAGAGGGGACTGGCTTTCATTAGACACGAAATAATTCAGGAAGGGGTTAAAGGGTACTATGAGTCTGATGGGGTTCACCTCTCACCGGTAGGGATGGACCTATTTCTGTTAGACTTACAGGAAGCCTTGCAGTTGAAGGGTTGCAGGTAAGAGACAGGAGCTAGGGTAGTGGGGGGCCCGGGCGGCGACGGTGGCCACCGCCAGGGCTGTGGCGGAGTTACAGGGCGAGCTGGAAGCAGATAGGTACAGAAGTGTACCTCAGTGCGGCACATAGGGGTGCCAGTAGTCCTTCGGGCGGTTGTGGGCCTGTGCAACCGGGGGCTTGCCTAGCTACGCTCCGCCCCGAAAGGGGCGTGAGTACAAAGGACCAATGGTCAGGTGATCCAGGAAGGTTACCAGAAGGGGCAGCACATAGGTGGTTCGCCACGGTGCTGCCTGGCTCATCAGGCGGGCAGGTGGCGAGAATGCAGCCTGCCCTTGGATCGCCCGTAAGCTAACCCACAATGATTACATAACGTTGTATGTAATAAACCTGCAGCAGCTTTTCCCAAGTTAACACTGGTGTATATTTTGTTATTTGCAGGATGCTTGACATGAGAGGTGGGGGCCGGTTCCCATGATGTTACTATGTGGTCTGTTTCTGGGTGGTGAGCTGTGTCTCTGCCGGATTAGGTTTTTGCCACTGAGCTAGGCCTCCTTCAGTTGTTGTGCGAGTGATGTTGTGTTGAGATACAAGGGCGGGACTGAGTTGTGGGTGCTTTGCAATGATCTTTTGAGGTCTGGTTTAAGCCTTGGAGCATCAAGGGAATGTATTTTTGAGTGCAGCTCTGAAATATTCTGCCCCTCCAAGTGTATTAAAATCTTGTTCTCCTATCCATTTCCCACAAATCTTTCTCTTCTTCTCTGACACTTGTCTCTCCTTGACTTTCATGGTGTCTGCATTCTCTCTCTTTTTACTCCCTTTCCTCTCTCGCACAGTTTCCTCCCTGCCTTCTTTTCTCTCCCTCCCTCGATTATTTTCTCTTGCTTGCGGCTCTGCCTGTCCTCCTCTCCGGGAGCATCGAAGCGTTTCCATTCACGAGTCAAACTTTCATTTGTGTTCGTGATCACATTTCTATCCATTGCAGCAAAGGTGTCGAACAGGCGACGTGGCTGCAATCACGCGGTGGGTTTATTTTATTCACAAATGGCTGCTTGAGATCAGAGCACGCCACCCCTCGGCCATTACCGGGCTCCCTCACACAGCCCCTCGCACAGCTCCTCATACAGCCCCTCACACAGCTCCTCACACAGCTCCTCACAGCCCCTCACACAGCCCCTCGCACAGTCACTCGCACAGCCTCTCGCACAGCCCCTCACATAGCCCCTCGCACAGCCACTCGCACAGCCTCTCGCACAGCCCCTCACACAGCCCCTCACACAGCCCCTCACACAGCTCCTCACACAGCCCCTCACACAGCCCATCACACAGCTCCTCACACAGCCCCTCACACAACCCCTCACACAGTCCCTCACAAGCCCCTCACACAGCCCCTTACACAGCCCCTCACACAGCTCCTCAAACAGCCCCTCACACAGCCCCTCACACAGCTCCTCACACAGCTCCTAACATAGCCCCTCAAACAGCCCATCACACAGCTCCTCACACTCCCTCTCACACAACTCCTCACACAGCCCCACACACAGTCCCTCACAAGCCCCTCACACAGCACCTCACACAGCCCCTCACACAGCCCCTCACACAGCCCCTCACACAGCCCCTCACACAGCTCCTCGAACAGCCCCTCACACAGCCCCTCACATAGCCACTTACACAGCTCCTCGCACAGCTCCTCACACAGCCCCTCACACTGCCCCTCACACAGCCCCTCACACAGCTCCTCAAACAGCCCATCACACAGCTCCTCACACAGCCCCTCACACAGCTCCTCACACAGCCCCTCACAGCCCCTCACACAGCTCCTCACACAGCCTGTGAAACGCGGCAACCAATCCAGGGGCAGAAATGCAGCTGAGACAGGAAAGAAAGTTCCACATGAGTTTCTGGTATTCTAATAATACAGCCTTAGAGTGACTGCTATGTATTAGTTTATACGTCGTAATGTGCTACATTGTGGAGAACGTTTCTTTATGTTTTCTTAAGAAAGCAAACTGTGAAATTTAAGATGCAGGAACACTTCAACATATATTTGAAAGAAGTCTTTATTCTCTGAAGAAGATCCCATCCAACCAGTCTGAGACAGCAGCTTCAACTGCCTCACTTCAGATCTAAACACTATGACCTAAACACATTCCAATACATCTTACATTCCATAAAGTCATACCAAATCAGAATAGAGGAGAAATACTACACAAACCCTCTTTGAAATCTATATTTTGAAATACTCAAATACAAACCTGCTCCTTGAGGCGCAGGCTTGGAGGGCAGACTTTACATGGAAGGGTGCTGCAATAACATGCTTGTGACGTGCTTTTGACATGCTTGTGACATGTGGTGTGGAGCGTGGCAGTGTGGCCTCGAGGGCAGACTTTACATAGAAGGGCACTGCAATGACATGTTTGTGACATGTGGTGACCAGCGTGGCTGTGGGCCCCTGCAGCTCCTGTCCCTTTCACATGTCAGTGTTAGCAGCTGATCACTGTCACTGGCAGCCAGGACCCAGGCAGGCAGGCCAGGGACGTAACACAGGCCCCCGCGGTGCACGCCACGGCCAGGCGGCGTCTTCATTAATTAAATGGTTGGCACAGGGGAGTAACACAGGCCCCCTTCGCTGTGGAGGCCCGCTCTCCAGGGGCACCCTCACTCAGCTGACACTTCATGAACACACGGCCAACCTCCCCATAAATTAAATGATGCCGTGCGCACGCCCGCCGGCCTCTTAATTAATTATATGGATGGCACGCACGCCCGGGTCGGGCCAGGGCCTCTGAGGCTGCTCATAATTAAATGGTGCGTGCGCGGTAGCGCGCGCACGGTTATTTCCAGCCGCGTTTGCGCAGGCTTCAGGGTGGGGCTGGTGACCTGTAACCACACGTGACGTGTGGTATCCCATCCCAGGACACAGCCAGAGACAGGCCTCTGCTGCTAACTTGCTCGCCTGCTTGGCCAGCCGGCTATCTGCCTGGTTCGGCCTCCCCCTGTTGGATCTCCCTCCTTGTCAACCTGCTTGAGGGGGGTTTCCGGCGGCAGCTGAAAATGTGGAAACCTTTTCCCTCTTAATATCTGGAGGCCCTGCTGGTTGCCATCTGCTGGGGACTCCGTACAGGTGTGGCCGATGTGAGCAGAGAGGTTAGGGGGCATGGGTTCAGACTCCGCTGTGCTGCCCGGGGCACAGAGCAGGGAGGGGAACGGCGTTTTTGTTGTGGGCAGGAAGGGGGGATCATAAGTTTGTGTGAAATACGGTCCATGGTAAAAGGAGGGCATAAAGCCTGTGAAGCTGTCCTAAGTATACTTCAAGAATTCTCCTGGCCTTTTTTCCATCTCTCAATGCTTGTAGCATCTTCAAGGGCTTCCGTATCAAATGCAAAAATCAGCCTACTTGTGTGATCAGCGAAAAACCCCACAAGACAACCAACCATATTGTCGTATACTGCTACCTCAGCTCGGCAATGAACACGCAGGAGACCAGGTACCAGTTTACAGGTCTTTATTATCATACATGCTCAGGGTGCATCTCACGTCTGTCCTCGTCGTCGTCCTGGTCTGGAGTGTCCTCTCCCTGTCTGTCCACAGGAAGTCGTGTCCAGTGACCTGGACGCTGCCCTGTGGCCCACAGGGTCCTAGTGCCCTGTGTTGGTGGTCAGGTCACCACATCTCCCCCTTTGTTACAAACAGAACGTCTTTGTCACATGTACAAGTCCTTGGCACAGTACCTCATGACGAGGGATAATAGACCAATGGTGATGGAGAAAGAGAGGGAGAGAGAGAGAGAGAGAGAGAGAGAGAGAGAGAGAGAGAGAGAGAGAGAGAGAGTCTCTACATTTCTTCTAGTAGTCTTCTTGTACTCCCTTTTTGGTCTTTGTTCTCTGCTCTGTTCTTGTCCTCTGTTTTCCTCTTTTGGTGGTGTTGTCTCTCTTGTTGTCCCTTGCTCTCTGTCTTCTGTTGTTGTTGCACGTTCTTCCTCTTCCACTTTGAATTCCTTGAAGTGGGAACTGTTTCTTGTTATTTTCCTGTTGTCGGAAGCTGCAGTCACCATTGACCCTTTTACGTCAGTCTCAACCAGCGGGTCTCTTGAGAATGGGCTGTCCGACTTTCTTTGTTGTTCTGTCGCACTACCACCAGATCCCCTTCAGTCAGCTGGTGTTCAGTTGCATTTCTCCTTTTGTCAGCATATTCTTTCATTCTCTTTTTCGCTTGGTGATCTCGGTCTGCAATGTCACTTCTGGTCGTACTTTCCGTTGCGTCTATCTGAGGCAACCGTGTTTTGCTCGATCTCCCCAGCACCAGCTCTGCTGGGCACCTGCCGGTGGAGCTGTGAGGGGTATTCCTGTAGTCTCTGAGCACTTGACAGAGCGCTTGTCCAATTGATATCTGCGTCAATTTTGCCCGCATTATGGCTTTCTTGATAGTCCCCATTAATCGTTCTGCCATTCCATTGGCCTGTGGCCACAGAGGAGTTATTTTCCGATGCTTGATCCCCAGATATTCCAGGAATCTACAGAATTCCTCTCCCGAAAATGGAGGACCATTGTCTGTTTTCAGTGTCTGTGGGGAGCCCCAGGCGGCAAATATGTCGTCTAGCACTGGTAGTGTAGCACTTGCCGACGTCGACGATACTTCTCTCACTATTGGAAACCTTGAAAATTCGTCGATGACCACTAGCAGGTACTTTCCATTCTCCAGTGGCCCATAGAAGTCTGTTGCAAGCTCTGTCCATACGGCAGGTGGCAGTTCCGACATTTTCAGTGGTGTCGGTTTGGCAGGAGGTCCTGTTACTTGACAGGTGTGACAGTGCGATATCTCTTCCTCCACCATGTTGTCCAATCCCGGGAACCACACTTTTTCTCTCAACATCTTCTTTGTCGCTACAATGCCTCGATGCGACTTGTGTGCTAGTTCAACTGTTCTCTTTCTTAACCGACGTGGTATTACAATTCTTGAGTCCCTCATCAGGATTCCCTTTTCCGTTTCAGACAGCTCTTCGCTTATCTTTTTGAATGCCAGTAGTTCCTCTTTATTGACTCCTTCTTCTGTGATGCTGTTGCTGTTGATGTGTCTCCACCTCTGCTGCCGTACCACCACTCCGATGGCCTTCATTGTCGGGTCTCCTTTTGTTTCTCGCTCTAGTTCTTCATTTGTTATTGATGCCGGGGTGCTCTGTCTCACAATGAAGTTCAGATATTCTTCTGCCATTGTGGTGCCACCTTTTTGATAGGGAAGCGGATGCCGTGACATGTAGTCCGCTGGATTTTGATCTTTCCCTGGTTTGTGGACAATCGTGAAGTTGTAGTCCATCAACCTGATCCCCCACCGTTCAATTCTTGGTGGTATCTTTGCCTTTGGGTTTCCGTATATTGTTACTAGGGCTTGATGATCTGTTATTATCGTGAACGGTTTTCCGTATATGAACATGTGATAGTGCTCACATGCCCATACTACCGCCAAACTCTCCTTTTCTGGTTGAGAGTATGCCCTCTCAATGTCCGACAAGCTCTTGCTTCCGTAAGCCACTATCTGTCGAGGTGAGTCTTTTCCTGGCTTGTGTTGTGCTAATATCGCGCCAAGGCCTACCGGGCTGGCATCTACTGTCAGTTCAGTGCATAGTCTCGGGTCGAAATAGGCTAAGTGGTCCACTGCCGTTACTGATGCCCTTATTTCTTCGAACGCCCTTTGACACTCTGTGGTCCAGTCGAATCTTTGGCCCTGCTTCGTCAATTCTCTCAGTGGCGTGCTCACTGTCGCGAAGTCCTTTATGTATCTCGCGCAGTAGCTGGCAAGGCCGAGGAAT
Organism: Lissotriton helveticus; assembly: GCF_964261635.1. Taxonomy (NCBI): domain Eukaryota; kingdom Metazoa; phylum Chordata; class Amphibia; order Caudata; family Salamandridae; genus Lissotriton; species Lissotriton helveticus. The sequence goes on along the minus strand of NC_136069.1, from coordinate 58,894,616 downwards.
GAGCGCACGTCAGCGACATCTTTTGGTTCTTTTGTTTTTTCAAGGGTGTCTATTTTGCCACGATCTGGTCTCATTCCTTTCTTCGAAAAGACGTGTCCGAAGAATACTAGTTCTTCTCTGCCCAGCTCGCATTTCTTCTCATTTACTGTTAGGCCCACCTCTACTAGCTGTGAACACACGTCTCTCAAAGCCTTATCGTGTTCGTCATCACATTTGCCAAACACCAGGATGTCGTCGCTATAGTTCAGACTGTTTTTGATCGGTCTGATGATATGCCTAATTGTTTCCTGGAAAATCTCTGCTGCTGACGATATTCCGAAACTTAACCTCTTATAGCGAAATAATCCGAGGTGCGTTGAGAAGGTCGTGATGTATCTGGACTGCTGGTCCAGCTCCAGTTGGTGGTACCCTTTGCATAGGTCGGGCTTGGAGAATTTCCTCATTCCGGTCAGGCAACTTATCATGTCATCTAGATGCGGCCCTGGGTGTCGTTCTCGTTCGATGGCCGTATTGGGTATTCTCATGTCCACACATATTCTAATTTGTGCGGCGTCCTTTTTTGGTACCGCCACTATTGGGGACACCCATGGCGTTGGCCCCTCTGCTGGCTCGATGATGTCCTGTTCTAGTAGTGCCTTTATTTCTTCCTCTACCTGAGATTGTAGATGAATGGGCACCCTTCGGTGATGCTGGGCGACAGGCCTGACCGCTTCATTTATGTGTAGAGTTATTTGTCTTCCTTTTAGCTTTCCAAGTCCATTTGTTAGTGTTGGGTACTCTTGTAAGATGTTTTCTCTGTCCGACATGTGGTACATCATCTTTAGTAGGCCCATGATCTTTGCCGTTACGTTGCTCAGTAGACATGGTGCGGGAATGTCTCCTCGTAGCACGTGTATTTCTTCTGTGACAGTCTTGCCCTTGTGCGTCATGGTGTCCGTGAATGTTCCCATGTTCGTTACTGGATTCTGTGCACCCCAGGTGAATACTTTGACATTTGACGGTCTAAGTGGTGGTTTCTTCTTCATCTTATCATATTCCGTGGCACACATGATGTTACATGTGGCCCCGCTATCCAGCACAAATTCTGTTTGATGGGGCCCTACGTCGATGGTCACCCAATCCGTCTTTTTTATTGACTTCCTATCCACTAATCTGATGTGCTCCTCTTCATGCCCTTCCTCCGTGGACATGAGGTAAAGGCGTTCTACCTTTCCAGCTGCTCTTTCTTCTTCTTCCTCGTCTTCCGACTCTGCCGACGAGCTTCTTGCGGTCGCTTCCATGTGCCGTACATGCCTGTTTGTTGTCGCTCTTTGTTTTCCTCGTTCATTTTTGAAATGTGCCCCTTGGCACATGGTGACAAAATGGCCGCTTTTGTTGCATTTTCTGCATGTCTGACCGAATGCCGGGCTCGCTCCTCGGTGTGGAAAATCCAGACCGCATCTGTAGCATTGAGAACCTTCTTTCCTTGTTCCTTGTTCCTTTGATCCTTTCTTCCAGTTGCCCGTCTTGCGGGTATCTGTCATTCGGTGTATCCGTTCTCCTTTCCGGTCCATCTGCCTGGCTTGCACCATTGCCCTAGCTTCCGCTCTTGCTAAATCTAGAATTTTTTCTACACTGGTCGGTTCTTTAAGTAGTCTTGTGCGAAATTCTGTGTCGCGACAGCCTTCTATCAATCTTAGGCGAAGGGCCTGTTCATTGTCATAGTTTTCAAATTCACAATGAGCCACTAGCTTTCTCAGCCTTGTTGCGAAGTCATCCATTGACTCATCCAGCTGTTGAAATGCCATGTTGAAATTATATCTTTCAAAGTCGACGTTCCTTTGGGGGTCGAACTTGGTCGTTAGACATTTTATCAACTTGTCGAATTTTTTTATTTTGCTCGGGGGCAGTGTTATGAGGAGGTCCTCCACTTCATCCCCCGCTAGGTTTAGGAATAGTCCTAGTTTCTTTCCGTCCACTACATCGGTCGCCTCCACGTAGCGCTCGAATTTCACAATCCATTTCTCCCATCGGATTCCCACTTGTGGTTCTGATACACTGAACGGTAGTGGTGTGCGATACTGCGCACTATGTTTTGTTTCTGGCATTTTCTCTTTTCTTGTTCCTTTGGTTGCCTTTGTACTTTTATTTGTTTTTCTCGCCTTTCACCTGGCTGCCCTTTGCTCCCTCTTGTAATTTCTTTTGTACTTTTATTTGCCCCTGTGCTTTCCTTCTTCTTTGACCACTTTGTCACTTATTTCGGAGCTTTTTCTTCTTCTTTGTGCCTTTTTTCGACTTTTTGCCTGTTTCTAAGATGGCCGCCCCTTTTTCTGCTCTTCCTATTGGTCTGGTCGCCTGACTTTAAGATGGCCGTCAAGTCTCGCGATCTTTCGCGCCCAATCCTCGTTTGCCTGGCTTCAAAATGGCCGCTCCGCTTTGCTGCTTTCCTATTGGTCCAGACCGCCTGACCCCAAAATGGCTGCCGAGACTCTCGCCGATTTCTTTCGTTCGCGCGCTTCTCTTCAGCGCTTACCCGATCAGGCGGGGGGCTCAGATGGCGATCTTTTCCTCAGTCCGCTGTCAGTCGGGGTGGGCTCCCGCTTCAACGAGGGGCTGCTCTTCCTTCTGTGTCGGCGATGCAGGGTGGGCTCCTGTTTTCCAGTTATTCTTCGTGCGAGGAACGCACACGCGTGGGATCATCAAACGCTTCGTCGCCAGTTGTCGTATACTGCTACCTCAGCTCGGCAATGAACACGCAGGAGACCAGGTACCAGTTTACAGGTCTTTATTATCATACATGCTCAGGGTGCATCTCACGTCTGTCCTCGTCGTCGTCCTGGTCTGGAGTGTCCTCTTCCTGTCTGTCCACAGGAAGTCGTGTCCAGTGACCTGGACGCTGCCCTGTGGCCCACAGGGTCCTAGTGCCCTGTGTTGGTGGTCAGGTCACCACACATATCATGTGCATTTCAAAGGTAAGGTGAGAAGGAAGGGCTTCCTACTCTGATGCGCAACATCCCACCGCCATCTTGGCCCGGGGGTTTGTTAGACTATAGCTATCCAGTGATTAGGCATCAGGAATCCACAGCCTCAATGCTGCAGTGATTGTCCAGTAAACGCAGGCATAGAAAGCCCAGTCGCAAGACTCGCAGGACTGCAAACTGCACCAGGCGCAATAGGGTTATGGAAATAATTGTTCCGTTGCTTGCAGTACAGGACATTACTCTGTGGCTCACACTACCTCGTGAGGTAGGTTAGTTTCTGCCATTGCATCTATCTAAACAAGTATTGGCAAAATCACTAGATCTGACTTGCACTTGATTCCTCGCTAAAAGATTTAAAACAGCCTGCTGCAGTGAAAAAAGACGAACGAAGACAAGTACTTTCTGTATGTAATTATTTTATAAGAAACAGAATGTAATGCATGATAGTTCATTTTATTTTTGAGATGAAACATAGTCCCTTCTGCTTTACAGCGAAATCACTCTTGGGACGTAGGATGATACACCAAACAGCCAATAGTAAGTTGTGAGATGGCTATACTGCTGGGAGGAGGGATAACTTGCATGTATATTTTAAGTTGTAGGTATCATTTTTTTATGTATTTATTTATTTATTTATTTAAACTTATAACGCGCACAGCTACCCACAGTGGGTTTCCCGGCGCTAGGGATAGACTTGAGAAAGAAAAGCAGGTAATAAAGATGGAACTGATACATCAGACAGAACACTCAAAAAGCAAAGTTTTGAGTCCCTTCCGGAAACGAAGCATGTTTGTCTCCAACTTTAAAGTCACCGGTAAAGCATTCCAAAGCTTAGGGCCCAGGTGGGAAAAAGACCGACCACCCATTTTTACAAGCTTAAACCTTGGAATAATGAAATCACCATTCTCGGATGATCTCAGCATACGGTGAGGTTTATAGGGTTGCACCAAATTCTGCAAATATTTAGGCGCCGAGCCTTGCCTGATCTTAAACAGATAACACAAGGCTTTAAATGTAAGGCGACTCGGAACTCTGAGCTAGTGGAGATCGCGCAAGGCGTAGGCAGCAGAAGTTCTTCTTGGGACATTACGGATGAGACGGGCAGACGCATTTTGCACCACTTGAAGAATTTTGGTTGTTGCTACATCAGCTCCGAGATAGAGAACATTACCGTAGTCCTGGCGGGAAATGACCAATGCCTGTACAACAGTTCTCTGGGAAGATATGGGCAGCATCCATAAAAAAATTTGGAGCCATCTTAGAGTAACAAAACAGATGGCAGCCACCTTTGTAGCCTGCTGTCTCATGGATAGTTTTTCATCCACAAGGTATCCAAGATTACGAACTACCGCCGCTGGTTGTGGGAGCGGCCCCATATCACTAGGCCAATGCTGGGGGCCCCAGAGATCTTTATTCTTGCCCAAAATCACCACTTCCGTCTTCTCCCCGTTTAGCTTAAGACAATTACTCTGCATCCACTCGGCTACAAGCGATAAACCGAGCTTCAAAGCAGAGGGGTTGTTCCCGTCTTTGCCTGATAGGGAGAAGACGATATGGGTGTCATCGGCGTAGGAAAATAGCGTCAACCCCGCTTTCTCCACGATAGTAGCCAGGGGTTTGATATAGATATTAAACAGTAGAGGGCTGAGTATAGACCCCCTAGGGGACGCCGTGCGCCGATGGACAGATGGCAGATGCTGCTGTCGCTGAAAAGACCTGGAAAGTACGCCCACTAAGAAAGGAGGCAATCCAGGCTAGTGCCAAGCCTGCCACTCCCAGGGACCGGAGAGAATTCAAAAGAATGGAGTGGGACACGGTATCGAACGCGGCGCTCAAATCCAACAGCATGAGTGCAGATGTTTCCCCACGATCGATACCGTGTTGCAGACTCTCCGTAACTCCAAGGAGAGCAGTCTCGGTCGAGTGATGAGCTCGAAAGCCGGACTGGGATGAGTGCAGAAATCCCGAGCTCTCCACAAGATGATTTAACTGAGTGTTAATGTGTCTTTCCAACGGACGAGCACTCTGTGCACAGTCAAATTGAAGATTAGAAAAAATTGGATCCAGCAAATGGCCAGCAGAGTGAGTGGGACCTGAGTTGCACAGCAGAATATTAAAAACCTCAAGGTCAGAAATAAGATGTTTACTGGAAATGCAGGACGAATCTTCAAGGTGAAGATTTAAATCACCAAGAATGGTGAAGTTAGCTGCCCTTAAAAGCAAAGGGGCTAGTGTTTCAGCTAGAGAAGACACCCACAAATTTCCATTACCAGGGGGCCGATAAACCAAGAGACCTGTCATAGTGAATTGGGGATTAATCGCAAGCTTAAAAAGAGCAGCTTCACATCCTTGTAAGGGAAGATCTTCAAGCTTGCAGGTATACATAGATTTAAAAATTATTGCAATGCCTCCCCCTTTACCAATGTTCCTGTCCTTCCTCAACATGGCATAGTCATAGGGAATAGCAATTGCAACATCTGGCCCGGAACTCTCATGGAGCCAGGTCTCAGTGAGAAACACAGCATCCGGCTTCTCATCAACAAGAAAATCATAAATATTATGCTTGTGCTTGGGAAGGGACCTGCAATTAATATTCCAGAATTGTAGTGGAGGGTGAGTCATTGCAGTTTTAATGCCCCTCAGCCTACCAAGTTTATAAATGCGTTTCATAGCCTTGCATTTGCTCATTTTCCCCATAGAAAAGGCGCAGCCCGGACATTTAAATTTATGTGTGGGTAAATTACACAGAGTACAATTAGTGCAAAGAGATTGCCTCATCGATATCAGTTCCTCACCAGTGTAAGTGTAGGCGATGGTAGGGAAGCAGGACAGGTCCAAATTTGATGCAGAGGGTCTGGCCCCTGGGCCCGTCCAGGCGCGGACGGGCGCAGACGGGCTGGACTCAGGCGCGACTCCGGCGCGTGACCGGCTCTCCCACTGCGCGCTACCGCTGCGCGTCTGCAGGGCCATCTTAAATAGAGGTCTCGTGAGTCCTTCTGGACACTAGACCACGACCAGAGATGGCGCCTCCAGGCGTCCCGTTTTCTGCCCCAAGATGGCCGCAAGTTGGAAAATACGCGGGAGGGGACCCGCCAAAAGAAGCGGTGAGCATCCAATTATAGTGGAAGTATGCGAAGATGTCAGGGTTAAAAGCAGGGGGAATAAAAATAAAAGACGAAAATACCAAAAACGGGATAATTTAAAATTTGAAATACAACACACTAAGTATCTTTCCTGAAGTGCTATCTGTCGCGCGCAGAGCGCAGTAACAGCAGTAATTACCTGAAGCAAACATACAGTTCTGCTATCAAGCCCAACCTAAAAACTTGTGTAACCTGGAGACTCATTGAAGCTATCCAAAAATGTATAAACTGACTCCCATTACCCTGCCAAAAATCACTCAAAGGAACTCTTGCTGCTTTTACTACCCCCAAAAAAAAGTTTGTCGTTGGCCCTGTGCTTAAAAAACAGCAGTGTAGCCTGTCAGATTTCTTTCAGATATTGAGTGAAATCCAACTCTTTCACTGAGTACTTGGAAGGAAATAACACGGTGGTGGGGGGAATAATATAAAAGATGTTTCTCCAGTATTGGAGGGTGAGTCATTGCAGTTTTAATGCCCCTCAGCCTACCACGTTTATAAATGTGTTTCATAGCCTTGCATTTGCTCAGATTGTCTTTCATAGATTCACATGCTTGAATATTCCCCGTCGTCGAAGTGGGAGTCACACGGTAAATAACATAGCAATGTAGCTAAAGCATAAGCATAAATACATAGAGAAAGCAAAAACCATAGAGTTTTCCTAGATAGACAACTTATCACATCTGTGATATGTCTTAGTCATTATGTCTTGGTCCAAATTCCGGCCAATCAGGCGTCAGCACCCTCTTAGAATATTCTCCCCAGAGGCTCAGGCCCTCAGATTTTCTACCGCACGTCGTGTGAAGGGAGTCTCCCTGAGCTCTGCTCAGTTTTTTTCTTCTCAAATCTGTCAGAAGCTTATTTTGGAATGTCTACTACCAAGAAATCCCTTTTCAGGCCTTGTGGTAGCTGTGGAAAGCAGAGGCTTCACTCTGAAGACCCTCATAAAAAAATTATTTACTGTCTGTATCCTGAGCACCAGGTTAAGGATTGTAAAATTTGTAGAGCCTTCTCACAGAAGACCTTGAAGGATAGAGAAGACCGTCTTCTTCTGTGGCTACAGAAGTTGAAAACGTCTGAGAACCTTGTCTCTGATGTAGAGAGTGTCTCTTCCATCAAAACATCTCTGAAGAGAAGCAGTGACCATCAGAAGATATCTCCAAAACCTTAACTGGTGAAAAAACATCACAAGGACCAGCCTTCCATGAGTTCTTCCCCTCAGAGTCTTCCTACTCCGGTTACGCCCATGAGATCTGACTCTCAGGCGTCTAAGACTCAGTCTGCGCAGTTTTTTCCTCACAAACTGCTATCATCGTCGACGATTCAGTCATCTCTTCCCCCGTCGACGAGAGCAGCCGTCGTCGAACCTACGTCGACCTACGTTCACATCATCATCCATGAAGGCGGCTTTGGTCCTGTCGTCGGCGTCCTCGCCGTCGACGGTGGTGTCAGTGAGGATAAGACCTATCTTGTCTACGATACCTTTGACATCGACGTCGACACCATCCAAGCACAAGAAGAAGGCTCCGTCGACGCTTACCTCTTCGGCGACTTCGTCGACGGTGGCCTTGGCGGCGGCGGCTTCGTCGTCGAGGGTCTCGTCGTCGACGGCCTCGTCGGCGGCGGCCTTGTCGTCGACGGCCTCGTTGACGGTGGCTTCGTCGTCGACGGTGGCTTTGTCGGCAGTGGCTCCGTCGACGGTGGCTCCATCAGCGTTAGCTGCGTCGACAATGGCTTTGGTTCCTCTGAAAGCATCTAGTTCTCTTCTTCAACGGCACCATTCCTCTTTGGAGGAGTTACTACCAATTCACACATCATCTCAACCTCCAGCAGTATTATTTTCTTCAGAAGAGGAAGAATCAGATGATGATGGATGATTCAGAGCGGCTCGAAGTCCTTCCAAGATATTGATAAAGTGTCAGGACTCAGATGATGAGAATGTTGACGAAGAAGAAGAAGAGGAAGAGTGTGATGTGAGACACATCCAGAGCCTGAGCCTATAATGTCACAGATTCCTCTGACTTTAATTACTTATCTACAGTACATGCTAGATGATTATAATCGCCGGTTTCCGAGATCTGACCAGGCTTCTCCAGCACCTCAACCTCCTGTTCAAAATACTAAAGCCCCGGTGGTGACGCCTTCGGTTTCAGCAACAGGGTCTCAGCAACAGGCCCCACAGGCAATGACAATAATGATGACAAAGGTGTGAGAGAAGAGGGTGAGCTGGATGATAGATCCATACTTTCAGAATGGGACGACTATCAAATTCAAACACCATCTCCTACTCCAGCTCCTGTAGATTCCCCACCTGTTGATATTGGCAGTTTCCATGCGCTCATGGAAAGAGCAACGAAAAGGTTTCAACTTCCCATGTCAGTAACCGAAGAAGAGTGCTTTTTATATGATTTAAAGGAGCAGCCCCAAAAATAAGTCCACACTATTCCAATTATTGACTTTATTTGGAAAGAAGGATTAAAAATTATGCAAAATCCAAACTCTGTTCCAGCAGTCCTACTGAGACTGGACAAAAAATATAAAGCACCTTCAACTTCACCTGCGTGTTTGATTTTGCAGACAAAGCCTGATTCCATAATTACGCAGGCGGCACAACGACGATCACGGAACCCGTCATCTCTAATATCCTCACCACCTGACCGTGAAGGTAGGCGTCTCGATGCCATAGGCAGGATATTCTCCACAATGGCGGCTACAACAGTCCGGGCAGCCAACTCAATGGCCATACTTGCCAGATACGATCGTCAAATGTGGTCGGACATTTCTGCTCTAGTGCAGTTAATGCCGGAGTCTTCAAAACCAGAAGCATTAAAAATCCTGCAGGAGGGGGAAAGGATTTCTTCGGAGTTGATTCACTGTTGTGTTGATGTCTCCTCTACTGACTTCCGCCTTTTGGCAGGAGCTGCGGTTCTCAGGAGACAGGGCTGGCTCAAAGCAACATCTTTCCGTCAGGAAGTTCAAACTATGATTTTGGACGTGCCTTATGACGGAGAATCTTTGTTTGGGCAACATATAAATGATGCACTTCAGACAAAAAAGAAGGACACTGACACAGCCCATGCTCTTGGATCTCTGCAATTTAAGAAGCAAACTTTTCGTGGCGCAAGAGGCCGTGGTTCCTCATCCTCTTTTCGTGGCTCTTCCAATCAATATAGACAAGGTCAGCAGCATTACTCCTCCCAGTCTCAACAATCGTACAGACAACACTCGTCAAACTACAGGCAATACAGAGGTAAATCCTCGTTCAGAGGAAAGGATTCCTCTAAAAAAGCATGACTTTCATCTTCAACCATTGCTAACCCCACCCGGGTGTCCACGGGTTGGAGGTCGGATCGCGCAATTTTACTCCAAATGGTCACAAATTACTACAGACCAATGGGTCTTGGATATTGTACGCAGGTGACATGCTTTAGAATTCTAACAATTCCTCCCAATTCTCCACCAAGAGGACCTCCCCCGACGCATCTAAAGGAGCTTTTAAAACCGCCCTCAATCTTGCTAAAAAAGGGTGCAATCGAAATGGTACCAAAACTCCATCGGGGAAGGGGTTTTTATTCGAGGTTTTTCCTCATTCAGAAAAAATCAGGAGAATGGCATCCTATTCTGGACCTGCGTGCCCTAAACAAATACATCAAAAAACAGACGTTTTGCATGTTGTCCCTTCAGGAAGTTCTCCCCTTACTATCTCAAGGAGAATATATGACAACATTGGGTATCCAAGATGTTTATTTTCATCTTCCCATTTTTCAAAGACACAGGAAATTTCTCAGATTCAGAATAGCCGGAAAAGACTTTCAATTCAAAGTTCTCCCTTTCGGGCATTGTTCTGCTCCACGTGTGTTCACCAAGGTTCTCGCACCAGTGGCAGCTTTCCTTCACCTGCAAGGAGTGCAAATTTTTCCGTACCTAGACGACTGTCTACTAAAAGCACGATCATTCAGACAGGCTTCCAAACACACTCAAATCTGCAAGTCCCTCTTTCAGTCCCTGGGCCTCACGTTCATCATGGAAAAATCAAATTTCCTCCCTGCTCAAAACAGAATATTCTTGAGATCCATTCTGGACACCAGGCTAGCGAAAGTTTTTGTATCACAAGAAAGACGTTTACGTCTACACAAATTGGCGTCCTCCCTCCTGTTAAAAGAGTCCGCTTCTGTCCGACAGTTGAAATCTTTCCTAGGGTTGTTGTCCTTTTGCATCCCTCTTGTCCCTTTCTGTCGGCTAAAAATGAGACCTATTCAGGAAGAGTTACACAAACAATGGGCTCAGGTCTCGGGAACTTTCAACGATATAGTCCTCATCACGCTCGAATGAAAAAGGGTCTCGAGTGGTGGACCCTCGAAAGGAACATCTCGTCAGGCCGATCATTCCTGGTGGACACTCCAAGCTATACTCTCACAACAGACGCGTCTCTAGAAGGCTGGGGTGCTCACCTTCAAGTCTTAACAGTAAAGGAAAAGTGGAACTCTCAGCAAAAGAAATTGCACATCAATCGGTTGGAATTACTGGCCATTTACTTGGCACTAAAAGCGTTCCGTCCTATCATACAAGGAACATCAGTGTTGGTTCGAACGGACAACACAACGTGCATGCACTATTTAAACAAACATGGGGGCACAAGATCCATCCGACTATCCCATCAGGCTCAACAGATTTGGGAATGGGCTATTCAGCATCAAGTCGCCCTTTCAGCAGTGCATGTTCCGGTAACATCAAACCATCTAGCGGACTCTCTAAGCAGGTCCTCTACAGCGACTTACGAATGGGAGTTACATCAACCCACACTGAACCACATTTTTCGGGTATGGAGTCGCCCGAATCTAGATCCTTTTGCAACATATGAGAACCGCAAATGCCTGTCCTACGCAAGTTGGCTTCCCCAACCAGAGTCATGCGGAAATGCCTTTTTGATTAATTGGTCGACAATATATGCCTACGCTTTTCCACCAATCCCTCTGGTCCCCAGAGTACTTCGAAAGATAAGAAAGGAGCCCTGTCACATTATTCTAATCGCTCCCAGGTGGCCGAGGCAAATATGGTTCACGGAACTCCTGCTTCTGTCCCTGTGCGATCCGATCATCCTTCGCCCTCTTCAGAATCTCCTGACCATGGATCAGGGCCAAGTTTGCCATCCCAACCCAGCTTCTCTACGCTTAGCGGCTTAGAACCTGAGCACTATGAATTTCTGAATTTGGGCATTCCTCAGGATTGTAGAGAGGTCCTAGCAAAAGCAAGAGCACATTCATCTGTGAAAACATACAAACTCAAATGGAAAATATTCTGTCTATGGGGCAGTGGGGCACAGGTGCACCCTATACATTCCACTCCTGAGCAACTTTTGCCGTTCTTTTTGCAATTGGTGAATTCAGGCCTCTCGTTCCCCACCTTAAAAGTTTTCCTAGCTGCAATCTCACGATTCCGTCAAGATGGCTCTAACTCTCTTTTCTCTTCCAGAGTCATTCAACAATTTTTTAAAGGTCTTTTTCGGATGTTCCCACCAATTCATAGACCACCTCCTCCTTGGCATCTAAACATTGCACAACTAATGAGACACCTGTTTGAGCCAATTCATAAAGCTGATCTTAAATACATTACTTGGAAAACTTGTCTACTTCTGGCTCTCACTTCCTCACGTCGAGTCAGTGACATTCAAGCGTTTACTACTAAACCTCCTTATCTGCAGTTTACTAAGGACTCAGTTTTATTACGCACCAATCCATTTTTCATTCCCAAGGTGCCTTCAGACTTCCACCTAAATTAACCAGTTATTTTAAAGTCCTTTTTTTCCTAATCCTCAGACATCAGCGGAATGAGCATTACACTCCTTGGATGTTAAGCGGTGTCTAAAATGTTATCTTCAAAAGACAGCGACGATACGTAAATCGGACCAGCTTTTTGTAGCCTATGGGATGATGCGGAAGGGTCATCCAGTCACCAAACAGACAATTGCACGTTGGATTTCTTCTGCTATTACCTTTTGCCAACAACAAGCAGGAAAGCCACTTTCTGCATCTGTCAGAGCACATTCTACCAGAAAGGTTTCCATGTCTACGACGCTTTTTGCTGGTGTGCCTCTTCATCACATTTGCAGAGCTGCAACATGGTCCAGCAGGCACACTTTTACGAAGCACTACTGCCTGGAGGCCGCGGACAGCTCTGATTCAGCTGTAGGACAAGCAGTACTTTGGAATCTTTTTAAATAAGGTGATCCTCTGTTGCTTCTCTCCTCCTATCTACAAGGTACCTTTTTTCTTCAGTGTTATATACTTTAACATTTTGTACTGTACATGATTATGGTTATCATTATGGTATCATTATTAAAATAATTGAGCAGTACCTTGTATTATTCTGATTTTACTGCTCACTACTCTTATTCAAGCATGTGAATATATAAAAGACACCCCAATACTGGAGAAGAACAGAAGTTACTTACCTGTAAACTGTGGTTCTCCAGTATTGGTGTCTTTCATAGATTCACATGCGACCCACCCTCCTCCCCTCAGAGGCTCTCTTACTCTCTATTGATCTCCTGACTCCAAATCACTCTGTACTACGAAAATCTGAGGGCCTGAGCCTCTGGGGAGAACATTCTAAGAGGGTGCTGACGCCTGATTGGCCAGAATTTGGACCAAGACATAATGACTAAGACATATCATAGAAGTGATATGTTGTCTATCTAGGAAAACTCTATGGTTTTTGCTTTCTCAATGTATTTATGCTTATGTTTAGCTACATTGCTATGTTATTTACCGTGGGACTCCCACTTCGACGACGGGGAATATTCAAGCATGTGAATCTATGAAAGACACCAATACTGGAGAACCACAGTTTACAGGTAAGTAACTTCTGATCTTCCTTTTGTTTTTTGTTTTTTGCTTACAATAACAGGAATACACTTTTCTGTGATTTTTAAATAGCGCCAAGCAGTCTTTCTGGAGATGCAGAAGTGATCCAAACTTAACACAAAAATGTACATGTGAGGGACCCTCCCACCCTGTTAAGCAAAACACCCTGTTAAAGCACCACATGGTACCAACCCTGTAAACGACTTTAAAAGAGCTCATTCTTAATGTATTAACTGAATTTAGTGCGTTAGTGTGATAGCAGGGGCGTCGTGAAAACTGCTCTTGCATTTTCTGGTTATTTTACTACTGTGGCAGTCATCTACTTTTGGACATAGCCCTTATTCGTACATGCCCTTACCTCTTTCGGCTAGAAAATCCTGATTTTCTTTAAGTAAAAAAGATCGCACTTTGCCATTCTACCTGTTAAAATTATCTCCCGTCGTATGCAAATCAAAGTGGGAATTAAATTCCCACAATTTTTGGTCTCCCTCATAGGTGTTCCGAAACGCAGGCTTGTTTGTTTCATCCTCTTTACCGACTTGCATCATTTAAACTTCTTGTCTAGGGACCCCACATTCCGTTCATGTGGCCTTTCCTGTTCCAACGCCTGCTTTCCTTTCTAACTGCCCAGTCACAGCTGGGAATTATGGTGTACTTATTTTTCAGCTCTTGGCTATTCAGTGCACTCACTATCTTGAAAAGACATGTTTAATCTGTGGGTTTTAGCCTGCCCACAGGTTTCCCCTTTGCTCGCTACATCGTCTGTCTCATACTCTTTATCACCATTTGTCCCTGGCATACATGGACCAAGTAATTGTAATCATCCACTGCTCCCATTTTACGACCAATTTTCAACGTACTTTTTTCTTTCTTTTTCAGCGCTGTACAAAGTGCTTGTCTTTTTTACCAGCTCTGTCTCCTCCCACCCGCCCTCGTGGGCTTTCCACAGATCACTCCCTGCCTGGTGACTGATTTTTCCCATTGTTGCTGCTTTTCGATTTCCCCTACACCTCTTCCCTTCCGTTGCTGCTTGCTTCCTCTCCCCTCCCAGTGCTTGCCCCGTTCACAGATGACCCCTCCCCCCATTATTGCTTTTTACTTTGTTTCATGCTTTCCGTTTCCCCCACCTCCTCCAGCCCGTCTCTTCTTGCTCCCTCGCACCTCACAGTGCTTCCCTCGACCCCAAATCACTACTCCTCCGACCCTGTTTCGCTTTAAACCCCCATTGTAGTCTGTTTTGTTCTAGTGATTGTGGTTTTCTGCCTTTCAATGTCCTGTTAGTGTATAGCTGACATGCTGATTGGAGCATGTGTGCACGGCTGCTAGTACTTAGCACACCTGTAGTCTCTGTTTATTATACATGTGTTTGGGTACTAGGGGCCTCATTTATGAGAAATGACGCATCGCTGCGTGAAAGCAGCGATGCGTCACTTCTCAGTGCGCACTCCTTGCGACATTCCTGATGCGTCATATTTAATGTATGACGCATCATGTCGCAAGGAGTTACAGATACGTCAGCATTTCTGACGTATCTGTAAGCGCAAAAGTGACGCATTGCTGGAGTGTGTCACAAAAGTGACGCAACTCCAACAATGCTTCCTTTCACATGGGGCAAGCCCCATGTGAAAGGGCTTGCGTCAGTCTTACGCCTGCTGTGAGGCAGGCGCAAGATTTTGACGCAACAGCGTCCTAGAAGTGACGCAGTGAAATCTCATCGATTTCACTGCGTCACTTCTACGAGGCTTTTTGCGGGAAAACGCCCCCCCCTGCATACATTATACCTGACGCAGGTATAATGTCGCGCAGGGCAAACAGCAGCAAAGGTGCACCACAAAACATAAAACAGTAAGTGCAAACGATGTTTAAGCAAAATAAGGAGATATTCCTCAGAGATGTTGGAGTTCTTCTTTGAATCTTTATTTTCAAGAGGCAATAAAACACATACAGCCTAATGTCGCGCAGGGGTTTACAAAGTGACGCATCTGCTTAGATGCTTTTTTTTTTCTTTTTTTTTTCTGGAAACAAAGGTCCTAAGCCTAGAATAATTTTTTCAAAACAATGTAATATAGACCACAATCGGACACTATATGCACTTATTCTTATACCCAGCCGGGCAAAGAATTTATTAAGAAAGATAGGACAAATATCCAAAATATAGTTTACAATTTGACAACAAACATTTGACGTTTGAAGTAAGGCACAAGCCTGTGCCGTACTTAGAGATAGAGAAATGTTGTGAAAGAGGGTGCAGAGGAGGGGACAGTTTACGTCAGGCAAAGAGAAAGTTTGAGCAAAGCTGGATACTGCATTGAGATTCAAATTGGCAGTATTCCCCAGAGTAGTACATACATATATAAATGTTCATAAATCAACTGTATGTCTACTAAACAAAGTCGACGGCGTTTCGATCCCGTGCTCAGAATTTATGGGATCATCATCAGGACTTAATAATTGCCTGGTATAACAAGAAAAATGCCTGTAGGGAAAAAACAGGAGAAACAGAAAAACAAATATGTATTTAAGTCGCTATTCTGCGGTAGAGAATTAAGGTCAACTGAGTCACACTCTAAAACTTGACAAAATTCGGAATCGCAGTGCAGTGAAAGTGGTGTTTGGTAACCGCAGCTGCGGTGACAATGGTGGTCTTGGTACTACTGGTTGGTGACGGATCCAGCGGGGATATTTGAATCGTTATTAGGCAAGAAGCGGCGATTGACTGTGCATTTTTTGTGAAAAGTTGCCATTTCTGTGAGTGTGAGGAAATGGCACTGTGTGCACTTATCCGGTATGACAGGATTGGTCAGGTGAAGGAACGTGCATCAATTATCGGTCTAGTTTTGCTACATTACTAGGATAGGGTTGGAAGGAAGAGGGCGTGGGGCGTCGTGAAACAACAACCGACTATGGTGTGTGAATATAGCGTACCCTCGGGGTGGAATAATCCAAGTTCCGCGTAGAATCGTTCCAAGAAGTAGAATCGTTGGTGGCTGGATCGTGGAGGCTGTTAGGGGAAATTGGCAATGGTTATTTTCGGCTGACTTGGGCCGATTGGGGGGAGCAGACCGCCTATGTAGCCATAACTTACCAATTCCGAAATTAAATAATGGCGGAAAAATTAGCAGGTCGAAGCATGCCCTTTGTGGGTGCCCCGTCTGATTGATTTAGAACAGCGTTCGATAAAATGTTCGATCCGCTGAAAGAAAAATAGTGACGGATTTAAAAACCAGTGGGGGTTATTATTTGTTGGCCTCGGTACGGGCTGTGGGAGGGGGCATTCTCACCGTTTAGATAGAAGCTTGTCCGTAGGTGCGGTCGGTAAAATTACGCGATCCGCTGTGGGAAAAGAGGGAATTTAAGGTTAGGAAAGGAACCTGAAACTGTGAGTAAATTCACAGGGTGGCAGAAGAGAGTTAATGCTAAAGGGGCTTCTTACCTTCAGAAGGGTGGTCGGACGGAGTGCCGATACACAGGTTCCTCGTAGGTAACGCTGCTTCCTAGTGAGTGAGCGCGCTACCGAGGGTTAAGGCAGTGCGGTCGGGTGACAGAAGTCACATGATCGTGGATCAACTATGGCGGCCATCTTGGAGTGGATTGGAAAGGCTAGAGAAGGAGTGATAGAAGCGGCGCAAGTGCGGTGAATTAGTGCTTTACATTCACTTAGTGTGCCGAAATGGTGCTAAGGTTATTTAAAAGTGATTAAAATACTTTGGGTGCAACATATGCAATTCGGACGATTTAACAATAAGCAGATTACTTCCAAAACACAATATACTTTGAAACCAAAAAAGTTTCAATAGGTTCTTGTGGACAGTGTTTCCATTTTATGCTTACA
Source organism: Lissotriton helveticus (assembly GCF_964261635.1). NCBI lineage: Eukaryota > Metazoa > Chordata > Amphibia > Caudata > Salamandridae > Lissotriton > Lissotriton helveticus. Next base: position 58,877,821 of record NC_136069.1, on the reverse strand, counting down.
TTTTCCGCATTAAGCATAAATGAGTTTTAAGAAACTGGGCTGGGCCAAGAATGCAAATTAGCGCCCAGTGCTGACAGAAATGGCATGCAAAAAAGGTTAGGTTCAGAGCAGGTTTGTCCAGTCCTCGCTTCTGTTTAAACCAGTCCGAATAGTGTTGAACTGGATTATGGACTTAAGTTCTTCTCTGATCAGCAGTTGGGAGAGGTTTCCACCTCTTTGTGGAAGTTTGATAGCTTTAAGAATTGTCCATTGGATGTCATCAGCTGTGTGGTTCATCTCTGTGAAGTGTTCCACCATTGGAGCATTGGGCGTTCTGCATCTAATTCTGCTCCGATGCTGGCTGATGCGCGTCTTGGCTTTCTGGCTGGTTTGTCCTATATACATTTTCTGGCATGGGCACAATATTGCATAAATGACATTACAGGTGTTGCAATTCGTTAATGATTTCATTTCGAAGTTCACGCCATTATGACAAATATTCCGTGCTTCAAGTGTGAATTCACAAACAATGCAGTGCCCACATTTTACATGGCCTAATAGTGGTGGTAGCCCCCAGTTGGAGTCTAGAGTGGTTCGGGAATTGGGGGTGGGTAGGGCTGCCCTGATCTGCTTAGATGCGTCACTTTGTAAATAGTGCACAACAGGAGGCATGTTTTACGCTGCCGATGCGTCGCGAAAAGTGACGCATCAGAAGCGCAAAACTGACGCAAGGCCTCATAAATGAGGCCCTAGGTGTGTGTGTGGGAAACACCCGTTACAACAACGGTGTTTCCACGCGGTGCCATCGCAACGCGACTTTCACATCGCAGGCGGCCTTACAACGCATGCATTCATAACACATGCAATTACATCGCTAGCGATGACAACAGGGGCACGGCTGCTGAGGACATGGAGGAGAGGCAGAGAAATTACAGTGTGCGCGGAACAATTGCTTTTCAGAAAAAACGATATGATGCCTTATTTCAAGGACGCTTTATTTCAACACCGCTTATTTCAAGGATGCTTATTTCAAGGACACTTTATTAGTGCGCCACACACTTCATAGACGCCATGCTTCACACAAATTAAATGTATGCATTTTCGGGTTCACGGCTGCGCTTCTATGTAAAAAGGAACTTCCCTCAAGTTTTGGTTGTGTTTGGGTAATAAGCAGCACACGCTACATCAATGACATTGTTTGCCCAATATTCTTGTAAGATATGCGTTTTGGATTTGAAATGCGTGGAACAATTGTTTTTCACAACAAGCTGGCATCAAAAAGTAGAGGCCATCCCTCATGTGTGGCTTTCAAACAGTGAAAATAAACCTACCAAATAAACACTTTAGAGGCCAAATAACAAAGGTTCCCTGTGACTTAATGACGTAGTGACTACCAACTGGGCATCAGGGAATAACCTGCAATTATTTAATGAGGGAAGTGTCTTTCCACATAAAAAAGAATCCTTTATTAATTATATTGACAATTCAATTGTAAACTTTAGAAATTCGAATCGTAGATGCCCTTTATATATATTATAGTAATTGCCCTGACGGGTATTTCGAAGAGAACATTTTACAGCAAGGGTCTCGGACATCTCGGGCATTAGTCTTCAAAAATGCCACTGAAAAGTAAGTAAACGATCATCGTGTGTTAGAAAAGCTCTGCGTATTCTTGTATGTGAAGGGGCTTTTAAAAATTAAAGTGATGTTGGCAAGGCCCCTGTTTTAGCACTGTAGTGTACTTAAAGCTAAAAGGTGCCACTATGTCAGTAAAAAACCGCTTGGAGTATCCTGTGGTTTTGCTGTTATTTTACATACTTTTTTAAAGCCATGGGATGCCAAAAGAGCTGGCATCATAACAAGTGAATCACTTCTCGACATGGCCATAACACACGGCCACCTTTTCAAGTAAAGTCTGATCAAAAATAGATCCAACTATTCCATGTACGACAGCTGATTTTTCAAAGATTATTAAATGCGTCTCCAACCTTGATTCCTTATACTGCCACAAATTCCATATACATAACCCTGGTAGTGAAATAAGTCAGCACTTCTGCACAAAAGAATAACCAAGTAATGTAATAACTTAACTATGCACTCGCCCCGAGTTCACACGAAGGTGGAGAGAGTAGAGAATAACAAGCACAAGCTTTCATTTTTTGTTTATGTATGCTTTTTAGGGTTCATCGCCTGCACTTCACTCAAGGATTTGCCCGTGCCGTTTATTTATACTTTATGAACGCGGGACTCGGTTCAGGGTTGTTGCGCTTTGTGCGATTTACTTTTAATTTAGGTGTATGCTTTTTGTGAATCCCAGCCTCACATTAATGAAATCGACCACTTTCCTCTGTATGTAAAGGAACTTCCCTCAAGTTTTGGTTGTGTTTGGGTAATAAGCGGCACACACTACATCAATGACATTGTTTCCCAATATTCTTGTAAGATATGCATTTTGGATTTGAAATTCGAAACAAACACTTCACACTTATCGCAGCACACGTTTACAGACATCATTTTGTCTTTCATTTCATCATTGCGGACGCATTGGGAGGATGTGCTTGTGTTGGGATTACAGTCTACAAATAAGTGAGTGATACGTTAGGTGACGCCACAGTTCTTTTTCTTAATTTAAGTCTGTGTTTGTAGGTATGACAGACTAAAAATATTTCTGAAAACTCACGAGCAGCTGGGAATAACGATGGACAGTACAAGCATTGTCGGCCGTGAAATGCAATAAAAAAAAAATTCCCAGCCTATGGAAGAGCAGCTAACACAAAAAACGCGTTGTCATGGCGTGCGATTTAGTGGTCTGCGAAGTGAGGTACTGCCCAATAGCAATCAACGCATTGGCGTTGCAACAACGTTCGTTGTAAAAGGTGGTGATGTTAAGGACTTTGCGATGTGAAATACGCGTGGTAAACGCACACGATGGAATGGTGCGTGATGTATCGACATACATCCGTGTGTGTGTGCATGTGTTTACACCACACGTGGTGGGGCAATGGTGTTTATAGCTGGAAAATAGACCTCAGGTGAATCAGGTATGTGTTATCGCAGGGCATGTCAGAGTTTATAATGTACCTGTGTCATCTGCTGTAATTGCATAGCCGTGTTTCTCCTGTGCAAAATGATCGAACTGTTCCTGTCTCACCTTGTAGCTTCTCATTTCATTGGGTGGGAATTATTTCTTCAAATTTTTCCAGTTGGGAAACATTCTTACTTTTCCGCATTCACCAGTGAAGGGTTTCCATGCACCATTTTTGCTTAACTAACTTGAATTCTCTTCAAATAAGCCAGGCTGATTCTTGATGTCCTCAAGGTCTGCCTGCCCCTCAGTGTCCTTGGCAAAAGTAGTCCTTTTCATGTGGTTGCTGATGCAATGTATTTGTCCATGTTCACTACTGTAAACCAGCCTAACACAGATTTTTGTTTTTTTGTGCAGTTTTATATAACACCAACTCCACTCAAAGGTATTGGAGTGCTTTACATTAGCACCATAAGTACACATTAATTTTTGTAGGCACAGGGAGATTAAGTGATTTGCCCAGAATTAAGGATGTTAAGCCGATGCCAAAACTCGAACCAAACTTCTTAGCGCCATAGTCGGCAGATGTGACCCTTACACCACATCCTCTCCCAAGAGGACACCACATCCTCTCCCTATCTTCGGCCTCAGTTCGACATTTTGTGATTACAGCCAAATCACTTCATTTCCCAGTGACAGCTCGCATTTGCTGTTGGTTGCCTATCCACCTCCCCCATTAGTTGCTGTTTTTCATATTTTGTATGTGGAATTTTATAAAGCGCCAACACCACACAAAGTTATTGAAGTGCTTTACATTAGCACCAGTTACTTTTTTAGTGCAGTTTTATATAGCTCCAACACCATCTAAAGGTATTAGAGCGCTTTACATCAACACCACTTACTTTTCACGAGGACACAGTAAACATAGGCAAATCACTTAATCTGTCTGTGGGAGCGCGCATTTGCTGTTGGTTGCCCATTCACCTCCTGCCTGTCGCTGCTTGCCCAGGTGGAACTTCCGTTGCACAGATACCCTCTTCTCCCAGATCACCCTCTCCCCCGACTCTGCTTTTCCCCTTTGTTCTTTTGTGTGCAGTTTTATGAGGCGCCAACACCACCCAAAGGTATTTGAGCGCTTTACATCAGACCCCGTAAGTTAGCACTAGGACACATTTATTTTTGTATGCACGGGGAGATTAAGTGATGTTTGCCCAGAATCAAGGATGTTAAGCAGATACCAAAACTCAAACCCGGCTTCCCAGCACCATAGTCAGCAGCTCTGGCCCTTATGCCACATCCTCCCCTGAAAGGACATCATATTGTCTTCTTAGCCTTGGCCTCATTCCACAGTTTGTGATTACGGATAACTCACTTAATCATCCCATTTCTAAACACAACAAACATTGGCATAGCCAGCAGGCTTCCCCTGAGCTAAATTTATTGTTTTAAGGTCTCTGCTATACAGCGCATGCGCTGCTCGGCTAGACAGTGCATGAGCTGTCTTGAACAAATGTGTTGTGTTCTATCTGTGGGCTTACAAGCCGCCCATCTCCTACCATTGGTAAACTTCAGTGTCGCCTTCCTTTTCTTTGATGCCATTTGTCATGTTATGCGGGCGTCATGCCCCCTGCTTGTGTTTGGCGCTCCCATGGTCCATGGACCAAGTACATGTCTTCTTACACTATTCTCGGTTTGTGGAGCTGTTTTTCTTTGTTTTCAAGCACTCCATAGACCAGCTCCTTTGTACACATAACCACATACGACTAAAATACATACACGTGTACATAAACATATGTGTTTCTTAAAATGGTGGTGAAACACAAACAGCACTTGTTTATTTTTTTACACTATCTGATGGTAATAGAGTGCTTGCCCGATCCTCCGTCTAGCCATAGACGTACACGAGCCGATGATATTGGAGTGCTTTAAGTGCTCACCAGTTACATTCTACAATGCATACATTTTTTATGCTGATCGTGCTTCAGGTAAGGTATTTTTCCCCCTTTCTTGTTGCTTCCTCCTGCCCTCTCCCATTGTTGCTTGCCCATCTCCCCATCCCCTCCTGCATCACTGCCTGACCCATACCGCCTCTGCCTCCCTCATCCCTGCTACTTTTATTTATCTTTTTTCTTAGCATGATCTGATGGTGTTGGAGCACTTGTTCCGTCCTCTAGCATGCCATAGTTCTTATACCATCCGATGGTATTGTAGCGAGTGCTCACCAGTTACATTACACAATGACGCATTCATTGACGTACACAGAGGAAAGCGTAAGTGATTTGCCCAGAATCACAAACTGTTCAGACGACCCTGAGATTCTAACCTGGTTCCCCAGGTCAACCTGTCAGCAGCTCTGGCCATTACGCCATATCCTTGTTTCACTTCCAAACTCCTCAGCTGTTTCTCACTATCATTTGCACGTTTGTTCAGCAAGACCCCATCAATACTGAGCAAGCATTGGCAAAGCCAATAGATCTCTGCAATGTCCAAGCTATTGGCCATGTCAAGGTGAATGCAGTTTAGCCATGTTGTCTAGCAGCACATCTGCTGTTCAGAATGGCTGCAAGTCACAGAAAAAGCTCTATGATGCTGCCAGCGCAGGCCATGTCATATCGCTTTGTTTGTAATAGGAGGGGCAGGACATTAAACTCAGCATGGTGGGGGCCGAAGAGAGTCTGTGTCAGCTCAACATCCTGTGATTCTGTCTGGGCTTTCAGTAACTTTCAGCCATGAACAGCAGCTGTGCTGCTAGACAACATGGCTAAGCCACATTCACCTTGACAAGGCCAATATCTCGGGCATTGAAGAGACGTATTGGCTTTGCTAGTGCTTGCCATTAGTGTACAGTGACCACTGTAGTAAGTAGCTCGGAGGGTCAGATTGTGTCTTAAGTAAATATAAACACAGGGCCCCTGTCCTGAAGAACTGCCAAATAGCCCAGTTGCTTGAGCCAACAACTTTAAAAGATGAGCAGGGCTGTAAAAGGTTCTTTTGGAAATGTTCGAATACCAGGACAGCCTATGTGTCCTTTTCATACCGCTTGTGCAGGGCCGCTTGTACAGACTGCACATGCTTGGCACGAAGAGCTGTAAATATGATCGCACTGCCAGGGAATGTGCCAGGGCAGACTGCATGACATGACTGCGCTACATTCCGCCATACCTTCACAGCAGTGCTGCATTTATTTCTCCACAAATCCCGCTCACTCACCATGGCCGGCTTTTCAGTCCTTCTGGCTTCCTCATCTGGCCGGGTTGTGCGTTTCCCTCTCTCCAGTTATTTCTTTGTTTCAGGGGCGCAACACAGGCCCCCGCGTTGCGGGGAGGGAGGCACGCTCCAGGGTACCCCTCACTCAGCGGAGCCAGGCCTCTTCATTAATTGAATGATGAGCGGCGCGCAGATGTCTCCGCGGTCTTCAGGGTGGGGGCCACAGATTAGCAAGCATGAAGGTGAGAATTGGGTCTGTAGTCAAATACACGTTAGTGTGAAGGTGAATATTCGAATATGATCAGGGTCAGTTTACATATTAGAGTCAGAGATAGAATTAGGGTCAAGGTTCAGTCAGGGTTGGAAAAGCAGAAAAAGAAAATCTGAACCAAATGATTCCAACTACCGCTCAAATCAACACACAACGAGATGCTGTTCAAACCAATTGCTTCTACTAGTCACAGAATCATAAATGCACCAGAAGCTTTCAATCTTTTAAGTATTTTGTTGATGCGACTCAAATGAACTAACATCGTATATAAACTATCAAGAGGTGCTTCACAAAAAACACGTATACATATTGGCAGTAAGCGCAAAGTAAACACCCACAAAACGGATGCACAATAGAGAACCACGGTTGCAATAACTTAAAAGGCACTAAAAGGCTTTTTTTAGTTTTATATAGCGCAAACTCGACCCAAAGTTATCAGAGTGCTTTACATGAGCACCGGCTGCGTCACAGCCGGACACATTCATTTTTTGTTAGGCACAGCAAAATGAAGTAATTTACCCAGATCAGGATGTTGAGCGTCCCTGCCGAGACTCGAACCTGGTTCCCCAGTTTCGAGGTCGACCGCTCTCTTTGATATCAATGCACATACCCGAAAAGAATGATCACCAACCCTGCATACACTCTAGCACGAACCCCCTATACCAACAAGTCATGGGCACTGTCCCAACAATGCATATACAAGCACGAAAACCCATCTAACAATGCAACACAAGCACTTTGAATCTATTTACTAAGGATGCTTATGCCCATGAACACTAGAATAGTAAACCTTTATAGAAAAACACAAAGAACATCTATGTAAACACTGTATATACGAAAATCTGCCCCTAAATAGATACTAAATACTCTGTCCGCCAGTAACATGCGTGCCAAAATGTAGACCTTTGCTTATAGCGCTATGGGTAGCATAGAATTGATATTTTCCTTTAGCAGTATATCTGTTCGAGAAGGTCTATTCCTTCATACGCTATGGTACATACAGAGGCCAGCTACCCCTAAACACCACCTTCAAGAGACAATAGGGCTTTACAATCTAGAGACTACTTCACTGCACAAAAACAATCACTGGGGGGAGGGTCATACCTGAAGACACCATGGGCTCTCTCTTACTACACACAAATAAACATATGGGGTACAGCAAGGAGGGAGCAACGGGACAGATGTCATGGATTAGCTTTTAGCAGTTAGTTTGGAAAAAAAGTGGCAAAATTCAGATGAATGGATGATTTTGGGATGTTGTGTTTTTAGCAAGTCAATGCCCTTAAATCGAATTTGTTAATGACAAAAGTTTGCAACAACCTCGAATATTTTATGGGTTTGGGAATGGTGGGGCAAAGTTGTAGGTGGTGGGGGGGCCTCATTGTGCTTTGCAGGGGGGCCCCCTCAAGTTTCGTTACACCACTGAGGCAGGCCTGGGAAGTAGAGGGCCCCTGCCAGCAGGATGAGGTCAGTTCGGGTTCCAGCTGCGAGCCTGTTAATGTCCTTTGGTAATTCTCTCATTTATAGGCTGTTCTTCCAATTATGCATTTCTGGCCTGTTGTATTCATCACACATTAAAAACTCCAGGTGGGGGGGGGGCGTGGCTAGCTACCAGCCAAGATGGCAGCAGCATAGCGGAGCTCTGTGACTGACGAGCCCGTTCATCAATCCGTCTCATCGCGGCAGCAAACTCACACCATCGGACACTCCAAACCTCCGGTGCACAAGGAGCTATCCAGTTTCTCTGTGCGACTTGTCCACGCCGAGAAACGCCGTGCTGAAAGCCGGGGCCGGCTTGGGCGCCAAAGACCGGGGACTCGAGTAGGAGGCTGCACCGGCGAGACTGCTGGCCGGAGGCGGGGACAGGCGCCAGACTACGGGAAGGTACGTCGGACGGCTTCATATCTCAAGCCGCAGCCGGAGCAGTAAAGGCGCACACACCCGCAACAGACTCCGGGGAAATTATAGCGTGGAACAGACTTTAACAGCGGGAGGCGCCCGGCGATTGCAAACTCTGGGCGGGAAGATCGGCCGCCGGACTCACTGCGAGCCGAGGGGGGCGGACGGCGGACAACATCCTGGGAGATAAATTCTGCAGTTTGCCAGCACAATCGGCAATAAATACACCGCGGAGGCCCAGACGACATCACTAGATCTGGGTTCAAGCGACCTGCGCCACTGCAGAGACCACAGAGACATAGGGACAGGGGCAGCTCTGATCTCTACAGCCGCCATGAGCGCCAGTTCAGACAGGGCGCGCAGAGCGCAGGCATACAGGCAGCGCATACCTGGTGCTGCACCAACGTCGGAGCCCATTGACTCGGCAAGGAAAAATCATATTCGCTGCACGTCCCTCCCTCCTGCTCAGCTAACTATATCCAGCGTTATCAGCAATGAGTGGCAGAGGATCCAGAGGCCAGCAGGCCCCCAAACTGGACAAATTTGCGTACCACAAGGATCCGCCTGACAACGCCAGAGGAGACCCACAGCGCACGCCGCCCCAGAACATGGGAACGGAAAATGACACTGAGAAGGTCACCCTGCAAGACGTTATGGCGACGCTAAAGGTGATGCAATCATCGATGGGCACTATATCAACTGATGTCTCCTTAATACGGGCGGACTACGCGAAAATGTCGGAACGATTAGTAAAACACAACCACCGGGCTAGTAAAAGACACGTCGGAGCTTCAATGGAGAGTCCTGCGCCTGGAAGAGGATAACGCCACGCTGAAATCCAAACTGGACGACCAGGAAGGCCGCTCCAGGCGCAACAACGTGCGTCTGGTTGGTTTACCAGAGACGGAAGGCGGCCCTGCCCTGGACCTCTACATTGAGGATCTAATCCAAAATCAGCTCCAGCCCAAAGGTTTGTCGAACTTTTTCTCGGTCGAACGAGCCCACCGTGTGCCCGGAGGGAAGGCCAAACTGGGGGCAGCACCCCGTCCCGTCCTGATAAGGATCTTCAACTTTAGAGACCGGGACGCCATTTTACAAGCCGCGCGCACACGCCCGCCGATAAGGATCGACAACACGGAAATTAACTTCTACCCGGACTACACGGCAGCGGTGGCTCAACAACGGAGGGGCTTCACGGACGTCAAGAAGGAATTGAGAGCACGTGAACTCAAATATTCTATGCTTTTCCCGGAAAAACTGCGTGTCGAATCAGAGGGGAAGACGTGGTTCTTTGAATCGCCACAGGATGCCCAGGACTGGCTGGAGGGATGGCGACCGGCCAAAGGACCCAGAAATCGTGGCCCACACCGCGGAAACGGCAATAGAAGCCCACGGATATCCGAAGAGACGGAATAGCCAGGAGGCAACGCAGGACAGATTGATCGGACTCCTCCTGACACTGGACAGGCGGCTCCTGCCCTCTTGGACTGGAACACCTGAGTTCACTCCCAGTTGGGGTGACAGAGAAGCTGAAGGGCGACCAGTTGAGAGAACGTTTATCCCCTGAAGCAGGTAGCCAGCCATGGTAAGATACTGATCGCGGGAACCTGGGCCCATGCAGGTAAGACATTCTAAAATGGACAGACACTGCATGGTATCATTGGAGAAGGGCCTCGGCAACGGACACAGAAGTCTCACCCCCACGAACATTCCTATAAGTTGGGACTTTAAGCACTCTGCTCAGTTGGGGAGGTGGAGGGTTCTTTATCCACCGGGCAGGGAGGCAGGGAGGGGGGAAAAGGGTTTACGCATTCCAAAATTAACTTGTTTTTTGTTCTTAGTTACTGGCTTTGACTTTCACTCATGTACACATACAACATGCATTCAGGCACTTCTGTATACACCACGACACATCACCTCGAACGTGGTTCGCTCTGGGGAGACGCTTGCTGCTTCGACATTGTACCGCACCCACCTCATGGAACGTACTTTGAAGGGCCGACGGTCCGCACCGGATAGTGACTGGCTTACCACCTCACCACGAACACGGCAGTCAACCCCACAATTACACCTTCACGAAACACACCATGACGGGACGAACAACACTGGGACTTGATCCCCCAAGGAGTAAACTGGTATCCCCACCACTGACAATCATTTCCTGGAATGTGAATGGGCTAGGTCATAAAATTAAAAGAGGACTAGTCCTACAGTACTTGAAACGTAAGGCACCATCAATAGCCCTATTACAAGAAACACACCTGACAGGCATGGCGACTAAGGCACTAAACTGATGGGGGTTTTAAATGATCACGCATTCAGATTTCTCGTCCGGCTCCTGAGGAGTTGGCATTCTAATCAACAAGAGTGCCCCGCTGGTAATTAAAAAGACATGGGCGGATGACCAGGGGCGCTTTACAGCAGTCACATGTCAGTGGGAGGGACGAAACTTTAATATTCTATCAGTATACATTCCCCCAACACTTCACCAGGGTGCCTTCCACGACTTGGGGAAATTTCTACTCGAGCTCCCGGAAGGGGACCTAATCATGGGAGGGGACTTTAACACAGTGCTCAACACGGCGATAGACCGCCAAGCCCCACGACCCCCGACGAAACCCAATCAACTTTTTAGAGACTTTCAGGACGCGATAGGGCTGGTGGACATGTGGCGATTGAAACATCCCAATGACCGCCACTACACCTTTCACTCGGGAGCCCATAACAGCCTCTCCCGAATAGACCACATACTAACACTAGCGACACCGCCAGAACGAATAACGGCAATAGAACATTTACCGAGAGGTATATCAGACCACTCGCCAGTTCTGCTCACTTACACTACACACCCTACGAGGCGGCAGAGAATATACCCGATTTACCCAGGTTATTTAAAAAACAACAACATTTTCAAGGCTTTAGACACTGCAACCACACACTACTTTGAGGAAAACCTATCGTCAGTCGACTCTCCCTCGATCCTCTGGGAGGCCTTTAAGACAGTCATTAGGGGGCAAGCCATCTCCACCATCACTAGACACAAGAAAGACCAAAGGGAGACAATAGAAGCGCTAGAATTTGCAGTCTTGACAGTAGAAATATCCCATGCAGCAAACCCCACGGGCGATACGGCGCACACGCTCACTATGGCATCGAGCGAATACAGAACCTATGCAGAGGAAATGGCCAGAATTAGACACACAGACACGTTACACAGGATCTATGAACTGGGGGACAAAACAGGAAAAATGCTGGCATGGCTTGAAAGGAAGGATAGTGCGGACAGATGGACAGCCCAATTAGTCCTACCAGATGATACGCATACTTCCTCCCCCCAACAAATAGTGGAGGAACTAGCCTCTCACTACGAAAACATATACACTACACGGGGTAATGTGACAGACGAAGACTGCACAGACTTCCTACACAACATACCACTCACCACTATTTCACAGGATGATGCACAGGAGTTAGAACGGGACCTAACAGCAGATGAATTGGGAAAGGCATTGGCAGCATTACACACGGGTAAAGCAATGGGGCCGAACGGTCTCCCGGTGGAGTTATATAAAGCAATGGCACGACAACTCATCCCAAATATGCTTTCCATGTACACTGACTGCTTATCACAGGATACGTTAGCGGCTGATCAAAGATTGGCCACCATAGTCGCAATTCGTAAGCCTGGCAAACCGCCCGAACGGACGTCCTCATATCGCCCGATCTCCCTAATAAACGCGGACGCGAAAGCATTAGCTAAACTGCTAGCACTACGACTGCAACCATACCTCACAACATTAATCCACCCGGACCAATCGGGCTTTATGCCCGGGCGAAACACATCGCTTAATCTGAGACGCCTGAATGGGGTACTCCACCGCATACCCGACCTCCGAGAGGGTTTCAAATATCTTGGAATTTATGTAACTCCGCAAGCATCCTTTTTCATGGAAGAAAACCTACAGAAACCCTTGCAGAGGCTCAAATCGGATGTAATACACTGGCGTTCCCTCCCGTTGACACTGCTAGGGAGAGCAGCACTCTTTAAAATGATCTCGCTTCCACGGTTCCTTTACGTGCTACAAAACACCCCATTCCAAGTCCCAATTACTTACTTCAAGGCAATAGATGCAGAAATACTACATTGCTATGGGATGGAAAACCGGCTCGAATAGCTAACTCTAAATTAATCCGTAGCTGGTATGATGGGGGGATTGCGCTACCGAGCATCAAATTTTACTACTGGGCTGCACAGCTAACGGTAGTCAACCAATGGCTACACGCCCCACACAATGATCCAGCTTATAGTTTAGACAGGACGCTACTCCCCACAGACCAACTGATGAAGGCCCTCTACACTAATAAACGGCGTCATACGCTTACTGGCCCTACTGCTCACACAGTGAAAATCTGGCACACAGCTCAGAGAGCCTTGGGCTGGGAGGGAGTGCTCACACTGGCCACCCCACTTTGGGACACGCGCCGCCTTGGTACCTGTAGGAGAGTAGGGTCTGCAATCCTATGATCACCCAGATTTTTGCTTTTTGCTGCACTGGTTTACGACTTTCCCTGGCTGTGGGCCTGCTAATCAGACCCACAGCCTAGCTGTTCTCTCTATCCAAATTGTACTCAGGTACTGAATTGGCACTGGGCCCTCTCTAAGTCCCTGTACCCAGGGCTGAGGTACCCAGAAGTCTCCCAGGGGCTGAAGCATGTATTATGCCACCCCTGGGCTGACTAACTAAACTGACACAACTGGCTGCACGACAGCTGGGGCAAGGTGGTGTACTCACCCTTTGCTTTAGATATAGTATACCTATATCTAACCCTAAAATGGACACACAGATCTCCTATCAGTCACTCCTATGGCAGGCCTTAACAATCCTGAAGGCAGAGTGCTTGGAATCGTGTGAGATGGTGCTCTGGCATGAGCTGAGCCTGTCTGCGGCTTTCGGGATCCATCCCTTAGCCGTTTCCATGATATCGCATACCATATACTCTTAAGTGCATTATAATCCTCGCGGTTATATGCCAACTCTGGTATCGCTTTATCAAAACATGTCGAGTAAGGTGTCATACGAATTGGAATACTAACCCCTCGCCAATTCTGGCGACGGGGTTAGCATTCCACCCTTCTAGAGGGACACGACATGTATGTAACCCCTAACCCCGGTTAAAGTCAAACAGAGCCTCAGCTCCACAAAATGGATGCTGCCACCGAGACACAAGTCTGCCCTCCTGCTGCTGGGAGTCCTCCCAGAGCAGGAGATAAGGACAAAGGGTTTCCTGCCAGGGGCGGTGCCAGCACCGTCCCAGACAGGGTTTTGTGTATTGTAGGTAGGCAGGGCTTTAGAGGAAGGTGACTGCACGTGGCACCCCGGTGCTCACTGTGCATAGGCTGGCTGGAACCAGTTCCAGGGTCACTCCAGACCCTGTGCTGGGGAAAAGCCCGCCAAGGAAGTGGGTGTAACCACCCCCCTCCTAGTCCCACCCCTAGGGCAGGACTTAGTCGCGTGCCAGCCCCTTTTTACAGGATAAAGGTAGGAACTGGCCCCCTTCCAAATCAGATCATCTTTGAATCCTGAAACTACTTTCCACGAAAGGAACTCAAGACTTCTTCCTAAGATTTCTCCCTTGTGACTAAGGAGTAGTCACCCTGCATCCGCAGGCACCATCTTAAGAACACTTCGGCACTTCGGTGTCCCAGCATAGCCTCACTATCCTAGGGTCAGGATCCACTGTCGTTTTCTCCCTACCAGGTCGGGTTCGCCCGTGAACACTAACTTTGCCTTTACTAGCTTCCATAGACTTTGTCCCGCATCCCGCGTGAGAGTGCACACTCTGCACCCGAGTCCCCTAGGCCTCCTAGAAGTAATCTAACGATTCTATAGTCAAGTCCTAGCGATTCCAAAGCCTATTAGTATTGTACTTACCTGCTAGTAATTTCGCATTCCACTTTTAGAGTATATGGTTTTTCGTGCCCCTCGGGCATTTGTGTATAACGTGCTAACTTAAGTATTTTCGTAAGAGTTTTGTTGTGTGCCTAGCACCCTGTCCTCATAAAGAGTACAGGGTTGTTGTGATTCTAATAAATACACTGTTTATTTTCATAACACTTGTGTGGTGTCCTTTCACTGGGTGTTCAAGGGGTAATGTGATGGTAAAACAGCTGGCTTAACACGCCCTCTAGAGTCTTAGCCTTAGACTGCTCGTATCCATGCTACTAGGATAGCTGGTCTATAAGGTTGACTTACAACCAATCATCAATAAGGGTTGTTTGGACTGATATATAGTGATCACTAGAATAGTGAACACTGCACATCAGGCCAACTTCTCACAGTACCTTAGCTAACACTAAAGGATTCAGACAGTGGGACCTCATAGGTATTTCAAAGATAGGTGACTTGTGAAGTAGAGGCGACATCATCACTTTCGAAGCCCTGCAAGAAAAATATGGGATGGCGGACACCGAGCGCTATAGATACACACAAATCAGACACGCCCTGAAAGGGGCCATACCACCGGGAACGACCCTGGTTGACTCCTCCCCACTAGAGGATAGGCTGCTCACAGACCATCTTGAGAAGAAAGCAATCTCACTAACATATCGCAAGTTGATAAACAATGTTCCAGACCCCACAGTGGTCCTCCGTAGTAAGTGGGAAGTGGAATTAGGAGACATAGGAGACGAGGATTGGCTATACGCACTTGGTTCGGCAAGAGACGCTTCCATTCCGTCTCGGCTAAAACTTATACAACTGAAGATATTGCACCGAATATATTATTCTCGCACCCTACTACATAAACTAGGTCACATCCCGGAGCCTGGGTGCCTGAGGGGCTGTGGACTCCCAGGAACGTACTTCCATATACTCTGGGACTGCCCCAGGATACAAACATACTGGACTGGGGTGCTGTCGGAACTATCAAACGCAAGCGGGGTGGACATACAACCTGATCCACGATGCTGTATTCTAAACATATGGCCACCCACAGATCTAAACCGGGGGCAACAGACTTGGGCAACACTGGGCATGACACTAGCAAAGCGAAACATAGCTAGAAAATGGGGGTCCGGAAATGTTCCCTCAAAGACACACTGGGGAGATGACATGGATACGGCGATGGTGGCAGAAAAGGCAGTATTTATACACAGGGGACGCCCCAAAAAATGGTCCACTATATGGGGCAAATGGAATGAATACAGAGGAGACATTTGCGAAGCACCACAGGAGGTATCTGAACCGACATTAAGTCCATAAGGGGAGAGCAAGGACGTAACACACGGGTACCAGACACAGGTGCCCTGCTAGGGTAGGCAAGGTCACCAGACTGATCACCAACATACATAGTTTTTGACGTAGGGACGGATCTTACGAGGCCTCCACACCCGCAACACATGAGCTCTACCAAGGGGGGGGGACATATCAGGAGGCGCCGTCTATACTATGGACATATTGACGATGTTATGATGGCCAACGTTCGCTGATTACCAAATGTAGTACAAGTTGTAAACATTGAAGATGCCAAAGTATGATGTCTGTATGTAAGAGAGCAAATTTTGCATGTACTGTTACACTGAAAAGCCAATAAAACTGTTTTAAAAAAAAAAAAACTCCAGGTGGAAATAAAACATGCTTACAGAATCAGCAAGCAACAATTAACTAAATGACTTCCTGCCAAGCGAGCCTAATATCTTTTGAATTCCAGCACTGTAACCAGCGCACTTTCTGGACTTCAGCACCGGAGTAAGGACAGCCCCCCGCTGCCCCCTTGGGCTCTCTATTACTTTTCTGGCATTGAGAAGAGGCATTTTGTAGAGCGTTCTAACTTCAAGGAGCAAAACTCAGGGACAAAAAATTAATTGAATGGGTGATGCATGTGACACAAAATAAGCAATCAAATGTGTTGTGATCCTCCCTCCTTTTCTAAAGTGCCCCATTCCATGTGGTACTAATGGAAACGGACATGGCTGTAATATATGCTGCCTTCTCTTGGATTGGTAACCTCGGTTAATATCCACTGGGCAAACCACCATCACAGAGAAGACACATTTTAAGGTTTGTCTATGCTCCTTTTCTGGACATCATGACACTTACATGGCTAATGAACCAGCTCAAGATGGACTTATCTGAAAGAAACAGATTAGTGTTAGATTCCTTACCTTAGAATATCCCCAGGCATCAGACTGTATCTGGAAAGTTTTGCGTAGCAGTACCCCTGCGCGTCAGTAGGCGTCGTCTGCGGCTCTGCGTCCGTCTTCGGAGTACTTAGACGCCGCCCTTGCGCACTGACGTCAGTTCTTCTTTTTTCCGCGCCAGCAAGCGCTGATCCGGGAAGAGTAGTACTTAGTCACTTTTTTTTTATTAGTTTATAAATCAAGGCAGTCATGTATACATCAAAAGTCATTATAGTCTGCATTATCATCGAGATCTTAGAATAATAGGATACAGTTACACTTACATATATCACACCACTAGTCCCATATTTACAACCCCTTCCTCCCGCCCCCCAGGACACAGCAGTTCTATTACAATGAGTCATCACCTGTTTCAATTTCTGGCGGGTCACAAATGAATCCCCTAAACTTATTCCATGCCCCCCCACACTTTTCCCCATTTCTGAGGACAGCCGCGATGCACAAAAACCGCCTTTTCCGCCACCATCGCTTCATCCATATCCTTACACCATTTGCGGAGCGTAGGCTGTGTGTTTGACCCCCACAGCATAACAATATTACGTTTTGCTATCAGCATACCTAGCATGGCCCAGTCTTGTTCTCGATGATTGAGATCATTTGGTTCCCATACGTTTAATAAACATCGCCTCGGCTCCGGTAGGACCGAGATTTCTAGGGCCTGGGAAATAGTTTGCATTATTTTGGCCCAATATGCTGCTGCATAAGAGCAGTCCCAAATGGTATGAAGAAACGTGCCTTCCTCCCCGCAGCCATGCAGGCAGTACCTGTACGTTGCCGCTCCCATTGCATGGAGTGTTGTCCTGGTATAATATGTGCGATGCAGCACTTTGAGTTGGACATTATTTTGGCCCAATATGCTGCTGCATAAGAGCAGTCCTAAATGGTATGAAGAAACGTGCATTCCTCCCCGCAGCCATGCAGGCAGCACCTGTACGTTGCCGCTCCCATTGCATGCAGTGTTGTCCTGGTATAATATGTGCGATGCAGCACTTTGAGTTGGACTAAGCGAAGTCTGGATGGTATTGCCGTCTCACAGGGTGAAGACAGGGCTTCCTGCCATTCTGAGTCCTCGAAGTCGTCTACGTCCCGGGACCAGGTCTGTCTCAGCTTGGGCGTTGGATCCGGCAAGTTGTTGAGTATCTTACGGTACGTTAAAGACGTCGCCCTATTTGCCATGTGTTCCGTTAGAAGTCTGTCCTCCAATGGGGTGGCCTCCTGTAGGGAAGTACATAATGGTATGACTGCCTGGAGTGCATGTCGGATTTGGAAGTATCTCAATTTCTCCGTCTGGGCCATGCCATATTGTGTTTGTAGATGCGCAAAATCGACTACCTTCCCCTGTTTCCAGAGGTCCCCTACCGTTGAGAGCCCAATGCTATCCCAGTGCTGGAATCCCTTACTTCTGTGGAGGTAGTCCAGCTGCTGAGAGTCACACAGGGGTGTCATTTGTGTGATCGTCCGAGACATCGCAATCTGGCTTGCGCTTGATACCAGATATGGACTGTGTGTGTGCAGTAGGGCCTATCAATCCCGGGGGCCTTTGATGCCTGTATAGGGTTGTCATCAGTCCCTTCTCCTCCAGGCTTTGTCTGTCTGCGTGGTAAGCCGGCTCGTCTTGTGGGGTGTGCAGCCAATAGTTCATTATTTGGAGACGCCTCCCAGTAGTACAACTGAACATTCGGGAGCGCTATCTCTCCATCATACCAGCTGCGCACCAGTCTGCGCACCAGTTTGTCCTGTGCGATCCGCGCCGGTTTGTTCCCCCACAATAAACCCGAAACTGACGTCGATAAGGCCTGGAAGTATGCTTGTGGGACTAAGAACGGCGTGTTTTCGAGGACATAAAGAAAACGCGGAAGCACCATCATTTTATAAAGCGCCGCTCTTCCCAGAAGGGTGAGGGGGAGATTCCGCCACACCATCACATCACGTTTAAATCGGTCTAATTGGGGCTTTAAATTCTTGATATAGAACTCATTGGGGTCAGATGTCACATATATGCCCAGGTATTTAAAGGCTTCATCTGTAACTCGCAGTGGGCAATCCGTCGGCAACAGCGGCGGAGGCCCAGTCAGCACATAGAGAACAGATTTGGACCAATTTATCCTATAGCCAGATACTCTGCCAAATTTCTCGCATACGTTCAGTAGCACAATGATGGACTTTCTAGGGGAGGTTAGATATAATAATACGTCGTCCGCATATAAGGATATGCGAACCTCCCAGGCGTCAGTCGGATCCCTCTGATAGAGGGTTCCCACCGAAGCCAAGCTGCGAACGGCTCTAATATTAGCGCGAACAACAGGGGGGACAAAGGACACCCCTGCCACGTACCTCGTGCAAGCGGGAAGTCTCTTGAGATGTGTCCATTGGCCACCACGTGAGCCATTGGTTTATTATAGAGTAAACAGATCCAGGCACAAAATTTGGGGACCAAACCCCAAGTGCTGCAGTGCTGCAAACAGATACGGCCATTCCACCATATCGAACGCCATACTGTCGTCAAGTGAGAGGATCACCGCCGGCTCTTGAAGGTAAGCTCGCCTAGCTAATAATTCGTGCAGTCTGCGGAGATAAAGGGATGTACTGTGGTGAGGCATGAATCCAGACTGATCCGGACCTATCAGAGATGAAAGATGTGGGGTCAGTCGCATCGCCAATAGCTTGGCCAACACCTTTGTCTCCGCGTTAATTAAGGAGATTGGGCGGTAGGAGGTACAGTCCTCCGGCGGTTTGCCTGGCTTGTGGATTTCCACAATTGCAGCCAGTCGTTGGTCACGCGGCAGCTCGCCAGCCTGAAGACTGTCATTAAACATGCTTAGGAGGAAGGGTGCTGTCACCTGCGCGGTGCGCTTGTAGAGCTCGACAGGAAAGCCATTTGGGCCCAACGCCTTGCCGGACGCCAGGGAGCCAATGGCCATCTGCACCTCATCGACTGTGAAGTCAACTTCCAGAAGCTGCGCCGCTTCCGGTGTAAGCCGCGGCATAGCAATATCTTTAATATAGCCCCGTGCTTCCTCGATTGAGAACGTGGTGCGGGAGGCATATACATTCTCAAAATGGTCCGCTAGTGTGTCTACTATATCACTGGGGGCAGTCACCAAGGAGCCCGCAGGCGTATGCAGCTGCGCAATTATCCTATCTGCTTTCTCCTTTTTGTCCAGCCAAGCAAGCATTTTCCCCGCCTTATCTCCTAATTCATACACGCTGTGGCGCGTGGCCTGGAGTTTATCAGGACCATTTCTTTCTGGTATGCCACGTACTCGCCTTGCTTAAGCCTCGCCCGTTGTGCAGTGTGAGGCGTCGGACTAGCTGCGTGTTGAGCAGTCGCTTCATCAAGGTTCGCTTCTAAACTATCGAGTTCAGCC
Source organism: Lissotriton helveticus (assembly GCF_964261635.1). NCBI lineage: Eukaryota > Metazoa > Chordata > Amphibia > Caudata > Salamandridae > Lissotriton > Lissotriton helveticus. Next base: position 58,857,872 of record NC_136069.1, on the reverse strand, counting down.
TGTTTACCTCTCTTGTACCCTGTGATCAGCGATATAGCTTGCCCTCTTGTGACTACTTTATAAGCTTCCCATAAAGTTCTGGGCGATTCCACCGACCCCATATTTTTTTGGAAGAAGTGTGTAGTAGTTTCCGTGATACCCTTTGCCACCTCCGGTATATGTAAATAATTTGGATGAATGGGGAATACACGGCGCCGAAGCTTCAGATGGCGCGTGTAGATTAACAGTATTGGTGAGTGATCAGATATACCCCTAGGGCGGATATCTACCTCGGCTATTTCCTCCAGGCCGTCCGCTGTCCCCAGGATGTAATCTATGCGTGTGAGACAGTTGTGAACACCAGAGTGGAAGGTGTATTGCCTAGTACTAGGGTGTCGGTGTCTCCAGGCGTCTGTGAGCCCCAGGGCATCAAGAAGTCCGGTCATACGTTGAATATGTGGTGATGTTAGTTTTATGGGGTGCCTGTCTACCGTACTGTCCACTATATCATTAGAGTCACCCCCCAACATCGTCATTGCTTCTGGCAACGCAAGCAGGAATGCAGTAAGCGCAGAAGGCGCCAGTGTATGTAAGGTTGGCAGGATGTACACAGAGACAAAATTAAACAACATCCCTTCCCACTGGCAGGTAACTGCTGCAAATCGGCCCTGGTCATCTACCTTCGTTCGGCGCACTACGAGTGGGAAGTTCTTCTTAATGAGCACTCCCACCCCTCTGGATCCTGAGGAGACCTCTGCATGCGCCACCATTTTGTACCCCCATTTATCCATGGCCTTGCAAGTGGAACCCGTCAAGTGTGTCTCTTGCAAGAGGGCCACCGCAGGCGCGCACCGCTTTATGTACTGCAGTACAAGACTTCTCTTGACTTTGTCCCCCAGCCCCCGCACGTTCCATGTCAGTATAGTCAGAGGGGTCCCCGAGACTATATGAGTCATTGGGGGATTAGTGTCGTGTTGGGTTTGTGCAGACATATTTTACAAAAGTAAAGCTCAGCATTACAGAATGTAACCCAATATACAACTCCGACGCTCTTGCAGCTAGTTGGTTGACCATATGTGCCTTGAATAACTACGTTAACAAAAAATGCAAAAGAATCTAGAACAATTTGAACATTCCACCCTACCCTTCCCACCCCCACCCTGCCTCCCTGCCTAACTGACTCAGAACTGCCCGCCACTCCAACTCAGCAGAGCGCTTAAACCCAGTCCCCATGTGCAGTACTTGCGTGTAGGGGGGGAGAAGTCCAGAAGAGTCCACATCATTCCCCGCTTCTAAGGCACTAGGTACTTTATAGTCCAATGTCTTTTACAGTGATCGTGAACTCTGGCTCATAAACTCTTCATACTTGTTAGTCCGGTCACAGAGCACCTTACAGACCATCACTCTCCTGCTTCCTCTTGACAGAGTTCCTCCACCGGCTGCTCCTGGTCATCGGGATTGCCTTCTGTTCTGTGGGGTTTCCGACGTCTACCAGGTCATCCGCCGCCTTCCACTCGTCGCCATCCCTCCAGCCAGTCATGGGCCTCCTCAGGTGTCTCGAAGAATTGGGTTTTACCATCCGCCACCACTTGAAGCCTCGCTGGAAAGAGCATGGAGTAGGGCAGCTCTCTGGCTCTCAGTTCTTTCTTGACCTTGCCGACACCGCCGCCGGTAGTCTGGGAAGAAGGACACAATGGAATTATGGATCCGCAACGGCGGCACCACCCGCGCCATCTGCAATATTACGTCTCGATCGTGGAAATGAAAGATGTGGGCCAGAATTGGCCTAGGGGGAGCCCCCGGCCTGGGCTTGCCTCCTGGCACCCTGTGCGCCCTTTCAACTGAGAAGAAGGTGGAGAGTCCCCTGGGCTGAAGCCTGGTCTTTATGTGATCCTCTACGTACAGATCCATTGCCGGGCCCCCTTCACTCTCCGGAACGCCCGTGATTCTTACGTTATTGCGACGCGCTCGTCCCTCCTGGTCGTCCAGGTTTGCCGCCATTCGTTTATTGTCTATTTCAAGTTGTGACACCCTTTTCAGCAACGTGGAAGTGTCTTTCGTCAGGGATTGGGTTACCTGCTCGACCTCCGTGACTCTGGCGGCCATTTTCTGAAAATCTGCCCTGAGGAGGCTAACATCTGTAGAAATAGAGCCAACAGCCGTTTGAACCCCAGTAAGGGCGGCCATAATGTCCTCTAGCGTTACTTTGGGGGCACCGCCGTCGCTCGCTGTCTTATCCGTGGGGTCTTTCCGCTGAGAGAGTGGAGGAAAGTCCTTGTTATAGGCATATTTTTCAAGGCTATTATGTGAAGTTGCACGAGGGCCTCTTCCCCCCATTTTGCGTCCAGGGACGGTCCTCTTCAGTCAGCAGTGGATCACCCAGGTGCAGCGCTGATCTACTCACCCACACGGCTGCATAATGGGGGGAGGATTTCTGGGCAGGTGTAGGTACACCGCACAATGCAGCTTGCCCACTGTCCCGTTGAATGGCATTCATAGTATAGGGCCATTCTGCTAGGGGCCCCCACGCTTATAATCAGAGGGTCTCCCGTTCTTTCCTGGGACCCAGAGCTCGCCGCTTCCACGTGGCACCAGTATTTGTCCGTGGAGTGTGATAAGTCCACCAACGTTGCTAGGCCCCCACGATGCAGCTCCCAGGCCCAGAACACCAATCGATCACCGTTGCTCCTCACCTCCTGTTCCCCTGCTCCTCCACGTTCTGCAGACCACGGGACCACCAAGTCGCCTATGTCACACTGAATGCGGGGGCCACACAGTGCCTAGGTCTCGAGGATCAAAGCAGGCCCCCTCACCGCCAGGTCAATGCTGCGACCCACCAGTAGACCCAATCCACAGAACGGCCCTCACCGCCTCCAGCGGGTCGTGAAGTTCCAGGGGGGGGGAGGAGGGTGGGGGGCAGCCTCATCCGCGGCTGCCGCAGTTGTAGTACTGTTCAGGCGCCCAGCTTCATGCCTCGTCGCCCGGAGGTCGGCGCCCGCAACATTTCCCCCCCGGCTCAGCCCCGTGTAGCAGGCCTTCCTTCAGCCTCACTCACCAAAAGCAGGCCTTTCTCCCGCCTTCAGCGGGCCGCGTTCACAGGGGGGGGCCAAGAGGGAGGACAACGCCCCCCCCCACGGGGGCGCAGCCGCCTCAGAACGTTCACGCGTCCGCTGCCGAGGCAGTCGCAGTGGTCAGACACTCGATGTCGCGCTCCTCCTCCCGGAGATCTGCCCACTCTAAAATTTAGTCCCCGGCCTGGTAAAGAACAGCAGGCTGCCGGTGTCTCAGCTCTCCCGGAGTTCTCACGGACCTCTGAACAGCGCCGGAGCAAAGGCGGAGGGTTGCCCCGGAGTTCAGCCACCGACAGGTGCCTTCAGTGTACGCTATGCCATCAGATTAGTGTGCGGATTAATGGGGGAACACGCTTCTTCACCAGAGCTCCTCTAGGCTGCGGAAATTTTGCTTGGCAGCAAGCCATGCGCCCCCTTAGTCACTTTTTGACAAACTTTTTCGATCTGTTTTGGATCTTCTCAAGTCGTTTATCGACTCTGGTGCCGATAGGGATGCCCGGTTTCAAACCCTGTGATGACTGTAGCCGACTGATGTCGGTTCCCGACCCCCACCGTCGGTGCCTTTATTGCCTAGGGGCCGACCATGATGACAAGTCGCGCCCCGACTGCCGGGCCTTGACGTCAAAAGCTAGATGGGAGCAGTCCCGTAAGCGCCTTGAGCTCCGGTATTCGGCACCGCGCCGCTCGAGGTCTCGGTCCAGGACGAGGTCGAGGGACCGGTCGCGGGGCCACAGTCATCACAGCTCGGCGAGTCGACACCACTCGTCGGGCTCGAAGTCCTCAGGTAAGTCGAGGCACAATAAGTTGAAGAAGCAACATCGCTCTTCTGACTCCCCCCGACGCTCCCGCGACGCGGCCGGGGGTTCGGGCCACACCGCCCACGCGGCTCCGCCGGAGCCGCAAGCGCCGCGTCCATTTCCACACCCGCTGGTCCTTGGGCTGAGTGCGACGCCGGAGGAGATCAGCGCCTTCCTCACGGCCATGAGGTCGCGCTTCCCTCCGTCGGGTCCCGCCGAGGTTCCTTCGGACCCCGCGGACCCGTCTGGAAGCCCAGGCGGCTTCGGCCCCGGCGCCGTCAGGGGCTTCGGCCCCAGCGCCGCAGCGACTTCGGTCCCGACACCGCAGGGCTCCTCCGGATCCGGTTGACCTCACGACCCCTCCGCCGCCGTCGTCACCAAGGGTGTCGCCCTCGACGCCGATGGGTGAGCCTTTCACTGACGATCCGGCTCCATCATTTCATCCTGACCTTCAGGAGATGGATGACGAGGGGGCTTGGGAGGGGTCTGAGGACCCTCTGGCACTACAGTGTCAGTTATCTCAGGACTGGGCGGACGAACTTGGGGATGCCAGTGGTCTGGACACTTTGCCCGACACTGGTTTTATCTCCCCTCCTACCGTGGCTACGGAGGAGGGGGCTGCATATAGTGTGGTGTTGACTCGGGCAGCCAAGGCCTTGGCTCTTGAGCTCCCAGTCGTGGCCGTAAGGACTAACCTCCTCACTGAGGTCCTCAAACTGAAGGCAATCTCCTCGGAGCCTCTCCTGCCGTTCAATGAGGCCCTCACTGACGTTCTGTTGGGCACCTGCCCGACGCCACCGCCCGGCTCCGGGCGACCACAGTTTCCTGTCCGCTCACCCCACCCCAGAGAGTCTGGTGATCCAGGCCTCAACTTCCCAGATCGCATTCCCGACCGCCCCTCTGGATCGGGAATCCAAAAGGTATGACCAGTTTGGTAAGAAGCTTTTCTCCTCATTAGGTTTGGGGTTGCGGTCTGTCAACACCGCCTGCCTTTTGGGCCATTATTCCCACTCTTTGTGGGATACGGTTGAGGAAGTGCTGCCGCAGTGCCCGGCGGAGGTCCAGGCAAAGCTAACCCAGGACCTCGCGGAGGGAAGGGACACAGCACGATACTCCATTCGGTGCAGACTGGATACAACGGACTCGCTAGGCAGGGCGATTGCAACGATGGTGGCGGTTTGCCGCCACGCCTGGCTGAGGTCCGCGAACTTTTCGGGCGATGCCCAATCATCCCTTATGGACATGCCCTTTGATGGCCGTCGCCTTTTTGGTGACAATCCGGATAGCATGCTGGAACGTTTTAAGGACTCCTGGGCTACGGCCAAGTCCTTGGGCTGCGGCTAATGCCAGCAGACTTCTGCCTTTCGCCCCATTCGTGGCCAAGGAAGGAGCGCCCCCTCACGTCCAGCAAGCCACAGGCCGCAGAACCCACCTCAATGTGGTCGCGGACGTGGTACCCGCCGTGGCGGTACCGGAGGACACAGGGCCAGTCCGCACCCACCCCGCAGCATCTGCCTCAAAATCTTCCTAGTACGAGCTTTCAGGCCCATTCGACGCCAGTGGTGGCAGGGTTTGCTATCACCTCCTCCACAGGCGCTCCATCACATCGGATAGGTGGGTGCTGCAAATCGTCCGAAGGGGCTACTCCCTCCTCTTCGAGGCGACCCCTCCAGCCATGCCACCGCAGTACTACCGCATGTCGGGGGATGACTTGCAACTTCTGCTTGAGAAAGTTACGGTCCTCTTGGCCAAGGGGGCCGTTGAGTGTGTTCCTGGGCCAGAAGTAGGACCTGGTTGCTATTCCCACTACTTTCTGGTACCCAAGAAGGGCAAAGGGGGTCTACGCCCTATCTTGGATCTAAGGAGCGTCAACGTTCAAGATGCTGACTTTGGCTCGGGTCCTAGCTGCCCTGGACCCAGAAGACTGGATGGTAGCATTGGACTTGCAGGACGCGTATTTTCACATCCCCGTCCTGCCGGCCCACCGGCGTTACCTGCGGTTCACAGTAGTCCACGAGCATTTTCAGTTTACTGTGCTCCTCTCCGGCCTTACCAGCACCCCACGGGTGTTCATGAAAGTGATGGCGGTGGTCGCAGCTCATCTGCGCAGATTAGGGGTTTCGGTCTTCCCCTATCTCGACGATTGGTTGTTGAAGGCGGGCTCGCCCCAAACAGTCGTCTCCCACCTCCAGACTCCGGCCGACCTCCTGCATTCACTGGGGTTTTCCATCAACGTGCCGAAGTCACACCTGTGTCCCTCTCAGAAGCTCCTCTTCATCGAAGCGGTTCTGGACTCAGCGCAGTTTCTGGTTTATCCTCCTGAACAGCAGGTTCGGGATATTCAGGCTCTGATTCCGGTCTTTCAGCCTTTAACCCGAGTCTCGGTCAGGTTGATGCTGCGGCTCCTGGGGCTGATGGCCTCCTGCATCCTTCTGGTGCATAACGCCAGGTGGCGGATGCGGGCTCTGCAGTGGGACCTGAAGTTTCAGTGGGCACAGCATCAGGGCAACCTGTCCGACCACATCCGGATCTCGGAGGGCACTGTAAGACAGTTGCAGTGGTGGCTCACGAACCGCGATTGGGTCAGCGGCAGATCTCTCTCCCTTCCCCAACCGGAGCAGGTGGTAATGACGGATGCGTCCCTCCTAGGCTGGGGGGGTCACATGGGAGAGAGGGAGATCAGAGGCCTCTGGTCTCCGGCGGAGTCCCGGCTCCACATCAACCTTCTGGAGCTACGGGCGATCTGGCTTGCACTGAAGGCATTCCTTCCCTTTGTCCAGGGAAGTGTAGTGCAGGTGTTCACGGACAACACCACCGCCATGTGGTACTGCAACAAGCAGGGCGGGGTGGGGTCGTAGACCCTTTGTCAGGAGGCTCTGCGCCTCTGGACATGGCTGGAACATCAGGACATCACCCTGGTGGTTCAACACCTTGCAGGTTCCCTGAACGCCAGGGCGGACAAACTCAGCCGCAGGTGCATAATGGATCACAAATGGCATCTGAACTCAAATGTGGCGCAAGCAGTGGGGAGAGCCTTGGTTAGATCTATTCGCTACCGAAGAGAACGCGCAATGTCATCAGTTCTAAGCGTTGGAATTTCCAAGGCGGCACTCGCTCGGAGATGCTTTTCGTCGCGAGTGGATCTGCGGTCTGTTGTACGCCTTTCCGCCTATACCACTTCTGCCCAGAGTGCTGAAGAAGATCAGGAGAGACCAGGCACAAGTCATCCTTGTGGCTCCGGACTGGGCCCGAAGATACTGGTATCCTGAGCTACGCAGCATGTCAGTCGATCCTCCAATTCGTCTGCCTCTTCATGAGGACCTTCTGTCGCAGCACCTCCCTGCGTGGAGATTGAGCGGCGACAGTTGAGGCCATTTGACTTGCCTCCTGAAGTATGTGATTTAATTCTGGCAGCCAGGCATCCCTCCACAAAAACGGTATACGCCTGCAGGTGGAAAACATTTGTGGCTTGGTGCACAACAAAGGCTGTGGATTCTCTCTGCCCCCCTTCCAGAGGTTCTCCTCTTCCTTCTTTCTCTTGCCCAGCTCGGCTCTGCTCTGGGCACTCTTAAGGGCTACCTCTCTGCCATTTCGGCTTTCTTGAGGCTTCCTGATCAGCCTTCTCTTTTCAAGTCCCCTATTGTAAATAGATTCTTGAAGGGCATCACGCACAAGTTCCCTCCTGTTCCTTTCGTGATGCCTCAGTGGGACTTGAACCTTGTTCTTACATATCTGATGTGCGCTCTTTTCGAGCCACTCAACAATTGCCCTCTTCGTCTTCTAACTCTTAAGACTGCATTCCGGGGAGGAGCTTAGCGCGCAACCAAGATGGTCGCGTGAGCTTAGGGCTCCCGAGACCCTCGCGACCTCCCGCAATTATCCTGTCTTATATCCTGCTCTTCATTGTGATCATCGTTAAGGGGAACCACGCGTGAGGTAAAATCTGCAATAGGATTCCACATCGGACTTCGGGATCCAGAGTTATGGCGCCTTGAAGATTGCGGCCTGCCCCTCCGCGATGCCCGGCTGTGGAGTTGCCCTCCTGCTCGATCTGTAATTGAACAACAGCGGCCTACGGGAGACGGGTGTAACCGGTCTGATTGGTTTCACTTTCGGTTTTGATTCTAAAGTTACTGGCGATCGTGAGTAAACTTGTCCCTGAGTTCGCGGCGAACGATTGGGCCACCCGTAACGCTTACACCGCCTGTTCACACCAGATACGGAGCACTTTTGACCCGTGCCACAGTGCCGGGTTGTTCTTGCTCGACGGGACCAGGTGTTGCCATTTTCCTGCCCACAGAGTCATGGTGGCCCGTCTCCATCAATGGCGGGGAAACCTGACGGGGACAAGCTGAAATCCAAGACTACCCGTCGAGGTGGCTCCATGCAATCTAATAATATGGACCGCTATACCCAGGTGAAGGGTTCTCCCGGAGGGGCCGCCACGAAGGAATAACCTCCATCGCTGACTGAACGGACTTTACAAGACGTCATGGCCGCCATAGATGGCATCAAGTCCTCATTGGGACACCAAATTGAGGCCCTTGCCCATAAACTTGATACCGTGGCAATTGATGTGAACCTGATTCGTACGGATTTGGGCAAAACTAATGAAAAAGTTAAATCTTTGGACATTAAGACGTCCAGTCTCACGAGTGATGTCGCGGCACTGCAGACAGACGTCGCTCGCTTGAAGAATAGCAGCGATATCATTGTTCGTCGTCTCGAGGACTATGAAGGGAGGGCTCGCCGGAACAACGTTCGCATTATAGGAGTTCCGGAAAAAGCAGAGGATCCGGCTGCAGACCTTTTTGTGGAGGACTTAATCACTCGACACCTCGCTCCCAACGGTCTGAGTAAATTCTTCACTATTGAACGTGCCCACAGGGTCCCGGGTGGTCGTCCAAAGCAGGAGCTCCTCCACGCCCTATCATAGCCAGAATCCTCAACTTTCGAGATAGAGACGCTGTGCTGCAGGCTTCAAGGACTAATGGCCCTACGCGGTTTGAGAATACCGCGATCAGTTTTTATCCGGACTTCACGCAATCAGTCAAGAGACAAAGGCTTGGCTTCATGGGTGTGAAATGACGATTGCGGGACATGGGCCTCAAGTACGCCATGCTGTTTCCAGCTATATTGAGAATTGAGCATGCGGCGCGGACTTATTTTTTCGATCGTCCAGATGTCGCGGCTGACTTGGCTTGGTATAACATTATCAAAACCTGTCGAGTAAGGTGTCATACGAATTGGAATACTACCCCCTCGCCAATTCTGGCGACGGGGGTAGCATTCCACCCTTCTAGAGGGACACGACATGTAAGTAACTGAGAACCCCGGTTAAAGTTAATTTGAGCCTTGGCAACACAAAATGGATGCCACCACCACAGACACAAGTCTGACCTCCTGCTGCTGGGAGTCCTTCCAGCGAGGGAGGCTTGGACAAAGGGTTTCCTGCCTTTGGAGGTGCTAGCACCACCCCATACAGGATTTTGTGTATTGGGTGGGACAGGCTTGAAAGGAATGAGACATGCCCGGGGCACACAAGGTGTCCTGTGCATACACCGGTTCAAACCAGTTGCTGGGGCATCCCTGCCCCAGCTCTGGCGCGAAACCGGACAAAGGATAGGGGGTGTAGCCACCCCCCTTCCTGGTCCCACCCAGGGGAGGGACCTAGTCAGTAGTACAGCCCCCTTTAGGAGAATAAAGGTAGGAGCTGGTCCCATTCCAAATTAGATTATCCTGAACAACTTACAAGAAGAAACTCTGGACTTCGACGTTCTGCTCCACAGAAGACTGAAGAATCTCCCTTGTGGGCAAGGAGTGTCCACCCTGCACAAGCAGGCACCATCAGCGTCCAGCCGCTTCACTTTGTCGTCTTCCCTCGAGGATCCAGACTTCAGAGCCCGACGAGACCCGGATTCCCAGACCTCTCCGACCTCAACCTACATCTGCAGCACAGCTGAGATCCGTGGGTGCGACGAGACACGTGGGACTGGCCATCTTGAACGAACCTGCACTTCGCTTTCAGCACGACTCCCGAGGTAAACTCGACCAAGTGCTTTGGGGACTGAGAAGCCCCAGCCCCGAGCAGCACCTGCACCAAAGACCAGCCCTCCAGCATCCACGAGATCTGCGTGGGGCCCTTCTGCTTGTTTGCTGCTTGACGCGTTGTCTGGTCACTTGCCGGCTGGCTAGTGGCCTCCTAGACGACGAACTTTGAAACTTCCCCTGCTGGTCTGCTTGCTCCAGACTGGCCCTTGCTCCCTTCCAAAAGAGGAGCACCCTGGACCCTCCTGGTCCACTCCAGACGCCGTTTCCACTCACCGGGTGGGTTGCTTTTGCCAAGGCCTGTTGACGCCGATTCCGGATCCAACACCGCCGACAGCGAGAGCCTGCGTGGGATAGCTTGTGCCTCCATCCTGGTCATCCAAGACACCTCCTGGTCCACGTGGCTGCAGAGACAAGCGTCCACTCTTCACCTGATCGCGACGACGACATCTGGTTCCTTCCTGGTTCCACTCCAGTCACTGGCTAGTGACTTTGAACATTGTACCCTCTGCTTTCAGGTCCTCTTCTTCACCGATTCACCCTTGGATCGCACCGGACATCTTCCTCCTGGTCGCCTGCAGCATCTTTTCTTCCAGGCTCCATAGACTTCAACGCGAGAACCCGACACACTTTGACACCTATGCACCCGCAGCCCGTGGGTGAGGTAACGAGAGCATTTCGGTGCTCAAGGGTAGTTTAACTGTCCTAGTGTCCAGTTCCACAGTCGTTTTAGTCCTACCTAGTCAGGATTGTCCGTACTCACCTTTAACTTGAACTGTACTGTCCATAGACGTTGTTACGCATCTCGCGTGTGAGTTCACACTCTGCACACGCGTCCCGTGGGCCTCCTATTACTTACCTAAGGTGAAGATAGCGTAGTCCTAGCGAACCTCCAGCCTCTGGACAGCTCCATTTCCTCTATCGACTTTCACATTCCACTTACTTAGTATATGGTTTGTCGTGCCCCTGGGGCACCATTGTAATTTTGTGCAACTTATCGTATTTTTCCTAAGAGATTGTCATGTGCTTAGCCCTCTGACCTCATAAAGAGGTCAGAGGTGTTTGTTATTAATAAATAGATCGTTTATTTTCATAACAACCTGTGTGGTGTCCTTTCATCTGGTATTCAAGGGGTTATATTGTGGTAAAACAGCTGGCTTCACATGCCAAAAGAGTTTAGCCTAAGACTGCTTTGTCCATGCTACCATTAGGATAGCTGGTCTATAAGGTTGACTTACAACCAATCACCATATGGGTTGTTAGACTGATACAAGGTGATCACTAGAACTAGTGAGCAACATATATCAGGCCAACTTCTCACACTGAGGTTAAGCATTTGGCCCGTGGTATCTCTGATCATTCCCTGTTGTGGCTAAGGGTGGAGCTGGGCTCTGAGACGGAGGGTCGTGTGGCTCCGATTAACCCCTGGTACTTTTGTAACCCCAAAACTCACAAGGCCCTGGTGAAATCTATCGACCAATACTTTTTGGAGAATGAGGGTTCGGTCTCATCGGCTGTATCACTCTGGGAGGCCTTTAAGACGGTTATCAGGGGCAGGATAATTTTGGATGTTTTTTTCCTGGCCTACCAGAGCCTCACTCTGGTGCGGCTATCTTTTTTAGCGCCCCCCACCCCCCCGGCATAGGAGACTTCATATTATTTTTAAAGTACGTGGTCCATATGCCACCAGTAACCAGAATGACTTAGCATGGTTGATAACTGTTTCCTCTATAAAGAGATACCATTTCTGCTTTTCACATTGAGTTTTAGTAGTTTGAGGTCGCTTTTTGTGCCTATTGCAATGTTATTGATGATTTCAATGTCATGTTGCTTTAAGGCATAATGGAGCTCTGATTTTGTTCTTTTTTTTGCTTCATTATTATCAATCAGTGTTGATTTTCTGTTTTTCCTTTTTTAGATTTTTGGAGGAAATTTGACGTTATGGCCATGGCACAACGTTTTCTATGGGTTCCTCAAAGGCTCTAATAAAATGTGCTCGATCTGTTGAGGTGTTTTACTCCGCAGAAACTCCTCCACTGTCGCTTGATCGATTGAAGATATTGAAAGATGAAGAACGGGTCTTATCTTTTTGCTGTCCTTTCCAAGTTGGGGTTTGGACCAGAATTTGTATCATGGGTCAGACTCCTCTATTCGGAGCCTCTGCCTCAGGTAATAGTCAACAACAAACGGTCTGACTCCTTCGGTTTAAGTCGGGGTACCAGGCAGGGGTGTCCTCTGTCGCCCTTGCTCTTCGCCCTTTCATTGGAGCCTCTCGCTGACTGGATCCGTTGTGATCCGGTCATACACGGTCTGCGGTGGTAGGCGGAATGGGAGGATCACATTTCGCTTTACGCGGATGATATTCTCCTTACTTGGCCTCCCTCAAGATGTCTCTCAGATGTGTCTTGGACATCTTCACGTCCTTCAGCAGATTTTCTGGCTATTCCATCAATTGGAATAAATCTCTCCTCTACACACTCCTTCAGGAGACGCACCTGATTGGTAACACCTGTCGTGTTATGAATAGGAGGGGGTACCGTTTGGTTGCACATGCTGGATTCTCCTCTGGCTCCAGGGGGGTTGGTATCCTAATCAAGACTTCTCTCCCATTTGAAATTGACGCCACTGTAAGTGATGACAGAGGGCGTTATGTGGCCCTCACGGGTAGGTGGGAGGGCCGGACTATTTCCCTGGTCTCTGTGTATGTTCCGCCTGGCCTCCAGTCGTCCACGTTTGCAGACCTGGGCCCGGTTCTCCTGGCTCTGCCTGAGGGACCTTTGCTTATAGGTGGTGACTTCAACGCGGTTGTGTCTGGTCACGTAGATAGGCACCCGCCCAGAGACCTTGGGGGTACACAGAACTGGCTGACTGATTTCCTAGACACCTTGGGATCGATTGATTGATGGAGACTGTTGCACCCCACACAGCGCCAGTATACATTCCTTTCCGGTGCCAAAGGCAGCCTCTCCAGGATTGACTATTCTTAGTGCTGGCGGGGCAGGCCCTTGCTGTCGCCGAGGTTAAGCATTTGGCCCGTGGTATCTCTGATCATTCCCCGTTGTGGCTAAGGGTGGAGCTGGGCTCTGAGATGGAGGGTCGTGTGGCTCCGATTAACCCCTGGTACTTTCGTAACCCCAAAACTCGCAAGGCCCTGGTGAAATCTATCGACCAATACTTTTTGGAGAATGAGGGTTCGGTCTCATCGGCTGTATCGCTCTGGGAGGCCTTTAACACGGTTATTAGGGGCCAGGCCCTGTCATTAACCACTTGGCTGCTAAGGGGTGTGTGCGAGGTCCATTGACTTTCCATTGAAATCAATGGAAAGTCCATGACGAGTTACCCTTGTCATTAGCGCTGAAGGGGTTAATAGCTGGTGTCAAGAAACAGAGAGATGAAGAGGTGATCAGAATTGAGCAGAGATTTCTGATTTGGAACTTGAGCTAGAGCGAGGGGTCACCAGTGCTGTGACGCATGTACTACGGTTAAAGCAGCTTGAATATCGGACAGTGGTCACTGACGCGGTAAGGGACATGGGTAGAGAGCAACAGGGACGTCTATATGATGTCGGCGATAAGGCCGGTAAGTTAATCGCGTGGCTGGACAGGAAGGATAGGGCCAGCAGAGTGGTACCCGAGATTGAGACGGCGGATGGTACACGGGTTTCAGACCCGTTAGAGGTTGTTCGACAATTTGCGGATCATTTCAAGATGGTGTACTCTTCTGTGTCTGACAGGCCAGAGGATGACTTGCGCCTCTTACTGCGGGATATCTCTTTACCCCGTCTTTCGGACGAGGATCGAGAGCTGATTGACAGTGCAATAACGGCTGACGAGGTGGCCATCGCGATTCGTTCGCTGCGTTCGGGGAAAGCACTGGGTCCCAATGGTCTACCTGTCGAACTTTATAAATTGAGGCCTGATAGAGTTGCCCCTTATCTACGGGATATGTTTATGGAGTCCCGAGAGTGTGGCTTTCTCCCTCGGGATCAGCGTTTAGCGACTATTGTGGTGATTCACAAGGAGGGAAAGCCCAGAGATAAGTGTGCGTCGTACCGTCCTATTTCTCTTTTGAACGCTGAACCAGAGATCCTGGCAAATATCCTGGCGAATAGATTGATTACTGTCATCGGGGACTTGATCCATCCGGATCAGTCCGGTTTTATTCCGCACAGAAATACAGCTCTCAATCTCAGGCGTTTGCATGGTGTTCTCGCGAGAGCGTCGACGCTGCGTGAGCCGGCCATCTTGGCGTCGCTAGATGCCACGATGGCTTTTGATACGGTTGAACGGCCTTACTTGAGGGCTGCTTTGGCTAAGTTTGGATTCGGACCGGGTTTTATTGGTTGGGTTCGGCTGCTCTACGAGGACCCCCTTGCGCAAACTGTCGTCAACGGCCATGTATCGGCTTCTTTTTCTCTTGCGAGGGGGACTCGTCAGGGCTGTCCTTTATCCCCGCTCCTGTTTGCCCTGGCGCTAGAGCCCCTTGCCGCGTGGATTAGATGGGAACCTTCGATTAAGGGGATTCGGTGGTCTTCGGCCCTTGAGGATCGTATCTCGCTTTATGCTGACGATATCTTATTGTATTTGACCTCGCCGCGGAAATCTCTTATGGTACTGTGTGATGTCCTGGCCTCGTTCAGCAGGAACTCGGGCCTCTTCATTAATTGGGCGAAATCCTATTTATATGTACTATCGGGCGATGTTCCCTGTCCCCTGCGTAACTGTTCAATTCAAATTGCTCACACAGGGTTCAAATATCTTGGTATCTATGTCTCCTTGGACCCGGTGCTTCGATATCAGCAGAATCTTCTTCCGCCCTTATCTCGCTTAAAACAGGATGTTGCGGGTTGGCAAAGACTCCCACTTTCACCTTTAGGTCGCGCTGCGCTCTTTAAAATGATGTCTTTGCCTCGTTTTCTCTACGCTCTCCAGAACGCTTACGATATCGTCCCCGCTAGCTATTTTCGAGCGATCGAAGACCTTCAACGAAAGCTGATCTGGGACGGTAGACCGCGTATATCTCTAGCTAAGCTGACACTCCCGTGGTTCGACGGGGGTATTGCCCTCCCGGATATAAAGCGTTTTTACTGGGCGTCCCATCTGAGCGCCATAAACCACGGCATCTATGGTCCCGATCCCCACCCCGCCTTCGCGATGGACAGATGGCTATTGCCAGGTGGCGATTACTATAGGGCTCTATATTCTAGGTCTGTCATTGGGGCACTGTCCTGCCCCAATAAGATAGCGGTACGCTTGTGGCGAGACGCGACCAGTGCGACGGGGTGGACGGATCGCATGACTCGGGCGACCCCGCTTTTTTCTTCGGACAAGCTTGGTAAACTCTGGAATACCAAGGGGTTCGATAAGTGGGACCTCATAGGTATTAGCAAAGTGGGAGACCTCTGGGTTAAGGGACAGGTAAAGTCGTTCGAGTCGCTGCAGGAGGAAGTCGAATTGCACAACTCTGAATATTTTCGCTATGTGCAGGTTCGACATGCTTTGCGTTCGGTCTTCCGGGTCGGGGAGGAGGTTCCGGAGTCATCTCCGCTCGAGGACAGGTTGTTGGATGGTTATGTGCCTGATAGTACCATCTCCCTAACTTATAAAAAACTGATTAACAACAGAACAGACCTCCTCACACATCTCCGAGAGCAGTGGACCCGTGACGGCCTTGAACTGGATGACGAGGACTGGCAGTCAGCGATCTCCTCCCCAAAGGAGGTCGCGATCCCAGCTCGGCTCCGGTTGGTCCAACTTAAGATTCTGCATAGGGTTTACGTCACGGGCCCTCGCTTGATTCATATGGGTTTCTCTGAGGACGGTCTGTGTAAGCGTGGTTGCGGGCGGGTGGGGACGTTCCTTCACATTATTTGGGAATGGTGTGAGGTCTCGGCCTACTGGAGTAAGGTACACGATGTGATGGATGAAGTCACAGGGATTGCCCTCGACCAGAGGCCAGGCGTTGTTTACTGAATATATGGGAACCAACTGACCATAATGTAACTCAGACGTTGTGGGTGACCCTGGGAGCCATGATTGCTAAGAGGGACATTGCCCAGTTGTGGGGATCCCCGAGGGCGCCCACGGTAATGGTATGGAAGGAAAACATGGACTGGTGCATGTTTCGGGAAAAGACGGTGTACCTGGCTCGGGGTAAACCCCGAAAATGGAGCAGAGTGTGGGGACCCTGGAATGAGTACCGCGGAAATATATGTACACCACCTTTATTAGATGTTCCGGATGTTCCACTTTCTCCCTGAACCCACGTTCCACCATCCCTTCTATACATGTGATTTGCATTGAATTTTCCCTTCTCCCTCCCCCCCTCTTTTTCCCACCTGCATTGCTCGTTGACTATAATGTGTTGTTTTTCCTTCCCCGTATTGAATTCAGTACTCTACATGATGTCTCCTTTTGCCTTGCTGTTTTGTATGTTTTAAAAATTTATAATAAAAATATTTACAAAAAAAAAAAACTGCATTCCTGGTTGCCATCACCTCTGCCAGGAGAGTGTGTGAGCTCCAAGCTCTTTCTTCTAAACAAAATCTACCCAGGTCTGACTCTGAGATTTTTGAGCCTCCCTGAACCGGATTCTATACTCTTCAGTGGTGGATCCAAAGGCCTGACTCGCGGTACCCTTCATGAGATCATAGGATTCAGCCTCTTTCTCATTGATTGTCAGGAGTCTATCCCGGCACTTCCCTGAGATCAAAAGCAATTAATCACTTGGTGATGTCATCACCCTCAAAGAATTTTGAGGCAATCCATTTGGGGTTTTTAGGGTCTAAAGAATCCTCCTTCTCCCTAGTTATTATTGTGCTGCCACCAGAGATGGGTCCGAGGCCCAACTCTTTTCTCTCTTTCTGCATAGCTGGGAGTTGAGCTTCTATTTCTGCCCTCCTGGCTAGAATTTCTAAAGCAAGCTCTTCATCTGGAGGTGCTCCTCTGTCTTGGGGTGTTGAACCATCACTCCCATTTTTGGTATTCTGATCTTCTGCAAGATCAGTGTCATTCTCTGGATGTTCTTTGTCATTCCCTGCCAAAAGCTCATGGAGCTGAGATTTGGTAGGGTTTAACCCAGTCTTGAGGCCATAAAGTAAACACAGACTTCAAAACTGTCTCATTGGTAGAGACAGGTAAGGTGTGAGGTTGAATTTCTCCACCTGTACCATCTCCTCTGAAGCACTTCTTTTAGTACACATTGGGGGATATGTACTAGGAAGTGGCAGAGCGTGTTGTTAGCCTCCTTGGCTTAACAACATGCTCCGCCACTTCTGAAACGCAAGGCTGCACCATATTTACAAGAATGTGGTGCAGCTTTGCATTTCCCGCTGCGATGGCGCTTAGCGCCAATGCAGGCACCCTTGCACCAGGGTGCAAGGGTGTCTGTGTGCAGGGGAGGATTGGTTATGTGTAGGAAGGTGTCCCTTCCTGCACATAAACAATCTTAAAATGCTATTTCGTCACATTCATGTGTGCTCCTTCATTCAACACACATGAAAGTGACAAAATGTCATTTTTTTAAAAGGTTTGTTTATGTACAGGAAGGGACACCATCCTGGACATAAACAAACCATGGCATTTTGCTTTTTCCATGTGTGCTGCACAAGGCAGCATACATGGAAAAAGCAAAAACTAGGAGAAATAATGCTTTTCTCCTTGTTTTGCCAACTTAAGACCAGGATTTTTCTGGTCTTAATTTTGGTGCTGCCTCTTATTTACGCCACCGTTGTACATGGGGGGCAGTGTCAAATACAATGGGTGTTGCGGTGGAACGCCAACCACAACACCCACTGTCCACTCCTTTCAAGCTAACCATAGCATGAAAAGGGGCCTTATGTACTTGGCAAACAAAAAGTGAGCAACCCAATATACCCTTGAGGGTTTGGGCAATATGTACGGTAGGGTGAAGATACCTTCAAGGGATTTTACTGCTGTTAGATTTTAAACAAGATTTCGAACATCAATCAGCAGCCTACCAAACTTGGTGCCGATATTGCAAAAAACTGCAACAGTAAGTGTGAGAAGTTGGCCTGATATATGATGCTCACTAGTTCTAGTGATCACCTTGTATCAGTCCAAACAACCCTTATGGTGATTGGTTGTAAGTCAACCTTATCGACCAGCTATCCTAATGGTAGCATGGACAAAGCAGTCCTAGGCTAAACTCTTTTGGCATGTGAAGCCAGCTGTTTTACCATACATAACCGTTGAATACCAGATGAAAGGACACCACACAGGTTGTTATGAAAATAAACAGTATATTTATTAATAACAAACACCTCTGAACTCTTTATGAGATCAGAGGGCTAAGCACATAACAATCTCTTAAGAAAAATACGATAAGTTGCACAAATTACAATGGTGCCCTAGGGGCACGACAAACCGTATACTAAGTAAATGGTATAAGGAAATCGATAGATGAAATGGAGATGCCCAGAGGCTGTAGGATCGCTGGGACTACACTACCCTAACCTTAGGTAAGTAGCAGGAGGCCCACGGGACGCGTGTGCAGAGTGTGAACTCACACGCGAGATGTGGAACAAAGTCAATGGGCAGAACAAATTACGAAAAGGTAAGTAAGAGACAGTTAGCCAGTATTTGGGTGTCTTTCATAGATTCACATGCCTGAATCATTCCCCGTCGTCAAGACAGGAGGGTCCCACCTTAGTGGCCTATCTATGTCCTTTTGTAAAAAGGACCAAAGTAAAGAAGCCAACCAATCAGCTACCACCTCCTTCTAGAACCTTCCTGTCAGGAGCCTAGGTCTCTCAGATTTTCTACCGCACGTTGTGCTAAGGGAGTCTCCTCTGAGCTCTGCTCAGATTCTGTGTTTATTTTCACTTCATTAAATAACTTTGCTTTTCTACTACGGATTATCTTCAAATACATTCTTTAAAGAAGGTCTGGTAAGGTTAGAGCCTGTGCTTCTTGTTCCAAGAAGGTGCTCTGCTCTGTTTCTCACACTGAAGGTATGTCGCACTTTCTCAAGTAAGTTTTTGAGAGGTCGTGAAGGGCGACTTTTA
This sequence comes from Lissotriton helveticus, assembly GCF_964261635.1. Taxonomy (NCBI): domain Eukaryota; kingdom Metazoa; phylum Chordata; class Amphibia; order Caudata; family Salamandridae; genus Lissotriton; species Lissotriton helveticus. Next base: position 58,838,952 of record NC_136069.1, on the reverse strand, counting down.
ATATGGTTAAGACCAGAAAGGAGGTTTTTTATTTTCTCCAGTTACTGTGATGAGGCGCTGCCCTCAACGTCTAGGAGACCTCAAAAGAGAAGAGAATCTCCTCAGACTGATTCCTCAGGGGGACGTCCTGAGAAGGCCCTCAAAAAGACCGCTCATAGGTCTTCTGGGCGCAGTCCTTCAAAATCTCCTCACTTTGTGGTAAAGGAGAGTAAAGGACTTGCTTTTGGAGAAAAATCATATAAAAAAGACGACTTCTGAGCCGTCAAAATCACCTCCTCTGATCATGGGACCCTTCAGAAATGGCGTCTTCTTTACCTCCTGAGGTAAAGACTAGCAGCCAACATCGTCAACAGGATCGTCGACAGAAAAAACCATCATTGCCTATTACAGCCTCTTCGTCTACGATGGCTCGTCTACGATGGCTCATCTACGACGGCTCGTCTACGACGTTGTCGACGACGGCCTTATCTATGACTACTCATCTACGATGGCCTCATCTACGATGGCCTCATCTACGATGGCCTCGTCTACGATGGCCTCGTCTACGATGGCCTCGTCTACGATGGCCTCATCTACGATGGCCTCGTCTACGACGGCTCGTCAACGACGTAGAGCGTCGACGACGACGGAGAGCTTCGACGACGGAGAGCTTCGACGACGGAGAGCGTCGACGACGGAGAGCTTCGACGACGGAGAGCGTCGACGACGACGAGAGCGACGACGACGAGAGCGACGACGACGAGAGCGTCGACGACGAGAGCGTCGACGACGCTATGTCTGCTCGTCTATGACTGCTCGTCTATGACTGTTCGTCTACGACTGCTCGTCTACGACTGCTCGTCTACGACGGCTCGTCTACGACGCCCCGTCTACGACGGCCTGTCTACGGAATCGATGAGGGCCTCGTCTATGATGGCCTCGTCTATGATGGCCTCGTCTACGATGGACTCGTCTATGATGGACTCGTCTATGATGGCCTCGTCTATGATGGCCTCGTCTATGATGGCCTCGTCTACGACGGCCTCATCTACGACGGCCTCATCTACAAAGGCTAGTCTACGACGGCGTGGGCCACCTTGTCTACGACGGATCGTCTATGGCGTCGTCTATGACGGCTTCATCTATGAATGCTCGTCTACGACGGCATAGTCTATGACGGCGATCTACGAAGGAAAAATCCGCCAATTTTGGAATTTCTTATAAGGTGGTAGAGAGGGCTGCTCAACATTTTAAGATCTTTAAAGAACCTCTCAAGAAGGCTGTAAGGTCAATACAGATTATCAATTACCTATAGTCAGAAGGGGTAAGGGTCATATAGAACCCCTCGTCTGTATCACCAGTTGGATAAGAAGTATAGGGCGCCAGATACAGCACCGGCGTGTTTAACAGGACATCCTAAGCCGGACTCCGTAGTGACACAGGCGGCCCAGAAGAACTCCAGGAATCCTTCGCCCCTTTGTCGCTTCCTCCTGATGATAAGGACAAAGAGTGGACAACATTGGGAACAGGTTTTCCTCAATGTCGGCAATCACGGTAAAGGCCGTGAACGCTCTAGCGCTCTTGGGACGCTATCATGGACAATTGTGGGCACACATAGCCCCATACCTGTCGGAATTGCCAAATTCATCCAAAGAGGAAGTAAAAAGGATTCTGCTAGATGGTGAAGCATCGGCGTCAGACACTATAGTCTGCGCGATGGATATCGCTATAACAGGGTTCCTCAAGTTGGCTGGAGCAGCAGTCTTGCGGCTCCAAGGATGGCTAAAGGCAATCTCTTTCAGTCCTGAGGTGCAAACATAGGTTTTGGACATGCCATATGACAGCCAGTTACTAATTGGCACAAAAAATTGACAAAGCAGACACTGTGAGAGCTTTGGGCACTCTTCAGTATGAGAACCAGTCCTTTAGTAGAAATAGAGGAAGAGGACAGTCTTCCCACTGAGGGAATTATCAATACAAGTCTTCCTACTCTTCAGGCCAGAGTAGACCGCAATACCAACAGCGCCAACAACAGCAAAACAAGCAATCCTCTTTTGGGAGGTCATCCTTTCAAGGTAAAGGACAGCGGAAATGACAAAAATCTACGGCTGCTTCTATGACAGATCTCGATTATGCTGCAGATAGGAGCTATAGGGAGAGTACCTCCATCTCGGAAGGGAAAAGGGTTTTATTCCCACTTCTTTTGATCCAGATAAAAGACAAGAAGTGGAGACCAATCTTGGCCCTTAGGGCCCTCAACAAATTCCTAAGAAGCAGTCGTTTCGCATGGTAACGATCCAGGAGGTCTTGCGACTACTGTAAAAGCAGGATTTTAGAGCGTCCGTAGACATACAGGACGCTTACTTCCATATCCCAATTCACGGGAATCACAAAACGGTACTTGAGATTTGCAGTAGCGGGCAGACACTTGCAGTTTTGCGTTTTGCCCTTCGGGCTCAAGTCTGCACTGCACATATTCATGAAATGTCGTACCTCGGTGGCGGCATATCTCAGACAGTGCCTTCACCAAGTCTTTCCGTATCTAAATGACTGGCTGGTCAAGGCTTCATCCTTAAAAGATGCGTCCAGGTCATCCAACGCCTGTTTAAAGCTTTTCGATTGCTTGGGTCTCACCCTCAATCAGGAAAAATCGGTCCTACAACCTTCTCAGTACATCAGTTTCCTAGGTGCAACCCTAGACACACGGTCGGCAAAAGCTTTCCCATCCAGAGAGAGGATGAACAAGCCTCTTGCACTTGCTGCTATAGTAGCCTCGAAGAAAGTCTTGACAGTCCGCCTCTTCAAATCCCTCCTGGGGATGATGTCAGCGTGTATCCTCCTGATTCCTCACTGTCAACTACGAATGAGGAATCTTCAGGAGGCGCTCTCGAAGCAGTGGGTCCAATGCACAGGGTCATCCGAAGTCCCCATAAAAGTGAATCCTCAGATGGTCGGAGCCCTTCGATGATGGATGTCATCTCAAAACCTGTCTCAAGGCTTGTCATTCCTGCTTCGGCTACTCCTCATATTGCCACAACAGGCGCCTCCTTGGAAGGCTGGGGAGCTTTTCTGCAAGAGCTACAGATAAGCGGATAGTGGTCTCCTATGGAGAAGAAACTACATATCAATCTGCTCGAATTGCGGGTGGTCTTCCTGGCCCTTCATGTTTTCCTGCCAAGAATCAAATATTCCCTGGTGCTCGTCCGGACAGACAACACGACTATGCACTACCTCAACAAACAGGGAGGGACACGCTCGCTGACACACTCGCGAGTCGCAAAAAAGTCTGGAATTGGCTCATACTCCACAATGTAACCCTAAGGGCGGAATATGTCCCAGGCGCGGACAATGTGCTCGCCGACACGTTGAGTATGCAGAAAACATAGTCACACAAGTGGGAGCTAGATCAACAACTTATCGACCAGATCTTCTCCAGATGGGACACGCCGCAATTCGATCTATTTGCGACGAGAATGGACGCCAAATGCCCACACTTCGCAGGTTGGCATCCCCAGTCAGGGTCTCTAGGGAATGCATTTTCCATCGCATGGCGCAAGCGTCTTTGCGTACGCCTTTCCGCCATTCCCGAGGCTTCCTAGAGTCCTTAGGAATATTTCGATGGAGCCTTGTACTCTAATTTTAATAGCCCCAACTTGGCCGAGGCAACATTAGTTCAGAGCGCCACCGTCTATCCCTGGAGCCGCCGATCCACCTTCGGCAGTATCCATCGCTGCTCACGATGTACAACATCCGGATCTGAAGTCTCTCAGGTTAGCTACCGGGCTCCTGAGTTCCGAGAGTTCCACAATCTGAATATTCCACAAGACTGTAGGGAAATTCTTGCCAGAGCAAGGGCAGATGGAACGACCAAAACGTATTCCCTGAAATAGAAGCGCTTTTGTGTTTGGTGTGCAGATCAAAACTTTCGGCTTTTCTCCTCCTCACTGGAGCAAATCTTACCTTATCTATTACATCTGGCACAGTAGGGCCTAGCCCACTCCTCCATTAAAGTACACTTAGCAGCAATATCTCGTTATAAAAGAACTTCAACTAGTCTATCTCTCTGGTCAAGCAGGTCGATTCAGCAATTTCTAAAAGGATTATACAGATCTTTCCCGCCAGTAAGTGTGTTGCCACCTGCCTGGCATCTCAATGCGGTTCTTAACCACCTCATGAAACATCTGTTTGAACCAGTACACAGAGCTGTCCTGAAGTATGTCTCGTGGAAAACAGCGCTCCTCCTGGCACTCACATCTGCAAGGAGGGTCCGTGAGCTACAGCCGTTTTTAATCCAGGATCCTTTTCTACGGTTTAAAAAAAACAAAAAAAAACGACAGAGTAATCCTGAGAACCAATCCTAGGTTTATCCCAAAAGTCTCGTCTGACTTCCACCTAAATAAACCTGTGGTTCTGCGTTCCTTCTTTCCAAACCCAAGCATGGCAACTGAAAGATCGCTGCATTCTAGGGATCTCAATAATGCTTGAAGTTTTACATTGGCAAAACGAAAACATTCAGGAAATCTAACCAGCTCTTCGTAACTTACAGCAGAAAGGTCTACCACTTACCAAGCAGAGCATCTCCAGAGGGATTTCTGCGGCCATTGCTTTCTGTCATGACCAAGCTGGACAGCCATTGCATTCCAAAGTGAGAGCGCACTCCACGAGAGCTATGTCCACATCTATGGCCCTCTTCGCAGGGGCGCCAGTCATTGGCATTTACAGGGCGGCAACATGGAAGTCGCCGCATACATTCACTAGGCACTACTGCCTGGATACGGAGCTGAGGGAGGATGCAGTAGTGGGACAAGAAGTGTTCAGCTATATATATATATATTTCAGTAAGGTGAGCCTTCCTCCGTCCCTCCATCCTTCTCTGGTATGCACATTTCTCTACTAATACTTATTGTGGATGTCTAATGATGGTTCATGCTCGCATGATGTGTATTATCTAAGGAATAGTATACGCTGTGCCATCAGAAATGTGCATAATATATTGCTTGCTACTCTGATTCAGGCATGTGAATCTATGAAAGACACCCAAATACTGGATAAGAAATGCGTTACTTACCTGTAACTGCAGTTATCCAGTATTAGTGTCTTTCATAGATTCACATGCACCCTCCCGCCTCCCCTGGAAGGACTCACCTACTTCTCTTACAAGTTACGCCTACCTAGCTTGGTGCGTACGAAAATCTGAGAGACCTAGGCTCCTGACAGGAAGGTTCTAGAAGGAGGTGGTAGCTGATTGGTTGGCTTCTTTACTTTTTTTACAAAAGGACATAGATAGGCCACTAAGGTGGGACCCTCCCGTCTTGACGACGGGGAATGATTCAGGCATGTGAATCTATGAAAGACACTAATACTGGATAACTGCAGTTACAGGTAAGTAACGCATTTCTTCCTACTAGTTACGACTAAAACGACTGGATACCTGGACACTAGGAGAGTCAATCTACCTATGAGCACCGAAATGCTCTTGTTACCTCACCCACGGGCTGCGGGTGCATAGGTGTGAAAGTGTGTCGGGTTTCTGCGTTGAAGTCAATGGAGCCTTGAAGAAAGATGCTGCAGGCGACCAGGAGGAAGATGTCCGGTGCGATCCAAGGGTGGATCGAGGAAGAAGAGGACCTGAAAGCAGAGGGGACAGTGTTCAAAGTCACTAGCCAGTAACCGGTGTGGAACCAGGAAGGAACCAGGTGCTGTCGCTGCGATCAGGTGAAGAGTGGACGCTTGTCTCTGCAGCCACGTGGACCAGGAGGTGTCTTCGACGACCAGGATGGAGGCACGAGCTGCCCCACGCAGGCTCTCGCTGTCGGCGGAATCGGATCCGGATTTGGAGTCAACAGGCCTTGGCAAAGGCAACCCACGCGGTGAGTAGAAACGGCGTCTGGTGCGGACCAGGAGGGTCCGGCGTGCTCCTCTTTTGGAAGGGAGCAAGGGCCAGTCTGGAGCAACCAGACCAGTGGTGTAGATTTCGTGGGTCGTCGTCTAGGAGGCCACTAGCCAACCGACAAGTGACCAGAAAACGCGTCGAGCAGCAATCAAGCAAAAGGGCCCCACGCATATCTTGTGGATGTTGGAGGGCTGGTCTTCGGTGCAGGAGCTGCTCGGGGCTGGGGCTTCTCAGCTCCCAAAGCACTTACTTGAGGATGCCTCTGAAGGCGTGCTGGAAGCCAAGTGCAGTTTCTTCAAGATGGCTGGTCCCACGTGTCTCGTCGCACCCACGGATCTCAGCTGTGCTGCAGATGTAGGTTGAGGTCGGAGAGGTCTGGAAGTCCGGATCTCGTCGGGCTCTGAAGTCTGGTTCCCGCAGGAAGGACGAAAAAGTGAACGGCTAGGACGCTTGATGGTGCCTGCAGTTGCAGGGTGGACACTCCTTGCCCACAAGGGAGATTCTTCAATCTTCTGTGGAGCAGAACGTCGAAGTCCAGAGTTTCTTCTTGTAGAGTAGTTCAGGAGAAATCTAATTTGGAATGGGACCAGCTCCTACCTTTATCCTGCTAAAGGGGGCTGTACTAGTGACTAGGTCCCTCCCATGGGTGGGACCAGGAAGGGGGATGGTTACACCCCCTATCCTTTGTCCGGTTTCGCGCCAGAGCTGGGGCTGGAGTGCCCCAGCAACTGGTTTGAACCGGGGTATGCACAGGGACACCTTGTGTGCCCCAGGCATGTCTCATTCCTTTCAGCCCTCCCTACCTCAATACACAAAATCCTGTCTGGGGTGGTGCTAGCACCTCCCAAGGCAAGAAACCCTTTGTCCAGGCCTCCCTCGCTGGAAGGAGTCCCAGCAGTAGGAGGTCAGACTTATGTCTGTGGTGGCAGCATCCATTTTGTGATGCTGAGGCTTCGTTCAACTTTAACCAGGGTTTTCAGTTACATACATGTTCTGTCCCTCTAAAAGGGTGGAATGCTACCCCCGTCTCCAGAACTGGCGAGGTAGAAAAGCGTCTAGATTGTTATATAGAAGTTTTCTTTGATTGACATACATGAAATGTACTTCTTATAACAGTGCTATCTATTTTGTACCCTTTTTGTTGTGAAGTATTAAATAAATAAATAAATTCATATACACCTGTTTCTCGCTCTCACTCTCATTAAGATCACCTTTGGTGGCTTATATATATTGATCAAATACTTACTGTTGCAGTTTTTTGCACTATCAGCACCAAGTTTGTTAGGCCGCTGATTGATGTTTGAAATCTTGTTTAAAATCTAACAGCAGTAAAATCCCTTGAAGGTATCTTCACCCTACCATACATTATGTACTTGGCAGCGTTAAGCCATGTGAAGTGGCTTTACGCTGTCTTGTACATAAGGCGCAGCCCCTATCCCCACCACAACATTGGTAAAAGTGACGTTGTGATGGTAATAGGGGCTTGTACATATGCCCCATTATGTTTTACTAAGTTGGGAACCTTTCTGGAGAGAATACAAATCCTAACAACATTGGTTTCCAAACTACAATAATTGGATTTTTAAGACAGTTGTACTAAAAGGGACCAAACCAGGGCCCTAGCAATTATTTGAAAGTTTCAAAGAATAGTCAATTTGCAAAATACAATTTAACTACAGTCAATTTGTGACTTCACTTGTGCGATCAGTTTTTTTGTCAGAGTGGTTCAGCAAACGCAAAGTCGTAGACCCCACCGCTGATCCACCAATACAATACACTCTCTACATAGTGTATCAGTTAGACCTGTCAGCCCTAGGGTGGTCTTTCCCTATTTTTTTCGCCCTTGCCTCATTTTCCCCTCCTTCTTTTTGTTGGCCCTTAGGTCTCCGGGCACCATGCTAAGGTGCAGGTGCTCTCTACTCCAAACATGGCTGCCACTGGCCCCTGCTACTGCAGCGTCATCTTTTTCTAGTAGCGCCCTAGTTGCCAGGAGCTGGCTGGGACCCCATACATTGTTGCAATGCCAGCCTGCCATCGCCTGCCCGTAGGTAGAGTGGGGAAGCTCCTGGAACCTTCCAGAAGAAAGGAGGAGCCTATTTTTGCCACCTTAGAGAGTGGTCACCTGACCTGGGCATATATAAGCAAGGAAAGGAGACTTTTTTAGTCAGTTGGGGCATCACTGACCTGGGGGACTCACGCACGAGATTTAGGTGGTAGGGCCTAGTCAGGGACCTATGCCACTGGGAGTGACAGGGCTTAGGTGCTGCCTCCCAAGTAAAGTGAGGTATCCTAGGCTAGCCCACTGATCTGGCCCGGCGGGAGGGGAACCCAGGGACCATCTTTAGTGACCTTCTGAGGAAACTTGCCAAGCCTCCAACTCAAACCCCCCCCCCCTCCAAGAAACCACCTCCTAAGGGCGCAGGACCAACCAAGCGCCGAGAAGCCTACTTGCTGGTGTTACCCGGGCCGCTGGGGGATCGACCAGGTACTGTGTTGTGCCACTTCTGCGCCCCTCTGCCTTCATCTGGGCCTGCACTGTCCTGCCTTGCCCCCCTGCCTAACTGCCTAGACTGCCTGCCAAGCACTCCCTCTATCTAGCGCTAGAACACCGACCTGTCTGAAGTGCTGTTCACCTGCTAATTGCCCCCCTGTGAGCAGCGCTGTAACTGCCCCAATTGCCACAGTCGAGTGAACTGCCCCCGAGGCGCCACACCCTTAAAGCGCCATCCTGCCCGAAGCGCGCTGTATGCCCTGGCTTTGAGCTGACTGAAACTGCCCCCACAGCGCTGTGTGAAATGAGCGCGCTGCTGAACACACTGCCGCAGCCCGGATGCCCATGCAGCTGAGAACGTGTTGTAAGAACAACACACAGTCACAATAAACAATTTTTAGGAAAATTAGCTCAGAAATAGTCAAATATTGTTATTTATTAAACAATACTGCGCTTGAATCAATCAAACATGACATATGACTTTGTAATTAAGTGAATAGCCCCAAGGCAGGGGGGAAGGGAAAGGGAGGGAAAGAAATAAGTGCTCAAAAAGCGGTGTAAAATCAGAAAAAGTACACAGAATCAAAAAAGTGACAATAGATTTTACAAATTTCAAAACACACTTGAAGTTAGTCCTAGATAACAAAAAAACCTACACAATTGCGGCATATATTGTATCAATAGTAACCTAGGGACATTTCAACGGACACAACCATAGTTTGATATAATCAGGGAACTGTGCCGGAGGTCCCAAGTTTAGAGAAAAGGTCGTCGACGTTTCGACCCCTATTCGTAGGCTACATTAGGTCCTTTATCGGGGTCTTCATCAGGACAGGTACAAGGGGAGAGGAAGTGAGGTGGGGCAGTCTTATCGAGTCAGGCTCAAACTCACCGATATAAATCATACCTAACAGGGGTGGATTTAACCAACTTAAACTTAAAACAAACTTACTTCAGCCTAGAACATTCAAAACGCTGAAGTAAAATGGAGCGTCCAGTCAGGTACTATTCCAAATACGACTAGCGGCTCCAACAGCACACCAGCTGTAAAATTAAGGTGTAACAGTGTTGTTAAATTATTCTCAGTAAAGGGCAAAAAACGTACACATTGTGGTCACCTGTTGCAAGAATGACTTACATTCGCTACATAGGGATTGATCCACTAGTAGTCTGTGCAATTAGGGTGTTGTACTGGAGACCATTCAGCTTCCAAAATTATCACTGTTAAAAAAAAATATATATATATATTTGAAACCATCAGTATATTTATGTCCAATATGTAATTCTCAATTTCCCAACTCAACAGTTCATAGCTTAAGAAGAAGCCGTTATGTCTCGGTGTCTTAAGTTGACAAACAACGACGTGTATTCTGTTGGCAGCAGTTGTTGAGAGAAAAGTAGTCGATAAATCTTTAGTGAGTTGGTTAATGTATTCCTCTGTATAGGACAATAGCTCGGATTCCACCATAGTTAATTAGATGTAAATCTAGAATACTGAAAACCTCGCAGATCAGCACCTGCTCAGAGGACATTACAAAAAGGGGTTGAACCCATGTAGTCGCGGGGACCTGGGTGTACTGTAGTAAGTGTAAAGGGGTCCCCGCAAAGAGAACGTGTTGTAAGAACAACACTGTAACCTGGGCTTGGGGTTCTGGGGTGTCCACTATACCAGGCTGCGGGACAGGAACGAGAGGAACACCAGGTCGAGAGGGTAAAGAAGGCTTTATTGGAATTAGACGTCTCTGGGGTAACATCAAAGTCTTCCTGGTTCTGAGCGTGAGTCTCTCCTTTGCAAACTGGCTGGGATCCGTCGTGGCGTTCGGGTGTTGGACGGGTCAGGAATGACGTCTCCGGTGACTGTGCTCTCTGGTCTGGTCGGGCTGATGATTCTCTGAGCTCCGGGGACCCATGCAAGGAAAACCAACAGAGAGGGAGCCGTTAGTGTTACCGTCTACTGGGGTGTGCCCTTGGGACCATGTGCAGTGTCTGGAAGGGGTCACCGGTGAATATCTGTACAGCTATGCAGGGTGAAGGGTGACGGGTCTGGACAGAAAGTGAGGGATATACGCGGGGATAAGGAAACGAGAGGATGGGGAGATGAGGGGGTCAAACACGGGGCTTTGTACACTATTCACACTCGCTTGCCCACCCAAGCTGCCATACGCTCCCGTACCTGGGATAGCCACGCTCCTCCCCCGGGAGAGTGGCACGGCGGCTCACGGGGTCGGTGGCCTCCTGGCTCTCCGTGGGTCGCTTCTCCTTCTTCTCGCTGCACTTCTTCGTGGCTCGGTTGTTCTCTCCTCCGCTCTCCGACAACGCTCCTCGCCTTCTCCTCCTGGGTGATGTCACACGCCACGTACATCACTTCCTGGTGTTTATCCAATCCGGCGTCCCTGACGTACATCGAAGGCGGGGCTTCCTCCTCCTTGTATTCCCAGTTAAAGGCGCCGTGTTCTTCGTCTTCGAGGTCGTCCTGTTCGGTGTACCAGGTGTCTGTCTGTAATGAAGGAGGTAGTACGGGGTCATTGCCGGGAGTCCACCACCCCACGTTGTCGCTCCGCCTCGCCCCGTTACAAACACACAGTCACAATAAACAATTTTTAGGAAAATTAGCTCAGAAATAGTCAAATATTGTTATTTATTAAACAATACTGCGCTTGAATCAATCAAACATGACATATGACTTTGTAATTAAGTGAATAGCCCCAAGGCAGGGGGGAAGGGAAAGGGAGGGAAAGAAATAAGTGCTCAAAAAGCGGTGTAAAATCAGAAAAAGTACACAGAATCAAAAAAGTGACAATAGATTTTACAAATTTCAAAACACACTTGAAGTTAGTCCTAGATAACAAAAAAACCTACACAATTGCGGCATATATTGTATCAATAGTAACCTAGGGACATTTCAACGGACACAACCATAGTTTGATATAATCAGGGAACCGTGCCGGAGGTCCCAAGTTTAGAGAAAAGGTCGTCGACGTTTCGACCCCTATTCGTAGGCTACATTAGGTCCTTTATCGGGGTCTTCATCAGGACAGGTACAAGGGGAGAGGAAGTGAGGTGGGGCAGTCTTATCTGTGAAATTAAAAAACCAAGTCAATTTAATGCACTCATATAAGCTGAAAGTCATCAATAACTCAAGCAGAGAGCTGTTATTTATAAAGAGGGAGCCAGCATCGAGTCAGGCTCAAACTCACCGATATAAATCATACCTAACAGGGGTGGATTTAACCAACTTAAACTTAAAACAAACTTACTAGCTAGTCGTATTTGGAATAGTACCTGACTGGACGCTCCATTTTACTTCAGCGTTTTGAATGTTCTAGGCTGAAGTAAGTTTGTTTTAAGTTTAAGTTGGTTAAATCCACCCCTGTTAGGTATGATTTATATCGGTGAGTTTGAGCCTGACTTGATGCTGGCTCCCTCTCATTTTTCCACGTCCAGGAGGCTTGCCCTGGCCCGGACTCCATAGTTTAGCTCTTTATAAATAACATGGTTATTCCTCCATAGGGAACTGTTGGTTAACTACTTACTAGGAAATGTTGAACTGTTCCACGCTGGTTCAATGAAATGCTGGGGTTTGTTACACTGAGAAGTTTATGAGGAGGTAATGAAAGACTAAGCCTTTATGGAAATGTGTTGCATGGTTGAATTGCTCCCTCTGCTCTACCCCAAGGGAATGTGTTGATGAAATGTTTTTAAGAGAATATTGATACTTTGCTTCCCCTCAATGAAATATGCTACAGAGTTACCGCTACTGTGATTATTGATTGCCTTGATTCCCAACCCATATAAAAACTTATTGATTTGAATCAAACCCTTACTGTCGTTGTCTCCATCATTGCGTGTGCACCTATTGTTTCAGTGAGTGTGTGTGCTGTGTAGTCACTTAACAACTGAGCTTTCGGGTGCCTACCTGCTCGTGCCAGGCTACCCCCGGGGAACTGGTGACCCCAGTTCTTACAGTATCAGAATGGGGTACACTTTGCAGAGAGGTTGAAGAGACCCTTATTAATTTACAGAGGCAAAAGTAGATAATGCTAACAATCTATTTTGTGGTAGTGTGGGCGAGCAGTTAGGCTTATTAGGGGGTAATGCTAAGCATTTGTTTTACTCACTGAGCAATAAATGATACACTCTCTCAATGAATATCAAGAGTAAATTAGAAAAATAGTACTTCTTTTTATCTAAATGTTTAGACCAAAAACTTTGGGTACAAGGTTTATACATTGCACAATATGATACAATAAATGCACTTATCACAGTTGTGTGCAATTACGCATAATACATTTCCTATGGAAGGAAAAAGGCAATTGAAAAATAACTTTAGTGGGTCACCTTTTAGAATCGGAATGTTCTCAGACCAAGGTCTAAAGTTCCATGCCCAAGTTCTCTGAAGCTTCCTGAATTTCACTGTGAGCAAGGAAAAAGAGGACTTTGTTGCTGGTGCGCTACATAGATAGGAGGACAGCTACAAAAGCAAAGCATAGGTGGACTTGCAGACAAGTCAGAGGGCTCTCAAGAGAAAGTAGAGGTTTCAAGGTCTCTGGGGCAGTGGGAGCATAGCTGGTTTGAAGATGCCTAGGACGGGTGGGCTGTGTGCAGTGAAGATGTGCACCTTGGCAATATTGCACAAAGAAGCACCTTGCGGTCAGGGGCTGGCAACTTGAAGCGATAATTCTGGGGCTGCTGGGCCACTGCTGAGGTGGGTCTCTGGAGCCCTGGTGTCCCTTGTCAGGTGCTGGCTCGCTGTAGAGTTGGAATTCACCTGGACTTGTTTGTACAGGATTTTGCACCAAGGGATTCAGTACCTCAGGTATTGGTGCCTTTCAGCTGCAGTGGGTTCTAGGGCCTCAAGACTTAGTGCACAGGCCAAGCTGATCCTCCAGAGCAAGTGCACCTTTGGCACTCGGAGACGTCGGTTGGGCTGGGGAACTGGACGATGCTAGAGTGGACTTTGCTGTTTTGGAGGCCTGCGTCTGTAGGGAGATAGTACCTCTCTTGTTGAGTTCTCCAGTATTGGGGTATCTTTCATAGATTTACATGCTTGAATCATTCCACAGAGACTACAAGCTCTCAGATTTTCTAACGCACGTCATTGTGAAGAATGTCTCTTTGAGCTCTGCTCAGTACTTTCTCTTTTGGCCTACTGAACATTTTTGCTTCTTCAGATCAGAATGTTTTCTACAAAGAGGTCTCTTTTAAGGCATTGTGACTCTTGTGTGAAACTCAGACTTCACTTGGATGATCCCCACAAGAAGTGTATCTACTGCCTTCACCCTGATCATCAGGTGAGAGACTGTAAGATCTGCAGAACTTTCTCTCAAGAAACTTTGAGAGATAGAGAGGGGCGTCTCCTTCTGTGGCTACAGAAGTTGAAAAATAAGGACAATCCTCTGTCTGATGAGGATAGTAATTCCTCTCTTAAAACTACTGCTTCTAAAAAGAGGAAATTGAGGTGGAGTTGGTGCCTCCTAAGGCTGTTAAGGTGCCGAAGAAACATCACCATTCATTAAATTCTGATGACCAGCCGTCCTCATCCAAAAAGGTGTCTGCCTCTCACAACGGTCATTCTTTGCCCTCTACTTCATTTACAGCTTCATCCAAAGTAAAGTCAATGTCCATGTCTCTACCAGAGATCGTTTTGTCACCTCAAAAAGACACTCTGTCGATGAAGCCGTTGATGACACCATCTTCGACGAAAGTTTCCATCACTAAAACTACGACGACGACATCGACCTTCTCTTCACCTCAAACGAAACTTATTTTGTCATTGTCTACTTCTCCATCGACCATAGTTTCGGTAAGGGTGAGGCCTTCTATATCGACGACAGCATTGTCTTTAACGTCAATGACAAAAAAAGGACTTTCATTAAAAGAATCGTCTACGGATCAGTCATCGCCGCTGCGGCTGTTGGCGACTCTAAAAAAACAAGTATCTCTCATCAACGGTAGCTTAATCGACTGTAGCCTCGTCGACGATAGCCTCGTCAACGGTAACCTCATCAACGGTAGCCTTGTTGATGGAGCTGAAGCCTATGAAAACGGACCTGCGTTGACGATCTTCATCAATGTCAAAACCGCAGACGAAAATGTTGTTGACTACATCACTGTCAACGGTTTGTTTGACATTGTTGTCATAGTTAGCCCTGTCATGATTTTGCCCACAACTCAGAGTAATGGTTCCAATTCTGCGTCTATGAAGAGGAAAATTGCCCCGGACACTGTTTTGTCAGTTACAGTTCCCCAATTTAAAAGAGGAGCCTTGAAAGAAGTGATTTTACCTATCCACACCTCTCCTTGTATGGTATCTCCCTGTCCTCCAGAAGAAAATTTTGATTATGGAGACCAAGATGAAGGTTCAGATGACGAAGGCATGTTTGGTGTGGCTCACACTCCTTTTGACCTTTGAATAAAATGGCAGGAGGATGACGATGAGTATGTCTACTATCCTCAGGACCCCAACCAGGATACGCAAAGAGAACAAAGCATCCAAATGCCTGTTTTCCTAGTATCAAATTCACAGCATATGATGGAAGATTACTTCAGCAGATTCCCGCCTTCAGAACCAGCTATTTCATTTCCTCGAACTCCTACTGCGCAGCCTTCTTTGATTATAAGATCTCCCCCCCTTTTTTCTCCACCACTTGTAGCACCGCAACCACAGGGTCAGGAGCATCATTCTACTGATGATGAGAGAGAGGAGGGTGAGCTAGATGAGGTGTCACTTAAGCATGGGCGGATTTTGCGGATCCACGATTCGCGGATTTGCGTATTTGCGTATTCACGGATCGTGGATCCGCAAACGTACCCGCGGATTTGGGGCGGGGCTTCCATGCGAGTGCACATGCCTCTTGTGTGTATAAAAGGTCAGAGACCGATCAGAGCAGCAGATGAAAGATGCAAAGGCCTCTGGGTAGATGTATAGTGCTTTTACTACACTAAAGCTGCCTAAAGTGCCAGAGAGTTGTCTAAAGCGACCAGGTGTGTGTTACTATGCAATTGCGCCGAAGGGCGCAGGGGTCCCTTGAGTGAGCTGCCCATCATAGTGGGTAAATGGCGGGAAGACGGTGCACACCGCGAGTGTGTGGGCGGGGCCAAACGGACGGCGCTTCCATGCGAGTGCACATCCCTCTTGTGTGTATAAAAGGTCAGAGACCGATCAGAGCAGCAGATGAAAGATGCAAAGGCCTCTGGGTAGATGTATAGTGCTTTTACTACACTACAGCTGCCGAAAGTGCCAGAGAGTTGTCTACAGCGACCAGGTGTGTGTTACTATGCAATTGCGCCGAAGGGCGCAGGGGTCCCTTGAGTGAGCTGCCCATCATAGTGGGTAAATGGCGGGAAGACGGTGCACACCGCAAGTGTGTGGGCGGGGCCAAACGGACGGCGCTTCCATGCGAGTGCACATCCCTCTTGTGTGTATAAAACGTCAGAGACCGATCAGAGCAGCAGATAAAGATACAGAAGCTCCTGGCCACAGGAACAGCACGAGGATTGCGCTCGTGAAAGTCAAGAATGCAAAGGCCTCTGCCCAGCATCACACCTAATTTTCGATGGTATATTTAGGAAGAAGGCACATCTGCCCAGCCTTGACAACGCTCACGATTGTTTTTGGGCAGATGAATGAGTCACTGAATTTAAGCTTCAACTAGGGCACATGCTTAATCGGTATCTGAAAGTGCCTGCGGTTGAGGTTTAATTTTTGTGCCAGGACCGTCGTGCCAGAATGAACCCTGCTGTGGAAAAGTAAATTTTGCCATGTTATATGTGCCTACGTGTTCCCCATGTTATGTTATATGTGCATGATCGATATGCATGTATCCCCTTCTGATCGATTAAAGACGCAATTACAGTTGTGTCCATCTCTAGTATGCCAGTTTCCAGTTCTCGTGAAAACAACGAATATCAGGCCTATGTAAACCTACGTTGCCACGTTTTACAGTGTGCACGGTAATTCATTGAATTGTCCCCGTTTCTAGGCCTCAAAAGGGCCCGGACTCAGATTCAGCTCCTGTCTCCTGAACCCTCTCCGAGGAGCGATACAGCCCCCACCTGTATCCCTGACCCTTCACTTACTTCCTGCCTCACAGTGCCCGGCCCGGCCTGGCTCTGCCTCCCAGTCTGCCAAGAGTGTGTTATGCTTCCAGTTATCAGTCCAGCCCTCCTTCTGCATTCCTAAGCTACTGAATCGCATCAATAGTTTCCGTCATGGTCTAGCCTTTATGTCTCCATGTAAGAGAAATACTGTATTAATATTCATAGAATATTCCTCGCACACGAACTACATGTAGAATAATGCATGCACCAGTTTTAGCGTCTGTTAGCCTTTGCCCTGATAACTTTTGGATTCTATCAACATGTTCTCTAAACACCAGATACCAGATAGGCTCTAGGTACATGTCGCTCTGACACTCCAGACTTTAGTCTCCTCTTCTAGGGCAGAAGTCATAGCCCCCAGTTCTCCCTGGTAACACGTCATTGCCAGTTTGCGCGCACCACTAGGTTAGAGGTCCCAGCTGCTCAGGTAGCCCCCTCCATGTTTCCGCCCCATTTATGACATATTCTGTTACGTTTACATCACATGTCTATGTATACGCCCTGTACACACCTCTTGTTACACCCACTTTATGCTTTATCTTTCGCGACTGCTACAAAACTCCGCCTACTGCTACGCCTACTGTATTGAATGCAATGTATTTGTTTAACTATAAATATTGTGCACTGTTATTAAAAGTTATCCCTTATGCTCCCAGATCCTGCCCCCGGCAGCTGCCATCCTATTCCCATGCAGGCTGTCCTGTTCCTGTCCTTTTATGCTTAATTAAAGCCTGTCAACTCCAGCTACCTCGTATCTTGACTCTTATTTGAGCTACCTGTTTATTAATTATAGTCAAAAATTGATCCGGTAATTAATTATTTATTTACCACATAATGGCGCCCGAATAGGGACTTGCCCTTTCCCCACGCGCCGGAGAAGCCACGCAGGCCCCCTGATCCTCTGCAGCCGTGACGGAACCATACCGGCCACGTGCAGATATTTCTGCTTCAAGTATCCCTCAGGCCCACGGAGGAGACGGAGGTTGCGGTCCAGCGTCCAGACGAGGCGGTGGAGGAACGCGGCGAGTCCCGACCAGAGCCCAAGCCGAGAGTCCAAGGTCCGAGGTATCCGGAGGCCCACCTGTAACTGAAGTCCGAAGTTCGTCCGTCCGTCGTCGTAGCAGTCCAGTCCAGTCCGAGGCCTTCCGTTCTTGCTGCCCGGTGAGTACCGTTGCTGGGGTAGTATCTAGACAGGGTCAATTAATTTGTCTGGTCCGTGGGTTTGGGTACACAGATCCAACACGAAGTGTCCACCTAGGTGGATGCGGGTCCTGACGTGTCTCTTTATGGGACCGGTAAGTTTCGTACTGTTTTAGCAGTGCATCTAGTCATTCTAGTAAGTTTCTGTTCTAGTAAGTTCTGTTCTCGAGAAATTCATGTATTCTGTTTTCAGTATTCCAGGTAATATTCTGTCCGAACTGTTGTTTTAAATGTTATTTCATGTGTTTTCAATGTCGTGGTATGAGTGATTTGTTTTCTTAAGTTATTATTGTGTTTATCATGTATTGTATTGTGTCCAGATTCCAGTCTAAGTTATGCCTCTGTTCACAAAGTTACGTCAGTTAAAAACCAGAAAAGGTCTGCTCGAGGAAGCAGTTCCTGTCCCGCCTAGGGACAGTCCAGGTCATTTTATGTATCATAAGCATGGCATAAGTGCCATATTATATCTAGACTTATGGGTCGAGTATACTAAAGATCTAGAAGAGAAATATAGATGGCCTGTATCAGGTACATGGGATGCCGAGTGCATCATGCGAGTAGAAGAAGCATTATGGAAAAAGAAATCCAGACAGTCCCAGAAAGATGCCATCGAGTTATGGCGCAAAGAATCTCATAAAAGAACTGAAAAAGAAATCAGAAAATCAGAATTAAGTAGAGAATCCTCAGAAAGAGCCCAAGAAAGGGAATTAATCGAAGTAGGTGAACGAATTAAAGCCGAACAGTCAGACAGACAGAGAAATGCCCTCATTAAGGGTATGTATCCTCTTCTTGCCGAGGGCTTGCCAAAAGCAACCCCGGAAGCACCATGTAATTTTCCGCCGCCATTAGTTCCGACTAAGCTACGTCACAAACCGACCGCAGCTGATATTTTTCTCTCGTCCTATTTGGACGACACTGTCCCAGAATACGCAAATCCTGTTCCGCCAGCTCCTGTAAATAATGTAATTCCTGTTCCTCCAGCCACCGGGGCACCTATTACAGCACCTGTTACAGTTCCCCCGGTCCAGCCCACAGTACAAGTACCCGCTACATCAGTCACTCTGCCAGCCCGTACAGTACCCGTTGATGATTCTAGTTTAGGAGCCGCGGGGGGAGATCCTCCTGGTACCCCGCCGCCACACAAACGTGTAACGTTAGTCGAGTTACATGAACGTGCGTTACAGCGTACGCCCAAATATCAGTCCGTTGCAGATATCAGACGAGCTCTTACCGAATGCCGTTATGATCCAGTCCCAGGCGATGATAATATGGTTATATATTCATTGCGTGTAAGACGGGTGACCGAGTATTTGGACACCCTACCGAATATGAAAGAAGATCTAGACAGAATATATCGTTTCATCCGTACAGGAGAAGACCCAGAAAGTATTGGCGAAATCATGTCTCTAAGGAAAGCTGAGACCCAGCTCATGCTATTAAAGTTTTTAATTAATTGTTTAATAAGGGAACAAGATTGTCCGACTAAAGATCCGATCGAAATGAGAATCCTGACAAAGTGGAGTGATCATATAGCCGAGGGAAGACACAAGACACTCAGTAGTATAGACAGTATGTACAAGAAAATTCGTAAGGAAATAATAAGGTTACACGAGAAACGCAAAGCAGCACAAGTGTCCGAGAAAGAAGACGACTCTCCTACCGAAGAGGTAGACGACGAGAATCCCACCAGAATAGCGTATGTAGGTAAATCTAGATTTCCAGACCGACATTCACGTCTAGAACACAAGAAAGTTTTTCACCTTCCAGCACCAGAACAGGGTTCTCTGGAACAAGTATTTCAAGCTACCGATCACATCCTGAAATCACGAATCGGTTATAGTGAACTTAGTACCATGCATGAACAAGAACTAGCCCGATCAGCAGTTCGATGGACTACTGATTCTACCACTTTTCCAGACGAAATAGTGGCACAAATGTTTCTGAAACTGCCCCCAGCCGAGCAGCGACTGGTGGGTATGTATATGATCCAGCACCTCATTACACTGTATGAGGGACAACATTCTGATCCAGGTCCGTTACATGATGTTCTGAACGAGTTACTCCAGTATAGATGGAAAGGTTTAGGTACCGATTTAATTAGCGTCATTCTAGAACAGCGCCACAAATATAGAAAGTTTCTGAATCCGCATTTTGTTCATGTCTCACCTCCAGAAAGTAAACCATTCTACATAGATAGACAGCATCCGTTACGAGAAGTACATCCAGTTAGGACAGCGGGTGGTGAAATGCAACGAGTATTTGTTTACACCCCCATCACAAAGATGGAACTCTTAGAAATGAAGAAATTAATTCCCTGTCACGACAAAGATCCAGCAGGGTTCCATCGTGAATTAAAAGACATGCTCCGTATGGGAGAATACACATATCCTGATATCATTAAAATGCTAAAGGTCCTGTTGCCCGCAGGGGTATATGAAAAACTCAAGGAAAAAGAATGGGAGGTGGGAGAGAAAAAGATTGATTGGACAGCTCTAGAAGCTGAAGATAAAATACGAGTACCAGGTACCGGTCTTGGGGACAAATGTAAAGAATTGCCCGAGTTATTGATACAAGTTTTGCCAAGGTTACTAGCCACGAAAAAGGAAGATTGGGATGCAATCTCAGCATGCAAACAGAAACAGGATGAAGACACTAGTGATTTTTATTCTAGATTTGAAAAATGTTTTATTATTAACAGTGGTCTGAAGACAGGTAGCGAGTCATACCCTCATCTTTTTGTTACTAAACTAGTCGAGAATTCAAGTCCACAAGTTAAAAATCGAGTTTTGAAAGTCGAAAGTACCTGGCAAGCTAGTACCCCGTCACAAATGCTTCAAATGCTCCAGTATCACCAGAATAGAATCAGGGAAGAGCAAGAACACGAAAGGAGACGTATGAAAGACACGAAAATGAAAGTATTAGTTGCACAATCTGTTCCACAAGACAGTCAGAAGAGGGGTCCGAATCAAGCCAGTCATCCTGCAGCTCCCGTTAAAGGGACTTGCAATTATTGTAAACAGCCAGGTCATTTTATAAACGAGTGTGCAGTTCTGAAACACAACATAGCAACTGGTAAAACTAAAGAAAGACCACGTCCGCCTAGACAAGAACAAGTTTCACAGACTTCTAAGTCACCACAGAATGCACAACAGACAGTTCCAGCACCGCAGCCTATCGCTGCAACACAGCATGTTACACAGCAGATGTACCAGTATGCCCAGTCAGAGTATCCAGAGTATCAACAGTATTCATGAAACAGCCTAGAGAGGGAGGTAGGCTTGCCTCTCATCGAGATACCTGTAGATCAAGAGGGTCCCTATGTACACAGTCAAGTATTAGGGAAAGACAGAAAGTTTTTGATTGATACAGGGGCAAGTAGGACTACTATCAGTCATGACGAGGTTCCAGGGGCTCCGCTCTCAGGCTCTAGAAATGTTTCCCTTGGATTTTCAGGAAAGCCCATTGTTAACGAGATTTCCAAACCAGTTTCTCTAGAAGTTGGTCCATTGTCCCGAACTACTGATTTGTTACTCACGAAGTCATGTCCAGACAATTTATTAGGTATTAAGACGTTAAAAGATTTAGGTGCAGTTATATGCTGTTCCCCAGAAGGAATCCGTTTGTTTTTAAGAGACTTTAAAGGTCACTACATATTACGTGATTTTGATCCAAGATTGTCAAATGTACCGCAGCATTTATGGGCGCAAGGTCCAACTGATGTAGGTTTTATGCAAATCACACCCCATCGTGTGACTCTCAAACAAGGTATAGTCTTGCCACGAATCAGACAGTACAGATTGCCACCTGAGGCTGTAGCAGCCTTATCCAAAATTATTGATGAGCTCATTGCTCAAGGAGTGGTTGTAGAAACTGACTCCAATGTATGTAATTCTCCTATCATTCCAGTCATGAAACGTACTGATCCAAATGCACCTCCAGTATATCGATTAGTGATTGACCTTCGAGAGCTTAATAAATGTATCATACCCCAGTATCCAGTAGTCCCAGATATTTCATCCTTATTGACAGCTATTGATCCTGAAGCTACATTTTTTACTGTAATCGACCTCAAGAATGCATTTTTCAGTGTCCCCATTCATCCAGACAGCCAGTATCTTTTCGGTTTTTGTTTAAATGGAAGGAGCTATAAATTCACACGAGCTCCTCAAGGTTTCACAGAAAGCCCTAGTATTTACAGTCAAGCACTTAAAAGACAACTAGACAATATTCACATGCCAGCTGACACTGCCCTGCTCCAGTATGTCGATGATCTACTGATCACCGCCCGTTCTGAACGTGACTGCGAGCGTGCGTCACTTACAGTCCTGTATTTTCTGGCCGAGCAGGGGCACAAGGTGTCCCCTTCCAAATTACAATTCTGTGTCCAGCAAGTGATCTACCTAGGCCACTTACTGTCCAAGTGGGGTAGGCAGTTGACACCAGACCGTATCCAGTTAATAGCGAGTCTTCCACAGCCCAAGACACAGAAGGAGGTACGAGCTTTTATTGGCCTCACTTCTTACTGCAGACAATGGATTCCTCAGTATGCATTTCTAGCTAAGCCACTGATACAGTTAACGACACAGGAGGCAGCCGTATCGACTGTCCTCCCTTGGACCCAGGAACATACACTTGTTTTTAATGAGTTAAAGAAAGCTTTATGCCAAGCACCTGTCCTAGCAACACCAAACTACAGTAAGCCTTTTACACTTTTTGTCACAGAACGTGATGGTACTGCATTATCTGTTCTCACACAAGATCAAGCAGGACAGTACAAGCCCTGTGCTTATTTTTCGAGCACATTAGATCCAGTAGCCCAGGCTCTGCCTGCGTGCCTCAAGTCAGTTGCAGCCACAGCTCTAGCTATCAGACAAAGTGATTCCATAGTATTAGGACACTCCCTGACAGTACAAGTTCCACATTCCGTGGAAGTTCTTTTAAACCGAACACAGACACAGCACTTGACAATTGCACGTTTAACAGGTTATGAACTGACACTGTTCCAGCCACACATAGAAATCAGACGCTGCAACGTTTTAAATCCTGCTACACTGTTGCCATCAGTTACTTCAAATCCCGCCACACATGACTGTGTGGAAGTTGTTAACATTATGACTAAGCCAAGACAAGACCTGACAGACATTGCATTACCTAACCCCGACCTGACACTTTATGTGGATGGTTCATGTATGAGAGCAAGTACAGGAGAACTAGTAGCCGCGTATGCAGTGACTACTGACACTGAAGTTATTGAAACACACCGTATTGACACCCTGTCTGCTCAAGCAGCAGAGCTAGTTGCTCTGACCCAAGCCTGCATACGTACCAAGAACCTGAAAGTAAACATATATACAGATTCACGTTACGCATTCGGAGTTGTACATGACTTCGGAGTGCTCTGGCAGGAGAGAGGTTTCATGACTTCTCATGGAACCAAGATTCAGCATGGTCTCCTCATTCAAGCTCTGTTAGATGCAATACATTTACCGACAGCTATTGCTATCATGAAGTGCAAAGCACATACGAAAGTTACTGACATCATTTCCCAAGGTAACGATCTAGCAGATCGAACAGCCAAGCTTACAGCTCAGACTCCAGACATTCCAGTTAACACGACACAGACACTCACTCTAGATCCGACTACTTGTATGACAGTTAAGGACCCTACACAAGATGTCATAGACATACAGTTACATGCTACTCCCGAAGAAATCAAGAAATGGTCCGAACAAGGAGGGGTCCAGACAGATCAGGGATGGGTGACGAAGGGAAAAGCCATATGGTTTCTCCCCGACTCTATGGTTCAAGTCATTATTAATACCGCACATAGTCCAGCACATCTAGGAGAAAAAGCCATGTTAGACAGTATACAGAACCTTTGGTTCAACAAGCACTTACGAGCTGCAGCCAAGCAGAAAGTCCGTACCTGTATGATATGTTGTCAATTCAATCCAGGTAAAAGTGTCCCGGTGGAACAAGGTGGATTCCAACCTCCTGACCACCCTTTTGAAGTCCTCCAGATGGATTATATTCAGATGGAGCGATGTCGAGGTTTCAAGTATGTCCTCGTAGTTGTATGCGCTTTGTCCAGGTGGACAGAAGCATATCCAGTCCCAGATTACACCGCCGCGACCACTGCCAGGCAGTTGGTTCGTGAATTCTTTCCCCGTTATGGACTCCCTAGGGTCGTGTATTCTGATAACGGCCAGCCATTCTCATCCGAGCTAATGAAACATGTTTCCCTTTTGTTAGGGTACCAGTGGAAGTTCCATTGTGTGCGCCATCCTGAAGCCGCCGGTCTCGTAGAGAGACATAATCAAACTCTGAAAGTCCGTATTGCTAAGACATGTAAAGAGAAAGGTGTAGACTGGCTAGTTGCCCTGCCAGTTGCTCTATTCTTCATGAGGATGGTTGCACATTCTAGATCAGGTCTGTCCCCTTATGAGGTCATATTCGGCCGTCCCCCAAACATGTGGGGTACACCTAGACCCCGCAGTATTACAGATGTTTCCAGTAATATGTTGACAGATTACCTAGCTTCCTTGATGTCTGCCCTACACTCTTGTCGTTCGCAGGTTGCCGCTGCATTTCCAGACAATACTGAAGTGAAACCGCATGAGGTCATTCCAGGTGACCTAGTACTGGTCAGGAACTTTGATCGTTCAAGTCCACTGGAGCCCCGTTGGAAGGAGCCGCGACTTGTCCTTCTGACCACCCGCACGGCCGTAAAGTTGGAAGGCCGCAAGGGGTGGGTCCATCTGTCCCACATCAAGAAATTCCATGGACTTCGTAAAAAGACATTCGAAAAGGACTGTTCCATTTCTAAAGACTGCCTGAAACCAGAACTTAAATCTGAATTAAAAGTTCCTCTGTTAGAGAAAACTCCGCAGCAGGAGTATAAGTTAAAACTCCGGTCTAGTAAAATAAGTCAGCCAGTTTAATTGTCTAAGTCCCTCTCGGGTGAAACGGTTAGACAGGTTTCTGACATGTATGAGATAGACCCCCATAGTGAGAGAGTTAGTCAAAACTCTATAAGATGTATCGTCATTCTAAGTTTCTTATTGTTTCTAAGTCTCATGGTTACTTGCACAAGTTATGCATTACATTTATGTTTTCCAATTCCTCATGTAAATAAGTTTTCTAATACTACAGTAGAGCACACATTCAGTGATCTGCCTCCTCACGAGTTATCCTATCGTCTTGCTATGAGAAATAATACATTTATAAGAATGTTACACTATTCACACCAGACCAGCAATGCTACTAATTGTTGGGTGTGTGGTCGACTCCCCCCTTTCCAGACACCGAAGGGAGTTCTGCCACTCTTTCCTTATCCGTTTTCACATAATGGTTCGTGTGGAGCATGGTCCACGTTAACGTCATCCTCCAATGATATGTCTCTTCTGAACAGAACATGTTTTCCAGACAAGCAAGGTCTCTCCCATAGAACAGGGTTAGATCTAGAAAATGAAGTTTATAATTTAGGTAATTATTCTTCGAATTTTATGGTCCTGAATGTTCAGTCTGATACTACTCCAGACTTACCTGCTATTTCAGTACTACCAGTTAAAGGCGAATTATGTGTCAGAAAGAATGGTTCCGCACATGTAGGACATAGTGATTGTACTACTATTGTCGAGTATAGTGACAGTGGGAAATCTATTTTCAAAGCTTCACGTCATTCTTATTTTGTTTGTGGTCAGACCGCATATGTTCGTCTGCCCCTCGATTGGGATGGAACATGTTACATTGCCTTCCTACTGCCACCAGTTTTTCTAGCCCCATCTGATTATCACAGAAACACACATCTAGTACACGTCAGACATAGAAGGGAGATCGAGTCCCCAATTGTCGATCAAACTGAAACTGCTCTAGAACAGTATACAGACTTCAATAAAGGTTTCTTCTTCTTTATAGGACCTGTCCAGAATAGTAAGTTAATCCGTAGGTTAACCAGAACCCTTGAAGCAGTAGTGAATGAGACTACTTCTTCTCTAGGTAACTTAACCGAAGAGAAATCTGCTATGAGATTTGTCGTGCTCCAAAGTCGTCTCGTTCTTGACGTCATACTGGCCGATAGAGGAGGAGCATGTAGAGTCATCGGATCTAGTTGCTGTATTTTCATTCCTAATAACGCGCCGTCTGTTTATTCAGCTATAACCAGACTTCATAAAATTGCCCATCAGTTACACCAGAATCCAGGCACCTGGACATGGTCCGGTTGGCTCTGGAGTATCATATCTGCTTGGGGATGGAAAGTATTGTCATTCCTAGGTATTGCAGTAACGATCATATTCAGTTGCTGCCTCTGTATACAATGTGGCCCTGCGATTTGCGGCATGTGTGCTACCTCTTGTATTCCTAGTCCTAAGTCCCGTTCCAAGACAATTCGAGACGAGCAAATGATGCTATATGAAATGATAGATGGTATCATGAATATTGATGTTTCCTGATGGAAACGTAGGGCACAAGGAGGGAATGTGGAAAAGTAAATTTTGCCATGTTATATGTGCCTACGTGTTCCCCATGTTATGTTATATGTGCATGATCGATATGCATGTATCCCCTTCTGATCGATTAAAGACGCAATTACAGTTGTGTCCATCTCTAGTATGCCAGTTTCCAGTTCTCGTGAAAACAACGAATATCAGGCCTATGTAAACCTACGTTGCCACGTTTTACAGTGTGCACGGTAATTCATTGAATTGTCCCCGTTTCTAGGCCTCAAAAGGGCCCGGACTCAGATTCAGCTCCTGTCTCCTGAACCCTCTCCGAGGAGCGATACAGCCCCCACCTGTATCCCTGACCCTTCACTTACTTCCTGCCTCACAGTGCCCGGCCCGGCCTGGCTCTGCCTCCCAGTCTGCCAAGAGTGTGTTATGCTTCCAGTTATCAGTCCAGCCCTCCTTCTCTGCATTCCTAAGCTACTGAATCGCATCAATAGTTTCCGTCATGGTCTAGCCTTTATGTCTCCATGTAAGAGAAATACTGTATTAATATTCATAGAATATTCCTCGCACACGAACTACATGTAGAATAATGCATGCACCAGTCTTAGCGTCTGTTAGCCTTTGCCCTGATAACTTTTGGATTCTATCAACATGTTCTCTAAACACCAGATACCAGATAGGCTCTAGGTACATGTCGCTCTGACACTCCAGACTTTAGTCTCCTCTTCTAGGGCAGAAGTCATAGCCCCCAGTTCTCCCTGGTAACACGTCATTGCCAGTTTGCGCGCACCACTAGGTTAGAGGTCCCAGCTGCTCAGGTAGCCCCCTCCATGTTTCCGCCCCATTTATGACATATTCTGTTACGTTTACATCACATGTCTATGTATACGCCCTGTACACACCTCTTGTTACACCCACTTTATGCTTTATCTTTCGCGACTGCTATAAAACTCCGCCTACTGCTACGCCTACTGTATTGAATGCAATGTATTTGTTTAACTATAAATATTGTGCACTGTTATTAAAAGTTATCCCTTATGCTCCCAGATCCTGCCCCCGGCAGCTGCCATCCTATTCCCATGCAGGCTGTCCTGTTCCGGTCCTTTTATGCTTAATTAAAGCCTGTCAACTCCAGCTACCTCGTATCTTGACTCTTATTTGAGCTACCTGTTTATTAATTATAGTCAAAAATAGATCCGGTAATTAATTATTTATTTACCACACTGCCCTTCATATTTATTCAAGAAGACGCCACCGTTTTGTGCCTGTTGTAACTAATTTACGATGGCGCCGGCAAGCTGCCAGCGCCATCCTAAAATAGTTACTAAATTAGCTTCAACAGGAAGCTCTAATAGATAAAATAAAGCAGGCGCTCGATGACCTGCTTTATCTTATCTATTAGAGCTTCCTGTTGAAGCTAATTTAGTAACTATCTTAGGATGGCGCTGGCAGCTTGCCGGCGCCATCGTAAATTAGTTACAACAGGCCAGCAAGGCTTGAACTTTTACCCCCGGAATCCGCCGCTCGCGGATTGCGAATTTTCGGTAAATTCGCGAGAGTTCGCGGATCGCGGATTTGCCGAAAATTCGCAAAATCCGCGAGCGTAGCGGATTTTGCGCTCATGCTTAGTGTCACTACCTAACGAGTGAAACGACTATCAAATACAAATACCATCTCCTTCCAGCCCACCTCCGGTGGATTTGCCACCCGAAGATATAGTGGGTTTTCATACCCTTATGGAAAGAGTGGCTAAGAGATTTCAGCTTTCCATGGTCACCAAACAAGCTGAATGTTTCCTTTACGATTTTAAGGAACAGACTAAAAGACAGATTCGTTCAATCCCCAGAGTGGATTTTATATGGGAGGAAGCCCTAAAGGTAATGAGAACACCAGCTTGCCTAGGTTGGAGAAAAAGTATAAGGCATCAGACAACTCGCCTGACTGCATTATTGGACAACCTAAGCCGGATTTGGTGATTTCTCAGGCAGTTCAACGTCATGCCAGAAATCCTGCTTCACCCCCCCGTCTGCCCCTCGTGATAAAGACGGAAGACATCTTGACTCTATTGGTAAACAATTCTCCACTATGGCAGCAACCAAATCTTTTGCCATTCTGGATAGGTACGACCGCCAAAAGTGGTCGGACATTTTGCCATTTACTAAAATGTGCCTGAGAACTCGAAGGCAGAAGCAAGTAAAATTCTCCAGGAGGGAGAAAAGATCTCGGTGGAGATTATTGACTGCACTGTAGATGTTTCGTAAACAGGTTTCAGACAATTGGCTGGGACAGCAGTCCTAACACGGCAGGGTTGGTTAGTAGCTATTTCTTTCCGCCAAGAAGTACAGACAAAGATCATCGATGTGCCTTGCGATGGTGAATCTTCTATGGCCATCACATTGATGAGGTGCTGCAAACGATTACAAAAGATACAGATACTGTGACGGCGTTAGGCACACTGCAGTTTAAGAAGAAGCCTTTTAGTGGTGCCAGAGGACGTGGCTTGTCCTCGTTTCAGGGAGGTTATTCCCGATATTCATCAACACATAATCAACAGTCATACAAGCAACCTCCTGCCATTTCCTACAAGCACTCTGGAGGAAAGACAGCCTTCAGAGGAAGAGAGAGCACCAAAAAACAGTGACAAACATCCAGTGCCGGCCACAATCCCCACCAATCCACGTAAAATTGGTGGATGGATTTCCTGTTTCCTCCCCAAATGGTCTTCAATAACAACAGACAGATGGGTTTTAGATATGGTTTCCAACGGTCACACTCTGGAATTTCAGAAGATCCCTCCAAATTGCCCACCCGAGGTCCTCCGCCTTCTCATCTAAAGGAATTAATATCTCAGATAAGGGTAATTTTGCACACAGGAGCGATCAAGGAGGCAGGTACCAGACACACAGGATTATTTTCAAGATTTTTCCTCATAAGAAATAAATTGGGAGAATGGCGCCCCATCTTGGACCTGCATTGCCTCAACAAATTCCTGAAAAAACAAACCTTTTGTATGTTATCTCTTCATGAGGTGCTTCAATTAGTGAATCAAAGAGATCACATGACTACCTTAGACTTTCAAGACACCTATTCTCATATCCCCATTCTCCCCAAGTAAAGGAAATGTTTACGCTTCAGAGTGGCTAGCATGGAATATCAGTACCGGGGTTCTTCCATTTGTCCTTCGTTTGGCGCCTCAAGTGTTCACCAAGGTCCTAGCACTGGTGCTAGCCCATCTGCGACAGGCAGGGATTCAAATCTTCCCCTACCTAGACGATTGTCTCATAAAAGCAAAATCTTTTGCAGTGGGAAGCAGTCATACTCAGAGATACCTCTCCCTTTTCCAGTCCTTGTGTCTGTCCTTCAACGTTCCAAAATCTCAGCTAATTCCCTCAAGGATCAGAATGTTTTTAGGAGCACCTTGGACACTCATCAGGCAAAAACCTTCACCTCTCAGGAAAGGCAAGAGAAGGTTCGTAGACTGGCAGCTCTACTCCTCATAAAAAAGTCCATCTCAGTATGAAAGAACAAATCGCTTCTGGGAATGTTGTCCTCCTGCATTCCCCTCATTCCCAACTGCCTCTTGCGGTTGAGGGCTTTAAAAGAAGAACTAGACAGTCAGTGGTTACAAATCTCAGGGTCCTTCAAGGATATAATAAGGATGAAGGAGACGCTTCAATGGTGGACTTACATTTCGAACAAAGCCACAGGCCAGTCATACTTATTAGATTCTCCGAAATACATAGTTCTGACCGACACCTTCCTCAAAGGTTGGGGAGCACATCTGAAGGGTCTGACAGTCAAGGGCAATTAGGACATCCAGCACCAGTCCCTACACATCAATCCGTTGGAACTAAAGGCAAATTTCCTAGTCCTGAAGTCCTTTCTTTAAAAAATCTCAGGGGCATCAGTTATAATTCGGACAGACAATACTACAAGTATGCATTATCTAAACAAACAAGAAGGGACCAGATCGACTACGTTATCTCTGCAAGCCCAGCAAATTTGGAATTGGGCAATTCAACACTAGATAATATTAACTGCAGAACATGTTCCTTGAGTGGCCAATATCCTGGCAGATTCCCTGAGCAGGTCAATCTCGGCCAACCACGAGTGGGAACTCCACCAACAGACGTTGGATCGCCTCTTTCTATCATGAGGCAAACCGAAGTTAGACCTATTTCCAAACAGGGGTTCACAGATAGAATATCGATGTTAAAAATATTGATGTTCAAAATATCGAAAAAAAGATACGGACTACAAAATTATCGACCCCCTTACCTACACAGGTAAGTACAAACATATTGAATCAAAAATATTGATGTAAAAAATATAGATGTAAAAAAATGTATTTAAATATATCTATACTACTATTATAAAGCAAGAACTGGGAACCTTTGAGGCGGGTAAACTCGGGAACCACAGCGCCAACCCAAACACCCAATATATCATTGGAATTGGCAGGGTCTGCAGAGTGACATAGGCTATATAACCCCCAAAAATATACGTTCTTTAAAAGATATACCTTACTAAAAAATAGTCCCTTGGAAGTAGCGCCGGCCGTGTGCACGAACGTGCTGACATCATCAGCAGCGCGAGGAGTACAGCCGTGGGGAGGAAAAATAAAGACGGCGCGAGGTAAGGGACTTCCTGGAGTGCAGAAAGGAGCAGACAATTTGTGACGGGTGTCAGTATTTCAGGGGGCCCTGAAGCAGCCTTAACGTCGGGGCGGCCGGGGGCCCAGAAGCAGCCTTTTGCTTCCGCACAACGTCGGGACGGGCTACCAATAAATGAATAAACAGGGAAAAAGAAGGCCCCTCGACAACTCAGAAAAATAAATAAAAAAGGCCTGTGGTTACTCGGAATCGGTAAAAGTGCGCAGGAATACAGGGACTGAGGCCCGGATTAACCCTCCTCCCCCGGAGCTACGGAGACTCACAAGAGGCAGAGATAGTTGATAAAAATACCTGATAACGGAACATGGACGCAGCAGGCGGGGGAGGGAGGGTGGGAGGGAGAGAGAATCAGTGGTTTGTGATATTCATCGGGTGAAGTCATTTCATATTTGTTGCTGTTTCCACTTTAACACCACGCACAGTAAATATCTCTCCTGTTATAAAATCACATTTATAAAACATGGAATTCTACATCGCAGACAATTTGGGTGCTGAGGTTTTGTCAGATCTCTGCCAAAGCGCTGCTTTACAGTGATCAATGAGGCGTTTAATCAGTGCGTGAAGACAACGGCATCACTGCAACCAGAGGCCCCAGTTTACGGGAAATGTGGCATTATAAATTGTCTGCACATGTTAAGGTTTGTCAGCATTACAGTGAGATTGCAACAGGCGTTTTTACACACCCCCTGGCGAGGGTTGCAGACACCACTGCGACCAGAAACCCAAGTTTATGAGACTGTGCCGCTAAGCTGTGTGCAAGTTATATGGTCATAAAAATACATGAATGATGGATGCAGGGTGGGTGCATTAATGATTGTTGGGTGGATGGGTGCATGGATGGATGCATGCATTATGGGTGGATGGATGGATGAATGATGTATGCAGGATGGATGGGTGGGTGGATGGATGGGTGAATGCATGAATGAATGATGTATGGATGCAGGATGGGTGGGTGGATGGATGGGTGGATGCATGAATGATGTATGGATGGATGCATGCATGATAGGTGGATGCATGATGGATGGGTGGATCCATAAATGAATGATGTATGGATACAGGATGGGTGGATGCATGAATGAATGATGTATGGATGCAGGATGGATGGGTGGATGCATGAATGATGTATGGATGGATGCATGCATGATGGGTGGATGCATGATGGATGGATGGGTGGATGCATGAATGAATGATGTATGGATGCAGGATGGGTGGGTGGATGGATGGGTGGATGCATGAATGATGTATGGATGGATGCATGCATGATGGGTGGATGCATGATGGATGGATGGGTGGATGCATGAATAAATGATGTATGGATGCAGGATGGGTGGGTGGGTGGATGGATGGGTGGATGCATGAATGAATGATGTATGGATGCAGGATGGGTGGGTGGATGGATGGGTGGATGCATGAATGATGTATGGATGGATGCATGGATGCATGCATGATGGGTGGATGCATGATGGATGGGTGGATGCATGAATGAATGATGTATGGATGCAGGATGGGTGGGTGGGTGGATGGATGGGTGGATGCATGAATGATGTATGGATGGATGCAAGGTGGTTCGGGCTCGCTCGCTCGGTGCAATATGCAAATTAGTTTACGCCGCACCACTTTCAAATGTCACCAGCCGCCCCTGATTGTCTGCACTTTTTAGTTTATTCCTGCATAACGCTGCGCTGTGCTTGTGAAATCAATTGTATCTATCCATACTAATATAATAAAGAGAGAGCCCAAACCTTTGAGGCGGGTAATCTCAGGAACCCCAGCACCAATCACAACACCCAATACAGCGTTGGAAAGGGCAGTTGCAGCAGAAGGACATAAGCTATGCAGACGCCCACCATATACATTTAAAAGGTAAAAGAACCGTGCCAGAAAAGTAGTCCCTTGTGGGCATGTCTGCGTTGTGTTGTGGGGATGTGCTGGGGGCGCGACAAACGCTGGGGGCGTGTGGTACATTCCGCCCTTCATGCCATGTCTCATATCGTGTACTGTGGGTGTGTGCTGGGGGTGTGGGCGTGTGCGGGGCGCGGGATTGCGGAAAAAAAGCGAGCGTCGTGCCCAATATTTCATTGTTTTTTCTTCCCATGTTAGGTACATTCCAGCTCCGGGTGTCCACCCTGCTCCCTTAGAATACCCCTGCACCCCATAATCATAACCCACCCTTACTCCTTAAAATACCCCAACACCCTTAAACACTAACCCATCTTAACCCTATAAATATACGCTGTACTCCAAAACGCAAACCTATCCCTAAACCCTAAAAATACCCCTGTACCCCAAAACACAAACCTAGCCCTGAACCCTATAAATACCCCTGTACCTCAAACCCCAAACCTAGCCCTCAACCCTAAAAATACCACTGTACCCCAAAACCCAAACCTACCCCTCAACCCTAAAATACCCCAATACCCCTGTACCCCAAACCCAAACCTAGCCCTGAACCCTAAAAATAACCCTGTACCCCAAAACCTACCCCTGAAACCTAAAAATACCCCTATACCCCAAAACCCAAACCTAGCCCCGAACCCTAAAAATACCCCTGTACCCAAAACCCATACCTATCCCTAAACCCTAAAACTACCCCTGTACCCCATAACACAAAACTACATCTGAACCCTTAAAATACCCAAACAGCCCAAAACATATACCTCAGTACCCTAAAACATATACCCATACTTACCTTATCCAAACATTAAAAAAAACATGCTTTTACCATTCATGCATTTACAACGAATTTTGTTGTAAATGTATGCATGGTAAAAGCATATAAAATTTAATGCCATGCGTTATAATGGCATTGCGGAGTCATGGTACTTTTGTAATGAAAGTATGCGGAGTGATGGTATGCGGAAAGAAAGTTGCGGAATAATGGGTGTTTACCCTCCCCCGGTAAGTACATTGGTGTCTCGGCGGCCCACATCTCCAGCAACATACTCATATTTTTTCCCCATCCATTTGAAAAATGCACAGGTCTCTCTCATTGATGGCCAGCACCAACATACACTTTTAGACACACCTCCCGCCACAAGTTCTAGAATTGCGAACTTTAGAGCTGGGGAGCTACGTTCGAATCTCGGCAACAGCTCAACATCCTGTGATTCCAAGCAAATCGCTTTGTCTCCCCGTGCCTACCACAAATGAATGTGTTCTTCTGTAATGTAAATTGTGCTCATGCCATGTTGTCGAGTTCGCGCTATATAATATTGCAAGGAAAAATAAAGTAGGGAAACTCGAGTTCACACACTACTGAACATGCACTCTTAAGTGCATCAGCAGTGCACTGTGAATCGGAGCGTTTCACAGGCCTGTCAAAGATAAGAAATGCTATCAAAACGGAATCCTACAAAACAAGATACTACTGGCCGGCAGCAATTCATACCCGGACAATTTAGGGACGGGCTGCTGGTATATATATAAAATAAAACAATATGTATTAAATATTGATATTAATTTTAACCAAATTAATTAAATGTATTATACATTTTTACAAAATATTGCAAATAAACGTAATTGAAAAAATAAACACACAAACAATAATTTATACATACATAAATATTTACTTTAAAATATTTAATAAACTAGTATCTTTAACTTATTTTAAAACTAACATTTTATAAAAATAATATTTATATAAATAATGTAGTATATAAAAAAATTAGAGAATAAATTAAAACATCAAATTATGAAGAATATCTAAATTTAAATTGCCCACTATGATCAGTGCAACAGTAGGAAGTGTTGGATGTAAAATATTTACATTTACTATTCCAACTCCAGTGAGTGCAACTGAAGGGAACGTGTTGGATAGTTGAGGGGTAAAAAATACGATTCCCACCTTAAAGAGTTGAACAGTAGGGAAAGTGTTGGATAGTGGAGGGATTATAAGTACTATTTCCACTCCAGTGAGAGCAACAGTAGGGAAAGTGTTGAATAGCGGAAGGGAAAAAATTACTATTCCCTCTCC
This sequence comes from Lissotriton helveticus, assembly GCF_964261635.1. Taxonomy (NCBI): domain Eukaryota; kingdom Metazoa; phylum Chordata; class Amphibia; order Caudata; family Salamandridae; genus Lissotriton; species Lissotriton helveticus. Next base: position 58,804,193 of record NC_136069.1, on the reverse strand, counting down.
GCTGAGTGCAACAGTTGGAAGTGTTGGGTAGCGGAGGGGTAAAAATTACTATTCCCACTCCAGTGAGTGCGCAGTAGGGAAAGGGCTGGATAGCAGAGGGGTAGAAATTACTATTCCAACTCCAGTGAGTGTAAACTGTAGGGAAAGTGTTGGATAGCAGGTGGGGAACATGTAGTATTCCCACTCCAGTGAGAGCATCAATAGTAAAAGTGTTGGATAGCGGATGGGCAAAAATTACTATTCCTACTCCAAAGAGTGCAACAATAGGGAAAATGTTGGATAGCGGAGGGGTAAAAATTGGTATTCCCACTCCACTGATTGCAACAGTAGGATACGTGCTAGATAGCGGAGGGGTAAAAATTACTATTCCGACTCTGGGGAGTGCAACAGTAGGGAGAGTGTTGGATAGCGTAGAGGTAAAAATTACTATTCCATCTCCAGTGAGTGCAACCGTGGGAAAAGTGCAGGATAGCGGAGAGATAGAAATTACTATTCCCACTCTAGTGAGTGCAACACTACGGAAAGTGCTGGATAGGGGAGGTGTAAAAATTACTATTCCAACGCTAGTGAGTGCAACAGAAGGGAAAGTGCTGGATAGCGGAGGGGTAATAATGACTATTCCCACTCCAGTGAATGCAACAGTAGGGAAAGTGTTGGATACCTGAGGAAAAAAATTACTATTCACACTCAAACACCTCAAAAAAATATATCTAAAAATTAAAAAATAAAATACAAATTATTAAACAAAATCAAAACCAAAAAAAATATTAAACATATAAAAAGAACACATATTATAATACTAACTACATATAACAAAAACCTACAAATGTGATATAAAATAAAATAAGAAATAAAATGCAAAAAGTACTATTTTAAACTCAAACATATTTACAAACAAAAAAATATATTAAAATATAAATGTATTTATTTTATTTCCTACCCTATAATACCACACCAGTAAGAAAATACTTGACATTTTTAATTACATTTATTTACATAATTAGCATAATTATTAATGAATTAAAATATATTATTAAATAAAACAACTAATAAACATTAATTGACTACACAAACTGTAACAGTATAATAACCACAACACACACCTAAATTAAACTATAAAGTAATAAAACACAATTAAAACTTATTTTAAAATTAAAATCGATTGCTATTAACAACTAATAAATAAATAATTAAAATATAATTAATACCACCCTTTACCCCTTTAAAAGTAAAAGCAACACACCTAAAAATAAACAGTTACCTAAAATAAATAATTAACATTAATTAAGAACTATATATTAATTAATTAAACGCATATTTCTTCCCACCCTCTACTTATATAAACACCACAACACACACCTTAAATTAATTACCACATTTAATTCCCAATGAATTCATTAAAATGAATTAACAACCAATTATTTTGTCAATTAAAAAAAAAGTACTTCCCACCTTTTACACCTATAAAAACCACAACACACACCAAAAATTAATTACACAATTACCAAACTTAATTACAAATCAATTAATAAAAATTAATTACCAACCAATTATTATTTCATAAATTAAAAATAAATTACTTTCCACCCTTTCCACCTACAAACACTACAACACACACCTAAAATGATTACAAAATTACCAAAATTCTTAGCCAATTAATTAATTAAAATGAATTACCAACCAATTATTATTTCATCAATTAAAAATAAATCACCTACCACCCTTTAAACTTATAAACACCACAACACACACCTATAATTAATTACATAATTACCATAATTATTGACGAATTAACTAATTACAATTAATTAACAACCAATTATTAATTATTTAATAATAAATTACACATTTAACACAAAAACATCTCAATTAAACAAATACTAATAAATGAAAGACCAAATGCAGTAGAATGTAAACACTGTAGCCTAGGTCTGCTAAAGATGTATCAAGGCGAAGTATTAAGATGTAGTGTGAACAAATGAATACTCAAAAATTTAAGAATTCTGTTAAACACGTCACTATTGGCTTAATATGCACGGACGTTGAAAATACTTGTATGTACAATGTGGAACCCTGAATTCTTTAACTGACCAGAATAATGAATACAAATTAATCAATGCATTTAATATTATTAAATTACTTTCCACTCTATTCCCCTAAAAACCCACAACCCGCTACGGAACTAAAATGCAAAATTCAAATTAAAAAAAGTTATACATTTAATATAATTAAATTACTTTCCACCCTTTTCCCTATAAACCCAAAACCGGCTACGGAACTAAAAGTGCAAAATTCCATATTTTTTTTAATAACTACAAAAAATGTAACACATATATCAAAAATACAAATAAATACAAAATACATAACAATAATAAAAAACTATATTTTTAATAACTATATTTTTCGCAAACGATAATAAATACTTCGATATTTTTTTTATCGATATTACCTACTTAAGTGGATATTCTTGACCACAATATTCTTGCTGTTGATATTTCTGACCGACGATATTTCTGACTTGATATTTGTCCGACAGGGATCGTGCGAAAATGCGTTTTTGATAAATTAGTCAAAGATTTATTCTTACTATTTTCCCCCATTTCTCCAATGGTGCTCCTGAAGATGAGGAAGGAACCTTTCCGAATATTACTCATAGCACCTAGGTGGCCTCGCCAGTTCTGGTTCACAGAGCTTCTCCTTCTATCGGAGTCCAAACCCATTCTGTTACGTCCAATCGCAAACTTGTTAACAACGAATCCAGGCTAAGTCTGCCATCCAGTCCCAACATCTCTTCGATTGTCTGCTTTACTCCTGAACACTATGGGGCCTATTAGGTTGGCGGGCGGCTTTTCGCCCGCCCGCCACTGTAGCGGTGCTGGGACCGGCCGCCAGTGGTGCGGCTGTCCCGCACCGGCAATTAGGATGCCACTGCCATGGTGGCGGTGGCATCCCCCATCCACCGCGCGGTGCCTGCCACTTTGTGCATGCAAATGCTAGGGTACCCCCCCACGTGCGCCCCCACTGCTCGCCACAATGCTGTGGCTGCACTGTGTGCATTTGCATGCACAACGTGGCACGCATGGTGCCTGCCACATTGTGCATGCAAATGCACACAGTGCAGCCACGGCATTGTGTCGGGTGTTGCTGTGGGCACCTTCCGCCCCAATGCTGGGCTGTACCATAGGTACCCCCATGTGCACCCCCCAATACCTTGGGGGCCCAGTATGGGCCCCCGCATGCAGTAACCACATGCCTTTCAATGGCGGCAACGCCACCATGGAAAAGCACATCACCGCATGTATTGTAATATGGATGGCGGTGTCTTGCAGACACCGCCACCAAATACATCCACTTTTCCGTCCGGTCGACTCATCGACCAGCGGAAAACCAGCGGACGGTCTTACTGTCCGCCGGGGTCCCCACCGCCATACTAATGTGGTGGGGGAAATGGGATGCGGGCAGAGGAGAATGTCGGGTGGATCACCACCGCCATGCTGTCAGATTTCTATCTAGTGATGGCAGGCTGGCTTAGGCCAGTCGGTGGCCATGCTGAGAGACGGTAGGTTTCAGAGGACCCCTTTAAGTGGTCCTCTATGTGCAGTGATGAATAAATCTGACACTGGAATCAGTGCAGGTTAATTAAGACAAGATGTTTGGTACCTAACATCCCATAGTACAATAAAGCCATCATGGAGCTAGGTAACTCATATTGATACGTGTCCATCCCATGTACTCAGTATGGCTTCCCTCTTCACTTACCAGGAACTGACATGGATATTGAAAGGCCTTACCTTCTCAAGCAGATATGTCCTCACAGAAAATAAACTATACCCTGCCGTAGGGATTTAAGGCATGCCAGAGGGGTGTCTAAACTATATCCCATGCAGTGTCTGTGGCCATTGCACTCAGGGATGTGTGTCATGTCGAATTTTTTGGTTTTGTCTGCACCAAGGCACGCAGTTGGCCTTGGTGAGGGGACTCTAGAGTGGCACAATTTATGCTGCTACCATTGGGATCCCTTTTCTGTGTCAATACCCGAGGAGCCAGGGGTACCATTTACTAGGCACCTACAAGAGGTACTGAGGTTGTGCCAATTGGGAAACAAAAAGTTTAGGGAAAGAGCTCTGGCACAGGGGACCTGGTTGTCAGAAACTCTGTTAACTTCCAGTCGAAGTTACATCATTTTCCAGGCAAAAAGTGGGGCCTATCCATGTCCAAAAGAGGCACTTTCCTGCAGAAAGATCACATCTGAAAACAATAATATAATTTTTTCTGTTGGGATCTAAAATAAACTTAATTCATCGGTTCTCCACATGCATCATAGTGCATACTGCATATTATCCAGGGCATCTGAACTAATTAAAAAATGAGTGCAAGGAGGGGGAGCCTCATGTCATGAGATCACATTGCAAACCAAATGTTTTTCATGCAGGGAAGTGCTGCCCTGCAAAGAACAGTGACAGAGGGTTTACACACATATCTAGTAGTGCCTGAGTCCAAAACCGTCAGTTTGTTTCCATCCTTGTCAATGTTAGTGTCTCAGGGGGCCAGGCAAAGCCTCTACGCACCTGCCTCCTCTGAGTTACTTCCTACGAATGTAAAGGAATGCAAGGATGAGTCACGTTTTAACAAAGGAGAAGTATGTTTTGAGTTGCAATAATGTGCCCCTCCTGCAGATTGCAACAATTGTTTGAAACAAAATGAAATTGTGCTTGAAACCAGGCAGCTGTACTCACAAGAGCATAATCTAGCTTTTTAAAACACTGCAACTTGTTTCCTAATTTAAGGAAGGCATTCAGTCCACTGAGCTATCCTAGAAAAAGAAACCAGGCCAACATCATGGAACTATTTGAATGCCGGTCAGGTGCTCAGCAATGCCTGGTATTTTCCTTTAAGTACTAGAATGCTGTCTTATAGAAAACGCCGGCTCATTTTAAGGGGTGCTAAACATTTCAAATCAGGTACAAACTATGGGGCACATTAGGATGGCGGGCAGGCTTTGCCCGCCCGCCACCCTAGTGGTAAACGGGACCGCCCGCCTAAAGGGCGGGGGTCCCGAATTGAGGATTAAGATGCGCCCGCCACACAGGCGGGCGCATTCTGTATATATACCATTGCGGCGGGCGGAGCTGAAATCTCCGCCCGCCGCAATGGTAAAAATGCACCTTTTGCATTTCAAAGCGCAACATGACAGGCACCGCCTGGTGCCTGATATGTTGCACCTTGAAATGCGGGGGGGTTCCATAGGTACCCCCCATGTGCACCCCCCAAGCCACGGACTCCCAGGGGGCCCGCAACGGGCCCCCACAGGGAGTCCCCGCATGCCTTTCCGTGGCGGCATTGCCGCCACAGAAATGCATTGTGCAAAGCCCATTGTAATATGGCGGGCGGTGTCTAAAAGACACCGCCACCATGTTACACGTTTTTGGGCTGATGATGTCGGGCGGATTTCCTCCGCCAGGCTGGCGGTAGCCACCGCCAGCCTGGCGGAGGAAATCCGCCTGACATCCTAATGTGCCCCTTGGTGTGTCCCAAATATAAAATCAGTAGTTTCAAGAAAAGTCTGATGCACTCTGTTCTTTATCATGCACAATTTCCTCCTGGTGTGTGGGGTACTGTTTACACGAATGAGTGTGTTGAAGGATCTGCTGAGGTGTATGGTTGACTATTGCACAGCTTCAGGATGTTAGTTTATGTTTAAAACATCTTTGTCATTGGGGACCTCATTATGAATGCCTGGTGTGGGGGAGTGAATTCTGCAATGCCAGGATTATACCACAGGCTCCCTTTAGTTTCAGGAGTGTGGAAATAACAGATTCAGCCCCAAACCTCATTCCTCTATATAGCCATAGTGTCTCAGAGGCACACGTGTATTCCAGGAGCCCTCTGCAGGCAGCTATCCCTCATGTGCCACATCTCAGTGTGGCCTTGGCTGCCCCTGCAGCCTCTGAGTATGCACAAGGCCCGTTGCCTGAATAACATTGAGATGTTTAAACTAACCCCCCAGCCGGCCAGGTAGGGACTGGAGGGGTCTGACCCTGACCTCCCTCCTTGCCGCACACAGCAGCCACTGCCACCCAGGTGGACGAAGCCCCATCTAAGGCAGACATTTTGGGCCTCATTAGGACGTGACTCAGAAAGCATCCGGCCTGTGGCCGGAGGCTTTCCAAGTCACATCGTTGGTTTCACTTTCAACCGCTGCATTACAATGCAGGCGTTCGAAAGTGAAATCGGCCTGTCATTCCGGCTGGTTTCCGATGGGCTCAAGGAGCCTATCGGCAGTCGGAGGCCTCACCGTAATCCCTATGGATGAAGTTTCTGTCATCAGGATTACGATCTAGGTTTCTGACAGGCTTTCCATGTCGGGCTTTCTGACATGGAAAGCCTGTCAGAAAGCGACTTTAGGGCCCCCTCGCAGCTCTGGTTGGAGGTTGAGGGGTGGCCCCCGTTGATCCCTGAACCGTGTGGCAGGCACCTGAGGTGCCTGCCATGCATTGCAGAGATGAAAAGATTCTCCCATTTCTCTATGGGAGCTTGTGCTATGGCCGGTTTATGGCCGCAGCACAAGCTCCCATAGAGAAATGGGAGTATGCGACTGCATGGTGCAGTCGCATTGTAACACTGCAGTCAGGACCGCCGACCAGAGGTTGGTCGGTCCCAATTCAGCAACGGTGTTGAGTGGACTTGTAATAAGTCCTTTTGTATCTCTTTGCACAGCCCAGTGAGCACCGAAACACCTGCAGCGGGTCAGAAGCTGCAGTACACAAGGGGGCGAGAGCCGTTCTCTTTCACCTCTGGTGGATATCGGATCTCACTGAAAATCCTTCTTATTATAATGTCATGCAGTTTTGCGCTGTAATTTAGCCCTGTGTGCACATTTGGCCGCTTCCTTTACTATCACATTCCCGGAAGCGGCGCACGTGGGATCTAGGAGCCTATATTTCAATGATAAAAATAAAATACAAAACATGTAAGATTTAACATTATGTTGTATGTTTACATTTCTTACCTTTAAATGTATCTGAATATTCATTTTTATGTTGTTTCATTGCAGGCTGAACAAGACAACCATAAGCCGGTTGCCAGATTGGAAATTGACCGTGCAAAGAAGAAGGGGAAGAAGGCGAAGAAGGTGGCGAAGGACCGAGGCATGGACGAGCTGAAGAAGGAAGTCTCTATGGTAAGATTTTGTGCAGCGTGCAGCTGGTGCTATCATGGTTGTGTGTCACACACAGTTGGTGCCACGGAATACCCTCAATCCTCAAGGTACCCCTAAGATGGCCACCACCACCTCATACCCCACCAAGGTTTTCCTCCTCAGCCCCCTCTAAGTAAGTCTGGGCGGAGTTCATGGAGTTTGACTCTGCGAAGTGCCAGACAAACTCTGCCAGCTGTCGAGTCTGTTAAGTTGTGCTGATCCAAATGATTTTTAGCACCCGGAGTTTGTACTGCGCTTTAAAATAGCATGAATTGCTCTGGCCGTCGCACCAGAGGATGCTGCTGCTTTCTGCCAGCTTGAGTAGACATTCTATTCGAGCAACAGATTCCTCAAAGCGAATGGCAGATTTTTCAACGTGAGCTGTTGCTACTTGCCGCAACCACCCGCGATGAGAAATCTCACCGGGAGGAGGTCCTAGTGCATGATTTATTCTTACGAGCGCAAGCCAACTTACCGATGGCAAGTTTAATCGAACTCCGCACTCCACGTGGAGCACAGAGTGGGCAAAACTCTGCAACCTCCGCTGATGAAGCAGAATTCTCTGCCCACCCCTAAATCTAAGACCGCTGCTAAAGCAGGATTGGTCCTGGAGAAATCAGTACAACAGCGTACAAACCTGTCAAAATATTGACTCACAAAGGCAGATGAAGTCAGGCCTTTAAGAGGGTGGTCCCATTAAGGTGAATGGAGAATGAAGACTGTTTTTGGAGCATGATATAGATTTGAATAGTGGGGGACCCAATAGAGTCTAAGTGGGGATTTTATTTTTCAGATGGGTGAATAGGAGCAATTAAAGAGTGGCACCCTCCAAGTGTTAATGAGGTGACAAGTATAGACCTGTACACCTCTACAAGACTTACTCAGGCCCAGTCATGCCAGCCTTGGGGTAGCCTGCTAAGAAATCCCATTAACAGCCTGTAATCAATCTTTACTGGAGCTCACAAGTTATAGAGTACACTTCCTGAATTCCCTGTAAGCAGATCGTTCTCCTCGGACTTATATAGCTCCATAGTAAATTATTTTGTATGTCTAATAGCAACCCTTAGTGACAGTGTTTAGGTCCCTGATAACCAAACCTTTAAAGAGGTAGCTGTAGAGAGCAGCTAAGGCTTATGCATGAGGGTGTAAAGCAGGTACATTTACCACATAGCCAGTCAGCGAACTTTCACACAAGAAAGAACCACACAAGTGTTTATAAAAATACTCTAGTATTTATTAACACAGTACTAATAACAAACTTGGTATATCTCCTACCCGAGATACCAAATATACCTCAGAAATACTTCAATAACAGGTAAGTAGCACAGAATAACATATGGGGCCCTACGGGGGGGGGGGGACAAACCATATACTAAGAAAGTGGTAAAAGAGGTAAGTACCGAAATGAGACTGATATCCAAGGATGGAGAAACCCAGGGGAAACAAGGAACCACCAAAGGTGAGTAGCTAGGGACCTCCATGTGCCTGGGTGCAGAGCGGTTACACTGGGTAAAACGTCCATAGGAAAACACAGGGTAAGTTGCGGTTGGTATTTTCTTGTTGCAAAGCCCTTCCCAAAGGACCTCAAAGACACAAATTGGATCAAGGGAGGTTGAAGAGCCACCGCACCCGTGGATACCCAGGGAACCAGGATACCTATGTCTCCTTGTGTTTGCTTTGTTCGTCCTAAGTTGGTAATGTATGCCCAGACGTGGGTCCCTTGCTCACTTTGCCACTGGATTTGAGCTAGATTAGCTGATGTGGGGTGTTACCCTGAAATCGGTTCCAGGATACTTGTTTCCGGTCCAGCGAAGACCTGGCTTGACAGTTCGGGCTGGACTGTTCTCATGAGGCACAGGGCAAGACTGATTTACATGTAGCTGGGTCTGAACTGGGTTGGCGAAGTGAGCTAAAGAACGATGATGGATTCAACCCAGATCTGTGACTGGGGGTGAGTGTCTGAAAAGTTTCAGAGCTCTGTCCTTCATCTCCTTGTGTTTGCTTTGTTCACCCTAAGTTGGCAGGGTATTGCCAGACGTGGGTCCCTTCCCCACTAAAGTCCACATTTGTAAAGCGCACAATCACCCGTAAGGGTCTCTAGGCGCTGGGGGGCCGTTGGGAAGATTAAGCGAGCTATTGCCCAGAGTCACATGGTGCTGGGCTAACCTGCCGCCGGACCCGGGGATCGAACTGTGGTCCCCAGATTCCAGCGTCAGTCGCCCTGGCCGCGGCGCCACACCTCTCCCACTTTGCCACTGGATTCAAGCTAGCCTGGCTGATGAGGGGTGCTATCCCGAAACCCGTCCCAGGATGCTAGTTTCTGATCCAGTGAAGACCTGGCTTGGCAGTTCGGGCTGGACTGTTCCCATGAGGCACAGGGCAAGACTGATTTGCATATAGCTGGGTCTGAACTGGGGTGGCAAAGTGAGCTAAAGAACGATGATGGATCCAACCCAGATCTGTGACTGGGGTGAGTGTCTGAAAAGTTTCAGAGCTCCGTCCTCCATCTCCTTGTGTTTGCTTTGTTCACCCTAAGTTGGAAGGGTATGCCCAGATGTGGGACCTGATCTCACTTTACCACTGGATTCAATCTAGCCTGGTTGATGAGGGGTGTTACCTCATGATTGGTCCCAGGATGTTTGTTTCCGGTCCAGTGAAGACCTGGCTTGGCCGTTCGAGCTGGACTGTTCCCAAGAGGCACAGAGACAAGGCTGATTTGCATATAGCTGGGTCTGAACTGTGGTGGCGAAGTGAGCTAAAGGACAATGATAGATTCAACCTAGATCTGTGACTGGGGGTGAGTGTCTGAAAAGTTTCAGCGCTCCGTCCATCATCTCGGTAGGAGGCAATGGAGGATCTGAGCAGTCCTGCGGCTTCAGTGACTCGTGGACCAGGACGGTGGACCCAAATTTGGATTCTGGATGAGAGGTATCTGAAAGCAAAGGGGACAGAGTCCAAACCACCCGAGGTGTCCAAAAGAAACAGAAGCACATTGCCACCCTTTGTCAGAGTTACTTGCTGTAGTACGACGGTCTTAATGAGCAACCATAGAGCCCAGGCGACAATGCAGAAGCACTGGAGCCGTCCACAAGCTTTCCCTTGGCAGGGGAAAATTGCGGGAATGTCCGTTGCCAGCAGGACCCCTAACAAGCTTTCACAACCACAGCAGTCTGGGAAACAAGAAAATATGTTTGGATGTAGACCAGAAAGGCCTGTGGGACCAGTGTAAGAGCGGACGGGCCCTCAGCATGGAGGAGAGCCAGCAGGAATTGTTAGACCCCCCCCTCGAGGACCCTCTGGCAGCAGGCAAAGGGAGTTGCAGGGCCTTAGCAGCCCATTGAAGATGGAGGCCCACGATGCAGAGATTGCAGGCAGGATGTCGTTCTTGGAGCTGGGTGATGCTGGAGGCCTGGGCTAGGTGGAGCTTGAAGAACTTTTATGAAGAGAGCCAACAAGCCTTGGCAATGGCAGACAGATGCTGTTCACAGGGAGGCAGTCAAGGTTAGCTGGGTCAGGATTACACACGCCCAAGTTGCAGGGAAGACTTGTCAGGGCTCTGGGGACCCAACAAAACACCACCTGTGTTACAGAGCCGGAAGATGTCCATCAGACAAAATGATCAGCAAACTAGTTGTCCACGTAGAGGGGCCTGTGGATGCAAGAAAGTGACTTGCCCCAGTATTGTAACTTTCATAGATTCCCATGGCTTGTATCATTCCCCGTCGTCGGAATGGGGTTCTCGGTAACAAAAATAACATAGCAGTAGGTACAAAAGAGAAAGAAAAAGGCCCAGGCCTCATTCCCTTTTGTAGCATATCCGCCTCTATTTGTAAAAGAGACCAAAACTAAGCCTCAGCCAATCAGAGGAGCCTCACCCCATAGAACCCTCCTGAAGGAACCTCAGAGCCTCAGATTTTTTACCGCACATTGTGCTTAGGGAGTCTCCTTTAAGCTCTGCTCATTTCTACTCTTTTGAGAGTTTTTTCTTCAACTTTTCTTCAGGATTGTTTAGAGTTTCTTCTGAATTGTCTGACAAGGAGAAGAAGGACCTTTTCAAGTCATGTTCCACCTGTGGCAAGAAAAGGTTATATGTGGAGGACAGGCATAAGGACTGTATATATTGCCTGTATCCTGATCATAAGGGTGCGGACTGCAAGATCTGCCGCACCTTCTCTACAAAGACCCTCCGGGACCGTGAGGGTCGCCTCCTTACTTGGCTCCAAAAATTGAAGTCCAGAAAAGAGACAGTGTCAAGTGACAGTGAGGACTCTTCTTCAGCTACATCATCGAGAAGGTCAGTCAAAAGGGGTAGGGTTTCCCCTTCACCTTCTGTGGAGCATCCAGTTAAGGCCTCAAAAAAGACCCCCCGTGAGTCTGAGTGCCAAAGTCCTGTCAAATCCCCCCACCACGACTTAAAGGAGAGAGGGATCATCTACACCTTCAGCAGTGGTGGAGACTGCTTCAACGTTCAAAAAAACATCTTCTCAGTCTTCAGAGAAGTCTGTGAAAAGCTCCAAGTCGTTGACGACGCAACAGAAGACTCCGTCAACGAAGGCGTCTAAATCTAAGGTGTCTAAAGTGGTGCAGTCGACGGCACAATCGTTGTCGTCAGGATCGTCGACGACGGTGACGGCGACGTCGACGAGGATGTCGACGGGAATTTCGACGACGATTGTGACTACGACGGTGTCGTCGACGAGTGCTTCGACGACGACAACCATGACGACAACGACGGCAGGATCGTCGACGGTCTCATCGACGACGGCATCGACGATGCCCATCTCGTCGTCGGCAGTCCGTCCATCGACGGTGGCTCTTCCATCGACGACGTTTTACCTGCACTCTCTCCGTGGTCCACGGTGCATCGTCGACGGAGAGGATAACTATTTCCTTGAAGAGGATAACTCTGGACATGACATCTCCCAGGAGGGTTACCCCCTTGCCTCCTTCTTTGTTACTAGAGGAAGAAGAGGAGGATTCTGACGAAGAGGATCAGGACTCTTTTGGGTATGCCCACTGTCCATCTCAGCTGCTGATTAAAAGTCAGGAATCCTTGGGCGTGGCCAAGGCGGCGAGCATGGCGGACGCAGCCTGAGAGAGCTCCGTCCCGCCTTAGCATTATCCGCACCATTCATCCTACATTTCCCCGACCTGCGGTCTCCCAGACCAACCGCTTGGCTACCGGTTGCAGAGGAGAGGCTCCGGTGGTAGTCTGGGCTCATTCCGTGCTCGAGCTCCGGCGCGGTGACCCGGACGAGGTGGGGCCTGCACATCGCCCAGCAGCCGGGACCTCGAGTGTCAGGCGGCCCGGCCGGAAGTGAGGCGGAGGCGGGGTCGGTCGCAAGGCCTGCGCCGACTCTCCGGATCTACGGGTCTTCAATCGAGGCAAGAGGGCCCGAGAGCCCCACGGACATTGTGGAGTCGCCCTGGGGTGGGGACGCTGAAGCGGTGAGGTGAGCCGGCGGGGGGAGGCGAGCGCCACGCAAGAGGGGGAAAGTACTCTTTGCCGCAGGCCGAACCCACTCGGCAGCTGAGTCGGGCTGCGGGGGCCGGGGGTCCTCGGAGTGCCAGGGGGCTCTTGCCTTCGCCCCTGCTTCCGGGGACACCTCCATACTAGCGGACATACCCCCCTCTCTCCCCTCCCCCCTCCCCCCCCCTGGTGGTGACCTACGCGACTAAGCTTGTAAAGCCGGACAGTGGGCCTGCCCGGCCTGGAGTGGGCTGCTGCTGGGGGCCGACGGCGAGCTGTAGCTGGATAGGGGTCGCCCTCTGACAGTTGGGCCTTCCCCCCGGTTGGCCGGAGCTGTAAACGAACCTGTGGCGCAGGGCCCCCCTGGGGGCCTCCTATCCCTGGCCTTGTGGACTGCAATGGGGACATACTCCAGTGGCTGAAGCAGTGGAGAGGTGGTGCTCTGCAAAAAGAAGACTCTACGACCCACTACGCTGACATACATAGGCACGTGCCCACCTTTCCTCTCTGATCAGGACGTGTCCCGGGGCGGCTCGCGGGGGTCCCTGACAGAGAGGGGGGCCACCAATAGCCGGACGATACCAGGACACCGGGCCCGCTCCCCAACATGACGCGAGGCGGCCACAGTGGTGGCGCTACGAAGCAGGGCCCCATAGATAAGTTTACGGGACCGAGTGGTGGAGCGGGGGCGTCTGGGGGCCAGCCCGGCCCGGGTCCTGGCCCGGACAATGCGGCCCTGATGGCGGCCATTACGCAGTCAAGGGATATGCTGGACGCAAAACTTGGGGCAGTTGGGGCTGATGTCACGCTGCTTCGCCAAGACCTGAGGAATGCGGTGGCCAGAATCACGGAAACTGAAACCAGAATCTCGGAGGTGGAGGATGATGTGGTCGTTCTCAAGAGGAAGGTGGCCACTCTGGAGGGGCTACAGAAGAACATGGCACTCAGGGTCGAGGACGCGGAAGGATGGGTCAGACAAAATAACCTGCGATTCGTAGGTTTGCCGGAAGATTGCGAGAAAGGCAACATGGATGCATTCCTGACAAACTGGCTGGAGGGGTGGCTTCCCCCGGACTCCCTATCCAGATGCTTCATTATTGAACGGGCACACCGTGCGCTTCTCCCGAAACCACCGTTGGGAGCACGCCCCCGCCCGGTCATCGCCAAACTACTCAACTACCATGACCGCGACACAATCCTCCGCCAGGCGCGAGCAAAGGAACCCCTGATGTACGAGAACCACAGAGTCCTGATCTTCCCGGACTACACAAAACTGGTGCAGCAACAGCGACAATCCTTCACTGCAGCGAAGGCTAGGCTGCGAGAACTTAAAATCCAGTACGCCCTGCTTTATCCGGCCCGCCTGCGGGTAGTGTTTCAGTCCAAGACACTGTTCTTCAACACGCCGGAGGAGGTCTTTGAATGGACTGATGAGACGGTCAGAGTGAAGGTGCATACACCCCCGAGGCGCAACTCTGAGCCTTCCTCTGAGCCGAGACCCTCGAGGGCTCCCAGGAGATCGCGTAGCAGAAGCAACTGGAGGGCGCGTAATCGGAGGGACCGACCTCCCACGGATGGCATATCGGGAGGCGACGATGCAGCGGAGGCCCCGGCTCCGGACCCATGATGATACTTATCGACTTACAACTCTCTACTTAGATGCCACCACATGATTTCCTGCACGACAGCGGTGTGGGACGAGCAGAGGGTCGGGGGGTGCCCGTAAGTGGGCGGTCATCACCCCGAGAACTAACAGTAGTTAATCGGGTAACGGGTTAGTTGGCGTTGGGTGGGTGGTTGGTGGGGATCCATTGGCATAGACGGTTGGGGGTCTCCCGTTGGAGGCTGAAGACTGTCTCTACCGCGACAGATACTTCAATGTTCCTGAGGTATAGGGTGGGGGGGACGGAGGGTGGACAAAGTTGGGGATGTGGGGGGGATCGGGGAGTTCGTGGGGGTTCAGGGGTTCAGGGGACGGGGTGGAGGAGGGGGTTTGTGGGTGATGGGATTGTTGTTCTCGGCACAGTATGTTTTCAAGGCTGGTTGTCAGTGCAGGAATTTGGATGGCCCCGAGGGCTCAGGACTTTGATTTATACACCTTTCGATGGCGGGTGGTACACAGGAGTCTAACCCCACACGGGCGGTGTTTCGAGTGGTGAGTTGGAACGTTCGTGGGATGCTTGACAAAATTAAGAGGGGTGCAGTACTGCGGTTGGGGAAGAGAGAAAGGGCAGACGGGCTCCTCTTACAGGAAACTCACCTTCTGGGCAATAAAACGCTTAGCCTACAACGATATGGCTATCACCAAGTGTTCCACGCAGGCTTTGTGCGGGGGTCACGGGGAGTGGCGATTCTGATACACCACCGACTGGCTTACTCACATGAGGCGCAGTGGGTGGATGCTCAAGGAAGGTTCATATTTATTAAAGGAATGGTGGGTGATGAGCCGATGGTCTTTGGCAGTGTGTATGCCCCACCCCCGCTGCAAGAAGCGCTCATTGAGAAATTGTTCGATGTCTGGGCTGCCATACCTAGTGTGATGTCTGTAGTGGGCGGAGACTGGAACGATGTCATGGATGGATGCAAGGATAGATATAGATCGGATGGGGGGGCTATTTCACACGCTCCCACTAAATTGAGTGGTATGGTATGAGGGATGGGGTGGATTGATACATGGCGGTATCATCATCCATGTGGCCGTGAGTTTACCTACGTCTCGGCAGTGCACAAATCCTTCTCCAGACTTGATTGCTTGTTTGTTCCTAATGGGTGGATGGGGAGGGTTGCTTCTTCATCTATACTCCCGCGTGGTCTGTCGGATCACTCTCCAGTCGCAGTTGATATATTTATTGGGAAGGCACGACAGCCATTTCGGTGGCGCATGTCCACATGGCAGCTGCAACAGGATGACTACAGGTCGCACTTGCGCGAGGCCATCTCCCTGTACTGGGACTGCAATGATCAGCCAGACATGGACGCTATGACCCTCTGGGAAGCCTTGAAGCCCGTGCTTCGGGGGGTGGACATCGCTTGGTGCGCGGCGGCACGCAAGGCCCGCAGGGCAGAGATAGAGGAGACTGCGAGGCGGGTTCGAGATCTTGAAGGTGAGAGCACTGCCGAGGGGTCCGTGGATACCGTTGAGCGGTTGCTACTGATGCAGCAGACGTACAACTCTCTTCTAATAGACGAGGCACGCCAGCTGTGGCTGGCTACACAGAGTAGGATATATCAGTGGGGGGACAAATCCAGCTCTATGCTATACAGACTCTGTCAAGGGACATTTCATGCGCAGACCCTACCGGGACTTCGCGATGAGGCGGGAGAGCCTATGACGGCCCCGGTGGAACTGGCAGCCAGTTTCGCCCGATACTATGAAGCCCAGTACGCCCCACGAGAGACTATCCCTGAAGCAGACGTTCACAAATTCCTAGCCGATCTCCCGCCGCGGGCCCTCTCTGACGAGGACCGGGACCTACTGGACCACCCACTGTCCTTGGACGAATTGACCACGGCGCTCGGGGAACTGAATTCTGGTAAGGCCCCCGGGCCCAATGGGTTCCCGTGTGAATTCCTTAAGACGTTTCATGTTCAACTGGGTGCGCGATATAAGCAGGCGCTGGAGGAGGCCAGAGACCGTGGTTGCCTACCGGCTGACTGGCGTCACGCTGAGATAGTAGTCTTCTGCAAACCGGGAAGGCCCCCGGAGCAGCACGCGTCGTACCGACCGATTTCGCTCCTGAATGTTGAAGCGAAAATACTAGCGAAAGCCCTGGCCAATCGCCTTCTTCCGTATATTACAGACCTGGTACACCCGGATCAGGCCGGCTTTATGCCCCATAGGGCGACTAGGCACAATATCCGCCGCGCACAGATGGTGATAGAAGCGGCCAAGGCTGCCGGGATCCCGACAGCGCTTCTCCTGGCTGACATTGATAGAGCCTTTGACTCAGTCAGCTGGGTTTATCTCCGTGCGCTGTTGACCCGTCTGAATTTTGGGCCTCGACTCCTCTCGTATCTGCACCTGCTATACACGGACCTGACGGCCTCGGTGAGGGTAGCTGGAGCAATCTCGGCCCCCTTCCCCATAGGCCGGGGCACCCGACAGGGTTGCCCCCTATCGCCTTACCTATTCGCCCTGGCCATGGAACCGCTGGCGGCATGGGTGAGAATTGACGCGCAGATGCGGGGACTTGAATGGGTGCAGGGTCCGTCTGATCGTATTGCCCTGTATGCGGACGATGTCCTTTTCTTCCTCACTGACATTGATAGATCTGGACCCAGAGTTCTGGAAATAATGCGAGTATTTGGGGAGGTCTCCGGCCTGCACTTAAATACACGGAAATCCGCGCTGTGGGTGCTGGGAGAGCGCAGACGACTTGGGTCCTGGGCATCGACGCTACAGGAAGCGGCGGGAGGCATCAAATACCTCGGTGTATTCCTTACGGACGTTCCGGGACTAGCCTGGACCCGTAATGTGGTGCCGGTCTGGGATCGCGTACGGTCCGACATGAAGGTCTGGTCCAGGATGCCATTAAACATATATGGCCGCTCCGCCATCTTTAAGATGGTGGCTCTCCCGCGCCTTTTGTACCAACTGCAAAATCATCCATGCCCCATTGCGCCACACTGGTTTAGGCAAGTGAACTCTGCGCTGGGCCAGTTTCTCTGGGCTGGTGGGGCGGTCAGAGTGGCGCTCCGCACATGCTTCCTTTCCACGTATTGCGGGGGTCTGGCGACTTCAGACATCCTATCTTACTACCAGGCTTCCCATCTTCTCATACTAAATGACTGGTGGTATGGAGACCGGAGCGATCCGGCCTATGCCCTTGAAAGATACCTGATGGACCCAGACACGCTCCACACCATCCTTTATTCGGCAGGCAAACGGAAAAAACTCCCACTGGTTACTCAAGTGGTATTCCGAGTGTGGCGTGGTGCCCTACGCCGCATGGGTTGGTGGAATGTCTTAACGCGAGAAACGCCCCTGTGGCACAATGGACGTCTACCGGAGCTCGCGGCTCTTCGGGGGTTCCGGGGCTGGGATGACATAGGCATCTCGACACTGGGCCACGTTATGCAAGGCACGACCCTTAAATCGTTCCAGGTCCTGCGGGATGAGTACGCTATGCCGCAGACCCAATTTTATAAATATCTACAGTTCCGCCATGCTCTGTCCCCCTCGCTGGTAGGACTGGACAAGCTGCCCGAATTTAGTCCTGTTGAAGCCAAGGTATTTATGGGGGAACTGGGGGACAAGAAAATATCCAATATATATCAAACTCTGGTCACACACTGCTCTGCCCCACTAGATAAGCTGCGTAAGGTATGGGAGGAAGATATTGGTGCCTTGGACGAGGATGACTGGAGGGAGGCCTTGGAGGCGCCACGAGGAGCGGCTGTCGCGGTGCGATTGAGATTTATTCAGTTTAAATATTTGCATCGTGCATACTACACCAGAGAACGGCTGTGGCGAGCTGGTCTGATTGCCTCCCCTGAATGCCTGAGATGTGGTAACACAATTGGTACGTTCTTGCATACAGTGTGGTCATGTGTGCGGCTGACGCGGTTTTGGTCGGGTGTGTGGGACTGCCTGTCTGAGGTACTGGGCTGGGACCTTCCCCGCTCCCCTAAGCTGGGTCTCCTTCACGTTATGGAACAGGTGGGAGGGAATATCTACAAACGCCACCTACTACTCCTGGGCCTCACGGTGGCCAAAAGAGATGTGGCTCGTGCCTGGAAAGACCCCAGAGCCCCTGCGCTAGAGACGTGGAAGAGGGGTTTGGACTTTACCATGGGACTGGAACGTCCGGTCTTTGAGGCCAGGGGGTGCCCCCGTAAACACTTCAAAATATGGCAGCGTTGGGCTGAATATAGAGGGCTCTGGCTGGAGCCGCCGGTGCAGTGGGACTCCGATGTGGACCACTTACCGCTTGACTCTGGGTGAAGGGGCCAACACACTGATTGCGACTCCAAGAACTAATGCTCTGAATCATACAAACACTGTGCCGGGGGGGGGGGATCCGGGAGGGAAGGGCCAGGGTGGGGGTAGGGGGAAGGGAGTTGGGGGGAATACTTTCATTTGAAAATGTTGATTGCACTGCTGTTATTTCTTGCTTGTCTTATTGTTCGCTAGACCCCTGATCCATAGGGGACTGTGATCTGATTCTATGCAATTTCAACGAAATAAAATTTGTTCTGAAAAAAAAAAAGTCAGGAATCCGCTGGCCAAGAAATGGTGACTGGTCCTTCCTCACTTTTGGCGAATCTCTATAGTATGCTGCAGGACTATAAAAACAGGTCCTCTCAAGTTACGACTCAGGCAGAGTCTGTCCCGGCAGTTCATGACTGCCCCTACAACTCCATTGATGATTTCTCCAGTGTTGCCAGCTCAGGTGTTCTCTCAGCCTCCATCACATGCTTTGAATATTCCTTCAACACTACCGGACGTACAGGATGATTTCTCGGATGAGGATCAAAATATTGATAACAGGCCTAATCAAGGCTTAGAATGGGATGAATATGTGATCCCGGATCCCTCATCACCTAACCCAGATCCGGTGGATTCTCCTCCAGCGGATATCGGGGGTTTCCATAAGCTGATGGAAAGAGCATCAAGCTGATTCAAGCTGCCTATGCCTTCTGTACAGATGGAGTGTTTTTTCTACGACTTTAAAGAGCCCTATAGAAAGGTGACCCGATCTATACCCATTGTGGAGAAAGTGTGGGATGATGGTCTTAAGGCTATGAAGAACTCAGCGACTGTTATTCCAGTCAAAGAAATATAAGGCGCCTGAGAATGGTCCAGCGTCCTTGACTAGACAACCTAAACCGGACTCTGTGATATCACAGGTTGCACTGAGGAAGTCCCGCAACCCTTCAGCACATCTTACAACTCCTCCTGATAACGAGGGCAGGCGTCTTGATAACGCAGGCAAGAGGTTCTCGTCAATGGCTAGCCTTCTGGTGCGAGCGGCGAATGCTCTGGCGATATTGGGCAAGTATGATCACCAATTATGGTGTGACCTTTCACCTTATTTGAATCAGCTTCCACAGGAGGCAAAAGGTGAGGCCAAGAAAATTCTGCAAGAAGGGGAAGCGACGTCTGCGGAGGTTTGTGCCATGGACATCGCCACTACAGCTTTTAGATCTTTGGCTGGAGCTGCAGCTCTTCGTCTTCGTCGCCAAGTACTTCGTCGCCAAGGATGGCTCAGAGCGACGTGGTTCAGGCCAGAGGTCCAGAATAAGATCTTGGACCTGCCCTTCGACGGAGAGGCATTGTTCGGAAAACACATAGATGATGCCCTTCAAGAGATAAAGAAGGATACAGAGACGGCTAGGTCTCTCGGTACGCTTCAGTACCGGAAAACTCCTTTTAGGGGTGCCGGGGGCAGGAGTACCACGTCATACAGAGGCTCATACCAGCAGCAACGATACTCGTCATACGGATCAGCGTCGCAACAGTATTGCCAGCCCTATCATCAGAAACAGGGTCAAGTCTCGACCTTCTCTAGATCGAATACCAGAGGGAAACAGAACCACCAGGGACGTGATACGTCCAAGAGGCAATAGCGGCGTTCTGGTTCTGCCTGCTGTGCCCACCTCCATGACAACATCTGTAGGAGAGAGGCTGTCACAATACCTCCACAACTGGTCTCAGATAACATGGGACCATTGGGTGCTCAACATAATTCGAAAGGGCCATACCTTGGAATTCACTCAAATCCCACCTTCCAAGCCCCCTGCTGCCATTCCATCTAAACATCTGCGTCTCTTGCAGCTCGAAGTTCATCAGATGCTCATGAAGGGAGCTGTGGAGCTGGTTCCCTTATCTCAAAGAGGGAAAGGATTATATTCCAGGTGAAGAAGACGCTGGAGAAATGGCTCCCTATATTAGACCTCAGGGAGCTAAACACCTATCTCGTTTCCCAATCCTTTTGGGTGGGAAATATATCCTTCAGGATATATTATGTCTCGTCAATCCGGGGGATTTCATGGCCACTCTCGATCTCGAAGATGCGTATTTTCACATACCCATTCACCCAGCACACAGGCGGTTTCTGCGATTTACAGTAGCAAAGAGCCACTTTCAATTCAGGGTTTTACCCTTTGGACTTCGCTCTGCCCCAAGAATCTTTACCAAGGGGCTGGCACCGGTTGCAGCTTTCCTATGGAGACATCACTTTCAGGTTTTCCCTTACCTGGATGATTGGTTGCTGAAGGCCCTGTCCAGGGAGGCAGTCAACTCATGTACGAACCTATTCCAGAATTTGGGTCTTACTCCCAACAAGGAAAAATCATCTCTGATTCCATCCAGGACAGCGCGTTTCCAGTGGGCCATCTTGGACTCAAATCTCAACAAGGCTTTCCCATCCTTAGAAAGGCAGGAAAAACTGCGAACCATGGCACTGCTCTTGAGAAGAAGAAGGTGTCTTTCAGTACGCCGTTACAAATCCCTTCTGGGGGTGATCTCCTCATGCATCCCTCTAATGCCTTACTGCAGATTAAGGATGCGGCCTCTTCAAGAGCAGCTAGACAAACAGTGGAAACAAGTTCACGGCTCATTCGACGACAAGGTGATGATCACTTGCACAATGAAAAGAGCAGCCTTGTGGTGGACAAAACAGGAGAACCTTTCCTGAGGTTTATCCTTCATAGGCAATCCATCTCCTCAAGTGGTGACAACGGATGCGTCACTGGACGGCTGGGGTGCGGTGCGTCAGGATCTTCATGTCAGCGGGGATTGCTTGCCCCAGCACTGTCTTCTTCACATCAACCTCCTAGAACTCAGGGCTATCAGGCTTGCACTTCAAGCATTTCTTCCTCAACTGCAGGGGTCAGAGGTTCTCATCCGAACGGGCAACACCACAGCCATGCACTACATAAACAAGGAAGGGGGTACCGGGTCTCTTCCGTTATCTCAGGAGGCCCAGAAGATTTGGGAATGGGCTATTCTTCACGGAATATCACTGCAGGCAGAACATCTACCAGGAGTCCTAAACGAAAAGGCGGACAGACTCAGCAGGCTATCGACAGTCAGTCACGAATGGGAACTGAACCAAGTGGTCTTGGAAGAAATTTTTCAACGGTGGGTCAAACCTGCAATAGATCTATTTGTCACCTTCGACGGTCATTAGGGAATGCGCTTTCGATAGCTTGGTCAAGAGCATTTGTGTACGCCTTTCCCCCCATTCCAATGATCCCGAGACTTATCAGGAATATCAAAACGGAACCGTGCAAGATGATCTTGATAGCTCCTGCTTGGCCGAGACAGTTCTAGTTCACAGAACTTCACCTTCTGTCGCTCGTCCCTCCTCTTCCTTTGCGGACGATTCCAGATCTTCTCACGATGTCCCACGGACAGATTTGGACTCCGGATCCAGATTCATTACACCTGACTGCATGGCTCCTGAGCAGCGAGAATTCATGAACCTTCCCATCTCAGATGAAATAAGAGAGGTTCTCTCTCAAGCTAGAGCTCCTTCCACAAATAAAACTTACAGTTTAAAATGGAAAAGATTTTGCATTTGGTGCCCGAAGGAAGGTGTTGACTCTTTCTTTTCGCAGCCTCATCAGCTTCTACCTTATCTTTTGTCTTTGGCTAAGACAGGATTGGCTCATTCATCCATAAAAGTTCACTTGGCAGCGATTTCTCGCTACAGACGTTCGGCATCTGGACCTTCTCTCTGGTCTTCAAGAATAATTAAACAGTTTCTCAAGGGCTTGTTCCGAGTCTATCCCCCGGTGAGGCCTCCGCATCCTACTTGGCATCTGAATTTAGTTCTTGCACGGCTCATGAAGAATCCCTTCGAACCGATACATCGGACAGACATGAAATTTCTTTCATGGAAATAGGCTCTCCTTCTTGCCTTCACATCGGTGAGACGCATTGGGGAATTGCAGGCTCTCACAATACAGGAACCTTTTCTCCAGTTCAAAAGGAATACCATGATTTTAAGAACTAATCAGAGGCTCATACCTAAAGTGCCTTCAGACTTTCACCTAAACGAACCAGTGATTCTCAAGTCTTTCTTTCCTCACCCTTCCACACCAGCGGAGAGGCCACTTCATTCTCTGGATGTGCAGCGGAGCTTGAAATTTTATTTGGATCGCACCAAGGGATTTCGTAAATCTTCACAATTATTCATTGCTTTTGGTGGTCCTCGCAAGGGCCTTCCACTTTCAAAACAAAGTATTGCAAGATGGATTTCCAGTCCCATTCTCTATTGCCATTCAACAGCGGGTAAGCCACTCAACAGCAGGATTAGAGCACACTCCACAAGATCTATGGCTTCGCTCTCTTCACGGGAGTACACATCAGAGACATTTGCAGGGCTGTGACTTGGAGCAGCATGCACACCTTTACGAAGCATTACTTCTTGCTTGGATGCATGCAGAGTTGTTGCTGATTCGGATAATGCAGGACTACAAAGCTGCGGAAACTTAGAAAAGCACGGAAGTGAAGCAGGAATCTTCCCTCCAACAGCAGTCTTGTCTTTGGTCCTGGCTTGATATTGCAGCAGCGTTCCAGCCAATCAGCTACTAGCATCCTCTAGAACCTTCCCAGGAGAGGCAGTTCTCCTCAGATTTTCACTGCACTTCGTGTGGAACAGAGTCTCCCTTAGTGCCACTCAGTTTCTTCTACTTTTTCCTCAGCATGTCTGACAGGAAAGCGCTTTTCAAACCCTGCAGGACCTGTGATAAGAAGAGGGTCCATGTGGATGACCAATATAAGGACTGCATTTATTGCCTTTATCCTAAGGATGAGGCAAAAAATTGCAAAATCTGCCGTACCTTCCCTTCTAAGACCCTTAGGGATAGAGAGGCAAGGCTGCTCTTGTGACTCAAATCTTCTTCGGCGGAAGAGGATGACAAAGCTTCTACTTCCAGCAAAAGAGCCAGATCCCATGACAGCTCTTCAAGTGAGGAAAGAAAACACCACACATCTTCTCAACATGCTTTTGACCCTTTACAGAGGTCACCTAAACTATCCTCTGGGTCACCGCTGTCTCTGTCATCCACAGCGAGCAAGGAATTAAAAAAGGCCTCTAATTCCAAAACTGTAAGTAAGAGCCATATTAAATCTGTTATGGTGACTACTTTGTTTACTATCTCTGTGACTTCTTCAATCGCCTATTCTGTCTACAAAAATCTCTATCTCTTCAAAGAAGGCAGTTCTTGAGGAATCGTCGACAAAAAGGTTGAAATCACCGTTGACGACCATATCGAGTCAAGCTCATCAACAGTACCGTGGATGAAGCCTCCGCCGTCAATGAAGATTTCTTCATCGACATCTGCGTCGTCGACACAGTCTACCGTCCCGTCGTCAACGACGACGACGGAAACATCAAAGATCCTGTCGACGTAGATCCCGTCAACGACCCCATCAACTAAGATCCCGTCAAGAAGATTCAAACAACAGTTCCTGCAGGTTTACCTTTACCTGCGCAGTCAACGCCTAGGTCATCAGGTCTTTACCAGCTTAAAACTTTTCAAAGACCTCTTAGACACGTATGTTGAGGAGGATGACTATGATGACGAAGATGATGGACCCTTTGGTACAGCTCACCATCCATCTGAATTAAACATCAAGTGTCAGGATGACGACAATGATGATGACTACCAAGACCAATATTATCAAGAAGACATTATTATCCCACATCATAGATTCCATCATACGGAAGTGCGCCAATGGGAATCAAGTCACCTCCCTCCAACACTCATTTAGGACTTACAGCCTATGTTGGTGGATTACCGACAGAGGTTTTCCCCACAACAGGCAGTTCCAGAGAACCCACACATACCAGCAATGGTTCCTGTTCCATTGATTCAGCCTGAACCTCCTGTTCCACCGGCCCCTCCTTCAGGTCTAGTGGAAGGGGCGCAAGATGACACTGCCTCCTCTGAAGATGAGGTTGAAGAGGGTGAATTGCCTGACAATACTAATGATCCGGATCCCTGGAATGACTACGTAATCCCTATGCCTTCTCCTCCTTTTCCTCTGCCTTCTGATTCTCCCCCTGAGGACATCGGGGGCTTTCATAATTTAATGCAACGGGCTGCAACTAGATTTCAGCTGCCAGTAGCAGTTGAATAGAAAGAATGTTTCTTTCATGAATTCAAGGAAGAGCCCAGGAAAATCACGAGAGCTGTCCCTATTTTAGACTATATTTGGCATGAAGGGGTTAAGATCAGGACTTCTGCGCATAGAGAAAAATACAGTGCCCCTGCCAACAGCCCATCCTGCTTCATTGGTCACACACGGCCAGACTCGGTGATTTCACAAGCCGCCCAACAGCGATCTAAGAATCCGGCAACACCTGTCACCACACCACCTGATAAGGAAGGACGTCGCCTGGACCTTACAGGCAAAACATTTTCGAGCATGGCAGCGGCCTTTATCAGAGCTTCCAACTCTCTAGCCATTATCAGCCGTTATGACCGTCAGATGTGGTCAGACATGGCGGGTCTCATTGATCTCATTCCAGAAGACCGTAGACAGGAGGCAAGAAAGAATCTGCTGGAAGGAGAACGTGCCGCATCGGAAACTATAGATTGCGCTTTGGACATCGTAAACACTAATTTGCCCCAGTATTGGAACTTTCATAGATTCCCATGCTTTGTACCATTCCCCCGTCGTCGGATTGGTAGCCTCGGTAAATAAAAAATACCATAGCAATAGGCACAAAAGAGAAAAAATAGGCCTAGGCCTCATCTCATTTTGTAGTTTATCCACCTCTTTGTGTACAAGAGCCCAAACTTTCTGCAACAACCAATCAGCATAGCCTCACCCCATAGAACCCTCCTGAGAGTGCCTCAGAGCCTCAGATTTTTCTACCGCACGTTGTGCTAGGGAGTCTCCTCTGAGCTCAGCTCAGTTTTTTCTCTACTACTTGGATTCTATTACTTTTTTCTTCAAAATTAAAATGTCTGACAAGGAGAAGAAAGCTTTATTTAGAGCTTGTGCTACATGTTCTAAAAGGAGGCTGTTTGTGGAGGACAAGCATAAGGACGGTATCTATTGCTTGTACCTTGACCACAAGGCCACAGATTGTAAAATCTGTAGGACTTTCTCCACTAAGACTTTAAGGGACAGAGAGGGCCGTCTGTTAACTTGGCTACAGAAGATGAAGTCTCGTAAGGAGGTAATTTCATCAGACAATGAGGACTCTTCTTCAGCTGCGTCCTCCAGAAGATCCAGAAAAAGGGGTAGGTCATCCCCTTCTACTTCTACTGAGCCACCTGTCAAAGCCTTGGAAAAGATCTCTGATAGGTCTGAAAGGGCTAGTCCCATTAAATCTCCTCACCGAGGTGAAAAGGAGAGGCAGGGACAGACAGCAGAGTCAGAAACAACCAAAAGAGTGAAAAAAGCTGTTTCTGTTACTTCTCCACCATCTCAGAAGGAGAAGGAGGGCAAAAAACCTTCTACTGTCCCTCAGGAAGGAAGACCTGACAAGAATCAGCGTCCGTCGATGACGAAATCAGCAGGTACGTCGACGACAGCTTCTAAGAAAGACCAAAGTACTTGTATGGCTCGTCGCCGTTTAAAGTGCCTGTTCCCTGCTCGTCGACGATGGTGTCTACATTCTCGACGTCGACGATTATGACAACGAAGGTAGTGTCGACGGCGGCGACGACGACGAGGTCGACGACGACGATGACGGCAAAGATGTTAATGACGGCGAGCTCGTCGACGATTAAGCCACCGTTGACGACGAAGACTCCGTCGACGAGATCTTCTTCTCCATCGACAGTTCCATCGACGGTCCTCCCGACGACGATTACACCGATGTTACCGTCGACAACGAGTCCGTCGACGAGGTCGTCGACGATCCAAAAAGTCCGCATTTCAATAAAAAAAAAAAAATAACCCCGGAGATGACTTCTCCTAGGCGGGTAATACCTTTGCCTCCCACTCTACTATTGGATGAGGAGTCCGACGAGGATGATAATGGGCCTTATGGCGATGCCTACAGCCCATCAGACTTAAATGTAAAATGTCAAGATACAGATTCGGAATACTATTATGATGAAGAGCGCCAATATGTGCAACAGGACAGGCCTCCACAGGCTTTACATCAGGACATGGTGACGATGCCGTCTTCTCTGATTTCGGATTTGCAATTAATGTTGCAAGACTATAGTGTAGGAGAGTAGGGTCTGCAATCCTATGGTCACCCCAGATTTTTGCTTTTTGCTTCACTGGTTTACGACTTTCCTTGGCTGTGGGCCTGCTAATCAGACCCACAGCCTAGCTGTTCTCTCTCTAAATTGACACCCATGTACTTTAGGTGCATTTACCAATTGGTATTGGAACACCTTATCAGCACCTGTACAGTGTACCTTAGGTACCCAGGGCATAGGTGTATCCAAGGCCTACCAGGGGCTGCAGCATGTATTATGCCACACCTGGCTGGCCATCTAAACAGACACAACTGGCTGGTAAGACAGCTGGGGCTAGGTGGTGTAATCACCCTTTGCTGTAGATATAGTATACCTTTATCTAACCCCAAAATGGACACATATACTCCTATCAGTCACTCCTATGACAGGCCTTATCAATCAGGAAGGCAGAGTGCTTGGAATTATGTGAGATGGTGCTCTAGCATGAGCTGAGCCTGTCTGCAGCTTGCGGAACCATGTCCTTATAGCTGTTCCATGATAACGCTATACCATATACTCTTAAGTGCATTATAATCCTCGCGGTTATTGCTAACTTTGGTATAGCATTATCAAAACATGTTGTGTAAGGTGTCATATGCTTTGGAATACTACCCCCTCGCCAGTTCTGGCGACAAGGGTAGCATTCCACCCTTCTAGAGGGATAAGACATGTATGTAACTGTAACCCCGGTTAAAGTTAAGCAGAGCCTCAGCATCACAAAATGGAGGCTGCCACCACAGACACAAGTCTGACCTCCTGCTGCTGGGAGTCCTTCGAGCGAGGGAGGCCTGGACAAAGGTTTTCCTGCCTTGGGAGGTGCTAGCACCACCCCAGACAGGATTTTGTGTATTGAGGTAGGGAGGGCTGAAAGGAATGAGACATGCCTGGGGCACACAAGGTGTCCCTGTGCATACCCTGGTTCAAACCAGTTGCTGGGGCACTCCAGCCCCAGCTCTGGCGCAAAACCGGACAAAGGATAGGGGGTGTAACCACCCCCCTTCCTGGTCCCACCCATGGGAGGGACCTAGTCGATAGTACAGCCCCCTTTAGCAGGATAAAGGTAGGAGCTGGTCCCATTCCAAATTAGATTATCCTGAACAACTCTACAAAGAAGAAACTCTGGACTTCGACTTTCTGCTCCACAGAAGACTGAAGAAATCTCCCTTGTGGCCAAGGAGTGACCACCCTGCAACTGCAGGCACCATCAAGCGTCCTAGCGGTTCACTTTGTCGTCCTTCCTGCCGGAACCAGACTTCAGAGCCCGACGAGACCCGGACTCCCAGACCTCTCCGACCTCTACCCACATCTGCAGCACGGCTGAGACCCGTGGGTGCGACGAGACACGTGGGACCGGCCATCTTGGAGAAACTGCACTTCGCCTCCAGCACAACTTCAGAGGCATCCTCGAGTAAGTGCTTTGGGGATTGAGAAGCCCCAGCCCCGAGCAGCTCCTGCACAGAAGACCAGCCCCCAGCATCCACGAGATCTGCGTGGGGCCCTTTTGCTTGATTGCTGCTTGATGCGTTGTCCGATCACTTGCCGGCTGGCTAGTGGCCTCCTAGACGATGACCCAAGAAATCTACACCGCTGGTCTGGTTGCTCCAGACTGGCCCTTGCTTCCTTCCAAAAGAGAAGC
Organism: Lissotriton helveticus; assembly: GCF_964261635.1. NCBI lineage: Eukaryota > Metazoa > Chordata > Amphibia > Caudata > Salamandridae > Lissotriton > Lissotriton helveticus. Next base: position 58,775,729 of record NC_136069.1, on the reverse strand, counting down.
ACCCCGGACCAGGTCCGCACCAGATGCCATCTTCACTCATTGCGTGGGTTGCCTTTGCCAAGGCCTGTTGACTCGGAATCCGGATCAGACACCGCCGACAGCGAGAGCCTGCGTGGGACAGCTCGTGCCTCCATCCTGGTCGTCGATGACACCTCCTGGTCCACGTGGCTGCAGAGTCAAGCGTCCACTCTTCACCTGATTGCGACGACAGCATCAGGTTCCTTCCTGGTTCCACACCGGTCACTGTCTAGTGACTTTGAACATTGTCCCCTCTGCTTTCAGGTCTCCCATCATCTTCGATCTGCCCTTGGATCACTCCGGACTTCTTCCTCCTGGTCGCCTACAGCATCTTTCTTCAAGGCTCCATTGACTTCGACGCGGAAACCCGACACACTATCACACCTATGCACCCGCAGCCCGTGGGTGAGGTAACGAGAGCATTTCGGTGCTCATAGGTAGGTTGACTCTCCTAGTGTCCAGGTATCCTATCATTTTAGTCGTAACTAGTCGGAACTGTCTTTACTCACCTTTTTAGTAACTTGTTGTGCCCATTGACTTTGTTCCGCATCTCGCGTGTGAGTTCACACTCTGCACACACGTCCCGTGGGCCTCCTCTCACCTAAGGTTAGGGTAGTGTAGTCCCAGCGATCCTACAGCCTCTGGGCATCTTCATTTCCTCTATCGATCTCCTTATACCATTTATTTAGTATATGGTTTGTCGTGCCCCTAGGGCACCATTGTAATTTGTGCGACTTATTGTATTTTTCGTAAGAGTATTGTTATGTGCTTAGCCCTCTGATCTCATAAAGAGTTCAGAGGTGTTTGTTAGAAATAAAAATATTGTTTATTTTCATAACAACCTGTGTGGTGTCCTTTCATCTGGTATTCAAGGGGTTATATGTGGTAAAACAGCTGGCTTCACATGCCAAAAGAGTTTAGCCTAAGACTGCTCTGTCCATGCTACCATTAGGATAGCTGGTCTATAAGGTTGACTTACAACCAATCACCATAAGGGTTGTTTGGACTGATTCAAGGTGATCACTAGAACTAGTGAGCATCATATATCAGGCCAACTTCTCACATATAGGAACAGGTTTCCTACGCAAACAAAAGTACAACAGGAGCGTCCTACTACTCCGTCTATTCCTGCTACTTCTGCGGCTGCAGTGACGCCTGTGGTTGCACAAGTTCCAGAGTCAACCCCTAGGGAAACTTTCCAAGAGGTTGTGCCTGTTCAGGATGACGATGTCTCCTCTGATGACAATCTTCAAGAAGATCCTCTTCAGGGTCCAGATAGAAACTTTGATGATGATGATGACCTTCAGGATCCGAATGCTCCAGTACCGGATACTGCTACCTCCCCTCCAGCTGATATTGGAGGTTTCTATAACCTTATGGAGAGGGCGTCTAAGAGATGTGGCCTGCCGATTACTACGGTTTAGACAGACTGCTTCCTTTATGACTTTAAAGAACCTCACAAAAAGTCCATTCGGTCCATCCCAATAATTGAGCACGTATGGTCGGAAGGCATTAAAGTCATGCAAAATCCGGCGACAGTTATCCCTGTTCTGCCCCGGCTGGAGAAGAAGTATAAAGCACCAGAGGGCAGCCCAGCTTGCCTACTTGGACAACCGAAACCGAATTCCGTTATTTCCCAAGCGGCCCAGAGTAAGTCTAAAAACCCATCAACTCCACTAACAACACCGCCGGACAAAGAAGGGAGACGTCTGGACAATGTGGGCAAAAGATTCTCGTCCATGGCCAGTGTCTTAGTTCGAGCTGCGAATGCTCTTGCCATCTTGGGCAGGTATGATCGCCAGATGTGGTGCGATTTGTCCCCATTTGTGGACCAGCTTCCAGAGGCTGCGAAGGATGAGGCCAGAAAGGTTTTGATGGAAGGAGAGCGTTCCTCTTCGGAAGTGATTGATTGTGCTATGGACATAGCTACTACTGCTTCTCGTGCTCTGGCGGGGTCGGCTGTCTTAAGACGTCAGGGCTGGCTGCGGGCAACCTGGTTTCGCCAGGAGGTCCCGAATAAGATCTTGGAATTTCCATATGATGGAGACATGCTTTTCACAAAGCATATGGATGACGCCCTTCAAGGTATCAAAAAAGACACGGACACAGCTAAGTCCTTGGGCTCTTTAAATTACTGTAAGGTTCCATTCAGAGGTGAGAGGGGCAGAGGTATTTCCTCATATAGAGGTGGCAACCAACAGCAGTACTCTTCTTACTCGCAATCCTCCCAATCTTACAAGCCCCAATACTCCAATCAACGCCGAGGCCAGTCGGCTTCTTTCTCTCGCCAACCGCAGAGAGGGCACCAAGGTCGTCAAGGACGAGACAATTCTAAACGACAATAGCGGCCTCTCGGCTCTTTCTACTGTTCCTACCCTTCCGATGACATCAGTGGGGGGCAGGATTTCTCATTGTCTAAAGAGTTGGAAAATTATTACATCAGACCAGTGGGTCCTAAATATCATTCAGAGTGGCCACACTTTGGAGTTTCAACATCTTCCTCCGAACAGAGCTCCAGGCGCCAACGAGTCCAAACATCTGGCCCTGCTACGTCTCGAAGCCCACCGGTTTTTCATCAAGGGGGCAATAGAACCCGTACCTCTTTCAGAAAGGAGGAAAGGGTTTTATTCCAGATTCTTCCTGGTTCGCAAGACAACAGAAAAATGGCGCCCCATATTAGATCTACGGGAGCTCAACACCTATCTCATCAAGCTCTCCTTCAGGATGGTCACTCTCCAGGATATTCTTCCTTTGCTAAATCCAGGAGATTACATGGCAACTCTGGATTTAGAGGATGCTTATTTCCATGTGCCGATCCACCCAGCTCACAGACAATACTTGCGCTTCACAGTAGGCAAGAGCCATTTTTAGTTCAAAGTACTTCCTTTTGGCCTCCGGTCTGCGCCAAGGATATTTACAAAGGTGTTGGCTCCGGTGGCAGCATTCCTCAGGAAACAACCTCTGGAAGTTTTTCCCTACCTGGACGACTGGCTGGTCAAGGCTCCATCTTTCCAGGGAACTTCCAAGGCCATCTCGACCTGTATCCAACTATTCAGCCATCTGGGCCTTCAGCTCAACAACGACAAATCAGTTCTTCAACCATCCAGGACTGCAAGGTTCCTAGGATCCATGCTGGACACAACACGCTGCAAAGCGTATCCAACAGAAGAACATCAAAACAAATTGATGTTATCGGCTCGCCTCTTGATGAAGAGGAGATCCCTGTCAGTACGGCTTTACAAGTCTCTGCTCGGATCGATTTCATCCTGCATACCAGTGATTCCGCATTGCAGGCTGCGAATGCGTCCTCTGCAGGAGCAGCTCGACCAACAATGGCGCCAAGCGGAGGGCTCTTTCGACGACAGGCTTACTGTGACACCAGCAATGAAAAAAGCATGCGAGTAGTGGTTGGTGAAGGACAACATCGCGAAGGGGTTAACATTCACACTTCCGCCTTCTCCCATGGTAATCACCACGGACGCCTCTTTAGACGGCTGGAGAGCGGTGCTCCAGGAGCTGCACGTGAGTGGTCACTGGGATTCAGTTCAACGCAGGTGCCACTTCAACCTGTTAGAACTCAAAGCCATTCGATTAGCCTTACAGGCTTTTCTGCCGCAAATTCGAACACGTTCAGTGCTGGTCCGGACGGACAAAACAACGGTCATGCACTATATCAACAATCAGGGCGGGTCAAGATCCAAGATTCTCTCCAAAGAAGCTCAAGTGATTTGGGATTGGGCGATTTTTCACAATATTGCTCTGAAGGCAGAACACCTCGCAGGTCCGCTCAATATTACGGCGGATGCCCTGAGTCGACAGAAATCGATCAGCCGCAAATGGGAATTGAACCAAACCATTCTGGAGGAAGTGTTCTCGGTCTGGGGAACTCCGACCGTAGACCTGTTTGCAACTCTGGAGAACGCCAAATGCCGGTACTATGCAAGCAGGGATCACCATCCGGGGTCCTTGGGGAACGCGCTTTCGATTGCCTGGTACGGCGCATTCTTTTACGCTTTTCCTCCGATACCTCTAATCCCGAGTGTGAGAAGTTGGCCTGATATATGATGCTCACTAGTTCTAGTGATCACCTTGTATCAGTCCAAACAACCCTTATGGTGATTGGTTGTAAGTCAACCTTATAGACCAGCTATCCTAATGGTAGCATGGACAAAGCAGTCCTAGGCTAAACTCTTTTGGCATGTGAAGCCAGCTGTTTTACCACATATAACCCCTTGAATACCAGATGAAAGGACACCACACAGGTTGTTATGAAAATAAACTGTATATTTATTAATAACAAACACCTCTGAACTCTGTATGAGATCAGAGGGCTAAGCACATGACAATCTCTTAGGAAAAATACGATAAGTTGCACAAAATTACAATGGTGCCCTAGCGGCACGACAGACCATATACTAAGTAAATGGTATAAGGAAATCGATAGAAGGAATGGAGCTGTCCAGAGGCTGTAGGATCGCTGGGACTACACTATCCTAACCTTAGGTAAGTAATAGGAGGCCCACCGGACGCGTGTGCAGAGTGGTGAACTCACACGCGAGATGCGGAACAAAGTCAATGGACAGTACAGTTTACGAAAAAGGTGAGTACGGACAGTCTTTACTATCTAGGACTAAAACGACTGGAAATCTGGACACTAGGAGAGTTAATCTACCCTTGAGCACCAAAATGCTCTTGTTACCTCACCCACGGGCTGCGGGTGCATAGGTGTCAAAGTGTGTCGGGTTTCCGCGTCGAAGTCTATGGAGCCTTGAAGAAAGATGCTGCAGGCGACCAAGTGGAAGATGTCCGGTGCGATCCAAGGGTGGATCGAGGAAGAAGAGGACCTGAAAGCAGAGGGGACAGTGTTCAAAGTCACTAGCCAGTGACCGGTGTGGAACCAGGAAGGAACCAGGTGCTGTCGTCGCGATCAGGTGAAGAGTGGACGCTTGTCTCTGTAGCCACGTGGACCAGGAGGTGTCTTCGATGACCAGGATGGAGGCACGAGCTGTCCCACGCAGGCTATCGCTGTCGGCGGTGTCGGATCCGGATTTGGAGTCAACAGGCCTTGGCAAAGGCAACCCACGCGGTGAGTGGAAACGGCATCTGGTGCGAACCAGGAGGGTCCGGGGTACTTCTCTTTTGGAAGGAAGCAAGGGCCAGTCTGGAGCAACCAGACCATCAGTGAAGATTTCAAGGATCATCGTCTAGGAGGCCACTAGCCATCCGGCAAGTGACCGGACAATGCGTCGAGCTGCAATGAAGCAAAAGGGCCCCACGCAGATCTCGTGGATGCTGGGTGGCTGGTATTTGGTGCAGGAGCTGCTCGGGGCTGGGGATTCTCAATCCCCAAAGCACTTACTCGAGGATGCCTCTGAAGTCGTGCTGGAAGCGAAGTGCAGTTTCTTCAAGATGGCCGGTCCCACGTGTCTCGTCGCACCCACGGATCTCAGCTGTGCTGCAGATGTACGTTGAGGTCGGAGAGGTCTGGAAGTCTGGATCTCGTCGGGCTCTGAAGTCTGGTTCCGGCAGGAAGGACAATAAAATGAACCGCTAGGACACTTGATGGTGCCTGCACTTGTAGGGTGGACACTCCTTGCCCACAAGGGAGATTCTTCAGTCTTCTGTGGAGCAGAATGTCGAAGTTCAGAGTTTCTTCTTGTAGAGTTGTTCAGGATAATCTGTTTTGGAATGGGACCAGCTCCTACCTTTATCCTGCTAAAGGGGGCTGTACTGCTGACTAGGTCCCTCCCATGGGTGGGACCAGGAAGGGGGGTGGTTACACCCCCTATCCTTTGTCCGGTTTCGCGCCAGAGCTGGGGCTGGAGTGCCCCAGCAACTGGTTTGAACCGGTGTATGCACAGGGCACCTTGTGTGCCCCAGGCATGTCTCATTCCATTCAGGCCTGTCCTACCTAATACGCAAAATCCTGTCTGGGGTGGTGCTAGCACCTCCCAAGGCAGGAAACCCTTTGTCCAAGCCTCCCTCGCTGGAAGGACTCCCAGCAGCAGGAGGTCAGACTTGTGTCTGTGGTGGCAGCATCCATTTTGTGATGCTGAGGCTTCGTTTAACTTTAACCGGGGTTCACAGTTACATACAGTTCGTGTCCCTCTAGAAGGGTGGAATGCTACCCCCGTCGCCAGAATTGGCGAGGGGGTAGTATTCCAATTCGTATGACACCTTACTCGACATGTTTTGATAATGCTATACCAAAGTTAGCATTCAACCGCGAGGATTATAATGCACTTAAGAGTATATGGTATAGCGTTATCATGGAACAGCTATTAGGACTTGGTTCCGCAATCTGCAGACAGGCTCAGCTCATGCTAGAGCACCATCTCACATAATTCCAAGCACTCTGCCTTCAGGATTGATAAGGCCTGCCATAGGAGTGGCTGATAGGAATATATGTGTCCCTTTTAGGGTTAGATATAGGTATACTATATCTATAGCAAAGGGTGTGTACACCATCTTGCCCCAGCTGTCTTAGTAGCCAGTTGTGTCTGTTTTGATGGCCAGCCAGGGGTGGCATAATACATGCTGCAGCCCCTAATAGGCCCTGGGTACACCTATGCCCTGGGTACCTAAGGTACACTGTACAAGGGCTGATAAGGTGACCCAGCATCCAATTAGGTATGTACCTAAGCTACATGGAGTCCATTTTACAGAGAGAGCAATTAGTCTGGGGTCCTGAATAGCAGGGCCCAAGGCCAACTAGGTCGAAAACCAGCTAAACACTAGGCAAAAAGTTGGGGGTAACCATAGTCAGATATCCACCTTCCTACACCGAGATTGATCAGGAAAATCAAGGCGGAGCCGTGCAGAATGATCTTGATTGCACTGGCGTGGCCCCGCCAGTTTTGGTACACGGAACTCCTTCTGCTCTCTCAGGACCATCCAATCCACCTGCAACCGGTTCCTTCTCTGTTGTCGAGGTCTCAGGGTCAAGTGCTCCATCCGGACCTGAGCTCACTTCACTTGACAGCGTGACTCCTGAGTACAGGGAATTCCACAATCTAACCCTCACCTGGGAGTGTAGGGACATCTTGTCTCAAGCTCGAGCACCAAGTTCGAACAGAACTTTTAGAGCTAAGTGGAAAAGGTTCTGCCTCTGGTGTCGAAGGCAACACCTTCACCCTTACACTTCAGCTCTGCATCAGATTTTGCCATATCTTCTGTCGCTAGCTAAATCTGGATTGGCTCATTCTTCTGTGAAAGTTAATCTGGCAGCCATCGCAAGTTTCAGATGGACGTCTTCAGGTCCTTCGCTTTGGTCCACTAGAATTGTCGAGCAGTTCTTGAAAGGCCTGTTCAGGGTTTTTCCTCCAGTCCGTCGTCCTCCACCAGTCTAGCAACTTAATTTGGTCTTAGCCCAGCTGATGAAGGCACCGTTTGAACCCATTCACAAAACGGACCTTAACCCCTTCGGCGCTGATGACGAGCTCAGCTCGTCATCAGTTGCGCCGCTCGCACGAAAATCGCCGCAGCGCGCATGCGGTTAAATTCCTATCTTGGAAGTTAGCTCTTCTGTTCGCATTGACATCAGCCAGAAGGATTAGCGAGCTCCAGGCATTGACAATTGTGGAGCCTTTCCTGCAATTCAAACAGGATGTCCTCATCCTTCGGACGAATCCAAAGTTCATCCCGAAGGTTCCAACTGACTTCCATCTGAATGAACCCTTAATTTTGAAGTCTTTTTTTCCCCCGATCTACGACTCCAGCAGAGAGGTCCTTGCATTCTTTGGACGTTCAAAGGTGTCTAAAGTTCTATTTGGAATGCACGAAAACGTTTAGAAAATCCTCACAACTGTTTGTATCCTACAGTGCCCTGCAGAAAGGTTTTCTGCTATCCAAACACAGCATTTCTTGCTGGATTTCCAGTGCTATTCAATTTTTTCATCAACAAGCCGGCAAACCGCTTGAAAGAAGAGTCCGTGCACATTCCACAAGATCAGTGGCATCGTCAGTGGCTCTTTTTTCAGGAGTCCCTATCAAGGACATCTGCAGGGCAGCAACGTGGAGCAGTACGCATACCTTCACGATGCACTACTGCCTGGATTCCTCTACGAAGGATGATGCAGCTGTTGGACAGGCAGTCCTGAGGAATCTTTTTCAATGAGAGGTGAGCTTTCCCTACAATCCCTCATTCCTGTAATGCACATTTTGTATCACTTGTGATATTCCTTGCTAAGATTACAAGTATATATATGTTTGGTTTTCCAATCTGAGTATCTATGTGGCAAGGTGGTAATATTCTTATAACAAAATGTGCTTTCATGGCTTCCTGCTAGCTACTCTGATACCAAGCATGGGGATCTATGAAAGTTCCAATACTGGGGCAAGAAAACAAGTTACTTACCTGTAACTTTGGTTCCCCAGTATTGGTAACTTTCATAGATTCCCATGCGCCCACCCTCCTCCCCTGGGAAAGCTCGGCCTTTTTTACTGAGATAGTGGCTGTTGCACAACGGCTACGAAAATCTGAGGCTCTGAGGCTCTCTCAGGAGGGTTCTATGGGGTGAGGCTAATCTGATTGGTTGTTGCTTTACTTTGGTCTCTTTTGCAAAAAGAGGTGGATATGCTACAAAAGTGAATGAGACCTAGGCCTTTTTCTTTCTCTTTTTACCTACTGCTATGTTATTTTGTTTACCGAGACTCCCATTCCGACGACGGGGAATGATACAAGCCATGGGAATCTATGCTGATTGGTTGTTGCAGAAAGTTTGGGCTCTTTTACACAAAGAGGTGGATAAGCTACAAAATGATATGAGGCCTAGGCCTAATTTTTCTGTTTTGTGCCTATTGCTATGGTATTTTTTATTTACCGAGGCTCCCAATCCGACGACGGGGAAATTATACAAATCATGGGAATCTATGAAAGTTACCAATACTGGGGAACCAAAGTTACAGGTAAGTAACTTGTTTTCTTCCGTCAGCTAGCAGGAGCTGCAGTGCTCAGACGCCCGGGATGGCTTAAGGCCACCACTTTCAGACCTGAGATGCAAACAAAAATTCTAGACATGGCCTATGCCGGAGAGTCTTTTTTTTTAGGAAAGCACATTGATGAAGCCCTCTTAGCTATAAAATCTGTCACGGATACCGCACGATCATTGGGCACCCATCAGTACAAACGCAGAAATTTCAGAGGAGCAAGAGGATGTGGTTTTTCATCAAGAGGAGGATACCAAATCCAGCAGAACAGGCAATATCAATCTCAGTACAGACAGCCTTACAACCAGTCCTCATACCGTCAAGATCAAGGCAGAGACACTAGCAGGAAGCAGTGATCTCCACAGGGTGCCAGCCATTTTACCCTCCCTACCCGTGGGCTCGTAGATTTCAGCTTTTGTTAACAAGTGGCAGGTAATAATTTCAGATCAATGGGTTCTAGACCTGGTGACCAATGGCCACACCCTCGAATTCATCGAACAGCCACCTACTACTCCGCCCAGGGGTACCCCTCCCCCTCATCATTACTTATTATTCAAGAAAGCCTTAAGGATGCTTCTCAAGAATGCCATGGAGAAAGTTCCATCATCTCAGAAAGGAAGGTTTCTAATCTAATTTCTTCCTGATCAAAAAGAAGTCAGGGGATTGGCCACCAATTCTAGACTTCCGCAAGCTCAACAAATTCCTCAAGAAACAAAGTTTCCGAATGGTCAGACTTGCCGAAATTTTAAGTTGTTTAAACAAAGGAGATTTTATGGCTTCTCTGGATATGAAAGACGCATATTTCCACATACCTATCCACCCCAAACATTGCAAATATCTTCGCTTTACAGTTCTCAGTTGAAGGTGCTCCCGTTTGGGCTGAAATCAGCTCCAAGAATCTTCACGAAGTGCTTGGCACCAGTAGCTGCAGCGCAGAGATCTCGAGGAATACAAGTATTCCCTTATTTAGACGATTAGCTGCTCAAGGGCCCTTCAGAGCACGAAACCAAGGTTGCCACAGAAGAATGTATACAACTATTCACTTCTCTGGGACTGATCCTCAACAAGAGCAAATCACAGTTACGTCCTCTCCAAGTCATGTCTTTTCGAGGAGCACAGTTAGACACGGTCCAGTGCAAAGCATTCTTGTCACATGACCACAAGATACGTCTTCAAAAACTGGCAACGTCAATTTAAAAAAGGTCAGTTTCAGTCCGAATGTTTGCTTCACTCCTTGGAATGTGCTCTCCAGCGATACATCTCATACCCTTAGCAAGGCTCAAAATGAGACCGCTTCAGGAAGAGCCGCACCTTCAATGGCAACAGGCCATGGGTTCGTTCGACGATACTATCAAGGTCACACAGCGCATGAAAATTTCTCTGCATTGATGGTCACAGACAGAGAATTTACCCAAGGCCTCACTTTCCTACAGACCATTTAAGACTTAGTTTTAACGACCGATGCCTCCATGGAAGGATGGGGAGGTCATCCTGCAGGATTTGCTTATTCAAGATGGTCTCATGTACAAAGACAACAGCATATCAACAGACTGGAGCTCTGCGCCATATTTCTGTCTCTCCAAGCGTTCCTTCCAAGGATTGCGAGTTCCTCGGTGCTGGTTCGTACCGACAACACGACCAACATGTATTATGTCAACAAACAAGGAGGAACGAAATCAGCTACGCTCTTGCAGGAGGCTCAGGAATTGTGGGAATGGATCACACTCTACAAAATAACACTGAGAGCCGAACATGTCAGGGCTCTCCACAATACCCTGGCGGACACTCTGAGCAGGTCTCAGTCGGACTGTCACGAGTGGGAGCTAGAGCAGGAGCAGGCGAACACAGTGTTCAAGACTTGGGGCAAACCTTCACTGGACCTATTCGCAATGAGGGAGAACAAGAAATGCCGATACTATGCCAGCAGGTTCCCTCAACAGGGATCAAGAGGGAATGCCCTGTCCATGCGATGCTCAAGGATTTGTGAGTACGCTATTCCCCCAATACCATTGATTCCGAAAGTGCTTCACAAGATGAAACTAGAGGGTTGCCACTTAATACTGATTGCACCCCGCTGGCCAAGGCAATACTGGTTCCAGGAACTCCTCTTACTGTCTCAAGACAGGTCCATTCGCCTCCTTCCGACTCCTACAATGTTATCGAGGGACAGAGGGCAAGTACTTCATCCGGACCCACAGTCCCTGCACTTGCACGCATGGATCCTGATTTCTTAGAGTTCAAAGATCTCAACATTGCACAGGAGTGTCGGGAGATTTTGGCCAAATCCCAAGCCCAAAGCACAAGAAAGACTTATCGCCTCAAATGGAAGCAATTTTTTTTACTGGTGTGAGGCTAATAATATGTATCCAATACAAGCTCCTGCTGAACAAATACTCCCATATCTGCTTTCTCTTGCTAAGTCCGGACTTACTTTTTCATCAGTCAAGGTGCATCTTGCTGCTCTTTACAGGTTCAGGAGATGCACAGACCTTCGCTCTATCTGCTCAACTTCACTTATCAAACAATTTATGAAAGGACTTTTCCGAGCCCTCCCTCCAGTGTGAGCACCCCCTCCAGAATGGGAACTCAACACCATGTTAGTACAATTAATCCCAAGTTCATCCCCAAAGTACCGACACAAGTTCACTTCAATGAACCGGTAAGATTAACAACGTTCTTTCCGGATCCATCCACTCCAACTGAAAGAGCATTACACTCGCTGGATGTTAAGCACTGTTTAAAATTCTACATACAGAAGACTAAGGACATCAGACGATCCAACCAGCTGTTTGTGGCCTATGGTCAAACTACTCTTAGAAATGCTGTAACAAAAGCAACAATAGCCAGATGGCTGGCATCTGCTATTCTTTTCTGACATGACGAGGCTAACAAACCGTTGCAGAGGAAAGTCAAAGCTCATTCGACAAGAACAGAATCAACGTCGACAGCTTTGTTTGCTGGAGTGACTCTGGAAAATATATGTTGTGCTGTGACATGGAAAAATGTCCACAAGTTCATGAAGTATTACTGTCTTCAATCTTCACATCAAGAAGATGCAGTGGTTGGACATGCTGGTCTACGCCATCTCTTTCATTAAGATCAGACTCAGGTACTTTTGCTCTTTTATGTATTATTAAATTTTTTTAATATTCATACTAATGTACAGATATATATGTCTGCAATATTTTAAATATTAGTACATATATATTTTATATTGTGCTTGGATATAGCTTTGCTTTCTTAACTCCTTGCGTTCGGCCGTGATTCTGCGCCTGTGCGGCTGTTTTAATGAGTGGGCGGGTTCATGACGGCCCCCAGCCGTCATCAGCACACGCCCACCGTGATGCATGACGGCCGGGGTCCGTCATCAGCATGCAAGGGGTTAAAGACTATTCCATTTTAAAAAAAAAGTTTTTTCAACCATTGTGGATGCTATTTGGGAGTTTATGAACCTGTGTCTCCCACCATCTGCAAACAACAGTATATGGTTATACTGCTCTCTACTCTGATTCAGGCATGTGAATCTTTTAAAGATACCCCAATAGTGGATAAGAAAACAAGTTACTTCACTGTAACTACAGTTATCCAGTATTGGTACCTTTCATAGATTCACATGCACCCACCCTCCTCCCCGGCTAGTCAGTTCTCTATAATCTGGGATACTTACTTCCCACTTGTGCTAGGAAAATCTGAGAAGAACTGCCTCTGCTGGGAAGGTTCTAGAGGGTGCTAGTAGCTGATTGGCTGGTACCAATCTTTGGTTCTTTTTAATATAATGATGTAGATAGGCTACTAAGACTTAGGCCTTAGGCTTTTTTCTTTTAGCCTACTACTGTTATTTACTCTTGGCACTACTTTTGTATTTACCGTGGGACTCCCACCTCGGCGGCGGGGAATGATTCAGGCATGTAAATCTATGAAAGACACCAATACTGGATAACTGTAGTTACAGGTAAGTAACTTGTTTTCTTATTCGGCTGTGGTTTAGATACCATTTGGAGAGCAGGGATCGCCACTGTCTTCAGAGGCCCCTGTCTTGAACTTTAAGTCAAACTTCCATGTGCCAGGTGATTCTGCTACATTATGAAGCCTTCTCAATGAGGCGGCAGCAGAACACTGCAAGGGGCACCTCCATGACCTATTGGTTTAACGTTCAGATTCAATTTACATTTGCCACCTACAGTCTGAAGCGTCTCTCTAACCTGTTGCTGTCTCTTTCTCACCTTTAGGATGAACACAAGATGACCTTGGAAGGGCTTGAGAGGAAATTTGGAACCCACCGGACACGTGTGAGTAGAGACATCTTTTACAGAATTCAGTTCACCTGGGATTGGGCTGCACAATTCCCACTATTGTTTACTAGAGGTAGTAGGAACTGAAGTGGTGCACTAGTTTAAATATGTGATACTCAAGCTGTGCTGTTGCACTGCCAAAGGGTGACTCTCTCAATGCTCCTGCAGGCATCTTTTCTCATAGTTAAATAGGGAATCCAAAATCATCTCATTCTAGGTGATACTGTATCCATATACTCAGGGAATCAGATCACTGACAGAATATCGACGACAGAAATGTCGACCTAAAAATATTGTGACAAAAATATTGTTGTAAAAAAAATCTAAGTCATATCTTCACAATGGTAAGTACAAAACAAATAAATTGAGAACAAAACTATTGTTAAAAATGTCATTGGTAAAAATATCGTTTTTTTAAAATGTTTAAAAAATAATGTAAAATAAATTAAATAATACATATAATAAAAAACAGTTACAATTATTAGATTTTTTTAAAATCATAAATAATAAATATAATGTAAAAATAAATTAAACATACATATATATAAAATATTACTTACTTTACATCTTTAACTCAACTTGGGAGCCTGTCCTCAAAATGGCGACTCCTTAGGGATAAGACGTGCTGACTCCTGACTGGTGAGTGCCCGTGAGGCAGGGTACGGCGATTCTGCCTTCAATGCGCTGTCCGCAGTGGTTGTGAGGCACGCTGCATATAGAATTTAACTTAAAAAAACTAAATCTTAACTTTTATTTAACTTGGTGCCTGACCCCGGAGTTTCTAGGACAGACTGCAGATCTGAGCATCGGGCTGTGGTTCCTGCCAGAGCTCTGCCCCTGTGGGTGCCCTCATCGGCTGACCAGATGTACTTAAGAAGCATAATTTTAGCCCGTAATCCCACCAACCCGAAAAAGTAAAATGTGATGGTCTAAAATGGCTGATGACGAGCATTCATTATCGTTAACCGCGCCTGACTCCAACATGGCGGCCTTGCTGCTGTATCTACAGGAGGGACAGTGGCTGCCCACTCCAACTGATGATCTACTTCCTTCTCCACCAGGGATGCTCCTGATTGCTCATACACCCAGTCAGGCTTGACTCCAACAACAAGGGGCATGAGCATCACCCTGCGCCTGACTCCAAAATGGCTGCCACTGATCCCATCTAGTTTAAGGGGAAGTGGCTGAGGCTGTGGATCACTCACATGGATCTTGACTCCTGATTTTCGGTCACCTCCTGATCATCTCTATAATTCCAGCAGAGCCCGAACCGCATGGCCGAATCCCGGTGGAGCTGCACCGACAGCTATAGGGGAGACTGGCTCTGGCGCACCGCTTTGGCCGTCACCTACCCAGCCGGACCTCGGACATATGTCTCGCTTTTTTCTCCGCTGCTATCTCCTTCCAATTGGTCTCCCAACTCCCCCTGTTCTTCTTGAATTGATACTCGTCCGGCGGAGCCCGAACCGCATGGCCGATTCCCGGTGGAGCTGCACCGACAGCTATAGGGGAGATTGGCCCTGGAATACCGCTTTGGCCGTCACTTACCCAGCCGGACTTCGGACATATGTCTTGCCTTTTTCTCTGCTGCTACCTCCTTCCAATTGACTGCCAGCTCCCCCTGTTCTTTTTAATCCTGACACTCGACTTACCAATAACTGTATTGAATTTGTAATTTTTCTTGTTATTAATGTGAAATTTCTGTAACTGGTAACACGCTGTTTCCTCATGTAAAGCGCTCTGATACCTCCGGGTCTAGCTAGCGCTATATAAAACTCTAAAATAAATAAATAAATAAATAATATTAATAAACCATTATAATAAATTATACATTGTTAGAAACATAATAAAAACAAGCATTTGCAATGCAATAGGCCTTGCATTTGTGAGAGTTTGAGCTATTGGCATTGTAAATGACAATGCCTTTTTCATATGTGATTTGAAAACCTTCAAGCGGTGCGCAAACACACACTTTATACTTGCGCAAACATACAATTTGTACTTATAGTCGTTGCCTACGAGAAGTAAGGCTGGTACTAAAAGAGGCACAGTTACTGCCAGCATGCTTCTCATAAGCAAGAACTATAAGTACAAAGTGTGTGTTTATGCACCGCTTGCAGGTTTTCAAAATACAAAAAAAAAGGCAGTGTCATTGACAATGGCAATAGCTCAAACTCTCACAAATGCGAGACCTATTACATTGCAAATGGTTGTTTGAATAAATCGCGGCACTAAGGAAGGGCATCCAACAGCTTTTTTCCTTGTACTCTACGTGATCTGCTCCTATGCACTCTCTTATGAACTACGGTTGACAGATAGTTTGCATATTGGTTGACCAGAGATCTATGAATTGATGGAACATATTGAGACACCAGCATTTCCTTGTACCATATGGTAGAGTGCTAGAATGCTGCTTGTCAGTAAAGGAATTTTAAGGCATTATTTCCACTTCAGAGACACACTTGCTGACTAATTGTGTGTATGTTGCAGAGTGACAATGAGTTCTCATGTGTGGGTCATATTGCAATGATCATGAAACATTCGGAATGAATTACCTGCTTGGAAAGGTTTTAGGACTGTGAGTACTATTGACAGTGGGAAATCGGTTAATTTTACCATTGCATGTGTCGAGGTGAGGTAGATGGGATGACATTTTTCGTGTTGCTCAGATTGCTTGCTAGATGTGAGGCTGTCCATAAGGGTGGAGGCTGTAAAATTGGATTATCTTTGGCACACACCTATAGCAGAAATTGTTTTTTGGTGTCTTTGAGACATAGAAAGCTCCCTCTAACCTCTGAATTACGTGAGAGACTATAAGAGGCAATGTTCTATCTATATTGTGTTAATGGTTATAGAACTGCTTTCCAAGCAGATTCATGTGTTTTGACAGATAGGTGTGCATAAATGTAATTTGAATAGTTTAGTGCATTAAAGCTAGTCTGACTGGATTTGGTGTAGAGTGTATATTCTGTAACGAAGTTTCAGATGCCAGTTGTTTGGAACCGCAGCCTATCCTGTGTCTCTCATATTTTACTATGAACCATTTTACTTGCTACAGTGACACTCAATTGAAAGAAAATGTGTACGGTAAATGATTTCAAATCCATACAATGCGTTTCAGTACAACCGGGGCTAGTGATGTCAGACATAAATCCAGTAGAGGAAACCGTGTGCGTGATAACATGGTGGTCATTTTGAGTTTGGTGTCCTCTTTTTTTTGTGTGCAGATTTATATAGCATGAACTCGACCCGAAGGTATTGGAGTGCTTATCATAAGCACCAGTTATGTTACACAAGGACACATTCATCCTCAATCCTCAGTTACCTGTGACTGTCCTTTACTAACATAATCTCCTATGCTCATTGACCCCATAATTCTCCTAAAGCCCTAACTAAACCTTACACTCTGTTCTTCCCTTCCAACACTATCCCCTTACAGCCTACTCCATAAGCTCCACTTAACCCTTTACCAAGGACTCAGTTTAACTTACCCCAGGCTGCCATACATTCTATCTAGAGCAGCAGTTTCTCTAGGATGAGGTCCAGACCGAAAGAGTCATGCATGATGAACCAGGGAGAAGGGACTAAGGGGCCCATTACGATGACGGACGGAAGCCCATCTGCGCTGGTGGAAAACGTCCATTTTCCTGCTCCAGGTGCGGTCATTGCGACCACCAAATTACAGTGGTCCAACAGAGGCCATTTTCCATCCGCCGCGGTCTGTCAGGCTCCCCACGCTTTTTTGCGTATGCAAAGTTGGCGAACAGAGCAGGACCGGCAAGCGGAAACGCGTTCCGTCAGCCAACCAGATTACGATATTTCAACCAGCCCTGCCCACCGCCGCGTACAAACCACCATGTCACGGTTGGCTGAAACACAACAACGGAGAGGAAAAGCTGATACAGTACCCATCAGACCCACCTGAGCCACCATGGATCCTGCGCTACAGGCCTTCCTGCAGCTCTACCTGATGCAGATCCAGCAGACAAGAAGCCACCGCGTTCAACAGCAGAGGTAGGTACCAATCATCTCCACGCATGCAACCCCTGAACAACTACAACTACCAGCAAGCTTTGCGGCACCACGATGAATGTGGTAACCTACCAAATGCAAAGTGCGCGGCCCACCCAATCCCCATGGGTGACCCTCTGTGCCCCTGAAGGCAAATGGGGCCGATGCCGAGCCCCGCAGTTGCCGACCACGCACACCGGTATAACAAAAAATGTACGCCGCCAAAGGCTCGCATTGGCCGATAGCTTATTCACATAGTGTGTGCCACACTGCTGCGGCATGGAAGCTGCGACCGCAATCATGCAACATTCAATTGGGGCCAATGCGTGTCAATGCTGCAGAAGCCAGCTAACGCACATGCAAACACATTCTGCCTTAGCATTGTTGCCACACATCACAACTCATTCGCCTAAAGTGATTGTTGCACGAGGCACCCATACATATGAAGTAACCACACAGACACTGTACTAGCATGGGAGAACTGGCACAGGGCACGTGCGTCCGGCCAAGTTTGTCGGCATGGTCACATGTCCATTGACACCTGTGCTGGGTGGCTGTGGGGTGGGGGGTAAGCCAGCCCTCTGGGAGTGGCTGGTACATTAGTACAAGTAGAACAGTGACCAGCTGGTCACTACACTGGGAAGGTATGAGAGAGTGTGACCTTTGAGTCAAGTCTCCACACATGGTATGTCCAAGAAAAGGAGAGTGCAATTACATACATAGTCATGCCTCGTGGCCAGCATGGACTGAAGTGAAGGACAAAGGTCATTCGCACTGTACCAATGTAGTGTAATCAAACATCCAACCTGTGAACATCTCTTGAATGTCCCTTGACATCTGACTGGCGTCTCCTGGCCAGGGGTCAACTTGTGAAGGGCCAGTGTCGTAGGCAGACAATTAGAGGTGTCCATTGTCTGCAAATCAGACATGCTCGTAATCCCTAGCACTCACAACACACATACTGGTAAATGTAAATGTAAATGTAAATGTAAATGTAGTATACTTGTAAAGCGCACAGCTGCCCCAGCAACGGGGCGTCCCGGCGCTGTATAACTCTGGGGAACCCGTCCTGGCTTTCCCTGTGGGATGGTCCCTTGCTGGGAGTCCCCAAGGTGGAGCCAGGCATCCCCGGAATTGGTGGGGCCGTTGTGGAGATTAAGCAAGCTAATGCCCAGAGTTGCCGAGTGGAACCCCTGATTAGAGTAAGCACCGAAGCGAGAATTATCGAGTCCGCTGACCAAAGTCCACGACCCTGCCGCGTCGGGAATTGAACCCTGGTCCCGGGCTGACTTCTGCTCTCAGGCCTGCCGCCTCTAACCAGTGAGCCACACTACTCCACTACTGGTGTGGCGTGCAGTGTGCCTAGCCTCCATTGCCTGTCAATGTACCCACACACATCACAGGAGTGCACATGTGGAACAAACAAACATAGCTCTGACCGACAACATTGGTCATTGTCAGCCATGTGGGCTTGTATACACAATTCATGTGCATTTGTGCCTCATTCAGGTGAACATTGCAATATCTGTCACGCGAATTCCACACACACTCACACAGGACTGTCTCCATAATGTCCACATTTCTCTGTCCACTGTACTGTATATCCATGTAGCGTTGTCCAGATGACACTCACTGCCACCATCCCGTAATGATGTTGTGTATTGTGGGACTGAGGCTTGCGCTCATGCAGTGACAGCAGCTACATGAAACTTATCACTTATGCTGAGAAACACAAGTGCTGTGCCTTCTAACTACAGGGCAAGTCATCCTTGATGTAGTAGTGTACTATATGCCATGCACATCGACCTCTTTGGATGTCGAAGTGTCAGTATATCGAGTGAGTGACGAAAAACAAGGTCTGAATGGATTTCACTTGTGCATTTCACTTGACCATGAGCCTGTCAAAGTTGTGGTTGTGTGAGTCTCTGGGTAAGCTGTTCACCACATCTCATATATAACTCAGCCCATGCTTCTGTACCCCTACATACGTAGGAGGAGACCACCCATCTTTCGCACTGTCCCCGACCTGACGACGATGGAGGGCATCAAAATCATCATGAAATGCAGTTTGGATCGCCGCACACTACGGAACCTATGTGCCCATTTGGCACCCAGTTTGAAGCCAAAAAGAATATATCCGGCTGTATTGCCTGCTACAGTGAAGGTTATGGCTGCACTGCATTCCTTCGCTACTGGGTCTTACCTGTACAATATGGCCAGCGCCGGTGGGATGTCACAGCCCATGTTCAGCATGGTGTTGCTTGACGTCCTGTCAGCATTGATGCTTTACAAGGACAGACCTATCCACTTCCAGAGGAGGGATGATTTGGCAGCTGTGAAAGGGGAGTACTATGACCTGGGAGGCATTCCAAATGTTGTGGGTGCCATTGATGGCACCCGCATTGCCCTTGTTCCGCCACAGCCAAGTGAACACATCTAAAGGAACCGCAAACACTACCACTCCGTCAACCTACAAGTGCATGCCAGGTAAATCAAATCATCCCACACATGTGTGCTAAGTATCCTGGGTCAAAAACAAGGGGAGTTAGGCCCAGGGGACAAGGTGCAGGCAAGGCCATAGAATTATATTCAATAAGAGGGGTGAACCTGAGCCTTACATTATTTGTAGACGTAATTGAATTCACATTATGGTCAAACACATTGCTTTTTGTTTGATCCGGTATTTTTTTATACCTTTTTATTTAAGAAAGTTTCATTTTTTGCTCATTTATTAAAGCATGAAAAAGACAAGAGTCTAGTCCTATTCGAATTCTATACATTCATAAGACAATCATTACAACACTTTGTGAACGCACATAACTAAAAAATCAGTGCTATACAAGAAAAAGTCACGATGAAAACATCCAATACATTAATGCTCTCACACCAACTTAAATGGTGTACTAAATTACTGATCCTAGACCTTCTGGAATGTCTAAATCAGGTATCAAAGATCACACAGGGAACACTGTAATGTCTATAACAGGGAAAATTCTCTCAGTTAACAGACTGGAATTCAATGTGTCATTCCTCTTTGTTTATATCATATGCCAACACGTTTCGAATCCCAGACAATAAGTACGGGGACTTTCGTCAGGGCTCTTGAGTTTAGAAGCAATGGTATTTTCTGAAGATTAATGTTCTTCTCGTCAGTTTATTGCATCCACGGGATATACAGGCACGAAGTTGATGTGGTTTCTTTTTTGAGACAATAAGAATCCTGATGTTATCTATCGCCCATCCGATCTCAACAGCATCCTGTGTCTTCCCAGGAAGTAGCGCCACACAAGCTTGTAGTTGGTGGGTGCACGATCCATACGCCTCATCACTGATACTGTTGCTTTGTGCCCTGAACTGCCACATGATTTAGATGCTGTGCTGATAGGGTGCTATTACTAATTTTAATAATATCGGATTTTAGCTTTGTTTCCCCTGCACTTCTGTCACTTGATTAGTATGTTATGCTGCTGGCGTTTCGCTACTATTTTTAAAATCACCCAATTTCTTTTCCTGCTCTTTTGCACATTGTTGGAGACGGTCCCTACCTCCCTGAGGTTCGCCGCTCCCGCCTGTTGCCTACTTGCCAGCGCCCCGGTCCACCACGGGTTTTACCGTTTGTTGTGGAGGGCTCCGGCATACCCTGCCTCATTGTCCACTTCTGGGTCACGCGCTGCATTGCACACAGGCGCCGCCCTATTTAGGCTCCATGCTTCCTTCAGCGGGCGTGCGCCGAAGTCGCGCCTAAGTCCAGCCCGTCTGCGCCCGTCCGCGCAGAGTACGCGCCAGGGGCCAGGGAGGCTGGCTTTGTTCATCCCCAGGCAAGTCCACTTTACTCTACCCATGAGCTATCAGCACTTAAGCCCCATAGATTGCCCTGTCACCATACGCTTCCCCCTGAGGCGCTCCTCGGTGTTTTCAACTGCAGGTGCATGAGTAAAGGCAGCCTCTCTATTACCCTTGATGCCTCACTAAAACAGCCTATCTTTGAGTTGCAAAGGCCTCCTTTACTTACTATTGAAGCTGGCTTCCTTATTAATGCAAGATCTTTAGTTAAAAATAATATTGCTTTTAGCGATATTGTTTCCGTTAGGAAGTTCTCCTGGGTTTTTATTACGGAAACTTGGGCATCGGAATCAGCTGGTCCCGAGCTTGTTAATGCCATTCCTGAGGGCTACGCCCTAGCCCGGATGCATAGAGTTGGACGCAGGGGAGGAGGACTGGGCATTTTGTACAAGAGTTCGTTAATCTGTCGTACCGAATTCCTCTCCAACCCCACAGACTCTTTTCAGGCTATGTATTTTTCCCTTAATTCCTCTCCCTCTGTCTCCTTTTCTGGTCTTCTGATCTATAGGCCCTCTGGCCCCAGGGCTGTTTTTAGTCATGATTTGCTGAAAATTTTAGAACCTTTCATTGATAGACCTAACTTATCATTATTGGGAGACTTTAATTTCCATCTGGAAAATACTAACTCCAGTGATACTTCTTCCCTGGTGGACGCTCTGGCCTCCTGTGGCCTGCTGCAACTTGTGGATAGCCCTACCCATCTGGCTGGCCATATGCTGGATGGAGTTTTTTCAAATGACCCCAGATTAATGGTACGCTCCCCCATTCCTCTTGCATGGTCAGATCACAAGGCTGTCCCTCTTGAATTGAAATCTCATCACTCCTCCTCTCCCCTCTTTGATCTTAGGAAGTGGGAACTGAGAAGGAACTATAGGATGATCAAAAATGAGACACTTGCTCCACTCATGACCAGCCTTCGGTCTTCTGTTATGAGGTACACCAACTCCGCTGCCCTCGAATTTTCCAATACGATCGCGAGAGCAGGGGATATCCTGGCCCCTGCTAAACAGCATTACTCTGCCAGGAAGAGACCCTCAGCTCCCTGGTTCTCTGACTCGCTCAGGCTGCTAAGACAGGGCTGCAGGAAACAAGAGAGGCTCTGGCGGACTCTTCTTGATCCAAAGGAGAAGGAAAAACATAAGCGCGTTCTTAAAGAGTATAAATCCGCAATAAATGAGGAAAAAAATGGCCCATTTTACGAATCTGACGGCCTCCCTCAATTCTCCCAGGGAACTGTTTAAGATCGTAGACTCCCTCTCAACTCTTCAAACACCAGACCCTATAGTGGGATCTCAGGAGCTGTGTGACAAAATCTCCACTTTCTTCCACACAAAAAGAGGGGACATTTATACCGCTCTTGAGTCTCTCAACCGCGACCTGGGTGCTCCATCTTTTCCTGCACCTCCCACTTCCGAACGTCAGGTGCATGAACCCCTTTGGATCCCTGTCCTCTTAAGATCTTCAAGGACTGCAGGGAGGTATTGTTGCCTCCTCTCTTAGAGGTGATGAATTCAGCAATTACGGAAGGTATCTTCCCCGCCTCTTGGAAAATGGCAGTTGTCAAGCCCTTTTTAAAAAAGGCCACATTGGACCCCGGTGTTCTGAAAAACTTTCGGCCTATATCTCTGCTACCCGCCCCAGCAAAAATGCTTGAGGCTCATCTCAATCGACATCTGAGCGCCTTCTTGGATGACTCTAGCCTGTTGGATCCCTCTCAACATGGCTTTCGAAGAGCCCATAGTACTGAGTCTGCCCTTACGGTGGTCATCAATCACATCCGCTCGAAAGTCGACAGGGGCCAGACTACTCTTCTGGTTCTGCTCGACTTGACAGCTGCCTTCGATACCCTGTCCCCCTTTGTCTTGGTAACACGTTTGAGGGAGATGGGAGTCGAGGGCCTAGCACTGAGCCTCCTTACCTCCTTTCTTAACCAACAAGAACAGAGGGTTAAGTTGGGTGAATTTCTGTTCCCCGTTAAACCTGTGCAGTGTGGGTCCCACAGGGTTCGTCCTTGAGCCCCACACTCTTTAATATCTATGTGGCTCCACTTGCCAGGCTAGTAAGATCTCTTGGCCTGGAAGTATTGTCATACGCTGACGACACCCAAATCATGGTCTCCCTCTCCCAATCGGTGAGTATCTCCGCTCTTAACTTCAGGAACTGCATGGAGGCAGTCTCTCAGTGGATGATTCAGACTTCCTGAAGCTAAACGGAGAGAAAACCGAGGTTCTGATTTTTGAGGGTAAACAGGACATCTGGTCAAGTGACTGGTGGCCTCCCTCCCTTGGAGCGTGCCCCCTGCCCTCTCAATCCGCCCGGAATCTGGGGATGCTGATAGACACCACGCTCTCCTTTGACCGTCAGGTCAGCCGGACTGTTTCAACCTGCTGATGTGTCATCAGGATTTTGAGAAAGATCGCACATTACCTCTCTCCAGAAGCCCGCAAGCAGGGTACTGTTGCTCTCGTTGCCTCGAGACTAGATTATTGTAATGTGCTTTATTCAGGCATCAATAAAAAGCTTGTTCAGCGCCTTCAGATGGTGCAGAACGCGACGGCTAGGCTCGTTCTTGACGTCCCTAGATTTTCCTCAGCCTCTTTTGCCAGGAGGAACATACATTGGCTTCCTATTCAATCTAGGATCAACTTTAAGATCCTGTGCCTTACTTACGGGGCCTTGTATGGAGCAAGTCCAGAAGGTAAAAGGTCCCTTCTACTACCCTACTTGCCTAGTAGAGCTCTGTGCTCTTCTAATAAAAACCTCTCGTCTGTCCCCCGGGTCCTCAAGGCCAGGTGGGGATGAAGGGCCTTCGCCTTTCTTGCCCCGAGGCTGTGGAACGCGCTTCCCCCTGATTTAAAAGGGCAACCATCTATCATGCTTTTTCGTAAAGCACTAAAGACATGGCTCTTTGCAGAGGCCTATCTGTAGTCCTGCATCGTCTCATATCTCAAGCTGTACCATCACTTAGGTGCCTTGATGCCCTTGGGTTAAGTTGCGCGTTACAAGACCTCATTCATTCATTCATTCATTCATTCATTCACACAAGGCTTCCGTTTATTAAGAGCTGCATCCGGAGAGCTTCTGTACATGAACTCTGCAATTCATTCACAATCTGGGAATATTAGTTATCTGCAGGAACTTGTTCAATGTCTATTCTCCACAACATAAAATCAAATGCATGGACGGAAAATCTCGCCTCTCTTCAGAAAGTTGGGAAATTAAATATGTTACAATGTCTTGCACCTCCTCACGATAAACGATACACCGACCTGTGTGCCACCGCACAGTCCCCAGCATCCCAAGGCTGCCTGGTGGTGTTGACTGCAACTAGCACAGGGACAGTGTTGGAGGCAGCGGCGGTGATGGTGGAGGTGGCTGCCACACATGTCTGGGCTGCAGGGCTCAGCGTTGTTGTTGCAGCTGTTGTGGGAGTCATGGTGGTGGTGGGGATAGTGAGGGCAGGAGGTTTTGCTTTATCGTGACATGTGACTTCATCAATGACACTGTGATTCATGTGAACTGTTAATGGTATTTACAGTGTGCGCACTGGCTGCAAATTATGCAACTTGACAGAGTTGGCTCACATATGCAGGGTTCCCTGCTGTTTGGGAGGGGAGACAGAGTGCCTTGTGGGGGTTGTGGTCTTGCTGTCAGGTCCCGACAACACACTCCCAAGTAAGATGCCTACCTACCTGTTCACTATAGCAGAGGAAGGACATGCTAGCCTTATCGGACATTCATGTTGACAGCGTGCATTTTACATGAGTTTGATTTTTTCGGGCAATTATGGCTCACTTGTTGTGCACAACGTTACATTACAGTGGGATGTCGTTATTTTCTTTGTTCTTACAAGCCTCCACTCTACCCTCGATTCCTGTGTGACTCTCGGGATGCAGTTTGGCAAGTACCTTCTCCTCCCATTCAGTGAAGGTTTGTGGTGGTATGGGAGGGCCGCCACCAGTTCCATGGTCCGCCTTGTGGTTCCTGTGGACACCATGCTTGACCTGGGCCTTGAGGTCGACCCACCGCCTTTAGATGTCACACATTGTGCGTAGGGTGGTCCCTACAGCATTGACTTTGTTGTAGATCATTGTCCACAACTGGGTTTTGCGCAAAAGTAGGGTGTGTCAGACCAGGCTTACATGCAAATGTGGTTCGACACTTATGATCTCGTGTACCATCACTTTCAACTCAGTGTCAGTGAATTTGAGCATTTCCCTTTTGGCCATTGTGTAAAGGTAAGAAAGGTGCAGGGGTGGTGGAGTTCTGTGAGGTGTGTCAGGTGTGTGGGGGGTGGTGTTGTGTGGTGATGGGTGTATGTGATGGGTGTATGTGATGTTGTGTGGTGTGCGTATATGGTGTCCTGTCTCTCCGTGTCGGTTTTGAGTGTGCGAAGGATGGTGGTCCAGGAAGGGGTTGGCTTTATGCAGTCGTATGTGGGTGTGTCCACATGTGTGATGTCCTCCAGGTGTTTCTTCCATGCTGGGCATGGCTTACATTGCCAATGGATATTTGGGGTGTATCATTGTTTCGTGTGTGATGTGATTGTGGGCAGCATCGAGTGCAGGCACACTTTGTGCATCACTGTTCAGTTTGTTACTACTGCCATTCATTTGGCTCTGTGCGCGAGCAGGGAAATCGGTACACAATGCTCCGTCCTCCAGCTCTGCGGTTTCATCTTAAGTGGCCATGCAATCATTTCGCTGCAGGAGCGGCCTTTTTAGTCACTTGAACTGCTTTCCCAGTCTGGCGCGGTCGGATTTTCATCTTTTCTGAGCAGCATGGACGGTCATTTGTGTTTCTCTTCCAGGGGATCCTCATCAATAGTCATAAGCATTAGAATATTCCCGCCCATGCGCGGGACCCCGGAAACACTAAATTATATGTGCCCCACACATATATAACCATATATATATAAACATATATATATAAAAAATAAGCAATTGCAGCCTAATAAACATTAGAGCTGAATATGCAGTAAAGAATTTCCACCATACATGAAAGAAATGCATTAGAAACATGAGAAACAACAACAAAGCTTGTTTAGAAACTGTTTTAATGCTCAGAAAACAGTAGAAATTCTCATAAAACACTGAAAGCATAGAAAGCTCCCAGGCTGCATTGCAAACACCCAGTCTAAAAAGACTGAACAGCTAACCTGTAGCTGCATAGCAGTAAACTGACACTGTGCCTTTAAGGCACTCCTGACTCCCAGCTTCCCATCATGCCTCAGGGGAGACAGTTAGGTCAGTTGTTCTTTCCGGCTCCTTCTAGAAGGATCCTGGCAACACAGCTCCACTCTTTTTCTGATTTCTGTCAGAAAATTCATTCTTTCTCACAACTTTTATTACTTACTTCGACGTCTTTTGACTCTAGAAGTCCGTAGCTGTCTTTTTTTGACAGTTTAGGGCATTTTTTGGCTTTGAAAATGCCTTCTCTTTTTGACTCTTGTCCTTCTTGTGGGAAAAAGAAGGCCAAGTCAGACTCACACGAGGTCTGTATTCTCTGTCTTCCTGAGGATCATGATCCCAAGACCTGTCCTCTTTGTCAGACCCTTACCAGCAGAACTTTGAAGGAAAGGGCGAGGATTCGCCTATATGGTCTGGCAAGTCAATCTAGAGGTAGGTCCCCTGTGAAGAAGGGATCCAAGAGGCCTGTGAGACGTTGGCCTGATATATGATGCTCACTAGTTCTAGTGATCACCTTGTATCAGTCCAAACAACCCTTATGGTGATTGGTTGTAAGTCAACCTTATAGACCAGCTATCCTAATGGTAGCGTGGACAAAGCAGTCTTAGGCTAAACTCTTTTGGCATGTGAAGCCAGCTGTTTTACCACAATATAACCCCTTGTATACCAGATGAAAGGACACCACACAGGTTGTTATGAAAATAAACAGTATATTTATTAATAACACACACCTCTGAACTCTTTATGAGATCAGAGGGCTAAGCACATGACAATCTCTTAGGAAAAATACGATAAGTTGCACAAAATTACAATGGTGCCCTAGGGGCACGACAAACCATATACTAAGTAAGTGGAATGTGAAAGTCGATAGAAGGAATGGAGCTGTCCAGAGGCTGTAGGATCGATGGCACCACGCTACACTAACACTAGGTAAGTAATAGGAGGCCCACGGAACGCGTGTGCAGAGTGTGAACTCACACGCGAGATGCGTAACAACGTCTATGGACAGTACAGTTCAAGTTAAAGGTGAGTACGGACAATCCTGACTAGGTAGGACTAAAACGACTGTGGAACTAACTGGACACTAGGACAGTTAAACTACCCTTGAGCACCGAAATGCTCTTGTTACCTCACCCACGGGCCGCGGGTGCATAGGTGTCAAAGTGCGTCGGGTTCTCGCGTTGAAGTCAATGGAGCCTGAAAGAAAAGATGCTGCAGGCGATCAGGAGGAAGATGTCCGGTGCAATCCAAGGGTGGATTGGTGAAGAAGAAGACCTGAAAGCAGAGGGGACAATGTTCACAGTCACTAGCCAGTGACTGGAGTGGAACCAGGAAGGAACCAGATGTCGTCGTCGCGATCAGGTGAAGAGTGGACGCTTGACTCTGCAGTCACGTGGACCAGGAGGTGTCTTCGACGACCAGGATGGAGGCACGAGCTTTCCCACGCAGGCTCTCGCTGTCGGCGGTGTTGGATCCGGAATCGGCGTCAACAGGCTTTGGCAAAGTCAACCCACGCGGTGAGTGAAGAAAGCGTCTGGTGCGGACTAGGAGAGTCCAGGGTGCCCCTCTTTTGGAAGAGAGCAAGGGCCAGTTTGGAGCAACCAGACCAGCAGCAAAGATTCAAAGGTTCGTCGTCTAGGAGGCCACTAGCCAGCCGGCAAGTGACCAGACAACGCGTCGAGCAGCAACAAAGCAGAAGGGCCCCACGCAGATCTTGTGGATGCTGGAGGGCTGATCTTCGGTGCAGGGGCTGCTCGGGGATGGGGCTTCTCAGACCCCAAAGCACTTGGTCGAGTTTACCTCGGGAGTCGTGCTGGAAGCGAAGTGCAGTTTCTTCCAAGATGGCCGGTCCCACGTGTCTCGTCGCACCCACAGGTCTCAGCTTTGCTGCAGATGTGAGTTGAGGTCGGAGAGGTCTGGGAATCCAGGTCTCGTCGGGCTCTGAAGTCTGGATCCTCGAGGGAAGACGACAAAGTGAAGCCGCTGGACGCTTGGTGGTGCCTGCTTGTGCAGGGTGGACACTCCTTGCCCACAAGGGAGATTTCTTCAGTCTTCTGTGGAGCAGAACGTCGAAGTCCAGAGTTTCTTCTTGTAGAGTAGTTCAGGATTAATCTAATTTGGAATGGCACCAGCTCCTACCTTTATCCTGCTAAAGGGGGCTGCACTACTGACTAGGTCCCTCCCCTGGGTGGGACCAGGAAGGGGGGTGGTTACACCCCCTATCCTTTGTCCGGTTTCCCGCCAGAGCTGGGGCTGGAGTGCCCCAGCAACTGGTTTGAACCGGTGTATGCACAGGGCACCCTCGCTGGAAGGACTCCCAGCAGCAGGAGGTCAGACTTGTGTCTGTGGTGGCAGCATCCATTTTGTGATGCCAAGGCTCGAGTTAACTTTAACCGGGGTTCTCAGTTACATACATGTTGTGTCCCTCTAGAAGGGTGGAATGCTACCCCCGTCGCCAGAATTAACGAGGGGGTAGTATTCCAAATCGTATGACACCTTACTCGACATGTTTTGATAATGTTATACCAGAGTTAGCATTTAACCGCGAGGATTATAATGCTCTTAAGAGTATATGGTATAGCGTTATCATGGAACAGCTATAAGGACTTGGTTCCGCAAGCTGCAAACGGGCTCAGCTCATGCCAGAGCACCATCTCACATAATTCCAAGCACTCTGCCTTCAGGATTGATAAGGCCTTCCATAGGAGTGACTGATAGGAATATATGTGTCCATTTTAGGGTTAGATATAGGTATACTATATCTATAGCAAAGGGTGATTACACCACCTTGCCCCAGCTGTCTTGCAGCCAGTTGTGTCAGTTTTGGATGGCCAGCCAGGGGTGGCATAATACATGCTTCAGCCCCTGGTAGGCCCTGGGTACACCTATGCCCTGGGTGTAGGAAGGTTGATCCCTGACTATGGTTGCCCCCAACTTTTTGCCTGGTGTTTTGCTGGTTTTCTGACTTAGTTGACCTGAGGCCCTGCTATTCAGGACCCCAGGCTTACTGCTCTCTCTGTAAAATGGATTCCATGTACCTTAGGTACATATCTAATTGGATACTGAGTCACCTTATCAGATCTAATTGGATACTGAGTCACCTTATCAGTCCCTGTACAGTGTACCTTAGGTACCCAGGGCATAGGTGTACCCAGGGCCTACCAGGGGCTGCAGCATGTATTATGCCACCCCTGGCTGGCCATCCAAATCTGACACAACTGGCTGCACGACAGCTGGGGCAAGGTGGTGTAATCACCCTTTGCTTTAGATATAGTATACCTATATCTAACCCTAAAATGGGCACACAGATCTCCTATCAGTCACTCCTATGGCAGGCCTTGACAATCCTGAAGGCAGAGTGCTTGGAATCGTGTGAGATGGTGCTCTGGCATGAGCTGAGCCTGTCTGCGGCTTTCGGGATCTATCCCTTAGCCGTTTCCATGATAACGCATACCATATACTCTTAAGTGCATTATAATCCTCGCGGTTATATGCCAACTCTGGTATCGCTTTATCAAAACATGTCGAGTAAGGTGTCATACGAATTGGAATACTAACCACTCGCCAATTCTGGCGACGGGGTTAGCATTCCACCCTTCTAGAGGGACACGACATGTTGGTAGCCTGTAACCCCGGTTAAAGTCTGACATAGCCTCAGCTTCCACAAAATGGATGCTGCCACCGAGACACAAGTCTGCCCTCCTGCTGCTGGGAGTCCTCCCAGAGCAGGAGGCAAGGACAAAGGGTTTCCTGCCAGGGGCGGTGCCAGCACCGTCCCAGACAGGGTTTTGTGTATTCTAGGTAGGCAGGGCTTTAGAGGAAGGTGACTGCCAGTGGCACCCCGGTGCTCACTGTGCATAGGCCGGCTTGAACCAGTTCCAGGGGCACACCAGACCCTGGGCTGGGGAAAAGCCCGCCAAAGGAGAAGGGTGTAACCACCCCCCTCCTAGTCCCACCCATAGGGCAGGACTTAGTCGCGTGCCAGCCCCCTTTTGCAGGATAAAGGTAGGAGCAGGCCCCCTTCCAAATTAGATCAATCTTTGAATCCTGAACCGACCTTCTACACGAAGAACTCAAGACTCTTCTCAAGATTTCTCCCTTGTGACTAAGGAGTAGTCACCCTGCAGCAGCAGGCACCAACCAAGCATCGCGGTTTGCTGCAAATCTCTCCTCCGGATCAAGACTGCTCCAGCACGACGAGAACCGGCTTCCCTGGCACCTCTGACCTCTACCTACATCGTCAGCTACGCTGAGATTCGTGGGTGTGACGAGACCTCGAGGGACCGGCCATCTTCAGAACTGCACGACGCTTGTCCAGCACGACCACCGAGTGACCCTCGACTGAGTGCTTTGGGGTAAGAGAAGCCCCGACCCTGAGCAGCTCCAGCACCGAAGTTCAGCCCCCCTGCATCCACGAGATCTGCGTGGGGCCCTTCTGCTCTTGGCTGGTCACCGCGTTGTCCCGGTCACTTGCCCGTTGGCTAGTGGCCCTCTGACGACGAACTTCAACGACAAACACCGCTGGTCTGGTTGCTCCAGACTGGCCCTTGCTCCCCTCCAACAGAGGAGCACCCCGGACCATCCTGGTCCACTCCAGACTCCATTTTAGGTCCACCGCGTGGGCTTGAATTTGCCAAGACTTGTTGCCCCAATCCTGGGTCCAGCGACGTCGACAGCAGACACCTTCGTGGGACAGCTCGCCCCTCCATCCTGGTCGCCGACAACGCCTCCTGGTCCGAGAGACTGCAGAGCCCAGCAGCGCCCACTCACCTGGTCGAGGTGACTTCGTCCGGTGCCACTCTGGTGCCCAATCACTGGCTAGTGATTCAGAACTTGGTCCCCTCTGCTTACAGGTCATCTTCTTCCCTGATCCAGGCTTGGATCTCCACGAACTTCTTCACTGGCCGCCTGCCAGCAACTTCTTTTCTTCAGGCTCCTGGTTCGACAACGAGGGTTTCCGATGCAACTTGAACCCTATGCAGCCGCAGCCCCTGGGCTAGGTAAACTGAGTACTCCGGTGCTCCAGCATAGTCCAACACCCTAAGTGTTCGGATCCACTCTTGTTTTCGACCCACCTAGTCGGGTTCGCCCGAGAACAGTAACTTTGTCTTTACTAGCCTCCATAGACTTTTTCCCGCCTTACGCGTGAGAGTTCCCACTCTGCACACGACGTCCACAGGCCTCCTGC
This sequence comes from Lissotriton helveticus, assembly GCF_964261635.1. Classification (NCBI taxonomy): domain Eukaryota; kingdom Metazoa; phylum Chordata; class Amphibia; order Caudata; family Salamandridae; genus Lissotriton; species Lissotriton helveticus. The sequence goes on along the minus strand of NC_136069.1, from coordinate 58,744,260 downwards.
TCCTAATCTAAGTGTTTAGTATTGTAGGCCTAGCGATTCTAAAGTCTATGAGAATAGTTACTTACCTGCTAGTAATTCGCATTCCACTTCTTGTGTATATGGTTTTTCATGCCCCTCGGGCATTTGTGTAAATTGTGCGACTTCCGGTAATTCTTTAAGAGTTTTGTTGTGTGCTTAGCTCCCTGTCTCATAAAGAGCCAGGGTAGTCCTGTTATAAATAAATATACTTTATTTTTGATAACAACTTGTGTGGTGTCCTTTCACTTGGTGTTCAAGGGGTAATGTGATGGTAAAACAGCTGGCTTAACACGCCCTCTAGAGTCTTAGCCTTAGACTGCTCGTATCCATGCTACTAGGATAGCTGGTCTATAAGGTTGACTTACAACCAATCATCAATAAGGGTTGTCTGGACTGATACATAGTGATCACTAGAATAGTGAGCACTGCATATCAGGCCAACTTCTCACACTGGGCACCTAAGGTGTACTGTACAGGGACTGATAAGGTGACTCAGTATCCAATTAGATAGGTACCTAGGGTACATGGAGTCCATTTTAACAGAGAGAGCAGGGATCCTGGGGTCCTGAATAGCAGGATCCCAGGCCAACTAAGTCAAAAACCAGCAAAACACTAGGCAAAAAGTTGGGGGTAACCATAGTCAGATATCCACCTTCCTACAAGGCCTAGATCCACTTCTAGGCACACGTCCTCGCGTCCCTCTGCCTCAGCCTCGGCGCTGAGAAAAGACCTTCAAGAGGGATATATTTGTTGAAGAAAAGACCGTCGACGGTGGGCTCGCCGTCGAAAAAAGGTACGTCGTCGTCGTCGAAGATTCGGGATCCTCTGCCGCCGTCGTCAACTCGGCGACGATCGGCGTCGACGGACAAGTCTCCTCCGCGGTCGTCAACCCGGCGACGATCAGCATCGAGGACTAAAGACCCTCCACCATCTTCAACCCGGCGACAATCGGCGTCGAGGACAAGGGACCCTCCGCTGTCGTCCACCCGGCGACGATCGGCGTCGAGAACCTGTGACCCTCCGCCGTCGTCAACTCGGCGACGATCGGCGTCGAGGAGTATCACCCCTCCGCCGTCGTCAACCTGGCGACGATCGGCGTCGAGGAACAGGACCCCTCCGCCGTCATCATCTCGACGACGTTCGGTGTCGAGGGGTAAAGACCTTCCGTCGGCGTCGGCAGGACGCTCGACGTTGAGGGCAGGCTCTCTACGATCATTGTAGTCCCACCAGCGATTGACGTCGAATGCACGGACCCCTCCGTCGTCGCCATCACAACGGCGACCGGCGTCGAGGCGTGGGTCTCCAACATCGTCTCGACGGTGAGAAGTTGGCCTGATATATGATGTTCACTAGTTCTAGTGACCACCTTTTATCAGTCCAAACAACCCTTATGGTGATTGGTTGTAAGTCAACCTTATAGACCAACTATCCTAGTGGTAGCATGGACAAAGCAGTCTTAGGCTAAACTCTTTTGGCATGTGAAGCCAGCTGTTTTACCACATATAACCCCTTGAATACCAGATGAAAGGACACCACACAGGTTGTTATGAAAATAAACTATATGTATTAACCACTTGGCTGCTAAGGGGTTTTCCCCTCCTGTGCTGCATATTTATGAATCCCATTATACATGACGAGTTGACCTTGTCATGAGCACAGCTCCAGTGTGCCTCATGACGAGTTCACCTTGTCATTAGCATGCAAGTGGTTAATAACAAACACCTCTGAACTCTTTATGAGGTCAGAGGGCTAAGCACATGACAATCTCTTAGGAAAAATATGTTTAAGTTGGACAATTACAATGTTGCCCTAGGGGCACAACAAACCATATACTAAGTAAGTGGAATGTGAAAGTCGATAGAAGGAATGGAGCTGTCCAGAGGCTGGAGGTTCGCTAGGACTACGCTATCTTCACCTTAGGTAAGTAATAGGAGGCCCACGGGACGCGTGTGCAGAGTGTGAACTCACACGCGAGATGCGTAACAACGTCTATGGACAGTACAGTTCAAGTTAAAGGTGAGTACGGACAATCCTGACTAGTTAGGACTAAAACGACTGTGGATCTGGACACTAGGACAGTTAAACTACCCTTGAGCACCGAAATGCTCTCGTTACCTCACCCACGGGCTGCGGGTGCATAGGTGTCAAAGTGTGTCGGGTTCTCGCGTTGAAGTCTATGGAGCCTGGAAGAAAAGATGCTGCAGGCGACCAGGAGGAAGATGTCCGGTGCGATCCAAGGGTGGATCGGTGAAGAAGAGGACCTGAAAGCAGAGGGGACAGTGTTCAAAGTCACTAGCCAGTGACCGGTGTGGAACCAGGAAGGAACCAGATGCTGTTGTCGTGATCAGGTGAAGAATGGACGCTTGTCTCTGCAGCCGCGTGGACCAGGAGGTTTCTTCGACAACCAGGATGGAGGCACGAGCTGTCTCACGCAGGCTCTCGCTGTCGGCGGTGTCGGATCCGGATTTGGAGTCAACAAGCCTTGGCAAAGACAATCCACGCGGTGAGTGGAAACGGCGTCTGGAGTGGACCAGGAGGGTCCAGGGTGCTCCTCTTTTGGAAGGAAGCAAGGGCCAGTCTGGAGCAACCAGACCAGCAGTGAAGATTTCAAAGTTCATCGTCTAGGAGGCCACTAGCCAGCCGACAAGTGACCAGACAACGCGTCGAGCAGCAAACAGGCAGAAGGGCCCCACGCAGATCTTGTGGAAGCTGGAAGGCTGATCTTCGGTGCAGGAGCTGCTCGGGGCTAGGGCTTCTCAATCCCCAAAGCACTTGGTCGAGTTTACCTCGGGAGTCGTGCTGGAAGCGAAGCGCAGTTTCTTTCAAGATGGCCGTCCCACGTGTCTCGTCGCACCCACGGATCTCAGCTGTGCTGCAGATGTGAGTTGAGGTCGGAGAGGTCTGGGAATCCAGGTCTCGTCGGGCTCTGAAGTCTGGATCCTCGAGGGAAGACGACAAAGTGAAACGGCTGGACGCTGATGGTGCCTGCTTGTGCAGGGTGGACACTCCTTGACCACAAGGGAGATTCTTCAGTCTTCTGTGGAGCAGAACGTCGAAGTCCAGAGTTTCTTCTTGTAAGTTGTTCAGGATAATCTAATTTGGAATGGGACCAGCTCCTACCTTTATTCTCTTAAAGGGGGCTGCACTACTGACTAGGTCCCTCCCCTGGGTGGGACCAGGAAGGGGGGTGGTTACACCCCCTATCCTTTGTCCGGTTTCGCGCCAGAGCTGGGGCAGGGATGCCCCAGCAACTGGTTTGAACCGATGTATGCACAGGACACCTTGTGTGCCCCGGGCATGTCTCATTCCTTTCAGGCCTGTCCTACCCAATACACAAAATCTTGTCTGGGGTGGTGCTAGCACCTCCCAAGGCAGGACACCCTTTGTCCAAGCCTCCCTTGCTGAAAGGACTCCCAGCAGCAGGAGGTCAGACTTGTGTCTGTGGTGGCAGCATCCATTTTGTGATGCCAAGGCTCGAGTTAACTTTAACCGGGGTTCTCAGTTACATACATGTCGTGTCCCTCTACAAGGGTGGAATGCTACCCATGTCGCCAGAATTGGCGAGGGGGTAGTATTCCAATTCGTATGACACCTTACTCGACATGTTTTGATAATGCTGTACCAAAGTTAGCATTTAACCGCGAGGATTATAATGCACTTAAGAGTATATGGTATAGCGTTATCATGGAACAGCTATTAGGACTTGGTTCCGCAAGCTGCAGACGGGCTCAGCTCATGCCAGAGCACCATCTCACATAATTCCAAGCACTCTGCCTTCAGGATTGATAAGGCCTGCCATAGGAGTGACTGATAGGAATATATGTGTCCATTTTAGGGTTAGATATAGGTATACTATATCTACAGTAAAGGGTGATTACACCACCTTGCCCCAGCTGTCGTGCAGCCAGTTGTGTCTATTTAGATGGCCAGCCAGGGGTGGCATAGTACATGCTTCAGCCCCTAGTAGGCCCTGGGTACACCTATGCCCTGGATACCTATGGTACTCTGTACAGGGACTGTTAAGGTGGCACAGTACCAATTGGTAAATGCACCTAAGGTACATGGTTGTCAATTTAGACAGAGAACAGCTAGGCTGTGGGTCTGATTAGCAGGCCCACAGCCAGGGAAAGTCGTAAACCAGTGAAGCAAAAAGCAAAAAATCTGGGGTGACCATAGGATTGCAGACCCTACTCTCCTACAATGCGGAACAAAGTCAATGGGCAGAACAAATTACGAAAAGGTAAGTAAAAGACAGTTCCGACGAGTTACGACTAAAACGACAGGATACCTGGACACTAGGAGAGTCAATCTACCCTTGAGCACCGAAATGCTCTCTTTACCTTACCCACGAGCTGCAGGTGCATAGGTGTGAAAATGTGTCGGGTTTCCGCATCGAAGTCTATGGAGCCTTGAAGAAAGATGCTGCAGGCGACCAGGAGGAAGATGTCCGGAGCGATCCAAGGGTGGATCGGGGAAGAAGAGGACCTGAAAGCAGAGGGGACAGTGTTCAAAGTCACTAGCCAGTGACCGGTGTGGAACCAGGAAGGAACCAGATCTTGTTGTCGCGATCAGGTGAAGAGTGGACGCTTGACTCTGCAGCCACGTGGACCAGGAGGTGTCTTCGACGACCAGGATGGAGGCACGAGCTGTCCCACGCAGGCCCTCGGTGTCGGATCCGGATTTGGAGTCAACGGGCCTTGGCAAAGGCAACCCACGCGGTGAGTGGAAATGGCTTCTGGTGCGGACCAGGAGGGTCCGGGGTGCTCCTCTTTTGGAAGGGAGCAAGGTCCAGTCTGGAGCAACCAGACCAGTGGCAGGGATTTCGTGGATCGTCGTCTAGGAGGCCACTAGCCAGCCGGCAAGTGACCAGACAACGTTTCGAGCAGCAATCAAGCAAAAGGGCCCCACTTAGATCTCGTGGATGCTGGAGGGCTGGTCTTCTGTGCAGGAGCTGCTGGGGGCTGGGGCTTCTCAATCCCCAAAGCACTTACTCGAGGATGCCTCTGAAGTCGTGCTGTAAGCGAAGTGCAGTTGCTCCAAGATGGCCGGTCCCACGTGTCTCGTCGCACCCACGGGTCTCAGCTGTGCTGCAGATGTGGGTAGAGGTCGGAGAGGTCGCGGAGTCCGAGTCTCGTCGAGCTCTCAAGTCTGGTTCCGGCAGGAAGGACGACAAAGTGAACCACTAGGACACATGATGGTGCCTGCAGTTGCAGGGTGGACACTCCTTGCCCACAAGGGAGATTCTTCAGTCTTCTGGGGAGCAGAACGTCGAAGTCCAGAGTTTCTTCTTGTAAAGTTGTTCAGGATAATCTAACTTGGAATGGGACCAGCTCCTCCGTTTATCCTGCTAAAGGGGGCTGCACTAGTGACTAGGTCCCTCCCATGGGTAGGACCAGGAAGGGGGGTGGTTACACCCCCTATCCTTTGTCCGGTTTCGCGCCAGAGCTAGGGCTGGAGTGCCCCAGCAACTGGTTTGAACCGGGGCATGCACAGGGACACCTTGTGTGCCCCAGGCATGTCTCATTCCTTTCAGCCATCCCTACCTCAATACACAAAATCCTGTCTGGGGTGGTGCTAGCACCTCCCAAGGCAGGAAACCCTTTGTCCAGGCCTCCCTCGCTGGAAGGACTCCCAGCAGCAGGAGGTCAGACTTGTGTCTGTGGTGGCAGCATCCATTTTGTGATGCTGAGGCTCTGTTTAACTTTAACCGGGGTTCACAGTTACATACATGTCTTATCCCTCTAGAAGGGTGGAATGCTACCCCCGTCGCCAGAACTGGCGAGGGGGTAGTATTCCAAAGCGTATGACAGCTTACACAACATGTTTTGATAATGCTATACCAAAGTTAGCAATAACCGCGAGGATTATAATGCACTTAAGAGTATATGGTATAGCGTTATCATGGAACAGCTATAAGGGCTTGGTTCTGCAAGCTGCAGACAGGCTCAGCTCATGCTAGAGCACCATCTCACATAATTCAAAGCACTCTGCCTTCAGGATTGATAAGGCCTGCCATAGGAGTGACTGACAGGAGTATATGTGTCCATTTAGGTGTTAGATATAGGTATACTATATCTACAGCAAAGGGTGATTACACCACCTTGCCCCAGCTGTCTTACCAGCCAGTTGTGTCTGTTTAGATGGCCAGCCAGGGGTGGCATAATACATGCTGCAGCCCCTGGTAGGCCTTGGGTACACCTATGCCCTGGGTACCTACGGTACACTGTACAGGGGCTGATAAGGTGTCCCAATACCAATTGGTAAATGCACCTAAAGTACATGTGTGTCAATTTAGAGAGAGAACAGCTAGGCTGTGGGTCTGATTAGCAGGCCCACGGCCAGGGAAAGTCATAAACCAGTGAAACAAAAAGCAAAAATCTGGGGTGACCATAGGATTGCAGACCCTACTCTCCTACATAACCCCCCCCCCCCAACTTAGGGACATTAAACTAACCTTTACCAGGTGAGTTTTCCTGTTCTAAGTGGAAATAACTGGAGAGACCATCTGCATTGCCATGGTCAGTCCCTGGTCTGTACTCCACTGTAAAGTCCATCCCCTGTAGGGAAATGGACCACCTAAGAAGTTTGGGGTTTTAACCCTTCTTTTGATTTAGCCACAAGAGGGGCTTATGGTCGGACTCAATCTTGAAGTGAGTTCCAAACAAGTATGGCCTCAACTTCTTCAGGGCCCAAACCACAGCAAAGGCCTCCCTCTCAATAGCTGACCAACGTTTCTGTCTAGGGGTCAGCCTTCTACTTATAAAAACAATCGGCTGCTCATGACCATCAATATTCAGCTGAGATAGAACAGCTCCCACACCCAACTCAGAAGCCTCTGTTTGGACAATGAAGGTCTTGGAGTAGTCTGGACTCTTGAGAATAGGTGCAGTACACATGGCCTGCTACAGGTCATCGAATGCCTTTTGACAGCTAACTGTCCACTGAACTTTATTTGGCATTTTCTTGCTTGTCAAGTCATTAAGTGGTGTCACAATGGACCCATAATTTTTGATAAACTTCCTATAGTAACCAGACAGGCCCAAGAAAGCTCTGACCTGTGTCAGTGTGGTTGGAGGAGCCCAGTCCTTTATGGCCTGTATCTTGCCCTCCAATGGTTGAACCTGGCCTCCACCTACAAGGTGGCCCAGGTACACAACCTGACTCTGCCCTATCTGGCACTTGGTGGCCTTGATAGTGAGGCCTGCCTTCTGCAGGGCCTCCAAAACTTTCCTCAGGTGGATCAGGTGATCCTCCCAGGTGGAGCTAAAGACAGCAATATCATCTAGATATGCTGCACAAAAGTCATCCAACCCAGTGAGAACTTGGTTCACCAACCTTTGAAAAGTGGCAGGTGCATTTTTCAAACCAAAGGGCATCACCACAAACTGGTAATGACCTCCTGGGGTAGAAAATGCTGTTTTGGCCTTGGCTTCCTCAGCTAACCTGATTTGCCAATAACCAGCTGTCAGTTCAAATGTACTCAAGAATTTGGCAGAAGCCAATTTATCTATGAGTTCATCTGCCCTGGGTATTGGATGGGCATCTGTTTTAGTAACAGCATTGAGACCCCTGTAATCTACGCAAAACCTCATCTCTCTCTTACCATCCTGGGTATGAGGCTTTGGCACTAGAACTACAGGACTAGCCCAAGACTCTCCGAGGGCTCAATGTCTCCCAATTCCAACATCTTTTGTACTTCTTTCTTTATGCAGTCCCTGACGTGATCAGTTTGCCTGTAGATTTTACTCTTGACAGGCAGACTGTCACCAGTGTCCACCTCATGGGTGCACCAGTTTTTCTGACTGGGGGTCAGAGAGAACATTTGTCTAAAGGATTGAAGAACCTGTTTGCAATCCTTTTGTTGATGCTCAGAGAGGCTGTCAGAAAAGACCACACCATCTACTGACCCATCATCAGGGTTCTGAGTGAGCAGGTCTGGGAGAGGGTCACTCTCTTCCTCCTGTCCCTCATCTGTGGCCATGAGCAAGCCCATGTCCTCCCTGTCGACAAATGCCTTGAGCCTGTCAACATGAAGCACCCTGTGGGGGCTCCTGGGAGTTCCAAGGTCCACCAGGTAGGTGACCTCTCCCTTTTACTCATTGATGGTGTGGGGTCCAGACCATTTGTCTTGGAGAGCTGCTGGGGCCACTGGCTCCAACACCCACACCTCCTGTCCCGGGTGGTAAACTGTCAGGACAGCCTTTTGGTCATGCCAAGCGTTTTGAAGTTCTTGGCTGGCCTCAAGGTTTTTGGTTGCCTTCTCCATGTACTCTGCCATCCTGGAGCGGAGACCAAGTACAGAGTCCACTATGTCAAGCTTAGGCTTTTTCAGAGGTAACTCCCATCCTTCCTTCACAAGACATAGGGGTCCCCTTACAGGATGCCCAAACAGAAGCTCAAAAGGGCTGTAGCCAACCCCCTTCTGTGGGACCTCTCTGTAAGCAAACAGGAGGCAGGGTAAAAGGATGTCCCATCTTCGCCTAAGCTTTTCAGGTAACCCTTTTATCATCCCTTTTAGGGTCTTGTTGAATCTCTCCACAAGCCCATTGCACTGTGGGTGATAGGGTGTGGTAAATTTGTAATTTACACCACACTCCTTCCACATTGCAGTAAATTATCCTGACATGAAGTTTGCACCTCTGTCAGAGACAACCTCCTTAGGAAACCCCACCCTGGAGAAAACTCCAAGTAGGGCCCTGGCCACAACAGGAGCTCTAGTGGTCCTAAGGGGAATAGCTTCTGGATACCTGGTGGCATGATCCACTACCACCAGTATAAATCTGTGCCCAGATGCTGTTGTGGGGTCCATTGGTCCAACAATGTCTATCCCCACTCTTTCAAAGGGCACCCCCACCACAGGTAGTGGTATAAGAGGGGCCTTTGTTGTGCCACCTGATTTACCACTGGCTTGACAGGTGACCCATGAGCGACAAAACTCTTTTGTGTCCTCAGACATGTATGGCCAGTGAAAGTGAGGGACAAGCCTGTCCCAAGTCTTGTTCTGGCCTAAGTGTCCTGCAAGGGGAATCTCGTGGGCTAAGGTAAGAAGGAAACCTCTAAGAGACAAGGGGATGACCAGTCTCCTGGTAGCACCAGGCTTGGGGTCTCTTGCCTCAGAGTATAGGAGTCCTTCATCCCAGTACACCTTGTGGGCACCTGTAGCATTCCCTGCAGCCTCAGCAGCAGCTTGCTGTCTGAGGGGTTCAAGGGAGGAACAGCCTAACTGTGTCTGCCTCAAGTCTGCCCTGGAAGGTCCCCCTGTCCCAAGAAACTCAACCTGTTCAGGTTCAAGTTCTTCTAGTACAGTTCCTTCTGGGGCCTTTGGGTCAGCCTCCTGAGAGGGCTGGTCCTCAACCTGAGGCAGGGGGGAAGGCACTGCCTTAACCCTACTGCTCTTCCTCTTGGGTAGTGTCTGGTCCATTGTTCCAGGATCCAGCACTTGTTCAGCTGGGCATTTTCTGGCCTGTGACCTGGTCACAGCAAGGACATGTGCTGACAATCCTAACATTTCAACATGAGTCCTATACTCCACTTCTGACCATAAGGAGGATTCCAAATCATTGCCCAAAAGACATTCCACAGGGAGGTCTGAAATAACTACAACCCTTTTGAGGCCAGTTATCCCTCCCCAGGAGAAGTTAACAACTGCCATACTGTGATTGGTAGTGACGTTGCTAGCACTGGTCACTAGGTAGTATGAACCTAGTATGATCTGATCAGGGTCCACAAAGGCTGGTGTCACCATAGTGACACTGGCACATGTGTCCCTGTAGGCCTGAGCCATTTTTCCATTGATCAAAGGCGTTTGCCTGTACTTGCCCAGAGTACTGGGACTGACAGTAGGGGTCATATCCATGTCCCCACTACAGACAAGAACAGCCTGAGTAGGTATTCTGACTAAGTCAGGACCCACCTCAGTACCCAGGGTTAACCCAACTATAGCCTTGGGGGGTACACTACCACTACTAACTGTACTGGGGGGTGCAGGTGCCTTAGGGGCAGTAGTGGTAGGAGCTGAGCCTTTCTTGGTGCACTCACTAAACCAGTGAGTCTTACTTTTACAGTATTGGCACCATGGTTTCTTCTGAACATCAGTCTTTTTCTTTTGGGAATTCTGGGACCCACCCTCCTTAGATTGTTGGGGCCCTGTTGAAGACTTCTGTTCATTTTGTTGATTCTGATTACTACCCTTTTGGTCTGCTTTCTTCTGGCCACCACCCTGGTTCTGGTTCTGCTGCTTAACCCTGGTTCTGACCCATCTGTCTGCCTTCTTTCCCAATTCTTGGGGAGAGGTCAGATCTGAGTCAATCAGGTGCTGATGCAACAACTGGTTCTGACAATTATTTAAGATTTGTTCTCTCATTATAAGATTGTACAATCCTGTGTAATCAGTAACTTTACTTCCCAGTAACCAGCCTCCCAAAGCCTTAGTGGCACAATCAACAAAGTCAGTCTAATCCTGAGCCTGAGTTTTCTGGGTGTCTCTGAACATCAACCTGTACTGTTCAGTTGTTAGGCCAAACCCATCAATCAGTTTATTTTTCAGGACTTGGTAGTCATTAGCATCCTCATCTCTAACAGTGAGGAGCTTATCTCTGCCTTTACCTTCAAAGGAGAGCCACAATATAGCTGCCCACTGACTCTGGGGTACCTGCTGTACTTTGCAGGCCCTCTCCAGAGCAGTCATCCGTTTGTGGATGTCATCTCCTGACTTATAGGAGCGCACTATTTTACTCAGGTGTCTATTATCAAAACTCCTGTCTTTATCTCTAGGGATAATGCTGCCACCAGTGGGTTCTACCCCACTCAATGTCTGCTCTCTGGCAAAAGCAAGTTTTTCTTTGGCAAGGGCAAGTTCTTCCCTTTGGATCCTCAGATTAACTTCCTTCATCTTTGCCTGATGCTCTCTCCTCTGAGGGGAAGTCATCCTCCTCTAAACAGATGCATGAGAGACATGGCAGTGAACAGATCTGAGAGAGTCTCTGGAGTGAGACCTATCTCTTCTATTCCCAAGGTTAGGCCTGCCTGTGGCTAGGTCTGGGGCTCCCCCAAACCCATCCCCATGTAGGCTTAAGTTGGCCCTTGTAAGTCTGCTGACTAAAGGTTGGCCATTGTCTGCCTCCTCCTCAGATAAGTTTCCATCTTCCCTACCATCTACATTTTCTGTTTCGGGGAGGTTAGAGTCTGGGTCACCATCTAAGGGGGGCATGCTTCCATCTGCTGTGTCTGCGGGGCCTGGATTAGAGGCCCTTCTGGCATCATAGGTCTCTAAGGGCCAGATGTAGGAAAAGCGTATTTACCGATTCATAAATACCGAATTGTACCGATTCGGTATTTATGAATCGGTAAATATGAAGGAGGGAGATTTAGGAAGATTCGGTAATTGAATTACCGAATCTGTAAAAATCGGTATTTACCGAATCGGTAAATACCGATTCGGTATTGCCCATTAATTCCTATGGACCTTGAAGCCCATAGGAATCAATGGGCAATACCAAATCGGTATTTACCGATTCGGTAAAAAACGATTTTTGCAAGGGTGCAGGGGGTGTCACTTTGACACCCTCTAGCACCCCGAATACAGGCATGTGTGCCATGTGGCACACAGACATGCCCTAAGGGCATGTCTGTCTGTCACATGGCATAGGTGTGCATGCACACATGTGCATGCACACCTGGATTCGGTATTTTACCACCCAATTGGATTGGGTGGTAAAATATCGAATCGGTAAGGCCTGTGGGACTCAGAAGAGTCCCACCTACATCTTGCAGTTACCGAATCGGTAAAAATACTGATTCGGTATTTTACCGATTCGGTAAATTTACCGATTCGGTAAATTTACTGAATCGGTAAATTTGGCCCCCTACATGCCAATTCTTAAATACCGGTCGGTAACGGCCGAAATCGGCCGTTACCGACCGGTATTTTGGCCCCTACATCTGGCCCATAGAGTCCTAACAGAAAAGGAAGGGTAGGGTTAGAACCCTGTTTCAGTTTCCTGGAGGTACACAATTGTCTCATCTCCTGGAAGCTGAGTGCTGCATATCTGGAAAGGACATGTGGAGGGTCACTAACCACAAGGGGAGTCACTGTGGCCTCTCCTGTGGTAGACATGCTTTCTAGTGAGGTGTAAGTGGTGCACTTACCTACACTATGGGTTTTCCTACTGATCCCTTGCTAAGTGTTGTAAGCAGGGTGTGCTAGGCCCTTTCTACTACAACAGCTGGTTCAGTAGAACTCAGAGTATTTCTAAGCTTGTTATATGTAGCTATGGTACCTTATGTGATCTTTCAAATGATATCTCAAGATTATATTTGTAAAAACAACAGCAAGCTCAAATCCCAACCGCTGCACACCAATGTGAGAAGTTGGCCTGATATATGATGCTCACTACTTATAGTGATCACCTTGTATCAGTCCAAACAACCCTTATGGTGATTGGTTGTAAGTCAACCTTATAGACCAGCTATCCTAATGGTAGCATGGACAGAGCAGTCTCAGGCTAAACTCCTTTGGCATGTGAAGCCAGCTGTTTTACCACATATAACCCCTTGAATACCAGATGAAAGGACACCACAATGGTTGTTATGAAAATAAACAATATATTTATTACTAACAAACACCTCTGAACTCTCTATGAGATCAGAGGGCTAAGCACATCACAATACTCTTAAGAAAAATACAGTAAGTCGCACAAATTGCAATGGTGCCCTAGGGGCACGACAAACCATATACTAAGTAAATGGTATAAGGAAATCGATAGAGGAAATGAAGCTGCCCAGAGGCTGTAGGATCGCTGGGACCACACTACCCTAACCTTAGGTAAGTAGCAGGAGGCCCACGGGACGCGTGTGCAGAGTGTGAACTCACACGCGAGATGCGGAACAAAGTAAATGGGCAGAACAAATTACGAAAAGGTAAGTAAAAGACAGTTTCGGCTAGTTATGACTAAAACGACAGGATACCTGGACACTAGGAGAGTCGATCTACCCTTGAGCACCGAAATGCTCTCTTTACCTCACCCACGGGCTGCGAGTGCATAGGTGTGAAAGTGTGTCGGGTTTCCGCGCGTCGGAGTCTATGGAGCCTTGAAGAAAGATGCTGCAGGCGACCAGGAGGAAGATGTCCGGAGCGATCCAAGGGTGGATCGGGGAAGAGGAGGCCCTGAAAGCAGAGGGGACAGTGTTCAAAGTCACTAGCCAGTGACCAGTGTGGAACCAGGAAGGAACCAGATGCTGTCGTCGCGATCAGGTGAAGAGTAGACGCTTGACTCTGCAGCCACGTGGACCAGGAGGTGTCTTCGACGACCAGGATGGAGGCACGAGCTGTCCCACGCAGGCTCTCGCTGTCGGCGGTGTCGGATCCGGATTTGGAGTCCACAGGCCTTGGCAAAGGCAACCCACGCGGTGAGTGGAAATGGCGTCTGGTGCGGACCAGGAGGGTCCGGGGTGCTCCTCTTTTGGAAGGAAGCAAGGGCCAGTCTGGAGCAACCAGACCAGCAGTGTGGATTTCTTGGATCGTCGTCTAGGAGGCCACTAGCCAGCCGGCAAGTGACCAGACACGCTTCGAGTAGCAATCAAGCAAAAGGGCCCCACGCAGATCTCGTGGATGCTGGAGGGCTGGTCTTCTGTGCAGGAGCTGCTCGGGCTGGGGCTTCTCAATCCCCAAAGCACTTACTCGAGGATGCCTCTGAAGTCGTGCTGGAAGCGAAGTGCAGTTTCTCCAAGATGGCCGGTCCCACGTGTCTCGTCGCACCCACGGGTCTCAGCTGTGCTGCAGATGTGGGTAGAGGTCGGAGAGGTCTGGGAGTCTGGGTCTCGTCGAGCTCCGAAGTCTGGTTCCAGCAGGAAGGACGACAAAGTGAACCGCTAGGACGCTTGATGGTGCCTGCAGTTGCAGGGTGGACACTCCTTGCCCACAAGGGAGATTCTTCAATCTTCTGGGGAGCAGAACGTCGAAGTCCAGAGTTTCTTCTTGTAAAGTTGTTCAGGATAATCTAACTTGGAATGGGACCAGCTCCTACCTTTATCCTGCTAAAGGGGGCTGCACTAGTGACTAGGTCCCTCCCATGGGTGGGACCAGGAAGGGGGGTGGTTACACCCCCTATCCTTTGTCCGGTTTTGCGCCAGAGCTGGGGCTGGAGTGCCCCAGCAACTGGTTTGAACCGGGGTATGCACAGGGACACCTTGTGTGCCCCAGGCATGTCTCATTCCTTTCAGCCCTCCCTACCTCAATAAACAAAATCCTGTCTGGGGTGGTGCTAGCACCTCCCAAGGCAGGAAACCCATTGTCCAGGCCTCCCTCGCTGGAAGGGCTCCCAGCAGCAGGAGGTCAGACTTGTGTCTGTGGTGGCAGCATCCATTTTGTGATGCTGAGGCTCTGTTTAACTTTAATCGGGGTTCACAGTTACATACATGTGTTATCCCTCTAGAAGGGTGGAATGCTACCCCTGTCGCCAGAACTGGCGAGGGGGTATTATTCCAAAGCGTATGACACCTTACACGACATGTTTTGATAATGCTATACCAAAGGGCGCAATAACCGCTAGGATTATAATGCACTTAAGAGTATATGGTATAGCGTTATCATGGAACAGCTATAAGGACTTGGTTCCGCAAGCTGCAGACAGGCTCAGCTCATGCTAGAGCACCATCTCACATAATTCCAAGCACTCTGCCTTCAGGATTGATAAGGCCTGCCATAGGAGTGACTGATAGGAGTATATGTGTCCATTTTGGGGGTTAGATATAGGTATACTATATCTACAGCAAAGGGTGATTACACCACCTTGCCCCAGCTGTCTTACCAGCCAGTTGTGTCTGTTTAGATGGCCAGCCAGCGGTGGCATAATACATGCCGCAGCCCCTGGTAGGCCTTGGGTACACCTATGCCCTGGGTACCTAAGGTACACTGTACAGGGGCTGATAAGGTGTCCCAATACCAATTGTTAAATGCACCTAAAGTACATGTATGTCAATTTAGAGAGAGAACAGCTAGGCTGTGGGTCTGATTAGCAGGCCCACAGCCAGGGAAAGTCGTAAACCAGTGAAGCAAAAAGCAAAAATCTGGGGTGACCATAGGATTAGACCCTACTCTCCTACAGATGGGAGGATCGAATATCTCTCTCCCAGGCGGCGAAATCCTCCATTTCATGGTGGACTCAACAGCGCAATCTGATGGTGGGAGTTCCTTTTCATCAGCCCCTCCCTGTACAATCCATAGTGACGGACGCACCTCTCCAAGGCTGGGGGGCGCACATGGAGCGCCTCCAGATACAGGGGCGGTGGTCGACCAAGGAGCAGTCCTGCCACATAAACATGCTGGAGCTGCGAGCGGTCCATCTAGCTCTGAAAGCTTTTCTGCCTGCCATAGAATCGGACTCGGTGCTGGTCCAGACCGACAGCACGACGACCATATTCTACCTGAACAAACAGGGCGGAACCAGGTCGCGTCCCCTCTCCCTGGAGTCGCAGGCGATCTGGCACTGGCTGCTCGCCAGGAACCTCACAGTGGTGGCGGTGCACCTGCCAGGAGAGCTAAACATCAAAGCAGACTCACTCAGCAGGCACTTCGAAGACCAGCCGGACTGGGTGCTGCACGACGAGGTGGTGGCAGATCTCTTCCATCGATGGGGTCGTCCAGAAATAGACCTTTTCGCAGACAACGTAAAGACAAAATGCCACGCCTTCGCTTCCAGATTCCATCGTCCAGGGACAAGACGGAATGCCCTTTTGATGGACTGGTCAGGGACCTTTGCTTACGCTTTTCCTCCTCTGTCCCTGATCCCGAAGGTGGTGTCCAAGCTACTCAGATCGGACATGACCATGATCTTGGTAGCTCGGGATTGGCCACGGCAGTGGTGGTACCCGGACCTTCTTCATCTGTCGGTACTTCCACACAGAGGATTGCCCTGCAGGCCGGACCTTCTGTCCAAGATGGGGGGTAGGATTCTTCATCCCAACCTCCCCTCCCTGAACTTAACAGCATCGCTCCTGAGGTCCTCCAATACGGACATTTGAATCTGCCTCCTGATTGTATGCATATATTAAAAGAAGCCAAACGGCCCTCCACAAGGAAGTCTTACGCGTTTAAGTGGAAGAGGTTTTTCCTCTGGTGTAGAGAACGTCACCTGGATCCAACCAAGGGCCAGGAGGATGTTATTCTCCCTTACCTCCTGCACTTAGCAAGATCTGGTCTTAAGTATGCTTCCATCAGGGTTCATTTGTCTGCCATTATGGCCTATAGGAAGTCTCCTACGCAGCCTTCTTTTTTCCAGATGCAAGTGGTTAAGGACTTCTTGCAGGGGTTAAAGAAAGTTTACCCCCCTGTTCGGAGCCCTTCTCCTCCTTGGGAGCTTAATTTGGTATTGTCCAAACTGATGGGTTCCCCGTTTGAACCGATTAATCGGGCCTCCCTGCAACATTTATCCTGGAAGGCCGCCTTTCTGGTAGCCATTACATCGGCTCGCAGAGTCAGCGAGATGCAGGTGCTGTGCACCAATGAGCCTTACACTGTGTTCCATCACAACAGAGTAGTGCTGAGGGCCCATCCTTCTTTTCTCCCTAAGGTTGTGTCTGATTTTCATATCAATCAGTCCATTTCCTTACCGTCTTTCTTCCCTAATCCTGCATCCCCAGCTGAGCAGGCTCTTAATTCTTTAGACCTCAAGAGAGTACTTACATTTTACCTTAGTAGTACCAAAGATATCAGTAAGACAGACCAGTTGTTTGTCAACTATGGCGCCATGAGAACAGGGTTTCCTGCAGCGAAGAGATCCATTTCCAGATGGATTGTAGCCTGTATCACCTTGGCTTACCAGCTGGCAAGAAGGCCCGTACCTTCACCTCCCAAAGTGCATTCCACTAGGGGGAAAGCAGCCACAGTGGCTTTCTTGCATGACGTCCCTATGTCGGAGATTTGCAAGGCTGCGACCTGGAAGTCAGTTCATACCTTTACGAGGCACTACTGCCTAGAATCTGATTCCAGGGCTGATGCTCAAGTAGGCCAGGCCTCTTTGAGGCATCTGAATGGATAGGGATCTATCCTACCTTGGGGTTTTTTGCCCGAGCGTTCTGCTCATGTTTTTTCATGCATTTTTAATTGGCCCACAGGGAGATGAGGTGAGGCTCGCTATTCTATTCTAATGCTTATGACTATTGATGAGGATCCCCTGGAAGAGAAGGATTAGTTACTTACCTGTAATCCTAGTTATCTTTCAGGGGTATCCTCATCAAAGTCATAAGCCACCCTCCCGCCTCCCCGGGCAAAGGATTGCTATTTGTTTGGAGATAGTATTAGCCTATGTTCCATGGTTTATTCAGTCTCCGCAAAGAACAACTGACCTAACTGTCTCCCCTGAGGCATGATGGGAAGCTGGGGGTCAGGAGTGCCTTAAAGGCACAGTGTCAGTTTACTGCTATGCAGCTACAGGTTAGCTGTTCAGTCTTTTTAGACTGGGTGTTTGCAATGCAGCCTGGGAGCTTTCTATGCTTTCAGTGTTTTATGAGAATTTCTTCTGTTTTCTGAACATGTTGTTGTTTCTCATGTTTCTAATGCATTTCTTTCATGTATGGTGGAAATTCTTTACTGCATATTCAGCTCTAATGTTTATTAGGCTGCAATTGCTTATTTTTTATATATATATGTTTATATATATATATGGTTATATATATGTGGGGCACATATAATTTAGTGTTTCCGGGGTCCCGCGCATGGGCGGGAATATTCTAATGCTTATGACTTTGATGAGGATACCCCTGGAAGAGAACTAGGATTACAGGTAAGTAACTAATCTGTTCCATCCTCCGTGGTAGGATTTTCCGTGCATTGCATCATGAGTTGACCAACGGGGATGCCGAGGGTCATGCAGTGGATTTTTGCCATGGGCACAGTGGATGGACGCCTTTTCCATCCTGCATGGTAATAGGCCCCTAATTCTCCATTGGCGAGGGAACTTAGGGGGTCATTAGGATGGTGGGGGAACTTGAGTCCCTCCGCCGCGGTTCCACCGACATGGAAAGGCTGTCTGGCACCAACATCGTGACCAGGCTGGTGGTGCCTTCGAGGCACCACCCCCATATCCATGGCCTTATCTGCTCCCCCAGGCAATCGTTACGATTGCCTGTGGCTGAAGCGTGGCAAGCGCCACGCTTGCAGAACGATTCCCCCGCCATTGTGATCTGATGGAGGAAATGTGCATGGAGATGGCGGAGGGACCCCGGGGCCGGTGGTGGCAATCCCTCCACCATTGTATTGAGCCCCCAAGTACCCCTACATGTCACCTGTCGCCTCTTTCTCCTTTCCCGACTCCGCCCTCCCAAACCAAGCCAGCTGCCTTCACAGAGGAAGCCAGCTTTCACAACATCAACTAGCTCAAGAGCTGGCACCCTGGAACTAATGTATAAGCGCCCTCGACATAAAAGAAGGACCGACAATCAGAATGCCAGATCGAGTGAGTTATCATAGAATCTGAAGAAGGACTATCGCTTGTACCGCCAAACTATAGTCAAAAACAAAAGACTACCACCAGCTACTTTTCCTTGCACGGGTTTTGGCTTTATACGCAAGCATGTACTCACTGTGGACCAGAAAATTATAGTCAGAACTGAAGTTTTTAAGTAGTGAGACAAGCCTTTCCATATGAAATCGGCATGCATTGGCGCATATTGATAATCTATTAATCACTAATTCCGAGCAATTATTATTTAGGGTTTCAGGGCAGAGCCTTATGGAGAGTCATTTAATTTCAATTAATGGCAGCGTCCCGCGAGTGGTGTGTGCGACAGCCTCCATGGCGTTGCTCATGCTGTGTTCGGTCTGCTTTAAAAGCAAGGGAAGACAAGGGCAGCGTCCCGGAGTGGTGTGTGCGGCGGCCGCTGCCATTGTGAAACGAAAAATGCGCATGGCGTTCTGCAATTAAAAAAATGAAACTGAAAGAGCGCATGGTGCGCTGAAAATTAAAACACAAGCAATGGTCAAGGCAGGAAGCATCAATTAAAAGAGTTCTACCACACAACGTATAAAGAGGGACACGTAAGGAAACTGTAACTGGCCGGTGCGCCTAAGCCTCGCAGGGAAGTGACATATCAGTAATTCCAACGAGTTAGGAGGCAGCAAGGAAAAGCGATAGTGAAGTGAGCCAACGGTAAGTAAAAGGCAGGAAAAAAGCGGTGGTATGGATTACAGCAGGTCTTGCACAGCGCATGTGTGCTGATGCTCGACCTAATTATAAATACATATATATATATATATATATATATATATATATATATATATATATATATATATATATACATACACCTGTAACATAAAAATAAAATATATCAATGCGCATGAAACTTTTTCTGAGAAGAAAGGATTTTGTTTAAACGGGCTGAATTTAAAAAAAATCTTAATTTAAACATAATAACAGACATGGTGGTTTGCTTACCCTTGCAGGCCACCATCTCTGTAATTGTGCCCAATCGCAAGATGGTGCACATTGTGACTGCCCTAATGAATATTAACTAGGCAGTTCGTTCTGTGATCACTCTACGATTGAGCATTTTGTGAGCTGACCTATTTGTACATAGGTCGGTTTGCAGAATACTATTCCAATCACCAACAATTGCTGCACAATTTGCTACCACTATTTGGAAAATGTAATAATTGTATAAAAAGAAGGGGAACCATAATCTTTGATCTGTCTGCTTGGGGCTCAAGTTCATCTGGTTTCATCTAGTACCCTTCCTTCTACAGGAAGTTGGGAATTGCCAAGAGGGAGTCTTGTAATTATACGTTGGAGCCACCGTCTTGTGAGGTCAGGTTTTGGTTCAAATTTAGAGTTGTTACATGTAGAAAAAGAGGCGACAATTCAACAGCCAAAATCAAGGTGGTTAATTGAAACACTCCAGGGATTATGAAATTGATGATACATAACCCGATGAATATAACAAAATTTTAATACAAGAATTGTTACGTCCTGATGAAGGTGGAAATAACTGTACACCGAAACGCCGCGTCAACTGTTTTTAAGATATTATACTTGTCTCACCAAAAAGAGAAACGTTTTTAACTTTTTAGATTGTAACCCTCGGTGTGGCCCTAGGTTGATGATACATGAAGAATAATAAATTCTCTTTTTAATCAATATCCTCTTTAGATGTGCTTTCATAATGTACTGTGATACCTAGAATATTCTTAGAATATTCTTTCGTTGTTAAAATGTTATTTTGCCTGCTTTAATATACTCTGTGTACAAGGAATATCTGTTGCAATCAAGAGGTTGCCTTTCATGTAAGACTGTGTTTCAGGGTCTACATCCTTTTGGTTTTGTACATATCCCCTCCCTGTAAATTCTATAGGGGTACCTTCCTTCTTTTTGACAATTCTCCCAAAAATCGCTCTCTCAGCAGAGCATCTCCCAGGTACTCTCAACACTACTGCAGATACATTGAGTCGTCTGAAGTCGGTCTGTCACGAGTGGGAACTGGATCAGGACACTCTCGACAGTGTTTTCGCACATTGGGGCACTCCGTACATAGACCTGTTTGCTACCCCAGACAACAGGAAATGCCAGTTTTATACAAGCAGGGATCGCCATCGAGGGTCGTTGGGGAATGCTCTTTCGATGGCCTGGTCAGGCGCATTTGTTTACGCCTTTCCGCCAATTCCCCTGATTCCAAGATTACTCAGAAAACTCAAGCCGGGACCCTGCACAATGATTCTAATAGCACCAGCGTGGCCACGCCAGTTCTGGTTCACAGAGCTTCTCCTGCTCTCTCAAGATCAGCCGATTCACTTGCGTGCCATTCCTTCTCTATTGACAATGTCCCAGGGCCAAGTGGCACATTCGTATCCGAGCTCACTTCAGTTGACAGCGTGTCTCCTGTGCACCGAGAGTTCCAGAGTTTAAATATCTCTCAAGAGTGTAAATAGGTTTTAGCTCAAGCCCGTGCACCAAGTACGAATAAGACCTATCGCTCAAAATGGAAACGTTTCTGTTTGTGGTGCCACCGAGAAAACCTTCATCCGTTCTCTTCTGCTCCTCATCAAATATTGCCCTACATTCTATCTCTGGCCAAAACAGGTCTTAAACATTTCTCCATCAAGGTACACCTGGCAGCCATCTCCAGATTCAGACAGACAGCCAAAGGCCCTTCCACCTGGTCTGCAAGGATTGTCAAACAATTCCTGAAAGGACTCTTTAGGGGTTTCCCTCCAGTTCAGCCTCCACCTCCAATGTGGGAACTCAACTTGGTTCTAGCTCATCTCATGAGGACTCCATTTAAACCAATTCATAGAGCGGATCTGAAATTTCTGTCATGGAAGGTGGCCCTCCTATCAGCCTTAACGTCAACCGGGAGAGTTGGAGAACTTCAAGCTCTCACGATTAAGGAACCTTTTTTACAGTTCAAAAACGACTTTCTAATTCTAAGAACAAATCTGAAGTTTATTCCAAAGGTCCCTTCGGATTTTCATTTGAATGAACCGGTCGTTCTAAAATCTTTCTTCCCTCGACCTACGACTCCAGCAGAAACGTCTCTTCATTCCTTGGATGTCCAGAGATGTCTAAAATGTTATCTTGAGCGCACAAAGGATTTCAGAAATCTTTACAACTCTTTATCGCTTTTAGTGCTCCTCGAAAAGGTTCCCCCCTTTCAAGACAAGGAATTTCACATTGGATTTCCAGTGCAATTCACTACTGTCTCCAAGCGGCGGGTAACCCGCTAGAAGGACGTGTACGAACTCACTCCACAAGGTCAGTTTCATCTTCTGCTGCTCTTTTCGCTGGAGTTTCTATCAAAGACATTTGTAGGGCAGCTACATGGAGCAGTTTCCATACTTTCACAAAGCACTACTGCTTGGACTCTTCCACGCGAAGTGAGGCTGCAGTGGAGGAGTGTGGCTCAATGGTTAGAGCGGCAGACCCTGATGCAGAGTTCTGGCCCGGGACCAGGGTTCAATTCCCGCCTCGGCGGGTCTTGCGCTCACTTTCCTCAGACCTGACAATCTCGCCTCGGTGCCTATTCTAATCATGGGCCCCACGCTGCAACTCTGGGCAATAGCTTGCTTAACCTCCACACCGGGCCCAACAGCGCTAGAATGCCTGGGGGTGCCCGGGAGTGGACACTTCACAGGGAAAGCCAGGAAGGGTTCCACAGCGGTATGAGTAATAGCGCCAGGAAACCGCTTGGGGATAGTGCGCTCTACAAATACCTTGACATTTACATTTACATTTGCAGTGGGACAAGCTGTACTGAGGAATCAATAAGCGGTGAGCTTTCCCTTCTATCCCTCCTTCCTGTTATTGCACATTTTGTATCGTGTAATGTTTACTGACTAATGTTTCAATGTCTATTTACTTCTTATGAAAATATGGATACAAAGTTAAGTAATTTCTTTGTATCACAACATGTACTTGGTTGCTAACAGCTGGCTACTCTGATACAAGCTATGGGAATCTATGAAATGTCCAATACTGGAGTAAGAAAACAAGTTACTTTCCTGTAACTTTGGTTCTCCAGTATTGGTAACATTCATAGATTCCCATGCGCCCACCCTCCTCCCCTGGGAAAACTTAGCCTTCTAGCAAATGTGGTTACTGTTACACAACGGCTATGAAAACTGAGGCTCTCTCAGGAAGGTTCTATGGGGTGAGGCTAATCTGATTGGTTGTTGTATGTTTTTGATCTCTTTTGCAAAAAGAGGTGGATATGCTTCAAAATGAGATGAGGCCTAGGCCTTTTTCTCTCTTTTGTACCTACTGCTATGTTATTTTTTTATTTACCGAGGCTCCCATTCCGACGACGGGGAATGATACAAGATATGGTAATCTATGAAAGTTACCAATACTGGAGAACCAAAGTTACAGGTAAGTAACTTGTTTTCTTGTGACTGTAGAAACCATTGGGAAAGTAAAGTGTCGTTTTGTATTTTTTACAAACAATATTATTCACCGGCGCCGAGCTGTGTGTGTTTTGCACCGCAAAGGTGTGGCAATGGCTGTTCAAATTTCTATAATCCAATACAATCTGAAATGAACCATCAGGTTTAGGGACAGTAAAGAGAGGATTATTCATTAGTGATGTACATGACTTAATTACCCCCCATACTCCAATTGTCTTAGAATGTCACAAACTGAAGCTTTTGCTTCACGTTTGATGGGATATTGAGGTTGAGGGTGTGGCTTAGCCTGCAACGGTATTTCATGAGCCGGCGAATCAACATCCCCACCCACCTGATTGCGATACACCTCTGGGTCTAAGGCCAAAGCCCATTCCTCTGCGTAGGCCTGAGTGTGGTCCACAGGGACACAACCTGAAAAGCTCGGAAGTATTACATCTTCCCCTCTAGAAGAGGCTAACACAAAGGGTGGAGGCCAATCCTTCTGCTAATAAAATGTCATATGTAGCAGTTAGATTCTCCCAGAAAACTACATTAATGGAATGCTGTATATCTCCTTCAATTTGGAAAATGACTTCATAGAGTCTACCGGGGTGGCAACCTGGGTATCTGCAGTCTCAATAGTAACAAATGTGTCAGTTGCTGTCACATCCAGACGGGGACGCAGTGCCTCCCTGACTATGGGAACTCCTGAACGCTGTCGAGCAGCATCACAGCCCATGTCCAATCCAGGAGTTGCGTTCTCACCGTCTGTGGCTTATCTCGCTGTTAATGCAGCAACCTTTTTCTTTTAAAAAGGAGGTCGGGTATGAGGGAAAACACTCTGCTTGTCCTTAACTGCAAACTGTCGAGGCTGTTCACGAAGTTGTGACGCAGGTTGACTTCTACCACGATCCTGGCGATCACCTCCACCAGCTTGTGAGCCTGATGTTTTCTGTAAAGAACGAGAAGAACACTGGTCTGGAACCTGAAATTTATCAGGAGACTTAATTTTAGCGCAGTTGCGCTAGTCATAAGTACGTTCAGAAGCATCAGGGGTCGGTGAACTTGCACGCGAACCCTGCTTCTGCTGTTGGGAACCCTGTTTTTTATTTATCTGCCAATTCTTCTTAGGAAAGAAAGGGCACCCATCCTTATCAGGCTGGGCTTTCTGTTGATGTAGAGACTGAGTTTGTGTTTGAGTCGTAGGGTTATTTCCCAGACTATTGCGGTCTACGGG
The DNA here is from genome assembly GCF_964261635.1 of Lissotriton helveticus. Classification (NCBI taxonomy): domain Eukaryota; kingdom Metazoa; phylum Chordata; class Amphibia; order Caudata; family Salamandridae; genus Lissotriton; species Lissotriton helveticus. Next base: position 58,720,138 of record NC_136069.1, on the reverse strand, counting down.
TTTTATAAGCCTTTGCAATAATCTTAGGTAATTCTTGTGGTCTGTCAGCCTCTGCAACCACTTGTAAGCGGTTTGCTACTTGAAAGCTAACGGCATCGCCCTTGACATTCGCAAAGATCATATCAGCAACTACGTCGAACATCCCACCAGTCTCATCCCCAGCTCGACAGCAGCTTCTGCTCCGTGTTCATCTTGAACGCGTTTAATCACAGAGCAAAAGATTGTCTTGTTCCCGTGACTCTGAGGTGAGTCGGGAGTGCTCGTGTTCTGGGTTGTCTAAACATTCGTAGCTTCTTGATATTTGTAGGAGACCGAATGAGGTACTATTGCTAGTTGTTTGGGATTTTGGGTACTAAGGTGGTAGAGGTACACCCCTATTTACTGAGGTATTGTTTTCTTGTGCACAATTTCGGATTCAGACAGGCCTGAGTCTATTTATTGAGCAACTCTGGTGCTCACAGGAGACAGGGTCTTTGCAGGGAAGGCTGGGAAGGTCCTCCGGGTTCTGGGGGGCTGATGGACATGCCAGGGTTTCCACTGGAGCAGGTCGAGGTCGGGACAAGCCAGTAGGGCTGGTGCCAAAGTAGTTGGTGTCCTCCTCTACTTCCCTTCAGGAAGGCTCTTCGGTCCTTCTTCTTCTTGTTGCTTGTCTGCCTTCTGGGTTCTGAGCTGTCCCCTAAAAAACTGTATTTAGGACGTGTTTTAAGAGTCTTGGGTTTTTAGCCAATGGGCCACTGACCATAGGGTGACTACACTCTTGGTTTGCTCACCCCACGTGGGTGAGTGGGCACAATCCCCAATCCTGATTGGAGAGTGCCTGCCATCTGCAAGGTGGCTGGCACTGAAGAGTGGGCTTCACCTCACCTCCCCCACCTGAGGGGTGGGGTTGGCAGAGGTATGGCACACCTTCTGGGATGTTCTAATTTATACAGCCTGTCTTCCCGCTGATAAGGGACTGAGACAAGAAGGGGGCCTGCTCCTGATAGCAGGAGAGGTGGGGGTCACTTTGCAAAGGCGACAAGGCTTTTAAAGCTCCCCTGCCACAGATGGCTCTTCCTGACCTTGGGAAGGTGTGAACACTTCTGCCCAGGAAAGGCTTTGTTTCTGGGCTCAGGGAGCAAAGGCTCCTACCCCAAGGGGCAAGAAACCTATCTCGTGGTAGCAGGCTGGTGTTTACCAGTTAGGGAACACACCAGAGGCTGGTTGTTTTTCAGGGAGCATCTCTAAGATGCCCTGCGAATGCATTGTATAATAAATCCCACACTGGCATCAGTGTGGGTTTCTTATGCTGAGAAGTTTGCTACCAAACTTCCCATAAATCAGTAAAGCCATTATGGTGCTGTGGAGTTTGTAATGACAAACTCCCCGACCATATACTCTTTATGGCTTTACTGCACTCACAATGTCTAAGAATGGACTTAGACATTGTAGTGGTACAGTGCTCATGCAACTGCACCCTCACCAGTGGTATAGTACACCCAGCTAGAGGGGTGTCTTATCTATACAATAGGCAGTGGGTTGCAGGCATGGCACACAGGTTTGTGTGCCATGCTGACACTTCACTTTTCTTTGCACCAAAACACGTAGCCTGCAATGGCAGCATGTGTGTCTTAAGGTACAGGACCTCAAAGGGTGGCACAATATGTGCTGCAGACCTTACAGGTCATCCTTGGTCACAGTGCCCTTGGTACCCATGATACCTTTTACAAGGGACTTACATGTGGCCAGAGGGGTGCCAATTGGGGGTACAGTTGTACAGTTTTGGGAAAGAACACAGGCCCTGGGAACCTGATTGGCTGGGACCCAGGGCACATCATGTCAAAGTGCATCAGAAATCTGGCAAAAAATGTGTGTGTGTGGGGGGGGAGTTACTGCAAAAGAAACCCGCTTTCCTACAATATACTAAGCCAGCCTTCTACACAGACTGTTTTCTTTACGATTTTAAAGACCCAATTAAAAAATCGATATGTTCTATTCCCATTATGATTTTATATGCAGGAAGGAGTGCATATAATGAAGTACCCATCCACAGTGACAGCGGTTATGCCCAGATTGGATAAGAAATACAAGGCACCGGATGATGCGTCTGCATGCCTTATTGGATAACCAAGACCAGATTCTGTCATCAGTCAAGCAGCCCGGAGACGTTCCAGAAATCCTGCTATCCTTATCACAGTACCACCAGATAGGGAAGGGCGTTGCCTAGACACGATTGTGAAACGTTTTTCCAGCATGGTGGCAATAACTGTCAGAGCATCAAATTCTCTAGTATTTCTAGGTGGATTTAACAGGCAAATGTGTCAGATATGGTGCAATATATTGATCTACTGCTAGAGGATTATACACCTGATGCCTGGAAGATTCTCCTAGAAGGTGAACAAGCTTCTTCAGAGATAATTGGCTGTGCTGTCGATATGTCTTTAACAGCTTCCCGACAACAGACTAGAGCAGCTGTCCTTCAAAGACAGGGCTAGCCAAAAGTGTCAACAGTCAGACCAGGTGTCCAGACGAAGATCCTGGCAATGCCCTATGATGGGGAAGCATTGCTCAGAAAGCACATTGGTGAGGCTCTGTAAACCATTAAGGTGGATACTGACACCGCCAAGTCCCTGGTATCATTACAGTTTTGCAAATAAATAAATAAATAAATAAACAACCCTTTCCAGGAGCCAGAGGAAAATGTTCCTACTCTTACAGGACAGGTTTCCAGAATTATAGGCAACAATATCAACTTTACCCAGGACAGTAAAAAATTCCAGTACTCGTATAGCACACGAATCACCCCCGAAGGGGTATCTCGGCGCTGGGGGCCGTTGGGAAGATTAAGCAAGGTATTGCCCAGAGTGGCATGGTGCTGGGCAGACCCCTGCCGGCGGAGCAGGGGATCGAACCGTGATCCCCAGCGGCCAGCGTCAGTCACCCTAGCCGCGGCGCCACACCTCTCCCCAAACAAGCCGCAATATGTGCATCAGTATAGACAGCCACCTGCAGCGGCTTACAAGCAACCATCTAGAAGAAAACAGCCCACCAGGGGACAAGATATCAAATTTCAAATTTAGCTTTATTCGATTTGTTTGATAAAAAAAATCATAAAAGCATACAAGTACATTTTATACAGCAAGTCTAAAAACTTGTCCCCAACGAAGTTTTTATGAGACTCTATAAAACAGTTTTCCAGATGATAAGAGTCAATGATGAAGTTACAGCCGTTGACCTCATGTAAAAACATATGCAAAAGTTAAAACATGTAAGGGTTACATCATGGAATTTCTATATTTCATCACTGACATTAAAAAACGTGAAACGACAAAGATGACATACACCTCATCTAACAAAAGTAATTTGTAGTAAGCGTCTTTGCATGTTCTTATGCCCCAGTGTTTTAGAAGAGGTAATAGATACAATTTCCTTGGGGCAGAATACAGATTGCAAAAGAACATAATATGAATATTACTTTGTGATGAGTGATCATCGCATGGGCAAATTAGAATCGAAGCAGTCCAGTCATTTTGTTTAGGGAAAGTGACCATACGGAAAAAGGTGCCAAGGCGCAGCCTGGTGAGAAGCATACGAGGATAAGGTGCAGTTTCGGTCCTAAGGTACAATTGCAAACCTTCGGTGGGAGTAATTCTTTGGTAGCTCAAGGTGGTATTTTTGAGTTTCTCTGCATCCCATCTAACACCTTCCAGGTGGATAATTAAAAGTTTTTTGAGAGACGACCTAGACAAATTTTCAAGGGACTCTGGGTCATCATAGTATTCGGGACGACCAATCTTGGCAAACATCAACCGGACATGTCGCAACCATTTAATTTTGGGTGCGACATCCAAGCTCATGCAATCCCTGATTAGATCTCTGTTAAATTGGCATTCCCTGGTAGTCCAAATTTTGTGCCAAAGCAAACATGGTGACAGCTTTATGAAGTCACTAAGGTATTTGAGGCCAGTCTCAATATGAGTAATAAAAGTTGAAGTAGATTTGCTCACCCCCAATAAGTAACGAATAAAAAGATTCTCGCAAATTTGGAGTGAGGACACGTCTTCAAAGCCCCATAAACCTGCTCCATAAGTGACTGTCGCTAAACACTTGGCTTGGTAAATCTGTATCATCTCAGCAATCGGCTTGCCCCCAATTTTCACTGCAAAAGTTCTCAGGGCACCAATAGCACGGGTAAAGGCAAGCCTCCTAGCCGATACTGCATGTTTCCAGGCTCCTTTTCTCTCAAAGACAACGCCTAGATAACAAAAAGTGTCTGTGGTCTCAATTCTTTGCTCGTCAAGGTATATCGAACATTGCGGCCTTTTACTCTTTTGGGTGCACGGCATGGAGAAAGTTTTTGAGATGTTCACTTTCAAATTTCTATTCCCCATGTAGGACGAGAATTCTCTTACCGCTCTCTGCAACCCTACCCTAGTCCTGGACATAATAGCCGCATCATCGGCGTATAATAGGATGGGTACAGGCCTACCATTGACCGCTGGGTACACAATCAAATGCTGAGCTAAGGTCAACGAATGTAACAAACAAATCCCCTTTTTTAGCCTCAGTATATTTGGACATTAATAACGACAGATTTAGGCATTGCTCCTGGGTGCCCAATCCCTTTCGGAATCCATATTGGAATTCCGAAATAACCTTATTTTCTGTCTCCCAGTGCTGGATCCTCTTTAGGACTATCCTTCCTGCAATTTTCATAAGGCCGTCTAGTAAGGATATGGGACGGTAGCAAGCCGGGTCGTCCCTGTTTCCCTTTTTAAAAATGGGGACTACAATGGCATCTGACCAGGTCTTAATTAAACCGCATTTGTTTCCCATATTCAGAACGTTGGTTAAGAGGGGAGCCCAGAATTCCAAGTTTGTTTTATAGGCATCCACTGGTGTGTGATCCGGACCCGGAAGATATCAAATAGAAAACAATGATCTTTCCTTTCAGCCAGATACCTTCCCCAAATACAAGAAACAACTAAGAGGATGTATTTATTATTATATTCACCAATGGTCCAGGATAAAATAAGACATGTGGGTCCCAGACATCATAGCTCAAGGACAACCCCTTTAATTTTTCAGCAAACCACCAAATGTGCCTCCAAAATGGACATTTGCTCCCGATCTGAAACAACTATTAAAGGCAGCTGCTATCATGTTGCAGAAAGGGGCAATAGAGAAGGCCCCGAAGTCTCAGCGGGGCAGGGCTTCTATTCCTGTTTATTCCTTATCAGGACAGGAGATTGGTGCCCCGTCTTGGTTCTTTGATAGTTTAACAAATACCTGAAAAAACAAGCAGTCATTTCGGATGGTCAGCCTACAAGACATTTTACACCTTCTCAATCATGGGGACCACATGACAGCTCCGGACCTTCAAGGCGCATTGGAGGAGGATGGCTTAACATATGGTGCACACTTATTTAAGTGAATCACCTTGCACTAATTGAGACAACCCTTATGACGCTTTCAGTGGTCTTAGACAACCATAGAAAGCTCTCTAAGCGGTAGCTGTGGAGAGTAGCCTTCAGGCTTAGTCCAGGAGGAGTGTCAAGCAGCTTATTTTACCAGAACTAATCATATAGTGTAGGTTAAACTAAAAAGATCCTCACAGTGTAGTTATAAAAATAGTTATATTTATTATATACACACTCACAAACACATTGGTATATCTCCTATTCGGAGATATCAACACAATACACACAATATTTCAGATGGAATCAGATAAGGAAGCACAAATACACAGTGGCCTCCAGGGTGAAAACCAAACCATATACTAAAGAAGTGGAATGCAAACTGCAACTGAAGTCGAGACTTTGACCGGAAGACTCAGAAGAGCAGGGACCCAAGGAACCACCCAAGGTAAGTACCCAGAAACCCCACGGAGGCTGTGTGCAGAGTGGAAACACACCTGCATACTCAATGCAAGCCAATGGGAAAGTCACAGTTGCAGTTTTTAAGAAGGAGGACCCATCCCAGTGGATCCTGAAGAAACCCAGTGGAAGACGGAAGGTTGGATAGTCACTTCACCCATGGATACCCAAAGAGCCAGGACACCTACACCAGGGAAGCTGGGTGCATAGGTAGGAAGTGACGTCGGAAACCACCGTAGACCACAATGGAGAAAGAATGCTGCTGATGAAGAAGGTGAAAGAGTCCTGTGGAATCCAAGGATGGATTATAGAAGGGAGATATCTGCAAGCATAAGGGACAGGGTCTACGCCACTCAGAAGTGACCAGGAGGCACCAATGACGTAAGATGCAGGAGCTCTGATGGAAAATTGTCACTGCAGCTGTGAGGATCAGGCTAAGCTGTGAAAGAACAAGAACCGTTCAGGAGCTGTCCCTTGTTGGAAGTTAAGAACCAGGGACGTGTCCGGCGTGGGCACCAACGAGCCTTGGCAGCAGTAACAGATGTGAAAAACAAAAAATTTACATTGCTGGGACCAGCAAGGTCTGAGTGATTTACCAATTGCAGGAGAATAAGAGCAGGCCGACCACTCAGGGTAGTCCACTGATGCCAAAGAAGACCCTCAGGAGGACCCACAAGCCGGAGGCACAGGAGTCGCAAGAGGACCTCAAGCAGATCACCAAAGATGCCAACCCACGTTGCAGAGGATGTGGTGAGGACGAAGATCTTGGCAGGAAGAGATGCTGGAGGCTAGAGCTTCTTGTAGCCCAAATATCTCAGGGGTTCTCTTCCAGTGGTTCCAATGAGGGATATTGGACTCACACTTGCTGAGAAGACAGTGCAGGCCTCGAGGAAGTTGCAGAACCAAGACCTGTGTTGCTGAGCCTTTTGGAATCCGTGGGACCACAGGAGTAGCAGACCAGTCAGCTTTGTTGTGGTGCCTGCAGATTCAGGGGAGTGACTCCTTCACTCCAAGGGAGATTACTTTGGGTGTCTTCGATGCTCACTTGCCTGTAGAAGAACCTGGATGAAGCACAGGTACAGATGGCGCAGAAGCCTGGCAAGACAACAAGACCAGGAGAAGTAGGAGTCTTCCTTGATGCAATCTCGGTTCCAGATGAAGTCCAATGAAGTCCAACAAAGTCCAAGGTGCCCAGACGGTTGAAGTTGAAGTGGTTTCGGATCTGAATCATGCCCCATGACAAATCTGAATAGCCACCCTCAGTTAAGCCCTTAAGTACCCTAGGAAAGGAGTTGAGACGGTTCTGGTATCCCTCCCAGAGGAGGGGCCGGACAGAGGGCAGGACACTCCCATGTGCTTTGTCCAGCTTCGCGCCAAAGGGGGAGCCATAGGCTCCCTGAATTGGTTCCAACTGGAGTAGGCAAGGAGGACACCAAATGTGCCCTTCAAAGCAGTCTGGTGGCACTGGCTAGCTCCCACACCCCAGCATTATGCACTAAGGCCCGATTCACAGAACTAACTTCAGACAAAATCCTAAACTTACTACTTTTGGTATTCACAGAAGGCATTTAGTAGTAATAAAGTTAGGATTTTCTCTTAAGTTTGACTTAAGACAAACTTAAGACAAACTTAAGACAAAATCCTAACATAAGTCTGTCTTATGTTTGTCTTAAGTCTGTCTTAAGTCCGTCTTAAGTTTGTCCTAAGTTTTTCTTAAGTCCAACTTAAGACACAATCCTAACTTTACTACTACTAAATGCCTTCTGTTAATACCAAAAGTAGTAAGTTTAGGATTTTCTCTTAAGTTAGTTCTGCGAATCGGGCCCAGAGTTCTGTCTGGGAGGTGGTAACACCTCCCTGTGACAGGAAACCTATTGTTCTACCTACCTCTGCTCAAGCTCAGATCAGTAGCTGGAGGGCAAAAGTGTGTCTGTGGTAGGAAGCAGCACTACCTTGCAGTAAGACCTTGAAAGGCTGGTACCGGGAAAAAGGAGGCCCCCTAGGGGAGCCCCCCTAGTACATGGGATCCTACATCCAATACTGGAATTGGTGTTCAGATACAATTCCAACATGTTTGACACCAAACATGCCCAGTATCGGTGCACCCAATATACAGTTAGACAGCTCATAATTTACTTGATGTCCACTATATGTATTAAATGACTGACTGCACTTACAAAGCCTGAAGAATCAACTCCGTGGCTTGAAGGGGGTGTCCTGCTCATGTAGGGCACCCTCCTACCAATAACCTAGCACCCTGCCTTCAGGATTGAAAGGCCTGCCTTAGGAGTGACTTATAGGTTTTAAGTTTCAGTGACCACAGATATAAGGAAGCTTATAACTGTTGTGAGTGGTGCTAGCACCAGTTCACACAGTCTGCAATGGCAGGTCTGTAGTCACAGTTTGAGTGGTCTCCCATTGGTGGCATAATACATGCTGCAGCCCATGGGAGACCCCTGGTGTAACTAGGCCCTTAGTACCATATACTAGGGACTTAGAAGGGTACCTCAGTAGCCAATTAGGAAGGTACCAAAGTACTAACCATAGTCAAATTAAGGGAGATAGCACAGTGACTGGGGTCCTGTGTACAGGATTCCAGACAGACTAGTCAGAAAACAGAATAACACCAGCAAAAAGTGGTGGTAACCACGAAAGCAGATCCTACTTTCTTACACAACCCCCAGCAACCCCTCCTCACCCCCCCCCCCAAACGAAAGGGGATCACACTAGCCATGCCCAGTGGAGTCTTTCATCTAAGTGGAATTATATGGAGAATCCATCTGCATTGGCATGTTTACTCCCAGGTATATGTTTCACAGAAAAGTCCATCCCCTGTAAGCAAATGGTCCACCTCAAAAGTTTGGAATTTTCACCCTTCATCTGTTTAAGCCATTAGAGGGGCTTATGGTCTGTCTGAACAATGAAGGGAGTACCAAATAGGCATGACCTCAACTTCTTCAAGACCCAGACAACAGCAAAGGCCTAACTCTTAATAGCTGACCAATGTTTCTCCCCGGGGTCAACCTTCTGCTTATAAAGGTACTGTTTGGTCCTGGCCCTCTGCATTAAGTTGCCACAAAACAGCTTCTCCCCCATCTCAAAAGCATCTGTTTAGACAATGATGGTTTTGGAGTAATCAGGACTTTGCAGAATGGGAGTAGTGGACATGGTCTGCTTCGGGTCATCAAATGCCTTCTGACAGCTAACTGTCCACTGAATTTTCTTAGGCATCCTTTTGGAGGTGAGATCTTTAAGGGGAGTTATAATGGACCCGTATGCCTTAACAATCCTCCTGTAGTACCCAGTCAGGCCCAAGGAAGCTCTGAACTAAGTCTGGGTAATGGGAACAACCCAGTCCATTATGGTCTGGATTTTTCTCTCCAATGATTGAACCTGGCCTCCACCTACCAGATGACCCAATTATACATCCTTGCTCTTTCCTATCTGGCACTTTGTGTCCTTGATAGTGGAGCCTGCCTTTTTCAGGGCTTCTAGAAAATTTTAGAGGTTTACCAAGTAATCTTCCCAGGTGAAACTACAGACATCAATGTCATCTAGATATGCTGCACTATAGGCTTCCAAGTCTGTGTGAACTTTGTTCACCAACCTCTGAAATGTGACAGGTGCATTTTTCAAACCAAAAAGGCATTACAATAAATTCATAATGCCCACTAGGGGCTGAAAAGGCTATTTTTGGGTTGGCATCCTCAGGGAGTCTGATTTGCCAGTAGCCAGCAGTCAGGTGAAATGTACTAAGATACTTAGCTGATGCCTGAGTATCAGTTAGCTCATCTGTCCTAGGAACTGGATGGTCATCGGTTCTAGTTAATGAAATGAGACCTCAGTAGTCTACACAAAACCTCATCTCTTTCTTAACATCTTGGGTGTGAGGTTTTAGCACAAGGACTACTGGACTAGCCCAAGGTCTATCCGAAGGCTCAATGACCCCCTACTCCAGTATCTTTTGGACCTCAGTTCTTATGCAATCTCTGACATGGTCAGGCTGTCTGTAAATATTTTTCTTCACAGGCAGACTGTCACCTGTGTCCACTTTATGGTACACTAGATGGTTTGACTGACTGGGAGTCAGAGAAAACAAGTGGGCAAACTGAGGACTTGCCTGCAATCAGCTTGCTGCTGGTCAATGTAGCTGCCTGCCAAGTCTACTCCATCAGCTAACCCATAAACAAGGGTCCTTAGAGAGGAGATCAGGGAGAGGATCAATCTCTTCTTCCTATCCCTCATCAGTGGCCATGAGCAAGCTCATGTCAGCCCTGGCAACAAAAGGGCGGTTCACATGAAGTACCCTGTGGGGACTTCTAGGAGTACCTAGGTCAACCTAATAGGTGACCACACCTTTTTTTCTCAAGAATGATGTGGGGGCCACTCCACTTGTCATGGAGAGCTGCTCGGGCCTCAGGCTCCAACACCCACACCTTCTTTCCTGGTTGGTAAACAGTCAGTACAGTACCATTGAGTTGGGTAACAATATACATCTGACCAAATAGGTGACCTCACCTTTTTTTCTCAAGAATGTTGTGGGGGCCACTCCACTTGTCATGGAGAGCTGCTCGGGCCTCAGGCTCCAACACCCACACCTTCTTTCCTGGCTGGTAAACAGTCAGTACAGTACCATTGAGTTGGGTAACAATATACATCTGTTATTTCAGCGCCAAGATGCCCCGTCGCTGGGGTGAATGTGGACTTTTAAAATACACGTTATGTTATGTTGATCATGCCAAGTTTTCTGAAGCTCTTTGGCTTCAAGGTTTTTACTGGCCTTCATGTACTTAACCATATGTGAACGCAGGCCAAGGACATAGTCGACAATATTCCGTTTAAGAGGTTTGAGAGACTGCTCCCAGCCCTCCTTAACCAGACACAATGCACCCCTAACTAGATGTCCGAAAAGAAGTTTAAATGGGCTGTAACCTACCCCCTTCTGAGAAACCTCTCCATAGGCAAAGAGAAGACAGGGTAGTAAGACATCCCATTTTTGCCTGAGCTTTTTTGGGAGTCCCATGATCATACCCTTGATGGTCTTATTGAACCTTTCAACAAGCCCATTGCACTGTGGATGGTAGGGTGTGGTAAACATGTAGTTTACACCACACTCTTTCTGCTTGGCAGTAATGTAACTATACATGAAGTTTCTACCACTATCTGTTATGACCTCTTTAGGGAACCCCACTCTGGAAAAGACTCCCAGACGAGCCCACCCACTACAGGAGCTGTAGTGGTCCTAAGGGAAATAGCCTCTGGATACCTAGTAGCATGATCCACTACCACTAGGATGTAACTGTTGCCAGATGCTGTTGGAGGGTTTAAGGGATCAAAAGTGTCTATTCCTACCATCTCAAATGGAACCCCAACCATTGGATATGGAATTAAGGGGGCATTTGTGGTGCCACCTGACTTTGCAAGTGACCTAAGAGCGACAAAACTCATTGGGGCCAGTGAAACTGAGAGACAAGTTTGTCCCAAGTCTTACTTTGCCCATGATATACTGCAAGGGGAATGTCATGTGCTAGGGATATAAGAAAACCCCTGAACGTCTTCGGTATTACCAACCTCCTAGTGACACCAGGCATGGGGTCTCTTCACTCAGAGAACAGGAGCCCATCTTCCTAATAGATCCTATGGGACCCACTAACACTCCCTGCCTCCTCAGCAGCAGCTTGCAGTCTGAGCTGTTCAAGAGAGGGGCAGGATTTCTGCTCCAAACTCAAGTCTGTCCGGGAAGGACCACCTGCCCTCAAGAACTCTGGGGCATATTATCAAGGGGGTTTATCTCCGCTTTTTTGGCTTTAAAAGCCAAGAAAGCGGAGATAAAATTATCTCCCTATTACCTAGCTGTCGCTAACACCAGTTAGAGACAGCTAGTAGGAGATAGCGACCATCTTGGGCCCCACTTTGCATGTCAGTGATATTTATCACTAATGACATGCAAAGTGGGCGTGCCAAGATGTTAGGGACTGGAAACAGTCGCTAACATCGCTATCTCCTATTACCAACTTTTGGAGATATTCGCGCTAAGCGCGAATATCTCCAAAAGCTAACACCTGCCCTGAGCAGTTCTTAGCCATGTTATCCAATGGGAGGTGGATAACATGGCTAAGAGCATTAGCTCGGTAATGCATGAATATCGCGGACTTTTCAGCGATATTCATGCATTGCGGCTGTTTTTTATCGCATTTGCGATAAACCTTGATAATAGCAAGGTTTATCTGCGATAATTTCTGACGATGCTTAGCGGTAAAAAAAATGTTGCTAAGCATCGTTAGCGATAAATATCGCTTAACGTTGGTAATATGCCCCACTGTCTGGTCAGGCCCAAGTTCCTCTGGGGCAGTTACTAAACAGGGACTGAGCTCATCTCAGGAGACTGACTCACTGGTAGTTTTCGAGGAGGATAATTCCTTACCCTTCCGGCTCCTTCTCTTAGGAGCCAGCTGGTCCATTTGTTCAGGATCTAGTGCTGCCTCAGTGCTGAGCGGTTTGGCCTGAGCCCTGGTGACAGCAAACGCACTGACAGTGAATCCCATCATCTCTGCATGTGTCCTGAACTCCACTTTAGACCAGGCTGAATTTTCTAAATTCACCAAGTTAATGGCCCCGGTGGCAGCCTGTCTAAGGATAGACGGAATTCAAGTCTTCTTGTATTTAGACGATTGGCTAATAAAAGCTCCAGCATACCAACAAGCCACAGCGGACACTGCACTATGCCTTTCGTTATTCAAAAAAATTGGGTTGCTAACCAAATCCACAAACATCCACTCTCAACCAGAGAACAACAGTAATGTTTCTAGGCGCAGTCTTAGACACCCAGTCAGACAAAGCTTTTGCCTCTTCAGAACGACAGGACAAGATCGGGCTTCTGGCCGAAGGCTTTGCAAAAGACAGTCAGTTTCTGTCTGATTGCTGTTCTATGAATGTGCTCCTCTTGCAATCCTCTGATACCAAACTACAGATTTCATACAAGAGCAGTTAGACAAACAGTAGCTACAAGTTCTGTGCTCATTCAACGACGTAATACTCATAACCTCATCAATGCTTAAAACTACGCAATGGTGGACAGTGTCAGACAATATTTCTCAAGGGATTGCTTTTCTTTCTCTAACAACAGATCTCGTCATAACCACGGATGCTTCACTGGAGGAATGGGGCGCTCACCTTCAAGAGCTTTTAGTCAGAGGCAAATGTATAACCTCTGAAAAAAGGATGCTTATAAATCTTCTAGAAATGAAGGCCATAGCTCTGACTCTGTTATCATTCCTCCACAGAATTTTAAGCTCGTTGGTACTTATCCTTACAGACAATACCACCAGCATGCACTACCTAAACAAACAAAGAGGGACAAGATGAGTTGCTCCATCTCAACAGGTGCAAACAATTTGGAATTGGGCCTTGCAAAACAATGTAACACCGAAGGAGTATCCGATGTGTTGGCAGGATCCTCTTGGTCTACAGGACATTTTCCTTCAGTGGGGTATACCTCAACTCGATCTTTTTGCGACAAAGACAAACAAGAAATGCTACTACTATGCAAGCTGTCATCCCAGAGAGGATCATGGGAAAATGCCTTTTTGATCAGATGGTCGAAAATATTTGCTTACGCCTTCCTTTCTCCCAATTCCTTTGATACCAAGGTTGCTCAGGAAAATGAAGAGAGAACCATGCAGATTATTTATCATTGCTCCAAAATAGCTCTGGCAGTTCCGGTACACGGAACTTCTCCTCTTGGAACATCACATTCCTCTGACAACTACTCCGACATTACTATCCATGAACAAGTGCCAAGTACTTCATCCCAACCCGACTTCTCTTGATTTATCGGCTTGGATCCTGACAACCATGAGCTTGGACCATTAGATATCCCCAGAGACTACAGCAAACTACTCTCTAAAGTGTGAGCAGACTCCACCATTAAGTCATATCGATTGAAGTGGAAACGTTTCTGTATATGGTGTAAAGAAAAAAAGTTACATCCATTTCTCACAACACCTGTGCAGATCTTACCTTATCTTCTTCAGTTAACCAAGTCTGGCCATGCATATTCATCAGTAAAAGTGTGCTTAGCTGCAACCTCTCGCTTTAGGAAATCAGGGAACTCATCATCTCTCTGGTCTGCGAGAATAATTAAACAGTTCCTCAAGGGACTCTTTAGAGTTGTTCCACCAGTGAAAGAGCCGCCTCCTTCTTGGCATCTTAAATCAATTAATGAAAAGCCTGTTTGAACCAATCGTCAAGACACAGTTGAAATATCTGTCCTGGAAGACGGTTTTGCTATTAGCACTAACATCAGCAAGAGGCGCTAGTGAATTGCAAGCATTCACTATAAAACAGCCGTTCATGCAATTCAAAAAAGACAAAGTAATTTTAAGGACTAACCCTAATTCTTACCAAAAGTACCTTTGAATTTCCATCTTAACATTCCCGTTGTACTAAAGCCGTTTTTTTCCAAACCCACAAACCATTGCTGAGAAATCGCTAAATATTTTGGATGTTTAAAGGTGCATTAAGTTTTATTTACACAGAACATGACAGTGCCGTAAATCTGATCAATTATTCATTACCTATGGCAATTTGAATAAAGGACTACCAGTCTCTACATCTTCCATTGCAAGGTGGATTGCAACAGCCACTCAGTTCTGCCATAACGCTGCAGGATGACCCTTAACTATTCGAGTCAAGGCTCATTCAACAAGAGCTGTTTCTACGTCCAAGGCTTTATTTGCTGGTGTGTCTATCCAGCAAATCTTCAGAGCAGCCACATGGTCCACCAGGCATACCTTTACCCAGCATTATTGTCAGGATGCTACAGACAAAGCTGATGCGGTGGTGGGACTAGCTGTGTTGTGCCATCTATTTCAGTAAGTTGAGCCTCTTTCCAATTATGAATTTCTTTTCCCACCATGTACTCTTCTTATGTTTATTGCTTTAATTATACTTGCTTGTTATGACTATTGAATACATTTGTATTGTTATAGTATGCTAATATGTATTCATGTTTACTGCTAACTATTCTGATTCAAGCAAGTGAATCTGTTAGGTCCAATACTGGAAAAGAAAATAAGTTACTTACCTGTAAGTGTAGTTCTCCAATATTGGTATCTTTCATAGATTCACATGTGACCCACCCTCCTCCCGTAGAGGCTCTCTTTTGCTATTTGGGATTATATCTATTCCCACTTGTGCTTGAAAATATGAAGGGACAACTACCTCTGTGGGGAAGGGTCTAGAGGGTGATGTCGCCTGATTGGTTGTAAATCAAGTTTGGTCCTTTTTTAAAAATGTCATAGATACTCTATTAAATGTATGGCCTGGTGCCATTGTAGCCTATGCTACTAATATGATTGCTTTGATACAATACCGTGGGACCCGATACTTCGACAAAGGGAATGATTGAAGCATGTGAATCTATGGAAGATACCAGTACTGAAGAACTACTGTTACAGGTAAGTAACTTATTTTCTTCTCTAACCTCAGGTGGGACTTGCTGATTAGAAGATTGTGTTACAACTCTTTTTGTCTTCTTGTTTCACCTCCATTGTGTCCCTCTCCATCATTGTCACCTGAGCTGCAGGCAATACATGGAGGTTTGCTTTTGCCTTTTTCGGTTTCATGCTGACCTTAATGTCCATTTGGTGTAGGGTTTGACAACAACTCGTGCTGCAGAGATCCTGGCCCGGGATGGTCTCAACGCTCTGATGCCGCCACCCACCACCCCAGAGTGGGTGAAGTTCTGCCGGCAGCTGTTCGGTGGCTTCTCCATGCTCCTGTGGATCGGTGCGGTCCTCTGCTTTCTGGCCTATGGCATCCAAGCAGCCACTGAAGATGAACCTGTCAGTGATAATGTGAGTATCAGTGCATGAGACCTAGGATACTACTCGAGTACAAATACAAAAGTGTACCCTCGTGCTCACCCAAAACTCTGCCCAGTCACAGAGGCCCATATATATGAAAAGGTCATGCAGTACAACGCAGCAAGCCCCATGGCTGCCCTGCGTGAAAGGCAAGAATACACTGTATTTAACATTATATGGGGCATTCCTGTCCTTTTCTGGTGTTGGTGCGCTTTTGGCTGCTTAGCACCAATGCTGGTCCACTAGCGTCATGTTGCAAGGTTGCCTGTGTTGCAGGCAGGATTGTTTTGTGTAGGAAGGAGCACCTTCCTGCGAAAAAGCAATCCTTAGAAGTATTTTCCTCTTTCTATGTCGTCGATTCCGATCCTGTAAAATATTCCGCCGTACGATTCGTATTCGTATCCGAATCCATACGAATGGGAAATTACCGTCCGACCTGCGAATTCCGATCCATTTCCGTCGAATGCCGTACGAATATCAGCGAACCGTATGAACCACAGTCGATGACCCGTACGAATAAGCATCGGGAATCCTACCGTACGAATCGTAACCAGGCCGTACAAACACACTAGTACGATCCTGTACGAGAAGCCTATCCGCGATTCGTACGGCCCAAAGATTTCACGCATGAAGAATGATTCGTACGGGAATATTCGCCTCACAGCAAGCGGCATCAACAGATACCACATGTGTACCCCTCGCTCAAGCCTACGCGAACCCCCCCACCTGCCAACGGCCCGTACTAGTCAATCGCACGCACAAGTACGACACGCACACCCCCCCAACAAGCCTACGCGAATCCCCCCACCCGCCAACGGCCCGTACAAGTCAATCGCACACACAAGTACGACACGCACACCCCCCAACAAGCCTACGTGAATCCCCCACCCGCCAACGGCACGTACTAGTCAATCGCACGCACAAGTACGACACGCACACCCCCCAACAAGCCTACGCGAATCCCCCCACCCGCCAACGGCCCGTACAAGTCAATCGCACGCACAAGTACGACATGCACACCCCCCCTCAACAAGCCTACGCGAATCCCCCCACCCGCCAACGGCCCGTACTAGTCAATTACACGCACAAGTACGACACGCACACCCCCCCAACAAGCCTACGCGAACCCCCCCCACCCGCCAATGGCCCGTACTAGTCAATAGCACGCAAAAGTATGACACGCACACCCCCCAACAAGCCTACGCGAATCCCCCCACCCGCCAACGGCCCTTACAAATCAATCGCACGCTCAAGTACGACACGCACACCCCCCAACAAGCCTACGCGAATCCCCCCACCCGCCAACGGCCCGTACTAGTCAATCGCGCGGAAAAGTACAACACGCACACCCCCCCAACAAGCCTACGTGTATCCCCCACCCGCCAACGGCCCATACAAGTCAATTGCACGCACAAGTATGACACGCACACCCCCCCAACAAGCCTACGCGAATCCCCCCACCCGCCAACGGCCCGTACTAGTCAATCGCATGCAAAAGTACGACACGCACACCCCCCAACAACCCTACGTGAATCCCCCCACCCGCCAACGGCCCGTACAAGTCAATCGCACGCACAAGTACGACACGCACCCCCCCCAACAAGCCTACACGAACGCCCCCGCCAACGGCCCGTACTAGTCAATCGCACGCACAAGTACGACACGCACACCCCCCCAACAAGCCTACGCGAACCCCCCCACCCGCCAACGGCCTGTACAAGTCAATCGCACGCACAAGTACGACACGCACACCCCTCCTCAACAAGCCTATGTGAACCCCCCCGCCAACGGCGCGTACTAGTCAATCGCACGCACAAGTACGACACGCACACCTCCCCGACAAGCCTACGCAAACCCCCCCCGCCAACGGCCCGTACAAGTCAATCGTACGCACAAGTACTACACGCACACCCCCCAACAAGCCTACGCGAATCCCCCCACCCGCCAACGGCCCGTACTAGTCAATCGCACGCACAAGTACGACACGCACACCCCCCCAACAAGCCTACGCAATCCCCGCCAACGGCCCGTACTAGTCAATCGCACGCACAAGTACGACACGCACACCCCCCCAACAAGCCTACGCGAATCCCCCCACCCGCCAACGGCCCGTACAGGTCAATCGCACGCACAAGTACGACACGCACACCCCACCAACAAGCCTATGCGAATCCCCCCACCCGCCAATGGCCCGTACTAGTCAATCGCACGCAAAAGTACGACACGCACACCCCCCAACAAGCCTACGCGAATCCCCCCACCCGCCAACGGCCCGTGCAAGTCAATCGCACACACAAGTATGACACGCACACCCCCCCAAACAAGCCTACGCGAACCCCCCCGCCAACGGCCCGTACTAGTCAATCGCACGCACAAGTACGACACGCACACCCCCCCAACAAGCCTACGCGACCCCCCCCCGCCAACGGCCCGTACTAGTCAATCGCACGCACAAGTATGACATGCACACCCCCCCAACAAGCCAACGCGAATCCCCCCACCTGCCAACGGCCCGTACAAGTCAATCGCTCGCACAAGTACGACACGCACACCCCCTCAACAAGCCTACGCGAATCTCCCCACCCTGCAACGGCCCGTACTAGTCAATCGCACGCACAAGTACGACACGCACACCCCCCCAACAAGCCTACGCGAATCCCCCCACCCGCCAACGGCCCGTACTAGTCAGTCGCACGCACAAGTACGACACGCACACCCCCCAACAAGCCTACGCGAACCCCCCCACCCACCAACGGCCCGAACTAGTCAATCGCACGCACAAGTACGACACGCACCCCCCCAACAAGCCTACGCAAACCCCCCCCCGCCAACGGCCCGTACTAGTCAATCGCACGCACAAGTACGATACGCACACCCCCCCAACAAGCCTACGCGAACCCCCCCACCCGCCAACGGCCCGTACTAGTCAATCGCACGCACAAGTACGATACGCACACCCCCCCAACAAGCCTACGCGAACCCCCCCACCCGCCAACGGCCCGTACTAGTCAATCGCACGCACAAGTACGACACGCGCCCCCCCCCAACAAGCGTACGCAAACCCCCCCACCCGCCAACGGCCCGTACTAGTCAAGCGCACGCACAAGTACGACACGCACACCCCCCCAACAAGCCTACGCGAACCCCCCACCTGCCAACGGCCCGTACTAGTCAATCGCACGCACAAGTACGACACGCACCCCCCCCAAAAAGCCTACGCGAATCCCCCCACCCGCCAATGGCCCGTACAAGTCAATCGCACGCACAAGTACGACACGCACACCCCCCCAACAAGCCTACGCGAATCCCCCCACCCGCCAACGGCCCGTACCAGTCTATCGCACGCACAAGTACGACACGCACACCCCCCAACAAGCCTACGCGAACCCCCCCACCCGCCAACGGCCCGTACTAGTCAATCGCACGCACAAGTACGACATGCACCCCCCCCCAACAAGCCTACGCGAACCCCCCCACCCGCCAACGGCCCGTACTAGTCAATCGCAACGCACAAGTACGACAGGCACACCCCCCCAACAAGCCTACGCGAATCCCCCCACCCGCCAACGGCCCGTACAAGTCAATCGCACGCACAAGTACGACACGCACACCCCCCCAACAAGCCTACGCGAATCCCCCCACGCGCCAACGGCCCGTACTATTCAATCGCACGCACAAGTACGACACGCACACCCCCCCAACAAGCCTACGCGAATCCCCCCACCCGCCAACGGCCCGTACAAGTCAATTGCACGCACAAGTACGACACGCACACCCCCCCAACAAGCCTACGCGAACTCCCCCACCCGCCAACGGCCCGTACAAGTCAATCGCACGCACAAGTAGTGTGGCTCACTGGTTAGAGGCGGCAGACCCGAGAGCAGAGGACGGCCCGGGACCAGGGTTCGATTCCCGGCACGGCAGGTTTCTGGACCAGGGTCAGCGGACTCGATAATTCTCTCGCCTCGGTGCCCACTCTGATCAGCGTTCACACTCGGCAACTCTGGGCATTAGCTTGCCTCATCTTCACTAACGGCCCCACCAGACCGCCGGGGATGCCTGGTCTCACCCTGGAGATACCCATTAAGGGACCATCTCTCAGGGAAGCCAGGAAGGGTTTCGCAGCGGTCGAAGCGCCTTGGGACCCTACGGGTAAGTAGTGCGCTATATAAATGCCTATACATTTACATTTACATTTACAAGTACGACACGCTCACATAACGCCAACACCTAAACCAGCACAAGGACTTTGCAAATGAGTCGCACAACAACACTGAACATGTCTCCTGTGTACACACCATTGAGAATCAATGTCCTGGTCACAGCCAAACAGGCAAACAGAGGTCAACACTAACACCCACCCCATATAACACACACACCACCAATTCAAATTAAGCCACACCCACTATTTGACCAATAAAAGGGTCCACACATTCAACCCAGCATCTTTTGCAACATACCCATTATTGCGAAGATAAAGACATCTCACCAACAATTGCAGCCACACACCTTCACACATACACCCTATCTCATCTACACCCACACCACCCCCTTCCCAATCAGACCCACACACCCTCATCCATACACACCATCACCCCCTCAATCACAAACACCCCACACCATGACCACACCCAAGAATCCAAAGTTCACTAACCCGGAGAATGAGATACTTACAGATGAAGTCATCAGAGTCGAGCCACAGCTGTTTGGCGCATTGGTCAGACAGACCAGCATGGCTGAAAAAACACGCCTGTGGGAGAGGATCCTAGACCGGGTCAATGCTGTTGCACCCATCAGGCGCACCAGGGGGGAATGCC
The DNA here is from genome assembly GCF_964261635.1 of Lissotriton helveticus. NCBI lineage: Eukaryota > Metazoa > Chordata > Amphibia > Caudata > Salamandridae > Lissotriton > Lissotriton helveticus. Next base: position 58,699,600 of record NC_136069.1, on the reverse strand, counting down.
AGAACAGGTGGTATGATCTGCGGAGGATGGTCAAGAAGAAGATGGACCAGGACTAAGCCTCTGCACACCACACTGGAGGTGGTGGTTCCCGCAGACCTCCTGTATTCCATCCCTGGGAGGAGAAAGTCATGGCCCTGCTGCCACCGGTGGGAGTACATGGAATTGAAGGAGCCGTTGAGTCTGGTGAGTGTACAAAAAACACCTGTTACATGGGTGGACTAACAACAGTGCCCAGCAGCATGGGGTGGGTGGCCAAGAGTCCCAGCAGGACACAACAGAATGGGGTTAGTTGCAAGGGGGAGGCACAAAGGGTGGAAGGTGGAGGGTATGAGGCTGCTCTCATCCCATATGTCCCAGGGACACACCCAAGCACCATGCCCAATGCAAAGGGATAGGGAAATATCACACAAGATAGTAGACCACAGCTTCTAAACAATTTCATGTTGCTGACACACCTTTCGGAGATGCATCATTTTGTGACACAGTAAGGCAGTGTAGCAAACGAGCGAGCACAAACAACCTGTCTCCATCCCTGTCTCCCTCTCCCTCTGTCTCCCTCTCCCTATGTCTCCCTCCCTCTGTCTCCCTCCATCCCTCCCACTCCCTCCATCCCTGTCGCCCTCTCCCTCTGTCTCCCTCCCTCTGTCTCCCTCCATCCCTCTGACTCCCTCCATCCCTGTCGCCCTCTCCCTCTGTCTCCCTCCCTCTGTCTCCCTCCCTCCCTCTGTGTCCCTCCCTCCCTCTGTCTCCCTCCATCCCTCTGACTCCCTCCATCCCTGTCGCCCTCTCCCTCTGTCTCCCTCCCTCTGTCTCCCTCCCTCCCTCTGTGTCCCTCCCTCCCTCTGTCTCCCTCCATCCCTCTGACTCCCTCCATCCCTGTCGCCCTCTCCCTCTGTCTCCCTCCCTCCCTCTGTCTCCCTCCCTCCCTCTGCTTCCCTCCCTCCCTCTGTTTCCCTCCCTCCCTCTGTGTCCCTCCCTCCCTCTGTATCCATCCCTCAGTGTTCCTCCCTCTGTCACCTCACCCCAGCTCCCTGGGCACACACACAGTGGCACCCAAGCACTGCACAGGTCTTATAAAGACCATAGAGCAGAGTGTTTAGGGATGTCTCCTAATTACCAGCAGTCATCTACTAAGTGCCTGCAACACAACCACCATTTGCAGGTGACACTGTACTGTGTCAGGACACACAGTTTGGAAAGCTCTGTAGTACACAATGGGCACAGGTGTAGGCAGCACAAGTCCCTCCTATGATCATTGCAAACACAAACACCAGGACAAGGTCACACATCCTGTGCAGGAACACACAACCACGATTATGCCAGCATGCTACAGGAGGGGACAGCCAAATCATGAAGTATGGACGCGTGCAAATCACACGCAAACTACTGGCATGGCCTGTCATACACCCCCCTAACAGAAACTCAACCCCTGGGGACAGGCAATGGAGTGCAACACTGTCCCAATTGTCATGTACCACAAATAAACACTCACTCGTATGAATACGCATACAACTTTTACATGCACATTGCAGATGTTCCAGTCCATTGTGCCTCTCACACAATGCACGTGCCCCATCTCATGAACGTTGTGGATGCACTTAAGTATAAACATGGACATGGGTATTGACAAGGTGATGCATCTTAGAGAAGTGCCACGTTCCAAAGCCATGATCTAGAAGTGGGTGTACAGGTCTAGGGGTGTTGGCATTGTTTGGCCATCACGGAACAGCAACGCCTATCCAAAGTAGAAGATTTTATGCAATTAAACTAGCAGCCAGTCCCGACATTGTCCGGGTTCGAAAAGTAAATTGTGTAATCTTGTTGGCAAAAGGTCCCTCTAGTTAATGTTACTCGTGTTTCCTTGTTTGTCCTTGCCCCCTCCCCCGTGAGAATGTTGTTGCTTCTGCCAAGACGATATTTTATGTAGCACTTGGTGATGTTGGCGAGTGAAATATTTGTTTAAGCCCTGAAGTCAAGTTTTCTCCTTAGCGCCGCAATAAGTTGGAGTGTAACAGTGGTAAAACAGATAGCGGCGAGTGAATCCGTAGCTTTGTTCTTAGGTTTAGAATGCAAGTACTGTGGTGAACGCTGACTCGCTTAAGGGCTATGCGAAAGCCTGTTTTTTTAATGTATGATATCTCCGTGTGATAAATATTGCAGCTTCAGAACGGCAGAACGCATACTCGCCTAAGCCCTGAAACGCCGTGTAAGCCGCACCTCGTTTGCTTGAGGTCTTCCCCCTGTGACAAACAGGAGCGTGTCCAATGGTGAAATCGTTTATAAAATATTCCTCGCAAGGCTTGCATATGTTATGCGAGTTATGTGGCGTGATTGGTCGGCTGTGAATGCAAGCCCCGCCCCGTCCCTGATGTCAGCGTACAACGGTAATACCCAGGTCAATGATTCTGCCTACCCGAAGATGTGTGTGTGAGTGAATATTTCGTGTTTGCAATATGCTGCACTGTAAATATTGGGCGTTTGAAATACGCTGCATTGTGAGCACGAATGGTTGAAATACTCTGCACTGTGAGCGCAAATGGTGTGTTTGGTTTTGCACCGTGACATCTCCTTGCATCTCAATGTTCTCCTCGCCATCTAACGCCCACAACTTGCCTCTCTGAATGTTAACGCCCACATCTAACGCCCACATCTCACGGCCACATCTCCTCACTGTTTGGTTTTGCACCGTGAACTACAATGTTAACACCCACATGTAACGCCCACAACTTGCCTCTCTGAATGTTAACGCCCACATCTAACGGCCGGAAGGGACTACTTTACCACTGATGGGGCCCAACCTTTTTAGTGTACATGGTGTCCATTTATATAGCCTAACTCCATCTTCTGGACCTCCCCTTTCCAACGCTGTATTGGGTGTTGTGATTGGTGGTGTACTTTTTGAGTTTACCTGGCTCAAAGGACACAGTTCTCACTTTATAATAGTAGTATAGATAATGCTCTGTCTCTTACATGAACATGCTGCATCTAAACTCTGTGCATGCTTGACGCAGACATAAGGATTAACACCGTATCCTGGATGTTGCGTGAACCTGAGCACTGCTGTATATGTGTTGTGCCGACAAGACACAGCAATGGCTGTGTCAGTCATTGTCAAGAGAATGGAAGAAGGAAAATACTCCAGAGTACATGTCAATTTACTACCACTACATACACAACTGAACAATGACAACAATGTAAATCTTGTGGAACTGTGATGGTGATAATGGATAACTAATTAAGATGTCACTTCATAGTGCGTTAACAGTGTCTGTCTCTCCCACACACAGGGCAACGTGTGGAGCCCCCCCAACCAGGGGGGAGAAGGATCCCAGTCCCAGGCTCAGCAGGACCCAGACCCCACAGACAGCGACGCCACTCAACGCACTGTGGATGACCCCAACCAACCTGGCTCCTCTGGATCCCAAAGCCCTGCAGCAACTGTACCAGCTACATCTCTGCCAACCACCGGAACCATTCCCACCACATCCCAGCAGACAGGTCAGAGCCCTGCCCATGATCCACCAGAGAGCCTGTCTGAAAATGAGGGACACCCTTTGTCGGGCGCCCCTGAGGTGGCAGACAACCTCCACCCTGCCAGCACTCGGGGGGCCCGTCGATCGGATGTGCCCACAAGCGCAGGCCGTGCTCGTGTGGGTCAGGGTGGTGGGAGTTGCGTAAGGCAGAGGCGAGATTCTGGCCAGTCAGCTGCAGGGCCCGGTATGCCTGAACTGACTAACATCTCTAATAAAAGAGAGAGGGACCCCAGGACCAAAGGGATAGGGTTCCACAGTTGACACAAGTCAAAATATATAATTCCCTTTGGGCGAATTATCATGGAAAGGCAAATTCTTACCAGTAGGCACATATACACTCAAAAATCAATAATATCAAATTATAACAGGGAAGCAATGCAAAAAATATTAAAAAGGTTTTAAGAAAAAGCACGATAATAAAAGTAGATCTGCACCGTTTATTACCATACACTATAGTTTGTTAAAAATGGGAAACATACACCAAACAGAACATTATATACAAAATATATCCAACATTTCAGTAAAAAAGGAGGTACAGGTAATGGATTAAATTCCGACAAGAATACAGAATTTTCCTTAATTTGTTTTCCTAGTATTACTCCTTGAGCATCAACGCGTTTCGGTGGTGTAGTTAATGTTTAGCCACCTTCATCAGGACAAAATAAATGTTTCCCAATGTTTCTGAAATTCAAACAAACCCAATCTTAATTCAATATAATAATATATTCACACTTTTAAAAAAAAATTGCATTTTTAAAAAAACAGCATTTTTAAAAAAACATAATGTATACAGATATCTACATCCCTCAAGCATTGCTTCCATGTTAAACTAAACAAACAAACGATATATACAGATACAGCATAGCAATAATTGCGATTACAGAAACATAATTCCTGGTCAAATATCTAAGTATCTCAAGACGGTCTCTAAAGATCACTCCAGATATGAGATTTATTATTAAATGTCATACATAGTACTCCAGTAATTGAGAATATAGCACATCCTTAAGGTTCAATGACTAGGTGATGCCATTCAGGTTTATCTTTGGACAAGAGAGGTGGCCATTTGAGAAGAGCATGATACCTACCTACCTCAAAAGCTATATATCGTACAATCTAGGTCAGGGGTAATCTGCCTCCTTTCCAGTCTCACAAGATGTTCGTCCAGCGAACTATCTCTTCAAAGTTAAAATGGTATTGTCCTATATATAAAATGGATAAACATTGTATTTTAGTGTCAGCACCCACCATTATTTTTGAGGGGTGGTGTTTATTGTCACACTACAGGATTCTCTAGTGCAAAGGCTCCAATTAGCTAGTTAAAATTTTTCAATTATTAGTATTCACTACAAGAGCGCTCACCTCCTAATTTGTCTGGATAGTCATAAGCGGACAACAACACTAATATTCTACGTTGTTCCTCGGCTTCGTAGCTCGCCACATATGCCGTTATCAATGCGTATAACTCTGTGAATAATTAACAAAAACGTCATTATGGACTCTACCAGCTTCAAAATGCGAACGCCTATTATCAGCACACTTCCCCATTATACTTACATAGATGTGTAGTAAAAGTACCCCACACGCGGTATGGGTATGGTCATTAGGACTCACACGATTGGAGTATAAACATTCCCTAAAAAAGTGAGGGGAGAGTCCACATATTACTCTTACACTCTACTTAGGGTATCATTTTGATAATAGATATCAAAATCAAAAACAGCCAGTGCAAAGAGATATGGCTTACTTGTTAATAGGTTTCCCAGGATACGGGGATCATTGGTCGCGCTGGAAGACTTGCAGCGTGCACTCCCTGTTAAATATACAGACGGATACCACATGTTATAGGGGCTTAATTCAACTTATGCCGGTCGCATTTAAACAAGCACGACCAATCCCTTACCTCTGGCGCTAAGGAGAAAAGCGTCCCGCGTGTAGGCAAACGTGGCTGGAATCGGCAAACAAACCGCCGTTCCAGTCACTGGTTTAAATACACGATCAATCCAGAAGTGCAGATCTACTTTTATTATTGTGCTTTTTCTTAAAACCTTTTTAATATTTTTTGCATTGCTTCCCTGTTATGATTTGATATTATTGATTGTTGAGTGTATATGTGCCTACTGGTAAGAATTTGCCTTTCCATGATAATTCGCCCAAAGGGAATTATATATTTTGACTTGTGTGAACTGACTAACATCCTGGAGGCATACCGGCGGGACACCAGGGAGGTAAGCCAGCTAGCGGAGGCCCTCAACCAGGTGAAACAACAGCAGGCAGAGCAAATAGCCAGGCAAGACCAACATTATGGACGGGTGGAGGCAAGTCTGGCTCAGCTCTTGACGTGCATCGGGAAATAAGCCAATCCCTACGTCAGATAGCTGCCAACATGCAGCACCCTCCCTGTGTCACAAGGCCAGCTACATCAAGGCAAAGTGCAACACCAGCCACAGGGAGGGAGGAGGAGGAGGAGGAACCAAGGCAGTGGACCATGCACATCTCCCAGGACACCTGACCTGGCATATTGCCCATGGGTGCAACAGCATCACCTATGAGACTCTCCCACATGGACTTGCTGGTCACAGTCTGCCCAATGATGCCAAACACTGTGGCCTGGACTCTGTTGACTTAAACTGTAAGGCATCGCATCTCCAGCAGTGAACTTTGGATTCCACCCCTTTATGTACAGCACCTATTCACGTTTCCTGCACAAGATCACCCAATAAATATTCTAAACATCATACGCATTTGGTGAGTAATCTTGTACCTACAGCATAAAATGATATGTGTGTACAAATGTATGAAATGCAAGGGTATTCAACAAACTGCAGCCATCCACACACTTGGATCTGATTCCGGGTGAGGACACACATCGTTCACAAATTCCTAACAACTAGATACATGGATGGAAAGACACACCTGTGTGGGATAGTAAATGCTGGAGGGGGGTTTGGATCACAAAACTGCAATAACAGCCTGGTCCAGGAGAGTCACTTTGAGGTGTACAGATCAGTGTGACAAAACTAGTTGTCCACGTAGGGAGTACCAACATCTGTGTCCTCAGGTATGTGAACTATCATCAGCATGATGCTGTACTGTGGATGTGATGAATGGTTCACAGGACAAGGGTGGCAGGACAGACTGTGGGCAATGGGCTGTAGCACTCTACCCAAGCACACCTGATTAGGTGACCTCCCCCTATGGAGCTACAAGTACTATACTCCTGTGATGGGTGCAACGCATACAGAACAACTACCCACGTCTGACAATTATTTACACCAGAACGGGCAAATCACACCACACCCAAGAGACGTGGTCATGGTGTGTGTCCCCTGTGGCTACTCGACTGACTGTGATGGCTATGTTGAAGTGGTGTGACCAGGTCGTGTACTGCCACGTGACTGTAAGCAAGCGGATTTTTGCTGCTGTGGTGTTGACAAGGTAACACTGTACAATATTGTGCCTATGGAAGGTGTGTGTGTGCTGTACAAGGCACATGACCTGGTGGTACGTAGACCCAATGTCATGTGGCTCAGCAAAGTTTTGCCAGTATGTGTTGCACTCACAGGCATAGAAGCTGTAATGGCTGATTTTGAGGCATCGTGATACCAGGAGGATGATTGTCTGATGTTGTCTGTGTGTAGGGTGGCAGGAGCATGCTCTACAAATGGATGGAAGGAGGGGTATCCTGTAGGCGTGTGTGTTCCTGGATAGTGTGCGCTGCATTGTGGCTGTGTATGCAGCAGCAGGAATGAGTGAAGACATGACGGCAGGAGGGGTGTAACAACTTGCAAAACAAGCACATACCACAAGGGCATTGGCAAGCCACAAAGTGACATGTGTATGTGAATGCAGGAGTGTCTGCTTCACTCAGGGTCACTGTAAATAAAATGTCACAGATCACGGTCACTGGATCATGCCTCTTACGGACAAGTGGGGCACAGGACACACAGCGTCAGCAGGTGTAGACTACAGCTAGTGTGTTCAAAGCTAAACAGCAGCTACACAGCCATCTACCTCACACACAATATAGTATTTTAGCCTTAACCAACACCATGCATGTAGTCACTGTACACGTAAACACATAACAAGCATAAGCTTACTTCATGCCATATAGTCTACATGCACATTAGAAGGACATGTGCGTTGACATCAAGGCGGCACAATATTCAGTTGAAATCACACGTCATGCACAACATGATGAATTACCTTGTGAGCCCATGGAGCATTATCAAACATACATGGGCATTGGCATTGGCAAGAAGTCCAAAAAAGACTATGAATGATGTCACCTGTAATGCAGCAGAACTATTCGCTACAAGCCTGTCAGGGACTGGCCGTACCTTTCTTCATCAGAGTATTGTGATGCTCAAAGGGTTCCACCTCCAAATAGCCCCTTGGTCTGAGTACAAATGACAGACACAAAAGGGTGATCAGGCAAGGGAAGGAGAGGATGGGAACTGCAGGGAGGGAGACCTGAAACAGAGGCAAAGAACCATTAGGAGTAGTTTCTCATGTCACTGACACAACAAATACCTCATGAGATACACTGTACCAGTCACACCTGTGAAGTGTAACGACTGTAGCCAATTAGAGATCACTCATCATGCTATCACATGAGATCCGATGCTGTAACACATAAAACCTGGGACAGTCTGTCATCTATTTGAGTCTTGTGTAACGCTCACAAGTCAGCTACCGTGCAATGAGATCTATGTGGATAAAAACTAATTCACTGTCTCTGATGATGTGGACCCTACAAACAAATTAAAAGATATGGCAATGCTACTTACGCAAAGTGTAATATCTGTATTTAATTATGTGTACCCATAAGGGCCATGTAGGCAAACTTGACATCACCCACTACAGCTGTAAGAATCACATATGATGAGGAAGCCTATGACCTACATGCAATGAAGGCACTCTGTAGCCAGTCGTCTGATCTATCAACTTTGCATCACTATGCTAAACATGACAAGCAGGTTGCAGAAAACTCAACTGCAAGTGATGTTGATCCAAGCCACATAATGATACCCTACCATTGCACAGAAATGCTGCACGGGACAAGAGAATCATGTGAATGACCGCAATCCACTGGTGCAACACAATATTTCACATATGCATCATCCCAACATTGTCATGTCTAATGCTAAACATACATGGCATCATGTGAATCAAAACAGAACTGCTACTCACTGTGAAGGCTGGCGTAGCAGTATTCCCAACCTGCACTGAGGTAACGACATGACAGTGACATGACATACTGCAACAAGGGGCAATGCATCCATGCAAACAGAGTCACAGGACAGTTGTCTTAACATGTGGAACATACACTGGGCCACACCTACACGACATGGTTTAGTGGTAAACAAACTGGACTGGCCCACAAGGTGAAGGTGAGGAACCAGACACATTCTAATGCACACAGTGAGGCTGCAATCCCCCACACAGTCCGTGGTTGAGACCTCTAACACAATGTCAAACCATGGTATATGCAATGTTGCAGTGTCAATGTCTACACACATTGATGCATTCACCCGAGTCTAAAACTACAACAGATGACTGTCAGATGGGGTGACTATCCTGTCATGGGAGTGGGCATACATGTAATAAGTAACATTATGTTGTTGCATGTATGCATGGTCTCACTACATGCGCATGAACACGTACCACACATTTGAAATCATACCAACGCTAAACAGCCACATATGAGTCCTTACCCAAATTGACTTCTCCACATGTCCATGCATGCTCCGTTGATTCGGCTGACGTTGCAATCATAATGAGCAATAGCAGGCTGACCACGATGACCCCAAAGGACAACAGGCAGTGCGACCTGGGGATGAGAGGCACACAAGGGGTCAAGTTCAGTATAATGTCATTCTGACATTGTCCTGTTGAATAGCCTGATGTTGTAGTACACCTGTACATTCCAAGTACAGACATAGCACGTATGTGTGTTGCATTACATCTGCACCTGTGTGACACTGCACAACAAACATCCAAGTGACATTGCATACAGTCTGTTGCATACACAGCATGCTACCCATGCAACTCTATAGTACATGTTTTACAAAAAAGCACCTATGACTCATCATTATGAAAAGAAGTTGCGGATGAGGTGACTCCGGATATCATCTTCATCCTCCTCGTCACTGGCATCCTTCTCAAGGCCTTCATCCTCAACGGGCGGATGTTCCAGCTCATCAGGATCAAGGTAGAGTGGCACGGCCTTCTCCACTGCCATGTGTAGCATGCAGCACACGGTGAAGATGTCACACACCTTGCGTGGGGTGTATTGGAGGGCTCCGCCTGTCTTGTCCAGGCACCTGAACCGGCTCTTCAGGAGTCCAAATGTTCACTCGATCACCCGCCTGGTCTTCCCATGAGCATTGTTGTACCGCTGGTCTGCAGCTGTCCTGGGGTTGCGTAGTGGAGTCATTAGCCACGGCATGTTTGGATATCCTGCGTCTCCTGCAAATTGTCATCATGGAAATGAGTATGTAATATGATGCAGTCCATTAAGTTTTGACATACTGACATACTTATCTGACAGAGTTTACCCACCAACAAGACGTGCCCGGTGGTTGTGCAGCTGCAGCATCATCTGTGGTACCCTGCTATGCCTCATGATGAAAGCATTGTGGCATGATCCTGGAAAACGTGCAGAAACATGTGAGATAATCATGTTGGCAAGACACACCACCAGGGCATTTATCGAGTGGTAGTGTTTCCTGTTGCGGTACGCTTGCTCCTGAGCCTGTGGTGGCACCAGAGTAACATGTGTACCATCAATTGCACCAATTACATGTGGCATGCGTCCCAGGGCATAGAATTCCCCCTTGACATGTGTCAACTGTTCTGGAGTAGGGAATGTAATGAATTCATCAAGGTGCAGCAACATTGCTGCCAATACATCCGTCAATACACGGCTGAACATTGTCTGAGACATCCCTCCCACATCAGCTATGGTAAATTGGAACATACCTGTGGCAAAGAAATGTAGGGCTGCCATCACCTTTACCTTGGGTGTCATCGCAGTTGGATACCTGTGTTGTGGTTGCAGGTGATCCTCCAGCCTGTCCGTCAGGTCGTTGATCAACTGTCTGGTGAAGCGGTAACGCCGTATGCAATTACGTTCCCTCATGGCTTCCAAGTCTGGCAACGGCCTTTCCAGAGGGGGTGCCCTGCAAAACAAATTTAGTAGAAAATGTGTACAACTGTCTGACTAAGACAATAACAATGTACATGGCACAAGCAACACTGCTTCAACAAATGTAGACAATTTTGAGTTTGGCGTGGGATACACACTGAGGAAACATGTGCCAGCTGCCAGCCACTCCTCCGTGAAAAGTAAAAGACCTGTGGTCTGTGGAATGAATATGACATGCATACAAATGATCTGATGGGAAGGTCTGAGTGAGCATGACAATGTATCATGTCAGTGACCAACGTCACGTGAATTGCATTAGGAGGTTGTCTGCACATCCAGACAGCTGACAGCAATAAACACACCCACATCACATGTGCCATCATTTGCACAGATCTGACATATTCCTATTGCGGTGTGACATTTTCCAAACTATTACATGGACATCATCATACAGCATGAATGTTTGATTTGTGACAAATGGTCTGTGATGCCATCACACATATGAGCGGTTCATTTGCACAAGTGGCATGGTGTGCGTACATTAGAAACCCTGTCATCACGGCAAGAACCCAACATAGATGCTCCTACAGCAGATATCCTGAACAGTATGAACTAGTTACTTACCTTTTGTAACAAAATATCGGTAAGGAACAGGAGTTAGTAGCATATTCCTAACTTGGAATACATACCAGGCTTTGCAACAAATTACCTCCGTGGATGCCATCGCTCTGCCCAGTGAGTCGGTGCTATCCAGCCCACACCGGATCAAATACCGTGTCGCTGATCGGCATTCTACAAGGGCTTGCCCAAGTATTGCCCGTACCTACAACGCGCACTCTGGCAGCAGTTCCACAACCGTGTCCCACAGAGAGTGTGTGTAGCGGACGAAGAGGCATGTGATGTTGGAAGACCTCAGTCCCAGACTCAGGGAGGATGATACCATCTTTCCGTACTGCTCATACCTCTTGGATACCCTGTCCAGCGGAGCAAACGGGAATGTGGTCTGTGATTTTGAGGCCTGGGTGCCCATGCTCTCTGGGGTGGGGTGGGAGGTCAGGAAACATGGTTCGTCCGGGGATGGGTGTGGGCGTCTGGCAACGTGCCTATCTACAGCCAAACCTGCAGCGGGCCTGGACATGGTGGCCAATATAGAATCAGTCAATTCCTCATGAAATGGCTGCAGAGGCTCAGCGGAGCTTGACTGCAGTTTAAGGACCTCAGTGAGGAGGTTGGTCCTCACGGCCGCAACGGGGAGATGAAGGGGCAAGGCTTCGGCCGCCCACGTACACACAACACTGTACGTTGCCCGCTCATCCAAAGACACGTTTGGAGTAGAGACATTACCAGTGTCTGGCGAGGTGTCCAGACACTCGCATCCCCCAGTCCACCTGTCCTGTCATCTTGGGACTGACACTCACGTGTCAGTGGGTCTTCAGAACCCTCCCAATACTCTTTATCACCCATTCCCTGATAATCAGGGTTGTCATAAGCTGTGCCCGGCTCGTTGAAGTTTAACTCCCCATGCAGCATTAAAAGCGGTGTTCTGCTGCGCAGTTCCCACGCCGGAGCCGTATAGTGTGTGGTATCGGGGACAGCACCACCCGAGGACGGCGCCAAGGGTGACATCTGGGGGACTGTTGCCGGTGAGGTTGTGAGGTGAAACAGCGAGGACCAGGATCACCAATCGGATCCTGTCTGTCCCAGCGAGGCCAGGACGAAGGCGCCGCCTGCATCAGAGCCAAAAGCGAGTGACGGCGTCGGGGGCAAAGCACCAGACCAGCTAGTGCCCCCAGACGGGTCCGCAGGGCCCTAAGCCGCCGCGTAGGCCATCGGTGGAGTGAGGAACATCATGGCCATGAGGAAGCGCACTTAGTCCTCCTGCGTCGCATGCTGGGCAGGGCCCGGAGGTTGTGGTGCAGGCTACGACGGCTGCAAATCTGATGGAGCCGCGTGGGCGGTGTCACCCGAATCCCATGCAGCATTGCACGTGCATTGTGGTGATTTAGAAGTGCGATGACGTCTCTTTGACTTTTTGGGGTTACCTGACGACTTAGACCTGGAGGACTGATGTCAAAACCCCGGGCTCTGATGTATCAACACCCACGCCCAGGCACTCGACCTACGTCCAGACCATGAGCTATTGCGGTGCAGGGCCAACTGCTGGAGTCCGAGCGGCTTGTGGGACCACTCACACCTAGCTTCATATGTCTGGTCCCGGCAGTCGGAGCAGCTCTCGTTGTCGTGCTTGACGTCAAAACAGTGGAGACACCGACGGTGAGGGTCAGTCACCGACATGAGTCGGTCGCAATCCTCACAGGCTTGGAAACGGCCATCCCTATTGGCACCGTCCTGAGTCGGACAATCCAAGTTAAATGGTCAGAAGTGATCGTACTATGATTTGAAAAAGAAAAATGAGTAAGGTTACACTTATACGGGAACAGCGCTGGTGGTGTGAAAAAAGAGGACCTGACGTGAGCACTCAGACAACGTCATCACGGCGCACACAACGCCAAGACACACGCGGAGCCGCATGAGATGCCTACCGACACACAAGTGTACTGCTAAGCGGAAATTGCCATATCCAGGATGACACTTGAGGATATTCTAAGGTGAGGAATATAATACTGACCTGTTCATTTCATATGCAAACAGCATGCACAATATCGCACATGGCACACACATGACGTGGTCACACAGGGTCATGCTGTGCGTCAATTCGACCTCTGTGACAGTGGGCATGTTGCTGTCATCATGTGACACTTCCCGGTACTGAATGGTGTGCCATTCCAGTGTTGATGTGCATCACAATATGTTGCAGACGTTACTCAGGTGCGAAGTGTTGAATGTATGTGATACACATGTGCAAAATGATTAATGACATGTCTCAACAGCTCTTCACACATCAACTGAGCCACAAGGTCACAGTCCCTGTGCTTCTTCAATGTCTGCCACACCTGGGGCATGCTGATGTAAGGATGCCATGCTGATGTATGCATCCACATCATCAACATGAGTGTAGACTACATCCCTGCAATGTGATTTCCTGGAGTCACTCTCCCAATGGTGACGTGAAGGAGGTCAGGAACGCAGCCTACACAAGCGTTCACTTGAGCATGTCTGACGCACTGTACCCCAATGGTACGTGCGTGTGTACGCCTCATTTCCCAATTGCATTTTAGCCATACGCGAGCCCAGCGTGCCCCAATGGTACGTGCGTGTGTATGCCTCGTTTCCCAATTGCTTTTTAGCCATACGCGAGCACAGCGTACCCCAATGGTACGTGCGTGTGTACGCCTCGTTTCCCGATTGCATTTTAGCCATACACGAGCACAGCGCACCCCAATGGTACGTGCGTGTGTACGCCTTGTTTCCAAATTGCATTTTAGCCATACGCGAGCACAGCGTACCCCAATGGTACGTGCGTGTGTACACCTCTTTTCCCAATTGCATTGTAGCCATACGCGAGCACAGCGTACCCCAATGGTACGTGCGTGTGTACGCCTCGTTTCCCAATTGAATTTTCAAACCATGCATATGTGTGTCATGGCCTTATGTGTGATGTGATTGGATGGAACATAGGATGCTAACTATGGTGGCCTATCACACACTACTTCTTGGACTCACAGACCCTCTGCAGCACAGATATAAGGCAACATGTGGCTGTGGGAGGGCACTTGCCTGCACAACATTGGAGTGGTAACCACAGCTGCTGTCTCTGTATCCTCTGGACCCTGAATAGCTGAGCATGGAGAGGGCACCTGCATTCACTGATGGTGAGAACAAGGCCCTGCTGGATGCCCTCCTGCCTAACTACAGCAAGCTGTATGGGAGACCAGAGGATCAGGTGAGTGATGTGTGCAATACCTTGGAGTGTGCACCTGTTGTGTGTGTGACATTATAGCCACTGTGTATGTATAGTGGATAGATGCAATGTTGTTGGGAGTGAGTGCCAGGGTGTACAGTATTGTTTCAAGAGAGTTCTTTGTTGTAGTGGGGTGTGTGACAGCATGTCACGTGCTGCAGTGCACCCAGATGCAGCATATATTGCTCACTGAGTGCCATGCTCAAAGAGTGTTTTGCACCCCTCATGTCATCTGTAGCCTTTCAATGGCATGTAATGCAGTTGTGTTTGCTCACAGGCCACATACTCCTGGACAATGATGCAAATGTGTGGAGCATACGATGCCCTGTTGTCCTCAAGTATTTTGTGCACATATGTGTGTCTTTGGAACATGGACCAGGTGTACTGATGGTCTTTTACTTTATATTCGTGACAGGTATCTGCCTTTGAGAAGGGTGAAATCTGGGTGGACATCACCAGGGCTGTCAGGAGTGAGGAGGGGCCTTGCAGGAGGCTCAGAAACAGCAAGAAGAGGTGGCAGGACATCCGGTGCTGGACCCGCCGCATCGCCAGAGTACAGCTGAAGCTGGAAGCTCCACGCCGGCATGGCGGCACCCGCCACCTCACCCCCCCCCCCCCCCCCCCCACATGCTCCAGGTCCTGGAAGTGGTGTTCCCAGACCTCCATAGGCAGTTGCAGGAGGGACAGCAGCAAGAAGGGGGTAGGTACATGTCTGTTTGTTGTCATGTGTGTCACATGCTACCTGCAGTGCTCCAAGGCATGGTAACACTCCCATAGTTTGAGTGGTGTGGTCAGACATGCACTTTATGCATTGACATTAGAATGTCCCAGTTTCAGCAGCTGCTTCTTTACATGCCTTGCCCTACTCCACATTTGACCTGCGCTTTGGCTAATGATTGTTTTTCACATGTACTCCTATGGTGCAATGTCTCAGTATGCATCTTCCTTTGCACATCATCATGTTGGAGGGGGGTCTGTGACACCTGTTGGTACCTTACATGTAGCACCACATGTGCACTGTGTCTGCCCTTCTTCATATTTTGGCACTGATTTTGAGTCTCAACATGTGTTTTCTACACGAGTCAGCCTCAGTGGCCTTTGACCATGGTACACTTTCTAATTGTCATGTGTTAGCTACAGGTGCACAATGTACATGTGCAATATTTTGGGCTTATGCATACTCACACTGGGCAGTGCGTGTGTGCATATTCTCAAAATATGTTACATGTTGTTTGTAAATAATATTGATGGTCAGCCACACAATGTGGCTTTGGGTGTAGACAGCTGTGATGCCAGTGTGAGGTGATGGGACACTTGGTTCAGGTCCCAGGATGGCATCACATCAGGCATCAGGCAGGACTTTTCCCATGTGGCACAAGGTCAAAGCAAATCAAACATGACCAGGTCTGGGATTGGGTGGCAGGGTGGGCAAATGAACTGTGATGCATCATCAGCTATCCTGTTGTCAGGCATTGGATCATCATTGTGTCTCTCATATAAGTTTTTGCCTTGCCTGTTGCTTGTATCCTACTATACATTGAGCGTTGTGTCTCTCACAATTGCCCAAGACTAGACTTAGCATTGTGCAGAGTTCAGTGGCATGTGACTCATGATGCATGCCATGTTTAGAAATGTGCCCAAATGATTTGTAGCTGATATGTCTGATGTGTACAGGTGACTGATATGTTTTTGTTATTCTCCTTACCAACAGCATCATCATCAGAATCTGGAGGAGACACAGGCGCGGACCAGGCAGAGGGACCCAGCGACGGTGCCACCTGCTTTGAGGAGTCAGAGGGAGGCAGTGGCACGGAGGGTGAGGAGAGTCTTCAGGCCGGACGACATGTGACTGACACATCCTACCATGCGGACGGCTCCGAATCAGACTCTCAGGAGGAGGGGGAATATGCAGCAATGGTCACTTCTTCATCTTTGGCTGGCCTCCCCTCCTCCAGTACCATCTCCGCCCTCCCAGTTGTTAGTGTCCCTAGGGTCCGTGCTAGCCCCCGTGTCTCCTTTGTACCCGGCACCGCAGCCCCTGCCCCTGTGTCCCCTGCTGCCCTCAGGGCTGAGTCTGTGGACCTACTCCGGCAGATTGCAGTAGGTCAGACATCCATGTTGACTGTCCTCCATGGACATACACAACTCATTACAAAGTTGGTGTCGTTCATGGAGGGCATGTCATCGGCCATGTCTGATCTACGTCGGAGTGTGGCTGCCATAGAGTCAACACTGACGGCAGCTCTGTACACCCAGCAGCATCTGCCCCCCCCCCATCCTTCAGACCCATCCACCTCTGCCTCTCACATACCTACCCAACATACACGCAGACGCCACAGGTCAGACACACCCAGCACACCCACACGGCAGAAAAAGCTCAAAGCTCCACGCACCCAATCTCAAGGGGATGTAGGCACACCCACAGGGAGAGGGGACACACCTCACACACGCATCCATACACCCAGGAGAACAGACTCACAGCCCTCTACCTCCACCCCCAATGTGTCCCCGGGTTCAGGTGGTAGTTTTTCCGCACTGGCTGAGGTGTGCAGCCAGGTTTTTTAAGCTACTTTCTGCGAAGCACCAACCAGTGTGGATGAATCCACTACACCTGCACCCACTCCACCTGTCATTCCCTCTCCTGTCCATGCGGTGCCGAAGGATTCCACAGATGGTGCCCCCGTAGTTTCCACTGCGGATTAAACTCCATGTGCAGGCAAGTTTGGGTGTGAGCACATCCATGGAGGCACAAACTGTTAATCTGACTTTTTTGGACTGGCCATTGGCCTTTTATGAGCAAGGACTCTTATTTGCGTTTTTAATTTTAGACCAGCTGAATAAAGCTATTTATTTCATTTTCTGAACTTTGGTTTGTCTGATAATGTCTGTGACTGCTGTGTGCCTGGGAGGTGGTGTGATGTTAAAATTTGGGTATGTTAACATGTGTGTATCTCCTGATGGTAATGAGGTTAACAATGGTATGTTTTTGATTTAACGGCTGGGCACTGGTGGGCACTGGTGGGGGTCTTAGCCACACACACACTCTAATGCTGGGCACTGCTGGGCACTGGTGGGGGTCTTATCCACACACACACTCTAATGCTGGGCACTGCTGGGCACTGGTGGGGGTCTTAGCCACACACGCTAATGCTGGGCACTGGTGGGGGTCTTAGCCACACACACACTGTAATGCTGGGCACTGGTGGACACTGGTGGGGGTCTTAGCCACAAACACACTCTAATGCTGGGAACTGGTTGACACTGGTGGGCACTGGTGGGGGTCTTAGCCACACACACACTCTAATTCTGGGCACTGGTGGGCACTGATGGGGGTCTTAGCCACACACACACTCTAATGCTGGGCACTGGTGGACACTGGTGGGCACTGGTGGGGGTCTTAGCCACACACACACTCTAATGCTGGGCACTGGTGGGGGTCTTAGCCACACACACACACACTCTAATGCTGGGCACTGCTGGGCACTGGTGGGGATCTTAGCCACACACACACTCTAATGCTGGGCACTGGTGGGGGTCTTCGCCACACACACACTCTAATGTTGGGCACTGGTGGGCACTGGTGGGGGTTTTAGCCACACACACACCCAATGCTGGACACTGCTGGGCACTGGTGGGGGTCTTAGCCACACACACACTGTAATGCTGGGCACTGGTGGACACTGGTGGGGGTCTTAGCCACACACACACTCTAATGCTGGGCACTGCTGGGCACTGGTGGGGGTCTTAGCCACACACACAATCTAATGCTGGGCACTGCTGGGTGTGTTTTCTACACACCTCTTACACTTACACTGACATAGCAGACGTATGTCCCACACGTCTATTACACTGGTGTTGTGCGGTGACGTACCGTTCCCCGAGGTCGATGACGTAGGTGCAGCACGTCTCCGTATTACACTGGTGTTGTGCGGTGACGTTCCGTACCCCGAGGTCGATGACGTAGGTGCGGCACGTCTCCGTATTACACTGGTGTTGTGCGGTGACGTACCGTACCCCGAGGTCGATGACGTAGGTGCGGCACGTCTCCGTATTACACTGGTGTTGTGCAGTGACGTACCGTACCCCGAGGTCGATGACGTAGGTGCGGCATGTCTCCGTATTACACTGGTGTTGTGTGGTGACGTACCGTACCCTGAGGTCGATGACGTAGGTGCGGCACGTCTCCGTATTACACTGGTGTTGTGCGGTGACGTACCGTACCCCGAGGTCGATGACGTAGGTGCGGCACGTCTCCGTATTACACTGGTGATGTGCGGTGACGTACCGTACCCCGAGATCGATGACGTAGGTGCGGCACGTCTCCGTATTACACTGGTGTTGTGCGGTGACGTACCGTACCCCGAGGTCGATGACGTAGGTGCGGCACGTCTCCGTATTACACTGGTGTTGTGCGGTGACGTACCGTACCCCGAGATCGATGACGTAGGTGCGGCACGTCTCCGTATTACACTGGTGTTGTGCGGTGACGTACCGTACCCCGCGGTCGATGACGTAGGTGCGGCACGTCTCCGTATTACACTGGTGTTGTGCGGTGACGTACCGTACCCCAAGGTCGATGACGTAGGTGCGGCACGTCTCCGTATTACACTGGTGTTGTGCGGTGACGTCCCGTACCCCGAGGTCGATGACATAGGTGCGGTACGTCTCCGTATTACACTGGTGTTGTGCAGTGACGTACAGTTCCCCGAGGTCGATGACATAGGTGCGGCATGTCTCCGTATTACACTGGTGATGTGCGGGAGTGTGTGGTGCAACGTACCCAGACATTACAGTCGTGCAATGGAGATGTGCGCGTGTGGCAACACGTACAGGTATGTTGAACTTTGTTGTACTCACCTTCTGCGCCGTCGTCGGTTTCTATGTACGAGGTGGTGGCCGTACAGGATTGGGATGAGACGGACGATGGCGTTCATGTCCTGCTTGTCGCGTACCGGGGTGCGGTTCGTGCCGGAGTGTGGTTTTACGGTAGTTTTAAGCTCTCGTAGAAACGAGCCGTACGGAGTGTGTTCAACACCGATCGTACTTCCTGGTTCGGAAGACGCGGTCTATTTATGTTCGGACGTAGCGTGGAGCGTCAGCCGACTGCAAATCGTATGGACTGTCGATTTGTACGGCGTTTTTTACGAGGCGTACGGAGTGACGCTTTAGGTTGGGATCGTACTTGCTGATGCGTACGGGGACGCTTACAGGTATGATTCGTATGGGGAAAAATGCTCCGAACGGCAATTCGGAGCGCTTTTTACCGGATCGGAATCGGCCCCTAAGTGTACTGCAGAATGCAGCACACTTAGAAGGAGGAAACAGTGAGGAGAAATAAAGATATTTATCCAGTATTGGGGTATCTTTCATAGATTCACATGCCTGAATCATTCCCCGTCGCCGAGGCGGGAGTCCCACGGTATGTAAAAAAGCAGTGCCAAAGGTAAATTATAGTAGTAGGCCTAAGAGAAAGGCCTAAAGCCTAAACTGTAGTAGCCTATCTACCTCATTATGCCACAAGGACCAAAGATTTTGTCCCAACCAATCAGCTTACTGCACCCTCTAGAACCCTCTCCGCAGAGCCAGTTCTCCTCAGATTTTTGTTAGCACAAGTGGGAAATGAGTATCCCAAAATTAGAGAACTGACTCTCCGTGGAGGAGGGTGGGTGCATGTAAATCTATGAAAGATACTGGATAACTGAATTTACAGGTAAGTAAATTGTTTTCTTCTCCAGTATTGGGGTATCTTTCATAGATTCACATGCCTGAATCAGAGTAGCAAGCAGTATGCCCGGTTAGAGTCGGTTATGGATTGTGGGAGACTTATACTGATACACTCCCAGAAACATTATATTTACCAACCAACAACTGTGAAGTAAGTACATTGCTAAAGATAAAACATGACTAAATTCAAAAGAGTAGTCAAAGAATATTAACCAGGAAGAGTAACATCACACATAATAAGTAGGCAAATTGAAATATGCCTATATCCCTATAATACACAGATATATTGAAAAGCATATTTTAATCACAAAATGAAGGCACACTGGTTACCTGAAGCTGTTTGTCAGGTCTGCCGTGGTTGCTCCTCAGGATCGGGTCGATGCTATAAAGGGGCCCACCTCTAGATCGTCCCAAGTCCGCCTGACAATTGTCACAGACTGTTAAGGAGATCAAGCGGGGGAAAATAGAAGTGTCCGGAGGGGAACAGCTGGGCAACTGGGACCTCGACCTGTAATTACAGAAGCAAGGGGTAAATGTAATGACAACCCTAACAGTGAAGATTTGTTAAGGAATATAACACATGGTACCTCACCTGTATACCCTACAGGCATGCGTGAATGAATGGAGAATCTACAGGGCTGCTTCTAAATCCCCTGGCATGTGCTAATAGAAGACATAAGACAGAGAACATTAGACAACCCCCATGTTCCCTCCCATCATGTGACCGGAATCTTGAAAAAGCAGCTTTGATATCAGGACACCTACCCAGCTTTGGGATAAAGAATACCCAAAAACAAATGCCCAAACTATAAACGAAAGGTGATCACATCCATTCACGGTCCGTACGTAACAAAAGGCTCCTCCTCCTAGGAATTGTATGATACTACTGTTCACTGGGCAGTTCAGGACGAGTCAACCCCAGTTATGATGCATACAATCCCTATTCGTTAGGTGTTGAAAGAAATAAAAGGAACACATATATGCCCAGCTTAAAGTATAAACAAAGCGTCTCTACAGATCCTTCTCTGTAAGCGCTGAGGAATGAAATAGTGCGATGACTGGTCTCGCGGCACCCAAGCCCAGGTGTCCTGCAAAACCCAGATCAAAAGCTCACTGGCGGTCATACATAGGAGAAGTACACCAAACCTTGGTTCCACCAGCGAGATTCTAGCCCCACACTTGTTTTGTTGGAAAAACCTGATTCTCAGTAGTCCGGTGTCCAAACGGGCGCTTCCTAAGCCCCACCAGAGTAATCCCAGGAATCAAATGCACAGACGTCAGAGGACCTCTCCGTAGTAGGCGCTTCCTAAGCCCCACCAGGGTATTCCAAGCAAACAAGTAAAGCACGCTGTTACACAGCGCTAGTAGCGAGCGCTACTAGCCCCCACCTCGGGAATTCGAATACCGGACAGAGCGAACAAACGCTTTCCGCCGCTGCAATCCAAAGAACCTTCCCAAGGAGACAGGAAACAACAACCAGAGACTCTCCTCGCCAAACAGGAATAATCGGCAGCGCGCCTCCATTGAGACGCAGTATTAACCACTCCAGTCGCACAGCGTCATAGGAACGCGCCGCCGCAAAGGATCATGGGATATGTAGTTTCCCCAACCTGTTCAGTTCCAAAGAGCAGGCAGTGATTTACCAGCGGTCGGGGGAATTGTGACAGTACACCCCCCCACACGACATTCACTGACTGCCACCAGGCTTCCCAGGATGAGACATGTGGAATCTCCGTACCAGCCGAGGAGCATGAACAGCACCAACCGGCTCCCAAGAGTCCTCCTCCGGCCCGTAACCCTTCCAAGACACCAGGTACTGGAGTTTCCCCCTCACCCTACGAGCGTCCAGAATTCGCCGCACCTCGTACTCCACCTCCCGCTCAACCCTCACAGGCGCAGGTGCCACAGGGCCTGGACCCCGAGCAGGTTTGAGCAGCGAGACATGGAATACCGGGTGTATTCGGAAGTGTGAGGGGAGTTTCAATTTTACCGCCACCGGGTTGACATGGCGCAACACCTGGTACGGACCGATGAACCTTGGGTTGAACACGCTGTACTTCCTGAAACGAATGTTCCGTGTGGACAGCCACACCCAATCCCCCTGTTTGTACTCAGGACAATGCCTTCGGTGTCTATCAGCCTGGGATTTGTATCTCAGTTTTGCTTTTTCAAGATTCCGCCTAGCATGCAATACCGTCTTCCTCAACTGCACTAATCTGGACTGCAACTGTGGAATAGGAGCATCAGTGACTGGTACACTCAAGGGGGCGAATCTGGGGTGGAACCCATATGTACAGAAAAACGGGGTATGCAAAGTAGAGGAATGAACTGCGTCATTATATGCCACCTCAGCAGACCACAACCATTCCACCCACGCCTCAGTAGTGGTGTCAACAAAACACCGCAGGTATTGCTTGAGGGTCTGATTCAACCTTTCGGTCTGCCCATCCGTTTGTGGATGGAAGCTGGTGGACAAAGAAGAGGCAATACCTAATCGGTCACACCAGACCCTCCAGAATTTTGCGGTGAATTGTGCTCCCCTATCGGAAACGATAACCTTGGGAAGGCCATGCAACCGAATCACATGTACTAGCAGGGTATGGGCTAATTGGCTAGCTGAGGGAACCCCTTTATAGGCGATGAAGTGGCCCATTTTTGTCAAGTAGTCCACAACGACTATGATAGCCGTCATCCCTTGGTCTTTAGGGAGACCCACCACGAAATCTACAGAGAAGCTCTCCCAAGGGCTCACAGGAGTGGGCATGGTTTGTAACAGCCCTTGTGCTGGTCGATGATCGCTTTTAGATTGCGAACAGACGTCACATCGTTGAACCCAAGCATACACATCCGGTCTGATTGTTGGCCACCAATAGGATCGTAGCAGTTTTTCCAAGGTTTTCTTCCCTCCAGTGTGTCCGGCACATGGCAGAGTGTGGCACCATTGAAAGACTTGTTGCCTTAAGGCGAGCGTGGGGAGAAGTAGCTGGGACCCCTTTCTCGGCAATCCTTGCCGTATTCTCCATTCCGGGTGTAGACGGATCCATGCTTTCCAAGCAAAGGTC
Source organism: Lissotriton helveticus (assembly GCF_964261635.1). Lineage (NCBI taxonomy): Eukaryota > Metazoa > Chordata > Amphibia > Caudata > Salamandridae > Lissotriton > Lissotriton helveticus. The sequence goes on along the minus strand of NC_136069.1, from coordinate 58,676,269 downwards.
TGGATACCTCTCTTGACCTTGCGGAGAAACTCATCCGTGTGGATCACCCCTACCACTTGTCGAGGTTCTATGATGCTGGTCTCTGGGGACGCCGTCAGTTCTGGATGACTTTCTTGCCGCGTAAGAGCATCGGCTTTCCGGTTGTCACAACCCGGACGGAAGGTAACCATGAAACGAAATTCTGAAAAGAAAAGCATCCATCTTAGTTGTCTGGGGGTAAGGTGTCTGGCTGCTCGCATAAACTGTAAATTACGGTGGTCGGTGTATACAGTGATTTGGTGTGAAGCGCCCATTAGCCAATGCCTCCATTCCATGAAGGCGTCTTTAATTGCGAGCAGTTCCTTCTCCGCGATGGTATAATTGCGTTCTGCTGGATTTAACTTACGCGACATGAAGGCGATGGGTTGGAGATGGCCGGTACTCTCATTCCTTTGCGAGAGAACTGCTCCCACCGCTAGTTCGGACGCGTCAGCCTCAACCACGAAGGGGAGGTCCGGTTCGGCATGGACCAGTATCGGTGCCGACGTGAACGCGGTTTTCAACCGATCAAAAGCGTTCTGTTCTTCCTTCCCCCATACAAAGGGGGTGTTCTTCCGAGTCAGTTTCGTGAGCGGTGTTACCAAATCGGAAAAGTGCGAAATGAACCTCCGATAGAAGTTCGCGAATCCAAGGAGTTTTTGGATGTCTTTCACAGAGGTAGGTCTTGGCCACTCCACAATGGCCCGTACTTTCCTTTCGGCCATTATCTGCCCCGATGGAGTGAGCATGACTCCCAGGAATTCCACCGTGGTGACGTGAAACTCACATTTTGTTAGTTTGCAGTACAGTTGATTTTGTTGTAAGGCCTCCAGCACCTGACTCACATGTTTGATATGTTCGGGTTCATCATTCGAGTATATTAAAATATCATCTATGTAGACTACTACAAAGATATCCAAGTAGTCTCTCAGTACCTCGTTAAGGAAAAACTGGAAGGAGGCAGGGGCGTTGCATAGCCCAAAGGGCATAACCAGGTACTCAAAAAGCCCGTACCTTGTTTTAAACGCGGTTTTCCATTCATCGCCTGCACGTATGCGTACCAAATGATAGGCTCCCCTCAGGTCCAATTTCGTATAGATCCTGGCCGATCTTACTTGCTCTAACAATACCGGTATCAATGGGAGAGGGTATTGATTCTTTGTTGTTATGGCGTTTAACGCCCTGTAGTCAATACAACAGCGTAATTCCCCATTGGCCTTTGGAATAAAGAAAAGCGGGGAGGCTGCTGGAGATCTTGATGGTCGGATGAATCCCAAGGCAAGGAGATTATCCAAATATTGCCGAAGATGTTTGGTTTCAGGTTGTGACAACGCATAGATTCGACCACAAGGAACCACTGACCCTGGTGTTAGGTCAATGCGGCAGTCATATTCTCTATGCGGAGGAAGGACTTCCGCTTTCACCTTACTGAATACCTCCTCATACTCCTGGTAACATCGAGGAAGTTCTACCTCTTTTTCAGCGGCTGTAGAGATCATATGAGTAACTGCAAGTATCCTGGAAGGTCGAGGAGACTCCTGGAGGCAGTGGTCTAGGCAATAAGAGGAGGAGAATACCATAGTCTGTTCATTCCATTGTATGGTGGGTTCATGCTTCTTCAGCCAAGGGAGTCCCAATATTATTCCATAGGTAGGGGCTTGGATGAGGTTGAACGAAAGCTGCTCCACATGATAACCCCCATACCACATCTCGTACTCCGGGGTGTGTTGGGTGATAGGACCAGATTCCAACACATGACCGTCTACTGCAAATACATCTTCGGAGACAGATTTATCCACCGGAGTTACTCCCAACTTCCTTGCTTCAGTCAAGTCCATAAAGCAACCTGTGGCTCCCGAATCTACCATGGCACAGACCTGCTTAGGGTGTTGATCGATCCATAATTCTATGTCCACGAAGAACAGATGGTTTCCCTCGAAATCCTCCTCTGTTATTGAAGGGATAAAATGTACACTCGAGTCCCTCCCTTCCTTTGGACTCAAGCGTTTGAGTTTTCCGACCCTTTGTCCACTGTGGATACTACTCCTTGTCCTGCACGATAGCGTCCTCCCTTTGGTTTCACAGGACATTCGCGCAGAAAGTGTCCTTTTTTACCACAGTACAGACACAGCCCGAATTTGCGACGGTGTTCTCTTTCACTCGCGGTGAGGGATGCTCTCACCACTCCAATGTCCATGGGTTCAGGTTTCGCCTCGGCTTTCTCCCCACCGGTTGGTTTCTCCCCGAACAACAAAGGCCTGTCCTTTCTTCCCGTCTCTCCTTTTCTCTCTCTCAGCCGGTGGTCCAGACGTAAGGCCAAATCTATTAGGGCCGCACATGTGGTAGGCTGGGGCTCAACTTGTGCAATGACGTCTTTTAGGTTATCTGTGAGCCCTTGGTAGAACAGAACCAACTGTTTGGATTCAGGCCAATCGGTTTCAGCAATTAACCTCCTGAAATGGTTTAGATATGTCACTATATCGGAATTACCTTGCTTAAGGACAAGCAACTCCTTATCTGCGGAAAAGGTTTCCGCTCTCCTGTCGAAGGTTTTTTCAAATTCTGCACGAAACAAGTCCCAATCGTACAGGATCCCATCGTTATTCCGAACGATAGGGACCGCCCACTGAGCTGCCTCACCACCCAAATAGGAAATCAAAAAGGAAACCCGTGATTGGTTAGTAAGAAAACATTTGGGCTTACAGGTGAAATGCAACATCACCTGGGTCATGAACACCTGCACCTTCTTTCTATCTCCCATAAACCTTTCCGGGGGAGCTAAGGGTACAGGGGAGGGCATTTCAACCACCACTGGTGCAGGCTGAGGGACAGGGTTTCCTGCATCAAACGGATTCCGCTGCATGGCATCCATCCGTGCCTGTAACGCTGCAGTATCCTGGCGGGAGGCGGCTAGTTCCGCCTGTACTAAGCCTAATGCGGTCAGTACCTCATCCAAGGAGGCCATCCTTTATGTCAACCCAACCGGGAGGAGCAAATACTCTTGGGCCGATTATTCTGTCAGGTCTGCCGTGGTTGCTCCTCAGGATCGGGTCGATGCTATAAAGGGGCCCACCTCTAGATCGTCCCAAGTCCGCCTGACAATTGTCACAGACTGTTAAGGAGATCAAGCGGGGGAAAATAGAAGTGTCCGGAGGGGAACAGCTGGGCAACTGGGACCTCGACCTGTAATTACAGAAGCAAGGGGTAAATGTAATGACAACCCTAACAATGAAGATTTGTTAAGGAATATAACACATGGTACCTCACCTGTATACCCTACAGGCATGCGTGAACGAATGGAGAATCTACAGGGCTGCTTCTAAATCCCCTGGCATGTGCTAATAGAAGACATAAGACAGAGAACATTAGACAACCCCCATGTTCCCTCCCATCATGTGACCGGAATCTTGAAAAAGCAGCTTTGATATCAGGACACCTACCCAGCTTTGGGATAAAGAATACCCAAAAACAAATGCCCAAACTATAAACGAAAGGTGATCACATCCATTCACGGTCCGTACGTAACAAAAGGCTCCTCCTCCTAGGAATTGTATGATACTACTGTTCACTGGGCAGTTCAGGACGAGTCAACCCCAGTTATGATGCATACAATCCCTATTCGTTAGGTGTTGAAAGAAATAAAAGGAACACATATATGCCCAGCTTAAAGTATAAACAAAGCGTCTCTACAGATCCTTCTCTGTAAGCGCTGAGGAATGAAATAGTGCGATGACTGGTCTCGCGGCACCCAAGCCCAGGTGTCCTGCAAAACCCAGATCAAAAGCTCACTGGCGGTCATACATAGGAGAAGTACACCAAACCTTGGTTCCACCAGCGAGATTCTAGCCCCACACTTGTTTTGTTGGAAAAACCTGATTCTCAGTAGTCCGGTGTCCAAACGGGCGCTTCCTAAGCCCCACCAGAGTAATCCCAGGAATCAAATGCACAGACGTCAGAGGACCTCTCCGTAGTAGGCGCTTCCTAAGCCCCACCAGGGTATTCCAAGCAAACAAGTAAAGCACGCTGTTACACAGCGCTAGTAGCGAGCGCTACTAGCCCCCACCTCGGGAATTCGAATACCGGACAGAGCGAACAAACGCTTTCCGCCGCTGCAATCCAAAGAACCTTCCCAAGGAGACAGGAAACAACAACCAGAGACTCTCCTCGCCAAACAGGAATAATCGGCAGCGCGCCTCCATTGAGACGCAGTATTAACCACTCCAGTCGCACAGCGTCATAGGAACGCGCCGCCGCAAAGGATCATGGGATATGTAGTTTCCCCAACCTGTTCAGTTCCAAAGAGCAGGCAGTGATTTACCAGCGGTCGGGGGAATTGTGACAGTACACCCCCCCACACGACATTCACTGACTGCCACCAGGCTTCCCAGGATGAGACATGTGGAATCTCCGTACCAGCCGAGGAGCATGAACAGCACCAACCGGCTCCCAAGAGTCCTCCTCCGGCCCGTAACCCTTCCAAGACACCAGGTACTGGAGTTTCCCCCTCACCCTACGAGCGTCCAGAATTCGCCGCACCTCGTACTCCACCTCCCGCTCAACCCTCACAGGCGCAGGTGCCACAGGGCCTGGACCCCGAGCAGGTTTGAGCAGCGAGACATGGAATACCGGGTGTATTCGGAAGTGTGAGGGGAGTTTCAATTTTACCGCCACCGGGTTGACATGGCGCAACACCTGGTACGGACCGATGAACCTTGGGTTGAACACGCTGTACTTCCTGAAACGAATGTTCCGTGTGGACAGCCACACCCAATCCCCCTGTTTGTACTCAGGACAATGCCTTCGGTGTCTATCAGCCTGGGACTTGTATCTCAGTTTTGCTTTTTCAAGATTCCGCCTAGCATGCAATACCGTCTTCCTCAACTGCACTAATCTGGACTGCAACTGTGGAATAGGAGCATCAGTGACTGGTACACTCAAGGGGGCGAATCTGGGGTGGAACCCATATGTACAGAAAAACGGGGTATGCAAAGTAGAGGAATGAACTGCGTCATTATATGCCACCTCAGCAGACCACAACCATTCCACCCACGCCTCAGTAGTGGTGTCAACAAAACACCGCAGGTATTGCTTGAGGGTCTGATTCAACCTTTCGGTCTGCCCATCACTCCTGCAAATAACGCTGTAGACGCCGCTACAGCTCTTGTAGAATGAGACCTGACATTTCTTTGTAGTGGTCTGTTGGATTTGACATGACAGAAATGGGTTGCGGAGGCTATCCACCTGGAAATTGTGGCTTAGTGACCGCTTTCCCCAGCGTAGTTTGGCCATAAGCCACGAATAACTGATCTGATTTTCTGATGTTTTTGTCCTTTGAAGGTAAAACTTCAAACATTGCTTGAGGTCCAAAGAATGCAGTGTTCTTTCCGCCGGTGTAGTAGGATTTGGAAAGAAAACTCTTAAAATGGAATTGAGAAGGCACTTTGGGCATAAAAGTTGGATTAGTTTGGAGATTGACATAATCCTGAGAGAAATGCTGGAAGGGTTCTTTTATAGTGAATGCTTGAATTTCACCTACTCTCTGGCAGATGTTAGAGCTAGAAGTAAGGCGACCTTCCATGTGAGATATTTGAGGTCGGCTTTGTGAATAGGTTTGAATGGGTGCTTCATCAGTTGTGAGAGAACCGTATTGAGTTCCCATTCAGCTTACAGCACTCTATAGAACCCTCTCTGCAGAGCCAGTTCTCCTCAGATTTTCACCGCACGTCATGTGGAAGGGAGTCTCCCTGAGTTTCTACTCAGTTTTGTTTCCTTCAGGATGTCTGACAAGAAGGCCTTGTTTAGACCTTGCAGAACATGCGACAAGAAGAGAGTCCATGTTGAGGATCAACATAGGAACTGTATTTATTGTATCTACCCTAAGCATGAGGCAACAAATTGTAAGATCTGCCGCACCTTCCCTTCTAAAACCTTAAGGGATAGGGAGGCCAGAGTCCTCTTATGGCTCAAATCTTCTTCTGCTGATGATGATGACAAAGCTCTGACCTCCAGCAAGAGATCAAGGTCTCAAGATAGTTTGTCAAGTGAGGGGAGAAAACATATCAAAACCTCCCATTCCACTTCTCGTCCTTCTCAGAGATCTCCATCATCTTTCTCTGAAGCTTCAGCTCTCAAGGACTCTAAGAAGCATAAAACTGTGAGTAAAAGCTGCTCTGTCTCTTCAGCTTTTCCTATGACGACTATGTCTGTCACGTCCTCAGCTCCTTTGTCGACGGCGACAATGTCTACTAAAGCTATCACCTCTCCTATCCTGTCAACTAGGATTTCCATTGTGCAAAGAAAACCATCGTCGACGATCCATCGACGACAGCCTCGTCGTCGAAGTCAAAACACTCGTCAACGAAGGTACCGTCGACGGAGCCTCCGTCGACGCCGAAGACATATACGGTGCCATCGACGATCATCCCGTCGACAAAGAAGCAAGTCCGTTGACGATGGTTCTGTCGACGACGAGTTCGTCTTCGACAGTCCCGTTGTTGTCGTGTCAGTCAACGTGTCCGTCGACGATGATTTCCTCGACGTTGAGCCCGTCGACGATGATCCCGTCAAGTCCGTCGACGAGAGTCCACTCGACGTCGAGTCCGTCGGCGATGAGTCCGTCGACGATGGTTCTGTCGACGATGCCAGCAAGGACGACTACCATCAAGAGCCCTTTGACAGCAACTCGGTCTTCACTGTCTCCATTGTCTACCGTACCACCTATGACAATGGATACTGCTTCTACCGAGCCTTTGGTAGCAATACAAGCATTTTCTACGCCTGTCTCTTCAAAGGCTTTCCAACTGAGATCTTTCCAAAGACAGGAATGTTCTTATATTTCACCGCTTACGCCATCTCACCTCCTCGAGACTTATGCTCATGAAGAGGAAGATGATTATGATGATGATGATGACAACGAAGGGGCTTTCGGGACAGCTCACCATCCTTCGGAATTAAACATTAAGTGTCAAGATGAGGAGGATAACGATTACACTGAACATTACTATCAAGAGGACATTGTTGTTCCTCATCGTTCAGGATACCAGAGGCAGTCTTGGGCTTCAGAGTCCAGCCATCTGCCACCAAGCCTCATCCAGGACTTACAAGCCATGTTAGCAGATTATAGACAACGTTTTCCACCAGAGCAGATCATTTCTCCACCTCTGCCTGCGACAGTTCCAGACCCTATTCCTCAGCCTGAGATTCCAGCACCTATGTCTCTGGTCATGGAACCTCAGCAGCCTATTTTGCCTACTCAAACTCCGGATACATCTTCAGATGAAGAAGTAGAAGAAGGCGAATTACCAGAAAATCCTCCTTTGGATTCCTGGCATTCCTATGTTATCCCCATGCCATCTCCACCAACTCCACAACCATCAGACTCACCACCAGAAGTCATAGGTGGGTTTCATAATCTTATGCAGCGAGCTGCGGGTAGGTTTCAACTACCAGTAACAGTGGAGCAATCGGAGTGCTTTCTTCACGATTTCAAAGAAGAAACTAGAAAGGTGTCCAGATTTATTCCAATAATAGACTACATATGGAAGGAGGGCATCAAAATAATGAAAAATCCTGCTTCTGTGCCTGCTGTGCTTCCACGGATTGATAAAAAATATCGTGCTCCGATTAATAGCCCCTCCTGCCTTATTGGACACCTGCGGCCAGATTCGGTCATTTCACAGGCCGCACAACAAAGATCAAAAAACCCAGCGACTCCCATCACTACGCCACCAGATAAAGAGGGACGTCGTCTGGACCTTATTGGTAAGAAATTCTCTACCATGGCTGCCGCCTCAATCAGGGCAGCAAATTCTTTGGCGATCATAGGACGTTATGATCGCCAAATGTGGTCAGACATGGCTGGTCTGATTGATCTAATCCCAGAAGATAAACGTCAGGAGGCACAGAAGATCTTGATGGAGGGAGAGCGTGCGGCTGCAGAACGTATCGACTGCGCCTTGGATATTGCGAATACAAATTTTAGGCAACTAGCTGGGGCTGCAGTTCTCAGGCGTCAGGGCTGGCTAAAGGCTACCACCTTCCGGCCTGAGGTCCAACTAAAGATTTTGGATATGGCCTACGATGGTGAGTCTTTATTTGGAAAAGATATAGTCAAAGCCCTCCAGGCAATCAAAATGGACACTGATACCGCAAGATCTCTGGGTTTCCTGCAGTATAGGCGAGGGTCTTTTAGAGGTGCTAGGGGGCATGGCTACTCCTCTAGAGGAAGTTACTATCAACAAAACAGACAATATCAGCCTCACTACCAGCAGATTTATCAATCCTCATTCCGCCAATCTAGTACGGCTGGTTTCTCTCGCCAAGGAGACCGAAAACGCTCCAACAATCAAGGGCGAGATACTCACAGAAAGCAGTGAGATCAGCCGGGCGCCATCCATATTTCCTCCCCTCCCTGGGGGCGTGAAAATATCTTGTTTCCTACACCAGTGGCAACAGATTACTTCCGACCAATGGGTGCTAGACCTCGTTCAACATGGACACACCCTAGAGTTTGTCACCAAACCACCAACTACTCCGCCCAGGGGACCCCCCTCCCCCTCGTCTTCACTTATTGTTCAAGGAGGTTCATTCTATGTTCCTCAAGAACGCTATAGAAAAAGTTCCAGTTCATCAGAGGCGGACAGGTTTCTATTCCAGTATTTTCTTCATAAAGAAGAAATCAGGGGAATGGCGACCGATCCTGGACCTGCGCAATCTCAACAGGTATCTCAAGAAACAGGGGGTTTGCATGGTCACTCTTTCAGAGATTCTAAGCTGCCTGAACGAGAGAGATTTGATGGCTTCCTTGGACATGGAAGACGCATACTTTCACATCCCAATCCATCCAAAACATCGAAAGTACCTCCGATTCACTGTGGCTGGCGCCCACTATCAGTTAAAAATGCTCCCATTTGGCCTCAAATCGGCTCCAAGGATTTTTACAAAGTGCCTGGCTCCAGCAGTGGCAACGTTACGTTCTTCGGGAATCCTGGTCTTCCCGTACTTGGACGATTGGCTATTCAAGGGTCCTTCAAAGAACAGGGTACAGAACAACATAACAACGTGTCACAATCTCTTTGCATCCCTGGGTCTCACTGTGAACACAAACAAATCTCAATTACTTCCGAAAAGGATCCTGCCTTTCTCGAGCGCTCGTCTAGACACAATGCAATGCAAAGCATTCTTGTCTCAAGAAAGACAACTCTGTCTGGAGAAATTAGCAATTCAAGTGTCAAAAAGAAAGTCATTTTCTGTTCGGCTGTTCACTTCACTCCTGGGAATGTGTTCCTCAGCCATAAATCTCATCCCACTAGCACATCTGAAAATGCGGCCTTTACAGGAAGAACTACATCTTCAGTGGGAACAAGCGACAGGCTCCTTCGACGACATCATCAAAGTCACCCCACGCATGGTGGATGCTCTTCAATGGTGGGCGCAACTGCACAATGTGAAGCAAGGGCTCACGTTCATGCAAATTCCTCCAGACTTCGTTCTGACAACGGATGCGTCCATGGAAGGATGGGGAGGTCATCTCCAAGATTTACAAGTGCAAGGCAAATGGTCTCAGAGACACAGACAATGTCACATCAACAGTCTGGAATTGAGAGCCATCTTTCTATCCTTGCAGGCGTTCCCAGAATCACAGGATCTTCAGTCCTGGTCCGCACAGACAATACCACCAGCATGTTTTATGTGAACAAGCAAGGAGGAACAAGATCAGCTACGCTATCAAAGGAAGCTCAGGAGTTATGGGAATGGCTAACACTTCACAACATAACTCTCAAGGCAGAACATGTCAAGGGCCTCCACAATACCCTAGCGGACAAGCTCGGCAGATCCTTGTCTGACTGCCACGAGTGGGAATTAGACAACATTCAATTAAACAGAGTGTTCCAGGCGTGGGGCAAACCAACGTTGGACTTGTTTGCTACACAGCAGAACAAGAAATGCCGGTATTACGCCAGCAGATACCCTCAACAGGGATCAAGAGGGAATGCCATGTCCATGCGATGGTCAGGGATTTGTGCTTATGCTTTTCCTCCGATCCCGTTGATTCCAAGAGTGTTGCGCAAGATGAAGCTGGAGAGCTACCGTCTCTTCCTAATTGCCCCCGAGTGGCCGTGCCAGTATTGGTTCCAGGAGCTCATGTTACTTTCCCAGGAGCCTCCAATCCGTCTTCTCCCGGCTCCAACACTGTCAATCTCTGAAATTACACGCATGGCTCCTTACTTCTTAGAATTTCAAGACCTTCAAATTCCTGAGGATTGCTGTGACATTTTCAAAAAGGCGCGAGCCCAAAGCACATTGAAGACTTATCATCTTAAATGGAAGTGATTTTGCTCTTGGTGTATCTCAAACACTTTACACCCCATTAAAGCTCCTGCAGAAAAAATTCTTCCTTACCTATTACATTTGGCTCGCTCTGGTCTTTCCTTTTCTTCAACAAAGGTCCATCTAGCGGCTCTATCCAGGTTCAGGAAGGTGGCTAACATTCCCTCACTGTGTTCTTCATCTTTAATAAAACCGTTCATGAGAGGCCTTTTCCAAGCTTATCCTCCCATTAGGCCTTCCCCACCTGAATGGGAACTCAATACGGTTCTCTCACAACTGATGAAGCACCCATTCGAACCTATTCACAAAGCCTACCTCAAATATCTCACATGGAAGGTCGCCTTACTTCTATCCCTAACATCTGCCAGAGAGTAGGTGAAATTCAAGCATGCACTATAAAAGAACCCTTCCTGCATTTCTCTTAGGATTATGTCAGTCTCCGAACTAATCCAAATTTTATACCCAAAGTGCCTTCTCAATTCCATTTAAATGAGCCAGTGAAATTAAGAGTTTTCTTTCCAAATCCTGCTACACCGGCGGAAAGAACACTGCATTCTTTGGACGTCAAGCGATGGTTGAAGTTTTACCTTCAAAGGACAAAAAACTTCAGAAAATCAGATCAGTTATTCGTGGCTTATGGCCAAACTACGCTGGGGAAAGCGGTCACTAAGCCACAATTTCCATGTGGATAGCCTCCGCAATCCATTTCTGTCATGTCAAATCCAACAGACCACTACAAAGAAATGTCAGGTCTCATTCTACAAGAGCTGTAGCAGCGTCTACAGCGTTATTTGCAGGAGTGACGTTAGAAAATATTTCCCGTTCTGCGACATGGAAGAATGTCCACACGTTTACAAGACATTACTGCCTGCAATCAATAAGTCAAGAAGATGCAGCAGTTGGTCAAGCGGTCTTACGTCATCTATTTCCATAAGAACAGCTTCAGGTAACCAGTGTTCCTTCATTTTGTGGTTAAAATATGCTTTTCAATATATCTGTGTATAATAAGAATATAGACATATTTCAATTTGCTTACTTATTATGTGTGATATTACTCTTGCTGGTTAATTTTCTATGACTACTCTTTTGAATTTAGTCATGTTTTATCTTTAGCAATGTACTTACTTCACACTTGTTGGTTGGTAAATATAATGTTTCTGGGAGTGTATCAGTACAAATCTCCCACCATCCGCAACCGACTCTTACCGGGCATACTGCTTGCTACTCTGATTCAGGCATGTGAATCTATGAAAGATTCCCCAATACTGGAGAAGAAAACAAGTTCCTTACCTGTAACTTCAGTTATCCAGTATTGGTATCTTTCATAGATTCACATGCACCCACTCTCCTCCCCGGATAGTCAGTTCTCTAATTTTGGGATACTCATTTCTCACTTGTGCTAACGAAAATCTGAGGAGAACTGGCTCTGCAGAGAGGGTTCTAGAGGGTGCTGTAAGCTGATTGGTTGGGACAAAATCTTTGGTCCTTTTGGCATAATGAGGTAGATAGGCTACTACAGTTTAGGCCTCAGGCCTTTCTCTTAGGCCTACTACTATAATTTACCTTTGGCACTGCTTTTTTATATACTGTGGGACTCCCGCCTCGGCGACGGGGAATGATTCAGGCATGTGAATCTATGAAAGATACCAATACTAGATTACTGAAGTTACAGGTAAGTAACTTGTTTTCTTCTTCTTGTAGCATCTCTCATGGGGAGGCATGCAGTTCTGATGCATTCCGAGGTATACTAGTGTTGGAAAATCTGGGAATGTGTCAGAATCCAGGGGTGGATGCGTGGGAGCACTCAGTCTCCCCCCATGGAACGCTTCCACGCTGTACAGCAGGGGTCTCCAAACCGGTCCTGGAGGGCCGCATCCATGCCAGATTTTTTAAATAACTACATGTATCTCAATGGGGATATCCAAAAAATCTGGCATGGATCTGGCACTCCAGGACCGGTTTGGAGACCCCTGCTGTAGAGTAACGCAAGGTCGTGATTTGCACTGCCTTGCATTACTCAAGAATTATCTAGCCACTCAGGGCCATGTAAGGTGGCCTTGCGTGGTTTGATAAACCTCATTTAGGTTTTGTTATGTGCTTGCCCCACGCCTTACGTGTGCAACAGCGACACAAAATCTTGATAAATATGGGCTCCAGAGTCTAAAGCTCCTGATTTCCAGGTCTTCAGATCTGTACCACAATAAACTTTGGAGAAAAGACACACATTTTCTTTGGTGCATACTAGATTTTTGTGTATTTTTAAATTACAATAAAAATTTAGCCCCACTTCACATAAAATAGTTTGTGGCAAATTAGCCGCCCACATGAGGGCTGAGAAGAAGTACGAACTCAGAACTGGGACCTTTGCCAAAGACAGGCTAAAGCTGCCCTTTTCTATCACATCCTGCCCCACTGACAGGCTCTGTTGAATCCCGCAAGGAGTAATACAAACTCACCTGTCAGACTCTGAGGCCATTATCAATGACTCACTTAGAGCCTCCCCTACCTGTAAAATATCCTTACTTTGTTAGAAATGTTCACCTATGTTCAGTCATGCCCTTTAAAGACATTCTAAAGAGCAAGGATCCTGGGGGGAATCCCCCCTGGAGTTCATTTTATTCTACGGGTGAGGACAATACAAATAAGGCTTCGCAGTAACACAAGGAAACCCGAGGGCATAAAAAAAGGCACACAAAAATGTTGAAGCTGACCAAAAAATGGCCAAAGGTAACCGCTTCTCCGGATCCATATTAAAGCTAAATAAATGTCACTCTAAGCACTGCATCCCTTCTAGATGCAAAGAGGAAAAACCAGGCAGTGGTGGAAATATTATTTATTACTATAAATACCATTAGTATGGCAATAGTATTTCTTTATCTATGTGTCTTGGTCAGTGCCAGGCATATCAATGCAGTGCCCTAAAGCAAGTAAACAATGAAAGTGTGGTAATTTAGGGGATTTTTCACCCCAAAGAATCTTGAACGGATTTAATATATCATGTTCACAAGACGATATTGTGAGTCAGAGTCTCGTTTGAACGTTTTAAAAGAAGACTATCACTCTGGGAGTTGAGCAGATAGATAGCACATCAGTGATCGGGTGGTAGGTTTTCCACTTCATTATTCCACTGATGTTGTATCCCATGATGTAGGCCAGAGGTCTTCAAACTTTTTGATGCCGAGACCCCCTTGTAAAACCTTTTTAGGCGTAAGGACCCCCTTACGACAAAAGATTCTAGAAACTGGTACTCCTCATCATCAACAACTATCGACAACCATAAATGCGCCTGTTAGACCTCATCACATCCATCCATCCATCATTCATCCACCCACACTTTCACACATCCATCCATCCTTCATCCATCCACCCTTTCATCCTTCCATCCATACGTCCATCCTTTACCTATCCACCCATCTATTCATCCACCCATCTATTCATCCACCCACCTTTTCACACATCCATCCATCATGCATCCATGCAACCTTTTACCCATCCATCCATACATCCATCCTTCATCCATCCACCCTTTCATCCTTCCATCCATACATCCATCCACCATTTCACCTATCCATCCTTCATCCATCCACCCTTTCATTATTCCATCCATACATCCATCCACCCTTTCATCCATACATCCATCCTTCATCCACCCACCCATTCATCCATCCATCCACCCATCATTCATCCCCCCACCTTTTCACACATCCATCCATGCATCCATCATTCATCCATGCAACCTTTTATCCACCCATACATCCATCCTTCATCCATCTACCTTTTTGTCCTTCCATCCATACATACATCCTTCATCCATCCACCCTTTCATCCATCCATCCTTCATCCATCCACCTACCCTTTCATCCATCCATCCATCCATCCACCCATCATTCATCCCCCACCTTTTCACACATCCATCCATACATTCATCCTTCATCCAGCCACCCTTTCATCCATCCATTCACCCATCATTCATCAACCCACCTTTTCACACATCCATCATTCATCCATTCAACCTTTTTATCCATCCATACATCCATCCTTCATCCATCTACCTTTTTGTCCTTCCATCCATACATACATCCTTCATCCATCCACCCTTTCATCCATCCATCCTTCATCCATCCACCCTTTCATCCATCCATCCATCATTCATCCATGCAACCTTGTATCCATTCATACATCCATCCTTCATCCATCTACCCTTTTGTCCATCCATCCATACATACATCCTTCATCCATCCACCCTTTCATCCATCCATCCACCCACCTTTTCACACATCCACCCATCCTTCATCCAGCCATCCACCCTTTCATCTTTACATCCATCCACTCATCATTCATCCACCCACGTTTTCACACATCCATCTATTCATCCCTACATCCACCCATCCATCCTTCATCCTTCCTTCCATCCATCCATCCATCCACCCACCCTTCATCCTTCCATCCACACATACATTCATCCTTCATCCACCCACCTTTTCTGTGCCTCTCTCATGGGGGTGGGGTCAGTATCTCTCTGTGTCTTCTTCCTTCTTCTTCCTCTCTCTTGGGAGGGCATCTCTGTGCTTCCCTGCTTGGGGGGGGAGGGGCAGACAGGCTGTATAAACACCTCACTGTGAAGAACAGTCTCAGGCACATTTCTCCTGCAGAGGCGCCAGGTATGAGAGCTCGTGGGACTTGAACCAATGACTGTAATGTCCTTCTGCTGTTTACTATGTGTGTTTGCAAAGCGCTCTGATACCTACGGGTTAAGCTAGCGCTATATAAAACGTTAAAAATAAAAATAAACCCCACAGCTAAGTCCATTGATTGAACTCAAAGGGCTACAGCCTCCTCCCCCAGACACCCCCCACTCCCCAGCACGTGTAAGTGAGCCCGGCTGAAACAGCTTCGGGACACACAGAAAGGCACACCCAAGTACTTCACAGGTCTTCAGAAGACCTTTACTTGTTAATGAGGCGTGAATTAGGCCTCCGCCGTGATCACCCGGCCTCAATCAGCCTGACGCCAGGAACTGCTGCACGCTCCAACAGAATCTGCGACCCCCTTCCCAGGACTCCACGACCCCCCTGGGGGTCGCGCCCCACAGATTGAAGACCTCTGATGTAGGCAGTGGTTCGAGCAGGAATGGGCCATCCACTGCATTGTACCACCGATGCTCTATCCCATGGTGTGGGAAGGTAGTCTGAGCAGGAATGAGTCAACCTCTGCATTGTACCACAGATGTTCTATCCCATGGTTTGGGAAGGTAGGCTGAGCAGGAATGAGGCATCCACTGCATTGTACCACATATGCTCTATCCCATGGTTTGGGAAGGTAGTCTGAGCAGGAATGAGTCATCCACTGCATTGTACCACAGATGCTCTATCCCATGGATCTGAAAGAAACAGGTTAGTATTAGATTCCTTACCTTAGACTATCCCCAGGCGTCAGTCTGCATCCGGAAATGTTTGCGTAGCAGTACCCCTGCGCGTCGGTAGACATCGTCTGCGGCTCCGTCGTCGGCGTCGTTGGCTCCGGGATGACGTCGCCGGAGTACTTAGAAGCCGCAGCAAGAGCAGTTCCGGAGAAAGTGGTACCCTTTAGTCACTTTTTGACTAAACTTTTTCGATCATTTTTGATCTGTTTTTCGAATCAAACGACTCCATCGGTGCCAGTAGGGATGCCCGGGTTCAAGCCCTGTGCCGACTGCAGCCAACTGATGTCGGTTACCGACCCCCATCGCCGGTGCCTGTATTGCTTAGGGGCCGACCACGATGACAAGTCGTGCCCCGATTGCCGGGCCTTGACGTCGAAAGCTAGGCGGGAGCGGTCCCATAAGCGCCTCGAGATCCGGCAGTCGGCCCCGCGCCGATCGAGGTCCCGGTCCGGAAGGAGCTCGAGGGACCTATCGCGGGGCCGGAGTCATCATAGTTCGGCGAGTCGACACCACTCGTTGGGCTCCAAGTCCTCAGGTAAGAGGCACAAGAAGTCGAAGAGGCGACATCGCTCTTCTGACTCCCCCCCCCCCCCGACACTCGCGCGACGCGGCCCGGGGTTCGGGCGACACCGCCCACGCGGCTTCTCCGAAGCCGCAGACGTCGCGGCCTGCTCCATACCCGCCGGTCCCTGGGCAGAACGCGACACCGGACGAGATCGATGCCTTGCTCATGGCCATGAGGTCGCTCGCTCCTCCGTCGGGTTCCGCGGCACCTTCGGGCCCCGACTGGGAGTCCAAGCTGGCCGGATGCTTCGGCCCCGGCGCTGTCGGGTGCTTCGGCCCCGGTGCCGTCGGCGACTTCGAGTCTGGCGCCGTAAGGCCCCTCTGGATCCGGTTCCGGATCCGGGTCGCTGCTGGTGGACCTTACGACCCCACCGGTGTCGACCCCTAGGGTGTCGCCCCCGGTGCGTCCCTGGTCCCTCCCTCGGTCCAGATCCAGCATCGATCGACTCAGCATTCGACGCCGGCCGAAGAGCAATTCTTCTATGATTCGGCTCCAGCCTTTACCCCTGCATTCCAGGAGATGGAGGACGAGGGAGATTGGGAGGGGTCTGAGGACCCTATGGCACGGGAGTGCCAGTCATTTAAGGACTGGACAGAGGAGCTAGTTGAAGCCAGTGGCCTGGATACCTCCCCAGACACTGGTTTTGTCTCCCCTCCTACCGTGGCTACAGAGGAGGGGCCTGCTTATAGTGTGGTGCTATAACATCCTCACAGAGGTCCTTAAACCGCAGGTAAGCTCTACCGAGCCTCTACTGCTGTTTAATGAGGCTCTCATGGACGTCCTGTTGGGCACCTGGTCCAGGCCCGCTACAGGTCCCCCTGTAGATAGGAACGTCGCTAGGCGTCACCGCCCTGCTCCAGGCGACCCTAGTTTCCTGTCCACCCACCCCACCCGAGAGCCTGGTTATCCAGGCCTCTACGTCCCAATCCGCATTCCCGACTGCACCTCTAGATCGGGAATCCAAAAGGTATGAACAATTCGACAAGAAAATGTTCTCCTCCCTTAGTTTGGGGTTGCTGTCGGTCAACACTGCGTGCCTTTTGGGCCGTACCAACCACTCCCTGTAGGATACGGTTGTGGCCATGCTGCCTGAGTGCTCGGAGGGGGCCCGGGTGAAGCTCGCTCAAGCCCCCAAGGAGGGACGAGACATAGTGCGGTACTCCATACAATGTGGGCTGGATACCACGGACTCGCTGGGAAGAGCGATTTCCACGTCTGTGGTGGTTTGCTGCCACGCTTGGCTGAGGTCTGACAACTTCTCGGCCGAAGTCCAGAACACCCTCATGAACATGCCGTTCGATGGCAGCCACCTCTTCGGTGGCAAGGCAGATCGTGCGCTTGAGCGCTTCTAGGACTCCCGGGCTACGGCCAAGTCCTTGGGCCTGTCGGCCTCGTATCAGCAGACTTCTGCCCTTCGCTCCTTTCGTGGCCAAGGAAGGGGCGCCCCCACACGTCCTGCCAGCCACGGGCCGCAGACTAACATCCAGTGCGGCGGCGGACGTGGTAACCGTCGTGGTGGCAACAGGGGACAAGGGCGAGGCCAGTCCACATCCACCCCCGCAGCATCCGCCTCAAAGCCTTCCTAGTCCGAGCTTTCAAGCCCATTTGACGCCAGTGACGGGCAGGGTCCGCCATCACCTCCTCCACTGGTGCTCTATCACATTGGACAGGTGGGTGCTGCAAAACGTCCGAAGGGGCTACTCCCTCCCCTTCGTGGCGATCTCTCCAGCCATGCCACCGCAGTACCACCGCGTGTCGGGGGATCACTTGCAACTTCTGCAAGAGGAGGTTACGGCCCTCTTGGCCAAGGGGGCCATCGAGCGCGTTCCTGGGCCAGAAGTAGGGTGTGGTTGTTACTCCCACTACTTTCTGGTTCTCAAGAAGGGCAGAGGGGGCCTACGCCCTATCTTGGATCTGCGGAACATCAACGGCTTCCTCTGGAAGGAGAAGTTCAAGATGCTGACTTTGGCTCAGGTCTTAGCTGCCCTAGACCCGGGAGACTGGATGGTAGCGTTGGATTTGCAGGACGCCTATTTTCAGATCACTGGCCCACCGGCGCTACCAGCGGTTCACGGTAGGCCGCGAGCACTTTTAGTTTACCGTGCTCCCCTTTGGCCTTACCAGCGCCCCTCGGGTGTTCATAAAAGTGATGGCGGTGGTCGCAGCTCATCTGCGCGGATTAGGGGTTGTCAGTCTTCCCCTAACTTGATGACTGGCTGTTGAAGGCGGGCAAGCCCCAGACAGTTGTCAGCCACCTCTAGACTACGGCCGACCTCCTGCACCTGCTGGGGTTCTCCATCAATGTGCCGAAATCACACCTGTGTCCCTCTCAGAAGCTGCTCTTCATCGGAGCGGTTCTAGACTCTGCGCAGTTTCGGGTTTATCCTCCCGAATAGCGGGTTCGGGATATTCAGCCTCTGATTCCGATCTTTCAGCCTTTATCCCGAGTCTCGGTCAGGTTGACGCTGCAGCTTCTGGGGCTGATGGCCTCCTGCATCCTTCTGGTGCATCACGCCAGGTGACGAATGCGTGCTCTGCAGTGGGACCTGAAGTTTCAGTGGGCCCAGCATCAGGCCAACTTGTCTGACCATGTCTTGATCTCGGAGGGCACTGCAAGACAGTTGCAGTGGTGGCTCACGGACCGCGATTGGGTTAGCGGCAGATCCTTCTCCCTACCCCAACCGGAGCACGTAGTTGTGACAGACACGTCCCTCCTGGGCTGGGGGGCCACATGGGAGAGGTGGAGATCAGAGGCCTCTGGTCTCCGGCAGAGTCCCCGGCTCCACATCAACCTTCTGGAGCTGCGCGCGATCCGACTTGCACTGAAAGCATTCCTCCCCTCTGTCCGGGGGAGTGTAGTGCAGGTGTTCACGGACAACACCACCGCCATGTGGTACTCCAACAAACAGGTCGGGGTGGGGTCGTGGACCCTGTGCCAGGAGGCTCTGCACCTCTGGCAGTGGCTGGAACATCAGGGCGTGACCCTGGTGGTTGAACACCTGGCAGGTTCCCTGAACGCCAGGGCGGACAAACTCAGCCGTCTGTGCATGATGGATCACGAATGGCGTCTGAACTCGGACGTGGCGCAAGGTCTCTTTCGGGAATGGGGAGAGCCTTGGTTAGATCTATTCGCTACAGAAGAGAACGCGCAATGTCATCAGTTCTGCGCGTTGGAAGTTCCAAGGCGGCACTCGCCCAGAGACGCTTTTCATCGCAAGTGGAGTTGTGGTCTGTTGTACGCCTTTCCGCCTATACCACTTCTGCCCAGAGTGCTGAAGAAGATCAGGCGCGACCGGGCCCAAGTCATCCTTGTGGCTCCGGACTGGGCACGAAGATACTGGTATCCCGTGCTACTCAGCATGTTTGTCGATCCCACGATTCGTCTGCCTCTTCAGGAAGACCTTCTGTAGCAGAACCTGTCCAGCCTCCACCTCCATGCGTGGAGATTGAGCGGCGACAGTTGAGGCCATTTGCCTTGCCTCCTAAGTCTGTGATGTTATTCTGGCAGCCAGGTATCCCTCCACAAAATCGGTATACGCCTGCAGGTGGAACCAATTTGTGGCATGGTGCACAGCAAAGGTAGTGGATCTACTCACTTACCCCCTTTCTGAGGTTCTCCTCTTTCTTCTTTCTCTTGCCCAGCAGGGCTCTGCTCTGGGCACTATCAAGGCCTACCTCTCTGCCATTTCCGCCTTCTTAAGACTACCTGATCAGCCCTCTCTTTTCAAGTCCCCGGTTGTAAATAGGTTCTTCAAGGGCATCACTCATATGTTCCCCCCTGTTCCTTTCGTGATGCCTCAGTGGGACTTGAACCTTGTTCTGACTTATCTGATATGCGCTCCCTTCGAGCCACTTCATAACTGTCCTCTTCGTCTTCTCACTCTTAAGACTGCATTCCTAGTTGCCATCACCTCTGCCAGGAGAGTGAGTGAGCTCCAGGCCCTTTCTTCACAACCTCCTTTCCTTTCTGTCCATCCGGACAAAGTTGTGTTGCGGATGAGAACCTCTTTCCTGCCCAAGGTAGTCACAGCCTTCCACATCGGGCAGTCCATCACCTTGCCCACCTTCTTTCCGCCTCCGCATCCCTCGAAAGAGGAAGAGAGGCTCCACCGTCTGGACCCAAAACGTGCGCTCTCATACTATCTGGATCACACACGCCAGTTACGGGTGGAAGACCAACTCTTTGTTGGTTACGTGGGCACTAAGAAAGGGCGGGCGGTGCACAAACGAACCATTTCTCGATGGGTCGTCTTGTGCATCAAGGCTTGTTATTCCCTGGCTAAAAAAGAGCCTCCTTTGTAGCTGCGTGCCCATTCCACTCGGGCCACGGCGGCTACTACTGCCCTGCATCGGGGAGTTCCCTTGCAGGACATCTGTCAGGCAGCTACGTGGGCCTCGCTGCACACGTTCGCTAGACACTACTGCCTGGACAGCCAAGCCCGGAGAGATGGCTTTTTCGGCCGTTCCGTTCTCCAGGACTTTCTGGTGTGATTATTGGTTCGCAGACCCACCACCGGGGTTGGTATTGCTGGGGTATCTATTCTATGGTAAGGAATCTAATACTAACCTGTTTCTTTCAGATGCACAAGTTACTTACCTTCGGTAACGATATATCTGTAAGAAACAGTAGTTAGTATTAGATTCCTTACCGCCTCACCCATCCTCCCCGTTCTGCGAACCGATATCTAGGGTTAAGGTCGTCCCTTTAGGAGCCCTAGTTTCATGGCACCAGTGTTTGTTTTTATCATGGCTCTGCGTTTCTGGCGCGGAAAAGCTGTGTATAAGAACTGACGTCAACGCGCGAGGGCGGCGTCTAAGTACTCCGGCGACGTCATCCCGGCACCGATGACGGACACGGAGCCGCAGACACCATCTACCGACGCGCAGGGGTACTGCTACGCAAAAATTTCCGGATCCAGACTGGCGCCTGGGGATATTCTAAGGTAAGGAATATAATACTAACTACTGTTTCTTACAGATATATCGTTACCGAAAGTATTTAACTTGTGCTTTGGGAAGGTAGTCTGAGCAGGAATGAGTCATCTGTTGCATTGTCCCACAAATGCTCTATCCCATGATTTGGGAAGGTAGTCTGAGCAGGAATGGGCCATCTACTGCATTGTACCACAATTGCTCTAACCCATGGTTTGGGAAGGTAGTCTGAGCAGGAATAAGTCATCCACTGCATTGTCCCACAGATGCTCTATCCCATGGTTTGTGAAGGTAGTCTGAGCAGGAATGAGTCATCCACCCAGTGTTCCACAGATGCGCTATCCCATGGTTTGGGAAGGTAGTCTGAGCAGGAATGAGGCATCCACCGAGTGTTTCACAGATGCTCTATCCCATGGTTTGGGAAGGTAGTTGGAGCAGGAATGAGGCATCCACTGCATTGTACCACAGATGCTCTATCCCATGGTTTGGGAAGGTAGTCTGAGCAGGAATGAGGCATCCACCCAGTGTTCCACAGATGATATACTCCATGATGTGTTTGGGACGTTCAAGCAGGAGTGAACTGCCCACTTCACTGTTCCCCAGATGCTGTATCCCATGATGCGGGTGGGTGCTTCCATACAGTAGTCAAGCTGACACCCATTTTAGAGTGAAGAAATCTAAATACATTTTTGACAGAAGGAAATAGTCCAGGAAGTCCATTTTCTTCTGCCAATGAGGAGGCTGGTTGTGTTGAGGTGCCGGGTTTTTAGGAACCCGGTGGTGCCAGGGGGTAGCACCCGAGGACCTCTGAGTTCTCCCTTGTTCCGGACCACAGAAACACTGAGTCTTCTATTTACCGTCAAAGATCAAGTTTTATTGGTAGCTACCAAGTAACACGTGTCCCAGAAGTACACCACACGGAGAGTAGGTTCTCGGGAGACTGTTCGTTTTTACAGAACCAGCCGTCTCCTTATATACAAAAATAATAGCTGCAAGCAAGAATTCCTGAGTTTATGATATGGCTATACACATATTTCTACAATAATACAAAGAGCGGAGTCACGTAAGCAAGCCCATATTTTAGATGTCCAGTTTGTTGATAGATTACCCAGTTAGGCCTGGAACTCCCATCAGATATCGATGAAACCTTAATAAAGAAAGGTACAACCCAGTCATAAAACTGGCCATAAACAAGGGATGTGGACAGGTGCATGTTTGCAGAAAGCATGGTCTGTATGTCGTGAATGGTTTGTGGAATGTTATGTATTGATGCTATCGTATTCGGCCACTGGGCGAGGAGCTGCCCAAACAGGTTTGGCCTAAGGCAGTGGAGTCAGTTGGGACAGGTCAGGGGGAAGTCACGAAAAGGTGGACGTGTCCCTTTTGATCAAGCTCGACCTTTAATTGACTTAACATGAGGGCAAGATGCAAGATGGATGCCGTTCACAAAATGGAGTTTAAGGGATGGGGACGGAAACTACGATTTTGGGGTGTTGGCAACCCTCGATTGTGACGCAAATACATAGGAATGATGTCCTAATTATTATCGGTTCATAGATACCAAAATCGTCTTGGTGCGTTGAGGTTTTGTGACACGGGTATTGGACCTCGATATCGGGAAAACACCAGGGTCCGGATTTTTGAGAACCACAGACCCTCCTTTTGCCCTCATATAAGGCAATAACTCATGCTAATCTGAGTCCAAATCGGTATGAAGAAATTCGTGGAGATGTTGCTGTAGCATCATTCTGTTACTCAGCTCGTCCCGTGACACAGGCTTCCGTACACACGAGGTAGCACAGTGGCCACATAGTGCAGGAGCACACTGTATACATAGGCAAAACATGAACAGAAGTGCCAAGGTCATCCCAATGAAGATCAAAATTTTCCATCCCCAGGCAGTGATCAGCTCCCAGAACCACCCCAGCAGGGACCAATCCCCTTTCTCAACGTGAAGGGAACCAGATATTTCGTGTAGTTTGGAGATGGCCTGGTATACTGTTGGTGCGTTATCAGGGATGAATATGCAACAGCTGGATTGGATGACTCTACACACACCACCACGATCGGCGAGTATGATGTCTAAGGCAATTCGGTTCTGAAGGGTCATAAGTCGATCCGACTGAAGCTCCGTTGTCAGATTGCCAAGTGCTCCGGCCGTCGTAGTCACGGCGGATTCAACTACCCTCGATAACTGGCGAATATTTCTGCTGTTCACCATAGGCCCCCAAAATGGCAGAAAACCCTTTGCGAAGTCAGCGAATTCCTGACCCGCGGTGTCGTCTTTACTCACGACACCCCTAGCTGTCCTTGTCCGATGGTAATCTGCTCTGGCCGTGTAGGTGGGAGGCAGCAGAAATGAGATAAAACATGTACCTGAGAAATCAGGGGGCAACCACGTGTAGGCTTGGTCGTGGCAAACAAAATACGTGCCTTTGGCTGCCAAAAGTATAGGGGAAGTTCGGGAAGTAAATACATATGTTTCCGTGCAAATGCTCTTTCCTAATTGTGCTGTGGGGTCCCTACCAATACCTTGTAAGCATAAGTGACCTCGGTGGGGCACTATCCAAACTGGGCGGGATTTCTTTGCTGCCTGGCTCTTGACCAGGTAAACCCCATGTTTAGTCACGTTCCAACGGGTGTAGGGACTGAGTTCATCTTTGGGCATTGTCAGATATGTGTCGATATCCCTACTCATATTTCTTATCCCTGCAATTAGTGCCTTGTTATTGGAATCGCTCGCAGTGGAACGGGTCGGGTATGGTTCTAGGGCGAATAGGAACATGGTCTGGAAAGCCCACAGAGAACCATAGTAGCTGAATGGCAAAATGAAGTATGGGATCCCCTTATCGGTTGTGTGTGGCATAAGTCCGCATATCCAACAGTTTGATGCGTTCATTACGGACTGGTGTTGGTGTAGGAGCTGAATGAAAGAATTGTTTACAAATTCGAGTCTTCGGGCAGACTCGTGTTCAGGTAGAGGGTGAAAGTAGTGTGGAGAAATAGTGGGAGGAGATGGTGGCTTGGTGTCATTCGAAAAGGTAACTTTAAATACGAACAGAGTATAACCAGTAAAAAACACAAGTATGCTACATAACATTAAAACACATAGTATCAGGAATCTTCTTTTGGACAGTATTGTGCATAACTGTTTTCCGAAGTTCGTGAGTCTGAAAGGTCTCTCTACCCTTGGAAACTCCATCCTCTAGTTGCTGCCCGCGGTGGTTGATTGATTCTCCCAGGGAGCGCGCTCTGCTCAGTCCGGGGTAACTCCCGTGGACCAATCAGAACCGTGGACCTAGAACTTCCCAGTTGCACTCCCCAGACTTCAACCGCGACCCTAGCAGCAGAACCGGATGGCGGTTCGAAAAATCAAAAATGAGCTAGTTCCCCTGGGACGAGAGAGCTGAAAAATCAAAAAATAGTTCTTAGGGGAAAAGGGAAATCACATTAGGTCAATCGTTTATTAGTCTCTTTGTTTAGACCGCAGGTCGTACCGTCGTTTCCCAGGTATGGTGTGGTCTTCAAACAGCGTCTCAGGTTCGGTAGTGTCCAATTGCATAGACGGCGACACAAGTCCTTGTAAAATATGATCACTCTCCTTTTCAGTACTAGTTTCTTTCAAACGTGCATCGCTGAAAGGGATGAAGCGAGGTACGGATTCGGTCTCGGAGTCGGCAAGTCCTTTGTTGACCCACCGGTCGTATGGAAGGGGTAGAGGGACCCGTTTGCAGTGGGTCCCATGTACCCAGTTCTTCTTGCCTTCCACCCGAACAGCAGATCTCGTTGAAAGCAGCACTAGGTGCGGTCCGGTCCACCTCGGCTGTCCGTTGTTGGTGCGCTGGAAATTCCGCACCAAAATCCACGAGCCGGGCTCGATGAGGTGACCTGGATCGTCAGAGGCTGGTGGAGAGGAACTGTGAACCTGTTGGTGTAAAACACGCAATTTAGTTGTCAATTCGCACAAATAGTCAAGTAGTACGGGGTGTTCTATCTCACTTAGTTTCTTGGGTCTTGGCACGCCCCAGACGTTGGCTGGGCGGCCAAACACGATCTCATGGGGGCTAAGTCCTAATCTGGAGTGGACAGTCATCCTGGTTGATAAAAGCGCTAGAGGCAGGGCGTCAGGCCATTTAAGACCTGTACTGGCTTGGATCTTGGCTAGTTTGAGTTTTAGAGTGCCATTGTAGCACTCTACTAATCCAGCTGATTGGGGGTGATTTGCAGCGTGGAATTTTTGGTGGATGCCTAAACACTCACACACTCTCTTCATCACGCATCCTACGAATTCACTTCCGTTATCACTCCAGACAATTCTAGGCATACCGAACCTCGGAAAGAACTCTTTGACGAGTGCTTTGGCAGTTGATAAAGCGGTATTGTCCTTAAGGGGGTACGCTTCCACCCACCTTGAAAAGGCGCAGACAACAACGAGCACATACTTTAGGTTGTTGCACCTCTCCATGTGGATGAAGTCGAGCTGTAAAACCTCGAACGGGTACGTTGGAGGCGCAAAATGACCAGCTGGAGTTGGGGTTCCCCTACCGGGATTGTACTTCAAACACACCATACACTTTTTAACCACATTCTTTGCATATTTTGGGATATTGCTATTCTGCCATACTGGGGCCAATAGTTTACAGATTCCTTTCGAACTGATGTGCGCAATTCCGTGAGCCATCGTTACTACTGCAAGTACGTATGCATTAGGTAATAGCCATCGCTGGTGTTCTGATAGTTCGACCCAACAACCATTCGCATCCAATCTACCTGTGCTTTCTCTCCATTCATTCACCTCGTTCTCAGTGGCCTCGGCTTGTATCGATTTTACGCTTTCAATGGTGTCCTCACACATTCCCACATCAGCAGTCCATCTAGCGGGACCCATAACATACATCCGACTCATTGTGTTCCTTGCAGTTTCTTTTGCAACCTCATCTGCCAATGCATTTCCGCGGCCAACATCATCCTGAATCTTTTTGTGTGCACTGCATTTTATAATGGCGACTTGTAGGGGCAAGGTGAGTGACTCAAGGAGCTCATTAACTAGCTGGCCATGTTGTATCTTTGCACCATGGGACGTAAGGAACCCACGTTCACGCCACAATCTCCCAAAACTGTGAGCCACACCAAAGGCATATTGGCTGTCAGTGTACACATTCACTCGCTTTCCTTTCGCCAACACACATGCTCTAGTAAGCGCAATCAGCTCTGCAGCTTGTGCAGAATTGTGGGAAATGCGTGCAGTCTCTACAATGGTGTGTAATGTCGTTACGGCGTATGCTGTGGTCGTATCACCATTCGGCAACTTGAAACATGAACCATCAACCCATAAAGTATCATTGCATTCGGGAAGGGGAGTGTCCTGTAAGTCTACTCTCCCTTTTGTCTCTTCTTCTGTCCTGAAACAGCAGTCATGTTTGTCAATCTTGTCTGTCTCTGTCGGGATGGGTAATAACGTAGCGGGGTTGAGTGTATCACACCTCTTTATGTGGATGTGACTTGCTAGCAGGGTAAGTTCGTAACTGGATAGTCGAGCACTAGTAAGATGTTGTGTCTTGGTCCTATTTAGCAAAATGTCTACTGCATGTGGAACCATAACGATCAGAGTGTTATTCATGACTAATCCAGCAGACTGTCGAATGCAGACAGCTGCTGCGGCGGTTGCTCTTAGACAACTTGGCAGTGCCTTAGCCACTGGATCCAGAGTTGCCGAAAAATACGCGCATGGGCGCTGTTTGTCCCCAAAGTGTTGCGTTAAGACTGATAATGCACAACCTTCCTTTTCGTGGACATACAATGTAAAAGGCTTACTGTAGTTGGGGTTTCCCAACACAGGGGCCGAACACAATGCATCACGCAACTCGTGGAAACTCGTCTGACAATCTTCAGACCAAGGCATAGGATTAGGCGTGTCTTTGCGGAGTAGTGCCAGCAAGGGCTTGGCTAGTAGTGAGAAATTCGGTATCCATTGTCTACAGTACAATGTAATGCCCAAGAAGGCTCGAACCTCTCTCTGTGTCCTTGGGGCACGTAGTTCTGTAATTGCCTGTATTCTTTCTGGTGTCAGTCTCCTTCCCTCCTTCGATAAGATGAGACCTAAGTAGGTTACTTCTTGTCGGCAAAATTGCAGCTTTGAAAGGGAGACTTTGTGCTTCATGTCACATAAGTGACGCAATAGTAACAACGTGGCTTGTTTGCAAATCTCCTCAGTGTCTGCGGCGATCAGTAGATCGTCTACGTACTGGATCAAAGTTGACCCATCTGGCAGCACAATTGTGTCTAGTTGTGTTTTCAGTGCCTGACTGAATATAGATGGGCTTTCGCAGTAGCCTTGAGGAGCGCATTTGAAGCGGAAGCTTCGTCCTCCTAAATTGAAGCCGAAAAGGTCTCTACTCTCTTCGGCGATCGGGATGCTGAAGAAAGCGTTCTTCAGGTCAATCACCGAGAACCAGTCTGCTGAAGCTGGAACCATTGTCAATAAAGCAGTAATGTCGGGGACAACTGGAAACTGTGGGATAACTACCTTATTTACCTCTCTGAGGTCAATCACAAACCTATACACAGGGGGCTGTGAAGGATCAGTACGTTTTAAGACCGGTAAAACTGGACTGTTGCAAACGTTCCCTGTTGTTTCTTCAATAACATCTTTATCGATCAAATCATAATTGATCGTTAACAACGCCTTCTCGCATTCGTTAGATATTTTGTATTGGGGAATACGTGGCAATCCGACGTTGGCTTTCAAAGTTATGACATACGGTGCTATCTCCAAACGACCTACGTCATTGGAACCATTAGCCCACAGTATATCAGGAAGTGATGACAATTCGGTTGGAATACCTTCTTTCGACAAATACATTGGAGAAATGACTTTTTTCCCTAAGGTAAGTCGTACTCCAGAGGGAGAACAGTACAAAGTCGCATACAACCTTTTTAGCAAATCCAATCCTAACAAATTTTCACCGCAACCTGTTGTAAGAATGAGGGGTGCTTCCAATTCACAGGGGCCAACAGAAAGGGATATAGGACTAGAGATCGGGTTTCTAAAAGGGGCGCCAGAGAAGCCTACTGAGACATTCATTTCGCCAGACAAAGGTGCGCCAGGAAGTTTTGAGTGCATAATAGAACTTTTTGTAGCACCAGTATCCAGCAGAAATGGCTCTGACACTCCTGAGGTAATTACCTCGACATAAGGTCCATCCTGGTCTACTGGAACTGAAACAACTCCCTCTCTTTGTCCATGGCTGTCCTAGCGATCGTTACCCTCATTGTCGTGTTCGGTGTAATAGTCGTCAGCATAGTACTGAGCTGACCTAGACGATGCGTTATTCTGTTGGTCAAAGCTATTCATGGAATTCTGAGGCGGAAAAGAAACTGTGTTCTGGGAGAAATTTCCATGGCCCCTACCTCTGGGGGCATGTTGAACACCTCTCCCTCTTACACCTGAAACACCGTTTAAGCGTCGCGCAAGAGCCGGACAATTACTCTTAAAATGACCCTCTTCCTTGCAATACGCACATTGATTCGGGCCATACGGAACACGCTGGTGGGAAGACTCGTTTCCTTGCGCGTCTCTAGAATACTGCTTATTCTGTTGATAATTGGGCTGGCTAGCCATACGAGGCGGATAGGCCTGTTGGAGAAGAACTTTAGTTTTTAAATCTTTCGTCTTTTTGTCTGCCTTGTCTAGCTCGTCTTTGCGCCTGTTTTCGTAGTACTGAGCTGTTGCTAGAATCTGCGCTGACGTAGAGACAGCCCAAGCACTCTCTGAATCTTTTAGTTTAGCACACAGTTCGGGAAGCAGATTGTGTACAAACTTGTCTACAAACAATCTTTGGCCACCCTCGGTAGCCATATCCTGACCACTATGGTCAGTGAAAGTTTCCTCAAATCTCGTGAAAAAGTCAGACACATTCTCGTCTTTCTTCTGCTTGCACGCGGATAGCTTGTCCCAGTTTACGCGTACTTCAGGCATAATTGTCTTCATGTACGCAATAATTCTACCGGGAAGTTCAGCTATTAACGGCTCAGGCTTGAAACCACGACTTGTCTAGCATCTGTAGTCGCAATGTTCGCCCACGAGTCACCTAATTCTTGGTCATGATCTGTATGACGTATCTTACTCCATAAAGGATGTGGAACAACGTTCCCAAACAACATGTCTATATCCGCTAAATTCATTATACATGAGCTGGCAGTTTGGGACAACTCCTTATAATACCCAGTCGGGTTTTTACGGGGATCGGGTAGTGTCTGCTTGAGTGCTAAAACTTCGGATCTTTTCCAGGGGACATGTACCCATACACGCTGGAAATGAGGCAGAACCGGTGGAACTGCAGTTGCGTCACCTTCCCTCCAGACCGGAGGAACCTCTCTCATGGGGTACTGTCTCGCTCTTTTCCTGCTGGATGTACCACTGTCAGAGGATGACCCAGAATTACCACCTGTACTTCTATGTGATAATAATATCTCAACTGCTTTTTCAACGTCGGGACCAACTATCATACCCTCCCCAAATTTAAATCGTACACTACACAACTCTTGCTCGTTGGTCTTCTGACCATTATCTACCAAATCCTCACACAGGAAAACACACATCTGCTCAAAGACGTATCTTTGCGTTGGTTCATCCCATTGACGGAAAACGTTCATGACAGACTCTACATCATATCTCGCTGTGTCCATAGCCCAATTTCGTGCTAACTTATTCAATGATTCCCTTTCCTGATAATCGGGCATTTGGCTTCGTAATTGTCTTCGTTCCGTGTTAGGGGTCGTTTTAGGCGACCGAAAAAGTGGTGAAGGAAAGTTAGTAACAATGCTGGCCATTTTATGCCAGACGGAAGGTGAAAGTGGGGGAATAACTGGTGGTAGAACAGAGTCACGCAAAGTAGAAACAGAAATGTTCGTAGAACGAGTATCAGAGAGACTAGAAAGTGTGCTAGGCGAAATTTTAGAAGGAACAGTAGGAGAAGTAGATGTGATCGGCGAGCCTTGAGGAGGCTGCGCCAGAGAAACAGGAGCCAGCTGAAGAGTAGCCGGTGAGTGCGGTAAAGGAGCCTGTATAACAGCTACCAGAGGTGCAACTAAAGGTTGCGGAGGTGCTGTGGCATTTTGTGCATAGGGTGGTGGCGAACTTAGCAAATGAGCCATTAATGGATCTTTCTCACGCTCTTTTACTGTCTCTCGCTGAAGAGTTGGCAAAACGGGATAGCATTTATCTATTGCCATTTTACGTTGCCTGTGCAACTGCTCACTTATTCGATCCTCTTCGTTGTCTTTAAATTTTATCGCGGCTTGCATTACTGAAATACCTCTTTCCCTCTTTTTCTTCTTTTCTAATTTAATTTCCTTCTGTTTGGCCTCTTTACGCCATAAGCGGAAAGAGTCAAACATCGCCGGTCGGGCTTTCTTCTTGAATAGTTTGACATCTAGGTTATCTAAAACTTCTGAGTCGAAACTACCATATTGGGGCCATTTTAAAACACCATCCTTGCGGGTGTATTTTATCCATACTTCGTTATATGTTATAGGACCTACGCCGTGCTTTACATAGAGCTCATGCGTTGGAGTTCCAATTGGAGGAACCAGACAAGATTCCTCTAATCGGGAGTCCTTACTACAACCAAGACAAAACAAGTTTCCAAGTCTGCTAAAACCAGGCATCTTCGCTCACTAGTCTAGCTTCAAACTTCAAAGGATTATCTGTTACGATATATCTCGTGAATACACAAGTCCTTCGGCTTTGGGGCTTGCAAGTACCAAATCAAAGCGTATCTCAAGGATACCAAAAACTAAGGACAAACTAAGGACTGGGAGACGCTCCACTTATACTTAACTGAAGTATTTGAAGATCTGTGACGTCGCTAGAAGACTCGTCTATCGTTTCGCTCTACCAAGGATCACTGGGTCCAAAACAAGGCGATAGTCAGGGCAGCAGTCCTTCGTAGCCGTCGGGACGCGGGGAACCTCGCAGCAAAGACCTTCGGAACCACGTCGACATACAGGGGTCGCTGAAGTGGCTGGCCGTCCTCCGGAATTTTCACACGAAGCTCCTCACGAACATCTGGCTTGGACCGTCACCGCTTGATATCGCCCCGAGTTGGGCGCCAACTGAGGTGCCGGGTTTTTAGGAACCCGGTGGTGCCAGGGGGTAGCACCCGAGGACCTCTGAGTTCTCCCTTGTTCCGGACCACAGAAACACCGAGTCTTCTAGTTACCGTCAAAGATCAAGTTTTATTGGTAGCTACCAAGTAACACGTGTCCCAGAAGTACACCACACGGAGAGTAGGTTCTCGGGAGACTGTTCGTTTTTACAGAACCAGCCGTCTCCTTATATACAAAAATAATAGCTGCAAGCAAGAATTCCTGAGTTTATGATATGGCTATACACATATTTCTACAATAATACAAAGAGCGGAGTCATGTAAGCAAGCCCATATTTTAGATGTCCAGTTTGTTGATAGATTACCCAGTTAGGCCTGGAACTCCCATCAGATATCGATGAAACCTTAATAAAGAAAGGTACAACCCAGTCATAAAACTGGCCATAAACAAGGGATGTGGACAGGTGCATGTTTGCAGAAAGCATGGTCTGTATGTCGTGAATGGTTTGTGGAATGTTATGTATTGATGCTATCGTATTCGGCCACTGGGCGAGGAGCTGCCCAAACGGGTTTGGCCTAAGGCAGTGGAGTCAGTTGGGACAGGTCAGGGGGAAGTCACGAAAAGGTGGACGTGTCCCTTTTGATCAAGCTCGACCTTTAATTGACTTAACATGAGGGCAAGATGCAAGATGGATGCCGTTCACAAAATGGAGTTTAAGGGATGGGGACGGAAACTACGATTTTGGGGTGTTGGCAACCCTCGATTGTGACGCAAATACATAGGAATGATGTCCTAATTATTATCGGTTCATAGATACCAAAATCGTCTTGGTGCGTTGAGGTTTTGTGACACGGGTATTGGACCTTGATATCGGGAAAACACCAGGGTCCGGATTTTTGAGAACCACAGTGTGCTCTTGACTTAAAGATAAGTAGGTTACCTAGGTATGTGGAGTGTTCATATTAACACTTCCAAAGTACTCATTAAGTGGCAAAAAGGGCTTCACTGTGCAGCTTTAGACCATCCTTCACACAGGCGCGTTATCTGTGACAAAAGGGCCTCCGTACTGAAGGCTTTACAGGAAAAGTGCAGCACGTTTAGACGTGCTCACCAGAAGTCCTCAAACTGGCCTGCAGCATCAGCTGTGAGTTCCTGCACCAACCCCTTCCCTTGAAGCTGGAGTCAGCTCCTCAGGGCCAAGATGATTGCAAAATGTATTCCTTCATTGTCAGCTGGTGTAAAATGTTCATTAAAAGCTCTAGCTTTGGATAATGGCAGATGGGGAATCCTGCCAATAGGAGTACCCTATGAAGAGGGATGCATTCATTGTGGCCCTAGAGAAGCAGAAGGCTGTTCATAGACATGAGGGTTTCATGCATTCCTTGGACATACATCTAATGATATTCAATGGCAGGGCTGCGGTACCCAGAGGCAGAGAGGCTCTTCTTGATTAGAGTAGCAATTGTATACACCATGCTTGCTGGAGCTTCCAGCTGGCAGAAGGTTCCAGCTCTCTTAGAAGAGATTTTATAGCCCTAACACCCTGCATTCCCGATATGTAAGGTTTTATGAACCAGTAGAATTTTTTGTCTGTGTTGCTTCTTCTCCCTTATCACTGGGCCATCAACATGATACTTATTCACACAGTATTCTACTCTTGACCAACCATTGACTTGAAACTTGGTTTGTTTCTAGGGATGCATGCCTTAACTGAGTCCTCTTAGTCTAAACTGCAGTGCTGTAACTCCTTGCGTTCCTTGGGTCTTGTGTATCTGACCAATGAGAGGCTTTGTTATTGTAGGCTCAGTAGTACTTGAATAGAAAATTTACCTAAAACAGGAGTCATTCAGATATTCCTGTTGGATTCACTCTGCAAAGTTGTGGAGAGAGGCCTTCCATCTTTGCTAGTTGTAAGCTCTTCCAGACTTCCTCAAAGGTTGCAACCAGTCTGCATGAATTCAAACCGACTGAAAAACCCTGAACTCCTTCACTTCTGCTTCCTGGCTGAATCCTTGTCATGTTTCCATTTGAAACATGCTATGAACGCCATTATTTTTCCCGTCATGAAAAAGTTTAACTTTTCTCTTTTGCATCGTAGTATCTTCTTTAATAGTCTTTAATATTGTAATAATGCCTAGCTGTCTGCAGGTGCCACGGAGATGAGGTTCTAAGAGATGTATTTGTTCAAAGAACTACAAACACAGGGTGTTGGTGTCCATGTGACAACTTCAAGACTGAATTACAAGTTCTTAGTTGCAAAAAAGGGGTGAAAATGTGCCACCTGTGCACTGAGATCTTTCTCGCATGAGCCAGAAAAAAACCTGGCTTTATGAGCAACTGCTAGTAGAGTGCAACACTAATAGGAGAAACTTCTGAAACTTTAAAGAGGACACGACTTGTTTCCACAACTTCTAATGTAAGCCTTTCAGGTTGCATTTTAATTCCATGTTAGACAAATGCTCACCCACCCAAAACTCAGCAGCTAGGCTCACCCACAACCTATTCCCCAAACTCACATTACTCTTCACCTTAATGAGGACCATTGGCTCCCAACCCACAAACAAGCCCTTTTCAAACTTCTCAAACATATACATACAAAGCCTTACACAACATTGGCTTCCCATACCTATACTGCATAAGCATCAACAAACCTACCAGGCACCACCATTCACCTGGACTCTTACTCGAGCACCACCCTGCATATGCAGAACCATATCTAGCAATCATACCCTCTTCTACCTCCCTTTTAAAGCTTTGAACGACCTGCCCCTGCACATCGAGCCACCTCCTCAGTTCTTCAATTCTGCAAGAAACTAAAGACCTGGATTTTCACCTACCACCGACCCTGGCTCTTCCTTAAGCGCCAAGATACCCTCTCAGGTGACTTGTGTGCTATAAAAATACAAATTCCATGATATGACATAACAATGCTTTCTTACACTTTAGATGCTTTAATGCAGGTGTGAAATTGGAAAGCGGATCAACATTACAATCTCTTGCATCTCTGGCAGTCTATACTTTGAAAAAAATCTGCCTCTCATAGGCTTCTAAATAGTGCTCACTTTTATATGGTCATGTGAACAATACCATCCTGTGTTCATACTTCTGAGAACAAATCCATCTATTGTAAGTACTCTGGGGTTCACACTTGCATTGGGGAATTATTCTAATGTTTATGACTTCAATGAATATACATTTGATTCAGAACTACTGATATATCTGATTCAGACTACTAGCAAGTAACCGTTCATTCTCTTGTAGGGAATATCCATTTATAGTCATAAGCACTGCACTGAATAGTCTCGCCCATGTGCTGGGACCCTGGAGCAGTTGTTTTATATATGTCTTCTTAAGTGTAGAGGTTTTGACTTCCTTCAGGAAGGCCTGCCAAGACATTTAAGAAATGGATACAATGGCTAGATTCTTCACCATGAAGACAAAAAAGGCCCAGAATAAAGCATTTGAGGATAATTTGAGATGATTTGTAAACAGCATAAATATCGCCCACAAACACTTTTTTATGATAGAGATGAAGGGAGCAGGAGAGAGTAGCCTCATAGGCTGTCATTGTAGGAGGCTGGCTTAGTATAGGGTTCTGAATTATGTAAGTGTAGCACCCTGCACTAATCCAGACAACCCTCATGGTGATTTTAGAGGTCTTAGACAACCTTAGAACGCTCTCTAAGTGGTAGCTGTGGAGAACAGCCTTCAGGCTTAGTCCAAAAGGAGTGTAAAGCACCTTGTTTTATCAGCACTTAATCTTATTGATAAGTGTTAAGTGAAAAAGAACCCCACAGTGTATTTATAAAAATATGTATTTATTGTAACACACTCACTAACACATAACCCATAGATATAAACACAATGTACACAATACTTTGCAGATAGAACAGATAAGAAGCCCAAATACACTGTGGTTGCCAGGGGAAGGCCAAACCATACTCTAAAATAGTAAGATGTGAACCACGATTCAAGTCAAGACTGTACCCAGAAGTCGTAGAAGTACTGGGGATCCAAGGAACCACCCAAGGTAAGTACCCAGGAACCCCATAGAGGCCGTGTGCAGAGTAGAAACACAACCGCGTGCTCAATTCAAGTCAATGGGTAAGTTGCGGTTGCAATTTTAAAGAAGGACCCTTCCCAGTGGACCCTGAAAAAAGCCCATGGAAGACAGAATGTTGAAGAGCGACCACACTTGTGGATACCCAAGGAACCAGAATACCTACACCAGAGAAGCCGGGTTGCATAGGTGCAAAGTGGCATCGGAAACCGCCGTCAAACACAATGAAGGACTTCAGGAAGATGCCACTGGCAAAGAAGGTGAAAGTCCGGTGGAACCCAAAGGAGGAGTCAAGATGAGAAGTATCTGCAAGCAGATGGGACAGAGTCTATGCCACTCTCGAGTGACCAGAATGCAGGGAAGACGAGTGCCCACCGATGTCAGGAGATGCAGTAGGCGAAAAAGATGCAGTGTCGGGAACAGCAAGGTCCAAGTGACTCACCACAAGCAGGGGAGTCGGAGTATGCCCCAAGCAATCAGGGGAGCCCAGTGGAGTCAAAGAACACCCTCCAGAGGACCAACAGGTCAGATGCACAGGAGTCACAAGAGAATCTCGAGCAGCTCACCAAAGATGCATGTCCACGGTGCAGAGGATGCAGTGAGGATGACGATGCTTGAGGTAGGAGCCTCTTGGAGCCCGAAGATCTCTGAAGGAGAGAGTTAACAAGCATTGGCGAGGGAGGAGCTAAGATGGCGACCGGGACGGACGTGTAGGCTCCCGGCTCCGCAAGCCTTTGTCTCCCGCGATGATATCCTGATACTATCCTGCTATAATTCTACAGCGGGAGGACTATGACAGTGCGTGGTGGTGGTTTGCGTTCCTCCGAGGTCCCTGCCTGCCTGGAAACCGGAGATATCGCTGAGATTGTTTGCTAGCCTTTGTTGCCCTGGAACCGGGACCGGCGTTCTCGTATGCTGCTGGAGGCTGCTGGGGCGGCGGCGACGGCTCGAGCTGGGACGGAGCTAGCATCTTGCGATGTGCTGTCTGCTGTGAGGGGAGACGACGGACCCCGATTCGACCTGCGCGCATCGGCTGAGTGAGAGATTATTCTGTTCCTTTCTCATTGTGGAACAATGCAGGCGGGCTGTGCGGTGCGGACCCCATTTTGGCGCTTGCCTGACGATAGTGGTTAGCCCTCGTGTTTTCCCCCGCCTCGAGCCACAAATGGGACGACGCTCGCTGTGAGCAGATCATCTCTAACGTGACCGGACAAGTTCGACGGCTTTGCCTCCTGCCTCTCTGTGCCGGTTACACCACCGCAATCCTGTGCATCCCCTGCGAGGTGCTATGGCGGCTGGCTTTTTGGCTGGTGGGGTGAGTGTCTCCTCAACTCCGGACTGTGTCGCCTTGAGTGCAACTGAGCGAAGTGTTGGGCCGTGTGTCACGTTTCATGTTACGGGCTGGTTAGATCGACAGCCGGTGTTAACATATGGCTCAGTCCTGGCCGCTCTTGCCGATTTAAGATCAGAATGGGAGAAGTGCTCCCAAGTGCTGTGTGGGAAACTTGATGCTGTCGCACTGGCTCTGGGCTATGCGCCACTGCCCTGCTCTAATGGATGTGCTGCCCTGCCTCCGCTGTTCTTTGACTCGGCTACGGTGCTACCACATGAGTGCGGGGAAGATCGGTCCTCCAGCTATGCGGGTGCCTGCGTCCTGCAATCCGCCTTCCTGAGCAGCGCTACAATGTCTCCCTCTCTACCGAGGCCTGCGCCGTCGCCCTTGATGTCGCTACTTTCGTTTCTGACGCCGCTACTACAGCTGCCTGTTCCCCTTGTTGCCTTTGTTTCGCTGGCTGGGATGTCCCTACACTGTACTGCATTTTATCGGGCGAAACTGGGAATTCACCTTCTCTGGGACAATGGAACTGTTTGTGATTGGCGATGTCCATTTTGTGTTGGTGCACGTCTTCTTCACCAAATGTGGCCATTTTGTTCCTTTGTTCGGACTGGGGCGGGTCTTCTTTTGGCGCCACGCTTAGGGAGCCGCCCACGAACTGGCCAGGGCTAGGGTTTTCCTTTTTTACAACTTGTGATCGAGTGGCTGGTGGGGACTCGGTCTGGGGCGCTTCCACAACACGTACTACTGTGACATGTGATGATTCTCCCCATTTCATCCTGTGCTTGTGTCATTTTGCGGTTATTTGTTCTGTGAGGGGTAGAATTCACACTTGTGGCGGAGAATTCCGGGAGAATTTCGATTTTGCCCTCCTCCAATCTTTTGTGGTTTCCTTTTTCTTTTCTCTCTTTCTCTCGTTTCTATATTTCGGGTTCATTATTGGGCGACAGGCAGACTGCTGGGGGGGGTTAGGCCGTAGCCCCTGCATGCGTGTAGGGTGGGGGGTAGGTGGTGGGGATTATTGTTTTTTCCGTCTTCGTTACTATGGGCCTTATTTTTTGTTTCTTTTTCTCAACTCTTTTCTTTCTTGCCTTTTCTTGGGTCCGCGTGTTGGTTTGTTACGGGGTGGGTAACGGTTGACATGCTCTATATCAGTTGTTTATTATTCCTGTTGCATATATCCTTGTGTCGCCATGCGAGTGGGGAACTGCATTGCTTGCTGATACTTCTTCCACGATGTTGCCCACTCATGTTGTCAGAGGATTGTCCGGACTCCGTCTCTTTTTGTGCTTTATTTGAAAACGTTTTGTATTAAGAGAAAAACCTTTAAAATTAACCTTCATTGCTCCTGTTCTCAGTAACACGATAATGTTTGATGTAACCCTAATTGATTGTTACTTAGTGTAGATGTGCTACTGAGTCGCAGCATTGCTTGCAACATTGTCTCGAATGAGGTTGTGGCCGGCCGGATGGTTGTGGGCTCGTATTTGTTCTTTTGCAATTTCACAATAAAGGTTTTTAAAAAAAAAAAAAAAAAAAAAAAAAAAAAAAGCATTGGCAACAGCATGTCGACACGGTGCACAGGGGTTCTGTTCCAGTGGTTCCGACGAGGGATACTGGCCTTAAACTCAGTGAGAGAACAGTGGAGGCCTCAAGGAAGTTGCAGAGCACCACCTGTGTTCCTGAACCTTTCGGAGTCTGTGGGAGCCCAGGATCAGCAAACCAGTCAGCTGTGTTGTGGTGCCTGCAGATGCCGGGATGTTACTCCTTCACTTCAAGGGATATTTTTTCAGGTGTCTTAAATGCCCGCAGGCCTTGTGAGGAGCCTATATGGGGCATAGGCACAGATGTTGACGGAGACTAGCAGGACAGCGAGACCAGGAGCAGGAGAAGTCTTCTTGGTTCCCACAGCAAAGTCCAGTGAAGTCCAGAGTGCCCCGCTGGTTAAAGATGAACTGGTGTCTGATCTGAATATTGTCCCATGACATATCTAGGGACCCACCCACAGGTAAGCCCCTAAGTGCCCTAAGGAAAAGGTTTGGGACGATTAAGGGGTACCTCCCAGAGGAGGGGTCTGACAGTGGGAAGGGTGCTCCCATGTCCTTTGTCCAGTTTTGCACCAGAGTGGGAGCCAATGGCTTCCTGAACTGGTTTGAACTGGAGTATGCAAGGAGGGCACCAAATGTGCCCTTCAAGCAGACTGAGTGGTGCTGGAAAGCACCCCTACCCTGTCTCAATACACTAGGTCTGGCTCCCTGTGACAAGATACCTATTGTCCTGCCTTCCTCTGCTCGAACTTGGCTCAGCGGCAGGAGGGCAGAATCGTGTCTCTGGTCGACAGCAGCCATAGTTTGCTGTCCGGGTCTACAAGACTGGGACTGGGAGCACTGAGGGCCTCCTAGAGGAGCTTTACCGTGTACTCCGTTTAAGGTGTGGGGTATGATTCCAACATGTTTGATTCCAAACACAACAGGGTTCGTTCCAACTATTTTAGATATGGTCATCGCGTAATGACGCATGGCCACTCTATATATCATAATGGCTGATGCACTTACAACCCTGGAGAATGGACTCTGAAGGTTGTAGGGGTGTTCTGCTAATGCAGGGGCGCCCTCACACTTAGAACGGAGCACCCTGCCTTCAGGATTGAAAGGCCTGCCTTAGCGGTGACTTATAGGTTTTAAGTGTAGTGAACTCAGATATAAAGAACTTATATAGTTTGTAAGTGGTGCTAGCACCAGCTGACACAGGCTGCAATGGCAGACCTGTAGTAACAATATGAGTGGTCTCTTGTGGGTGGCATAATACATGCTTCAGCCCATGGGAGACCCCTGGTGTACCTATGCCTTTGGTAACATATACCAGGGACTTATAAGTACACCAGCAGCCAATCTGGTGTGCACTTAAATACTCACCATATCCAATTTAGGATAGAAAGCTCAGAGACTGGGGTCCTGGTTAGCAGGATGCCAGTCAGACTAGTCAGAAACAGCATAACACCAGGCAAAAAGAGGGGGTAACCATACAATCAGATCCTACTTTCCTACAGTCATTATATGTCTAAAAAAGACACTGTGCCTTTAATAACCCAGATACCACCAGAATCCATCATGCACAGGAGGTGGCAGTTACTTCAGTTCTTTTTTCCGGCTCCTGCTGAGAGGATCCTTGACCAATCGAGCTCAGTCAAAATGTGGCTTTTACATCAAAATTCTTAACTGAATTCTGGTGACAACCTTTTCACTCAATATCTTTGCTCTCATCGCTGGCTTTTTTTTGTCTTTTTCTGACAGAAATTAAAGGCAACTTTAGAGAAAAATTGCATCTCTTTTTGACAAGTGCCCAGCCTGTAGGAAAAATATGGCCAAAACAGATCCTCATGAGGTGTGTATAATCTGCCTCCCAGAAGAGCATGTTTCTGAGTCCTGCCATAACTGCAGGACCTCTTGAAGGCGCACCTTGAGAGAGCAATAGAAGATTCACCTTCATGGTACAGAGGAGCGAAGAAGACTACAGACACTTTCTGAATGTGGGACCTCAGGGCAAGAAAAAGGGTCAGATTTCTACCAGCGCTCTGTCATCTGTCTCTGGAGGGCGTGCTATGAAGAAAATGGCACAAAAATGGTATCAGTCCCAGTCGATGTCAAGGACATCAAAGTCGAGGAGAGGGACAGCACCAACCCGTTCGCCCGCTATCCAAGGTTCAATGTCTAGCAACCACCGCAGATCATGATTGAGGCAAGGATTTTGGATGTGTTCTGATTTCCAGGGTGTGATTTCTTTAATAGATCTTCTGTGACTGCTTTGACTTCCACTGCGCCTGGGTGCACAATGTCCTATGCTACTTTCCTGAACCACACTTGGCAAATCGTCAATGTGACCGGCATGATGCCCCATATGATGTGCAGCTCTTCACTGCTCAAGTGACCTGGTCCTTGCATGACCTTAGCTCTGCTTCACTTTTTAGATTGAGCTTGGGCAGCGCATGCCCTGTTCTGCGGCATGCTGTATAGGAGTATGGAATAAAAGCCCTGCCCACTCTCTGCCCATATTTGTCATTAGCTTGTGTCATTGTCCTTCGTAAATGCTGGCTTCTGATTCATTACTTGGCTTGTTAGTCCGTCCTTAGTACTGCCTTGTTTTCATTTGTAACCTTCCATGAGGACTGGCCCTTTTACTTTGGTTGTTACACTGTACCTCTTTTTTAGTTTGTAAGCTCTATTTTCTTTAATGAGTAAGTAAGTAAGTGAAGTTTATTTGTTGATTACTTAAAATCATTACAATCAGCAAAAACATATCCAAAACGAAATCAAATTAAAAATATCAGATACATTATACTTTTATATTCAAGACAAGATCCCAAACTAAGCCCTAACATGCGTTGTTTAACTACAATTAATCGGTTTACTAATAAACGATTAGCAGAAGAAATTAAAGTGCCTTGTGCTAGCAACTAGAATTACAAGTAAACTATTTAAGTTTGGTAAGAGTACATGATATACAACACATCAAACAGCAGCAAAATTAAAGTGCCTTGTGCTAGCAGCTAGAATTGTACATGAAATACAACACACCAAATAGCAGTAAAAGTTAAAGTGCCTTGTGCTAGCAGCTAGAATTGTCAGGTAAACCTTTAGATGAAACAAGTATACATGAAATATCGTCCACCATTAAAAAATTGCATTAAAAAAACAGTACAGTACCTAGAATACAACCCACCAAATAGCAGCAGAAATTAAAGTGCCTTGTGCTAGCAGCTAGAATTGTTAGGTAAACTTTCAAATAAAAAAGTATGCATAAAATGCAATCTTCCATTATCGAGTTGCATTAAATACAGTACGAAATATTTATAATAATACATTTTAACCAGACTTAAAAGAGCCCACACTCTCCCTAAAAACATTTAAAACCAATGTATCAATGCCACTTTTTAGATAGTTTTCATAGCAGAAATTTCTTCACTAGAAATGTCTATATTGCAAAGTTTCAGGTATAATAATATACTTTTTTAAATAGACTTCATAACACAAATTATAGAAATATTTATTTTACAAAGTTTATTTTCAGCTATAAAAATAAACTTAACAAATTGGCAAATGAGATGAATGGTAAACATACAATAATTGCAGTCCTACAAGATCTTACCTCTATTTCATTAAAAATGGACTTTAAGATGGCCTTCCGTCTTCTAACAATTTTGGGCATAAGGTTACTATATGCAGTAGGGTTTCCTCACACAACCCACATAACCTACAAAGGTTGGACGGCCACTTCTTCTCCCATTTGGAATTCCATCTTTAGTTGGGTATCTCCTCCTGCAGGCATGACAAGCTTTCCTGCAAGCGTGCCATGCATGCTTTCACTTTCTGAGCAGCCCGGGACAATGGCAGGCGCTTCTTTGAATAGGTCTTGTATTTACAAGAGTTTGAGCTATTGGCATTGTAAAATGACAGTGGCCTTTTTTATGTGTTAATTAGCAAAAACGATAAATAAAAATCATTGTAATTTACAATGCCAATAGCTTAAACTCTCGCAACTACGAGACCTATTGCATTGCAAATGCTTGTTACTTTTTGTGACCCGTCTTTGATATACTTTCATAGACCAATCTCCAGAAAGCATTGAAAGTTCTTGAGGTTTGTAGAGGGAGTGGACCATTTTCAATACCAAGTTCTTCTATTTCGCCGGAAGTCAGCACCCAGGACATTCTCCAAGTGCATGGCAGTAGTGGCAGCCCATCTCAGGAAACACAAGATATTCGTCTACCCATGCCTATGCGATTGGTTAATCAAGGCATCCATATCTCAGAAAGCTCAGCTTCTTTACAATTCAACTTCTGATCTCCTACAAAGGTAAGACCTTCAGATCAGCCACAGCAAGTCGACCTCTGTCCCAGTTCAAACTGAGTCTCCATCAACACCATAAGGGCAAAAGTGTGTCCTTCAGAGGAGAGATGCTTATCGATTCTTCGGAAGTGTCAGGCTCTCATGAAAGCTTCCCATCCACCACTGAGAACAGTATCCTACCTCCATGGCTCAATGGCTTCCTGCATCTTTCTCACACCGAATGCCCTTCTCATGAGACCTCTACAGGAATGTCTTGAGGACCAGTGGGACCAACTGACAGGCAAGACAAAATACAACTATCCCTCCATGCAAAGCTGTACCCTGATATGGTGGTTTTCTCCAACCAATCTCCTTTGAGGTACACCATTTCATCAGGAGATTCCACCTCAAACCACATGGATCACGTCCAAATCTAGGGCAAATGGTCAGGGAGAGAATCGGCATACCATATCAATCTCCTCAAGCTACGCTCAGTCCATCGGGTGCTGAAAGTGTTTCATGTGTCATTCACATCCCACTCCCTACTTGTTCGGATAACACCACAACCATATACTAGCCAGTATCAATCAAATCAATCAAAACGAGTTTTATTCGATGTTAAACATTAAAATCATAAAAGCAGGCATAAAGAGAATATATCATCCTATTTTACATATGAAATTCATCAAGCGCTAGCCAGTAATTATGGAAGGAATCCTGGGGACGGTCACAAATGCCTCAGTGTGGGGGGTGCCCTGACTACGATACCATCAACATCCATATTGGCTGAGGAACCAGACAGTAGCATGGTGGCTCACGGGGAACAGGAAGAGCAGTTTAAAAGAGTCCTCTGCCAACCCAAAAATAAGCAACAGAGAGAGCCTATTGAAGATGGGGATATGATACATGCACCAACCGCAACTCAAGATGAAGCCCCTGCCCCACCCCAAATGACAAAATGGTAGAGCAGCTGTGCAAAAAAGGGAAGGAACAAAGTTTGCATCAGCCATACAGGCCCTTCAAACACCTCACTAGCCTCAAAACCCAAAGGCTCAGACCATGAAGAGGAGGCCATCCCTGTGGATATCTCCTGGCTAATTGATTTAGAACCAGCAACTGATATTGCCAATAACAAGCCAGTGAAGATCAAATCATCGGCCACTGACGCCATCTCCACAGCCATCAGTGTGATTATTGCAAAATAATCTGTGTCAGAAGGCGGAAAGGCACAGGTATCGGGGGTTCCCTGCAAAGTTCAGATGCACAGACAGAGAGACATTAAGTCAAGAACCTCAAGAAAGAAGCAACTCAAACCTGGAGTCCAATAGGTCAGAAACCCCATGAAACATGGTTAGATCGAGCAGAAAATACAACTCCTGAGACATGAAGAATGTGTAGCAGGGGACACACAGTATTCATGATCCAGAACCAAATGATGCGAGGGACTCCCTTGGAATTGGTGATGAAAATACAGAGCCATACCATACCCTTACAGGTCATCCAAGCAACTCTGGACATCAGATATTATGGATTCCCGAATTCAAATCCAGGGGCCCATAGGATGTCCTAAACCGCTCAAGCATCTTAAAATTAATAAAGGCATTACTGGACCTTGGTCATGGTGCATCAGAGGATATCCTTGCAATCAAGTTTCTACCAAAAAGAGGGCGTCAGGACTCGGTCACTTTTGCAGCCCCAGATCTTCCTATCCAAGTACTAGAGAGGGAAAAGATGCTGAAAGCCTGGGGATCAAAGTAATAGCGCACCAGGGGGATAGATATCCATATCTGCTATCATCTGAGCAGTATCTCGATGAGAACATAGTGACCACTGCGTCAGTGCTAAGAGAGGTATCTGGAGGACATCCGCAAATAGGCCACAATAAAAGCATGTTGGCACATAATAATGTCACAATTGAATTAAGCAGTGAAGGAGGTCTCTACAAACAGCGAAGATTTATAACAAACCCTGAATCTCAGAATAAATGGGGCTGGCTTCCCACATTCCTATCGCAGGCTGCTAAATATAAAGATTGAACAGTAGAACAGCCGATTATCTCCGAAAGGGATGACCTAACAAGTCTGTTACTGGAATATACGTGGGTTACATGCAAAGATCGAGTACTCCGTGGTGATGCAATACTTGGCAA
Source organism: Lissotriton helveticus (assembly GCF_964261635.1). Taxonomy (NCBI): domain Eukaryota; kingdom Metazoa; phylum Chordata; class Amphibia; order Caudata; family Salamandridae; genus Lissotriton; species Lissotriton helveticus. The sequence goes on along the minus strand of NC_136069.1, from coordinate 58,631,523 downwards.
CTGTTAGACCTGGCACCATTTGCGTGGGTCTCCCTTCCATTTTTGCTGTTGCCTCATGTGTTTTTGCTGGTATTAGATGCGTTGGGCACTGTGCCACTGCTATCCAGTGCCACAGTGCAAGTGCTCCCTATTGTAAATTGATGTATTAATCAGTGGTTCCATGTTTGGCTATTTGGTTTACTTGTCAGACCCTAGTCTAGTGCACTGAGTGTGCCCAGGGCGTGTAAATCCAAATGCTGCTGGTGGGCTTGCAGCACTGGTTGTGCCACCCATAGAAGCAGCCCTGTAAAATGTGTCTAAGTTCTGCCATTGCAGAGCCTGCTTGCAGTCTGGTACTGTCATGCTGACTGGGCAAGTACACACACTTGCCAGTCCCTAAACGTTCCCTTTTCTTCATATCAGCCACCCCTATGGTAGGCCCAAGGGCAGGGTGCATTGTAAGTATGAGTTAGGACAAGCCCTGATGTGTGTGGCATGTCCTAATAGTGAATTACAGCCATTTTCGTTTTTCACTATTGCAAGGCTACCTGTTCTCCATAGGCCAGAATGGGCTGTTAGAATTATTACATTTTATAATCCTAACTGTCTCAGAGAACTTGGTAGAAATTCGCGTTTAGTTTGCCTGGACTCAGAATAATAAAATACATCTTTTAGTGGACTTGGTTTTAATATTCTGTGTTTGCAAATACCACTTTTAGAAAGTAGGTATTTGCTTGTCTAACCATTCAAACCTGCCTCTGCTAGGTTGTGTATTCCTATGTCTGGTTTTGTGAGTGACAGGGCTGGGGAATTCCAGGAGACAGGCTGAATCACCCATTGGTGAATAGAGAGATCTGCATCTAGATGGGAGGGAGGAGTTGCACCTGAACCTTGAATAGGGCTCTGCCTGCCTTCCACAGTGCTGGCTCCCCCCCCCTGGGGAGCGGCTGATGTCTCTGCCCTGTACACTGAAAGAAGAGAAGGAGTCCTGTAAATAAAGTGCTCCAGGACTGTACTTGCCTTCCACAATACTGGCTCCACCTCCTGTGGGGCGTCTGATGTGCATGCCCTGCACTGTGAAAGGAAAGGAGAAGTCTGGTAAACAGAGTGCTTCAGAACTGGTTTAGACTGGGCAAAGGCCCCTCTCCCCTCAGAGAACAAAGGATTTTGGAGTATAAATATTGGGACCCTGATCCCATGAAATTAGATCACTTTGGACTACAAGAAGAAACCTTTACTGAGGAGAGGAACCTGAAGAAACTGAGGAGAGACTATTCCCAAGCTGAAGTGCTGCTTGGGGGATTGGCCTGCAGTGGTTGCCTTACTGCCAAAGGAAGGAGAAAATAACTTTGTGTACTTTGCTTCCAACTTGTGTACTTTGCTCCAAGGGCTTGGAAAAGAGCTTGGCTCCTGCTGAATTCTCAGGGACAACAGACTCCCGCCCCCCCCCCCCAGCTCTCCAGAGTTCTTTGGAAGTGCCTGCTGCTGTTTTGGGCCTTCTGAGGGACTGCGTGTCGCAAGGAGCTGGAAGCGCGACTCAACAAGAAGAAGCGCGTCGCTGTGCCTGCCGTCGCAACTCCGAAGGAGGGTGTCGCCGCTGGAACTGTCGCACTGCACCGCATTGGAGAGAAGCGTGCCGCAACGAAGAGGAAGCGTGTTGCCGTCGCTGCTGCTGCCGTCGCAACCCTGAAGGAGGGTGTCGCCGCTGTAGTTGTCGCACTGCACCGCAACAGGAGAAGAATCTCGCAACGAGGTCGGAGCGTGTCGCTGTGCCTGCTGTCGCAACTCCGAAGGAGGGTGTCGCTGCTGGAACTGTCGCATTGCACCGCATCGACCAAGAGCACCTCGCATCCGCGAGAAGCGCACCACCGTCGGAGCTGCTGCCGTTGCATCTTGGATGTCGCCGCTGTAGTTGTCGCAACGAGCGGAAGCTTCACGTATCGCGGGAGAAGAGTGTCGCCGCTGGAGCTGTTGTTGTCGCGCCGTAAGGGTGTCCCCGCTGCAGTCCACGCATCGAACCGAGAACTTCTCGCATCCCCGAGAAGCGTGGCGTATCTGGAAGATTTTCACGTCTTTATTTCTTTGTATCTGAACTTTGCCACATTTCCCATCGCTGCGACATTGCTTGTCGTGGAAGCGCAACACAACTTAAGGTACATTGACGCAGAGTGTCGCATCTAAGAACTGAACTGAACTAAACTTAAATCTACCATCTTAAAGTAAATCATAGTGTGTATTTTTGTCGTTTATGGTCTTGTGGTAACTCTATATAAAGTGTACTTATTTTTTATATAAAACCTGTGTGGTGTCCATTTGTAGTGTTGTCACTGGGTTACAGTATGTGGTCACAACTGCTTAACTTACAACGCCTCTGAAGTAAAGCCCTTCTGCTTGTGCCAAGCTACCAAGAGGGTGAGCTGGGGTTAGGAGTGCAATCCCCTTATCCTGACTAGAGGAGAGGGTCCCTATTGGTCACAAGTACCTACCTGTGCCACATAGAGTCCCCCAAATCTAACATTGGTGGCAGCGGTGGGATTCTGGATTTGCATTTGTGACTCATCTACAGTGACTGATGAACACTCCTTAGTGAGTGCAGACCATAATGATACCACATACTTTTTGGTAGATTCCTTTTTGGATTTTTGGTCTATTTTTGAAAGATGCCTGATTCATTCAGTTGTACAGTTGTAGTGGAGAGAGCAGAATCCATAGCCTCTACTGATCTTGACTGGGAAGAAAAGTAACTGGAAAGCTACAAAGTTGCACAGTTGAAGTTTTTTTGCAAAAAGTTCAATGTTCCCACCTCTGGGTTCAGAGTAAAAGAAGTGATCTACAAGGCGCTGAGGGCCTGGGCAGAAGCAAGGAAAACTCCTGTGATTGGGGAGGATGACTTGGCAATTGGTCAACAGGAAGGGCCATTAGACCCAGGAGGAAGGAAGGCACCTTCCCCCGCAGGTAGCATTGGTTCTAACAACGGTCTGTCTCCAGAGGAGTTGGAGGACAGAGAGAGATCAAGAAGGCATGAAATGGAGATGACCAAGTTCAAGGTGAATTGGCAGCTGGAATTAGAAAATAGAAGATTAGATCTTGAGGAAAAGAAAATGCAGTTTGAGCATGAAAAAGTTTTGAGGGAGTTGGAGTTTAAAACCAAAAGTTTAGAAGTTACTCCCTCTGGTGGCAGCATAACGTCAGTACATACAGAAAGTAGAGTGTATAGTCCCAAGGGTGTGGCGAAGGAGTTTTACAAACATATTGATATTGGTCAGTGGTTCAGAGCCTATGAGGTAGCCATGTCTTCCCACCGGGTCCCTGGTTTTGGGGAAGGTTCCTTAGTGAGGGGCGGGATACATTGTTAGACCTGCCTTCTGATGTCCACGATTCATACAGCCACATGAAAGATGCATTGATGTCTAGATATGGTTTGATACCTGAGCTCTATAGGCAGAGGTTCAGGAAATGCAAAAAGTAAAAAAACAGTACTTGGGTTGAATATGTCACTTTCTTTTGCAGATCATTGGATGGTTGGGTAAAGGGCAGCAAGGTTAATGATTTTCATGGTCTCTTTGATTTGCTTGCATAGGAGCACTTGTCTGATAATTTTTTTCCAGAGCTGTGCCATCATCTGATAGATAGCAAGCTGACTAACCCTAGGAAGCTTCCTGAGGAGGCGGACCGCTGGGTGAGCACCCGGGTCCACATGGGTCATGTGGGAGACTCAGCCAAAGGTGGGCAGGGTCCCCAGCAGAAGAGTGGGGGGCACAAGGGTAAACAGAAGAAGTTCCGCAAAGGGCCCCAAAGTAGTCCCCAAGGGAACGCCGTGAAAGGTTCCCAGCCTCCTCCTTAGAGAAAGCAAGGGGCCCGACAGGTAGTCCTGTTCCCCATGGGCCCCTGAAGTGTTAAAAGTGTGGCGATCTGGGTCATAAGGCGAATGATACTGTAGTGTAGTTCCTATATTACCAATAGGCTCTGCGCATTGGAATAACATAAACAGCAGTTTAGACGTAGGACTGAGGTCATCTAGGTCTCTACTGACTATGTTAGACTTAATTAGGTTTGCCAGCCAGCTCAAAGGTCACTAGAAACTTTCTCGAATGAACAGGAATGAGTTAACTTTCCTGATTAGACAAGAAGGGATTAGTTTCTGACAACCGCATAAACATGACAACTTTGCTCCCTCAGAATAAAGAGTATATCTCTGGAGTCGTGTGAAAACAATAGACAGCTATTTCACTCAAGCAATCGTGCATGCTTAATTTCACCAGAGTGCAGAGAAATAAAAGTCGTTATTTATTGAGCAGTCTTCTTTCTCATGCAAGAGAAATGAGTTGCCACAATTGCAATACTTATCATGAAGTAAAGTGCGTACAGTAAAAGGAGTATTATGAAATAATACTGTAAAAGCATTGATATGGTTTCTTAGCCATATGATACTTTAAAATGGATAAAATATATACATACATAAAAACATTGACTAACGTACTCAACTGGTGCTTCTAAGATACGCCTACCCCGGTGTACCTGACCTAAGCCTAATACGTGGGAAGGAGTAAGTAAGTTGCAGTTTAAGTTAAGTTGGTTTTTGCCAAGAATCTGAATCAAGAATTCTCTTGAGGTTTTAATCAGCTCCGTACCTTGGTTCTAGAATGAAGGAGGTCTTGTATCTCTCTCTCAGAACTCGATCTCCCAGCAACCCGCAAGGGTGACTGGAAACACCGGAGCTGGAATTTCTCGGCTGGAGAAAAGACAACGTCTCTCTCAGTGCATCAAATGGGAGGGTCGGCTTCCTTCGGCTCTCGCATCAGCTGGGTTTCGGGCAAGTAGATAGCCGCTCTGCTCCAAACCACTGTGTGTTTGCTTAAGGCAACGTTTGTATATTTATACCTGGAAGGTGCCGGGTTTGACGTAAGGTTGGACATAAGACGTCACTAAGAACTAACAGTTCTTTCTGGACTCCAGGAGTTCTTGTGCAAATCAAAACAAAAGCAGGGGGAATTCCCGGGCTGCTGGAGGCTTGGTTTGTTTAAAGAACGCGTTGTACTTTCTAGGAGTCTATGGGAGTAGCCTTGCCGTATTTGGACTGCATTGGCTATGACTAAATATGGACATGATTCTTATGCCTTTATAAGGATATGTTTTGTTATAACCCGCATAAGGGCATGAATCGGGGATATCTAATTAGGGTCCTAGATAGATTTACAACACCCACTCCACGTATTAATGTCCATCATTACTAAATACTAAGCAATACTAAACATATAACAATGCATGTGTGTTTTCCAACCCACCCCAAAAATACATAAATTGCATTTGAAAAGGTATATGGTAAATACACGAAAATGAATATTTATACTGTACATTTTTCAAGCAGTGTTATTCAGGAAATGCATATATAAATATTGGCTGAATGAATTGCGAAAATTACATTTATGAAATGGCTCTTAATACAGAAAAGAAGATCGAGACCATTTCATCACATATATATATACAATATTGTACATGTGCTAGAGGCTGAGGTAAAATATTGTCTCTAGTGTCTCTAAAAATAGAAGCTCTGTTCTCTAAGAATAGTTCTACTTTAAGCAGAGTAACAAGTGCCAGAAAAAGGTAAATATTTTGGAAATGGAAAAAATAATTTCGCTTTCAGGGGAAAAAATTGTTCCAATTGTTTTCAGTAGTGTTGTTTATCAAAAACTGAAGGCCAAATTCAGAGTTCAGGGAACGCTGTGTGCTCATTGTTTTTAAAAGTTATTCTCGTTGTTAGGAGAGAACATCATATCAGACAGGCTTGCGAAAAATTGGTCTACAACAGTAGGTGAAAGTTCGACCAAGTTCGAAAAAGCTGCAATAGTGCATATGTGAGAATCATTGCCATCATCGATGTCGGGATCAGCAATGCTCACAGAAGGTTGTACCTGTGTGGTGCTGCTTTCATCTCGTACTTCACCGCCACCTAATCGTAATGGTGAAGTTTCAACGAATGCCGTCATCAGAATAGGTAGCCGCTGGGGACAACACGTTGCATGAGCCATTACCGAACCAAGCAAATTATCGATATCCATAGATACTGCTGATGGTAGTGTAAGACAGACATCCAACACGCATTCTTCTCCGCATATCATAGATCGAAGCACAGGTAAGATGCAATCTTGCCAGATTGGTCTGAATGAAAGAAACCAAGTTGTATCCAGATCTCTTAGCCGGGCTAATCCGAGGACTCTAGTGATTCGGTCTCGGTAGCGTATTGCTAGGATCGTTTCTTCCATCGTAGCTGGAGTTTTGTCTGTGGCTTGGCTTGCCATATCGGAGCAGAAGGATCAAAAATAAAATTCCTGCTACGAGTCCAAAAAGAAGAGGCAGGCCACCGAATAACGAATGCACAAAATTCGGGAAGATGCCCAGAACTGTTTCAAAGGGTGCTAACAGTCCCGAATTTTTTTTCTTAAATACATGTAAGATGCCACTGGTATCAGACATGTTTAAAATGTGACCGTACATTTCTACGAAATGGACGGGGCAATTTGTTGATAATAGGGTATGTATTTCTGCCGCTGTCCTTGCAACTTGCAGATCATACATCTCTTTGGACAAGGTTAAAGGCACAGTTGTCTGTAAAAGAGTAGACTTCATTCTGCTTAAAGTATCAATTCGAATAGAAGAGATATTCAAAGAAGGCCATATTGCCGCCTCCATATCTGGATTGCTGTTTGGATACAATACTTGCATACAGCAAATGACCCTGGAAGTAACGGTTACGAGATAGGCTTTTCCTGGCACCATGCCACAACAGCTGTGGTCACTTATTAGAACATAACTGCAGTTGGAAAGCTGTCTGAAAAAAGACACTATCTGTGTTGCAGGAGTGCCATGCAGGTGACATGAAAGGTTATGTGATGAACCCTCGCAGGCTCCATGCAAGGTAATACCTGGGACACCCCCGCGCCGCACGGCCACCAGCTGCTGCGTGCGCCCCCCTGCTGTGCCCTCTGCCTCGCTGCCAAGCCGCGCTTCCGGCTGACCCTGCCGTCGCTGCTCTGGTCTGTTTGGACCATCATTTGTGCTTGTTTTTCCCTCGCTGCTTTTTGCCCGTTCTGAGTGTTGTTTTGCCGCCATTTGTGCCTGTTTTTCCCTCGCTGCTTTTTGCCCGCTCTGAGTGTTGTTTTTGCCGCCATTTGTGCCTGTTTTTCCCTCGCTGCTTCTTGCCCGTTCTGAGTGTTGTTTTTGCCGTCATTTGTGCTTGTCTGGCCCTCGCTGCTTTTTGCCCGCTCTGAGTGTTGTTTTTGCCGTCATTTGTGCTTGTTTTGCCCTCGCTGTTGTTCCCCGCTCTCCCCCGTGTTTCCCGCCTTCCACGCCGCCCCCGCCCCTTTTTTCATTCTGTTCCCTCCCCGCTCCCGCCTCCCAGCTGCTCCGCCCACCCGCGCACTTCGCCTTAAATGGCGACCGTGCGAACGCGCAGCGTTGACGCGCAGCGGGCGCGCCGATTGTGCACCGAAGGCGCGCCAAAGGTAAGCCCGTCTGCGCCCGTCCGCGACCGGATCGCGACCAGCGCCAGGACCCCTGGCCCCCACCGACGGAAGCCGACCCGACGAACCTACACCGCCGCTGATCTCATCGCACTCAACACCGGCCGCATCCCAGGATGTCATCGAGCCGCCCCGAAGCACACCCACGGACCCTTCAGCTGCCACGCCTGCAAATTCACCTGCATCCGGACTCACCCTGCACCTGCACTCGCCAAGCCGAACATCAGCAGCAACCACCTCAAGTGCATCCTGCTCAACACCCGCTCCGTCCACAGACACGCCGTAGAACTCTGGAACCTCCTCGACACCACCGCCCCTGACGTTGCCTTCCTCACCGAGACCTGGATGAATGCCTCCTCAGCCCCAGACATCGCCATCGCCATCCCGGAGGGCTACAAGATCATCCGGAGGGACCGCACCGCCAACCAGACGGGAGGAGGCATCGCCATCATCCACAGAGACACCATCCGCATCACGACCAACACCGACGACACCCTAACCACCGCTGAACACCTGCACTTCCAGATCCACACCAACCCGATGACCACCCTCAGAGGCACCCTGATCTACCGACCCCCGGGTCCACGCACGCGATTCAGCGAGGACATCGCCGACTTCGTCAGCCCGCATGCCCTCCCCTCCGCCGACTACATCCTCCTGGGGGACCTCAACTTCCACCTGGAGAACAACAGCGACCGCAACACCATCAGCCTGCTCGACAACCTCGCCAACCTCGGACTCAAGCAACTGGTGACCACCCCCACCCACCTCGCCGGACACACACTTGACGCCGTCTTCTCATCCAGCAAAGACGTCACCTTCAGCCACGCAACAGGACTCCACTGGACGGACCACAGCTGCGTCCACTTCAGCTTCAAAAGAACGACGATCCACCACCACCAGCAACAGGTTGCCCGAAGAAGCTGGAACAAGATCACAGCCGACCAGCTCACCGCTTCCTTGAGCCAGCACCCCCCCGCCAGCTCAGCGAACCCCAGCCAGGCCGCCGACAACCTCACGAAGTGGATCAACAACGGCGCGGACGAACTCGCCCCTCTGAGAACCCCGCCCAGCAGACCCTGCAGCAGAAAAACACCATGGTTCACCGACGAACTCAAGAGCTCCAAGAAGAACTGTCGAGCCCTCGAGAAAGTCTGGAGAAGGGAACCAACGACGGACAACATGACCACCCTCAAGCTCGCCACCCGGAAACACCACCAACTGATCCGCGCCACCAAGAAAAATACATACAAGGACCGGCTGGACAACAACGCACACGACAGCAAGGAACTCTTCAACATCGTGAAAGAGCTCTCCAACCCCAACGCCGGAAACAATGACATCACCCCGTCGCAGGACCTCTGCAACTCCCTCGCATCCTACTTCCACAACAAGATCGCGGACATACACAACAGCTTCAGCAACCAACCAACGCAAGCCACAACCGCAACAACGCCACCCACCACCACCCTCCGCACCTGGACTCCAATCAGCACCGAAGACACCATCCGCACAATGAACTCCATCCATTCCGGATCTCCGACTGACCCCTGCCCTCACCACGTCTTCAACAAGGCCGACGCTGTCATCGCACCCCACCTGCGGGACATCATCAACACCTCCTTCGACACCGCCACCTTCCCTGAGAGCTGGAAGCACGCCGAACTCAGCGCTCTTCTCAAGAAACCCACAGCAGACCCCACCGACCTCAAGAACTACCGTCCCATCTCGCTCCTCCCGTTCCCGGCCAAAGTCATCGAGAAGACCGTCAACAAACAGCTGGCCGCCTTCCTCGAGACGAACGGATCCCTCGACCCCTCACAGTCGGGCTTCCGAGCGAACCACAGCACCGAGACCGCCCTCATCGCTGCCACCGATGACATACGAACTCTGATGGACAACGGAGAGACAGCGGCCCTCATCCTCCTGGACCTCTCTGCGGCTTTCGACACTGTCTGCCACCGCACTCTAATACAGCGCCTCGGCAACATCGGAATCCAGGACAAGGCACTGGAATGGATCGCCTCCTTTCTCGCCGGAAGAACACAAAGAGTCCGCCTACCACCGTTCAAGTCAGAGGCCACCAAAGTCATTTGCGGCGTCCCTCAAGGATCCTCACTGAGCCCCACCCTCTTCAACGTCTACATGAGCCCCCTCGCGGCCATCGCACGCCAACACAACCTCAACATAATCTCCTACGCCGACGACACCCAGCTGATCCTCTCCCTGACCAACGACCCCGCCACCGCCAGAGCCAACCTGCACGAAGGGATGAGAGAGGTAGCCGAATGGATGACGACCAGCCGCCTGAAACTGAACTCTGACAAGACGGAGGTCCTCACCCTGGGCTCCGCGCCCTCCGCCTGGGACGACTCCTGGTGGCCCCCCGCCCTGGGCACCGCACCCAAACCGACGGACCACGCACGCAACCTGGGCTTCATCCTGGACTCCTCCCTCTCCATGACCAGACAAGTAAACGCCGTCTCCTCGTCTTGCTTCAACATCCTGCGCATGCTACGCAAGATCTTCCGGTGGATCCCCACCGAGACGAGGAAGACGGTCACCCAGGCCCTCGTCACCAGCCGACTGGACTACGGCAACGCCCTCTACGCCGGAACCACCGCCAAGCTCCAGAAGAGACTCCAGCGGATCCAGAACGCCTCGGCCAGACTCATCCTCGACATTCCCCGACGCAGCCACATCTCCGGACACCTGAGAGATCTGCATTGGCTCCCGGTCAACAAGAGAATCACCTTCCGTCTCCTCACCCACGCACACAAAGCCCTACACAACCAAGGCCCGAGCTACATCAACAACCGGATCAACTTCTACACCCCCAAGCGCCTCCTCAGATCAACCAGCCACGCCCTCGCCGCCGTCCCCCGCATCCGAAGAGCGACAACAGGAGGAAGGTCCTTCTCCTACCTGGCCGCCAAGACCTGGAACTCACTCCCAACCGACCTGCGCCTGACCCAAGACCACCTCTCCTTCAGGAAGAAGCTCAAGACCTGGCTGTTCGAGCAGTAACGGCACCCCCCCCCCCCCCCCCCAAACCAGCGCCTTGAGACCCTACGGGTGAGTAGTGCGCTCTATAAATGACCTGATTGATTGATTGACCTTTACACAGAAGTGTACCGCTTAGTGATTTTTTACAATTGTTACCACTAAGGAATACCTCTTTTTTCCCTTCACTATAACATTTGTGTGTATAAGGTAAATTCCAGGTTGATTTGATGTATCCTTTACCCAACCTTTCATACAAGCCTGCTGGTATATATTTTTGGCAATACTTAAACTGGAAAGTTGTTATCGGAATTGTAATTGTTCCGTGTATTATCCATTCAATGACAGGTCTCTCTGACATCGTCAATGGTAATCTATGAAGTTTTTCAATGCTCAGAATCGTATAGTCTGCTCCTTTTTGTGCCAAACTGATTTGTTTATCAGTAAGGTTAAAGATAGAAAATAATGACGTTATGTTGATTAGACGCCATGGCACGTAGCCTGAACGCAGGTTTTGCAACGTCCAGCCAAGTTGTACAATAGAACACAATTGGGACTGACCAAGTTGTAACATCAGTAAGTCCTGCTCTATTATATCAATAGCAGATGATGCAATGCTGTCCAGTGAATATATTCTGGAGGACAGAGTCGTTAACCCATTGTCCACTACAGAAAGTGATTTTTCCAAATGAATACAATCAATTTCTCGTATTTTTTCAGTAGTTTCAATTTGCGTTACTTTCCAAGCTTCGTTGTAAGCAGCCTATATACCGGCGTATATGAAACGTTTTTGACGCTGTTTGCGAGGTCCCAGTATGAAATCTCGCAAGTCAGCACCGTCTTTAAGTAAAGTCAAGTGTTGCTTAATTTCAGCCAGTGTGGATTTCTGTAGCCACTCAAGGCATAGTTTCCCTACACTGTGTTTTGTAACTATCCCTGGATGTTGTCTCTGGGAATATCTTGGGTCTGGCCTGTTCTGTTTTAACCCCTGTGTTTTGTTCAGGAATCTATCTTGACAGTTATTTGTGTCTGTGGGCCAGATCAACCATTTTTTCCAATCAGGATTTGTTCTGTTTTGGTGTAAAATATGGGATATGTCTATCTCCACATCTCCTCCTACTATCAGGTATGGGCTTCGGAATAGACGGTTTATTTAAGTCTTTTATCTTGGCTAGGCCAAGACATGTTGTTTGCTGAATGGTGTCATTCAGGAATATTATTTGTTCTGGGATCATGCAGACTCTAAATAATGCTTGTACCTGACATTCTTTTGAACCCCAGATGGTTTTTGTTTCAATGTTGTTTTTCCAAATTCAAAACCAAATGTAGACATTTTGTCATAAAATTTTTCAGAATAAATCAATTTAGTATTTGTCAACATTGTTTTCATTCCTGTCTTATTTAACATTTAAAAATAAAACGTTTCTGGATCACTGTTGTTAAACCCTGAGAAGTATTGGAATTTCTCATAAAATGTTTTCGAGCTGCCTTTTGGCGGAGTTGGACAATGTTCCCATTGGTTATAAGTAAAAACATTTCTAGGTTGAGCAGATTTATGCAAATAGTGATGACCAAAATGATTATAACAGTACATTTCTTCATAGTTTGATGAACCCTGCAAATAATCATGTTCTGTGAATTTAGCTGACATTTGTAAATCTGACATCATATTATTAATATTTTCAACGTCCCAATCATCAGTGAAAGTACTTGGTGTCACAAAGTCACTTAATGAAACCTTGAACTGGTGTGGATATTTCAAGAGCTCAATCGGGCCAAAGATTTCATAATCCGTTTTGTCCCATGCTACCCCACCGGGTATTGGATTGGCTGTGATGTTCACTGATGACAGTTCTCTTTTCTCGATGTGTGAGGATCTGTGAGGCTTTAGGACCAAGTTGATGTTCTGACTTGCTGTGTCCATTGTACTATATTTTCCTTCAATGAATTTTCCCAAGTATAAAACCATGATGAGCCAAAGCAGGAGGAAAAGTACACCTAACACAATCCAAAATTCAATCCATGGTGAAATCAGATATGTTTCTTTTAGTTGATGGAAAAGTTCAGTCATTTTTTCTTTCAAAGTTTTTGTTGCTGGCATTTCTTCATGCTCGCTTGGATCTTCAGAAAAGTCATCGAAATTGGTGAAGTAGCCAGATGCAGTTCTGTCAATTGTTGGAATTGCTTCCGGATTTTCATTAGCCTTTGGATCTTTCTTTGTTTCATTAGCATAGTCTGAGGCTACATCGTTGTAGACAGGTGTTTCTTGATGAACTGTTGCAATTTGGGTTTCAAGAGGCACAAGTTCCATGGCTTTGTTGCATAGTCCTTTTTTATTCACTGCAGGTTTATCAAAAGTGATTAGTCTTTCAGTTTAGACCTCTTGGATTGTAGCAAGTTTTGGTCTTCTGCTATTTCTTGGGAGTCCACCGGGCCTACTACTTATTATTGGCCACATGATTGTGGTTTTACCAGGTCGATGGATACAACTCTGTTCTCCTTTTTACCAGCAAGGGACGGTAGTACTACTGATCTTGTTCCGCTGACAGCTAAGACAGGTACTGCTTTTCTGTAAGAAGGCCCAAATTCCTTCTTCACCGCGATCTTCTCTCTGACTAGATCCCCAATCTTTGGAATCCAGACAGGTCTTGCTGGGACAGGTGGTTTCTCTTCAGTGGTCGTTGGCTTTAACTTTATGTTACTTAGACTTCTTCTTGTTTCATTTAAGTCCTGTAAAACAGCCAAACGGTCTTTGATATCAAAGGCTTTTTCTTTCACCACTGAAGTCTGACAATCTAAGTCCTGGATTTTCATTCTAGTACCGAACAATAGTTTGTAAGGAGTGATACCTTTTAGAGAATTTCTTGGCAGATTGTTAAGACTACGTTGGACACTTGTTAGATGTTTGACCCACCCATCACCCGAACCTAATACCCTCGCCGGTATAGATTTGCTTTATGTCACGGTTTTTTCTTTCCACTACCGCATTTCCCTCAGGACGGAAGGGAGAAGAGTACCGCAATGCAATGCCCATGCTGGCCATGGCCTCCTTGTAAGCCCGAGAGCTAAACGCAGGACCCTGGTCAGAATGTAGCATGCCAATTGCGTATATGCCGATAAAGACTCGCAAATCTTGTATAACAGTTCTGGCGTCAGCCGAGCGTTGGTGTCTACATCTTAAGTGAATCTAGTCTTAATAATTATGGGACCGCCTTTTTCCTTCTGGATTTTTGCGTATAGATAGTCTGATGCTTTCTAATAAAGGTATCCGGGCTGGTGTCTCGTCCGGTTCACCACTGCAATCTATTTCAGTTCTGACAACTAGTTGCAAAGTTGTAAATTTGCACGCACATCCCCGGCCACCAGTATTGTGATTGTAATTCTATTACAGATTTCAAGATCTCTTGGTGCCTCAGACCCTGTCCCATGTGTGCTTCTTGAATCAAGAAAGCCCTACGGTTCGTGTTTGGAATTACTCTATTCCCCACTCCAAGGATTTGAGAAAAAGGAACGGAGTTTGCATCAATTATGTATTTATTTCCGAGTGGATAATTTAGAGGTAACGCCGCATAGTTGCCTTTCCTTGAGGCTTTTACTGCTAGTAGCGTTTCACCGTCTATTTGTTTTTTAGTACGCTTTTTTGTGACTACGGAAGCCGGTTCAACCGCTGCCGCTGTGGCTCTGTTAGCCAATGAATTCCCTGCAACGTGAACGCCATCACGTTGATGACTCAGTGTATGTATCACGTGAGTCTTTCGTAGTTGTTTCTGCAAAAGAAATACTTGTTCCCATAGCTTTTTATGCTTTATTGTGGCACCTGTGGAATCCTTGTAACCGTTTTGAATCCAGGTCTGCATGCTATTATTGTAAGACTGGACGCAGTAATACGAATCGCACACTATTAGTGTGGGGAATTCGCGATCGGCATTTTCAAGCGCCATCTTTAAAGATCTTATTTCAGCTCGCTGAGCTGTACAGTTTCTGAGTGAATCAGTTTTGGTGATTATTGGTCTGAATTTACCAAAGCGCCAACGACCTTTAACAAACGCGCACGCTGCATTGTTGGATTTTTATCTACATCGTAGTGTTGTGCAAATCTATCCATGTAGATTACACAGGATTACTGTTCGAGAGGCAGAATTTCGATTGACAGAGGATATTCATGTTTATATTCTAGATCTTCTAGTTTTTTCATTTTTGGGTCAAAAGTGTGTTTCACGTCTTCTGCAGGAAGAGAATTTTCCCATTGTATCCATTTTGGATCTAATGCCACTGCATTTGGTATGCGTGGTCTTGTCACTGCCTCAAGAGCTGATACTGCTGTTAAAACAGATATTCTTTTGCCTTGGGCTAGGGCTCTTTCTTTTGCTACAGCAGTTTGAACCGCAGTTAGAATCTTTTCAGTAGAACTGAATTTCATTTCAGCCTGTGTGTACAAGTGTGATTTATAAGCTATTGGCACCGTTTCTCCCTCATTAGAGGTCAGGTACGTGAATCCGCATCTTCCTGGGATGACTCGGATTACAAGGTTGCGTACGTTTTCGCGTGTTTGCAATTTTGTTTTAATTAACATGCCTGTTTGTAATGATCTTAAAATTTCTGTGTGTTTCTGAGTCCAATTAATTGGTTTGAAATCAGGTTTTATTTATTCATAGAGAGGATTAATCCTCTCTGCATAATTTAGAATGTATGTTCTTCCGAAATTCCGGGAACCTAGTATTGATTGTAAATTCTTCAGCGTTTTTGGTGCTTGGAGTACTGCACACTTCTCTAAGAAGTTGTCTGCTAGGATTTTGCCTTCACTTGATAATTCATATCCTAAAAACAGGACAGTTAGATGAGCAATTCGTGACTTTTTAAAGTTGAATTTGTACCCTTCAGCTGCGAACCCAAGTATTATGGTGGTCACTCTTTTTAAGTGAGTCTCCAGGTCATCATCTGTGAGATGATAATGCCTCATCATCATATATTTGTAGTAACTCTGTTACCCTTGCTGAGAATAATCCTGGGCTGTTCTTGAATCCCTGTGGGAGTCGACAGAATTGTTTTTGTTACCCCATTGTTGAGAAAGTGGTCAAATACCTGCTTTCAGGTGCAATGTTTTGACAAAAGAATCCATTAGAGATATCTAATGTTGTTTTATATTTTTTGCGCACGATGTTATTCATTAGTGCTGCACTGTGTGAGTTTTGTACTGCAAATGTTTTGCAGCAGGAGTTTAGGTGTCTGTAGTCCAAAACTAGACGATATGAATCGTCTGGCCTCGAGACAGGAAACAAAGGCGTGTTCATTTGTGAGGTGCATGTTTCAATCACCCCCTGATATTCAAGTTGATCTAAGATCTCCCTGACTTGTTGTTTAGCTTCTCGCTTAACTGGGTACTGCCTTTGTGCAGTGGGTTGATTTTTTAACTGGATTTTATGATGAGGAGAATCCTCATCCCATCCTACATGATTTTTATATAATGCAGGAGAGTGGGCTACTGCCCATTTTCTTGCAAATGTGTATTTTTTTATGAATTGGAATGTGATTTGAGAAGGCAGGCATAATCATTTCTTCACCATGAGGGCACTCCCTGACAAACTCTGGTGGCCAGTCTTTCTCAGCTAACAGGATGTCATAGCCTTTCGAAAGGTTATCCCAAAAGAGACCCCTTACTTTCCTAGTTTTATCCCCCTCTATACGCAATGTTATTCCGTATAATTTATGGGGTTTGCTAACTCTGGTGTCTGCAGTTTCCACCTGAATGTATTCATTCGTGTCCACTGTCTCCAGAAGATTCATCAGGATCTTGCGAGCTATGGTCACTTCTGCTGCATTGTCTGGGCCCACTCTCCGTTTTTCAGTTGTGTCCTCAGAATCCTCGGCATGTTTAATTTTAATACTAGCTACCTTCTTCTTTGGAAATTGTAATTTTTTACTTTGATGAGCAGGTTCCTTGTCTTTGGACTTGACGTGCTCTTCCAAGTGTTCTGACCGTCCTCTTCTTTACGATTTCTGTGAGGAAGTCTGAAAAGATCGAGAGGGACGTGTATCAATATCTTGATATCTATCAGGTTTTCTCAATTTATCCCTATCTCTAAGGTTGTATCTTTTCTCAGAGGGCTCCCTTTGGGGAGACTTGCTTCTTCGTTCTGGAGATCTATCTCTCCGTTGAGGAGACGTTCCTCTGGACTGGAATCATTTTTCTCTGGGAGTGGATTGTTTATTACCCTCCCAACTCTTCTTTGGAGTGTTCAGATTATTTTTAATAAATGTTTTTCAGGATTTTCAGTTAGTTGGGGTTTTACTGGTTTCCCACCCAAACTGTCTCTACCTAGTTCTTCATAGGATTTTTCTATGATTCTGGCAAGTTCAAATGGTTGTTCTGCTATATCTGTTTCTTTCAATTTCTGCCGGATTGCCACAGATGCTGCTTCTCCTTTTATGTTGGCTAATAATATAGCCGAGACCTGCTTGAAGTCTTTCAGTAATTTCATACCTAGAGTTAAACCAGGTTCTGGACCGTATTCATTTTGAATCTGTCTTAGCACATCTGGTATTATTGCCATAGACGGAACACCATGTGTTTTTGTGTATATCGAAGCAAGGACTGTGCCCCAAGTGTCACAGTCCTCCACATGTGGTGCGATCCCCATTTGAAGGCAGATAGTCAGAATTCTGTGTTTCTCATGAGGTGTAGTATCAGGAAATACTGCCTCTATTTGAGTGATTTTTTGTGCTAACCAGAATGGAATTTGTTCCCGTTTTGCGGGTATTTTGCCAATCGCTGATTGTATATTCTGTGGAGTTATTTTATTTTTTGTTCCCCTGCTGAGGGGTGTGCTGTGGAATTTTTATTGCTGGTTGGACTGAAGAAGTCCACATTACATATTGGACCAATTGTCTATGTATTTTAATTAGTTGTTTTAGCTGAGCTAAAAGTTCTGGTCTGACATTTTTTCAATGTCTGGATGTGGGGTATAGCTGGTTAGAACCGGCCACGTGGCTCCCGGTCTACCTAGTGGACCGAGCCTGGTGATGTGATTTTGATGTTTTATGGCGCCATTAAACCAGAGCAGGTGCTCTTGGTAAGTTAGTGGTATTTCAACGTCCTCGAAAGGAGCGTATTCATCCAGAGGTTCCTCTATTTTGTAATAGTGGAAGTCTTGTGGTACAGCGTTTGCTGCTGGAAAATGTATCCATGAATAGAATACCTCTGTCTGCCGATAATCATGGGCCTCTACCACAAATATGACTGTACCACCTCCTGATGATAGTCCATTTTCTATAAGTTTAAGAGTCATAGTTCTTCTTACATTGACCGGAATGATTATAGCATCTCTTTCTTCGTCACCTTCTGGCATTTTACTGACAGAAAGTTTTTTGTTGCAGATCACGTTTCGAGGAAACAAAGATTAGGTACACAATATTTTGGAACACTGTATCCTTCAACGTTGACTAAACCAAAAACTATACATAGGAATCTCTTCCTACTAAGTTCCGGCGGATATTAACCTTTTACCCACTCCAGACGTCTTTTGAAGTTTTTACAGGAAAAGGGGTCTGTGTGAAAAGCACGACTGAGTTACTCTAATGTCTGCGTTAGATTATCGCCTTACCAAACGTTGGGCGCCATGTAGTGTAGTTCCTATATTCCCAATAGGCTCTGCGCATTGGAATAACATAAACAGCAGTTTAGACGTAGGACTGAGGTCTTCTAGGTCTCTACTGACTATGTTAGACTTAATTAGGTTTGCCAGCTGGCTCAGAGGTCACTAGAAACTTTCTCGAATGAACAGGAATGAGTTAACTTTCCTGATTAGACAAGAAGGGATTAGTTTCTGACAACCGCATAAACATGACAACTTTGCTCCCTCAGAATAAAGAGTATATCTCTAGAGTCGTGTGAAAACAATAGACAGCTATTTCACTCAGTCAATCGTGCATGCTTAATTTCACCAGAGTGCAGAGAAATAGAGAGTAGGGCGTTTTCAATAAAAGTTGTTATTTATTGAGCAGTCTTCTTTCTCATACAAGAGAAATGAGTTGCCACAATTGCAATACTTATCGTGAAGTAAAGTGCGTACAGTAAAAGGAGTATTATGAAATAATACTGTAAAAGCATTGATATGGTTTCTTAGCCATATGATACTTTAAAACGGATAAAATATATACATACATAAAAACATTGACTAACGTACTCAACTGGTGCTTCTAAGATACGCCTACCCCGGTGTACCTGACCTAAGCCTAATACGTGGGAAGGAGTAAGTAATTTGCAGTTTAAGTTAAGTTGGTTTTTGCCAAGAATCTGAATCAAGAATTCTCTTAAGGTTTTAATCAGCTCCGTACCTTGGTTCTAGAATGAAGGATGTTTTGTATCTCTCTCTTAGAACTCGATCTCCCAGCAACCCGCAAGGGTGACTGAAAACTCCCACTCTTGCCATTTCAGTCCAGGAAGCTGTTAATCCAGGGGCTTATACTATCTAGACTGGATTACAGCAATGCCTTGTTTCTGGCGGCACCCGAAGCTACCATCAACACGCTCTAACATGTTCAGAATTCAGCAGCCAGGCTGCTTACAGGCTCCTCAATAAGATCTTGGCCAAACCGGCACTGAGATCTCTTGACTGGCTGCCGATTTGTGAAAGAATAAAATTTAAATCTCTTTGCATAACCCACAAGTCACTTCAGGGGAGGGGACCCCTATCCTTAGGAATCTGATCCATCCCTACAAGTCCTCTCGGACTCTCCGTTCTGACCTCGGAAACTTGGCCACTGTCCCCAGAGTGAGGAAGGCGCGTGCTGGGGGACGTCGATTCTGGGTTAATGCGGCAACGCTTTGGAATGCCCTTCCTGTCATGATTCAAACCGAACCTAGCTATCTGAAGTTTCGGAAGCTTCTTAAAACATTTCTCTTTCCCAATGAGCCCTAATTAACGGTACCCTCTTCAGTTTGCTCTTTGTTCTGCAGCGCTGGGACGCTCTCGGGCAGCCATGCACTTTATAAATCAAATTTCATTTCATTTCATTTCAAACACCGGAGCTGGAATTTCTCTGCAGGAGAAAAGACAGCGTTTCTATCAGTGCGTCAAATGGGAGGGTCGGCTTCCTTCGGCTCTCGCATCAGCTGGGCTTCGGGCAAGTAGATAGCCACTCTGCTCCAAACCACTGTGTGTTTGCTTAAGGCAACGTTGGTATATTTATACCTGGAAGGTGCCGGGTTTGACGTAAGGTTGGACATAAGACGTCACTAAGAACTAACAGTTCTTTCTGGACTCCAGGAGTTCTTGTGCAAATCAAAACAAAAGCAGGGGGAATTCCCGGGCTGCTGGAAGCTTGGTTTGTTTAAAGAACGCGTTGTACTTTCTAGGATTCTATGGGAGTAGCCTTGCCGTATTTGGACTGCATTGGCTATGACTAAATATGGACATGATTCTTATGCCTTTATAAGGATATGTTTTGTTATAACCGCATAAGGGCATGAATCGGGGATATCTAATTAGGGTCCTAGATAGATTCACAACAATACCCGGTGCTGCCTGTTTGGTAAACCAGCACCCACTGGTGCTCCGCCCCGGCAGATGGCTAGTGTAGCCTTGGGGGAGGAGATTAATGTCCAAGGTGAGTGGGGTCCCGCACAGATGACCTTAGTCTCTTTAGGAGACTGTGAGATGGTCTCAGAAGCTCAGCTGCCCAGGAACACTAAGAAATATGGGCAGCGAGTGACCATCAATGACCAAAAGGTGGAGGCTTTCAGAGACACAGGAGCCAGTGTGACAGCTGTCATGTGTCACCTGGTGTCTCAAGAGCAGATTGTCACTCATGCATTTTGCAGAGTTTTTAACACCAACAACACAGAGAGTCATTGTCCAATGGCTCAGGTTCCCTTTGAGTGGGGGGGTCGTCTCTGATACTCTTCATGTAGCTGTGAGGGCCGCCATGCCTGTTGACTGTTTGTTGGGAAATGATTTGGAGAGCTCCCTTTGGTAAAAGATGGAGAAAACAACTCACTTGAAGATGGTTGGACTGCCTGCCTGGGCGTGCCTGACCACCCGGTCAATGTCAGCCAGTAGGGGTTCTCAAGAGGACCTGGAGCCTGAGAGGGAGGCCCAGGAACCTGCCAAAGAGAGAAGTGGCGAGGGGTGCATTAAACCGGTCCCCGAAGTTCCCACAGCCCAGCAGGAGGTAGACCCTAAGGGGGATGCCCTAGAGCCTACCGGGGAGCAAGTAGCTGAACTGGGGGACCTGCCTGAGCTGACCAATTGGCAGCAAGAAGGAGGCCCCTCCAGGGAATACTTTTTCAAGGAGCAGAGAGACTGCCCTTCTCTTCTGGGCTTGCGGCAACAGGCTGTAAGCCAGGTAGCAGGTGATCAGCCAGGAGCACACTTGATTTACTGGGAGAATGGTCTCCTGTATAGTGAGCCTGAGGTTGCTGAACCTGGGTCAGCCCGTGTGCTGGGGGTACCCCAGAAGTTCTGAGCCTTTCTACTGGGGCTGGCTCATGATGTGCCGTTAGCAGGACATTTGGGGCAGGACAATACCTTTGAGAGGCTTTTCATCCACTTTCATTGGCCCCAAATGCGCAAGAGTTTTGATACTCATTGCAGGACTTGTCATTGCCAGGCAAGTGGAAAGAGTGGGAGGAAGCACAAGGCTCCTCTCCAGCCATTCCCTGTGGTCAGTACCCCCTTTAAGCGGGTGGGGACTGACATTATGGGGCCATTGTACCCCAAGACAGCCATGGGCAACAGGTTCATCCTGGTCTTGGTGGACCATGCCACCCAGAAGCCATACCTCTGAGGACAGTGACGGCCCCCATGGTGGGACGAGCACTGATGGGAATTTTCTCCCGAGTGGGATTCCCACGTGTGGTAGTGTCTGACCGGGGAACCAACTTCATTTCCATGTGTATGAAGTCTCTGTGCAGGAGTGTGATGTAACCTACAAGTTCACCACTCCTTACCACCCCAAGGAAATGGGCTGGTTGGAAGGTTCAACCGGACCCTGAAGGGCATGATAATGGGTCTTGCGGAACCCATGAGGTGTAAATGGGATGTCCTCTTACCGTGCCTACTCTTTGCATATCAAGAGGTGCCACAGAAATCTCCAGGGTTCAGTCCCTTTGAGCTTCTCTGTGGACACCCAGTCAGAGGACCTCTGAGTCTGGTTAAAGAAGGCTGGGAGCAATCTACCAGGAAACCTCCCCAGGATGTATATAGCTACATGCTGGTCTTCAGAAACCAAACTAGGCGTTTCAGGCAACTCGCTGAGGCGAATCTGGAAGCCAACCAGGAGGAGATGAAGCGATGGTATGACCAGAATGCCACTCTGGTAGAGGTTCAACCTTGCCAGAAAGTGTGAGTCATGGCCCCAGAACAGCCCTGCACGCTCCAAGATAAGTGGACCGGACCATTTGAGGTTGTGGAGCGCAAGAGTCCAGTTACCTACTTGGTGGACTTGCAGTCTCCTAGGAACCCCCTGAAGGTCCTACATGTCAACCGCCTTAAGCCCCACTTAGAGAGGTCTGAAGTGGGCATGCTCTTGGCAACAGATGCTGGAATGGAAGAGGAGACTAAGGGCCAGATGTAGGTAATCCCAGTTTACTGACTCTTAAATACCGAATCATACCGATTCGGTGTTTCAGAATCGGAAAACGGGATGTAGATAAAAAATCGGTAAAAATTACCGATTCAGTAACATTCGGATTTTCTCATCGATATTTACCGAATCGGTAAATACCGATTCGGAAATACCCATTCAACCCTATGGTCCTCCAGGCCCATAGGAATGAATGGGAAATACCGAATCGGTATTTACCGATTCGGTAAATACCGATTCGGTAAATATCGAATCGGTAAATACAAAAATAACCCAATTGAGCCTGTCAACCAATCAGGAACACCCACCACACCCCACAACAAAGCAACAGAGGAACCAACCGATCAGATGCAACTACCCCTCCCCAGTACCTGGAAGTGGCCACACCCTTGCAGGTGCAGAACAACTGAACTGTTTGGAGAGTTGGAGGAAACACAGAGGAGCAGGCTGCCCTGAGCATAGCTGAGCTGCAGAATGGAGACCCAGGATGGCCAGAAGGATGGAGCTGAGCGCAAGAGTAAAATGAAATTCAGCCCAGCAGAACTGCAAATGTTGGTTGAGGAGGTTGTCAAACACCACACCCAACTCTTTGGCAAGCAGTCCCTGCATGTTGCTGAGTCAGTCAAAAGGAACACCTGGCTGGAGATCCAGTCTAAGGTCAATGCCATTGGGGTCATACACAGGGACATTGATGACCTGAAAAAAAGATGGTATGATCTGCAGATCATTACCCAAAAAAACTTGCAGCACAGAGGAAAGAAGCAGTAGCCACGGGTGGAGGGAGGAACAAAGCACCAGGACTGACAGATCTGGAGCAGCTGGTGGAATCCACCCTGGAGCCAGATAGTATCCATGGGATCGGGATGCTGACAGCTCCACCAGAGCTGCAAAAAAACAAGGTAAGATGCATGGACATGAATCCCCACCCTTTTCCCTGACCCCCTTCCACAATGTGGGTGTCTGCATCACACTCCAGAACTGGTTTTAGCTATTTCAAGCAATGTATTATGGGAGACGTAGTCATAGGAACATACATCAATGCAGTCAACATAAAAATCAGCAAGGCATGCCACACACTACATCCATAAGCTGTTGAGGACTAGGCAATTGTGTGATAGGGATGTGATTTAATAATGACACACAGGCGAACAACACCACTGACCCAATGTCCATATCTGTCCACAGGAGAGTCATCGCGCAGTACAGTGCAGGAAAGGGAGGAGAGGGCACCGGCAACGGAGAGGAGTGAGAAAACACCCGACAGAGCAGGTCAAAGCACTGTTCTGCAAAACACACCCACAGCGCAGGCAGCCACTACACCGGAGCGACCCACCACACCACAGCCTCTGTCACCTCTGCTGTTTGGGTCACAACAGTTGGAATCACCAGCACTGTCCCCCACACCAACCTCAGAGTCATCTGTGCTGAGAAGGCCAAGGAGGCATGACGTGCCCCCTCTCAGGATTCTGGAGATGTCAGATGAGGAAGATGTGGAGGGTCTCACACCAACAAATCCACCTCTGGCTGACAACACTGGGCAGCAGACTTCATCTGGAGCTGTGAGTGCCGGTGTCCGAGGCCGAAGGGTACGGGAGAGAGACGAAGGCCAGGATGGAGAGGGGATCTTCTGTGGTCTTGAGGCCACCATGGTTAAAGTCCAGCGCCTGCAAGCAAAGGTCATTTTAGCAGTTCATAGACAGATGCGCACTTTAAATAGCAGGATGTCCAACATAGACCGGTGGATTGGCTCCATGACAGAGTGCATGCAGTCCATGGCAAAGGGAATGAGGGACATGACACAGTGCATGAGTGCTCTCTGCTCAAAACTAGATAGTGATCACACCGAGAGGCGCAGGGATCGTCAGTGCATGCGGCAACAGACCAAAGCCATGAACCGGCTTGCTACAGCAACCTCCCTGCTATGCCGGAGCTCTGTTGCCATGCAGGATGACATTGTGCACTGCTGCACGGATTTGTCGAGGGGGGTGGGGAGAGTCACCTCTGCCATGTAGCTTTTGCTCACACACCAGGCAACCACTGCTGGAGACACAGGTGTTGGGGACACAATAGACTCCACCAGCAGGAGTGGCTCTAGCACTACTGTTCCTGACATTCGAAGGAGCAGCAGGCACCAATCTGCTGACCCAGGCACCACTGCAACCGTTGACACCCAGCCTCGTGCATCCTGCACTGTAGTGCGTGGGTTCAAACATTGATGTTGCCCTCAACCCACAGGACAGGTCACGATGAGGTAAACTGTGACCACCCAGTGTGGAATGCAGACATTGTAGTACCATGGTGTGGTATCAGTAAAGTGCCGTAGTGACTATTAAACTACGTACTTCAAATACTAAGCCTGTCTGTGTCTCCTTACTTACTTAGAAATAGCTGCGTGTGATTTCTGCCCGTCTCAGTCTCCCATCTGTTGCTGGTGCTGCTACTGCTGTATAGGGCTCTGCCTGTTCTGTTCCATCATCAATATCCTCATGATGTGTGATCTCCACCTCTGTGCCTTCCTTGGTGGCAAGATTATGCAGCATGGCACAGGTCGCTATTATTTTGCAGCAGATGATTGGAGTGTACTGCCGTGCACCTCCGCTCTTATGGAGGCAGCGGAACTTGCTTTTTAGAAGTCCAAAACTGCGTTTTACAACGCTGCGTGTTGCTCTGTGTGCCACATTGTAACGCCTCTCACTCCTGGTAGATGGATTCATGTAGGGGTGAGAACAAAGGAGCTTAGAGCATAAGCACTATCACCTAGGTGGAAAAGAGAGTGCCATTAGTTACATACTTATGATTGATTCATCTGCATTGACTATCAGGGTGTGTCACAGTTATTTACCTAGCAGGTATCCATCCCCAAAATCGCCAGCAACAAGGCGTGTGTATATCCCACTGTTCTGGAAGATGTACGAGTCGTGGGTACTCCCTGGGAATTTGGCTACAATGTCTGTTATGATGTTGCCAGCGTTGCATATCACCTGCACATTGATTGAGTGCGTTGACTTCCGGTTCCTGTAAACGTGTTCTGTGGCTGCAGGTGGGCAGAGTGGGATGTGGGTGCCATCTATACAGCCTATGATGTGAGTGAAGTGTGCCAGTTGATAGAAATCTGTTTTGGTCTTTGCAAGTTCCACAGGTGTGTCAGGGAACCTAATATAATGATGCATTCTCTGCATCATGGCCTCAAGGAACTTGCTGAAGAAACGGGACAGGCAGCTCTGGGACACACCACCTACTGCAGCAATCACACTCTGGTAACTCACAGAGGCAAGCAGGTGTAGGCTACAAAGCACCTGCACATTGGGTGGGATGGCGTACGCCCTTGGTGTTGGGTGATCCAGGAGTGGGTGAAGGTCCCTGATCAAGTCCAGGATGGTTTGGGGCTGTAGCCTGTACCTTTGCAGTATCTCTGGCTCAGTCAGTTGGAAGAGTGTTATCCTCTGCCTGTAGACTTGCTCCTCCCTTCTCCATACCCTCTCTCCTGCTGCCTGTAGCCGTAGCTGCCTTGCTATGATGTAGAATGGCGCCATTCTGGTAGCACTGTTGCATTTTGGGTCCTTATTGTATAGCCTGCACCTGGTTACCACCTGCTTTCAATCCATGGTATTTACCAACTCTTAAATACCGAATTCCATGAAATTCAGTATTTTTTAGGTTTCCTACATCTCGATAGTCATTTTTTACCATGTCTTATTTACCGATTCGGTAATTAAGAATTCAGTAAATAAGGATACGGAAAATTCCGAATCGGTAGAATACCGACTCGTATTTACCGATTCTGTAGTATTTTTACTCCTACATCTCATTTTCAAAATACCGAATTTCGTCCGTTTTGGCTACCTACATCTGGCCCTGAGCCTCTTCTTGACCTCCTGTCAGCCTGAGAGAAAGATGGGTCAGTGGATGGTGTTAACCTCTCTTTCACCATGACCCATGAGCAACAGAATGACTGCCGCCAGTTGCTGGGACAGTTTTCTGATCTGTTCTCCCTGGTTCCTGGAGTCACAGTTTGGTGCGTCCATGATGTGGACACAGGAGACAGCTTACCTGTGAAGCACAAGTCTTACAGGGTAACTGACAGGGTAAGGGCTTGCATCAAAGAGGAGGTCTCAAACATGCTTGCACTAGGTGTGATTGAGTCATCTAGCAGTCCTAGGGTCAGCCCAGTGGTCTTGGTCGGACAACTTGTCACCGAACCCACTCACGCCACCGGCCACACACTCGACCCCGTCGACACACTCGACCCCGTCTTCTCCTCAAGCACCCACATCACCTTCAACCACACCACCGAACTCCAATGGACCGACCACCTCTGCATCCACTTCACCTTCAGGAAACCAACCACGCACCACCGCACCCAACAGCTACCCCGCCGATTCTGGAGCAAAGTCAATGAAAACCAGCTGACCCTCACCCTCGCCCAGAACCCGCCGACCGACCCCACCGACACAGACGCCACCGCCCGCAACCTCAGACAGTGGATCGACGACTGCGCCAACACCCTCGCCCCGCTCAAGAAACCCTCCACCAACCACTCCAGCAAGAAAGCCGCCTGGTTCACAGAAGAGCTCCAGACCTCCAAACGTACTTGCCGGAAGCTGGAGAAGAAATGGCTCCACGACCACACACGAGACAGCCTCGCAACCCACAAGGACGCCAATCGCAGACATCACCACCTTATCAGAACAGCCAAGAGATCTTCCTTCCAAGCCCGCCTGGACAACAAAGCACACGACTGCAAAGAGATTTTCAAAATAGTGAAGGAACTCTTCAACCCCAGCGCCAACACCAACGATATCCCAACCTCGCAAGATCTGTGCGACTCACTGGCCACCTTCTTCCTTCGCAAGATCGCCGACATCCACAACAGCTTCAACACCTCACCTGCCCCGACCGCTACAGACCCCCCCGAAGACCACCTGCACCAACCAGCTGACCTCCTGATCCCACGTCAACAACGACGAGACACGCATAGTCATGAACTCCATCCACTCAGGGTCTCCGTCAGACCCCTGACCACACCACGTCTTCAACAAAGCTGACGCAGCCCAACCCCAACTACGGAAGGTCATCAATATCTCCTTTGACACAGCAACATTCCCGGAAAGCTGGAAACACGCCGAAATCAACGCCCTCCTCAAGAAGCCCAAGACGGACCCCAAAAACCTCAAGAACTTCCGGCCCATCTCCCTGCTCCCATTCCCGGCAAAAGTTATCAAGAAAATCACCAACATACAACTGACACGCCACCTCGAGGACAACAACATCCTCGACCCTTCCCAGTCCGGATTCAGACGAAACCACAGCACTGAGACAGCCCTCATCCCTGCAACAGACGACATCTGGCGCAAACTAGACAACGGCGAAACGTCAGCCCTCATTCTCCTGGACCTATCAGCCACCTTCGACACAGTCTGCCACCGCATACTAAGAACACGCCTCCAAGAAGCCGGAATCCAGAAGAAGGCCGTGGACTGGACCACATCCTTCCTCTCCGGCAGAACCCAGCGAGTCCGCCTCCCTCCCTTCCAATCCAAAGCCACCGACATCATCTGCGGCGTACCCCAGGGTTCATCCCTCAGCCCAACTCTGTTCAATGTCTACATGGCCCCCTTCGCACAAGTGGCCCGCAAGCACAACCTGAACATCATCTCCTACTGTGACGACACCCAGATCATCCTCTCCCTCACCAAGGACCCGCTCACCGCCAAAGCCAACCTCCATGAGGGAATGAAGGCCGTCGCCGAGTGGATAAGAAACAGCCGCCTGAAGCTGAACTCGGACAAAACGGAGGTACTCATCCTCGACCCCACCCCCTCTGCGTGAGACGACTTCTGGTGGCCGGCCACACTGGGAGCAGCTCCTACACCCACAGACCATGCACGCAACCTAGGATTCATCCTCGACTCCTCCCTCTCCATATCAAAGCAGGTCAACGCCATCTCCTCCTCCTGTCACAGCACCCTCCGCAGGCTTCGCAGGATCTACAAGTGGATCCTACCCGAAACCACCAGAAGAACGGTGACCCAAGCCCTCGTCAGCAGCAGGCTGGACCACGGCAACGCACTCTACGCAGGAATCCCGATTAAACTACTACAACGCATCCAAAACGCTGTAGTGTAGTTCCTATATTCCCAATAGGCTCTGCGCATTGGAATAATAAATCCTGTAGATTAGACGTAGGACTGAAGTCAGCCAGGTCTCTACCGAATGTATTAAACTTAATAGTGAGTGCTAGCTAGCTCAGAGATCACTAGAAACTTTCTCGAATAAACAAGAAGGGATTCGTTTCTGACAACCGTATAACATGACAACTTTGTTTCCCCAGAATGAAACGTATCTCTAGAGTCGCAGAAACAATAGATAGTTATTTCGCTCAGTCATTCGTGCATGCTTCGTTTCACCAGAGTTGCTGAGAAAAGGAAAAGACGGGCGTTTTCAATAAAAGTATTTATTGAACAGTCTTATCTCTCAAGCATAAGAAATGTACTGCTACAATCCAAATACTGGTTATAAAGTACAGGGCGTATAATACGAACATTATTATAAAGTACTACTGTAAAAGCATGATATGGTTTCTAAGCCATAGGTTGCTTAAAACATATAAAATACATACAATGATAAAAGATGACTAAAAGTACTCAACTGGTGCTTCTAAAATACGCCTACCCCGGTGTACCTAACCTAAGTCTATTACGAGGGAGGGAGTAAGTAAGGAGTAGCTTAAGTTTAGTAATTCACTGCCAAGAGTCTGATAAGGAATTCTCTAAGAGTTTAATCAGCTCTGTATCTTGGGTTTAGAATGAAGAAGATCTTGTATCTCTCTCTCGGAACTCGATTTCCCAGCAATCTGCAAGGGTAAACCTGAAATACTGGAGCTGGATTTCTCGGCTGGAGAAAAGACAGCGTCTCTCAGTGCGTCAGCTGGAGGGTCGGCTTCCTTCGGCACTTGCTGCTGCCGGGCTTCGGGCAAGTAGTAAGTCGATCTGCTCCAAACCACCGTGTGTTTGTCTGGACAAATCTGGGCATATTTATACTATGAAGGTGCCGAGATTGACGTGTGATTGAACTTGATAACGTCATATAGGGACTCAATCCCTAGAAAACTCCGTGATTTCCTAGATAAATTAGCATACAGGCAAGGGGAAGTCCCGAGCTGCTGAAGGTGGGTTTCTCTAAGAAATCGTTGTAGATTCTTGGAACTTAGTGGAAGTAGCCATGCCGTATTTGGGCTGCATAGGCTCAGACTAAATATGGAAATGATTTCTATGCCTATATAAGGATCGAATAATCTATACCTATATAAGGGCATGAATCGGGAACATTACACTAGGGTCCTAGATTGATTTACAACACCCACTCCACGGTCTTAAGTACAATTAAACTAAACCTATAAGCACTGAACATGTCTATAACGCTAGTTTTTACATTCCCACCAAAATACAACTTTGCATTTTAAAAGGTCTGTACATATGAAAAAATGAGCGAGAAAGTGATATGAAGAATCATAGGTATGAATCAAAGTGCGAGAGTATACATTCAAGCATAAAAATGTCAAATGAAAACATATTCATGAAATGTCTCTTAATGGTACAGAAAGGAAAAGTTTGAGATCATTCCATAACATAGAGTGTAATATCTTTTTGTTTCAAGCAAGGCCAAATATTGTCTATCTTTAGGAGTTTCAAAAGAAATCCAGTTCTCTAAGAATAGTTCTACTTTAATCAGATTACCTTGTGCCAACAAGTTCTATTGTGAGAAAAATTCAAATTGGTAGAGCAGTCGTTTTAGAAAAATGAAGGCTGAATTTCAGAGTTCAGGGAACACAGTGTAATCCAATTAAAAGTTATTTTCGGTTTCAGGAGAAAACATCAGTTCGTCTAGGCTGGCAAAGAAACCTTCTACCGTAGTCGGTGAAAGTGGAACCACTTCGCTTAGTAGGTCGAAAGCGCAGAAGTGTGGATCATTGCCGTTAGTGTTTGATGCATTAGCAATGTCAGAAACAGATGGTACCTATGTGCTTGGAGTCACTCGTACCTCACCTTCAGCCATACTCACCGGTGAGGTCTCAATGAATGCCGTCATCAGAATGGGCATCTTTTGGGTACAAGTCGATGCATGAGCCGTTACTGGACTCATCAAAGCGTCAACATCCGCTGGCAGAACTGATGGTAGTGTAAGACAAATGTCCAACACGCATTCTTTTCCACAGAGCAGGCATCGTAGAACAGGTAAGACGCAATCTTGCCAGATTGGTCTGAAAGATAGGAACCATGCTGTGTTTAGATCTCTCAAATGAGCCAAGCCTAAAATGTTTTATATTCTCTTACAATACCTTATGGCAAGGAGGCACTGGTCCATGGCATGGATGAGTATCGCTGGTTATTGGACTTGCCATATCGGAGCAGAAGAAATAAAAACAAAATTCCTGCTACGAGTCCCAAAACGAGAGGCAGCCTGCCAAACACAGAGTGCACGAAGTTTGGAAAAATGCCGAGGACTACTTCAAATGGTGCTAACAGTCCCGAAAAAATTGTCTTAAATACATGTGCGATGCCACTGGTATCTGACATGTTTAAGATTTGACTTAACATTTCTGTGAAATGTACTAGCCAGTTTGTTGATAATAATGTATGTATCTCAGCGGCTATCCTTGCAACCTGCAGATCATACGTTTCTCTGGACGAGGTCAGTGGCACATTTTTTTGTAAAAGAATGGCTTTCATTCTGCTTAAAGTATCAATTTGAATAGAAGAGATATTCAGTGAAGGCCATAAAGCCGTCCCTCTGTCTGTCTTGCTTTTTGGATACAATACTTGCATACAACAAGTAACCTTGTATGACACACTAACCAGAAAACCTTTTCCTGGCAACATGCCACAGCAGCTGTGATCATTGAGTAGAACGTAACTGCTATTGGATAGTTGTCTGAAAACGGGTTCTATTTTTGTGGAGGGAGCACCGTGCAGGTGGCATGAGAGGTTATTTGCAGAACCGTCACAAGCTCCGTGCAAATTAATACCTTGACTCAAAAGTGTTCCACTAAGCGAGGTCTAACAGTTTGTTCCACTAAGGAATACCTTCTTCCCCCTACTCCAATAAGTGTGTGTGCATGGTAAAGTCCAGGTCGACTTTATGTATTCTTTACCCAACCTTTCATACAGGCCCGCTGGTATATGCTGGAGACAATACTGAAATTGGAATAACGTCACTGATATCGTAATGGTACCATGTATTATCCATTCTATGACAGGTTTCTCAGAAACTGTTAATGGTAATCGTTCCAGTTTTTCAATGCTAAGCACCATATAGTCTGCTCCTTTTTGTGTCAACGAGATTTGTTTATCTGTAAGGTTAAACACAGAAAACAATGACGTGGTATTGATTAAACGCCATGGCACTTAGCCTGAACGGAGATTTTGCAACGTCCAGCCTAACAGCATGATAGAAGGTAATTGCGACTGGCCATGTTGTAACATTAGCAAGTCCTGCTCTATTATGTCAATTGCAGATGACACGATGCTGTCCAAAGAATAAATTCTGGAGGACAGAGTCGTTAACCCATTGTCCACTACAGAGAGTGTTTTCTCTAAATTAATACGATCAATTTCTCGTATTCTTTCTGCAGTTTCCATTTGCATCACTTTCCAAGCTTTATTGTATGCAGGGTATATACCGGTGTATATGAAACGTTTCTGCCGTGGTTTGTGAGGCCCCTTTAAGAAATCTCGCAAATCCTTGCCTTCTTTAAGTAAAGATAAGTGTTGTTTGATCTGTGGAAGTGTAGATGTCTGTAGCCATTCAAGGCAGAGTTTCCCTACACTGTATGTTGTTACTATCCCTGGATGTTGTCTCTGGGAGTATCTCGGATATGGCTTATTCACTCTGAACCCTTGTGTTCTGTTCAGGAATCTATCTTGACAGTTATTTGTGTCTGTAGGCCAGATTAACCATTTTTTCCAATCAAGATCTGTTCTGTTTTGTTTTAAAATATAGATTACGTCTATTCCATCATCAGCAGTGTCATTACTTTCAGGTATGGGCTTAGGTATAGACGGTTTGTTTAAATATTTTATCTTAGCCAGGCCAAGACATGAAGTTTGTTGAATAGTGTCATTCAAAAACATTATTTGTTCTGGTATAATGCAGGCTATAAACAGGGCTTCTAAACCTTGCACCTGCCATTCTTTCGTGCCCCAGACTGTTTTTGTCTCAATGTTGTCTTTCCAAAAGTTAAATCCTAATGTAGACAGCTGGGCATAAAAGTTTGCAGAATAAATTTGTTTAATATTGGTCAACATAGTTTTCATTCCTGTCTTATTCACATTTTTTAAATAAAACGTTTCTGCATTTGTAACATTAAACCCTGAGAAGTACTGACATTTTTCAGAAAATGTTTTTCAGCTACCTCTTGGGGGAGTTGGACAATGTTCCCATTGATTATAAGTAAAAACATTTCTCGGGTGTGCAGATTTATGCAAATAATGGTGACCATAGTGGTTAAAATAATACATTTGTTCATAATCAGATGAAGCTTCTAATTATTGATGTTCTCTAAATTTTGCTGACATTTCTAAATCTGTCATCATATTGTTAACAGTTTCAAAGTCCCAATCATCAGAAAATGTGCTTGTTGAAACAAAGTCACTTAAAGAAACCTTGAACTGGTGTGGAATCAACTCCACAGGGCCATAAATGTCATAATCAGTTCTGTCCCATGCTATACCACCAGGTATAGGAACTGCTGTGATGTTCACTGATGACAGGCTTCTTCGTTCGCGATGAGATGAACTGTGAGGTTGCAGGAGTACGTTGACGTTGGTACTTGCATGGTCCTTTTTACTGTATTTTCCATCTATCATTTATCCCAAACTCAACACAAGAATGAGCTAGAGCAGGAGGAAAAGTATACCTAAAACAATCCAAAATTCAACCCAGGGCGAAACCAGATATGTTTCCTCAAGTTGATGAAAGAGTTCTGTCAATTTTTCTTTGAAAAGTTTTTTAGCTGGCGTTGGTTCTGATTCACTTGGATCCTCAGAAAAATCATCAAAGTTGATAAAATAGCCAGAGGCAGTTCTGTCAATACTTGCAATTGCATCCGGATTATTTGAAATCACTGGAGTTGCTTCTTCCTTAGTCATGTTTGTATAGTCAAAGGCTACATCATTGTAGACAGGTGTTTCTTGACGAACTGTTATTTGGGTTTCTAGAGGCACAAGTTCCATGGCTTTGTTGCATAGTCCTTCTTTTCTCACTGCAGGTTTATCAAAGGTGATAAGTCTTTCAGTTTGAACCTCTTGAATTGTAGCAAGATTTGGCTGTCTGCTACATCTCGGGAGTCCACTGGGCCTACTACTTATTATCGGCCACATGTTGTGGTTTGACCAGGTCGATGGATAGAACTCTGTTCTCCCTTTTACCAGCAAGGGGAGGTAGTACTACTGATCTCGTTCCTTGTATTCCCAAGACAGGAACTGCTTTTCCGTATGAAGGCCCAAATTCCTTCTTTACCGCGATCTTCTCTCTGACCAGATCCCCAATCTTTGGAATCCAGACAGGCCTTGCTGGGACAGGTGGTTTTTCTTCAGTGGTCGTTTGTTTTTGTGTTTTGTTTTTCAGAATTCTTCTTGTTTCATTTAAGTCCTGTAAAACAGCCAAACGATCTTTGACATCAAAGAGTTTTAGTTCCACCACTGAAGTTTGACCATCGAGGTCTTCGATTATCATTCTAGTACCAAACATTAATTCATACGGAGTGATTCCACCCAGAGAATTTCTTGGCAGATTGTTAAGACTACGTTGGACATAGATGTTTTACCCACCCGTCTCCCGAACCTAATACCTTAGCTGTTATGGATTGCTTTATGTCACGTTTTTTTCTTTCCACTACTGCATTACCCTCAGGATGGAAAGGACTAGAGTACTGCAATGCAACGCCCAAACTAGCCATGGCTTCTTTGTAAGCTCGAGAGCTAAATGCAGGACCCTGGTCAGAATGTACCGTGCTGATTGCGTATGTGCCGATAAAGACTCGCAAAATCCTTTAGAACAGTTCTGGCGTCAGCTGTGCGCTGTGGCCACATCCAAATGAATCTTGTCCTAGTAGTTCTTGTGGGAGCGCATCCGTTCATAATGACGTATGCTTGCTGATAGTCTAATGCTGTCTAACAAAGGTATCCGGACTGGGCTGGCTACACTGTAGTCAGGTATCTGGTGGCTTTCGTTGCTGCATTCTCTGTTGCAGTTGGGGCAATAAATTGCGAAATTGTATATGTCAACTCCCAGTCCCGGCCACCAGTACATCTTTTCTAATTTTTTTAGAGATGTCAAGATCCCTTGATGTCTCAGACCTTCTCCCATATGTGCCTCAAAAATGAGAGCACCTCTTCGGTTCCTGTTTGGAATTACTCTGTCCCCCACTCCAGGGATCCAAGCAAAAGGAACGGAGTTTGCATCTATTATGTATGTATATGTGAGTGGATAGTTTAGAGGTAACGCTGCATAGCTGCCTTCCACTGAGGCTTTTACAGCTAGGAACGTCTCCCCATCTATTACACTTCCTGGTTGAGCGATTGTAGTAGCTACGGAAGCCGTTGGCACAGCTGCCTTCGCGGCTTCATCAGCCAATTAATTCCCTGCAACATGAATGCCATCACGCTGATGACTCAGTGTATGTATCACGTGAGTCTTTTGTAGTTCTTTCTGCAAAAGAACTACTTGTTCCCAAAGCGATATATGCTTTATTGTGGCACGTCTTCCAATTTTTAAACCATTTTGAACCCAGTTCTGCAAGTGTTTGTTGTAAGATTCGACATAGAAATGTGAATCGCACACTATTAGTGTGGGGAATTCGCAATCGGCATTCTCAAGCGCCATCTTGAAAGCCTGTAGTTCAGCTCGATGAGCTGTACAGTCCCCGAGTGATTGAGTTTTGGTGACCATAGGTCTGAATTTACCTTCGCGCCAGCGACCTTTAACAATCGCGCACGCAGCACTGTAAGCTTGCTTACCCTTGATTGCGGGCTGTGCTGAACCGTCTGTATATATTATACATCCGTAATGTTCTAGAGGTAGAAGTTCGATCGGCAGAGGACATTCGTATTCGTATTGTAGAAATTCTTGTGTTTTTAAAATTGGGTCAAAAACGTATTCAACGTCTGTTTGAGCAAGAGAGTTAACCCATTGTATCCATCTCGGATGTAAAGCTTTAGCATTGGGAATGCTTGCTTTTGTCACTGCCTCTAAGGCAGGTACAGGTGTAATGATAATTATGCGTTTACCCTAAGCGAGAGTTCTCTCTTTTGCTACTGCAGTTTGAACCGCTGTCAGAATTTTTTCTGTAGAAGTGAATTTTATTTCAGCTTGTGTGTACAAGTGTGATTTGTAAGCTATTGGTACCGTCTCACCTTCATTAAAGGTCAGGTACGTGTATCGATATGTCAGTAAAATTTCCCCTTTGGGCGAACTTTTTTCGGCAAACCACAGTTTACCACTAAGTATCACAAAATTACACCCAATCAAATAAACTTAAGAGCAGATAATGATCAACATGAAACAGTCATAAAAAGCATGTACATTTTATTTTGGTAAATGTTAAAAGCAAAAAAAATGTAAAAACATATTAACAGTAGTAGTAGTAGAAACAAGCTTTATTTCGATATATTCAACATATCTTAAAAAGCATTACAAAACAAGACAAAGACAATAAAATCTCAATACATTCAAAAAATATTCTGTTCCTTGGTACAGCATAAGTTGACCATTGTTTAAAACCATACAAATCAGCATTGGCACAGGTACAAAGGGTATTTATGGGAGACTCAATAGCCTAGAGGATCTAACCCGCCACGCCCAACCAAGGAATTTGGCCAGGCAACAGGCAAACAGAGGGCGGGGATCTGATCTTAACATTCGTATGGCCTCCAGATGAGATCTGGTGCCAATGATCCTGCAGAGTGGCTTCAACCAAATACGGCGAGGGACTGCATAGACTGAACATTCAAACAGTAGATGAGTCGGGCCTATTTATACAGAAAGGGCAATGCAGTGTTGTTTGCGCCGGTATTTTCCATCTAGCGGTCAGTTCCCCCACTGGCAGTGAGCCCACCCTGAACTTAAAATAAAGTGACCTATCCCAAGATTTGCAAATCATATCTGGGTATGGTTCGCGTAAGGGGACCTCATTAACCATCAAAAATTCTACAGTGGTTCTGCACAATTTAGAGTTACAGTTTCTGCCATCCGTCACCCATGACCAGTAAAGCTTCTTTAGGATCAATTTAGGCGGGGCAGTTCTATTAGCCCATGCATCCTCAAGGCCCAGTTCACAAAGAAGGCACTTAACTTCTTTTAGCCAGCGGACCTTATGCCAGCCAGATGTTGAAAGTAGTTCCCTTAGGCCCTCGGCATAACTAGACAGTTCAAATAGCAAAGCAAGGGACAAAACATAGGAAATTGATTCCAATTAAAATGAGAGTGAGAGATCACTAGAACGAATACATTGATAATTCCTGCTCCAGCTTATACGCTAGATTTCATAGTTACAGGAGTATCATCCAATTTGACTTAGTGTCGCTCCACTCAAACTATTGCATCGACGCGTTTCGGTTCAGGCTTATTAATGTTCACAGCCAAAAACCTTCTTCAGGATTAAAATAATATGTCCCACTAATATACAATCTGAAATAAAAATACACAATATAAGATATACAAAACTTTGACTGAAGAGTTACAAACATTCAACATGTTAAACCACACTGCTCTTATAACATGTTAAACCACACTGCTCTTATAAACATACATCCAATATTATAAACACATATCAAGGGAATCAGAATGAATTCTTTTATCCCCCAAAGGTAAAAACTATCACAAAGGCAAAACTCTATCACAAAATGCTCTGCAGATGCTAAGCAAAAATAGGGGCAAGTTAGCACTTAGTCGCACTCAAGTATGTCCCCTAGCAACCAAACTGATCCTATTTAGTATCCATTGATGGCTAAAACATAAGAGAGATAAACAAATGGGCCCGGCCACCCTAGTAAATCAATATATACAAAGTGTTTACCCACTTTGATCAGCAGGTAGATATCTCCTGCGGCACTGCTATAATCAGCTACCTTCGAAGAATACCTACAATAATTGATTCGAAATTAATAATGTCCTATATATGTTGTTATTTATGATTCTTCAACATTATAGTCATATCGAGTTATATTTTTAATTTATGAAAAAAGGCCATGTCTGCTCATATTTAGAGTCACAGCGTGTGTCTCAGACTCTATCAATATAATGAACTGCAAATGCGAGCTCGGACAGATATTGATTTATTCAAAAAATTGTCCGAGACACTCTTTAAGTAGCACACCTGTTTCTAAAGGAAAATCATTTGACATTTGATATGGAGAGAGTTGATTTTCCACTCCACATGTTTACTGAAAAAGGGGGGTTCGATGGTACGTTAATTGTAGGATACATCCATTAATAGCCTCTCCCAAATAATCCAAGAACAGTGCTATTTTTACCTCAGGAGTTCATTTCAGATGTGCGTATAAATATACTGCACTCTATCACGAAGAATGAAGTTTTGTATATCTTACATTGTGTATTTTATTTCAGATTGTATATTCTTGGGACATTATTATTTTAATCCTGAAGAAGGTTTTTGGCTGTGAACATTAATAAGCCAGAACCGAAACGCGTCGATGCAATAGTTTTTAGTGGAGCAACACTAAGTCAAATTGGAATGATACTCCTGTAACTATGAAATCTAGCGTATAAGTTGGAGCAGGAATTATCAATTTATTCGTTCTAGTGATCTCTCACTCTCATTTTAATTGGAATCAATTTCCTATGTTTTGTCCCTTGCTTTGTTATTTGTGTTAATATGTTTTTAAACATTTTTTGCTTTTAACATTTACCAAAATAAAATGTACATGCTTTTTATGACTGTTACATGTTGATCATTATCTGCTCTTAAGTTTATTTGATTGGGTGTAATTTTGTGATACTTAGTGGTAAACTGTGGTTTGCCGAAAAAAGTTCGCCCAAAGGGGAAATTTTACTGACATATTGTCTTCCGGTACCCTATCCCTTTGGGTTCATCAGGGTCCCTCTCTTTTGTTAGAGACAGGTACGTGTATCCGCATCTCCCAGGGAGTATTCGGAATTACAAGATTGCGCGCATTGAAGGTTGTTTCTAAGTGTGTTTTTGTTAAACTGTCTGTTTGCACTGAACGCAAAATTTCTGTGTGTTTTTGAGTCCTATGTGTTTGTTTGAAATCAGGTTTGATCAGTTCGTAGAGAGGTTTAACCCTTTCTGCGTAATTTAGAACATAAGTTCTTCCAAAGTTCAGGAAACCTAGAATAGACTGTAAGTTTTTCAGCGTTTTGGAGCAGCGCGCATTTCTCTAGAAAGTTTGCCGCCAGGCTCTTGCCTTCACTTGATAACTCGTATACTAAGAATAGGACGTTGAGGTGGGCAATTCGTGATTTCTTAAAATTGAATTTGTACCCTTCAGAAGCGAACCCTAGTATTATGGTGTTCACTCTTTTCAAGTGCACATCCAAATTATCATCTGTAAGATAGATGTCATCGACATATGATAATGCCTCATCATCGTGCATTTGTAGTAACTCTGTTACCCATGCTGAAAATAACCCTGGACTATTCTTGAATCCCTGTGGCAAACAACAGAAGTGTCCCTGTGTCCCCATTATTGAGAAAGCGGTCAAGTGCCTGCTATATCTAATGTGGTTTTATATTTTTTACGCACAATGTTATTCATTAGTGCGGCGCTGTGTGCATTTTGTACTGCAAATGTTTTGCAACAGGAGTTTAAGTGTCTGTAATCCAAAACTAGACGATATGAATTGTCTGGTTTGGAGACAGGAAACAAAGGATTGTTCATTGACGAGGCGCATGTTTCAAACACCCCTTGGTATTCAAGGTGATTTAAAATCTCCCTGACCTGTTTTTTAGCTTCTTGGTTAACTGGATGCTGTCTTTGTGCAATAGGTTGGTTTTTTAACTGGATTTTATGGGGAGGAGAGTCCTCATCCCATCCCACATGAATTTTATATAATGCTGGAGCCTGGGCCACTGCCCATTTTCTAGCATATGTGTATTTTTTGTGAATAGGAATATGATTTGAGAAGGCTGGCATAATTATTTCTTCGCCATGTGGGCACTCCCTGACAATCTCAGGTGGCCAGTCTTGTTCAGCTAGAAGAATGTCATAACCCTTTGAAAGCTTCTCCCAATAGAGTGCCTTTATTTTCCTAGTTATGTCCCCCTCCATCCGGAGCGTTACTTCATATAACTTGTGAGGTACGCTAACCCTGGTGTCGGCAGTTTCAACTTGAATGCAGTCATTCAAGTCCACTGTCTCCAGATGATCCATGAACGTCCTGCGAATTATAGTTACTTCTGCTGTGCTGTCTAGCATTGTCTGGGCCCACTCCCCGTTCTTGAGTTGTGTCCTCAAGATCCTCGGCATGTTTGATTCTTACACTTGCTACCCTCTTTTTGGAAAATTGAGTTTTCTTATTTTTTGGAACGTGCTCTTCGTCTTTGGACTTCACACGTTCTCCTTTTTGTTCTGATCGTCCTCTTCTTTCTGAATTCTGCGAGGAAGTCTGAAAGGGACGAGAGGAACGTGTATCAGTGTCTTGATATCTATCATGTTTTCTAAAATTATCCCTATTTCTAATGTTATATCTTTTTTCAGAGTGCTCCCGTCGGGGAGACCTATCTCCTTGTGGGGGAGATATTCCTCTAGATCCATAATACTTCTCTTTTGGAGATGTCTTTTTAGTACTTTCCCACTTCTTTTTAGGAGTGGTGAGATTATTTTTGATAAAAACTTTTTCAGGTTTTTCTGTTAGTTGGGGTTTCACTGGTTTCCCACCCAATCTATCTCTACCTAGTTCTTCATAGGATTTTTCAATAATTCTTGCCAGCTCAAATGCTGCTTCACCCCTAATGTTGGCTAATAGAAAAGCCGAGACCTGCTTGAAATCTTTTAGTAATTTCATACCTAGATTTTAGGCCAGTTCTGGACCGTATTCATTTTGAATCTGACCCAAAACCTCTGGTATTATCGCCATAGACGGAACACCATGTGTTTTTGTGTAGATTGAAGCAAAGACTGTACCCCAAGTGTCGCAGTCCTCCACATGTGGTGCTATCCCCATTGGTAAATAGATTGTCAGAATTCTATGTTTCTCATGAGGTGTAGTATCAGGAAATGCTGTCTCGATTTGAGTAAAAACGGAATTTGTTCCCTTTTGGCAGGTAATTTACGGATGACTGGAAGTATAGTCTGTGGTGTGATTTTGTTTGTGTTCCCCTGGTGAGGGGTGTGTTGTGGAATTCTTACAGTTGGTTGGACTGTTAAAGTCCTCATTACATATTGTACCAACTGTCTGTGAATCTTAATTAGTTGTTTTAACTGAGCTAACAGTTCTCGGTCTGACATATCTTCTATGTCAGGATGAGGTGTATAGCTGGCTAATACCGGCCATGTAGCTCCTGGTCTACCTAGTGGACCGAGCCTGGTAATGTGATTTTGATGTTTTAGGGCGCCTTTAAGCCAGAGCGCATGCTCTTGGTAAGTTAATGGAATTTCAATGTCCTCGTAAGGAGCATATTCCATTGGATGTTCCTCTATTTTGTAGTAGTGAAATTCGTGTGTAACACTATCTGCTGGAGGAAAATGAATCCATGAATAGAATACCTCTGTCTGCCGATATTCATGTGCCTCTATAACAAATATTACTTTACCACCAGTTGATGGAACTCTATTATTTATGAGTTTGTAAGTTATTATTTTTCTTACATTTACCGGGATGATTATGGCATCCGGGTCATTTTGTATGAGAGTTCTGTCATTTAAAGCTACTTGTGCAGCAACTCTTTCTCTTTCGTCGTCACTTTCTGACATTTTATTGACCAAAAGTCTGTGTCTGCAGAACAAGTTTCAAGGAAACTAAGATCAGGTGCACAATATTTTGGAACACTGTTTCCTTCAACGTTGAATAAACTAAAAACTAATATATAGGATTCTCATCCTACTTAGTTTTAGCGGATATTCAGCCTGATTCATGTAGCCAATAGCGCTCGCAAAAGGGCCAGATTCTGAGAATCTGGCCCTTTGCGAGTGCGATTTTTGCATTTGGTATTCATGATCCCAAATGCAAAAATCGCTATTTAAGAATTCGCAAATATGCGAGGAATAGCATTTAAGGAATCTCTATTAGAGATTCCTCAAATGCTATTCATGACACATCAAGAAATTGCGATTTAGCACTTTTGGGGCCGCTATTTACCGAGAGGTCAGACCTCTCGGTAAATAGCAAAAACTCAGAGAAATGCTTTTAAAAGCATTTTTCTAAGTTGCATGTTGCACACACACATGTCCTTTGGACATGTGTGTGCGCAACACCTGTTCAAATGTGCTTTTTAGGGGTGCTACAGGGTGTCCTTTGGACACCCCTGGCACCCTTAAAATCGCTATCTTATTTGCGAGTAGCAAATTGCTACTCGCAAATAAGGGATACTCCCCATTCATTCCTATGGGCCTCTTGGCCCATAGGAATGAATGGGGAGTTTTTGCGAGTAGCAAATCGCTACTCGCAAATAAAGAACATGTAGGAATCGCTATTTAATTAGCAATTCCTACATGAATGCCGTTTTGCGTGTCCTCAATAGCGAGTCGCTATGATTCGCTATTAGGGCCACGCAAAACGGCCTGTACATGAATCAGGCTGCTAATCCTTTAACCCACTCCAGACATCTTTTGGAGTTTTTATGGGAAAAAGGGGTCTGTGTAAAAAGCACGACTGAGTTACTCTAGTATCTAGCGTTAAATTATCGCCTTACCAAACGTTGGGCGCCATGTAGTGTAGTTCCTATATTCCCAATAGGCTCTGCGCATTGGACTAATAAATCCTGTAGATTAGACGTAGGACTGAAGTCAACCAGGTCTCTACCGAATTTAATAAACTTAATAGTGAGTGCCAGCTAGCTCAGAGGTCACTAGAAACTTTCTCGAATTAACAAGAAGGGATTTGTTTCTGAGAACCGTATAACATGACAACTTTGTTTCCCCAGAATGAAACGTATCTCTAGAGTAGCGGAAACAATGGATAGTTATTTCGCTCAGTCATTCGTGCATGCTTCGTTTCACCAGAGTTGCTGAGAAAAGGAAAAGACGGGCGTTTTCAATAAAAGTGTTTATTGAACAGTCTTATCTCCCAAGCATAAGAAATGTACTGCTACAATCTTAATACTGGTTATAAAGTACAAGGCGTATAATACGAACAGTATTATAAAGTAGTACTGTCAAAGCATGATATGGTTTCTAAGCCATAAGTTGCTTAAAACATATAAAATACATACAATGATAAAAGATGGCTAAAAGTACTCAACTGGTGCCTCTAAAATACGCCTACCCCGGTGTACCTAACCTAAGTCTAGTACGAGGGAGGGAGTAAGTAAGGAATAGCTTAAGTTTAGTAATTCACTGCCAAGAGTCTGATAAGGAATTCTCTAAGAGTTTAATCAGCTCCGTACCTTGGGTTTAGAATGAAGGAGGTCTTGTATCTCTCTCTCGGAAACTCGATTTCCCAGCAACCCGCAAGGGTAAACCGGAAACACTGGAGCTGGATTTCTCGGCTGGAGAAAAGACAGCGTCTTTCAGTGCGTCAGCTTCCTTCGGCACTTGCTGCTGCAGGGCTACGGGCAAGTAGTAAGTCGATCTGCTCCAAACCACCGTGTGTTTGTCTGGACAAATCTGGGCATATTTATACTATGAAGGTGCCGAGATTGACGTGTGATTGAACTTGATAACGTCATATAGGGACTCAATGCCTAGAAAACTCCTTGATTTCCTAGATA
The DNA here is from genome assembly GCF_964261635.1 of Lissotriton helveticus. NCBI lineage: Eukaryota > Metazoa > Chordata > Amphibia > Caudata > Salamandridae > Lissotriton > Lissotriton helveticus. Next base: position 58,588,533 of record NC_136069.1, on the reverse strand, counting down.
AATTAGCATACAGGCAAGGGGAAGTCCCGAGCTGCTGAAGGCGGGTTTCTCTAAGAAATCGTTGTAGATTCTTGGAACTTAGTGGAAGTAGCCATGCCGTATTTGGGCTGCATAGGCTCAGACTAAATATGGAAATGATTTCTATGCCTATATAAGGATTGAATAATCTATACCTATATAAGGGCATGAATCGGGGAAAATTACACTAGGGTCCTAGATTGATATACAAGAACGCCTCCGCCCGACTGATCCTCAACGTCCCCCGCCGCAGCCACATCACCCCCCACCTGAGAGACCTGCACTGGCTCCCCGTCAACAAGAGGATCACCCTCAAACTCCTCACCCACGCACACAAAGCACTCCACAAAACCGGACCAGCCTACCTGAACAATAGACTCATCTTCCACACCCCTGCCCGCCAGCTCATCTCCGCCAGCCTCGCCCTGGCCGCCGTCCCGCGCATCCAACGAACAACATTCGGCTCAAATCCTTCTCCTTCCTCGCAGCCAAGACCTGGAACACCCTACCGCTCCATCTGCGACAGACCCAAGACCTGCTCACCTTCAGAAGGCTCCTCAAGACCTGGCTCTTCAAGCAGTAGCAGCACCACCCCACCCCCCTCAGCGTCTTGAGACACTCACGGGTAAGTAGTGCGCTTTACAAGTTAATTGATTGATTGGTTGTTTCCGATGGCTGCAGCGCCGGGAGCCATACCCGAACTCCGGTTCTGTGTGGACTACAGAGGGCTCAATTCAGTCACGAAGACTGACGCGCACCCCATCCCCAGAGCTGATGAGCTCATTGATCGGCTAGGGGCTGCACAGTACCTCAGCACGTGTGACTTAACGTCTGGGTACTGGCAGATCGCCTTGACTGATGGGGCTAAGGAGAGGTCAGCATTCTCCACGCCCGATGGGCATTTCCAGTTCCGTGTTATGCCCTTTGGGATGAAGAATGCCACTGCCACCGTTCAGAGGTTGGTCAACCAGGTGTTGGTTGGACTGGATGAGTTCAGTGCTGCATACCTGGATGACATCGCAGTGTTCAGTGCCAGTTGGGAGGAACGTCTGTGCCACCTCTGGGAAGTGTTGTTGGTGCTGCGGAAAGCAGGCCTCACGATCAAGGCGAGTAAGTGCCAGATCGAGCAGGGTTCTGTGGTGTACTTGGGACACTAAGGGGTCTTTTAGGATGGCGGCGGACCTGCGTCCCCAGAGGAGGAGGGACCGTCCGCAGGGGCAGCGGCGGTCCCACCGTGCCAATTAGGATGTGACCACCACCCTGGCAGTCACATCCTGCATTCTTAACATTGCGGCGGGTGCTGCTTGAAGCACCCGCCGCAATGTTAAAAAAATGCATGTTTACCTTTGCATGCACAAAGCTGCAGGCACCGCGTGGTGCCTGCCGCTCCGTGCACGCAAAGTCAGGGGGGTACCATAGGTACCCCCCATGTGCACCCCCCACCTTCCCCCCTACCCTCCCCCCCTTCACCCCTGGGGGCCCGCAATGGGCCCCCGAAGACAACACCGTATGCCTTTACACGGCGGAAATGCCGCCGCGGAAAGGCATATGACCGCAGCTATCCTTATATGGCTTGTGGTGTCTGATAGACACCGCCAGCCATGTTAGTGCTTTTCCGCCGCGGTCGGAAGGCGACCGCGGCGGAAAAGCGGCGGACAGAAAATAGATCCCCCAGCCATCCTAATCTGGTGGGGGTCTTTTTCCAGTCCACAGCGGATAATCCGCATCCTCCGGGCCGGCGGTGGATTCCGCCGGCCCTGAGGATGCGGATTATCCGCAATCACAATCGGCCCCTAAATTGGGAACGGCCAGGTGGCGCCCCTACAACCCAAGTTTGAAATCATCCTGGCTTGGGAGCCACCAAAAACCCAGACAGAGGTGAGAGCCTTCCTAGGTCTCACAGGGTATTACAGGAGGTTTGTCAAGGGGTATGGCAACATTGTTGCACCCTTGATAGAGCTGACTTCCAGAAAGCAGCCCAAGAAGGTGATCTGGACTGACACCTGTCAGAAAGCTTTTGAGGCCCTGAAAGCTGCCATTTGCACGGCGCCCGTGCTCCTGGCACCCAACTTTTCAAGTGAGTTTATCATTCAAACAGACGCTTCAGAGCATGGTGTGGGGGCTGTTCTGTCGCAGATGAATGAGGAGGGCCTAGATCAACCTCTAGCCTTTATCAGTAGAAGGTTAGTTCCACGGGAACAGAGGTGGACTGCTATTGAGCGAGAGGCATTTCCTGTGGTCTGGGCACTGAAGAAGCTGAAACCATACCTGTTTGGGACTCACTTCCGGGTTCACACAGACCACAGGCCCCTCAGATGGTTGATGCAGATGAGGGGTGAGAACACAAAGCTGTTGAGGTGGTCCATCTCCCTACAGGGTATGGACTTTACGGTGGAACACCGTCCTGGTACAGAACACGCCAACGCTGATGGTCTGTTCAGATTTTTCGGCCTTAGTGAAGGGAACTCCCAGGAGTTAGGGTAGTTCTCACCACATTTCAGCTGGAGAGGACACGTGTTAGACCTGGCACCATTGGCGTGGGTCTCTCTTCCATTTTTGCTGTTGCCTGATGTGTTTTGCTGGTATTAGATGCTTTGGGCACTGTGCCACTGCTATCCAGTGCCACAGTGCAAGTGCTCCCTATTGTAAATTGATGTATTAATCAGTGGTTCCATGTTTGGCTATTTGGTTTACTTGTCAGATCCTAGTCTAGTGCACTGAGTGTGCCCAGGGTGTGTAAATCCAAATGCTGCTGGTGGGCTTGCAGCACTGGTTGTGCCACCCATAGAAGCAGCCCTGTAAAATGTGTCTAAGGTCTGCCATTGCAGAGCCTGCTTGCAGTGTGCTACTGTCATGCTGACTGTGCAAGTGCACACACTTGCCAGTCCCTAAACCTTCCCTTTTCTTGTCACCCCTATGGTAGGCCCAAGGGCAGGGTGCATTTTAAGTATGAGGTAGGACAAGCCCTGATGTGTGTGGCATGTCTTAATGGTGAATTACAGCCATTTTCTTTTTTCACTATTGCAAGGCTACCTGTTCTCCATAGGCCAGAATGGGCTGTTAGAATTATTACATTTTATAATCTTAACTGTCTCAGAGAACATGGTAGAAGTTCGAGTTTAGTATGTCTGGACTAATAAAATACATCTTTTAGTGAAGTTGGTTTTAATATTCTGTGTTTGCAAATACCACTTTTAGAAAGTAGGTATTTGCTTGTCTAGGCATTCAAACCTGCCTCTGCTAGGTTGTGTATTCCTATGTCTGGTTTTGTGAGTGACAGGGCTGTGGAATTCCAGGAGACAGGCCGAGTCACCCATTGGCAAATAGAGAGATCTGCATCTAGATGGGAGGGAGGAGTTGCACCTGAACCTTGAATAGGGCTGTGCCTGCCTTCCACAATGCTGGCTCCACTCACTGGGGAGCGGCTGATGTCTCTGCCCTGCACACTGAAAGAAGAGAAGGAGTCCTGTAAACAAAGTGCTCCAGGACTGTATGTAGGAGAGTAGGGTCTGCAATCCTATGATCACCCAGATTTTTGCTTTTTGCTGCACTGGTTTACGACTTTCCCTGGCTGTGGGCCTGCTAATCAGACCCACAGCCTAGCTGTTCTCTCTATCCAAATTGTACTCAGGTACTGAATTGGCACTGGGCCCTCTCTGAGTCCCTGTACCCAGGGCTGAGGTGCACCCAGAAGTCTCCCAGGGGCTGAAGCATGTATTGTGCCACCCCTGGACTGACTAACTAAACTGACACAACTGGCTGCACGACAGCTGGGGCAAGGTGGTGTACTCACCCCTTGCTTTAGATATAGTATACCTATATCTAACCCTAAAATGGACACACAGATCTCCTATCAGTCACTCCTATGGCAGGCCTTAACAATCCTGAAGGCAGAGTGCTTGGAATCGTGTGAGATGGTGCTCTGGCATGAGCTGAGCCTGTCTGCGGCTTTCGGGATCTATCCCTTAGCCGTTTCCATGATATCGCATACCATATACTCTTAAGTGCATTATAATCCTCGCGGTTATATGCCAACTCTGGTATCGCTTTATCAAAACATGTCGAGTAAGGTGTCATACGAATTGGAATACTAACCCCTCGCCAATTCTGGCGACGGGGTTAGCATTCCACCCTTCTAGAGGGACACGACATGTATGTAACCTGTAACCCCGGTTAAAGTCAAACAGAGCCTTAGCTCCACAAAATGGATGCTGCCACCGAGACACAAGTCTGCCCTCCTGCTGCTGGGAGTCCTCCCCGAGCAGGAGGCAAGGACAAAGGGTTTCCTGTCAGGGGCGGTGCCAGCACCGTCCCAGACAGGATTTTGTGTATCCTAGGTAGGCAGGGCTTCAGAGGAAGGTGACTGCAAGTGGCACCCCGGTGCTCACTGTGCATAGGCCGGCTGAAACCAGTTCCAGGGGCACTCCAGCCCCTGGCCTGGGGAAAGCCCGCCAAAGGAGAGGGGTGTAACCACCCCCCTCCTGGTCCCACCCATAGGGCAGGACTTAGTCGCGTACCAGCCCCCTTTTCCAAGATAAAGGTAGGAGCAGGCCCCCTTCCAAATTAGATCATCTTTGGAATCAAGACACGACTTTCTACGAAAGGACATCAAGATTTCTTCTTCAAGATTCTCCCTTGTGACTAAGGAGTAGTCACCCTGCATCCGCAGGCACCATCTTAAGAACACTGCGGTCTGCTGCAAGTCCTTCCTCCGGAATCAAACTGCCCAGCTCGACGAGAACCGGCTTCCCTGGCACCTCTGACCTCTACCCACCTCTACAGCAAAGCTGAGAACCGTGGGTGCGACGAGACCTCGAGGGACCGGCCATCTTCAAGACTGCACGACTTCTTTCCAGCACGACCGCCGAGGGATCCTCTGGTGAGTGCTTTGGGGTCCGAGAAGCCCCGACCCTGAGCAGCCCCAGCACCGAAGTTCAGCCTCCCAGCATCTCCACGATCTGCGTGGGGCCCTTCTGCTTGTTGCTGCTCACCGCGTTGTTTGGCTACTAGCCCGCTGGCTTGTGGCCTTCTTAACGACGCCCGACGACATCACTGCTGCTGGTCTGGTTGCTCCAGACTGGCCCTTGCTCCCTTCCCAAAGAGGAGCACCCCGGACCCTCCTGGTCCACTCCAGACGCCATTTTAGGTCCACCGCGTGGGCTTGAATTTGCCAAGACTTGTTGCCCCAATCCTGGGTCCAGCGACGTCGACAGCATCATCCATCGTGGGACAGCTCGTACCTCCATCCTGGTCGCCGACAACGCCTCCTGGTCCGTGAGACTACAGAGCACAGCGTCGCCCACTCACCTAGTCGAGGTGACTACCATCCGGTGCCCTCCTGGTGCCACCTGGCTACTGGCTAGTAGTCACGAACTTGGTCCCCTCTGCTTTCAGGTGTCATCCATCTTCGATCCAGGCTTGGATCACTCGAACAATCTTCACTGGTCGCCTGCCAGCAACTCCTTTCCTTCAGGCTCCTGGTTCGTCAACGAAGAATCCCGACGTCTTTTCAGACCTATGCAGCTGCAGCCCCTGGGCTAGGTAACTTCGGCATTTCGGTGCCCCAGCATAGCCTCACTATCCAAGGGTCCAGATCCACTTTCGTTTTTGACCTACCTAGTCGGGTTCGCCCGAGAACACTAACTTTGTGAATACTAGCTTCCATAGGCTTTTTCCCGCCTTACGCGTGAGAGTTCCCACTCTGCACGTGGTGTCCCTAGGCCTCCTGCTCCTAACCTGAGTGTTCAGTATTGTAGGCCTAGCGTTTCTAAAGCCTCTGAGAATCGTTACTTACCTGCTAGTAATTCGCATTCCACTTTTAGAGTATATGGTTTTTCGTGCCCCTCGGGCATTTGTGTAAATTGTGCGACTTGAAGTATTTTTATAAGAGTTTTGTTGTGTGCTTAGCTCCCTGTCTCATAAAGAGCCAGGGTAGTCTTGTTATAAATAAATACACTGTTTATTTTCATAACAACTTGTGTGGTGTCCTTTCACTGGGTGTTCAAGGGGTAATGTGATGGTAAAACAGCTGGCTTAACACGCCCTCTAGAGTCTTAGCCTTAGACTGCTCGTATCCATGCTACTAGGATAGCTGGTCTATAAGGTTGACTTACAACCAATCATCAATAAGGGTTGTTTGGACTGATATATAGTGATCACTAGAATAGTGAACACTGCACATCAGGCCAACTTCTCACATTGGTGAGCAGCGGTTGGGATTTGAGCTTGCTGTTGTTTTACCACACATATCCTAAGAATATCTTGTGAAAGATCACATAAGTACTAAAGGTACATATAACTTAGCTTAGAATACTCTGAGTTCTACTGAACCAGCTGTTGTAGCTCCTAGGGCCTAGCACACCCTAAACTACAACTCTAGCAAGGGATCAGTAGGTAAACATATAGTGTAGGTAAGTGCACCACTTACACCTCACTAGAAAAGCATGTCTACCCATGGAGAGTCTTCAGAGACTCCCCTTGTGGTTATTGACCCTCCACAGGTCAACTCAAGATACGCAGCTCTCAATTTCCAGGAGTTGAGACACTTGTGTACCTCCAGGAACATGAAGCAGGGGTCTAACCCCACCACTCCCTTTCTGTTGGGTCTCTTAGAGACTTATGATGCTAGGAAAGCATCTCAGGGAGATGGGAATATGCCAGCCTTGGAAGGGCACCTTGGTGATCCAGACCTCCCCAATACTGCCAATGCAGTTGAGGAGGAGGATCAAGAGGAACTCTCTGGGGACGAGGTAGACAAAGGTCTTGAGGTAGTCAGAAGGCTAACTAGGGCCAACTTAGACTTGCTTGGGCTAGGATCTGGGGGACCCCCAGTACTTACCCTAAGTAGGCCTAACCTTGGAGTTAGGAGAGATAGATCTCTTTCTAGGGACTCCAATAGATCTCTGCACTCTAATGCCTCTTCTCAGTGGAGAAGGAACTCTCCCCAGAGGAGATGGACTTCCCCTCAGAGAATGGAGCATGAAGCTAGGATGAGACAGGCTACTCTGAGGATTGAAAGGGAAGAACTTGCCCTGGCCAAAGAAAAGCTTGCCTTTGCTAGAGAGCAGCAGATGAGTGGGTTAGCTCCCACTGGTGGCAGCAATCTCCCAAGAGATAGAGAGAAGGGTTTAGATACTAAACACCTGACTAAGATAGTGCCCCCCTTTAAACAAGGGGATGATATCCAGAAATGGATGGCTGCTTTGGAGAGGGCCTGCACTGTGCAGTGCATTCCCCAGAGTCAGTGGGCAGCTATACTGTGGCTCTCCTTTGGTGGTAAAGGTAGAGATAAGCTCCTCACTACAAGAGTGGAGGATGCTAATGATTACCAGGTCCTGAAAAATACACTGGTTGATGGGTTTGGTTTAACCACTGAGCAGTACAGGTTGCTGTTCAGAGACACCCAGAAAACTCAGTCTCAGGACTGGTGTGACTTTGTGGATTGTGCCACTAAGGCTTTGGAGGGCTGGTTGCTGGGTAGCAAGGTTACTGATTACACAGGGTTGTACAATCTCATGATGAGAGAACAAATTTTAAATAATTGTCAGAACCAGTTGTTGCACCAGCACCTTGTTGATTCAGATCTGACCTCTCCCCAAGAATTGGGAAAGAAGGCAGACAAATGGGTCAGAACAAGGATCAAGCAGAACCAGAACCAGAACCAGGGTGGTCAGAAGAAAGCAGACCAGAAGGGTAATGCTAAGAGTGAACAAAATTACCAGAAGTCTTCACCAGGTCCCCAACAAACTAAAGAGGGTGGGGGTCAGGCTTCCCAGAAGAAGAAGACTCAAGAAGGCCAGTCAAAAAGGTGGTGCCAGTACTGTAAGAGTAAGTCTCACTGGTTTAGTGAGTGCACCAAAAGAGGAGGACAAACTCCTACCACTACAGCCCCTAAGGCAACTGCACCCCCTAGTACAGTCAGTAGTGGTAGTGTACCTCCCAAGGCATTAGTTGGGTTAACCTTGGGTACTGAGGGGTCTGACAACTTAGTTGGCACACTCACTCAGGCTGTCCTTGTCTGTACAGGGGATATGGATATATCCCCTGATATAAGTCCCAATACTTTGGGCAAATACAGGCAGACACCTCTGATTAATGGCAAGATGGCTCAGGCCTATAGGGACACTTGTGCCAGTGTCACCATGGTGACACCTAACTTTGTGGACCCTGGACAGATCATGCCAGGTACAGATTTCCTGGTGACCAATGCCAGCAACGTCACTACCAGTCATAGTATGGCGATTGTGGCTTTCTCCTGGGGTGGAGTGAAGGGTCAAAAGAAAGTTGTAGTCAGTTCAGACCTCCCAGTTGATTGTTTGTTGGGCAATGATTTGGAGTCATCACTATGGTCAGAAGTGGAGCAGAGGACTCACATGGAAATGTTAGGCTTGCCAGCACATGTGCTTGCTGTGACTAGGTCACAGGCCAGAAGATGCCCCACTGAACAGGTGCTGGATCCTGAAAGAATGGACCAGACACCTTCCAAGAAGAAGAGCAGTAGGGTAAAGGCTTTGCCTTCCCCCTTACCCCAGGTTGAGGATCAAGTCTCTGAGGAGGCTGATCTGAGAGAGCTGAGGGAAACTGAGCCTAAAGAGCTTGAACTTGATCAAGTTGAGTTTCTGGGCTCAGGGGGACCCTCCAGAGCAGACCTGGGGAAGGCACAGTTAGACTGCCCTTCCCTTGAACCCCTCAGACAGCAGGCTGCTGCTGAGGCTGCAGGGAATGCCATAGGTGCCCACAGGGTATACTGGGAAGATGGACTCCTGTACTCTGAGTCAAGAGACCCCAAGCCTGGTGCAACCAGGAGGCTGGTCATCCCCTTGTCTCTGAGAGGTTTCCTTCTCACCTTGGCCCATGAGATTCCCCTTGCAGGTCATTTAGGTCAGACAAAGACGTGGGACAGGCTTGTCTCACACTTTCACTGGCCCCACATGAATGAGAATACCAAGGAGTTTTGTCGCTCCTGTGTCACTTGCCAAGCCAGTGGTAAGTCAGGTGGCACAACAAAGGCCCCCCTCATACCACTACCTGTGGTGGGGGTCCCCTTTGAAAGAGTGGATTGACATTGTTGGTCCAATGGAACCCCAGACAGCATCCGGGCACAAGTTTATACTGGTGGTGGTGGATCATGCCACCAGGTATCCTGAAGCTATTCCACTTAGGACCACTACAGCACCTGTAGTGGCAAGGGCCCTAGTTGGAGTGTTCTCCAGAGTGGGCTTCCCTAAGGAGGTTGTTTCTGACAGAGGTACAAACTTCATGTCAGGATATCTGACTGCAATGTGGAAGGAGTGTGGTGTGAACTACAAGTTCACCACACCCTATCACCCACAATGCAATGGGCTTGTTGAGAGATTCAACAGGACCCTCAAAGGGATGATTCATGGGCTACCTGAAACTCTTAGGAGAAGATGGGATGTCCTGATCCCCTGCCTCTTGTTTGCTTACAGAGAGGTCCCACAGAAGGGGGTTGGCTACAGCCCTTTTGAGCTTCTGTATGGGCATCCTGTAAGAGGACCCCTGTGTTTGGTGAAGGAAGGATGGGAGAGACCTCTCAAAAAGCCTGCAACCAACATAGTGGACTATGTACTTGGTCTCCGCTCCAGGATGGCTGAGTATATGGAAAAGGCATCTAAAAACCTGGAGGCCAGCCAAGAACTCCGAAAAGCTTGCATGACCAAAAGGCTGTCCTGACTGTGTACCAGCCTGGACAGAAGGTGTGGGTGCTGGAGCCAGTGGCCCCAGCAGCTCTGAAAGACAAATGGTCTGGGCCCCACACCATCATTGAGCAAAAGGGAGAGGTTACCTACTTGGTGGACCTTGGAACTCCCAGGAGCCCTCTCAGAGTGCTCCATGTAAACAGGCTCAAGGCATATGTTGACAGGAAGGACATGAGCATGCTCATGGCCACAGATGAGGGACAGGAGGAAGAGAGTGACCCTCTCCCAGACCTGCTCACTCAGAATCCTGATGATGGATCAGTAGATGGTGTTGTCTTTTGTGGCAGCCTCACTGAACATCAGCAACAGGATTGCAGGCAAGTTCTGCAATCCTTCAGACATATTTTCTCTCTGACACCCAGCCAAACTGATTGGTGTACCCATGATGTTGACACTGGAGACAGTCTGCCTGTCAAGAGTAAAATCTACAGACAGCCTGATCATGTTAGAGACTGCATCAAAACAGAAGTGCAGAAAATGTTGGAGCTGGGAGTCATTGAGCCCTCAGATAGCCCTTGGGCTAGCCCAGTAGTTCTAGTGTCAAAGCCTCACACCCAGGGTGGTAAGAAAGAGATGAGGTTTTGCGTAGACTACAGAGGCCTCAATGCAGTCACTAAGACTGATGCCCAACCAATACCAAGAGCAGATGAACTTATAGATAAATTGGCTTCTGCCAAATTCTTAAGTACATTTGATTTGACAGCTGGGTATTGGCAAATCAGGTTAGCTGAGGAGGCCAAACCCAAGACAGCATTTTCTACCCCTGGTGGGCATTATCAATTTGTGGTAATGCCCTTTGGTTTGAAAAATGCACCTGCCACCTTCCAAAGGTTGGTGAATCAAGTCCTCACTGGGCTGGATGACTTCTGTGCAGCATATCTTGACGATATTGCTGTCTTTAGCTCCACCTGGGAGGATCACCTGGTCCACCTGAGGAAAGTGTTAGAGGCTCTGCAAAAGGCAGGCCTCACTATCAAGGCCACTAAGTGCCAGATAGGGCAGACACAGGTTGTATACCTGGGCCACCTTGTAGGCGGAGGCCAGGTTCAGCCATTGGAGAGTAAAATACAGGCCATCCAGGACTGGGCTCCTCCAATCACCCAGACTCAGGTTCGAGCTTTCTTGGGCCTGACTGGTTATTACAGGAAGTTTGTCAGAAATTATGGGTCCATAGTGACCCCTCTTAATGACCTGACAAGCAAAAAGATGCCAAAGAAAGTTCAGTGGACAGCAAGCTGTCAGAAAGCATTCAATGACCTAAAGCAGGCCATGTGCACAGCACCTATCCTTAAGAGTCCAGATTACTCCAAGCCATTCATTGTCCAAACAGATGCTTCTGAGTTGGGTGTGGGAGCGGTTCTGTCTCAGCTGAATTTTGATGGTAATGACCAGCCTATTGCTTTCATTAGTAGGAGGCTGACCCCCAGAGAGAAAAATTGGTCAGCTATTGAGAGGGAGGCCTTTGCTGTGGTTTGGGCCCTGAAGAAGCTGAGGGCCTACTTGTTTGGCACTCACTTCACCATTCAGACCGACCATAAGCCCCTCTTGTGGCTAAATCAGATGAAGGGTGAAAACCCCAAACTGCTTAGGTGGTCCATTTCCCTACAGGGGATGGATTTTACAGTGGAGCATAGACCTGGTACTGATCCCAGCAATGCTGATGGGCTCTCCAGGTATTTCCACTTAGAGCAAGAAGACTCACCTGGTCAAGGTTAGTTTATTGTCCCAAAGTTTGGGGGGGGATCATGTAGGAGAGTAGGGTCTACAATCCTATGATGTGAGAAGTTGGCCTGATGTGCAGTGTTCACTATTCTAGTGATCACTATATATCAGTCCAAACAACCCTTATTGATGATTGGTTGTAAGTCAACCTTATAGACCAGCTATCCTAGTAGCATGGATACGAGCAGTCTAAGGCTAAGACTCTAGAGGGCGTGTTAAGCCAGCTGTTTTACCATCACATTACCCCTTGAACACCCAGTGAAAGGACACCACACAAGTGTTATGAAAATAAACAATGTATTTATTAGAATCACAACAACCCTGTACTCTTTATGAGGACAGGGTGCTAGGCACACAACAAAACTCTTACGAAAATACTTAAGTTAGCACGTTATACACAAATGCCCGAAGGGCACGAAAAACCATATATTCTAAAAGTGGAATGCGAAATTACTAGCAGGTAAGTACAGTACTAATAGGCTTTGGAATCGCTAGGACTTGACTATAGAATCGTTAGATTACTTCTAGGAGGCCTAGGGGACTCGGGTGCAGAGTGTGTACTCTCACGCGGGATGCGGGACAAAGTCTATGGAAGCTAGTAAAGGCAAAGTTAGTGTTCACGGGCGAACCCGACCTGGTAGGAAGAAAACGACAGTGGATCCTGACCCTAGGATAGTGAGGCTATGCTGGGACACCGAAGTGCCGAAGTTACCTAGCCCAGGGGCTGCAGCTGCATAGGTCTGAAAAGACGTCGGGAATCTCGTTGCCGGACCAGGAGCCTGGAAGAAGGAAGTTGCTGGCAGGCGACCAGTGAAGAAAAGTTCGATGGATCCAAGCCTGGATCAAGGAAGAAGAAAACCTGAAAGCAGAGGGGACCAAGTTCTTGAATCACTAGCCAGTGATTAAGTGGGCACCAGGATGGCACCGGGCGAAGTCACCTCGACTAGGTGAGTGGGCGACGCTGGCTCTGTAGATCTCACGGACCAGGAGGCGTTGTCGGCGACCAGGATGGAGAGGCGAGCTGTCCCACGATGGATGAAGCTGTCGGCGTCGAAGTTACCCAGGATTGGGCAACAAGCCTTGGCTAATTCAAGCCCACGCGGTGGACCCAAAATGGCGTCTTGAGTGGACCAGGAGGGTCCGGAGTGCTCCTCTTCTGGAAGGGAGCAAGGGCCAGTCTGGAGCAACCAGACTAGCAGCAGTGATGTCGTCGGGCGTCGTTCAGGAGGCCACAAGCCAGCGGGCTAGTAGCCAAACAACGCGGTGAGCAGCAAAAAGCAGAAGGGCTCCACGCCGATCGTGGAGATGCTGGGGGGCTACTCTTCGGTGCTGGAGCTGCTCAGGGTCGGGGCTTCTCGGACCCCAAAGCACTCACCAGGAAATTACTCGGCGGGCTTGCTGTGCAGAAGTCGTGCAGTCTTGAAGATGGCCGGTCCCTCGAGGTCCCGTCACACCCACGAATCTCAGCGTGACTGATGATGTAGGTAGAGGTCAGAGGTGCCAGGGAAGCCGGTTCTCGTCGAGCTGGGCAGTCTTGATCCGGAGGTGAGACTTGCAGCAGACCGCAGTGTTCTTAAGATGGTGCCTGCGGATGCAGGGTGACTACTCCTTAGTCACAAGGGAGAAATCTTAGGAAGAAGTCTTGAGTTCCTTTCGTGGAAAGTAGTTTCAGGATTCAAAGATGATCTGATTTGGAAGGGGGCCAGTTCCTACCTTTATCCTGTAAAAAGGGGCTGGCACGCGACTAAGTCCTGCCCTAGGGGTGGTTACACCCACTTCCTTGGCGGGCTTTTCCCCAGCACAGGGTCTGGAGTGACCCTGGAACTGGTTCCAGCCAGCCTATGCACAGTGAGCACCGGGGTGCCACGTGCAGTCACCTTCCTCTGAAGCCCTGCCTACCTACAATACACAAACCCTGTCTGGGACGGTGCTGGCACCGCCCCTGGCAGGAAACCCTTTGTCCTTATCTCCTGCTCTGGGAGGACTCCCAGCAGCAGGAGGGCAGACTTGTGTCTCGGTGGCAGCATCCATTTTGTGGATGCTAAGGCTCTGTCTGATTTTAACCGGGGTTAGGGGTTACATACATGTCGTGTCCCTCTAGAAGGGTGGAATGCTAACCCCGTCGCCAGAATTGGCGAGGGGTTAGTATTCCAATTCGTATGACACCTTACTCGACATGTTTTGATAAAGCGATACCAGAGTTGGCATATAACCGCGAGGATTATAATGCACTTAAGAGTATATGGTATGCGATATCATGGAAACGGCTAAGGGATGGATCCCGAAAGCCGCAGACAGGCTCAGCTCATGCCAGAGCACCATCTCACACGATTCCAAGCACTCTGCCTTCAGGATTGTTAAGGCCTGCCATAGGAGTGACTGATAGGAGATCTGTGTGTCCATTTTAGGGTTAGATATAGGTATACTATATCTAAAGCAAAGGGTGATTACACCACCTTGCCCCAGCTGTCAAGCAGCCAGTTGTGTCAGATTTGGATGGCCAGCCAGGGGTGGCATAATACATGCTGCAGCCCCTGGTAGGCCCTGGGTACACCTATGCCCTGGGTACCTAAGGTACACTGTACAGGGACTGATAAGGTGACTCAGTATCCAATTTAGATATGTACCTAAGGTACATGGAATCCATTTTACAGAGAGAGCAGTAGGCCTGGGGTCCTGAATAGCAGGGTCCCAGGTCAACTAAGTCAGAAAACCAGCAAAACACCAGGCAAAAAGTTGGGGGCAACCATAGTCAGGGATCTACCTTCCTACATAACCCCCCCCAAACGAAAGGAGATAAGGCTATCCTTGCCAGGTAAGCCTATATTGCCTGAGTGGCCATATAAGGAAGTACCAGCACTGGCATGGTTACCCCCTATCTCATGGTCCACTAAGCAATCCCTCACCCTAAGGGTGTCTGAGGGTCTCCACCATAGGGAATCTCTACCGGTGGTGTGTTTTGGCAAAGTAAAAGGCTGGTGCTGAAATGGAGTACTGAAGTGAGGCTCCACTAATTTTGGGCTCAGCTTCCTCCAATCATTTTCCACCATAGAGGCCTTTCTTTCCAAGACTGAGTTGTTTTGGGCTCTCAGGGTCAACCTCTGGCTACCTACAGCTGGAGGTTGGGTCCCTCTGTTTGGCTTACTGGAGGGACAGGTCAGGTTTGGGGCCCTCAGGTCCCAGGTTTGGCTGTGCCCAACAGTGTCCATCTGTGGGAGGTCCCTAACTAAATTTAAGGGGGATCCCTCAGGAGTTGATTTGATTTTCACTTGGCTAGGACTACTAGCTTCAGTGCCCTTAATCTGCTGATTGGGAAGTTCTTTTGGACAGGGGGCCCTTTGGGGTCCAACACTGGCCTCCCTGACCTCTACAGCCCTGGGCTGACTGAGGCAGGGGAGAGAGGGGCAGGTTACCTGCTCCAGACTGGGTCCCACCTTGGAAGGGTCCACTGACATCAGGGGTTCTGCCAGGCTAGGCCTGACTACCTCTGTGGCAGTTTCTTCACAAGGGGTCAGATCAGTTCCCTGAGGAGGCTGATCTTTTCCTAAAGTCTGGTGGGAGGGAGATTTCTCTTCCTCCTCAATGCTCTCTGTCTGAGTGGAGTGATCCATAGTTTCAGGCTTCACAACACTATCATCTGTCTGAGTTTGAGCTGTGGCCATCACAACTCTCCCCACCTTTTCAGGAGGGGGCTCAGTTTGGGTGTGGGCTGTTACCATTACAGCCTTGACAACCTGTTCTGGGAAGGAAGTTGTCTGAGATTGGGTTGTGACTGGCACAACCCTCCTGACCTGTTCAGGGAGGACATCTTGGACTGGGGCTGTGGCTATCACTGCCCCACTAACCTTACCATGGGTGTTTACCATTTTAGAATGGGTTTCTTGCTCAACTTCAGCCCAGGCTGAGAGCTCTAAATCATTCCCCAGTAGGCAATCTACAGGCAAGTTTGGTGACACTGCCACTCTCTTGTGGCCAGTGACACCTCCCCAGCTGAGATTGACCACTGCCATGGGATGATCTCTCTGTATTCCATCAATATTGGTCACCTGGTATGTGGCACCAGGTAAAAGTTGCCTTGAGGGGACTAGACTCTCAGTCACCATAGTGATGCTAGCCCCTGTATCTCTATAGGCCTCAACTTTTATACCATTGATGAGGGGCTCCTGTCTGTACTTGCCCAAAGTGTTGGGACAAGTTGTGAAGTTGGCAAACCCCATGCCAGTCTCACAGACAAGAGTATCTAAGTCAGGGGACCTGGTTAGGCCAGAGTCCCCAGGAACTCCCAAAGTAAATGCACCCAAATTCTTGGGGGCACTCCCACCACCTGGGGGATTACTACTAGTAGTAACAGGAGGTTTGGGAATGTTACTTGGGGGTATGTTTTCCTTATTGTTATTCTTGGGGCAACTGCTGTCAGTTTTTAAATGACCCACCTGTTTACAGGGATAACAATAAGGTTTCTTCTGGTTGTTGGAAGGATTCTGGGACCCACCCCCCTCAGAGGATTTTTGGGGCCCTGATGTGGTTTGATCTGTAGATTTATTCCCACCCTTCTCTTGAGGCTTGGTTGATTCCTTTTTCTGGTCACCACCTTGGTTCTTGGGCCTAATCCTGGTTCTGACCCATTTGTCTGCCCTCTTACCCAATTCTTGTGGAGAGGTCAGATCAGAGTCTACCAGGTGCTGGTGTAATAACTGGTTCTGACAATTATTTAAGACTTGCTCTCTCATAATTAGATTATACAATCCCTTGAAATCAGTAACCTTACTCCCCAGTAGCCAGCCTTCCAAAGCCTTAGTGGCACAATCAACAAAGTCAGACCAGTCCTGAGACTGAGTTTTCTGGGTGTCTCTGAACAGCAACCTGTACTGCTCAGTGGTTAAGCCAAACCCATCAACCAGTGCATTTTTCAGGACCTGGTAATCATTAGCATCCCCCACTCTTGTAGTGAGGAGCTTATCTCTACCTTTACCATCAAAGGAGAGCCACAGTATAGCTGCCCACTGACTCTGGGGAATGCACTGCACAGTGCTGGCCCTCTCCAGAGCAGCCATCCATTTCTGGATATCATCCCCTTGCTTAAAGGGGGGCACTATTTTAGTCAGGTGTTTAGTATCTAAACCCTTCTCTCTATCTCTTGGGAGATTGCTGCCACCAGTGGGAGCTAACCCACTCATCTGCTGCTCTCTTGCCAGGGCAAGCTTCTCTTTGGCCAGGGCAATTTCTTCCCTTTCAATCCTCAGAGTAGCCTGTCTCATCCTAGCCTCATGCTCCATCCTCTGAGGGGAAGTCAATCTCCTCTGGGGAGAGTTCCTTCTCCTCTGAGAAGAGGCATTAGAGTGCAGAGATCTATTGGAGTCCCTAGAAAGAGATCTATCTCTCCTAACTCCAAGGTTAGGCCTACTTAGGGTCAGTACTGGGGGTCCCCCAGATCCTAGCCCAAGCAAGTCTAAGTTGGCCCTAGTTAGCCTTCTGACTACCTCAAGACCTTTGTCTACCTCGTCCCCAGAGAGTTCCTCCTGATCCTCCTCCTCAACTGCATTGGCAATGTTGGGGAGGTCTGGATCCCCAGAGGTACCCTCTAAGGCTGGCATATTCCCATCTAGCTGAGAAAGCTTTCTCGCATCATAAGTCTCTAAGAGACCTATTAAAAAGGGAATGGTGGGGTTAGACCCCTGCTTCAGTTTTCTGGAGACACAGATTTGTCTCATCTCCTGGAAACTGAGAGCTGCATATCTTGAAGTGACCTGTGGAGGGTCAACACTGACCAGGGGAGTCTCAGTAGATTCTCCCTGGGTAGACATGCTTTTCTAGTGAGGTGTAAGTGGTGCACTTACCTACACTATATGTTTGCCTACTGATCCCTTGCTAGAGTTGTAGTTTAGGGTGTGCTAGGCCCTAGGAGCTACAACAGCTGGTTCAGTAGAACTCAGAGTATTCTAAGCTAAGTTATATGTACCTTTAGTACCTATGTGATCTTTCACAAGATATTCTTAGGGCATGTGTGGTAAAACAACAGCAAGCTCAAATCCCAACCGCTGCTCACCAATGTGAGAAGTTGGCCTGATGTGCAGTGTTCACTATTCTAGTGATCACTATATATCAGTCCAAACAACCCTTATTGATGATTGGTTGTAAGTCAACCTTATAGACCAGCTATCCTAGTAGCATGGATACGAGCAGTCTAAGGCTAAGACTCTAGAGGGCGTGTTAAGCCAGCTGTTTTACCATCACATTACACCTTGAACACCCAGTGAAAGGACACCACACAAGTGTTATGAAAATAAACAATGTATTTATTAGAATCACAACAACCCTGTACTCTTTATGAGGACAGGGTGCTAGGCACACAACAAAACTCTTACGAAAATACTTAAGTTAGCACGTTATACACAAATGCCCGAGGGGCACGAAAAACCATATATTCTAAAAGTGGAATGCGAAATTACTAGCAGGTAAGTACAGTACTAATAGGCTTTGGAATCGCTAGGACTTGACTATAGAATCGTTAGATTACTTCTAGGAGGCCTAGGGGACTCGGGTGCAGAGTGTGCACTCTCACGCGGGATGCGGGACAAAGTCTATGGAAGCTAGTAAAGGCAAAGTTAGTGTTCATGGGCGAACCCGACCTGGTAGGAAGAAAACGACAGTGGATCCTAACCCTAGGATAGTGAGGCTATGCTGGGACACCGAAGTGCCGAAGTTACCTAGCCCAGGGGCTGCAGCTGCATAGGTCTGAAAAGACGTCGGGAATCTCGTTGCCGGACCAGGAGCCTGGAAGAAGGAAGTTGCTGGCAGGCGACCAGTGAAGAAAAGTTCGATGGATCCAAGCCTGGATCAAGGAAGAAGAAAACCTGAAAGCAGAGGGGACCAAGTTCTTGAATCACTAGCCAGTGATTAAGTGGGCACCAGGATGGCACCGGGCGAAGTCACCTCGACTAGGTGAGTGGGCGACGCTGGCTCTGTAGATCTCACGGACCAGGAGGCGTTGTCGGCGACCAGGATGGAGAGGCGAGCTGTCCCACGATGGATGAAGCTGTCGGCGTCGAAGTTACCCAGGATTGGGCAACAAGCCTTGGCTAATTCAAGCCCACGCGGTGGACCCAAAATGGCGTCTTGAGTGGACCAGGAGGGTCCGGAGTGCTCCTCTTCTGGAAGGGAGCAAGGGCCAGTCTGGAGCAACCAGACTAGCAGCAGTGATGTCGTCGGGCGTCGTTCAGGAGGCCACAAGCCAGCGGGCTAGTAGCCAAACAACGCGGTGAGCAGCAAAAAGCAGAAGGGCCCCACGCCGATCGTGGAGATGCTGGGGGGCTACTCTTCGGTGCTGGAGCTGCTCAGGGTCGGGGCTTCTCGGACCCCAAAGCACTCACCAGGAAATTACTCGGCGGGCTTGCTGTGCAGAAGTCGTGCAGTCTCGAAGATGGCCGGTCCCTCGAGGTCTCGTCACACCCACGAATCTCAGCGTGACTGATGATGTAGGTAGAGGTCAGAGGTGCCAGGGAAGCCGGTTCTCGTCGAGCTGGGCAGTCTTGATCCGGAGGAGAGACTTGCAGCAGACCGCAGTGTTCTTAAGATGGTGCCTGCGGATGCAGGGTGACTACTCCTTAGTCACAAGGGAGAAATCTTAGGAAGAAGTCTTGAGTTCCTTTCGTGGAAAGTAGTTTCAGGATTCAAAGATGATCTGATTTGGAAGGGGGCCAGTTCCTACCTTTATCCTGTAAAAAGGGGCTGGCACGCGACTAAGTCCTGCCCTAGGGGTGGGACTAGGAGGGGGGTGGTTACACCCACTTCCTTGGCGGGCTTTTCCCCAGCACAGGGTCTGGAGTGACCCTGGAACTGGTTCCAGCCAGCCTATGCACAGTGAGCACCGGGGTGCCACGTGCAGTCACCTTCCTCTGAAGCCCTGCCTACCTACAATACACAAACCCTGTCTGGGACGGTGCTGGCACCGCCCCTGGCAGGAAACCCTTTGTCCTTATCTCCTGCTCTGGGAGGACTCCCAGCAGCAGGAGGGCAGACTTGTGTCTCGGTGGCAGCATCCATTTTGTGGATGCTAAGGCTCTGTCTGATTTTAACCGGGGTTAGGGGTTACATACATGTCGTGTCCCTCTAGAAGGGTGGAATGCTAACCCCGTCGCCAGAATTGGCGAGGGGTTAGTATTCCAATTCGTATGACACCTTACTCGACATGTTTTGATAAAGCGATACCAGAGTTGGCATATAACCGCGAGGATTATAATGCACTTAAGAGTATATGGTATGCGATATCATGGAAACGGCTAAGGGATGGATCCCGAAAGCCGCAGACAGGCTCAGCTCATGCCAGAGCACCATCTCACACGATTCCAAGCACTCTGCCTTCAGGATTGTTAAGGCCTGCCATAGGAGTGACTGATAGGAGATCTGTGTGTCCATTTTAGGGTTAGATATAGGTATACTATATCTAAAGCAAAGGGTGATTACACCACCTTGCCCCAGCTGTCAAGCAGCCAGTTGTGTCAGATTTGGATGGCCAGCCAGGGGTGGCATAATACATGCTGCAGCCCCTGGTAGGCCCTGGGTACACCTATGCCCTGGGTACCTAAGGTACACTGTACAGGGACTGATAAGGTGACTCAGTATCCAATTTAGATATGTACCTAAGGTACATGGAATCCATTTTACAGAGAGAGCAGTAGGCCTGGGGTCCTGAATAGCAGGGTCCCAGGTCAACTAAGTCAGAAAACCAGCAAAACACCAGGCAAAAAGTTGGGGGCAACCATAGTCAGGGATCTACCTTCCTACATATGATCACCCAGATTTTTGCTTTTTGCTGCACTGGTTTACGACTTTCCCTGGTTGTGGGCCTGCTAATCAGACCCACAGCCTAGCTGTTCTCTCTATCCAAATTGTACTCAGGTACTGAATTGGCACTGGGCCCTCTCTGAGTCCCTGTACCCAGGGCTGAGGTGCACCCAGAAGTCTCCCAGGGGCTGAAGCATGTATTGTGCCACCCCTGGACTGACTAACTAAACTGACACAACTGGCTGCACGACAGCTGGGGCAAGGTGGTGTACTCACCCCTTGCTTTAGATATAGTATACCTATATCTAACCCTAAAATGGACACACAGATCTCCTATCAGTCACTCCTATGGCAGGCCTTAACAATCCTGAAGGCAGAGTGCTTGGAATCGTGTGAGATGGTGCTCTGGCATGAGCTGAGCCTGTCTGCGGCTTTCGGGATCTATCCCTTAGCCGTTTCCATGATATCGCATACCATATACTCTTAAGTGCATTATAATCCTCGCGGTTATATGCCAACTCTGGTATCGCTTTATCAAAACATGTCGAGTAAGGTGTCATACGAATTGGAATACTAACCCCTCGCCAATTCTGGCGACGGGGTTAGCATTCCACCCTTCTAGAGGGACACGACATGTATGTAACCTGTAACCCCGGTTAAAGTCAAACAGAGCCTTAGCTCCACAAAATGGATGCTGCCACCGAGACACAAGTCTGCCCTCCTGCTGCTGGGAGTCCTCCCCGAGCAGGAGGCAAGGACAAAGGGTTTCCTGTCAGGGGCGGTGCCAGCACCGTCCCAGACAGGATTTTGTGTATCCTAGGTAGGCAGGGCTTCAGAGGAAGGTGACTGCAAGTGGCACCCCGGTGCTCACTGTGCATAGGCCGGCTGAAACCAGTTCCAAGGGCACTCCAGCCCCTGGCCTGGGGAAAGCCCGCCAAAGGAGAGGGGTGTAACCACCCCCCTCCTGGTCCCACCCATAGGGCAGGACTTAGTCGCGTACCAGCCCCCTTTTCCAAGATAAAGGTAGGAGCAGGCCCCCTTCCAAATTAGATCATCTTTGGAATCAAGACACGACTTTCTACGAAAGGACATCAAGATTTCTTCTTCAAGATTCTCCCTTGTGACTAAGGAGTAGTCACCCTGCATCCGCAGGCACCATCTTAAGAACACTGCGGTCTGCTGCAAGTCCTTCCTCCGGAATCCGACTGCCCAGCTCGACGAGAACCGGCTTCCCTGGCACCTCTGACCTCTACCCACCTCTACAGCAAAGCTGAGAACCGTGGGTGCGACGAGACCTCGAGGGACCGGCCATCTTCAAGACTGCACGACTTCTTTCCAGCACGACCGCCGAGGGATCCTCTGGTGAGTGCTTTGGGGTCCGAGAAGCCCCGACCCTGAGCAGCCCCAGCACCGAAGTTCAGCCTCCCAGCATCTCCACGATCTGCGTGGGGCCCTTCTGCTTGTTGCTGCTCACCGCGTTGTTTGGCTACTAGCCCGCTGGCTTGTGGCCTTCTTAACGACGCCCGACGACATCACTGCTGCTGGTCTGGTTGCTCCAGACTGGCCCTTGCTCCCTTCCAAAAGAGGAGCACCCCGGACCCTCCTGGTCCACTCCAGACGCCATTTTAGGTCCACCGCGTGGGCTTGAATTTGCCAAGACTTGTTGCCCCAATCCTGGGTCCAGCGACGTCGACAGCATCATCCATCGTGGGACAGCTCGTACCTCCATCCTGGTCACCGACAACGCCTCCTGGTCCGTGAGACTACAGAGCACAGCGTCGCCCACTCACCTAGTCGAGGTGACTACCATCCGGTGCCCTCCTGGTGCCACCTGGCTACTGGCTAGTAGTCACGAACTTGGTCCCCTCTGCTTTCAGGTGTCATCCATCTTCGATCCAGGCTTGGATCACTCGAACAATCTTCACTGGTCGCCTGCCAGCAACTCCTTTCCTTCAGGCTCCTGGTTCGTCAACGAAGAATCCCGACGTCTTTTCAGACCTATGCAGCTGCAGCCCCTGGGCTAGGTAACTTCGGCATTTTGGTGCCCCAGCATAGCCTCACTATCCAAGGGTCCAGATCCACTTTCGTTTTTGACCTACCTAGTCGGGTTCGCCCGAGAACACTAACTTTGTGAATACTAGCTTCCATAGGCTTTTTCCCGCCTTACGCGTGAGAGTTCCCACTCTGCACGTGGTGTCCCTAGGCCTCCTGCTCCTAACCTGAGTGTTCAGTATTGTAGGCTTAGCGTTTCTAAAGCCTCTGAGAATCGTTACTTACCTGCTAGTAATTCGCATTCCACTTTTAGAGTATATGGTTTTTCGTGCCCCTCGGGCATTTGTGTAAATTGTGCGACTTGAAGTATTTTTATAAGAGTTTTGTTGTGTGCTTAGCTCCCTGTCTCATAAAGAGCCAGGGTAGTCTTGTTATAAATAAATACACTGTTTATTTTCATAACAACTTGTGTGGTGTCCTTTCACTGGGTGTTCAAGGGGTAATGTGATGGTAAAACAGCTGGCTTAACACGCCCTCTAGAGTCTTAGCCTTAGACTGCTCGTATCCATGCTACTAGGATAGCTGGTCTATAAGGTTGACTTACAACCAATCATCAATAAGGGTTGTTTGGACTGATATATAGTGATCACTAGAATAGTGAACACTGCACATCAGGCCAACTTCTCACACTGTACTTGCCTTCTACAATGCTGGCTCTACTCCTGTGGGGCGTCTGATGTGCATGCACTGCACTGTGAAAGGAAAGGAGAAGTCTGGTAAGCAGAGTGCTTCAGAACTGGTTTGGACTGGGCAAAGGCCCCTCTTCCCTCCGAGAACAAAGGATTTTGGGGTATAAATATTGGGACCCTGATCCCATGAAATTAGATCACTTTGGACTACAAGAAGAAACCTTTACTGAGGAGAGGAACCTGAAGAAACGGAGGAGAGACTATTCTCAAGCTGAAGTGCTGCTTGGGGGATTGGCCTGCAGTGGTTGCCTTACTGCCAAAGGAAGGAGAAAGGAACTTTGTGTACTTTGCTTTTAACTTGTGAATGGTCTCCAAGGGCTTGGAAAAGAGCTTGCCTCCTGCTGAAGTCTCAGAGACAACAGACTTCACCCCCCAGCTCCCCAGAGTTCTCTGCTGTTTTGGGCCTTCTGAGGGACTGCGTGTCATAAGGAGCTGGAAGCGCGACTCAACAACAAGCGTGTCGCTGTGCCTGCCGTCGCAACTCCGAAGGAGGGTGTCGCCGCTGTAGTTGTCGCACTGCCCCGCATTAAGAGAAGAATCTCGCAACAAGGTCGGAGCGCGTCTCCGCCGCGGTGCCTGCCGTTGCAACTCCGAATGAGGGTGTCGCCACTGGAACTGTTGCATTGCACAGCATCGACCAAGAGCACCTTACATCCCCGAGAAGCGTGCTGCTGACGGAGCTGCTGCTGTCGCATCTTGGATGTCGCCGCTGTAGTTGTCGCATCGAGCGGAAGCTTCACCCATCGTGTGAAAAGAGCGTCACCGCTGGAGCTGTTGTTGTCGCATCGTAAGGGTGTCGCCCCTGCAGTCCACGCATCGAACCGAGAACTTCTCGCATCCCCGAGAAGCGTGCCGCATCTGGAAGATCTTCACATCTTTATTTCTTTGTATCTGAACTTTGCTGCATTTCCCATCGCTGCGACATTGCTTGTCGTGGAAGCGCAACACAACTTAAGGTACATTGACGCAGAGTGTCGCATCTAAGAACTGAACTTAACTAAACTTAAATCTACCATCATAAAGTAATCATAGTGTGTATTTTTGTCGTTTATGATCTTGTGGTAACTCTATATAAAGTCTACTTATTTTTTATATAAAACCTGTGTGGTGTCCATTTGTAGTGTTGTCACTGAATTACTATATGTGGTCACAACTGCTTAACTTACAATGCCTCTGAAGTTAAGCCCTTCTGCTCGTGCCAAGCTACCAAGAGGGTAAGCAGGGGTTATTTTAGGAGTGTAATCCCCTTATCCTGACTTCAGGAGATTGTCCCTATTGGCCACAAGTACCTACCTGTGCCAACTAGAGACCCCCAAATCTAACAGGAACGTTCAAAATAATAATGCTCCAGGAAACCTATGCCGCCCAATGTAGTACTCCTCTAATTGGCTATGAAGAATATAGAAAATCAGCCGAGAGAAGCAGTATATTCGGAAGAGTGAAAGGTGGCCTGGCAATCTATATCAATACCAACTTGTCAGCAGAGAATGTGGAACTGTAAATGTATGATCCATGCCTCCTGGTTCTCAAAATGGTTGATTGGGCCAAGAACTTGCTCACATCCCTAATCCTTATCAATGTGTACATAAACCCTAAGAGAAAAGGATTAACAGCAGAAAGGGTTGCAGTGCACCTATGTCGCATAAACAACACACCATCAATTGCACTGGCGAGTCTCCGGAGACTTTAATCTCAATTTATTTTATCACCCAAGTGAGGAGCATGCTGAAAAAGTTGGGCCACTACCAGAGCAAACTATGCCTCATCAAAATTGAAAGGACAAGCTAGGAGAAGAATTAGTAAAGGTCTGCAAACTAATTGGCCTACTCGTACTGAATGGCCGAAAACTAGCTGACATCCCTACCGGTCTCCATTTTGGGTTTTACAAGATTTTAGAATCTTCCATCGTGAGGAGAGTAATCCTCATCCACAGGTAACTACAATAAACATATCTCCATACAAACATGACGCCGTAATTGCGCTACAGGGAGAGATTGGCACTGCCAATCGGAAATGCCTAAGGTGGAGTTCAAGCACAGTCAAGAACCTGGCGGAAGAAGCTGTGACTAGCCTTGAGGATCTGGCTTTGGAAGGCTCCATTCAGATAACGGTATGGGAAACATTCACCAACAAAATAATTATTTAATTTCATGTCAGTAGAGATAATAGAAGGAAAAGAGAACACATCTTGGATTCCGTAAAGCTATAGTTATGCCACAACCTATTCAATCAAAAAGATCAGACTTAGGTAGGCTTCTCAGGCAGCTACGTCAAACACCTGAAGACAAGAACCTATTGGAAAATCTGCATAAGGAGAGAAGTCACCTAAAAAGGGATATATGTTTATTTTTTTAAACCAAGCAGGAAACTGCTTCAAAAACAAACAACTCTAAAAAGTTTTTAATAACTTGTTAATAATATCGAAAAGGTCCAAGATTAGCAAACAGTGCAAACATCAGTGAGGGTGATTGGATCGAGTGGCCCCAAAATGACAGCAGGGCTGCGGAGTTGTCGGTGGATCCAGCATATACACAAGCAAAGATAGTGAAGTTAATAAAAAAATTGCGGACTGATTGTGCCCCAGGCCCAAATAGGCTGCTGCAAGCACTTTTCAAACACTCGGAAGCAAGCTTGGCAACTTTCCTGGCAACAATGTTTAACCATATCCTGGCAAACCATAAATGGCTTCCTTACCAACAGCAACTATCGCTTAATTGCTCTTTTGGGGGTGGGTCTTATATTTTTTTCCACACTACTGCTTCAAGATCTGGGGACATGGGCACTAAATAATGGGAGACTCCCATGCAATCAAACTGGATTCACAAAGAGCCTGGGGATACTAACCTCATGGCTGTGGGCCTGATACTTAGCAGAGGAAAGGCTACAGGTATACCTCTATGTATGTGTTTTGTTGACTTAAGGCAGCCTTCGACTCTGTTCCACATAACAGGCTATGGGCGAAGAATGGGAAATTCTGCCCAAAATCCTGCGAGCAATTAGGCTGCTATACACAGACACATGGGTTAAGATTAAGATCGAAGAGAGTACCCATCTGTCAAAGTAAGTCAAAAGTCTTCTGGTTTAAAACAAGGCTGTGTTTTGGCACCACTTCTTTTCTATGTATATATTGCAAACCTTTGCACAGAACTAGACCTGCAGATATCCCACACCAAGTCTGGGTGGCCAGCAAGTGTTAAACATCCTGTATGCCGATGATCTGCTACTTCTCAGCAACACAAGAATAGGCCTAGAGGGGCTACTTAATTGCCCCGACATACATGCAGATCAAAACGTGCTGAAAATAAACCGTAAAAAAACAAAAGTGATTGCATTCAATCGCCGCATTTCAAATAAGCACAATTAGCATCTCAGTGCAACAACAATCAACAAAGCAATGACCTTTGTGTATCTAGGAGTCAAATTAGATGCAAGAGGAACGTTTGCACCTCATAGAGAGGCGATTAGAGGGAAAGTACAGGCCCTTAATCATGATTTTTCTACGTTGGCAAGATACATCCGAGGCCATAACTTGTAATCGCTGGCGGCGGTATTGAAGGCTAAATTGTTACCAACTCTTGCATATGGATCAGAAGTAATGTTAGCAGCTGAGGCCTTTTAGATATGATACTGATAAGATTGTATAAACAAACCTTCCAGTTACCCAGGTCTTCATCGCCCGCTCAAATTAGATTGGAGTTTTGATTAACAAAACAGACACTCGCTAGGCCTATGGTATACATTAAATGCTGCCACAAACTACTCTCCTCCACAGATGACATGCTGGCTCACCAAGCCTGGTCCGAAATAAATCTTTGAAGGGGGGATAGCGTATACAAAAAGGGCCTGATTCACAGAACTAACTTAAGGCAGAATCCGAAACTTACTACCATTTTGGTATTCACAGAAGGCACTAACTCATTTCGGTATTCACAGAAATTAGGAGTCCTAACATCTGAAAGAAACAGGTTAGTATTAGATTCCTTACCTTAGAATATCCCCAGACGTCAGTCTGGATCCGGAAACCTTTGCATAGCAGTACACCTGCGCGTCGCTAAGCGTCGTCTGCGGCTCCGCGTCCGTCGTACGCGTCATTGGCGCTGGGATGACGTTGTCGGAGTACTTACACGCCGCCCTCACGCGCTGATGTCGGTTCTTTTTTTCCACGTCAGCAAGCGCTGATCCAGAAAAAGTTGTACCCTTTAGTCATTTTTTGACTAAACTTTTTCGATCCTTTTTAATCTGTTTTTCGAGTCGAACGACTCCATCGGTGCCCGTAGAGATGCCCAGGTTCAAACCCTGTGCCGACTGCAACCGACTGATGTCGGTTACCGACCCCCATCGCTGGTGCCTGTATTGCTTAGGGGCAGACCACGATGACAAGTCGTGCCCCGACTGCCGGGCCTTGACGTCGAAAGCTAGGCGGGAGCGGTCCCTTAAGCGCCTCGAGCTCCGGCAGTCAGCCCCGCGCCGCTCGAGGTCCCGGTCCAGGAGGAGGTCGAGGGACCGGTCGCTGGGCTGGAGTCATAACAGCTCGGCGAGTCTACACCACTCGTCGGGCTCCAAGTCCTCAGGTAAGAGGCAGAAGATGTCGAAGAAGCGACACCGCTCTTCTGACTCCCCCCGACGCTTGCGTGACGCGGCTGGGGGTTCGGGCGACTCCACCCACACGGCTCCGCCCGGAGCCGCAGCCGTCGCAGCCTGCTCCATACCCGCCGGTCCCTGGGCAGAACGCAACGCCAGAGGAGATCGATGCCTTCCTCATGGCCATGAGGTCGCTCACTCCTCTGTTGGGTTCCGCGGCACCTTCGGGCCCGCGGTCCCGACTGGGAGCCCAAGCGGGCCAGGTGCTTCAGCCCCGGCGCTGTTGGCGATTTCGGCCCGGCGCAGTCGGCGACTTTGGTCCCGATGCCGCAGGGCCCTGACGAAACCGGGTCGCCGCTGGTCGACCTAACGACCCCTCCACCGGGGTCGACTCCTAGGGTTTCGCCCCCGACGCCGTCCCCAGACGTCATCCCCGATCCCCCCCTCGATCCGGTTCCGGCGTCAGAATGGCGTCAATCAACGCCGCATTCGACGTCAAGAGAAGTGCAATACTTCTATGATCCAGCCCCATCATTTGAACCTGAGTACCAGGAGATGGAGGGCGAGGCGTATTGGGAGGGGTCTGAGGACCCTCTGGCACGGGAGTGCCAGTCTTTTCAGGACTGGGCAGGTGAACTAGGGGAGGCCAGTGGTTTGGACACTCTGCCCGACACTGGGTTTGTCTCCCCACCTACCGTGGCTACGGAGAAGGGAGCTGCCTACAGTGTGGTGTTGACGAGGGCAGCCAAGGCCTTGTCTCTTGAGCTCCCCGTCGCGGCCGTGAAGACTAACCTCCTCACTGAGGTCCTCAAACCGCAGGCAAGCTCTTCGGAGCCTCTACTGCTGTTCAATGAGCCCTTAACTGATGTTCTGTTGGGCACTTGGTCCAGGCCCGCTACAGGTCCCCCTGTAGATAGGAACGTGGCCAGACGCCACCGCCCGGCCCCGGTCGACCCTTGTTTCTGTCCACCCGTCCCACCCCCGAGAGCCTGGTTATCCAGGCCTCTAATTCCCAGACCGCATTCCCGACAGCTCCACCTGATCGGGAATCCAAAAGGTATGAACAGTACGGAAAAAACTTAGTTTGGGGTTGCGGTCGGTCAACACCACTTGCCTTTTGGGCCGTTATACCGACTCTCTGTGGGACACGGTCGCAGACATGCTGCCACAATGCCCGGAGGAGGCCTGGGTTAAACTCGCCCAAGCCCTTGCGGAGGGTCGAGATGCGGCACGCTATTCCATTCGATGTGGGCTGGATACCACGGACTCGCTAGGCAGGGCAATTGCAACGACGGTGGCGGTTCACCACCACGCCTGGCTGAGGTCTGCCAATTTTTCGGCTGATGTCCAGAACACCCTTATGGACATGCCGTTTGATGGCCGTCGCCTCTTTGACGACAAGGCAGACAGTGCGCTTGAGCGCTTTAAGGACTCCAGGGCTACAGCCAAGTCCTTAGGCCTGTCGGCCAAGCGCCAGCAAACTGCTGCCTTTCGCTTCTTTCGTGGCCAAGGAAGGGGCACCCCCACACGTCCTGCCAGCCACGGGCTGCAGACTAACATCCAGCGCGTTGGCGGACGTGGTAACCGCCGTGGCGGTGCCAGGGGTCAACGGCGAGGCCAGTCCACATCCACCCCCGCAGCATCCGCATTAAAGCCTTCCTAGTCCAAGCTTTCAGGCCCATTTAACACCAGTGGGGGCTGGGTTCGCCATCACCTCCTCCACTGGCGCAACATCACATCGGACAGGTGGATGCTGCAAATCGTCCGAAGGGGCTACTCCCTCCCCTTCGAGGTGAACCCTCCAGCCATGCCACCGCAATACCACCGCGTGTCGGGGGATCACTTGAAACTTCTGCAAGAGGAAGTTACGGCCCTCTTGGCCAAGGGGGCCATTGAGTGCGTTCCTGGGTCAGAAGTAGGGTGTGGTTGTTACTCCCACTACTTTCTGGTTCCCAAGAAGGGCAAAGGGGGCCTACGCCCTATCTTGGACTTGCGGAACTTCAATGGCTTCCTCCGGAAGGAGAAGTTCAAGTTGCTGACTCTGGCTCAGGTCTTAGCTGCCCTAGACCCGGGAGACTGGATGGTAAAGTTGGACTTGCAGGACGCCTATTTTCACATCCCCGTCCTGCCGGCCCACCAGCGCTACCTGCGGTTCACGGTAGGCCACGAGCACTTTCAGTTTACCGTGCTCCCCTTCAGCCTTACCAGCGCCCCTTGGGTGTTCACGAAAGTGATGGCGGTGGTCGTAGCTCATCTGCGCGGATTGGGGGTGTCAGTCTTCCCCTATCTCGACGACTGATTGTTGAAGGCGGACTCGCCCCAGACAGTTGACAGCCACCTCCAGACTATGACCGACCTCCTGCACCTGCTGGTGTTCTCCATCAATGTGCCGAAGTCACACCTGTGTCCCTCTCAGAAGCTCCTCTTCATCGAAGCGGTTCTAGACTCGGCGCAGTTTCGGGTTTATCCTCCCGAACAGCGTGTTTGGGATATTCAGGCTCTGATTCCAATCTGTTAGCCTTTATCCCGAGTCTCAGTCAGGTTGACACTGCGGCTTCTGGGGCTGATGGCCTCCTACATCCTTCTGGTGCATCACGCCAGGTGGCGGATGTGGGCTCTGCAGTGGGACCTGAAGTTTCAGTGGGCCCAGCATCATGGCAACTTGTCCGACCATGTCTTGATCTCGGGGGGCACTGCAAGACAGTTGCAGAGGTGGCTCATGGACCGCGATTGGGTCAGCAGCAGATCCCTCTCCCTACCCCAACCGGAGTAGTTGTGACAACCGCGTCCCTCCTGGGCTGGGGGGGCCACATGGGAGAGGTGGAGATCAGAGGCCTCTGGTCTCCGGCGGAGTCCCAGCTCCACATCAACCTTCTGGAGCTGCGGGCGGTCCGACTTGCACTGAAAGCATTCCTCCCCTCTGCCCGGGGGAGTGTAGTGCAGGTGTTCACGGACAACACCACCACCATGTGGTACTCCAACAAACAGGGTGGGGTGGGGTCGTGGACCCTGTGCCAGGAAGCTCTGCGCCTCTGGCAATGGCCGGAACATCAGAGCGTGACCCTGGTGGTTCAACACTGGCAGGTTCCCTGAACGCCAGGGCGGACGAACTCAGCCGTCGGTGCATGATGGATCACGAATGGCGTCTGAACTCAGACGTGGCGCAAGGTCTCTTTCAGCAGTGGGGAGAGCCTTGGTTAGATCTATTCGCCCCAGAAGAGAACGCGCAATGTCATCAATTCTGCGCCTTGGAATTTCCAAGGCGGCACTCGCTCGGAGACGCTTTTCGCCGCGAGTGGAGCTGCGGTCTGTTGTACGCCTTTCCGCCTATACCACTTCTGCCCAGAGTGCTGAAGAACATCAGGCGCGACCGTGCCCTAGTCATCCTTGTGGCTCTGGACTGGGCACGAACATACTGGTATCCCAAGCTATTCAGCATGTCGTTCAATCCCCCGATTCGTCTGCCTCTTCAGGAGGACCTTCTGTCGCAGCAGCAGGGGACGGTCCTCCACCCGAACCTGTCCAGCCTCCACCTCCATGCGTGGAGATTGAGCGGCGACCGTTGAGGCCATTTGACTTGCCTCCTGAAGTCTGCGATGTGATTCTGGCAGCCAGGCGTCCCTCCACAAAATCGGTATACGCCTGCAGGTGGAACAAATTTGTGGCATGGTGCACAGCAAAGGCTGTGGATCCACTCTCTGCCCCCCTTT
Source organism: Lissotriton helveticus (assembly GCF_964261635.1). Taxonomy (NCBI): domain Eukaryota; kingdom Metazoa; phylum Chordata; class Amphibia; order Caudata; family Salamandridae; genus Lissotriton; species Lissotriton helveticus. Next base: position 58,557,258 of record NC_136069.1, on the reverse strand, counting down.
CTGAGGTTCTCCTCTTTCTTCTTTCTCTTACCCAGGAGGGCTCTACTCTGGGCACTCTTAAGGGCTACCTCTCTGCCATTTTCGCCTCCTTAAGGCTCCCTGATCAGCCCTCTTTTTCCAAGTCCCCAGTTGTAAATAGGTTATTGAAGGGCAGCACTCATATGTTTCCCCCTGTTGCTTTCGTGATGCCTCAGTGGGACTTGAAGCTTGTTCTTACTTATCTGATGTGCGCTGCCATCGAGCCACTTCATAACTGTCCTCTTCGTCTCCTCACTCTTAAGACTGCATTCCTGGTAGCCATCACCTCTGCCAGGAGAGTGAGTGAGCTCCAGGCTCTTTCTTCACAACCTCCTTTCCTTTCTGTCCATCCGGACAAAGTTGTGTTGTGGATGCGACCCTCTTTATTGCCCAAGGTAGTCACAGCCTTCCACATCGGGCAGTCTATCACCTTGCCCACCTTCTTTCCGCCTCCGCATCCCTCGAAAGAGGAAGAGAGGCTCCACCGCCTGGACCCAAAATGTGCACTCTCATACTATCTGGATCACACACGCCAGTTACGGGTGGAAGACCAACTCTTTGTTGGTTACGTGGGCACTAAGAAAGGGCGGGCGGTGCACAAACGAACCATTTCTCGATGGGTCGTTTTGTGCATCAAGGCTTGTTATTGCCCTGGATCGGGGAGTCCCCTTGCAGGACATCTGTTAGGCAGCTACGTGGGTCTCGCTGCACACGTTCGCAAGACACTACTGCCTGGACAGCCAAGTCCGGAGAGATGGCTTTTTCGGCCGTTCCGTTCTACAGGACTTTCTGGTGTGATTATTGGTTCGCAGACCCACCACCGGGGTAGGTATTGCTGGGGTATCTATTCTAAGGTAAGGAATCTAATACTAACCTGTTTCTTTCAGATGCACAAGTTCTTCAGTATTGGGGTGTCTTTCATAGATTCACATGCCTGAATCATTCCCTGTCGTCGGAATGGGAGTCCTACTGTATATAAAAAAGCAATAATATGCCTGTAATAACCCAAAAACCTTGGTAATAACCAACCAGGAAGTAAAGTAGCCCTCAGCTACAGGAGCAAAAGCTCCCACACTCATGACTATCCTAGTCATTTTGTATAGACCAAACTGCAGCCAATCAGGCGACAGCACCCACCAGAATGTTCTCCCCAGAGGCTCAGGCTCTCAGATTTTCTACCGCACGTCGTGTGAAGGGAGTCTCCCTGAGCTCTGCTCAGTTTCTTCTTACTTTGGTTGGTTTTTTACCTTCTAAAGATGTCTACTTTAAAATCCCTTTTTAGGGCTTGTGATTCCTGTGGAAAGCTAAGGCTGTTAAAGGAGGATCCTCACAAAAAATGTATATATTGTTTGTATCCTGATCATGAGGCAAAAGAGTGTAAAATCTGCAGAACTTTTCCTCAGAAAACCCTCAGGGACAGAGAGGGTCGTCTTCTCCTGTGGCTAAAGGACAAGGATAACCCCGTTTCTGAGGTAGGGAGCATCGCCTCGGGGTCTTCTGTATCCTCTAGGAAGAGGAAAGCTGAGGTTGAGGTAGCTTCTCCTGGGGCGAAGGTGTTGAAGAGAGCCCAATCTTCTCAGGATTCTGGCTTGCCCTCCACTTCAGAGAAGGTTTCTCCACCTGTAAAAACTGACCCTTGTACGCCCTCAAGGAAAGCTGGGAAGTCTACTACATCCAAGACAGCTTCTCAAAAGATTTCACCTCAGACTGTTCCTTTGACCACTTCTGCATCAGATACAGCTTCACCGTCGCCATCTCCTCATGTGGCCACCTTTTCAACATCTACGGTGACTTTCTCCTCACCAAAACCAGCTATGGTGATGTCTACAGCCTCCTCACCGTCGGCGCTGGTCCACGTCCAAGTTCGACCTATCTCGTCGTCGAAGATAGTGCCATCTACCGTCGACGAGAAACTTGAAGGTACCGTTTCACCGTCGACGGTGGTACCGTCGACGCCCCCACTGTCAACCTGTACTGAACTGCAAGTTTGGTCATCCAAGCCAATACTTCTACCTTCACCGTCGACCACAGCTTCACTCTTAGAAAAGCGTGAATCATCTCTGACAACTCTGTCTCCATTGAAACTACCAGACAAATTGCTAGATTCCGAGGAAGAGGAATCCTATGAGGATGATACTTTCCGTGCAGCCAGAAGCCCATCTGAGCTGCTAATCAAATTTCAGGATGAAGAACAAGATGAGGAGGACTAATTCCTTGAGCCCTCGGGTCGGGCTCCTGTGTCTGCGCCTACCACGCAAATGCCTTTAGACCTGTTACATAATCGACAATATATGCTAAGCGATTATTATCGTCGTTTTCCACCATCAGAATCAGGTGATTCTCGTTTCTCTACGCCGGTACCAAGAACATCTACGGCAACGCTAGGGTCTAAAGGACCAGCTTCTCCGCAACAAACTACGGAGATACGGCCTGCAGTAGCCGCTTCACCAAGGCCATCTCATCAGGTGCAGGATGATGACTCTTCGGAAGAGGAGGAACGAGAAGAAGGCGAAGTAGACGACAAGTCGGTATCGTTGGAGTGGGATGAGTATCAGGCACAAACTCCATCTCCAGTTAGCCAACCTACGGCGGAATCTCCGCCGGTGGACATCGCAACCTTCCATCAAATCATGGAAAGGGCAACAAAGAGGTTCCTCATCACGATGGAAGCTAAGCAGGACTTATTGCAAAAACAAAGTTGGTCCATTCCTAAAATTGATTTTATCTGGAAGGAAGGCCTTAAGGTAATGGCTACGCCAAATTCTCTACCTGCAGTTCTACCTCGGGTAGATAAAACATATAGGGCGCCTAACAGTTCACCGGCATGCCTTATTGGACAAGCAAAAACGGATTCTGTGGTCGCCCAGGCGGCTCAGAGGAGAGCCAATAATCCGTCTACACAAGTCACTGCTCCCCCGGGTAGGGAAGGAAGGCGTCTCGACACAATAGGAAAAAAGATATCCACTATGGCGGCAACTACTGTCCGTGTCGCGAACTCCCTTGCAATACTTGGGGGGCATGACAGACAAATGTGGTCGGACATATCACCGTGCATTGAAAAGCTTTCAGAGCCGGATAGGTCTGAAGCCAAGAAGATTTTGCTAGAGGGAGAATGTGTGTCATCAGAAATTATTGATGCTGCAGTGGACGTAGCTGCCACAGGAATCAGACAGCTAGCGGGTGCAGCTGTTTTGAGAAGACAGGGATGGTTGAAATCTACATCCTTTCGCCTAGAAGTCCAGTCTAAGATAATGGACATGGCTTACGATGGGGAGTTCCTTTTTGGACAACATGTGGATGAGGCTTTACAAGCCATAAAGAAGGATACTGAGACTGCACGGTCCCTGGGGTCTCTTCAGTTTCGTAAATCTTCCTTTCGTGGAGCAAGAGGAAGATGCAATGTCTCTAGCAGAGGAGGTTACTCACAGCAGCGTTCCTGTAACAACTCACAGAGTAACCAAAGATATCAATCATACCGACAACACACGTATGGTCAAAGGAGGAACGACTACTCTCAATCAAGAGGAAAAACCTCTTATAGAGGAAGAGACAACAACAACAAAAGCAAGTGAGACAAACATCCTGCCACCACTTTCACCCAACCTGAAGCAAATTGGAGGAAGAATATCCCTACATTACTCAAATTGGTCCAAGATTACCATGGACAGATGGGTCCTGGATGTGGAATCCAGAGGTCACATTCTGGAATTCGTCAAAACACCTCCAAATTTCCCCCCAAGGGGACCCCCACCAGCTCATCTCAAAGAGCTATTTTCCCAAATATATTCTATGATTCGAAAAGGAGCAATCGAAAGGGTACCTAAACATCAAAGAGGAAAAGGATTTTATTCAAGATTTTTCCTAATTCGCAAGAAGTCGGGGGAATGGCGTCCCATCCTCGACCTGCGTGCCCTCAACAAATACCTCAAAAAATTGTCCTTCAGAATGTTGACTCTTCAAGAAATCCTCCAGTTTCTTTCAGAAGGAGATCACATGGCAACATTCGACCTTCAGGACGCATACTTCCATATGCCCATTTTTCCAAGGCACCGGAAGTTCTTGCGGTTCAGAGTGGCTGATAGGGACTTTCAGTTCAAAGTCCTCCCCTTTGGACTACTATCAGCCCCCAGAGTCTTTACAAAGATGCTAGCTCCGGTGGCAGCTCACTTGCGATTGGAAGGAATTCAGATTTATCCACATCTGGACGACTGTCTTATCAAGGCCAGTTCTTTCCTCACAGCAAAAACTCACGTTCAGAGATGTCTGTCGCTACTTCAGAATCTAGGTTTCTCAGTAAATTTCGAGAAGTCTCATCTAGTTCCATCACAGAGAAAATCTTTCTTGGGAGCGACGCTGGACACAAAGCTCACCCAAGTCTTCATATCAAAAGAAAGGCAGTTGAAAATTCACAAGACGGCATCTGCATTGCTAACAAGAAAGTACGTTTCTGTTCGCAAATTCAAGTCTTTCCTGGGGATGATCTCGTCCTGAATACCTCTCACCCCCAACTGCCACCTAAGAATGAGGCCCTTACAAGAGGAACTCAGTCTTCAGTGGATACAGGAAACAGGATCATTCGAGGACGTGATCAACATAACTCCTCGAATGAGGAACTCCTTTCAATGGTGGACGCAGAAGTGCAACCTGCAGACGGGATGTGCATTCCTTACAGATTCTCCAGTATTAGGGGTGTCTTTCATAGATTCACATGCCTGAATCATTCGCCGTCGTCGGAGTAGGAGTCCCACGGTATATGAAAAAGCAGTAATATGCCATTTGTACATAGCAAATAACAGTTATAATAAACTAGGAATTAAAGTAGCCTCAGCTACCAAGGAAAAAACTTCCATGTTAGTGACCATCCAAGTCATTATGTTAGACCAAACTGCAGCCAATCAGGCCACAGCTCCCACCAAGGTATTCTCCCCAGGGCCCCAGTCTGTCAGATTTTTTACCGCACGTCGTGTGATAGGGAGTCTCTCTGAGCTCTGCTCAGTTTTTTCTCTACTCTTGAAAGTTCTCACTTTCAAACATGTCTACTTCTAAGTCCCTTTTCAGGGCCTGTGAATCTTGCGGCAAGGCAAGACTGTTCAAGGAGGACCAGCATACTCTATGCATATACTGCTTGTAACCTGATCATCAGGCTAAGGAGTGCAAGATTTGTCGCACTTTTCCTACAAAAACCCTCAGGGACAGAGAGGGTCGCCTGCTCCTGTGGATACAGCGGAATAAGGATAAGGATTTGCCACTTTCTGAGGTAGGAAGTTTGGCCTCTGTGTCTTCTATGGGTTCTAGAAAAAGAATGGCTGAGGGTAAGGTGACTACCCCTAAGGCAAAGGTGGCGAAGCAGACCCAGCTCACTCTTGACGCTGATGAGCCTTCTACCTCAAAAATGAAGAAATCCTCTGAAAAATCTGTGAGGCCACCAGTATCTAAAAAGACTGTGTCTTTATTGTCACCTCAGAGGCCAGTTACCAAGGCGGCAACTTCTCTGCCGGTTTCCTGTCAGACAGCCACTCCAGTGACTTCTACCATGACTTTTTCCTCACCAAAAACCTCTTTGGTGATGTCCTCGGCGTCCTCTCCAACTTTTGTTCATGTCCAGATTCGTCCCATCTCGTCGACGAAGAAGGTCTCACCAACCGTCGACGAGCCACCGTCGACGAAGCATTCATCAGCGTCGACAAAAACCTTGCCGTCGACGACAGCTTTACCGTCGACGAAGAAGACCTTGCCGTCGTCGACGTCACCGTCGACGAAGCAGCCGTCGACCATCCCATCGTCGACGAGGAAGGCCCCGTCGACCATCCAGACGTCGACGAAGAAGACCCCGTCGACGAAGACCCCGTCGACGGCCCCGTCGACGGCCCCGTCGACGAAGTAGTTCCGTCGACGACGTCGTCGACGACGAAACACGTCTCGTTGACGAAGTCTCAACAACCACAGTTGTCGACGGAGCGATCAACGACGGCGACTGCATCGCTCACAACAAAATCTAAGCCACAAGATTTCCCAGTGGCACAAGAGAATCCAATGACACCAAAGCTGTCATCTTGCACGGATATCCAAGTCTGGTCAGCAAAAAGCAACGTGATATCGCTGCCATCTCCAGCCACCACTGCGGCACTACTACAAAAGCGCCCATCCCAGTCTGCATGTATGTCGCCATTAACAATGCCAGACAGGCTCTTGGATTCTGAGGAAGAAAACTCTGGTGATGAATTATTTCAAGCAGCCAAGAGTCCATCTGACTTGCTTATACTAGTCAAGGATCAGGAAGAAGAGGAGCAAGTGACACAACCGCCCAGGTTGGATACTACACCAACACCAGGGACGCACATGCCTATGGAACTTTTCAGAAATTTAATGTCCATGTTGGACGATTACTATCGCCGTTTTCCGCCCTCAGAGTCTGGCGATTCACAAATCTCTTCCCCACAGCCCAGAGTGACCCCGAATTCAATGCCTACTATACCGGAAGAAACGGGGCATAACCTATCCATACCGGTGCCCTATAACCAAGCGGAGGATGAGATTACTGAGGAAGAGGCTCAGGAAGAAGGTGAATCAGATGAATCGGATTCGTCGGAGTATGAAGATTATCAGGCTGACTCACCTTCTCCAGATGAACAACCAAAGGCTGAATCACCACCGGTGGATATTGCGAATTTCCATAGGATTATGGACAATGCAACCAAGAGATTTCTCATTACCATGGAGACTAAACAGGACGAATGTTTCCTGTACGACTTTAAGAATTTGTCTCAGAGACAAAGTTGGTCTATTCCTATTATAGACTTTATTTGGAAAGAAGGTCTAAAAATCATGGCCACACCAAATTCTTTACCTGCAGTTTTACCTCGAGTGGATAAAAAGTACAGAGCACCAGCTTCTTCACCCGCTTGCCTGATTGGCCAGGCCAAGACGGAGTCAGTCATTGCGCAGGCAGCTCAAAAGAGAGCAAAGAACCCGTCGTCTCAAATCTCCACACCAACGGACAAAGACGGGAGACGACTCGATACCATTGGAAAAAAGGTATAAACGATTGCAGCGACCACAGTGAGGGTTGCTAATTCTATGGCAATTCTTGGCAGGTATGATAGGCAAATGTGGTCTGACATATCGCCTTACATTAAGAAACTGCCTGAACCGGACCGGTCTGAGGCTATTAAAATTCTGCAAGAAGGAGAGTGTGCTTCGTCGGAGATCATTGATGCTGCAGTGGATGTAGCAGCTACAGGATTCAGACAGTTGGCAGGAGCCGCAGTCCTTCGAAGAGAGGGATGGCTGAAATCTACATCCTTTAGGCAGGAGGTACAAGCCAAGGTGTTAAACATGGCTTATGATGGCGAGTACCTATTCGGCTCGCATGTGGATGAGGCTTTACAGGCTATCAAAAAGGATACCGAAACTGCACGATCTTTGGGTACTCTGCAGTATCGCAAATCTTCCTTTCGTGGCGCTAGAGCAAGAGGAAGCTTCTCAAATAGAGGAGGATATTACCAACAGCGTTCCTATACAAACACCCAAAACACCCAGAGGTACCAGCCATATAAACAACAACCTTATGGCCAAAGAAGAAATACTTATTCACAGCCCCGAGGGAAATCCACATATCGGGGTAGAGACAACACCAACAAAAAGTGAGAATCACTTCCTGCCGCCATTGTGTCCCAGCCAAAAACGAATTGGAGGAAGAATATCCCTGCATTGCTCAAAATGGTCAAAGATTACTACAGACAAATGGGTGCTGGATGTGGTGTCCAAGGGCCACATATTAGAATTTGTAAAGACCCCTCCAAATTCACCACCAAAAGGGCCGCCCCCAGCACATCTCAAGGAGCTATTCATCCAAATCAATACAATGATTTGGAAGGGGGCAATCGAGAGAGTACCTCAACACCAGAGAGGAACAGGCTTTTACTCTCGTTTTTTCTTGATACGCAAAAAATCAGGGGAATGGCGCCCAATCCTCGATTTGCGTGCCCTCAACAAATACATCAAAAAATTAACGTTCAGAATGTTAACTCTCCAAGAGATCCTCCAGTTTTTGGCAGAAGGGGACCACTTGGCAACACTCGACCTTCAGGATGCCTACTTCCACGTACCTATTTTCCCCAGACACAGGAAGTTCCTAAGGTTCAGAGTGGCTGGCAGGGATTTCCAATTCAAGGTGCTTCCTTTTGGACTACGTTCAGCCCCGAGGGTATTCACAAAAATGTTGGCACCTGTAGCGGCCCACTTACGATTGCAGGGTATTCAGATATACCCATATCTGGACGATTGCCTTATCAAGGCCAATTCCTACGACACAACAAGCGAACATATCCAGAAATGCCTTTGCCTGCTTCAAAGCCTGGGTTTTTCAGTGAACTTCGAGAAATCAGATCTGATACCGTCACAAAGGAAGTCTTTCCTAGGAGCAACGCTGGATTCCAAGCTCGCTCAGGTCTTCATTTCAAGCGAAAGACAGGAGAAGATCCGAACAATGGCAACTACGCTCCTCAGAAAAGAGTGCGTTTCTGTTCGGAAATTCAAATCTTTCCTAGGGATGATCTCATCGTGCATCCTTCTCACTCCAAACTGTCGTCTGAATATGAGACCCTTACAAGAGGAACTCAGTCGCCAATGGGTGCAGGTATCAGGTTCCTTCGAGGATATCATCACCTTAACACCTCGAATGAAGAATACAATCCTATGGTGGAGTCAGAAACACCACCTGCAAGTGGGTTGTGCTTTCCTCGCAGAAGTCCCCAGATTCATAGTGACCACAGATGCCTCGCTAGAAGGTTGGGGCGCTCACCTTCAAGGGATGACGATCAGTGGCAAATGGGACAGTCAACAAAAGAAATGGCACATCAATCTGTTGGAATTAAGGGCCATTTTCCTCGCCTTAAAATCCTTTCAGGCAATTCTACAAGGCTCGACAGTGTTAATTCGAACAGACAACACAACGAGCATGCATTACCTGAACAAGCAGGGGGGCACAAGATCAGCCCGATTGTCTCAACAGGCTCAAGAGATCTGGAATTGGGCTCTGGCTCACGACATCAACTTGTCAGCGGTGCATGTTCCAGGAGTAGCCAATGTGCTGGCAGATTCACTGAGCAGATCCAAGAACAGCACTCACGAATGGGAACTGCATCAGCCAGTGCTGGATCGGATCTTCCAGAGATGGGGTCTCCCCGATCTGGATCTTTTCGCAACATATCAGAACAAGAAATGTACTCACTTTGCGAGCTGGATTCCCCACAGAGAATCTTGCGGGGATGCTCTGTCAATGAATTGGGAACGGATCTTTGCCTATGCCTTCCCGCCAATTCCGTTAATTCCCAAAGTCATCAAGAAAATGAGGAGACAACCGTGTCGAATAATTCTAATTGCTCCACGGTGGCCACGTCAGTATTGGTTCACACAGCTTCTTCTTCTGTCAGAGCGCGAACCAGTCCAACTGCCTCAAATTCCGAATCTTCTGACAATTCAAGAAGGCAGGGTGTATCATCCGGACCCTCAATCTCTGAAATTATCGGCTTGGCTCCTCAACACCATGAGTTTGCACACTTGAACATTCCACATGACTGTCAAGAAGTCCTAGCCAATGCTAGAGCGCCTTCAACGAACAAAACTTACAAACTCAAGTGGAAGCGTTTTTGCGTTTGGTGCCAAACTATGAATTTACATCCCATGAATGCGGAACCGGAAAAGATCTTACCTTTCTTTTTGCAGTTGGCTAAATCAGGTTTGGCGCACTCAACACTTAAAGTGTTTTTAGCGGCTATATCACGATACCGTCAGGATGGTACGAATTCTCTATACTCCTCAAGAATAATCCAGCAATTCTTTAAAGGTTTATTTCGTATGTTTCCACCAATACGTCGACCACCTCCATCCTGGCATTTGAATATAGTACTGGCTCAGCTTATGCGCCATACCTTTGAGCCAATCCATAAAGTTGATCTCAAGTTCATCACTTGGAAGGTTGCATTACTGCTGGCGTTAACATCAGCCAGAAGGGTGAGTGACATGCAAGCGTTCACGTCTAAGCCACCATTCTTGCAATTCACGAATGACTCTGTGATTCTACGCACCAACCCGAAGTACATGCCCAAGGTGCCATCGGATTTTCATTTAAATGAGCCAGTGATACTTAAGACATTCTTTCCCAATCCGCAGTCACCAGCGGAGCGAACTTTACACACATTAGACATTAAGAGATGCCTTAAGTTTTATCTTTCAAGAACAGCTGCCATCAGAAAGACGGATCAGCTATTTGTAGCGCATGGCAGACCAAGACAAGGCTGTGCAGTGACAAAACAGACTATCGCCAGGTGGGTCTCATCCACGATAGGGCTCTGCCATCAACAAGCAGGTAAACCCTTACAGACCTTACCTAGAGCGCATTCTACGAGAGCAGTCTCCTCTTCAAATGCTTTGTTTGCTGGTGTGCCTCTCCTGCACATTTGCAGAGCTGCAACATGGTCCAGCAGACACACATTCACGAGGCATTACTGTCTGGATTCTTCAAGTGATACCGATGCCTCGGTGGGGAGAGCAGTCCTGCGTAATCTTTTTCAATAAGGTGAGCCTCTGATGTTCTCTCCCTCCTCCTTTTGCTCTTTTGACGCTTTCATATGTTGTTGCATTGCTTTATTTTCATGCATGAAAACTGTTCTTTGGCGTCTAAGAGCGACATATTGTATTACTGCTAACTACTCGGATTCAGGCATGTGAATCTATGAAAGACACCCCTAATACTGGAGAAGAACAATAGTTACTTACCTGTAATCTGTGGTTCTCCAGTATTGGTGTCTTTCATAGATTCACATGCACCCACCCACCTCCCCTCAGAGTCTCACCCAGACTGTTAAGATTTATATATATAGATATACTCTGGTACACTCCAGTGCTACAAAAATCTGACAGACTGGGGCTCTGGGGAGAATACCTTGGTGGGAGCTGTGGCCTGATTGGCTGCAGTTTGGTCTAACATAATGACTTGGATGGTCACTAATGTGGAAGTTTTTTCCTTGGTAGCTGAGGCTACTTTACTTCCTGGTTTATTATAACTGTTATTTGCTATGTACAAATGGCATATTACTGCTTTTTTATATACCGTGGGACTCCTACTCCGACGACGGGGAATGATTCAGGCATGTGAATCTATGAAAGACACCAATACTGGAGAACCACAGATTACAGGTAAGTAACTATTGTTCTTCCTCGTGACTGCAGATGCTTCTCTGGAAGGCTGGGGCGCCCACCTTCAAGGAATGACAAGCAGTGGCAAATGGGACATACAGCAAAGAAAATGGCACATAAACCTCTTAGAGTTGCGAGCCATTTTTCTCGCCCTGAAATCCTTTCAAGCAATATTAGAGGACTCTACGGTTCTAATTCGAACGGACAACACAACCAGCATGCACTACCTGAACAAACAGGGAGGCACAAGGTCGACCCGATTATCCCATCAGGCGCAGGAGATTTGGAATTGGGCCCTGGATCACAACATCAATCTGTCGGCGGTCCATGTCCCAGGGGTTGCCAATGTACTGGCGGATTCCCTCAGTAGGTCTGCTGCAGGCAATCATGAATGGGAGCTACATCAACCAACCCTGGATCACATATTCCAAGAGTGGCGTCATCCCGACCTGGATTTGTTTGTGACGAATCAGAACCGGAAATGCCCATGCTTTGCAAGCTGGATTCCCCACAAGAACTCATGCGGGGATGCCCTTTCGATGAACTGGTGTTGGATATTTGTGTACGCTTTTCCGACGATTCCTCTAATTCCCAAAGTCATCAGGAAGATGAGGAGACAGCCATGTCGTCTAATCCTGATTGCTCCATGGTGGCCCCGACAATATTGGTTCACCGAGCTGCTCCTCCTCTCGGAGTGCAGACCGATACAGCTGCCTCGAATACCGAATCTCCTGAAAATCCAAGAGGGCCAAGTGTACCATCCGGACCCAGTTTCGTTGAAATTATCAGCCTGGCTCCTCAGCACAATGAGTTTGCCAACTTAGACATTCCTCAAGATTGTCAAGAAGTGCTCGCTAATGCCAGAGCACCGTCAACGATTAAAACCTACAAGCTCAAGTGGAAGCGTTTTTGTGCCTGGTCTCAAGCTGCCGATCTGCATTGCAATCATGCTAGACCAGAACAAATTTTGCCATTCTTCCTGCATTTGGCTAAATCGGGTTTGGCACATTCGACCCTAAAGGTATTCCTGGCAGCCATTTCCAGATTCCGTCAGGACGGAACAAACTCTCTGTTTTCTTCAAGAATAATCCAGCAATTTTTTAAAAGAATAATTTGAATGTTTCCTCCAATTCGACGACCACCTGCATCTTGCATTTGATCGTGGTGCTGGCTCAACTCATGCGTCACCCCTTTGAACCCATTCATAAGGTTGATCTCAAGTTCCTTACTTGGAAGGTCTCTTTGCTATTGGCTTTAACATCAGCTAGAAGGGTCAGTGACATACAAGCATTCACTTCAAAATCGCATTTCTTACAATTTACGTCAGACTCTGTGGTGCTACGTACCAATCCTAGGTATATGCCCAAGGTTCCATCGGACTTTCACTTAAATGAGCCAGTGATCCTCAAGACATTTTTTCCAAATCCACAATCACCGGCTGAAAGAGCTTTACACTCGTTAGACATCAGGTGATGTCTCAGGTTCTATCTTCAAAGAACGGCAACTGTTGGAAAGACAGACCAATTGTTTGTGGCATATGGAAGATTGCGCCAAGGCTGCGCGGTTTCCAAGCAGACTATAGCCAGATGGTCAAGGTCAAGGTCAAGGTCAAAAGTTAAGTTTATTTAGATCATAATCTTTAAACCATACACAGTGCTTACTTGCAATAAAATAGCAACAATCATCAATATTCATACAAAATTATCATTACATTTCATTCCTTTAAAATATCGGTGTAAATGGACTTCCCCCTGACAAATGGCAATTGACAGCAGGTACACATTTTTTCAGCAATTCCAATAGTTTTCATAATAAAACTTCATAAAACCAATTTTCTCTAGACAATACTATTTAAAACATTAATATTTACTGATTTATTATAACATTATGTACACTTTTTAAAAATTTCCCAAGTGCGATTGCGATATCAATGCTTGGAAGTTCTGTTATTAGCTCAAGTGCTTGTCTCCTGTTCTTTATATCATATTTTATAAATATTGGGCGCAGCCAAAGTTTACGCTGTTCTAAATTATTTAAACAGTCTAACAAAAAGTGCACAATGTCCCCTTTTGAGCCCAGCCTGCATTTGCAGTGCCCATTTGGGTCCAGCATTTTGGTTTTAGCTTCTTTATTTGATAACCATGGGTTGATCCCAATACGTAATCTTAGGATCTCTTGTCTAAGCCACGTGTTAGGCAATAGATACAAATAAGGGAACCAGGATTCCTTTGCCCAAGCCTTCATCATGAACTTCACTGATATTTTTTTCTCTAGATATTCCCTATCCATACTTCTTGTAGACATTTGTCCATTAGTACGTAATTCATGTTTTGAACACTCTATAGTTAGCGCCTCACAAGACATATTCACTTTTATATTTTCGCAGGCCTGTAACATTCTCTTCTTACACATTTTAGCCCATTTTAGGTCACTTCGTTGTATTTCGTTCCGGCACCAATGTGCAATTTTTTGATCGTTTTCTAGACGTTTCCAGAACCGAATTACTGCGCATTGCGTCTGAACTCCCCAAGCTGTTGTTCCTAGCTCTGTTCTTATGGCTTGAACCATTGCCGATTGGGGTAGCCAGATGGGTTTCGTCCGCAATTGGGTTATGTCATCAACAGGCAGGAAGACCCTTGCAGACTGTACCAAGAGCGCATTCTACAAGAGCGGTGTCCTCTTCCACCGCTCTATTCGCTGGTGTGCCCCTCCTACAAATCTGCAGAGCTGCAACGTGGTCCAGCAGGCACACTTTTACAAGACACTACTGCCTGGATTCAGCTAGTGATGCAGATACTTCAGTGGGAAGAGCAGTTCTACGCAATCTTTTCAAATAAGGTGAGTCTCTGTTCTCCCTCTTCCTCTATGCTCTTGTTTAGACGCTTCTAACATGTTATTGGTATTACCGTTCATGCATATCTACTGTATTCTGTAAGCGTCTTATGAGCATATTGTTTTTCTTGTACTGCTATCTACTCTGATTCAGGCATGTGAATCTATGAAAGACACCCCAATACTGGAGAAGAACAATAGTTCTCTTCCAGGGGATCCTCATCAAAGTCATAAGCATTAGAATATTCCCGCCCATGTGCGGGACCCCGGAAACACTATATTATATGTGCCCCACATATATATATATACACTCATATATAATATATACACATATATATATATATAAAAACATGCAATAGCAGCCAAATAAAAACAGAGCTGAAATATGCTGTAAAGAATTTCCACCATACATGAGTTATAAGAATTATAAACATGAGAAAACAACACAAGGTTTGTTTCAGAAACTGTTTTAATGCTCAGAAAGCAGTAGAAATTCTCATAACTCACTGGAAGCATAGAAAGCTCCCAGGCTGCATTGCAAACACACAGTCGAAAAAGACTGAAAAGCTAACCTGTAGCTGCATAGCAATAAACTGACACCGTGCCTTTAAGGCACCCATGACCCCCAGTATCCCATCATGCCTCAGGGGTGACAGTTAGGTCAGTTGTTCTTTCCGGCTCCTTCAGAGAAGGACCCTGGTTACACAGCTCCACTAATTTTCCTGTTTTTTGACAGAAAAACTCTTCACTTTTGACAACTTTTGGTTCTTACTCGACATTTAACATCTAGTCAAGTAAGATACTGTCTTTTTCAGTCATTTTGGTGAGCATTTTCCCCTGAAAATGCCTTCACTCTTTGACAAATGCCCTTCTTCTGGCAACAAGAAGGCCAAATCAGACAACCACGACGTCTGTTTCCTGTGTCTGCCTGAGGAACATGATCCAGGCACCTGTCCTCATTGTGAACACCTGTCAGGAAGAACTTTAAAAGACAGGGAGAGGATTCGCATTTATGGCCTAGCTCATAGGTCATCAAGAGGAAGATCTCCGGTGAGGAAGGGCTCCAAGAAGACTCACTCATCTTCCAGAAAGAAGTCTTCACACCCCTCACCCTCAGCGTCGGGCTCGGCGCTGAGAAAAGAACCACCGGTGGATCATTCATCGTCTAAACTACCGTCGACGGCGGGCTCGCCGTCGAAGAGAAGACCAGGTACGTCGACGACGTAGAAGGATCCAGTTCCATCGTCGAAATCCCCTCCGTCGGCGTCAACCAGGTGACGTCCGACGTCGAGGAAGGGAACTCCGCCGCCGTCAACCGGGCGACGGTCGGCGTCGAGGTCCCAGACCCCTCCGCCGTCGTCAACCAGGCGACGACCGGCGTCGAGGGAGGTCACCCCTCCGCCGTCGTCATCCAGACGTCGACCGGCGTCGAGAAGTGTGACTCCTCCGCCGTCGTCGAAGAAGCGACGTTCGGCGTCGAGGACCAAGACCCCTCCGCCGTCGACAGGGAAGAGTCGATCGGCGTCGAGGATGCAGTCTCCGTCGGTGTCTCGTCAGCTCTCGACGTCGAGGGTGTCCAATACCCCTCCACCGTCGTCGCACAGACATTCGACGTCGAGGCAGAAATCTCCGTCGACGGCTGATCATCCCCGTTCGACGTCGAGAGAAGGACCTCCATCGACGACTGGGCATCGTCACTCGACGTCGAGGCAGGGTACTTCGTCGACGACAGGACATCGTCGTTCGACGTCGAGACTTCCGTCGACGACTGGGCATCGTCGGTCGACGTCGAGAGAGAGGACTCCGTCGACGGCCGGTACTCGCCGTTCGACATCGAGACGTGGAACTCCGTCGGCGGCTGCTCATCGCCGCTCGACGTCGAGAGACCATACATCCTCGCATAGACATTCTAAAACAAGATTGTTTGATCCGCCAACTCCCCGAAAGCACTCGACCACGAGGGAAGATAGCTCGGCGTCGAGAGGTTCAGATGTGGTGATGGTAACGGAATCAGCTTCCCGTCATTCCACCTCAAGGTCCTCTGGCTCCTCAACTGCATCCTCAAAGTCCAGAAGTCCGGTACGCAAATCACCTGTGCGTCGGACGGACCCTTGGGCGGATAAAGTCAGACTGTCACCTAGGTGGTACAGGTCTTTGGACCATTGGAGAGATTCTGGGGCTGCAAAGCGTATGCAAGACTATGCCAGCTCGCACCACAGGTCTCCTCTTCAGAATCTGGTGGAGGAGATGGACAAGCATAGCCCTCCCAGGCGCAAATCTCCTGTAAGAACACCACCCAGATCTCCCAGAAGGACCCGATCTCCCAGAAAAGACCCAGAGGTGCGGGTCAGGTCTCGCTCTCCTAGACGAGAAGAGCCTTCGAAACGATCAAAAGAGAGGAGGCACAGTGTCCACCATAGACGTCGACGGACTCCGTCTACTTCCTCTACCGCTTCTTCCAGGTCTTCCAAGAGGGACTACTCCCCTACTTTGACGGACAGTCCTACGTCCCGATCTTCCCCTGTGGATGACATTGGCACGTATCTGGACGTCTTACAGAGAGGAGCTCAGAAGCTGAACATTGAAATGTCTGTCCCTCAGGTTACAACGACAGTCATTTTTGAGACTTTACACAAAAAGGCGATCACCCGTCCTCTACTGCCATTAGTTCCGGGGATTATAGATCCTGTCAAGGAGGTATTTCTAACTCCGGCGGCTATCAGAGCGGTGCCAGCCCGCATCCAAAAGAAATACAAACCGGCCTCTTCTGACCCGGTTTTTGTAAGATCGGACCCGCCTGCAGACTCTGTTATTGTGGCGGCGGCGAGGAAGACACACGCAGTGGCAGGTTCTTTTTCCGTCCCCCCAGACAAGGACAGCAAGACGCAAGACTCCTGGGGTCGCAAAGTCTGCAACTCAGCTGCGTCGACTCTTAAAGTTTCTAGTGTGGCTGTGTAGGAGAGTAGGGTCTGCAATCCTATGATCACCCAGATTTTTGCTTTTTGCTGCACTGGTTTACGACTTTCCCTGGCTGTGGGCCTGCTAATCAGACCCACAGCCTAGCTGTTCTCTCTATCCAAATTGTACTCAGGTACTGAATTGGCAGTGGGCCCTCTCCAAGTCCCTGTACCCAGGGCTGAGGTGTACCCAGAAGTCTCCCAGGGGCTGAAGCATGTATTATGCCACCCCTGGGCTGACTAACTAAACTGACACAACTGGCTGCACGACAGCTGGGGCAAGGTGGTGTACTCACCCTTTGCTTTAGATATAGTATACCTATATCTAACCCTAAAATGGACACACAGATCTCCTATCAGTCACTCCTATGGCAGGCCTTAACAATCCTGAAGGCAGAGTGCTTGGAATCGTGTGAGATGGTGCTCTGGCATGAGCTGAGCCTGTCTGCGGCTTTCGGGATCCATCCCTTAGCCGTTTCCATGATATCGCATACCATATACTCTTAAGTGCATTATAATCCTCGCGGTTATATGCCAACTCTGGTATCGCTTTATCAAAACATGTCGAGTAAGGTGTCATACGAATTGGAATACTAACCCCTCGCCAATTCTGGCGACGGGGTTAGCATTCCACCCTTCTAGAGGGACACGACATGTATGTAACCCCTAACCCCGGTTAAAGTCAAACAGAGCCTCAGCTCCACAAAATGGATGCTGCCACCGAGACACAAGTCTGCCCTCCTGCTGCTGGGAGTCCTCCCAGAGCAGGAGATAAGGACAAAGGGTTTCCTGCCAGGGGCGGTGCCAGCACCGTCCCAGACAGGGTTTTGTGTATTGTAGGTAGGCAGGGCTTTAGAGGAAGGTGACTGCACGTGGCACCCCGGTGCTCACTGTGCATAGGCTGGCTGGAACCAGTTCCAGGGTCACTCCAGACCCTGTGCTGGGGAAAAGCCCGCCAAGGAAGTGGGTGTAACCACCCCCCTCCTAGTCCCACCCCTAGGGCAGGACTTAGTCGCGTGCCAGCCCCTTTTTACAGGATAAAGGTAGGAACTGGCCCCCTTCCAAATCAGATCATCTTTGAATCCTGAAACTACTTTCCACGAAAGGAACTCAAGACTTCTTCCTAAGATTTCTCCCTTGTGACTAAGGAGTAGTCACCCTGCATCCGCAGGCACCATCTTAAGAACACTGCGGTCTGCTGCAAGTCTCTCCTCCGGATCAAGACTGCCCAGCTCGACGAGAACCGGCTTCCCTGGCACCTCTGACCTCTACCTACATCATCAGTCACGCTGAGATTCGTGGGTGTGACGAGACCTCGAGGGACCGGTGTAGGAGAGTAGGGTCTGCAATCCTATGATCACCCAGATTTTTGCTTTTTGCTGCACTGGTTTACGACTTTCCCTGGCTGTGGGCCTGCTAATCAGACCCACAGCCTAGCTGTTCTCTCTATCCAAATTGTACTCAGGTACTGAATTGGCACTGGGCCCTCTCCAAGTCCCTGTACCCAGGGCTGAGGTGTACCCAGAAGTCTCCCAGGGGCTGAAGCATGTATTATGCCACCCCTGGGCTGACTAACTAAACTGACACAACTGGCTGCACGACAGCTGGGGCAAGGTGGTGTACTCACCCTTTGCTTTAGATATAGTATACCTATATCTAACCCTAAAATGAACACACAGATCTCCTATCAGTCACTCCTATGGCAGGCCTTAACAATCCTGAAGGCAGAGTGCTTGGAATCGTGTGAGATGGTGCTCTGGCATGAGCTGAGCCTGTCTGCAGCTTTCGGGATCCATCCCTTAGCCGTTTCCATGATATCGCATACCATATACTCTTAAGTGCATTATAATCCTCGCGGTTATATGCCAACTCTGGTATCGCTTTATCAAAACATGTCGAGTAAGGTGTCATACGAATTGGAATACTAACCCCTCGCCAATTCTGGCGACGGGGTTAGCATTCCACCCTTCTAGAGGGACACGACATGTATGTAACCCCTAACCCCGGTTAAAGTCGAACAGAGCCTCAGCTCCACAAAATGGATGCTGCCACCGAGACACAAGTCTGCCCTCCTGCTGCTGGGAGTCCTCCCAGAGCAGGAGATAAGGACAAAGGGTTTCCTGCCAGGGGCGGTGCCAGCACCGTCCCAGACAGGGTTTTGTGTATTGTAGGTAGGCAGGGCTTTAGAGGAAGGTGACTGCACGTGGCACCCCGGTGCTCACTGTGCATAGGCTGGCTGGAACCAGTTCCAGGGTCACTCCAGACCCTGTGCTGGGGAAAAGCCCGCCAAGGAAGTGGGTGTAACCACCCCCCTCCTAGTCCCACCCCTAGGGCAGGACTTAGTCGCGTGCCAGCCCCTTTTTACAGGATAAAGGTAGGAACTGGCCCCCTTCCAAATCAGATCATCTTTGAATCCTGAAACTACTTTCCACGAAAGGAACTCAAGACTTCTTCCTAAGATTTCTCCCTTGTGACTAAGGAGTAGTCACCCTGCATCCGCAGGCACCATCTTAAGAACACTGCGGTCTGCTGCAAGTCTCTCCTCCGGATCAAGACTGCCCAGCTCGACGAGAACCGGCTTCCCTGGCACCTCTGACCTCTACCTACATCATCAGTCACGCTGAGATTCGTGGGTGTGACGAGACCTCGAGGGACCGGCCATCTTCAAGACTGCACGACTTCTGCACAGCAAGCCCGCCGAGTAATTTCCTGGTGAGTGCTTTGGGGTCCGAGAAGCCCCGACCCTGAGCAGCTCCAGCACCGAAGTACAGCCTCCCAGCATCTCCACGATCTGCGTGGGGCCCTTCTGCTTTTTGCTGCTCACCGCGTTGTTTGGCTACTAGCCCGCTGGCTTGTGGCCTTCTGAACGACGCCCGACGACCTCACTGCTGCTAGTCTGGTTGCTCCAGACTGGCCCTTGCTTCCCTCCATCGGAGAAGTACCCTGGACCCTCCTGGTCCGGCTAAGACGCCATTTTAGGTCCACCGCGTGGGCCTTGCATTTGCCAAGACTTGTTGACCAATCCTGGGTCCAGCGACGTCGACAGCAAGAACCTTCGTGGGACAGCTCGCACCTCCATCCTGGTCGCCGACAACGCCTCCTGGTCCGAGAGACTGCAGAGCCCAGCAGCGCCCACTCACCTGACTGCGGTGACTTCGCCCGGTGCCATCCCGGTGCCCACTTAATCACTGGCTAGTGATTCAAGAACTTGGTCCCCTCTGCTTTCAGGTTTTCTTCTTCCTTGATCCAGGCTTGGATCCATCGAACTTTTCGTCACTGGTCGCCTGCCAGCAACTTCCTTCTTCCAGGCTCCTGGTCCGGCAACGAGATTCCCGACATCTTTTCAGACCTATGCAGCTGCAGCCCCTGGGCTAGGTAACTTCGGCACTTCGGTGTCCCAGCATAGCCTCACTATCCTAGGGTCAGGATCCACTGTCGTTTTCTTCCTACCAGGTCGGGTTCGCCCGTGAACACTAACTTTGCCTTTACTAGCTTCCATAGACTTTGTCCCGCATCCCGCGTGAGAGTGCACACTCTGCACCCGAGTCCCCTAGGCCTCCTAGAAGTAATCTAACGATTCTATAGTCAAGTCCTAGCGATTCCAAAGCCTATTAGTACTGTACTTACCTGCTAGTAATTTCGCATTCCACTTTTAGAATATATGGTTTTTCGTGCCCCTCGGGCATTTGTGTATAACGTGCTAACTTAAGTATTTTCGTAAGAGTTTTGTTGTGTGCCTAGCACCCTGTCCTCATAAAGAGTACAGGGTTGTTGTGATTCTAATAAATACATTGTTTATTTTCATAACACTTGTGTGGTGTCCTTTCACTGGGTGTTCAAGGGGTAATGTGATGGTAAAACAGCTGGCTTAACACGCCCTCTAGAGTCTTAGCCTTAGACTGCTCGTATCCATGCTACTAGGATAGCTGGTCTATAAGGTTGACTTACAACCAATCATCAATAAGGGTTGTTTGGACTGATATATAGTGATCACTAGAATAGTGAACACTGCACATCAGGCCAACTTCTCACAGGCTGCACTTCTGGGTCGGTACGACAGAGCCTTATGGGACTCTATGGAAAGGTTCAAAGCCAAGCTGCCAAAAGAAGACCAGCAGGACTTTGAGGAGACCGTGACTGAAGGATGTCTGGTGGCGAATCAGATGATAAGCACGGCTGCGGATGGCGCTGTCCTGTCGGCGCATTCCTATTCTCATGGGGTTTGTGCCAGGAGATCGGCATGGTTGCGCTTGACAGGCCTGAAGCCGGATGCTCAACATCGCATCCTTAATCTCCCCTTTTCGGGTTCCGCTCTTTTCGGTGAGCATGCTGACGAAGAAATGACCCGAATGAAGACGGAACTGGACACAGTGAAAGCGATGGGCTTGGAAAAGAAGAAAGAGTTCAAGCGTCGTTTCAAGCCCAACAGGGGGAGAGGGGCTCAACAGAGGGTTCAAACCCCTCAATGGTCCCAAAGTAAAGCCCAAGGAAAACCCCAGTTTCGGGGTAAACCTGGCAGAGGTAGAGGAGGTCATCAACAATCCTCTACCACTACAAGAGGAGGAAAAGCCTGATCAGTGGCTTCCTCTGGCGCCGTTACCCACTCCAGTGGGAGGAAGTGCTTCACAACACCTGGCAGAGTGGGTCAGCATCACCAAGGATCAGTGGGTGCTGAATATACTGCGCAATGGATACAAACTACGTTTCCTTGCTCCTCCAAAGAACATACCTCCAAAGAGCGCTTCCCCTCACCAACTAAGCTTACTCCGAAGAGAGGTAACAGTCCTACTGCAAAAGCGAGCGATAGAGGAGGTTCCTCTCGCTCAAAGAGGAAAGGGAGTCTACTCCAGGTACTTTCTTGTCCCCAAAAAAGATCAGGAGGACAAGTTCAGACCAATACTCGATCTACGACTTCTAAACAAGATCATCATCAGAGAAAAGTTCCGCATGCTGGCTCTTCACCAAATATGCCCACATCTTCAAGTCGGAGATTGGATGTGTTCGGTGGACCTGCAAGATGCGTACTTTCACATCCCAATTGCTCAACAACATCGCAAGTACTTGAGGTTTGTCGTAGGGAACAAGCACTATCAGTACACAGTGCTACCCTTCGGTTTCAAGTCCGCACCACGAGTCTTCACCAAATGCATGGCAGTGGTGGCAGCTTTTTTGCACAAGAAAGGACTCTTCCTATACCCATACTTGGACGACTGGCTCCTAAAAGGTCCGTCTCCAGTGCGGGTAAAACACGATCTACATCTGTGTCTTCTCCAATTGCACAGGCTCGGTCTCCATGTGAATCTGGAGAAGTCAGTCCAGCGGCTTACACAGTCAGTTCACTATCTATGCTCCGTTCTGGACACAAAAGTGGGAAAAGCGTTTCCTTCGGAGGAGAGACTTTTTTCCCTGAACCAGAAATGTGGAATTCTGCTAGAATCTCGGCTTCCAACAGCCCGACAAGTAGCATCCCTGCTGGGTTACATGGCATCCTGCATCTTTCTCATCCCAAACGCCAGGCTGAGAATGCGGCCTCTACAGCAGGCCCTGGAGGATCAATGGGACCAGGCGACAGGACTTTGGGAGGATCGCATCAAGCTCTCCCAAGTGACGAAAGACGCCATCAAATGGTGGACACGGAGAAAGAATCTGCTGGTGGGGGTTCGGTTTCACCAGCCTCTTCCAATCAAGTCGATAGTGACGGATGCCTCTCTGCAAGGTTGGGGAGCACATATGGGTCCTCTTCAGATTCAAGGCCTGTGGTCTGCGCAGGAGCAGACATACCACATCAATATGCTGGAGCTCAGAGCGGTATTCCTGGCTCTCAAAGCTTTTTTACCAGCGATAGAGTCCAACTCAGTCCTAGTTCAGACGGACAACACGACCACCATGTTCTATCTGAACAAACAAGGAGGCACAAGATCTCGCCCTCTGTCTCGAGAGGCTCAGGCAATCTGGCATTGGCTCCTCTCTCGAGGCCTCACGATAGTGGCGGTGCACCTTCCAGGCGAGTTGAACGTAAAAGCAGACGCACTCAGCAGGCACTTCGAAGATCAGCCAGACTGGGTGCTAAACGACGAAGTGGTGGAAGAGCTTTTTCGTTGCTGGGGTCGTCCAACCATAGATTTGTTTGCAGACGACGAAAACTCCAAATGCCACGCCTTCGCGTCCAGGTTCCACCGGCCAGGGACTCAGGGGAATGCTCTACTGATGGATTGGTCAGGGACATTCGCTTACGCGTTTCCTCCCCTGGCTCTGATTCCGAGAGTAGTTTCCAAGCTCTGCAGGTCGGACATGGTCATGATCCTGATAGCTCCAGATTGGACACGGCAGTGGTGGTACCCGGACCTTCTACATCTGTCTGTGTGTCCACACAGACGACTTCCTTGCAGGCCGGACCTGTTGAGCAAGATGAACCGGAGGATAATGCATCCCAACCTCCCATCATTGAACCTAACAGCATGGCTCCTGAGGTCCTGCAATATGGGCATTTGAACTTGCCTCCTGAGTGCATGAACATTTTAAAGGAGGCCAAGAGACCCTCCACGAGAGCATCTTATGCGTTTAAGTGGAAGCGGTTTTTCTTATGGTGTAAAGATCACCACCTTGACCCGATCAAAGGACAGGAGGACGTCATCTTGCCATACCTCCTTTCCCTAGCTACTGCTGGTTTGAAATACGCTTCTATTAGGGTGCATTTGTCAGCCATAGTTGCATACAGAAAATCACCAGATCAGGTTTCTTTCTTTCAGGTTCCAGTGGTTAAGGACTTCCTCCAGGGGTTGAAGAAAGTCTATCCCCCTGTGCGAAATCCTTCTCCCCCATGGGAATTAAACCTGGTGCTATCCAGGTTAATGTCACCACCTTTTGAGCCCATCCACAAGGCCTCTTTGCAACATCTCTCTTGGAAGGCGGCCTTTTTGGTGGAGATTACCTCGGCTCGCACAGTCAGCGAAATTCAAGCTCTCTGTGCGAAAGAACCATACACTATCTTTCATCACAATAGGGTAGTCCTAAGGGCTCATCCGGCTTTCTTACCTAAAGTCATCTCTGATTTTCATATAAATCAATCCATTTCCCTACCGTCATTTTTTCCAAATCCTACGACCCCAGCCGAGCGGTCACTGCACTCCTTAGATCTTAAAAGAGTGCTCAAGTTCTATTTGGAAATGACCAAAGGGATTAGAAAAACGGATCAACTGTTTGTGAACTATGGTTCAATGCGAACAGGTTTTCCGGCGGCCAAGAGGTCCATCGCGAGATGGATTGTCTCTTGCATAAAATTGGCTTATCAGCTTGCAGGCAAGGCTTTGTTGCAGTCACCCAAAGCACATTCCACTAGAGGGAAGGCCGCTACAGTAGCCTTCTTGCACGACATTCCAATGTCGGAGATTTGCAAAGCTGCGACTTGGAAATCAGGTCATACCTTTACGAGACATTACTGTCTCGAGTCTGATTCCAGGGCCGATACTCAAGTAGGACAAGCCTCTTTGAGGAATCTATTTGGGTAGCCTACGGCCTGTACAAGCTTAGTAGTTACTAGGCTTCATATGGTTATTACTGTATTGTTACTCCTTTGCCCGCAGGGAGATGAGGTGAGGCTCGCTATTCTATTCTAATGCTTATGTCTATTGATGAGGATCCCCTGGAAGAGAAGGATTAGTTACTTACCTGTAATCTTAGTTCTCTTCCAGGGGTATCCTCATCAAAGTCATAAGCAACCCTCCTGCCTCCCCGGGCAAAGGACATTCTTTAATAAGGAGATATTGTTAACCTATTTGTTACTGGGTTTATTTTCAGTCTCCGAAAAGAACAACTTACCTAACTGTCACCCCTGAGGCATGATGGGATACTGGGGGTCATGGGTGCCTTAAAGGCACGGTGTCAGTTTATTGCTATGCAGCTACAGGTTAGCTTTTCAGTCTTTTTAGACTGTGTGTTTGCAATGCAGCCTGGGAGCTTTCTATGCTTCCAGTGAGTTATGAGAATTTCTACTGCTTTCTGAGCATTAAAACAGTTTCTGAAACAAACCTTGTGTTGTTTTCTCATGTTTATAATGCTTATAACTCATGTATGGTGGAAATTCTTTACAGCATATTTCAGCTCTGTTTTTATTTGGCTGCTATTGCATGTTTTTATATATATATATATATGTGTATATATTATATATGAGTGTATATATATATGTGGGGCACATATAATATAGTGTTTCTGGGGTCCCGCACATGGGCGGGAATATTCTAATGCTTATGACTTTGATGAGGATACCCCTGGAAGAGAACTAGGATTACAGGTAAGTAACTAATCCTTACTTACCTGTAATCTGTGGTTCTCCAGTATTGATGTCTGTTGGAACTGGGTAGCCTGGCCTAGGGCAAGACATGTATTTCAGAGGCACAGTGTTAAGGTTGCAGACCACCCAAGAATAAAACCACGCAATAGCACACAAAAGAAAACGCTACACCAAAAATGTTAGGAAAATATGAGCTGTTTTATAAAAATAATATACTTTTTGGTTTAACTCTTAATATTCACACCGGGAAAATTTACACTTAGTTCAGGAGAAATTATAACACGGTTTGTCTGTGGAAAAAGAATCACAACTCAATATATGTGACTTGTAAATATGCTAGTCTTTCACCATTACTAAATTGACATTTTATGCAGCTTTCCTTTTGGAGAGAAAGCACAATATCTATTAATCAGGAATTTAATATAATCTCTACCAGGGGCTAGCTAGTCATCAACTTTACATTACTAGAGGTCCTAGCATTTAATTAAGCATAGCTCCTAAGTAGGTTCTGTACTCTACAACCGGTCTCAGCACTTGCAATAACACTTTTAATCTACTATATAAATCACCAATAACTTTCTGTGTTTCATTACATTTAACAGGTACTATATAAACCACAGGCAGGTAACCTTTTATGCCTTCTTAGGCCAGTTAAATATGTATCATCTTTGTCTTTTACTCCTCAGAGCTTCTGTTCCACTCAGGGAAAGGGGGGCAACTGTCAGAAGTAAGAATTCACCCCTGTATTCAGAACTCCCCAGAGAGACCCACTCCTTACTGTAGCGTGGGGACGATGATGTCCCAGTCCCCACGCGTTGCTGACGTCACCAGGCTCTCTTGAGGTCCCACTGGCCTCACTTTACTCCCTCCCGCCGAGCCAGCTGCTTCCTGAGGCTGGGGCGGAGGGATACCGATGAGCACACTTTCCAATGCCCCCTTTCCCGCTCAATATTCGCCCCGCTGCTCCAGCTGCTTCCTGAGGCTGGGGCGGATTATTAACGAGGAGCGCACTCTCAAGGTTCCCTCTCCGCTGAGCCAGCTGCTTCCTGAGGCTCTCAAGCGGGGGGGGGAAAACGAAGCCACACGCACTCACTGACCGGGGACGTGCGCTACTCACTGGGTCATGCGCACAGCGCTCCACACTCCTCGGCGGCTGCTCCCGCCTTCACCGGTCTGGCTCCGCCTCACGGAGCCCGGCGGCGCTACTGAGCCTGCGCAAGAGATCAGTGTCTCACCGCTTGAGACCGCGCTGTGCTCCTGACGCTGCTCTCCACACCCAGCGCACACGGCTCCTCACTTCAGGGCACACAATTACAGCTCCACAACGGCGCCGCTACCCTGCACCAGATTTGGGGGGTTGGAAGGGCGGAACAGCCCGATTTCTCCTGGCTTCAGCTACTCTCTTCAGTGGCGCTCCACCACAGCAGGTGAGAGATAACGCTCCAGGGGCTCACAAATTAAGGGACAGTCTGGACTCTTTATACTGAGAATGAAGGCACACTTCTCACAAGTCCCTCCAACTGGGCAGAGGACTGCGCTCCGCAGCGCTACAGTCTCCTTCTCCTACAGACTTCCCCTATAATATTTAGAACAGGGGCAAGCCAGGCGCCCAGGGTCTCCAGGTAACTTCCCACAGCGGGGCCAGGACAAGTAACCAACAGGGGAATAATGGGTTGGACCAATAGGGCAGATTCCCAGTCCAGGGGGTCAACCTTCAGTCTAACCTCTTCCCACTCTCAACTACCACCTGTCCTCCAGCTGACTTCCACAGGTAGACAAAATGGCTGCCCCGCATTCCGCCTTTTATAGGCTGCCCTTCAATGGTCCAGCATGGACCAGAAGGTTCTGGAATGCCCTATGTTAGGCTATGGCCAAGTTCTAGGTGCGACAGTTGGGGCAGTTGGTGGCCACCATTTTAGGTGGTGCCAACTTCCCTGTCAGAACAGGCCTCAGGGCCTGAGGTAAAAGATTATGGGGGGAAAAAGAACACCTATCCCCTTGACCAACACCTAAAAAAATAGTAGACAGTAAAATATTAAGGATAGGAGGGGCAAAAAGGGGACAAAAATAAATAATAATGAGGAGGGACTGCGCAAAAAAATCCAGACAGGTCTAACACGCGTCCCCCCCAGCTGAAAGTGGGGAGAACTACCCAACCCCTTGGGAGTCCTCTTCACTAAGGCGGAAATACCTGGAGAGACCGTCTGCGTTTGCGTGGTCCACTCCAGGCCGATGTTCCACCCGGAAGTCCATTCCCTGTAGGGAGATGGACCACCTCAACAGCTTGGGATTTTCCCCCTTCATTTGCATCAGCCAACGAAGGGGGCGGTGGTCAGTCTGAACCAGGAAGTGCGAGCCAAAGAGGTATGGCCGCAGCTTCTTCAGAGCCCACACCACCGCAAAAGCTTCCCTCTCAATTGCACTCCACTTCTGTTCCCGGGGAAGCAGTCTCCTGGATAGGAAGACTACAGGCTGATCCAGGCCCTCTTCATTTAGTTGCGATAACACTGCCCCAATGCCATGTTCGGATGCATCTGTTTGAACAATGAACTCCTTGGAGAAATCGGGAGCCTTCAGGACCGGTGCTTCGCACATTGCCTGCTTCAACTTTTCAAAGGCTTGCTGACAAGCCTTTGTCCAAACTACCCGTCGAGGTTGTTTCCTAGAGGTGAGCTGTGTGAGGGGCGCTACAATAGTGCCATACCCCTTCACAAAGCGACGGTAGTAACCTGTGAGGCCCAGAAAAGCTCGGACCTCAGTTTGTGTCTTGGGGGGTTCCCAGGCCATGATTGCCTCAATTTTTGCCTGCAGGGGCTGCACTGACCCCCTACCCACCAAGTGTCCAAGGTACACAACCGACCCCTGCCCAATCTGGCATTTGCTGGCTTTGATGGTCAATCCAGCTTGTTTCAGCGCCTGGAGAACTGCTTGCAAATGTTGCAAGTGGTCCTCCCAACTGCTACTGAAGACAGCAATGTCATCCAGGTAAGCAGCCGAGAAACCCTCCATTCCAGAGAGGACCTGGTTCACCAGTCGCTGAAATGTGGCAGGGGCGTTCTTGAGCCCAAAGGGCATCACACAGAACTGGAAGTGTCCCTCAGGCGTGGAAAAGGCTGACCTTTCCCTTGCTCCATCTGTCAAGGAGATCTGCCAGTACCCTGAAGTGAGGTCAAAGGTACTGAGGTATTGGGCAGCTCCTAGCCGGTCAATTAACTCATCCGCCCTGGGGATGGGATGAGCATCAGTTTTGGTAACTGAGTTCAGTCCTCGGTAATCCACACAGAACCTCAGTTCGGGTGTGGTGCCCGGTGGGGCGGCTTTTGGGACTAGCACCACCGGACTGGACCAAGGGCTGCTGGACGGTTCTATCACTCCTAGCTCCAGCATCTTGGCAACTTCGCCATGGATGCTAGCCTTCACCTTGTCCGACAGCCTATAGGTCTTGGATTTCACTGGGGGGCTGTCTCCTGTGTCCACATCATGGGTACACAGGTGGGTTCTTCCCGGGACAAGGGAAAACAGTGAAGAGTACTGCCCCAATACCTGTCGGCAATCCTCTCGTTGCTCAGGAGTGAGAGACGGGGAGAGAATCACTCCCTCCACCGACCCATCCTTCTCTTGACATGAAAAGAGGTCTGGGAGAGGCTCGCTTTCTGCTTCCTCAGCACCATCAGTCACCAACATCAGGATGACCTCGGGCCTCTCATGGTGGGGTTTGAGGCGATTGGCATGCAGCACCCGTAGGGGCTGCCGCGGGGTCTTAAGATCCACCAAATAAGTGGCCTTACCCTTTTTCTCCAACACCTCAAAGGGGCCTGTCCAACGATCCTGAAGGGCACTCAGCTCTCCAGGTTCCATCACCCAGACTTTCTGGCCAGGCTCCAACTCCACCGGGTGAGCATTCTGATCATACCATTCCTTCATGACTGCCTGACTGGCCTCCAAGTTGTCAGCAGCCTGCTTCCACAACTTGGCCATCTGGCTTCTGAAGGCCAGCATGTAGCTCACCACATCCTGGGGAGGTTTTCTGGGAGACTTCTCCCATCCTTCCTTCACCAGGCTAAGAGGCCCACGCACCGGGTGCCCATACAACAATTCGAATGGGCTGAAGCCCACTCCTTTCTGTGGCACCTCTCTGTAGGAGAACAGTAAGCAAGGTAGGAGGATGTCCCACTTCCTCCGTAAGCTCTCTGGCAGACTTCTTATCATGCCCTTCAGGGTCTTATTGAACCTCTCAACCAGTCCATTGGACTGGGGGTGATAGGGAGTGGTGAACCGGTAGGTCACCCCACACTCCTTCCACATGGTCCGCATGTAAGCAGACAGGAAGTTAGTCCCCCTGTCAGACACAACCTCCTTCGGGAATCCTACCCTAGTAAAGATTCCCATCAGGGCCCTAGCTACCACAGGTGCAGTAACAGTCCTCAGAGGGATGGCCTCTGGGTATCGTGTGGCATGATCCACCAGAACCAGGATAAACCTGTGACCAGCTGTTGTTGGTGGATCCAATGGCCCTACAATGTCGATGCCCACCCTTTCAAAGGGGGTGCTAACGACAGGAAGTGGTTCCAGGGGAGCCTTTAGCTTCACCCCTGTCTTCCCACTGGCCTGGCAGGATACACATGTCCTACAGTATGTGTTGGACGCCGCTTTCATCTGAGGCCAGTAAAAGTGGAGAACAAGCCGTGCAAAGGTCTTGTCCTGGCCTAAGTGTCCTGCCAGTGGTATCGCATGAGCCAATTCCAGCAGAAAGGCTCGGTATTGCTGCGGGACCACCAAGGCCCTTGATGAGCCAGGTAGAGGTACCTTGGGTTCACTGTAGAGGAGGCCATCCTCCCAGTAAATATGGTGGTGTCCCGTAGCATCACCTGCTGCCTGGGCTTCAGCCTGACGCCTCAGTCCCTCAAGGGTAGGGCACTCCCTCTGCCCCTTACAGAATTCTTCTCTGGTAGGACCTCCCTCCACATGCCATTCAGCAGGGATGGGTAAATCCTCCAGAGAGTCTACTCCCCCCTCCACGGACTCCTGGCCTACCACCGCAGGTGGCCGATCTGTCACATGGGGCGTGGAAGCCGGAGCAGGCTGTCCCTGTCTCCGTTTCTGTCCCTTTTTGGCAGCGGGTTGGGCCATTGTTCCAGGCTCCAACCCAGGCGAACTCCCTCTCCGGGCAGTCGCAGACCGTGTGCTTACACAGGCCCAGTCAGGTGTACCCAGCATCGCAGAATGCGTCCGGTATTCCACCTCTCTCCAAGTGTTGTGCTCCATGTCATTTCCCAACAGACAATCAACTGGCACGGCAGGGCTTACGGCAACTCGAAGTGAACCTGCAACCCCTTCCCACTCAAAGGGAACCTCAGCCACTGGATAGTGGCCCATTCTGCCGTCAGCCATCGCGGCGGGGTGGAGTACATTGGGAACAACCTGCTCTGGAGACACCAGTTGACTTCTTACCATAGTCATACTGGCTCCTGTATCTCTCAGAGCCTCCCCTCTTTGGCCATTGATGGTAACCCATTGCCCATACTTTGTAGTATTTGGGGGCACCTGGATCTTTGGTACCATCTCCCGCTCTCCCAGGGACACTAAGGTGACACCCGCCCACTCACCCCCCTTATCTAAGGGCAACTCCTCCCCGAGCGCTACACTAGCTACTCCCGGTGACTTTCCTCCGGTGGGAGGGGGTGGTCTCTTTGGGCATCTGACATCTCCCTTATAATGTCCAACACCACCACATTCAAAACAGTGGGGAACCCTTGGCTGCTGGCTTTGGCCAGGATTAGGGTTTCTGGGCGGGTTTGCCCTAGGGGTGAAACCTGCTCCCTTACCTTGGAAATTATTTTGGGGACCTTTGGAGAACTCCTTCTTTTTGTCTCCTCCCTCTTTCTTCTGGGGGGCGCCCTGTCCGGCTTTTTGAGAATCCCCTCCAGTCCCCTTGGAGGACACCCGGGTACTTGCCCAAGTGTCCGCCTCCTCTGCAAGCTTCCGGGGATCGGTCAGCTTGCTGTCCACCAGGTGTTGGCGCAACTCGGGAAAGCATTTCTCGAGGAGGTGTTCTTTCAAAAATAGATTGTACAGCCCCTCATAATCCTTTACCTCGCTGCCCTTGACCCAACCCTCTAAGGCTTTCTTGGCGTAGTCTAAAAAGTCTACCCAATTCTGGTTACTCATTTTGTGACTTCCCCTGAATTTTTGTCTGTACCTTTCAGGGGTAAGTCCAAACTTTTTCACCAGTGCCACCTTCATGGCAGGGTAGTGGGTTTGCTCATTCTGCTCCAGAGCCAACAAAGTGTCTCTGCCAGCAGGTGGCATGTATTTGTACAGCCCACCTCCCCAGTGAGTTTCTAGGATCCCGTGAGCCCTTAAAGAAACTTCATAGGCGGCTAACCATTTGGCAATGTCATCACCTGAGGTGTAACTAGCGATGACATCTTTAGGTAAGTAGGGTCTGGATTCCCTGGTGTCTACTTTCTTTTCGCTGCCACCATTGTCTGGAGTGGGAGGCCTTCGTATCAGGACCTGTAGGTCCATCTCCTTGAGGGTTCGCTCATGAGCTAACCTCCTTTCCTCCCTTTGCATATCCATCCTAGCTAACTCCAGCCTCATTCTCCTCTCCTATCTTCTAGCTCGGCTTCAGTTAAACCCTTCTCCGAGACGCTGCTGCCCGCCCTGGGAGGTGTCTTGGAACCTGTCAGTAGATTTCCCCCCTCCCCTTGGTACAGCATTGCAGTCTCAACGACAGTGTCCCTGTCACTCCCTTCTGACACTGGTACCTCCCCGGAATGAGCCTCCACCCATGCCCGTATGCTGGTCCGCAGCTCGCCTTTCTTGGCACCCTTGTTAAAAAACACACCTTGCTGCTGACACCAGTCCTTTAGTTGGGTCACAGTATAGTTATCCAGCTCTTCCACATTTATCTCCATTTTTGCTAGAGTATAAACTTTTCACACAGGAGGAAACCAAAAGTGTCCTGGGTTCAACCTCCACCCACCACCAGAAATAAATTTAGAAAAAACAAAATTTAAATTAGGAGGGCCGCAAGGAGAAAACTCCTGGTGTAGGTTAGTGTATTGCGTTGAATTACTAATGAGTAGCTGCAACCAAGTCAGTAATCCCACCGCTAGGCACCAAATGTTGGAACTGGGTAGCCTGGCCTAGGGCAAGACATGTATTTCAGAGGCACAGTGTTAAGGTTGCAGACCACCCAAGAATAAAACCACGCAATAGCACACAAAAGAAAACGCTACACCAAAAATGTTAGGAAAATATGAGCTGTTTTATAAAAATAATATACTTTTTGGTTTAACTCTTAATATTCACACCGGGAAAATTTACACTTAGTTCAGGAGAAATTATAACACGGTTTGTCTGTGGAAAAAGAATCACAACTCAATATATGTGACTTGTAAATATGCTAGTCTTTCACCATTACTAAATTGACATTTTATGCAGCTTTCCTTTTGGAGAGAAAGCACAATATCTATTAATCAGGAATTTAATATAATCTCTACCAGGGGCTAGCTAGTCATCAACTTTACATTACTAGAGGTCCTAGCATTTAATTAAGCATAGCTCCTAAGTAGGTTCTGTACTCTACAACCGGTCTCAGCACTTGCAATAACACTTTTAATCTACTATATAAATCACCAATAACTTTCTGTGTTTCATTACATTTAACAGGTACTATATAAACCACAGGCAGGTAACCTTTTATGCCTTCTTAGGCCAGTTAAATATGTATCATCTTTGTCTTTTACTCCTCAGAGCTTCTGTTCCACTCAGGGAAAGGGGGGCAACTGTCAGAAGTAAGAATTCACCCCTGTATTCAGAACTCCCCAGAGAGACCCACTCCTTACGATGATGTCCCAGTCCCCACGCGTTGCTGACGTCACCAGGCTCTCTTGAGGTCCCACTGGCCTCACTTTACTCCCTCCCGCCGAGCCAGCTGCTTCCTGAGGCTGGGGCGGAGGGATACCGATGAGCACACTTTCCAATGCCCCCTTTCCCGCTCAATATTCTCCCCGCTGCTCCAGCTGCTTCCTGAGGCTGGGGCGGATGATTAACGAGGAGCGCACTCTCAAGGTTCCCTCTCCGCTGAGCCAGCTGCTTCCTGAGGCTCTCAAGCGGGGGGGGGAAAACGAAGCCACACGCACTCACTGACCGGGGACGTGCGCTACTCACTGGGTCATGCGCACAGCGCTCCACACTCCTCGGCGGCTGCTCCCGCCTTCACCGGTCTGGCTCCGCCTCACGGAGCCCGGCGGCGCTACTGAGCCTGCGCAAGAGATCAGTGTCTCACCGCTTGAGACCGCGCTGTGCTCCTGACGCTGCTCTCCACACCCAGCGCACACGGCTCCTCACTTCAGGGCACACAATTACAGCTCCACAACGGCGCCGCTACCCTGCACCAGATTTGGGGGGTTGGAAGGGCGGAACAGCCCGATTTCTCCTGGCTTCAGCTACTCTCTTCAGTGGCGCTCCACCACAGCAGGTGAGAGATAACGCTCCAGGGGCTCACAAATTAAGGGACAGTCTGGACTCTTTATACTGAGAATGAAGGCACACTTCTCACAAGTCCCTCCAACTGGGCAGAGGACTGCGCTCCGCAGCGCTACAGTCTCCTTCTCCTACAGACTTCCCCTATAATATTTAGAACAGGGGCAAGCCAGGCGCCCAGGGTCTCCAGGTAACTTCCCACAGCGGGGCCAGGACAAGTAACCAACAGGGGAATAATGGGTTGGACCAATAGGGCAGATTCCCAGTCCAGGGGGTCAACCTTCAGTCTAACCTCTTCCCACTCTCAACTACCACCTGTCCTCCAGCTGACTTCCACAGGTAGACAAAATGGCTGCCCCGCATTCCGCCTTTTATAGGCTGCCCTTCAATGGTCCAGCATGGACCAGAAGGTTCTGGAATGCCCTATGTTAGGCTATGGCCAAGTTCTAGGTGCGACAGTTGGGGCAGTTGGTGGCCACCATTTTAGGTGGTGCCAACTTCCCTGTCAGAACAGGCCTCAGGGCCTGAGGTAAAAGATTATGGGGGGAAAAAGAACACCTATCCCCTTGACCAACACCTAAAAAAATAGTAGACAGTAAAATATTAAGGATAGGAGGGGCAAAAAGGGGACAAAAATAAATAATAATGAGGAGGGACTGCGCAAAAAAATCCAGACAGGTCTAACAATGTCTTTCATAGATTCACATGCACCCGCCCACCTCCCCTCAGAGGCTCCCTCAGGCAATTATGTTGGTTTCACTCCTGTGCGAGAAAATCTGAGAGCCTGAGCCTCTGGGGAGAACATTCTGGTGGGTGCTGTCGCCTGATTTGCTGCAGTTTGGTCTATACAAAATGACTAGGATAGTCATGAGTGTGGGAGCTTTTGCTCCTGTAGCTGAGGGCTACTTTACTTCCTGGTGGTTATTACCAAGGTTTTTTGGTTATTACAGGCATATTATTGCTTTTTTATATACCGTGGGACTCCCACTCCGACGACGGGGAATGATTCAGGCATGTGAATCTATGAAAGACACCAATACTGGAGAATCACAGATTACAGGTAAGTAACTATTGTTCTTACTTAGTATTATATTCCTTACCGCCCCACCCATCCTCCCCGTTCTGCGAACCGATATCTAGGGTTAAGGTCATCCCTTTTCAGGGCCCTAGTTTTATGGGACCAGTGTTGGTTTTTATCATGGCTCTGCGTTTCTGGCACGGAAAAGCTGTGTATAAGAACTGGCGTCAGCGGGCGAGGGCGGCGTCTAAGTACTCCGGCGACGTCATCCCGGCGCCAACGATGCCGACGACGGATGTGGAGCTGCAGACGACACCTAGCGACGCGCAGGGGTACTGCAACGCAAAAGTTTTCAGATCCAGACTTACGCCTGGGGATATTCTAAGGTAAGGAATCTAATACTAACTGCTGTTTCTTACAGATATATCGTTACCGAAGGTAAGTAACTTGTGCTTTAGGACACCTAAATGCCTTCTGTATATACCGAAAGTCTTAAAGTTATGATTTTTCCCAGTTTAGGAGTAGTAAAGTTAGGACTCCTAACTTTAAGACCCCTAAATGCCTTCTGTGAATACCTAAAGTCTTAAAGTTAGTGTAGGAGAGTAGGGTCTGCTTCCTATGGTAACTCCTAATTTTTGCTGTGATTTTCTGGTTTTTCGACTTTAGTGTGGCTGTGGACCTGCAAATCAGGCCCACAGCCCAGCTGTTCTCTCTCTAAATTGATACCATGTACTTTAGGTACATACCAGATTGGTTACTGGGTCACCCTTGTGAGCCCCTGTATAGTGTACCATAGGTATCCAGGGCATAGTTGCACCCTAGGCCTACCAGGGGTGGCAGCATGTATTGTGTCACCCCTGGTTTGCCTTCCAAACTGACACCACAGGTCTGTTCTTACAGCCGGGGTAAGGTGGTGTAATCACTTACTTACTTAGATATAGTATACCTATATCTATATATACATATAGGGCCATATGTTGGTAATTTATATTTACCGATTCCTAAATACCGAATTTTACCGATTCGGTATTTAATCTGTAAATAGTATGTAGGTAAAAATCGGTAATTTTTACCGATTCGGTATTTACCAAATCGGTAAAAAGAAATACCTTCCCATTCATTCCTATGGGCCTGAAGGCCCATAGGAATGAATAGGAAGTCATTCACTATTACCGATTCGGTAAATACCGAATTGGTAATGTTATGTTATGTTATATATGATTTGTAGCGCGCACAACTACTCAGGAGGATCCTGGCGCGGATGGACAGAGGCCGAAAGAGCACAAATGAAATTAAATGAGGGGGCTGAAAAGATGAGTTTTGAGCAGTTTCTTGAAAGTACCGAAGTCCTGAGTATTTCGCAATAGACCAGGAAGGCTGTTCCATAGAATGGCCACTTTTACAGACCACGATTGGCCGCGCATCCTATAGCGGCGAAACCTAGGAATGGCCAGTAGGCGGAGGGAGGAGGAGCGGAGCGAGCGGCCAGGCTTGTAAAAGGCCATGCGCTTCCTGATGTACAAAGGTCCCGAGTCATGCAAGGCTTTATGAGCCATGGTCAAGATCTTAAATTGGACACGCTGGGCCACAGGTAACCAATGAAGGTTATGTAAGAGTAGCCTCGTACTGGATCGTTTGGCTGTGTTGAATAGGAGTCTGGCCACTGCATTTTGAATCAGTTGGAGTTTATTCATGAGATAGCCAGGGATGCCAATAAATAGGGCATTGGCGTAATCAAGCCTGGAAAGGATAAGTGCCCAAGCCACCATTTCCTTAGCCTGCTGTGGTAGCAGAGGGAAGAACTTCCTAAAGAACTTGAGAGTGCCGAAGCAGATACCAGTAAGTTTTTTAATATGCTCGGCAAACCGGAGATCTTCCCCAAACCATATTCCCAAGTTCTTAGCCGGGCTACCCACTGACCGTGGGCATGGGAAGTCCGGTGGCCACAAAGCCTCTCTAAACTGCGGGGGGAAGTTGCCATACAGCAGTATCTCTGATTTTTCTTCATTACACTTGAGATGCGCCTTGGCCAACCAGGTGAACACAGCAGATAAACACCTCTGCGCCTCCCTCGTGCCCAATTCAGAGCCTTTCCATATAAATAAAAGCTGTGTATCGTCGGCATATTAATAAACAACAAGAGAGAAAGGGCTAAGGGACACTCCTCTACCCCGGTTCAATTATATCTAACAACAAAGGAGTGACTACTCTTGTGACTAATCTCGAATTATAGCCATAAATTACAACAAAGAAAGAGGGGAAAAAAAGTGGTGTGCAACATGAAAAACCCAAGGTTTTCATATAAAACCCTCACTCACCCGTCTATTGGGTGACATGCTTCATCATCTGATTTTTCACCGGGCGGGCCGAATGCCTACCCGGTGTGCTACAACACCTGCGATTGCAGTGTTTGAGAAGTTGGCCTAATATATGATGTTCACTAGTTCTAGTGATCACCTTGTATCAGTCCAAACAACCCTTATGGTGATTGGTTGTAAGTCAACCTTATAGACCAGCTATCCTAATGGTAGCATGGACAAAGCAGTCTTAGGCTAAACTCTTTTGGCATGTGAAGCCAGCTGTTTTACCACAATATAACCCGTTGAATACCAGATGAAAGGACACCACACAGGTTGTTATGAAAATAAACAATACATTTATTAATAACAAACACGTCTGAACTCTTTATGAGATCAGAGGGCTAAGCACATGACAATCTCTTAGGAAAAATACGATAAGTTGCACACAATTACAATGGTGCCCTAGGGGCACGGCAAACCATATACTAAGTAAATGGTATAAGGAAATCAATAGAAGAAATGGAGCTGTCCAGAGGCTGCAGGACCGCTGGGACTACACTATCCTAACTTGAGGTAAGTAATAGGAGGCCCACGGGACGCGGGTGCAGAGTGTGAACTCACACGCGGGATGCGTAACAACGTCTATGGACAGTACAGTTCAAGAAAAAGGTGAGTACGGACAATCCTGACTAGTTAGGACTAAAACGACTGTGAATCTGGACACTAGGAGAGTCAATCTACCCTTGAGCACCGAAATGCTCTTGTTACCTCACCCACGGGCTGCGGGTGCATAGGTGCGAAGTCGTGTCGGGTTTCTGCGTTGAAGTCTATGGAGCCTGAAAGAAAAGATGCTGCAGGCGACCAGGAGGAAGATGTCCGGTGTGATCCAAGGTTGGATCAGGAAAGCTGAAGACCTGAAAGCAGAGGGGACAATGTTCAAAGTCACTAGCCAGTGACTGGAGTGGAACCAGGAAGGAACCAGATGTCATCGTCGCGATCAGGTGAAGAGTGGAGGCTGGACTCTGCAGCCACGTGGACCAGGAGGTGTCTTCGACGACCAGGATGGAGGCACGAGCTGTCCCACGCAGGCTCTCGCTGTCGGCGGTGTCTGTTCCGGATTCGGCGTCAACAGGCCTTGGCAAAGGCAACCCACGTGTTGAGTGGAAAAAGCATTTGGTGCAGACGAGGAGAGTCTGGGGTGCTCCTCTTTTGGAAGGGAGCAAGGGCCAGTCTGGAGCAACCAGACCAGCAGTGTAGTTTTCAGAGTTCGTCGCCTAGGAGGTCACTAGCCAGCCAGCTAGTGACCAGACAACGCGTCGAGCAGCAAACAAGCAGAAGGGCCCCACGCAGATCTCGTGGAGGCTGGAGGGCTGATCTTCGGTGCAGGAGCTGCTCGGGGCTGGGGCTTCTCAGTCCCCAAAGCACTTGGTCGAGTTTACCTCGGGAGTCATGCTGAAAGCGAAGTGCAGTTTCTTTCAAGATGGCCGGTCCCACGTATCTCGTCGCACCCACGGATCTCAGCTGTGCTGCAGATGTGAGTTGAGGTCAGAGAGGTCTGGAAGTCCGGGTCTCGTCGGGCTCTGAAGTCTGGATCCTCGAGGGAAGACGACAAAGTGAAGCCGCTGGACGCTTGATGGTGCCTGCTTGTGCAGGGTGGACACTCCTTGCCCACAAGGGAGATTTCTTCAGTCTTCTGTGTAGAAAGTCGAGGTCCAGAGTTTCTTCTTGTAGAGTTTCAGTTCAGGATTAATCTAAGTTGGAATGGGACCAGCTCCTACCTTTATTCTGCTAAAGGGGGCTGTACTACGACTAGGTCCCTCCTATGGGTGGGACCAGGAAGGGGGGTGGTTACACCCCCTATCCTTTGTCCGGTTTCGCGCCAGAGCTGGGGCTGGAGTGCCCCAGCAACTGGTTTGAACCGGTGTATGCACAGGGCACCTTGTGTGCCCCAGGCATGTCTCATTCTTTTCAGGCCTGTCCTACCCAATACACAAAATCCTGTCTGGGGTGGTGCTAGCACCTCCCAAGGCAGGAAACCCTTTGTCCAAGCCTCCCTCGCTGGAAGGACTCCCAGCAGCAGGAGGTCAGACTTGTGTCTGTGGTGGCAGCATCTATTTTGTGATGCCAAGGCTCAAGTGAACTTTAACCGGGGTTCACAGTTGCATGCATGTCGTGTCCCTCTAGAAGGGTGGAATGCTACCCTCGTCGCCAGAATTGGTGAGGGGGTAGTATTCCAATTCGTATGACACCTTACTCAACATGTTTTGATAATGCTATACCAAAGTTAGCATTCAACCGCGAGGATTATAATGCATTTAAGAGTATATGGTATAGCGTTATCATGGAACAGCTATTAGGACTTGGTTCCGCAAGCTGCAGACGGGCTCAGCTCATGCCAGAGCACCATCTCACATAATTCCAAGCACTCTGCCTTCAGGATTGATAAGGCCTGCCATAGGAGTGACCGATAGGAGTATATGTGTCCATTTTAACGTTAGATATAGGTATACTATATCTACAGCAAAGGGTGATTACACCACCTTGCCCCAGCTGTCGTGCAGCCAGTTGTGTCTGTTTAAAGGGCCAGCCAGGGGTGGCATAATACATGCTTCAGCCCCTGGTAGGCCCTGGGTACACTTATGCCCTGGATACCTAAGGTACACTGTACAGGGACCTATAAGGTGGCCCAGTACCAATTGGTAAATGCACCTAAAGTACATGGTTCTCAATTTTAGCAGAGAGAGCAGGAAGCCTGGGGTCCTGAATAGCAGGATCCCAGGCCAACTAAGTCAAAATCCAGCAAAACACTAGGCAAAAAGTTGGGGGTAACCATAGTCAGACATCCACCTTCCTACACAGTGGAGCTGGTTTGTTTCAATGTGAACAGTGCAATAAGTGGTGGTGGTGAAAGTTAAAAGAGTGTGGACTCTGACCAGAACCAAACTTTAATAAAGGTTAGTGTGACCACACTTTAAAAAATAATTATGGACAAGCTTGACAATAAATTTGAGCCAAATTGTCCCTTAAGTGTATCAAAGGGTCGACATGCTTCTGCTCATTGCAGCCAATTCGGCCGAGCTTTCTTCAGGACCAGAAATAGACAAGTTGTGAAAACACTAGGCGGTATACGCACGCTAAGGCGTACCCTAACCTCAGTTTCAAAAAAAGAAGAAGAGTGTGAAACTCACGGTTTTTGTACCGGACCACCCAGGTATTTCCAGGTGTCCAAACGTGAAAGCAATTTTTGCCTCACTTCATGGGACCGGTGGCAGGGGTTACTTCACATCGGAGAGTACTCGCTCCAGATGGCTCCCCGCGTGTGACCTAACGTGGTTCACATCCACCGCCCATCGGCATATGCCATGATTTTGGCACCCAACCCCTCTGCCAGGGCCACCAAAGGGGTCATATAGATATTAAAAAGTAGAGCCCTGCGGGACACCCGTTGATACCTTCCTGGCAGAGGAAGAGAATGGAGGCATCTAGACCTGTTGGGAGCGCTCCTCCAAAAAAGATCTCAGCCAAGCCCACACTGCCCCAGAGATGCCGATGGCAGAGAGCCGATCCAGAAGAAGCTGGGGAGGTACCGTATCGAAGGCAGCAGAGAGGTCCAATCAAATCAGAGCCGCTCTGCCGCTCCCGTCCAGGCACTCCCTGATGGCTTCCGCCACCTCAACCAATGCCGTCTCCTTGCTGAAAGATGTTCTAAAACCAGACTGGGCTGGTAATAGGGGGAGCATATTCAAGGGTGGCAGGGTGTCACATTGACACCCTGTTGCACCTCTGAATCGTGCATGTGTGCACATGTGGAGCACATACATGCCCTAGTCTGCTACAAGGCACTTTTAAAAACGCACAACATTGCTTTTTTAAAGGTATTCAATATTTACCACCAACTTGTAGTTGGTGGTAAATAACGAATCCTTAAATAAAAAATGCACTCACTTGAGTGCTCCCTACATAGGATTTAAGGATTCGGTAATTTACCGATTTGGTATTTTAAGGATTCGGTAATTTACTGATTCCTTAAATTACCTAATCGGTAAATTACACACCTATACATCTAAAAGTCACTCATATGGCAGGCCTTGACAATCCTGGAGGCAGAGTGCTTGGTTTTATGTGAGAGAGTGCCCTAGCATGAGCTGAGCCCCTCTGCAGCTTTCGGAACCATCTCCTTATAGCTGTTCTATGATATAGCCATACCATATATGCTTAAGTGCATTATAATCCTTGCGGTTAATGCTAACTTTGGTTTGGCTTTATCAAAACATGTTGTGTAAGGTGTCAAACACTTTGGAATACTAACCCCCGCGCCAGACCTGGCGGCGGGGGTTGCATTCCACCCTTCTAGAGGGAGAAGACATGTAGTTACTGGTTTACCCGGTTAAAGTTAAACAGAGCCCCAGCATCACAAAATGGATGCTGCTGCCACAGACACGAGTCTGCCCTCCTGCTGCTGGACGAAACTCCGGCAGGGGAGGCCTGGACAATAGGTTTCCTGCCCAGGGAGGTGCTGGCACCTCCCCAAACAGACTTTTGACATTCCCTTTCGACTGGAAAACGGAAGACATCTCCCTTGTGGTCAAGGAGTGACCACCCTGTTCAAACAGGCACCAACAGCATCTTTGCCGGTCTGCATTTTCGAGGCTCCCGCCGGATCCCGAAGAATCTGCGAAACACAGGAGACAAACTTCCAGACATCTCTGACACTGACCTTCGCTCACAGCAAAGCTGAGACCCATGGCGGACACGAGAGACGTGGGACCGGAACTCCTGTACAGCCTGCATTTTGCTACCTGCATCGACTTCCCGAGGTATTCTGAAGTTGTGCATTGGGGTGTTTGAAGCACCAGATCCGAGCACCTTTTGCATCGAAGCACGAAGCCCCACATTCCACGAGTGGCCCGAGGCCTTGCTTTGTGCATTTCCGCTCGAGTCGTCTTCGTGGTTCCTAGTCCATTGGCTAGTGAGCCCGCAAGAAGACAATCCTTTATTTCAACTTGCTTTCCTGGTTGCTCCAGGCTTGCTCCAACTTCCCTACAGAGGAGAAGTTCCACAGACCTTACTGGTCTGCACCGAAGCCAATCTCAACATCCTGCGTGGGTTGTGTTAGTCAAGGCTTGTTGGGTCCAATCCGGATACCGACACCGCAGTCAACTAGATCCTTCGTGAAACAGCTCGAATACAGCTCCTGGTCGTCGTCGACACCTCCTGGTCCTCGTGGCTGAAGAGACAAACTTCACCTTTTCACCTGAAATCCCCCGACATCTGGTGGCATCTTTCTATCGTCGCCATGGTCACTGGCAAGTGGCCCACACTCTGTCTCCTCTGCTTTCAGGTTCTTCAGATCTTCGATCCACCCTTGGATCCACCTGGACACTTTTCCTCTGGTCGCCTGCAGCACTTCTTTGCAGCTCTCCATTGAAAACGATGACGAAACCCGACACGAAAAGGCACCTATGCACCCGGCTTCCCAGGGTGAGGTAACACGAGTACTCCGGTGCTCCCGTGGGTCTTGACTCTCGAAGTGTTCTAGTTTAAAAGGGTTCCATCGAAGTCCATCCTGGAAGTGTCATTAACCCCTTGGGCGCGGCGGTAATTCCGCTGTGGCGCATGGGGGGAGGAGGGGCCGCAAAACGCTGCCATGCTTGTGACGGAACCACTCTGTCATTAGCCACGGGCGCGCTGTGCTTGTGACGGAGTGGTTCCGTCACGGCCCTGCCCGCTCAATAAAACTGCCACGCGGGCGCAGAATTCCATCAGCGTGGGTGGCCGCGCCGTGACGGAACCACTCCGTCACCAGCACAGCACGTCCGTGGCTTGTGACGGAGTGGTTCCGTCACGAGCACGGAAGGGGTTAAATTGTAAAATTTTAACTTTCTCGTTTCCCATAGAAAGTCAATGGTAACCCGCGGCTGTTTTTAGACACTGCACGAGTCTC
Source organism: Lissotriton helveticus (assembly GCF_964261635.1). Taxonomy (NCBI): domain Eukaryota; kingdom Metazoa; phylum Chordata; class Amphibia; order Caudata; family Salamandridae; genus Lissotriton; species Lissotriton helveticus. The sequence continues at coordinate 58,514,207 of NC_136069.1, read as the reverse complement.
CCGTGGGCCTCCTACTTCCTAACCCTTGGTTGTTCCTAGAAGCCCCAGCGATTCCCCAGGCCCTAGGCCTGCTTTCTATCTCGGACGTTGTACTTATACCACTATTTTAGTATATGATTTGTGAGGCCCCTAGGGCAAAACGTATACTGTGCAACTTATCGTGTGCTAATTAAGTTTCTTGTATTGTACTTTTACCTCTGACCTCATAAAGAGTGCAGAGGGGTTGTGTTTAGATTAAATACATATATATTTGATATATACCTTGTGTGGTGTGCTTTCATTTGGTACTCAAGAGATTATAATTGGTAAAACAACTAGGTTAATTCGCTCTCTGAAGTTTTAGCCTGAAGACTGCTCGCCATTGCTACCCCTAGGATAGCTTTCTATAAGGTTGACTTTGCAACCACCATCAATAAGGGTCGATTAGACTGGTGCAAGGTGCCCACTAGAACTAGTGGACATCATATGCCAGGCTAACTTCTCACATTGGTGTGCAGCGGATGGGATAAGAGCTTGCATTGTTTTACCAAATAATCTTCAGAATATCATTTGAAAAATCACATCAAGGTACCTGTAGGTACATATGAATCAAGACTTATAATACATAAGTTCTACTGAACTTAGCAGTTGTAGGTGGTAAGGGCTTAGCACACCCTGACTCTAACTTCTAGAGAGGTTCTAGTAGGAAACAATTAGTGGAGGTAGGTGCACACACCACACCTCACTTGTGATGGCTTTAAAGGCAGGAGCCAGTGGCTCTCTGCCAGATGTCAGCAAAGAGCAGACATATAAATATGACACATTCACATTCCAAGACTTAAGGTGATTGTGTGTCACAAGAAAATTAAAGCAAGGACAGAGTCCCACCACCCAACATCTGATAGATATCTTAGTGGCAGATGACTTAGCAAAAGCATCTGATGTAGATACTCAGAGTAATAGGGATGGGGGCTATCCATCATCAGAGGAGGATCCTAGTGGGGCTCCCCACCAGGACTCTGAAGATGAGGAGGATGCAGACCAGGAACTGGTTGATGAACCAGACCTGGGAGAGACAGGACTAACTGGAGAGGGAGATGTCCATTAGGGTCCCTCCTTCAATCTCCCAGGTAGGCCTACTGGTGTACCTAGAAGACAGAAATCTAACTCAGGTAAATCTCACCATTGCCCCAGTATTGGAACTTTCATAGATTCCCATGCTTTGTATCATTCCCCGTCGTCAGCCTGGGAGCCTCAGAAAATAGAAAATACCATAGCAGTATGTACAAAAGAGAAAGTAAGGCCTAGGCCTCATCTCATTGTGTAGCCTATCTACCTCTTTTGTAAAAGAGACCAAGATTTTGCAATAACCAATCAGATTAGCCTCACCCCATAGAACCTTCCTGAGAGAGCTTCAGAGCCTCAGATTTTCTACCGCACGTTGTGCTAAGGGATTCTCCACAGAGGTCTGCTCAGTTTTCTCTTCAACTTTGGATTTCTACAACTTTTCTCTTCAGGATGTCTGAAAAGAAAGCTTTATTCAAAGCCTGTGCTACTTGCTCAAGATATGTCGAAGATAAGCATAAAGGTTGAATTTATTGCTTATATCCAAATCACAAGTATGTGGAGCACATACATGCCCTAGTCTGCCACATGGCACTTTTAAAAAAGCACAACATTGCTTTTTTAAAGGTATTCAATATTTACCACCAACTTGTAGTTGGTGGTAAATACCGAATCCTTAAATCAAAAATGCACTCACTTGAGTGCTCCCTACATAGGATTTAAGGATTCGGTAATTTACCGATTTGGTATTTTAAGGATTCGGTAATTTACCGATTCCTTAAAATACCGAATCGGTAAATTACTGAATCCTTATATCACCTACATTAGAAAAAACTAAATACCGGTCGGTAACTGGAAATTTACCAATTTTCGGCCGTTACCGTCCGGTATTAAGCTACCTACATATGGCCCATAGACACATATACATCTAAAAGTCACTCATATGGCAGGCCTTGACAATCCTGGAGGCAGAGTGCGTGGTTTTATGTGGTTTTATGTGAGAGGGTGCCCTAGCATGAGCTGAGCCCCTCTGCAGCTTTCGGAACCATCTCCTTATAGCTGTTCTATGATATAGCCATACCATATATGCTTAAGTGCATTATAATCCTTGCGGTTAATGCTAACTTTGGTTTGGCTTTATCAAAACATGTCGTGTAAGGTGTCAAACACTTTGGAATACTAACCCCCACGCCAGACCTGGCGGCGGGGGTTAGCTCTGGCACGAAACTGGACATAGGAGAGGGGGTGTAACCACCCCCCCTTCCTGGTCCCACCCATAGAAAGTAATCCAGCCCCTTTTAGTTGTATAAATCCTGAATCGAAACTCTGGACCTTCGACGTTCTGCTGAAGCTGAAGACTGAAGAATCTCCCTTGTGGCCAAGGAGTGACCACCCTGGGCAACCAGGCACCATCCAGCAAATCAACGGCTTGCTTTGTCGACGTTCCCGCCGGAACCCGAGCACAGAGCCTGACAAGACCCAGACTTCCAGACCTCTCTGACCCTCTCTTCATGACTGCAGCATAGCTGAGATCCGTGGAGGCGACGAGACACGTGGGACCGGACATCTTGAAAAGCCTGCAACTTGCTAACTGTGCAGCTCCCGAGGCATCCTCGAAACTGTGCATTGGGGATTGAGAAACCCAGACCCGAGCTCCACCTGCGCCAGAGATCAGCCCTCCACACTCCACGAATTCTGCGTGGGGCCCTTCTGCTTGTGTTCTGCTCGACGTGTTGTCCGGTTGCTGGCCCGTTGGCTAGTAGCCTCTGTGACGAAAATCCTTTTGAATCACATCGCTGGTCTGGTTTCTCCAGACTGGCCCTTGCCACCCTGCAAAGGTGAGGCACCTCAGACCTTGCTGGTCTACACCAGAAGCCTTCTTTGAATCATGCGTGGGTTGCCTTTGCCAAGGCTTGTTGACTCCAATCCGGAAGTCGACTCCTCCATCCGCAAGAACCTTCGTGGGACAGCTCACCTCCAGCTCCTAGTCGTCCTCGACGCCTCCTGGTCCGCATGAAGAGACAAGCTTCACGACAGCTCCTGGTTGCTCCTCGACGTCGTCTGGTTCCTTCCTGGTTCCACCCGGTCACTGGCTAGTGACCCATACTCTGTCCCCTCTGCTTTCAGGTCCTCTTCATCCTCAATCCACCCTTGGATCCACCCAGACATCTTCCTCCTGGTCGCCGCAGCATCTTTCTTCAGGTCTCCATAGGATTCAACGACGAAACCAGACACATCTTCACACCTATGCACCCGCTGTCCATGGGTGCGGTAACGCGAGTACTTCGGTGCTCCCAAGGGTATTGACTATCCAAGTGTCTAGGTTTTTAGTTGCTTCCTCCTAGCTAAACCGGAAGTGTCCTAAATCCTTCTAAATCTAACTTCTAAGTTCCCATTGACTTTGCATTGACTCACGCGTGTGTGTAAAGACACTGCACGCGCCGCCTGTGGGCCTCCTACTTCTAAACTAAGGTTCAGATAGTGAAGCCCCAGCGATCCCCTAGGCCCTAGTCCTTTCGTTTTCTCGTGACGTGGTACTTATACCACTTTCTTAATATATGGTTTGCTTCCCCCCTAGGGCCTAACTGTAAATTGTGCAACTTAACGTATTCTGACTAAGTATCTTGTTATGTGATGTTGCCTCTGATCTCATAAAGAGTTCAGAGGAGTGTGTTAGTAAATAAATACATATATATTTTATATATATCCTGTGTGCTGTCCTTTCATTTGATATTCAAGGGGTTACATATGGTAAAACAGCTGGTTTTACATGCCCTCAAGAGTCTTTTAGCCTAAGACTGTTCTGTCCACGCTACCACTAGGATAGCTGGTCTATAAGGTTGACTTACAACCATCACCATAAGGGTTATTTGGACTGGTGCAAGGTGATCACTAGAATAGTGATCATCATATACCAGGCCAACTTCTCACAAAGGGCATCTAAAAGATTTGGCCTTCCTGTTCCGGTGTTACAATCAGACCGTTTCCTCTATGATTTTAAGGAGCCCTGCAAGAAATCTATTCGTTCCATACCCATTGTAGAACATGTTTGGAATGAGGGCAAGAAGGTGATGCAGTCTCCAGCTACTGTGATTCCGGTTCTACCGCGGCTGGAGAAAAAAATATAAGGCTCCGGAGGACAGTCCTGCCTGACTTCTTTGGCAACCTAAACCGGACTCGGTCATTTCTCAGGCGGGCCCAAAGAAAATCAATAAACCCGACGGCACCCCTGACTGCACAGTCAGACAGAGAGGGCAGGCGCCTGGACAATGTTGGCAAGAGGTTTTCCTCTATGTCTAGCCTCCTTGTTATGGCCTCGAACGCACTAGCGATTTTGGGACGATATGATTGCCAAATGTGGTGCGATCTTTCTCCTTTCATTGATCAGCTTCCAGAGAGTGTCAAGGCGGAAGCAAGTAAAATCCTGGAAGAAGGTGAATGATCCTCATCTGAAATTATAGTTTGTGCAATAGACATTGCTACAACGGTTTTCGCGCCTTAGCAGGTTCAGCGGTCCTGAGGCGTCAAGTTTGGCTGAGATGTACCTGGTTTCGCCCGGAGGTGCAGAATAAGATTCTGGATCTGCCCTTCGATGGAGATATGCTGTTTGACAAGCATGTAGATGATGCTTTACAGGACATTAAAAAAGATACCGAAACGGCGAAATCTTTGGGCACACTTCAATATCGAAAAGTACCTTTCCAGGGTGCAAGAGGTAAAGGATTCTCTACAAATAGGGGAGGTTATCAGCAACGTTACTCCTCCTATTCACAACCCTCTCAATCATTCAAGCCTCAGTACTCTCAGAGGCAAAATCAATCGGCGTCTTTCTCTCGCCAATCTTCCAGAGGTAGACCGGGACGTCAGGGGAGAGATACCTCTAAACGCCAATAGCGGCTTCCTGGTTCTGCCTACTGGTCCTTCACCCCCTGCGACATCATTAGGGGGCAGGATTACATATTTTCTCGATTGCTGGAAGATCATATCAATAGATCGGTGGGACCTGAATATCGTTTAATTTGGCCATACACTAGAATTCCAAAACCTCCCACCTCCCAGCGCCACTCGCGCCACAGAATCAAAACATCTGCATCTTCTCCGTCTCAACGTCTGTCATCTGCTCAACAAAGGAGCGATAGAACCAGTGCCACTCTCTCAAAGAGGAAAAGGGTTCTATTCAAGATTTTTCCTCATTCACAGGACGGAGAAAAAGTGGCGCCCAATCTTAGATCTGAGGGAGCTCAACACCTATCTCATAAAACTCTCTTTTTGAATGGTCTCTCTTCAAGACTTCTTACGTCTTCTAAATCCATGGGATTACATGGCGACTCTGGATCTCCAGGACGCATATTTCCACGTTCCGATCCACCCAGCTCACAGAAAATATTTACGCTTCACAGTAGCCAAGAGCCACTTTCAGTTCAAAGTACTACCGTTCGGGCTCCGATCCACGCTGCGGATATTCAAGAAGGTGTTGGCCCCGGTAGCAGAATAACTAAGGAAACAATCGCTAGAAGTTTTCCCTTACCTAGACGATTGGTTAATAAAAGCTCCGTCTTCTCAAGCAACGACAAAGGCAGTCGAAAGTTGTATCCAACTTTTCAATCACCTGGGTCTGCATCTCAACAAGGAAAAATCAGTCTTTGTTCCATCCAGAAGGGTCAAGTTCCTGGGTGCCATTCTGGATACAAAAAGCTGCAAGGCTTTTCCTTTGGAGGAAAGACAGAAAAAGCTAATCTTCTCTGCCAACCATTTACGGAAGAGATGATCCCTGACAGTTCGTCAATACAAGTCTTTCCTAGGATCGATCTCATATTGCATACCATTAGTTCCGCATTGCAGACTGCGAATGTGTCTCTTGCAAGAACAGCTGGACATACAATGGCGCCAGGTGGAAGGTTCTTTTGAGGACAAGATAAGGGTCACTCCTCTCATGAGAAAAGCTGCTGGTTGGTGGGCTATCAAGGAGAACATCTCAAAAGGTCTCTCTTTCAGAATGGCTCCATCCCCTCTAATACTAACCACAGACACCTCAATGGAAGGGTGGGGTGCTGTCTTAGAGGACCCCCAAGTCAGCAGTCACTGGAACGTAGAAGAGCGTTTTCTTCATCACAATCTCTTGGAACTCTGAGCGATTCGCTTTGCCTTGCAGGCTTTCAGCCCGAAGGTTCAAGATGCAACGTGGCTGGTCAGGACGGACAACACAACGGCCATGCATTGCATAAACATGCAGGGAGGTTCGAGGTCTCGTCTGCCCTCGAAAGAGGCCCAGGAGATATAGGAATGGGCGATTCTCCACAATGTAATTCTCTCAGCAGAGCATCTACCAGGCACTCTCAACGCAACATCAGACACCTTGAGTCGTCTGAAATCGGCCTGTCACGAGTGGGAATTGAATCAAGACATTCTGGAGGAAGTGTTTCAACGCTGGGGAACTCCAACACTAGACCTGTTTGTGGCTCCAGAAAACAGGAAATGCCAACTCTATGCAAGCAGGGTTCACCATCGAGGGTCACTAGGGAATGCTCTTTCGATGTCTTGGTTAGGCGCATTTGTTTATGCCTCCAATTCCCCTAATCCCACGACTTCTCAGGAAAATAAAGATGGAGCTTTGCAGGATGATCTTAATTGCATCAGCGTGGCCTCGCCAATTCTGGTTCACAGAGCTTCTCCTACTATCTCAGGACCATCCATTTCACCTGTGTCCCATTCCATCTCTATTAACAATGTCGCAGGGACAGGTGGTAGATCCATATCCGAGCTCCCCATTTGAAGGCCTGGCTCCTGAGCACAGAGAATTCCACAGCCTAGATGTCCCTCAGGAATGTAGGGAGTTAGTAAGTCAAGCACGCGCACCAAGTACAAATAAAACTTATCGTGCTAAATGGAAGCGCTTCTGCCTGTGGTGTCATCGGGAACACATCCATCCATTCTCTTCAGCTCCTCATCAGATACTGCTGGCCAAATCTTGCTATTCTATCGCTGGCCAAATCAGGTCTTTCTCATTCTTCTGTCAAGGTACATCTGGCGGCTATTTCAAGATTCAAAAGATCAGCTTTGGGTCCTTCTCTCTGGTCGGCCAGAATCATCAAAAAATTCCTGAAAGGTCTTTTCAGGGTTTTTCCACTGCGGCCACCACCTCTGGCTTGAAATGTCAATGTGGTTCTGGCTCATCTCATGAGACCTCCATTCGAGCCATTCGAGCCAGTCCATAGGGTGGACATAACATTTTTGTCTTGGAAATTAGCTCTCCTTTTAGCCCTCCCTTCAGCTAGGAGAGTAGGAGAATTACAAGCTCTATCCATTCTAGAACCCTTTCTTCAAGAAGGACACTGTGATTTTAAGGACCAATCAAAAATGTATTCCTAAGGTCCCTTCGGATTTCCATTTGAATGAGCCAGTGTTTTTAAAGTCTTTCTTCCCTCGGGCTACATCCCATGCAGAACGGTCTCTGCATTCCTTGGATGTCCAGAGATGTCTCAAATTTTCTCGCTTCTAGTACATTGACTGCGATTCTTCAGGACCTAGTAAAAAACTACAATCTACAAAACATGACCTAATGATTAGTATCAGTGTTAAATACAGCACATAAGTTGTACTACCTGTTTGACCCTGCTCTTGCCTAAAGACGGGAGATAAAGGAGAACATTACCACAGGTAAGTAACAACATGTGACCCTGTAGTGACCGTGAACACACTGTGAAAAAGTGACATACAAGTGGAAATAGTGACAAGTATGTGGTTAAAAACAAGTTAAAAAACTTAAAAAACTGGTAGCAGCAGTATCCATTAAAACTTAATCGCAGACCCAGGGGATCGGAAATACTGTTACTCACCAAAAGGTTAGAGTTATGGGGTGTCAACAGTACCCGGTGGGTCTGATATCAAGGGAGAAGCCATAGGGGTTGAGGCTAAGGAGGGAAGGATAAGGGTGGGCTGGTATTAAGGTAAGTAGTAATCCTAGATACATGTTTTTCCAGTAGTTAGAGCCCCACCGTTGGCGTTGTATAGATGGTACACTTACTTTCTACTGCTTGTGTCAGGGCCAGTAATGCCTACCCATCTCACCGGGTCCGGATAGTGGAGAGCCGGTCGTGTTTCTCCTCATTAAGTAGCAACCCGGGTGTGGTCTAAAAATCCCAAACAGGAAGTAGAACTCCCCGGTAGGTCATGTGCTTAAGGTGGTTGATCGGGCGGCCATGATGGAGTGGAGGGTATTGTATAAAAAGTAAGTAAATATAGCCTGGGTTTTATCGCTATGTGGCAACGTTGTTCAGTGGTAAGCGAATTAGCCATATTCTGTCTGGTCTCTTAATCTGGCATTTGTTCAGTGTTGTTAGACAGATATTGTCACAGGAATTAACCATACTCTCCACTAGTATGTCACTTTTTCACAGTGTGTTCACGGTCACTACAGGGTCACATGTTGTTACTTACCTGTGGTAATGTTCTCCTTTGTCTCCCCTCTTTAGGCAAGAGCAGGGTCAAACAGGTAGTACAACTTATGTGCTGTATTTAACACTGATACTAATCATTAGGTCATGTTTTGTAGATTGTAGGTTTTTACTAGGTCCTGAAGAATCGCAGTCAATGTACTAGAAGCGAGAAACATGTTGACCACACCACTTGCACTTTAGCCCCGGTCCAATCTGGGAAACCAAAGTTCCCATGAACACCGGCTGCCCTTGATTTTAATTGTGGTAGAGGACCACCAGAATAAAATTGTTTTCCGGTACCTTGTACCACATTTTATCCACACCCGCACTATCTACTCTGTCCTGGCCCCTCACCCCCACTTCACCCATAGGCAGTTGGATAAAAGATCTCCGATAAAGAGCCCCTCTTTGAGGTGAGCCCGTTGGGCATTGCACCGCCTGCCCGACGAGGAGCATTGCCTATGATGAAGCATGACACTCGCAAGGGTGTGTGAGGCCATTATATCCAACAAATTGGATACCCAGGGGTGGTCCTCCATTGAGCACTAGCCCTTATACCTTAGTGACCTTCTCCTTCTTTCTTTCTCCCCCTAGGAACAGCCCAGTCATCTCTCTTGTTGTCTTGATATCTGGGGCTACGACTGCGGCCGGACCTTCCATTCTCTTTTCTCTGAATGGTAATCAAAGCCCTACTGGATCACAGTTGATCCTTGTCCTCCCCTACCCTGTGTTACATTCTCTGCACGGCTAACCACCGTGGGGATTCACTGCTTGGCGGGTAAGATTAGTTCATACCCCCACCTCTTCTATCCTCAGTTAATAACTGAGAGATCCACGGGCCCTGTTAACTTTTTTCAGGGTACCTACACTTTCCTGTTCCTTTTCCATTTACACCTTCATCTCACCTCTCTATACCTTTACCACCATAAGATGGATGGACAAGGATTGAGTTTCGGTGATGATGATGCGGCACCTATCCATAGATTACCATCCATCCTTGGCTTCGATACAGAAACAGCCACTGGGAGCAACTCAGTGGATTGGAAATCACTCTCCGATATGAAAAGAGAGTGGGTTAGAATTACCCTACATGGAGCACTCATGGCTGAGTATTTTAAGGCAAAAATAGCACCTAATGGCCTTATCGTTAAAAACTTCCCCAGGATATTCTGGGAGGATGGCCAATTCAAGATCGAATGGTCATTAATCTCTTGGAAGTGTACACACGACCTCCTTATTTTATTGGTCAATACAGCAAAACGATTAGCGGATGAACTGCTCACCAAGATTCAGATTGCAGAAAATGCACTGAAGAGTGCCGGGCAGAATCCAGGCTTCAAAACCAAGCTGGCTGAATTGAACAAAGAAATCTCTGAACATAAAGAATTTCTGATGAAGCAAAAGGTAACCAAGTTACAGAAAGATATCCAGCGTTTTTCTAAAGAAAAGGTCTATCCATATTTAAAGGATGACTACGTCCCTCCGGGGACGAGCTACCTTTCAGACTCCAGTGCCAATTCCTCCAGGAGAGGATCAAATAGTGACAGCAACTCTAGCGGTGATGATTGGCAATCATAACCCCGGAGGGGTAAGAGAGGAGGGGGACGTGGACAATCATTTTACCCACACCCTCCTCTTCAGGGCCCACCGTTTTGGCAATACCCCCAATTTCCATACCCTGTGCCGCCGTATGCACCCCAGTATCCACCTCAATTTGCCCCCATGGCATCAACCAGCAGCCTTTTTTAGACAGAGGCCGGGGCAGAGGAGGTGGGCGCAAGCGAGGAAACGGGCCAGACAAGAGGGTACAATGGGAGGACACTCAAGGTCAAGGGATGGACACCAGGAGCAAGACAGCACGCAAGTAAGCTTAGTAGTGAATCTTTCTTCACGCCAACTTACTGCAGGCGAAGAAGAAGTGCTCCAGAAGGGACTCGGGTTTGTCCCTACACCTAAGATTGACCACTTCCAACAGAGCTGTGAAATCCAGAAATTTTCCCGTAAGATCAGGTTAAGAGCTTTCTTTGATGGGAGACAGCAAGAGATTCCAACAGACTCAGGTCTCCGTAACCCTTCGAACTTCACCCCACATAGTGGGATGGTCCCCAATGAAATCCTCACGTATGAGCAGGCTGTGCTCAAAGACATTGGGTCTATGAGACCGAGCAAGAAACATCACAACCTCTCTAATTCTGAAAGACAGATGCTAGATTCCTTAGCCAACGATCAGACCATCACTATTAAACAGGCAGACAAGGGTGGGGCTACAGTCCTAATGGATACCACTGACTATGGCACTGAATGTCTTAGACAACTAGGGGATAGGCGACACTATACCCCCATCCCATCCAACCCCACTGAGCACCTGAAAACTGCTATCACTGGGCTGGTTGAGTCTGCTGAATGTCAGGAGTGGATCTAAAAAGGAGGCTGACTTTCTATCCAAAAAAGAACCCAAGGTCCCCTATTTCTACATCCTCCCTAAATACATAAGGGGACCACCCCCGTACCAGGACGCCCGATTGTATCAGGCATTGACTCTGTCCTAGAGCCTTTATCACAGTTTTGTGACCACTTTCTACAGCCGCTGGTAAAACGAATACCTTCCTACGTCCAGGACACCACTGATGTCCTACGCCTGCTGGATAATCTACAGGGGGATTTCGAGGTCAATTTTCTCATCACCCTAGACGTGGAGGCCCTCTATACCAACATCCCTCAGAGGGCCTCACTAGGGGTGATAGAGAGAATCCTCAGTGCTGAAGACTGGAGCTCTCCTACGCCACCTTCCTTCATTATGGAATGTGCTACCCTTGCCCTTACGGAGAACTACTTCGAGTTTAAAGGGCAGCTTTACCATCAGACCCAGGGGACTTCCATGGGCAGCACTTTTGCCCCCTCGGTAGCCTGCCTCTACATGGCAGACTTCGAAGAAAGACACATCAATGGGCCAGCGAACCCCTACCATCTTAACATCAAACTATGGATGAGGTTCATTGATGATATCCTGGTACTTTGGACAGGCACTGAAGATCTATACAAAGAGTTCTTCAGTTGGCTAAACACGCTGAACGAATACCTCCACTTCACCATAACGGCGTCTGCATCAAAAATTGCCTTCTTGGATCTCACTGTCAGACTGGAGGGGGGTAAAATTGATACCACCATGTATCGCAAACCAACAGACCGCAACAGTTTTCTCCATTTTACCAGCCACCACCCTAAGGCCCTGAGACTGAACCTGCCTTTCGGACAATTCCTGCGGGTCAGGCGCAACTGTTCCAACCTGCCAGATTACAAAACTGAGTCCTCCCTACTATCCAGAAACCTGAGGGATAGAGGGTACCCCACCAGAGAGATATCTAGGGCACGCAAACGTGCACAAAACAACCATAGGGGTGCCCTCCTTGAATACAATACCCGGACGACAGAGGAGGCAGATTTCCTTACTTGTGTCACCACCTTTTCGCCTGCCTCAAATGAAATTAAAAAGATAATCAAACGACACTGGCAAATTCTGAACACGGGCGACCTTAATCTTACCACACCCAGATTTGCCTTTAAAAGGTCAAGGAATATTAAGGATATTCTGGTGCATACTAGACCAAAGAAGGCTGAGCCACCTAAACAAACTACTCTGTGGCAACTACCGCCTGTACGGGGACACTACCAGTGCGGCTCCTGCAGTGTGTGCCCCTTCACCAGCACATACAAAACTATCCTCCTGACGGACACCTTCCGCTGGGAATTACGGGGTCACATGAACTGCAACACTCCCAACTGCATCTACTTATTGAGATGCCCATGTGGTCTCCCAATACGTGGGCATGACCTCCCGCCCCGTGAAAATCCGAATCTCTGAACATAGAAGCAACTTCCGTTGCAAAAAAACAAACACTAAGATGTGCAGACACTACTTAGAACAGAACCACACGGCTGACTCATTGTCCTGGCTAGTTCTTGAAACCTCCCCAGACAGATCCAAGCACAATATTTTCCTGAAGGAACAGAGGTGGATACACCGATTATCCACAGATAGCCGGGGATTGAATGAGGATATTCCATGGAGCGCTCTGTGAACACGTCTCTGCATATACATCCCTTATCTGCTTAGCGACCTATGCCTAGTTCAATGTACTTCCTCTGGTTTGCCCCAATATTTGAGAGTATGGTTAATTCCTGTGACAATATCTGTCTAACAACACTGAACAAATGCCAGATTAAGAGACCAGACAGAATATGGCTAATTCGCTTACCACTGAACAACGTTGCCACATAGCGATAAAACCCAGGCTATATTTACTTACTTTTTATACACTACCCTCCACTCCATCATGGCCGCCCGATCAACCACCTTAAGCACATGACCTAACGGGGAGTTCTACTTCCTGTTTGGGATTTTTAGACCACACCCGGGTTGCTACTTAATGAGGAGAAACACGACCGGCTCTCCACTATCCGGACCCGGTGAGATGGGTAGGCATTACTGGCCCTGACACAAGCAGTAGAAAGTAAGTGTACCATCTATACAACGCCAACGGTGGGGCTCTAACTACTGGAAAAACATGTATCTAGGGTTACTACTTACCTTAATCCCAGCCCACCCTTATCCTTCCCTCCTCAGCCTCAACCCTTATGGCTTCTCCCTTGATGTCAGACCCACCGGGTACTGTTGACACCCCATAACTCTAACCTTTAGGTGAGTAACAATATTTCCGATCCCCTGGGTCTGCGATTAAGTTTTAATGGATACTGCTGCTACCAGTTTTTTAAGTTTTTTAACTTGTTTTTAACCACATACTAGTCACTATCTCCACTAGTATGTCACTTTTTCACAGTGTGTTCACGGTCACTACAGGGTCACATGTTGATACTTACCTGTGGTAATGTTCTCCTTTGTCTCCCCTCTTTAGGCAAGAGCAGGGTCAAACAGGTAGTACAACTTATGTGCTGTATTTAACACTGATACTAATCATTAGGTCATGTTTTGTAGATTGTAGTTTTTTACTAGGTCCTGAAGAATCGCAGTCAATGTACTAGAAGCGAGAAACATGTTGACCACACCACTTGCACTTTAGCCCCGGTCCAATCTGGGAAACCAAAGTTCCCATGAACACCGGCTGCCCTTGATTTTAATTGTGGTAGAGGACCACCAGAATAAAATCGTTTTCCGGTACCTTGTACCACATTTTATCCTCACCCGTGCTATCTACTCTGTCCTGGCCCCTCACCCCCACTTCACCCATAGGCAGTTGGATAAAAGATCTCCGATAAAGAGCCCCTCTTTGAGGTGAGCCCGTTGGGCATTGCACCGCCTGCCCGACGAGGAGCATTGCCTATGATGAAGCATGACCCTGGCAAGGGTGTGTGAGGCCATTATATCCAACAAATTGGATACCCAGGGGTGGTCCTCCATTGAGCACTAGCCCTTATACGTTAGTGACCTTCTCCTTCTTTCTTTCTTCCCCTAGGAACAGCCCAGTCATCTCTCTTGTTGTCTTGATATCTGGGGCTACGACTGCGGCCGGACCTTCCATTCCCTTTTCTCTGAATGGTAATCAAAGCCCTACTGGATCACAGTTGATCCTTGTCCTCCCCTACCCTTTGTTACACAACTTTCATAGATTCCCATGCGCCCACCCTCCTACCCTGGGAAAGCTCAGCCTTCAGCAAAATGTATTACTGTTACACAACGGCTACGAAAATCTGAGGCTCTGAGGCTCTCTCAGGAGGGTTCTATGGGGTGAGGCTAAGCTGGTTGGTAGTTGCAAAGTGTTGGTCTCTTTTACAAAAAGAGGTAGATAGGCTATAAAATGAGATGAGGCCTAGGCCTTACTTTCTCTTTTGTACATACTGCTATGGTATTTTCTATTTACCGAGGCTCCCAGGCTGATGACGGGGAATGATACAAAGCATGGGAATCTATGAAAGTTACCAATACTGGGGAACCAAAGTTACAGGTAAGTAACTTGTTTTCTTCACCACACCCTATCACCCACAGTGCAATGGTCTAGTTGAAAGATTCAACAAGACCTTAAAGGGTAGGATTAAGGGTCTCCCAGAAAAGCTCAGGCGGAGATGGGATATCCTGCTACCCTGCCTTTTGTTTGTTTATAGAGAGGTCCCACAGAAGGGGGTTGGCTATAGCCCTTTTGAACTTTTGTTTGGGCATCCTGTAAGAGGACCCCTTTGTCTGGTAAAGAAAGGATGGGAGTTACCTCTCAAACTTCCCAAGCAAGACATTGTGGACTATGTACTTGGTCTCCGCTTCCGGATTGCTGAGTTTATGAAAAAGGCATCCAAAAACCTTGAGACAAGTCAGGAATTGCAAAAGGCCTGGCATGACCAAAAGGCTGTATTGACTGTTTACTAGCCAGGACAGAAAGTGTGGGTGTTGGAGCCTGTGGCCCCAGCAGCTCTCCTAGACAAATGGAGTGGACCCCACACTGTTGTTCAACATAAGGGAGAGGTAACTTATTTGGTTGATCTTGTAACTCCCAGGAGTCCCCACAGGGTGCTTCATGTCAACAGACTGAAACAATATGTTGACAGGGCAGACATGGGCTTGCTCATGGCTACTGATGAAGGACAGGAGAAAGAGAGTGACCTTCTCCCAGACCTGCGCACTCAGAACCCTGATGGTGGTTCAGTTTATGGTGTAGGCTTGGCAGGCAGCCTCACTGACCAACAGCAGTGTGACTGCAGACAAGTTCTGCAGGCACACAGACATATGTTTTCACTGACTCCAAGTCAGACTACCTGGTGCACTCATGAAGTGGACTCTTGGGACAGTCTGCCTGCAAAATTAAGATTTACAGGCAACCTGATCATGTCAGGGACTGTATCAGGACAGAAGTCCAGAAAATGTTGGAGTTGGGAGTAATTAAACCTTCAGTTAGCCCTTGGGCTAGTCCAGTAGTCATAGTGCCAAAACCTCACACCCAGGGTGGTAAGAGAGAGATGAGGTTTTCTGTAGACTACAGAGGTCTCAATGCTGTCACTAAGACAGATGCCCATCTTATCCCTAGAGCAGATGAGCTTGTAGATAAATTGGCCTCTGCCAAATATCTGAGCACATTTGATCTGACAGCTG
The DNA here is from genome assembly GCF_964261635.1 of Lissotriton helveticus. Taxonomy (NCBI): domain Eukaryota; kingdom Metazoa; phylum Chordata; class Amphibia; order Caudata; family Salamandridae; genus Lissotriton; species Lissotriton helveticus. The sequence goes on along the minus strand of NC_136069.1, from coordinate 58,498,634 downwards.
GCTACTGGCAAATCAGGTTAGCTGAGGAGGCCAATCCAAAGACAGCATTTTCAACCCCTAGTGGGCATTATTAATTTGTGGTGATGCCCTTTGGTCTGAAAAATGCACATGCCACTTTTCAAAGGTTGGTGAACAAAGTCCTCTCAGGCCTGGGTGACTACTGTGCAGCTTATATTGATGATATTGCTGCCTTTAGTGCCACCTGGGAAGATCACCTGATCCACCTGAAAAATGGTTTGGAGGCCATGCAGAAGGCAGGCCTAACTATCAAGGCTACCAACACCCAGATAGGGCAGAGGCAGGTTGTGTACCTGGGCCACCTTGTAGGTGGAGGCCAGATTCAACCACTACAGAGCAAAATCCAGACCATAATGGACTGGGTTGCTCCAACCAACCAGACTCAGGTCAGAGCTTTCTTGGGCCTGGCTGGGTACTATAGGAGATTTGTCAAGGGGGATGGTTCCATTGTGACACCCCTGAATGACTTAACTTCTAAAAGAATGCCCAAGAAAGTTCAGTGGACAGTCATCTGTCAAAAGGCATTTGATGACCTGAAGCAGGCCATGTGCACTGCTCCCATTCTGCAAAGTCCAAACTACTCCAAAGAATTCATTGTTCAAACAGATGCTTCTGAGTTGGGGTAGGGGCTGTACTTTCACAATTGAATGAAGAAACTCAAGACCAGCCTGTAGCTTTTATTAGAAGAAAGCTGACCCCTCTAGAGAAACTTTGGTCAGCTATTGAGAGGGAGGCCTTTGCTGTGGTTTGGGCCCTGAAGAAGCTGAGGCCATACTTGTTTGGTACTCACGTCACAGCTCAGACAGACCATAAGCGCCTCTTGTGGCTAAAACAGATAAAGGGTGAAAATCCCAAACTGCTCAGGTGGTCCATTTCCCTTCAGGGGATAGACTATACAGTGGAACACAAACCTAGGAGTAACCATGCCAATGCAGATGGACTCTCCAGATATTTCCACTTAGAACATGAAGACTCAACTGGTCACGGTTAGTTTAATGTCCCTGCATTTGGGGGGAACTGGGTTGTGTAGGAGAGTAGGGTCTGCTTCCTATGGTTACCCCCACTTTTTGCTGTGATTCTCTGGTTTTTCAACTTTAGTGTTGCTGTGGAACTGCTAATCAGGCCCACAGCCTAGCTGTTCTCTCTCTAAATTGATACCATTTACTTTAGGTACATACCAGATTGGCTACTGGGTCACCCTTGTGAGCCCCTGTATAGTGTACCATAGGTACCCAGGGCTTAGGTGCACCCTAGGCCTACCAGGGGCTGCAGCATGTATTGTGCCACCCCTGGTTTACCTTCAAAACTGACACCACAGGTCTGTTCTTACAGCTGGGGTAAGGTGTTGTAATCACCCCTTACTTAGTTATAGTATATCTATGTATACATATAGCCACATATACATCTATAGGCCACTCCTATGGCAGGCCTTGACAATCCTGGAGGCAGAGTGCTTGGTTTTATGTGAGAGGGTGCCCTAGCATGAGATGAGCCCCTCTGCAGCTATTGGAACTATCTCCTTATAGCTGTTCTATGATATAGCCATACCATATACTCTTAGGTGCATTATAATCCTCGCATGTAATGCTAACTTTGGTTTGGCTTCATCAAAACATGTCGTGTAAGGTGTTAAACCCTTTGGAATACTACTGTACCCCCCCCCACCCCCTTGCCAGTCCTGGCGGCGGGGGTAGCATTCCACCCTTCTAGAGGGAGAAGACATGTAGTTACTGGTTTACCCGGTTAAAGTTAAACAGAGCCCCAGCATCACAAAATGGATGCTGCTGCCACAGACACGAGTCTGCCCTCCTGCTGCTGGAAGAAACTCCGGCAGGGGAGGCCTGGACAATAGGTTTCCTGCCCAGGGAGGTGCTGGCACCTCTCCAGACAGGCTCTTTATGTATTGGGGCAGGGAGGGCTGCATTCAGTGAATGCTTTCAAGAATCTGCCTGGAGCACACTAGGTGCTCCATGCATTTCCCATTCCAAACCGGTTGCTGGGGCACTCAGCCCCAGCTCTGGTGCGAAACTGGACATAGGGGAAGGAGTGTAACCACCCCCACCCCAGGTCCACCCAAAGGAGGGACCTTAGAGTTAGTCCAACCCCTAAACTTACTATAAGTATAGAACCCCAGTACCTAGGACTTTAGATTACCCTGGACGAAACTCTGAAACATATATCCTGGACTTTTGACATTCCATTTCGACTGGAAGACAAAAGACATCTCCACTGTGGTCAAGGAGTGACCACCCTGTTCAAACAGGTACCAACAGCATCTTTGTCGGTCTGCATTTTCGAGGCTCCCGCCGGATCCTGAAGAATCTGCGAAACACAGGACACAGACTAACAGACGTCTCTGACCCTGACCATTGCTCACAGCAAAGCTGAGACCCGTAGTGGACACGAGAGACGTGGGACTGGAACTCCTGGACATCCTGCATTTTGCTACCTGCATTGACTTCCCGAGGTATCCCGAAGTTGTGCATTAGGTTGCTTGAAGCCCCAGACCCGAGCACCTTTTGTACCGAAGCTTGAAGCCCCACACTCCACAAGTGGCCCGTGGGCTCGCTTTGTGCATTTCTGCTCAACGCGTCTTCGCGGTTCCTAGTCTGTTGGCTAGTGAGCCCCCAAGAAGATAATCCTTTATTTCAACTCGCTTTCCTGGTTGCTCTAGGCTTGCTCCAACTTCCTGGCAAAGTAGAAGTTCCACAGACCTTGCTGGTCTGCACCGAAGCCAATCTCGACATCCTGCGTGGGTTGCGTTTGTAAAGACTTATTGGGTCCAATCTGGATACCCACACCACAGTCAACTAGATCCTTCGTGAGACAGCTCGAATCCAGCTCCTGGTTGTCGTCGACGCCTCCTGGCCCTCGTGGCTGAAGAGACAAACTTCACCTTTTCACCTGAAATCCCCCGACATCTGGTGGCATTTTTCCTATCATCGCCCTGGTAACTGGCAAGTGGCCCAGACTCTGTCTCCTCTGCTTTCAGGTTCTTCAGATATTCAATCCACTTCTTTGCAGCTCTACATTGAAAACGACAATGAAACCCGACACGAATAGGCACCTATGCACCCGGTTTTCCTGGGTAAGGTAACCCGAGTACTCCGGTGCTCCCGTGGGTCTTGATACTCGAAGTGTCCTAGTTTAAAAGGGTTCCATCGTAGTCCATCCAGAAGTGTCCTTAAATTGTAAAATTTGAACACTGTTCGTTTCCCATACAAAGTCAATGGTAATCCGCGGCTGTGTTTAGACACTGCACGTGTCTCCCGTGGGCCTCCTATGTCCTAACCCTTGGTTGTTCCTAGAAGCCCCAGCGATTCCCCAGGCCCTAGGCCTGCTTTCTATCTCAGACGTGGTTCTTATACCACTATTTTAGTATATGGTTTGTGAGGCCCCTAGAGCAAAAAGTATACTGTGCAACTTATCGTATACTAATTAAGTTCCTTGTATTGTACTTTTTCCTCTGACTTCATAAAGAGTGCAGAGGGGTTGTGTTTAGATAAAATACATATATATTTGATATATACCTTGTGTGGTGTGCTTTCATTTGGTACTCAAGAGATTATAATTGGTAAAACAACTAGCTTAATTCGCTCTCTGCAGTCTTAACCTGAAGACTGCTCGCCATTGCTACCCCTAGTTTTGGCTTTCTATAAGGTTGACTTTACAACCACCATCAATAAAGGTCGATTAGGCTGGTGCAAGGTGCCCACTAGAACTAGTGGACATCATATGCCAGGTTAACTACTCACAGTTAGGATTTTTCTCAGTTTAGGAGTAGTAAAGTTAGGACTCGTAACTTTAGGACTCCTAAATGCCTTCTGTGAATACCAAAAGTCTTAAAGTTATGATTTTTCTTAGTTTAGGAGTCTTAAAGCTAGGAGTCCTAACTTCTGTGAATACCAAAATGAGTAAGTGCCTTCTATGAATACCAAAATGAGTAAGTTCCTTCTGTGAATCCCAAAATGGTAGTAAGTTTAGGATTTTGTCTTAAGTTAGTTCTGTGAATCGGGCCCAAAGTATTTTCAAATTCAAATAAGCGACCTGGGGAACACAAGTTTATCAGGAGAGCAGTTAATAAATCTATGACATTTCAAAGTTGGATGATTGATAAAGAAAAGCTGTCCAAGCGGCTGGTCCTGAAATCTTATGCTACCCTAAGAAAATCCCCCCTTCTGGAAGCAACCTACCATCGGAAGAGAAAACAGAGCTTATAAGCACTAAGACTTATTAGATTCCCTTACAAAACGGAGGGAAGAGGAGCAAGCAGGGGATAGGACTGCTGTTTGTGCTTTCAGGCAGATTAAACTTTGCAGCATGTTATATTTATTTGTCCTGCCCTGGCCTCGCAGCGAAAAGGCCTGGTGAGAAAAGAGTTTAACAACCTAAGTGTCAGGACCTGTAGATCTGCACTGATGGAGTCACTGAATCCAAAGAATACATTAGACTGGTACAGTTCCCGGACAACTTTAAAACCCATGTCAAAACACATGAGATTACATAGGTGGGGTAGAGCAAAGGGTGACGAAGCCCCCCTGTGAGAAGTTGGCCTGATGTGCAGTGCTCACTATTCTAGTGATCACTATATATCAGTCCAAACAACCCTTATTGATGATTGGTTGTAAGTCAACCTTATAGACCAGCTATCCTAGTAGCATGGATACGAGCAGTCTAAGGCTAAGACTCTAGAGGGCGTGTTAAGCCAGCTGTTTTACCATCACATTACCCCTTGAACACCCAGTGAAAGGACACCACACAAGTGTTATGAAAATAAACAATGTATTTATTAGAATCACAACAACCCTGTACTCTTTATGAGGACAGGGTGCTAGGCACACAACAAAACTCTTACGAAAATACTTAAGTTGGCACGTTATACACAAATGCCCGAGGGGCACGAAAAACCATATATTCTAAAAGTGGAATGCGAAATTACTAGCAGGTAAGTACAGTACTAATAGGCTTTGGAATCGCTAGGACTTGACTAGGGAATCGTTAGATTACTTCTAGGAGACCTAGGGGACTCGGGTGCAGAGTGTGCACTCTCACGCGGGATGCGGGACAAAGTCTATGGAAGCTAGTAAAGGCAAAGTTAGTGTTCACGGGCGAACCCGACCTGGTGGGAAGAAAACGACAGTGGATCCTGACCCTAGGATAGTGAGGCTATGCTGGGACACCGAAGTGCCGAAGTTACCTAGCCCAGGGGCTGCAGCTGCATAGGTCTGAAAAGACGTCGGGAATCTCGTTGCCGGACCAGGAGCCTGGAAGAAGGAAGTTGCTGGCAGGCGACCAGTGAAGAAAAGTTCGATGGATCCAAGCCTGGATCAAGGAAGAAGAAACCTGAAAGCAGAGGGGACCAAGTTCTTGAATCACTAGCCAGTGATTAAGTGGGCACCAGGATGGCACCGGGCGAAGTCACCGCAGTCAGGTGAGTGGGCGATGCTGGCTCGGCAGATCTCACGGACCAAGAGGCGTTGTCGGCGACCAGGATGGAGAGGCGAGCTGTCCCACGATGGATGAAGCTGTCGGCGTCGAAGTTACCCAGGATTGGGCAACAAGCCTTGGCTAATTCAAGCCCACGCGGTGGACTCAAAATGGCGTCTTGAGTGGACCAGGAGGGTCCGGGGTGCTCCTCTTTTGGAAGGGAGCAAGGGCCAGCCTGGAGCAACCAGACCAGCAGCAGAAATGTAGTCGGGCGTCGTTCAGAAGGCCACAAGCCAGCGGGCTAGTAGCCAAACAACGCGGTGAGCAGCAAAAAGCAGAAGGGCCCCACGCAGATCGTGGAGATGCTGGGAGGCTGCACTTCGGTGCTGGAGCTGCTCAGGGTCGGGGCTTCTCGGACCCCAAAGCACTCACCAGGAAATTACTCGGCGGGCTTGCTGGAAAGAAGTCGTGCAGTCTTGAAGATGGCCGGTCCCTCGAGGTCTCGTCACACCCACGAATCTCAGCGTGACTGATGATGCAGGTAGAGGTCAGAGGTGCCAGGGAAGCCGGTTCTCGTCGAGCTGGGCAGTCTTGATCCGGAGGAGAGACTTGCAGCAGACCGCAGTGTTCTTAAGATGGTGCCTGCGGATGCAGGGTGACTACTCCTTAGTCACAAGGGAGAAATCTTAGGAAGAAGTCTTGAGTTCCTTTCGTGGAAAGTAGTTTCAGGATTCAAAGATGATCTGATTTGGAAGGGGGCCAGTTCCTACCTTTATCCTGTAAAAAGGGGCTGGCACGCGACTAAGTCCTGCCCTAGGGGTGGGACTAGGAGGGGGGTGGTTACACCCACTTCCTTGGCGGGCTTTTCCCCAGCACAGGGTCTGGAGTGACCCTGGAACTGGTTCCAGCCAGCCTATGCACAGTGAGCACCGGGGTGCCACGTGCAGTCACCTTCCTCTAAAGCCCTGCCTACCTACAATACACAAAACCCTGTCTGGGACGGTGCTGGCACCGCCCCTGGCAGGAAACCCTTTGTCCTTATCTCCTGCTCTGGGAGGACTCCCAGCAGCAGGAGGGCAGACTTGTGTCTCGGTGGCAGCATCCATTTTGTGGAGCTGAGGCTCTGTTTGACTTTAACCGGGGTTAGGGGTTACATACATGTCGTGTCCCTCTAGAAGGGTGGAATGCTAACCCCGTCACCAGAATTGGCGAGGGGTTAGTATTCCAATTCGTATGACACCTTACTCGACATGTTTTGATAAAGCGATACCAGAGTTGGCATATAACCGCGAGGATTATAATGCACTTAAGAGTATATGGTATGCGATATCATGGAAACGGCTAAGGGATGGATCCCGAAAGCCGCAGACAGGCTCAGCTCATGCCAGAGCACCATCTCACACGATTCCAAGCACTCTGCCTCCAGGATTGTTAAGGCCTGCCATAGGAGTGACTGATAGGAGATCTGTGTGTCCATTTTAGGGTTAGATATAGGTATACTATATCTAAAGCAAAGGGTGATTACACCACCTTGCCCCAGCTGTCGTGCAGCCAGTTGTGTCAGATTTGGATGGCCAGCCAGGGGTGGCATAATACATGCTGCAGCCCCTGGTAGGCCCTGGGTACACCTATGCCCTGGGTGCCTAAGGTACACTGTACAGGGACTGATAAGGTGGCTCAGTATCCAATTTAGATATGTACCTAAGGTACATGGAATCCAATTTACAGAGAGAGCAGTGGGCCTGAGGTCCTGAATAGCAGGGCCTCAGGTCAACTAAGTCAGAAAACCAGCAAAACACCAGGCAAAAAGTTGGGGGCAACCATAGTCAGGGATCTACCTTCCTACATAACCCCCCCCCCAAACGAAAGGAGATAAGGCTATCCTTGTCCAGGTAAGCCTATATTGCCTAAGTGGCCATTTAAGGAAGTACCAGCACTGGCATGGTTACCCCCTATGTCATGGTCCACTAAGCAATCCCTCACCCTAAGGGTGTCTGAGGGTCTCCACCATAGGGAATCTCTACCTGTGGTGTGTTTTGTCAAAGAAAAAGGCTGGTGCTGAAATGGAGTACTGAAGTGAGGCTCCACTAACTTTGGGCTCAGCTTCCTCCAATCATTATCCACCATAGAGGCCTTTCTTTCCAAGACTGAGTTGTTTTGGGCTCTCAGGGTCAACCTCTGGCTACCTACAGCTGGAGGTTGGGTCCCTCTGTTTGGCTTACTGGAGGGACAGTTCAGGTCTGGGGCCCTCAGGTCCCAAGTTTGGCTGTGCCCAACAGTGTCCATCTGTGGGAGGTCCCTAACTAATTTTAAGGGGGATCCCTCAGGAGTTTGTCTTATTTTCACTTGGCTAGGTCTACTAGCTTCAGTGCCCTTAATCTGCTGATTGGGGAATTCTTTTGGACAGGGGGCCCTTTGGGGTCCAACACTGGCCTCCCTGACCTCTACAGCCCTGGGCTGACTGAGGCAGGGTAGAGAGGGGCAGGTTACCTGCTCCAGACTGGGTCCCACCTTGGAAGGGTCCACTGACATCAGGGGTTCTGCCAGACCAGGCCTGACTACCTCTGTGGCAGTTTCTTCACAAGGGGTCAGATCAGTTCCCTGAGGAGGCTGATCTTTTCCTAAAGTCTGGTGGGAGGGAGATGTCTCTTCCTCCTCAATGCTCTCTGTCTGAGTGGAGTGATCCATAGTTTCAGGCTTCACAACACTATCATCTGTCTGAGTTTGAGCTGTGGCCATCACAACTCTCCCAACCTTTTCAGGAGGGGGCTCAGTTTGGGTGTGGGCTGTTGCCATGACAGCCTTGACAACCTGTTCTGGGAAGGAAGTTGTCTGAGATTGGGTTGTGACTGGCACAACCCTCCTGACCTGTTCAGGGAGGACATCTTGGACTGGGGCTGTGGCTATCACTGCCCCACTAACCTTACCATGGGTATTTACCATTTTAGAATGGGTTTCTTGCTCAACTTCAGCCCAGGCTGAGAGCTCTAAATCATTCCCTAGTAGGCAATCTACAGGCAAGTTTGGTGACACTGCCACTCTCTTGTGGCCAGTGACACCTCCCCAGCTGAGATTGACCACTGCCATGGGATGATCTCTCTGCACTCCATCAATATTGGTCACCTGGTATGTGGCACCAGGTAAAAGTTGCCTTGAGGGGACTAGACTCTCAGTCACCATAGTGATGCTAGCCCCTGTATCTCTATAGGCCTCAACTTTTATACCATTGATGAGGGGCTCCTGTCTGTACTTGCCCAAAGTGTTGGGACAAGTTGTGAAGTTGGCAAACCCCATGCCAGTCTCACAGACAAGAGTATCTAAGTTTGGGGACCTGGTTAGGCCAGAGTCCCCAGGAACTCCCAAAGTAAATGCACCCAAATTCTTGGGGGCACTCCCACCACCTGGGGGATTACTACTAGTAGTAACAGGAGGTTTGGGAATGTTACTTGGGGGTATGTTTTCCTTATTGTTATTCTTTGGGCAACTGCTGTCAGTTTTTAAATGACCCACCTGTTTACAGGGATAACAATAAGGTTTCTTCTGGTTGTTGGAAGGATTCTGGGACCCACCCCCCTCAGAGGATTTTTGGGGCCCTGATGTGGTTTGATCTGGAGATTTATTCCCACCCTTCTCTTGAGGCTTGGTTGATTCCTTTTTCTGGTCACCACCTTGGTTCTTGGGCCTAATCCTGGTTCTGACCCATTTGTCTGCCCCCTTACCCAATTCTTGTGGAGAGGTCAGATCAGAGTCTACCAGGTGCTGGTGTAATAACTGGTTCTGACAATTATTTAAGACTTGCTCTCTCATAATTAGATTATACAATCCCTTGAAATCTGTAACCTTGCTACCCAGCAACCAGCCCTCCAAAGCCTTAGTGGCACAATCCACAAAATCAGACCAGTCCTGAGACTGAGTTTTCTGGGTGTCTCTGAACAGCAACCTGTACTGCTCAGTGGTTAAACCAAACCCATCAACCAGTGTATTCTTCAGGACCTGGTAATTGTTAGCATCCTCCACTCTTGTAGTGAGGAGCTTATCTCTACCTTTACCATCAAAGGAGAGCCACAGTATAGCTGCCCACTGACTCTGGGGAATGCCCTGCACAGTGCAGGCCCTCTCCAGAGCAGCCATCCATTTCTGGATATCATCCCCTTGCTTAAAGGGGGGCACTATTTTAGTCAGGTGTTTAGTATCCAAACCCTTCTCTCTATCTCTTGGGAGATTGCTGCCACCAGTGGGAGCTACCCCACTCATCTGCTGCTCTCTTGCCAGGGCAAGCTTCTCTTTGGCCAGGGCAATTTCTTCCCTTTCAATCCTCAGTTCAGCTTGTCTCATCCTAGCTTCATGCTCCCTTCTCTGAGGGGAAGTAAATCTCCTCTGTGGAGGATTCCTTCTCCCCTGAGAAGAGGCATTAGAGTGCAGAGATCTATTGGAGTCCCTAGAAAGAGATCTATCTCTCCTAACTCCAAGGTTAGGCCCACTTCGGGTTAGTACTGGGGGTCCCCCAGATCCTAGCCCAAGTAAGTCTAAGTTGGCCCTGGTTAGCCTTCTGACTACCTCAAGACCTTTGTCTACCTCATCCCCAGAGAGTTCCTCTTGATCCTCCTCCTCAACTGCAGTAGCAATGTTGGGGAGATCTGGATCCCCAGAGGTTCCCTCTAAGGCTGGCATGTTCTCATGTAACTGAGAAAGCTTTCTGGCATCATATGTCTCTAAGAGACCTATCAGAAAGGGAATGGTGGGGTTAGACCCCTGCTTCAGTTTTCTGGAGACACAGATTTGTCTCATCTCCTGGAAACTGAGAGCTGCATATCTTGAAGTGACCTGTGGAGGGTCAACACTGACCAGGGGAGTCTCAGTAGAATCTCCCTGGGTAGACATGCTTTTCTAGTGAGGTGTAAGTGGTGCACTTACCTACACTATATGTTTGCCTACTGATCCCTTGCTAGAGTTGTAGTTTAGGGTGTGCTAGGCCCTAGGAGCTACAACAGCTGGTTCAGTAGAACTCAGAGTATTCTAAGCTAAGTTATATGTACCTTTAGTACTTATGTGATCTTTCACAAGATATTCTTAGGGCATGTGTGGTAAAACAACAGCAAGCTCAAATCCCAACCGCTGCTCACCAATGTGAGAAGTTGGCCTGATGTGCAGTGCTCACTATTCTAGTGATCACTATATATCAGTCCAAACAACCCTTATTGATGATTGGTTGTAAGTCAACCTTATAGACCAGCTATCCTAGTAGCATGGATACGAGCAGTCTAAGGCTAAGACTCTAGAGGGCGTGTTAAGCCAGCTGTTTTACCATCACATTACCCCTTGAACACCCAGTGAAAGGACACCACACAAGTGTTATGAAAATAAACAATGTATTTATTAGAATCACAACAACCCTGTACTCTTTATGAGGACAGGGTGCTAGGCACACAACAAAACTCTTACGAAAATACTTAAGTTGGCACGTTATACACAAATGCCCGAGGGGCACGAAAAACCATATATTCTAAAAGTGGAATGCGAAATTACTAGCAGGTAAGTACAGTACTAATAGGCTTTGGAATCGCTAGGACTTGACTAGGGAATCGTTAGATTACTTCTAGGAGACCTAGGGGACTCGGGTGCAGAGTGTGCACTCTCACGCGGGATGCGGGACAAAGTCTATGGAAGCTAGTAAAGGCAAAGTTAGTGTTCACGGGCGAACCCGACCTGGTGGGAAGAAAACGACAGTGGATCCTGACCCTAGGATAGTGAGGCTATGCTGGGACACCGAAGTGCCGAAGTTACCTAGCCCAGGGGCTGCAGCTTCATAGGTCTGAAAAGACGTCGGGAATCTCGTTGACGGACCAGGAGCCTGGAAGAAGGAAGTTGCTGGCAGGCGACCAGTGAAGAAAAGTTCGATGGATCCAAGCCTGGATCAAGGAAGAAGAAACCTGAAAGCAGAGGGGACCAAGTTCTTGAATCACTAGCCAGTGATTAAGTGGGCACCAGGATGGCACCGGGCGAAGTCACCGCAGTCAGGTGAGTGGGCGACGCTGGCTCGGCAGATCTCACGGACCAGGAGGCGTTGTCGGTGACCAGGATGGAGAGGCGAGCTGTCCCACGATGGATGAAGCTGTCGGCGTCGAAGTTACCCAGGATTGGGCAACAAGCCTTGGCTAATTCAAGCCCACGCGGTGGACTCAAAATGGCGTCTTGAGTGGACCAGGAGGGTCCGGGGTGCTCCTCTTTTGGAAGGGAGCAAGGGCCAGCCTGGAGCAACCAGACCAGCAGCAGAAATGTCGTCGGGCGTCGTTCAGAAGGCCACAAGCCAGCGGGCTAGTAGCCAAACAACGCGGTGAGCAGCAAAAAGCAGAAGGGCCCCACGCAGATCGTGGAGATGCTGGGAGGCTGCACTTCGGTGCTGGAGCTGCTCAGGGTCGGGGCTTCTCGGACCCCAAAGCACTCACCAGGAAATTACTCGGCGGGCTTGCTGGAAAGAAGTCGTGCAGTCTTGAAGATGGCCGGTCCCTCGAGGTCTCGTCACACCCACGAATCTCAGCGTGACTGATGATGCAGGTAGAGGTCAGAGGTGCCAGGGAAGCCGGTTCTCGTCGAGCTGGGCAGTCTTGATCCGGAGGAGAGACTTGCAGCAGACCGCAGTGTTCTTAAGATGGTGCCTGCGGATGCAGGGTGACTACTCCTTAGTCACAAGGGAGAAATCTTAGGAAGAAGTCTTGAGTTCCTTTCGTGGAAAGTAGTTTCAGGATTCAAAGATGATCTGATTTGGAAGGGGGCCAGTTCCTACCTTTATCCTGTAAAAAGGGGCTGGCACGCGACTAAGTCCTGCCCTAGGGGTGGGACTAGGAGGGGGGTGGTTACACCCACTTCCTTGGCGGGCTTTTCCCCAGCACAGGGTCTGGAGTGACCCTGGAACTGGTTCCAGCCAGCCTATGCACAGTGAGCACCGGGGTGCCACGTGCAGTCACCTTCCTCTAAAGCCCTGCCTACCTACAATACACAAAACCCTGTCTGGGACGGTGCTGGCACCGCCCCTGGCAGGAAACCCTTTGTCCTTATCTCCTGCTCTGGGAGGACTCCCAGCAGCAGGAGGGCAGACTTGTGTCTCGGTGGCAGCATCCATTTTGTGGAGCTGAGGCTCTGTTTGACTTTAACCGGGGTTAGGGGTTACATACATGTCGTGTCCCTCTAGAAGGGTGGAATGCTAACCCCGTCGCCAGAATTGGCGAGGGGTTAGTATTCCAATTCGTATGACACCTTACTCGACATGTTTTGATAAAGCGATACCAGAGTTGGCATATAACCGCGAGGATTATAATGCACTTAAGAGTATATGGTATGCGATATCATGGAAACGGCTAAGGGATGGATCCCGAAAGCCGCAGACAGGCTCAGCTCATGCCAGAGCACCATCTCACACGATTCCAAGCACTCTGCCTCCAGGATTGTTAAGGCCTGCCATAGGAGTGACTGATAGGAGATCTGTGTGTCCATTTTAGGGTTAGATATAGGTATACTATATCTAAAGCAAAGGGTGATTACACCACCTTGCCCCAGCTGTCGTGCAGCCAGTTGTGTCAGATTTGGATGGCCAGCCAGGGGTGGCATAATACATGCTGCAGTCCCTGGTAGGCCCTGGGTACACCTATGCCCTGGGTGCCTAAGGTACACTGTACAGGGACTGATAAGGTGGCTCAGTATCCAATTTAGATATGTACCTAAGGTACATGGAATCCATTTTACAGAGAGAGCAGTGGGCCTGAGGTCCTGAATAGCAGGGCCTCAGGTCAACTAAGTCAGAAAACCAGCAAAACACCAGGCAAAAAGTTGGGGGCAACCATAGTCAGGGATCTACCTTCCTACACCCCCGATGAGAGCTAGGGAAACTGAACATCAGTTGCTTCCTATCCCATTAGGCTAAGTATGAATTCAACATTATCTTGTTTGTCCCTTGATTATCCTCAATTTCTGCATAAATTTGTGCAAAAGCACTTTAAGCAAAAATGTGCACAATTGTATTAATGTTTTAGCTGGCCACTAGGGGCCACAAGCTTTGCGGTCTGGGGGGGCGTGGGCACGGCGGAGAGCGGAATGGCCGCTCTTCAGTGAAGCTCCTCCGTGCGGGCTCCCGGCGGAGATGAACACGGCATGATCCGCACCTCCAATTTGCTGCAACCTACCTGATGAGCCTCCTGATGCCGCCCGGAGCCTTCGGAGCCCTCTGCTGCCATCGGGAGCGACCTCGGCGGTGAGTGGGGCGGAGGGGAAGCGAGGCCTCCGGACCTCGGCGCCATCTTCCCTCCTGCGCCGGTACACTAGGTGGGTGCAGTTCGGGTCTCGCCCGCCGGGCCTCTTGCCCTTCGCTACTCCCTCCAGGCCTCCTGGCGCGCTGCCCTTCCTCCGTGCCCCCCCCCCCCCAGTTGGGGCACCTGATTCCTGTCGCGCTCCGGGGCCTCGGGCCTAGGAGCGCTCTGGAGCCGGGGCCTCGATTGGTGGACCTGTGCGGAGGTTTTTTGGGCGGCTGGCGGGTGCGCTTGTCTGGTGGCGGCGGGACTCGGGGTTTGAGACGGTCGCGATTACCGGCGGCGCTCACCGGTCACTTCCGGCGGCCCTGCCCCACTCGCGCCTGGCGGGACGACTGTTCCCCCCTTCCTCCTGGTCTTCCTTCAGGAGAGGGTCGCTCCCTGCCCTGAGGCCAGTTGAATCTAACACGTGTTGTTGCTGGTGCCTGGCCTCCACTGTGTCCTCCTGCTCCCTGCACGCGACTGTTGGCGTCCGTTGGCGACTGCTGGGATCCACTGCGCCACTTCTGAGTACGGAGCCTACCTACTCCACTGGGGCCTACCGGAGCTCGAACCTGCACCCGCCCACTCACCACCTGCCTTGTGAATTGGCGCCTGGGCTAGTTGCTACTGCCACCGCATCTCCACCTCAGTCTTGGAGATGGGGAAGAGAGACCCGAACCAACGGAAGCTCAGCTTCGACAAGACCTCTCTTCTCACCGCTGACCCCCTCCGGGGACGGCCTCTGGGGCCGCTGGCGCAATGGAGACTGGGGATGCTACTGCAATGATGGCCGCCATGATGGGGGAAATGCGTGCTGGCTTCAAGGCGCTGGACACTCGCTTTGACGCACTGGACCAGCGGCTTTCGGACATGAACTCTGCAGTTCAGGCACATGACCGTCGACTTGACTTAGCGGAGTCCAGGATTTCGGACATTGAGGATGGGGCTGCGAAATCCCTGAAACGACTGGAGCGGGTCGAAACAATCCTGAAAAACGTGGCCATAAAAAATGAGGACTTAGAAGCGCGTAGCCGGCGCAATAACATTCGTATCTTAGGCGTGGCAGAGACGACTGCCAGAGGCCGGTTTGATACTTTTGTGGAACACCTTCTCATCGAGCTATTTGGGAAAGACACCTTCACTGCTGGCTTTGTCGTGGAGCAAGCCCACAGATCGCTGGGGCCCAGGCCCCGCACAGGTCTCCCACCCAGGCCCATAATAGCTCGCATCATGAACTTTCGCGACCGCGATGCCGTACTCCGCGCTGCACGGGAGGCGGGTGAAGTGCAGTGGCAGAGCAGTAAATTGTCCTTTTTCCCGGATCACACACTCATGGTGCAAGAAGCGCGTCGCAAATATACTAGCGTCAAGTCTGCTCTCCGTAACCTTGGCTTAAAGTACGCCATGCTCTATCCGGCGAGACTGAAGGTGGAGGTGGACGGCAGATTCCGCATTTTTGACTCCCCAGCTGAAGCGCAAGACTTTTGTCACGGCTACAAGAAGCGAGGTTCCTCATCCCCCTCTGGCTCCGGCTCGCATTCTCCACCCCGCACTGATACGCAGTCCAGCGCCGATCTTTTTGCCGATGCGGACAGGGGCTGATTCTCCAGCTTCTCCTCCTCTTTGTATGCTGTCTGTTATGATGTTAATGATTGTTCTTTTCAGGTTTGTTGCACGAACATTGACGTAGTGTTCGCTTTGCCGGATAGCCCGCATGGTGTGGCGTTGCTGCCCTCCATGGCGTACGCCTACTTGCTTATCTTCTTTAGGGGTTTAATGTTCTTTTTGTCAAATGTATATTCACTACACTTGTGGTTTTCGCACGTGACAATTTCTGCGATATTTCTATTTTTGATTGGGGACTGCCTCTCCAGGGATGTTGGGAGGCTGGGTGGTGGGAGGGGGATGGGTTGTGTGTTGCTTTTGTGGTCCTTTTTATTTGCATGTTGTTGCGAGATTCTTATAGTTGGCTGGCCGGATGCACAGCTTTCTTTGATTGACCATGTTATGGAGATATGGCCGGGTTAGGTCTTAGGACTGGCCCCTCCATGTTAACGTTAATGACTTGGAATGTTCGTGGCCTGAACACCACGCGGAAGCGCAGACAGGTGCTGAACTATGCAGTGCGCCACGGGGTGGATATACTGTTCCTACAGGAAACCCATTTGCTGCATTCGGACACTCACTCTCTGGCCAGGGGATGGGGTGCACACTGAGTGTTTTCCTGTTACAGTAGATACGCCAGAGGGGTGGCGATTCTGGTTCACAAACGTATTCCCTTTGTGCTGCTCGATAGCAAGACTGACGGTGAGGGAAGGTATGTGCTTATCTCTGGAGTGTTGTATGGGTATAGGATTGCCATGGTGTGTGTCTACGGCCCTAATGTTGACTCCCCTACCTTTTTCCAACAGCTACAGCTCCTGCTGCTCCGATCCGACATTGACTTGCTGGCGATGGGGGGTGACTTCAACCTCTTGATGAATCCTGGTAGGGACAGCACCTCCCTCTCACCGGACTGCAAACCTTTTGCCCGCTCAGTGATGGCGGACATCTGCTCCCACTTTTCCCTCATCGATGTAGAGGCCAGGGCGCACCCACACACCCCCGACTACACACATCACTCAGGCTTCCATAACACTAGCACCAGAATAGACTACTGGCTACTCTCCCCAGGTGTGGCCGGTTGGATAGATGCTCTTTCCACGCCCCCACGCACGCTATCCGATCACTCCCCGGTGGTACTGACACTGGCGGTCCCGAGGTTGGGCGGATATGAAAGACAGTGGCGGTTCCCCGGCAAGGCCTTGCTTGACCCGATTTTTACGGAGGAGGTCCGCACGGCCATTGATGACTATTTTGAAACTAACACTGGCTTGGTGGCCTCCTGGGCCACTCTGTGGGAGGGTTTTAAGGCCACCATCCGAGGGGTTTGTATTGCCAAACACGTGGGGGCCCTTCGTGATACTCGCACCACTTTAACCCGCATAGAAGCTGACCTCTCCGCACTGGATAGAGAAATACTTAGGGATCCCTCCCCGGCCCGAGAGGGCAGGCGCCTTGAACTTCTGCTGGAATTCAGAGACACTGCGGATAGGGAGCTTCCCTTTCTGGGTAAACACTACACAGCGCGTCAGTATGGGGAGGGAGACAGGCCGGGCAAGTTGCTGGCACAGATGCTCCGCCCGCCACACCAAGCGGCATACATAACTGACATCCTTGACGCTCAGGGTAGGCTGCATTACTCCACTCCCGACATTTGCGATGCCTTTCTGTCCTACTATACCCGTCTTTACACTTCTACACTATCCGGTGCCTACTGCGACCCAGGGCCCTATCTTAACGAAATAGCTTGGTCTACCTTGAGAAAAATATGCAGGACTTTCTGGCGGACCCCATCACGCCGGATTACATAATTGAGGCTATCGACTCGCTGAAGAGCTCCTCGGCGCCTGGGCTGGATGGGTTTACTACCGATTTTTATAAGGAGTACAAAGAAGAACTGGTGCCACACCTGGTGGAGGTCTATGCGGAGGCATTGGAAACGGGCGTACTCCCCCCCACCCTACGGGAGGCGGTCATAGTTCTGCTTCCCAAGCCGGGTCGTGATCCCTCCTACTGTAGTTCCTACCGCCCACTGTCCCTCCTAAACCTTGACTACAAAATTCTAGCCAAGGTCCTGGCAATTCGCTTGCCGCTTCTTGTAGATACCCTGGTCGTGCCGGCCCAATCCGGTTTTGTCCCACACAGGTCCACCTCTTTCAACCTCCGCACGTTGTTCTCTGTTCTACATAAAATAGACCCCTCCATCCTGGCGGCTGCGGTCTTCCTAGACGCTGAGAAAGCGTTCGACACCCTGGAATGGCCCTTTTTTTATCCATCATGCGCAGAATGGGCATGCCTGCGATGTTTGTGGCCACGTTAGAATTGCTGTACACTGCACCCACGGCGCGCATACGTTTGAACGGCACCATAACTGGGAACTTTGCGCTTTCTAGAGGGACCAGACAGGGCTGCCCCCTGTCCCCACTCCTGTACATTCTGGCAATGGACCCCTTGGTCCGTCATTTTCAGGAAAACCACCTCCACAGGGGTCTGCAATTCCGCACGGGTCCTCTTCTTGTTTCTTTGTATGCGGACGACACTGTCCTGTATGTCCGCACCACTAGTACTAATTTGGAACCCTTGATCCATGAGATCACGCGCTTTGGCTCGTATTCTGGCCTTAAGATAAATTGGCACAAGTCGCTTATTTTTCCCTTGACCCCCTCCACGGTGCAATGGGATTGTCCCTTCCCACTAGAATGGTGCACGGACTCCGTCAAGTACCTTGGAATACACATCCATCTTGATGCGGTGTCCCTTGTACGACTAAACTATGGGCGTGCCCTGGATTTTTTGGAGGATAATACGGAGCGTTGGCTCCGTCTTCCTTTGTCCATGGCTGGCCGGATTGCCATTGTCAAAATGGTTGTCCTCCCTCGTTTTTTATATTTGTTCAACAACATTCCGATCCCTCTTACTAAGGTTTTTTTCACACAGCTTCGCTCTGCCTTGCTGCGCCTGATATGGGGCGGCAGGAACCCTCGTGTGGCTTGGCGCACGTTGACATTACCTTATGAACGGGGAGGATTCGGGGTGCCGGATTTTCACCTTTACTACTTGGTGGCGCAGTGCTCATACGCACACTCCTGGTTTCACCCTGATGCCAGAATTCCCTTTCTGCGGCCGGAGGCTGATACGGCGCTTCCGGTGCCACTCCGCTCCATACTTCCCAAGGGGCTTCCCCGTGACCCGCAAGACATACAACCTGTCTCCACTACGAGCTGGGCCTGGGATAAGTTACGGAGATTACTCCGCATGGATAGGTTGTACTCTTCTGCGCTTCCCCTCCCCAACCCTCACTGGCTCCCCATCACTGGAGAGGCGATAGTTGGGCGCACGCTATCCAAATTTCAGTTGCACACGATTGGTGACCTGTTCCCCGAGGGGCATGCTTTTTCCATGACGGAAGACGCCCGCTTCGATGACCGCACATTCATGGACGCCTTCACCCTGACCAGGCTTCAGTCCATGCTGCGCGCTGAATTCCCCACATTTCCATTGTCTCCGCCTGAAGACCCTGCGCTCACGTTTCTTCTACAAACTCAGGCAGGCACTCACGTGGTGTCACGGCTATACAGACTATGCATGGCATCTCTCCCCTCCTTTGACACCGCGGTGCGCGCTGCGTGGGAGAGGGACTTGGGCATCCAGATTTCTGACGATCAGTGGGAGGCATGCTGCGCTGTCACCAAAAGTGTGTCCATGAATAGTAAACACAAACTCCTTCACTTCAAGTTCCTACGGAGGATATACCACACCCCTGCGCTTGCTCACAAAATAGACGCTAACAGGCCGCACTGCTGTCCCAAATGCGCCTCTCCTCATGCTGACTTTTCCCACTTGTCATGGACGTGCCCGCGGATACATACATATTGGCTGGAAGTCCATAGGGTTCTTGGTGAAATACTGGGCATGACACTGTATCCTACCCCCGAAATTGCGTTGTTGGGCTACGTTGCTAATTTCCCACACCCTCTCCGTAGACTAGCATCCCTGTGCTTCCTTCTGGCCAAGAGGGAAATTGCGCTGCACTGGTGCGCTCGTCGCGCTCCGCAGGTTGGCGCATGGCTAAGGAGTGTGGCCCACTGCAATGTTAACAGCGTGGAATTTTCGGCCTTGCTCCCTCCAGTTTCCCGTCCAACGGATATATGGGGACCATATCGCAGCTATGTTGAAAAACTGACTCAGAAGGCACAGTCCCAATCCCTTCATTCCATTGTCCCAGAGGGGGTGGGTTAGGCTGTAGGCGGCTCTGCCGCGTGCCTAACGCCATCTGACGTTTCACTCACCAACCTGGGCTCTGTACTGTAGTCTGCTTTGGATGGGGAAGTTGGTCGTGGTTGTGGGAGCCGGCGTGTATCAATGCGTAATGCTTGCCAACTGTGGAGTCTCGCCCCTTTTTAAGTGGGGAACTGTGCTAGCGGACCCGTGCCAGGATGCGTGGGCTATGTCCCTGACCACCACGACATTCTAACTATGTACCTGTTCTGTGCTGCCCGACTTGCCTTCTTGATTCTCGCATGTTTATTGATTTCATTTCCTTTGTTGTATTGTGTCTTTTTTGTTTTTCATGCACTTCGTTCATTTTTTTTCTTTACGACTTTCCTGTATTGAAAAATGGCACTCTGTATTTTTGCTCCAACCGACCAGGACTTTTCCGCTACTGCATTAATCTTCTCCGTTGGTTGTGTATTGTATCGCCAGTTGGTTCACATCTGCTATTCTGGTTTGTTGACCACTGCTGTGCATTGTATTTGGTGCTGAATAAAGTCTTTAATAAAAAAATAAAAATAAAAGCTTTGCGGTCTTCATGTCCAGAAAGTTAAACAGCAGCACCTTCAGAACTCCTTCTTTCTGGTGGCTAAATATCAGTATCTTCTCTGTAAATTTGCACAACACATTGGCTCCGTTAGCTTTCTGAACATTATTCACATTTTGCACCGTATGTGAATTTGACAAGTGTATGTAAAGCAAATTCTGTATAAATGACTGCTTCCCAAATGGGAATTAACCCCGGGCATAGTGTGTGTAGCGGGGCTACCCAGAGGTCCATGGAGTTGAAAACAAACACTTCTGTTATAACCCCCAAGGTACCATCTAAAGGAAAACCCGCTAATAAATCGATCTGTAAGGGTTCTGTATCAAATACTAATAACCAAATAGCAAGTGTTATCAATACCCACCCTCCTGTACACTCTGTACCGGCTTCAAATGTGTCCTCGGGCCAGAGAAGTTCGGCAAACAAAGGTTATAATCATAACTATCATGCACCTTATGTTAGTAACAACCCAAGGAGAGGATTTATAGATCTTCCGCCTGATGCAAGTCCTTTCGTAGTTGTACTTACTGGGGTTCCTGAGTTAGACAACCAACACGAGGAAACATTTTTGTCCCTGAAAAATAAGGTGATCTACTGGCTAAACGAAAACAAGCCTGTCCCAAACCATATGAAAAGTAGAATTCTTATGGTAAGGAGGGTGCCATGGATTGGTCCCATAAATAAATCAATACTAGGTGACTGTATTGTTGTTTCATTCGAGGATCCCCATACTGCCCAACATATATGCACATGGGATTCGTATGCAGGAACATCTACCATTGAAGCTAGACCTCTAACATTCTTTTATCCCCCATTGAGGCGTACTAACCATGGAGGGAACTGGACCACGATTAATCAACATTCTAGGCGAGGTACTGAATTGGGTAGGCAGGGCTTCCACAATGTGTGGAATGGAGTCCCTACCTACAATAGGTTTAGCTGTTTAGATGGAGTTGATTGACTCATAACCTTGTCAAACTGTATTACTAATTCCTATGATACTAATTATTTATCCTGTGATGAGAGTGATCCCATCAAATATGATAATTGTGAGTTAACATGGGCAAAGGGCGAGGGAGGTAATAATGACCAACGAACCAATGGGGATGCTCTAGACAAGAAGTACACTTTAGCAGCAGGCTTGACGAATCCTGTAACCGAAGAGGGTTGCTTGGCTGATGGAACCGTTAATGGTACAGTGGGCTTGGCACCCCGATTAGTATCCCAACTCCCGGATACTACTCTGCAAGATATTGTCCCAGGACCAGCGGCCCTGACATTAGACACTGCAAAGCCAATTCGTCCTGGTAACGGGGCAATACCATCATTGCTTCTAACCTCCTGGAACATTGCGGGGGTAAACAAACACTTGAGGGACCCAGAGTGGGCCGAATACATTGATTCTAGCGATTTTTGTCTCCTGCAAGAAACATGGGCAATTGACATACCTCATAGGATAGGGTATAAAACCTTTGGCATTGGGGCTGTTCAGTCAACCAGGGGTAGACCGTCGGGGGGTCTCATCACATGGGTCAAAATTACATTGAAGATTAATATCGAAGTAGTAGAAGTAGGTTCATCCGACATCCAGGCCCTAAGAATCGTAAACATGAATAGGGTAGAATGTTATATAATCAATGTCTACAATAGACCCTTAGCACACTCCAAAGATTCCCCCACTCTTGAAATCTTGGATAGTTTTTTTGAAAAGGGTGGTTGGTGATGTTGCAGTAATTTTGGGTGGTGACATAAATGGTAACTTCGAACCTGTCTTGGGGCTTATTGACGTCTTTGAGGACGAAGCCCAAGCAAATAACATTCCTCAGCTTGAGACCACAAACTTCGTCAAATGTTCGGCTTTGGTCGTGCAATTGGTGAGGTTAACGGTTGATCACAGTCTCAGGGCACGCAATGTTCGCCTTCCCTCTGACCTGTTAAAACGTCCCACTTTTGTAAGGTCCGATATCAAAAGCAACTTGAATTTTATATTTGTTTCATTGAGTATTTGGCATCACATGGTTGACTTTGAGGTGGTAAATAGGGGTGAGAGTGACCATTATCCACTAGAATTGTCCATTGATGCTAACCTGTTTAGTGAACCCTCTTCATTGTCTACCACTGAGGCTCCTAACTCTACTCCGTGTGATATGGTACATGTTAGCAACAATAGACGTGCATTGAAATGGTCACAAGTACTAGCACATGGAAATGCACTTGCAACTGTTTATTCACTGCTTGTCACAACCTTTGGGTCCATAGATGAACATTTCTTTTCTCTGAATTGCTATGACCAATTCATTGCATTACATAAAACTTTCTTCCAAGAGTTAAAACTATGTTTGACAAAAATGCCCAAAAAAAAGCAACAAAATGTAAGGATGGGGTGTCATGGTAAATTATGGTATGACCACTCATGTAGATTGGCCAAGAGGGAGTTATTGTTTGCTATAAAAAACAAAACGAAGGTTGATGTCAAAGCCGCCAGGGAGACTTATAAGCTCATTCAAAGGTCTTCAAAAAAGACTTGGGAAGAGTCAAACTGGGCGGATATGTTGGCCGCCGCCAAATCTAAGGATAATGTTGGGTTTTGGAGGCTGGTAGCCAATGGGTCCCATGCAGGTAGAGCTGTGAAGGACGTCTTTTTAGACGAATTGACTTGGGTGACACACTTCACATCTCTTTATAAACAATATGACAGTGGACCTGATGATACTCCATGGTTCCCACCACCGATTGAATGTGTTAATTTTTCCATTGGCGAAACAGAAAGGGCAATCGCCGAATTGAAAAGTAGTAAAGCTCCTGGCCCCGATAAAATACCAGGCGACCTGTATAAACATGAGATTGAAGTCTGGGCCCCATATATAAATCATTTGTTTAATGCCTTATCTAGCAACTGCCAATTCCCATATAGTTGGCGTGCTGCAGAAGTCGTTCTGATATTTAAAAAGGGTAGCCGGTTTGAACCATCAAACTACAGACCGATTAGTTTGATGGACATCTTGCAAAAACTCTATTCCAAGCATCTACTATTCCGGATAAATGATTGGCTTGAGGAAAAAGCAATACTTACCAAACTACAAGCCGGGTTCAGGGGCAAGGTCAGTACAATAGACCAGGTCTTCAGATTTTGTTGTATATATTGGAAGTATGTACTTATTAGAAAGGGTCATTTGTATGTCGCCTTTGTAAATCTGAGGGCGGCTTTTGACCTTGTTCCCCGCAAACTGCTCTGGAGGTCTCTAAGTGATGTCGGATTGCCAGGCTGTCTCCTGGCTCAAATAGTCGAGTTGCATGGTAGGAACCATGCTAATATTAGGTGGGGTCCAAAAGGGGAACTAACGCGTGATATCCCCATAGAGCGCGGCGTACGCCAAGGATGCGTTTTGGCCCCCACTTTATTTTCATTATTTGTTAACGATATCCCTAATCATTTGAATAGTTGTACCAGTGACTCACCGAAACTTAATGGGGAAAGGGTGCCTGCGTTACTTTTCGCGGATGATACTATTTTGATATCCCAAACCAAGAAAGGTCTCCAGGTGCTCTTGAACTCCTTTAGCGTGTACTGTGTGAAGAAAGGATTAGAGATAAACGTTAAAAAAACGAAGTGTATGGCATTAAATCCCTGTAGGCCGGATAGGGGGACCCTAAGTCTGGATGGCCAAGCCCTAGAAATAGTCGATAATTTTTCTTATCTGGGGGTGGTGCTAGATTCAAACTTAACATGGAAGGCTCAAATTGAGAAAAGCAAGGTGACTTATGCCCACAATGCTAAGCCAATCATTAGCAAATTCAACACCAGCTCAGGTAAAAGTGTGACTCCTGCGCTTGAGCTTTTTAAATTTAAAATTCAATCTGCCGCCCTTTATGGGGCTGAAATATGGGGGCCTTGGGCAAGGGAAAGTTTTTATGGCCTAGACAATAAATTTATGAGATCAACTGTAAGGGTCCCCACCAGCACTCCTCTGATTCCTCTTCAATTTGACATGAACCTGAAAAGAACTGACAATTACACAATCATAAGCCCATTAATGTTTTGGGTAAGAATATGGTCTACTCCCGAACTGATCGATTATAGGAAAGGCCTGCAAGAGATATTGGGCCTAGATTCTTTACATTCTATAGTATGGCTCAAACATATTAAAAAATGGTTTTCTATCCTGGGTCTGTCTCACCTTTGGGAGTGTCCGGACAGGCAACCGTTCTATGCAAAATCCATGGTAAAACAAGCCTTCTGGTCCTTTATTACTAATCAGTTAGTTAATGGTAATAGAATTGGTTCTCTAACCCAAAACATTTTAGACTTCAAAGATGAACCTAATTTTGAGGCGTTTCTAGACGAGATAGAGCCTCCTCTTGCAAAGTCTCTTTTCTTGAAATTCAGGTATGGGAACCTTATGATAAACTCTAACATTGAACGTTGGTCCAAGAGAAAATTGGAAGGGGGCAACCTTATTCAGGGTAAGTGCACTATGTGCCCAGGTCTTCACACGGAGGACGAGGTCCATATATTGTTTTTCTGCCAAGCATACACCAAAGCAAGAAAAAGGTGGATCAAACCCCTGTGTAATACTTTAGGCATAAGATCTTGTTTAATGGCTTATAGAATTGTAAAAACTAACACTTCGCAACTCATTGTATTTAGCATCAGTAGATTTCTTTACTCAGTCTACCTTGCCCGTAGGAAGACTGGACATTTACTTTGATTAGCTAAATTTTGATGTACTTTCTTTGGTTTCTGGATGTTATATTTGCTATACGATAATGGTGTACGATCCCTACTTATTACTAGATGTTAATTGTGATGAAGCCTTGGTGTTTATGCATCTATGTATGTATCATCATTGAGGATATTTTTTATGAATTTTGTACCTAAGCTCAAGTCTTAATTGTTTTTAGTATCTTATGTGTGAAATGTTATGGCCTGTGTTTTTATGTACGTATCTTTTATGGCTAAAGTAGCCGAAATAAAGATAAAGAATTGAATTGAAAACAAACTCCGTGGAACTCCGCTCTGCCACCCTCCTCCACCCCCATTATAAAAAGCAATTAAACATTATTTTAAAAAAAAGGAAAACCACTTACCTGTCATGCGGCGTCCCTGGGCTGCCCTCCTCTCTTCTTCGCCGTCTTGCTAATCCTTGTGAGAACTGCGCATGCGCAGTTTTTACCAGGATTACCGATAGCGTGAAGAAGACGGGGATGGATAGCCCGGGGACACCACATGCCAGGTAAGTGGTTTTAAATTAATTTTTTTATAATGTTTAATTACTTTTTGTAATGGTGTGGAGGCGGGGGCTGGCCAACTGCGCTCAATTGCGGAGTGTGTGGAGATTTGCCTTCTCCGCGGAACGCAGTGAAGGCAAATCTCCAAACACTCCGCGTGTGGAGCAGAGGTTTCCGCCCGGGGTATGTGTTTTTATAGATTTTGCATTTGTCTGTATTATTGTGTATGCCCTTCTGTCAAAATGTATGGTTTTATAGACTAATAAACAAATTATACTACTACACAACCATGTACCACCTCAACAAGCAGGAGGGACCAGGTCTGGGTTCTTGTCAGGCAAGTTCCAGACAATCTGGAGGTGGCGTCTAGCCAGGATCTTTACGATTACAGCAACTCACCATCCAGCTGTGCAAAATTCTCAAGCAGACTCCCTCAGTAGACTCCTGCATGAAAACCACAAGTGGGTTTTAAATGACAACGTTGTCAAAAACTTCATTCAACGGTGGGGAACTCTAGCCATCAACTTGTTCGCAACTGCAGAAAACAGCAAAAGCCAAAGCTTTGCCCTGTGGCTCTTCCAGCCAGGGAACCGGGGAATACCCTTGGGATCAACTGGTCTGGCAAATTTCTCTATGCTTTTTATTCGATTCACCTGAACCCAACAGTCCTTATCAAGTTGTCCCAATTCACAACCAAGATGCTCATCATAGCTCCGGAGTGGCCACGTCAATGGTGGTTCATGGACCTCCATCACCGGTCGGTCCATCCCCACCTAAAGCTGCCATGCAGACCAGACCTACTGATAAAATTCCAAGGTTAGATGATGCACCCCAATCTTTCCTCTTTGAATGTGGCAGCATGGCTCCTGTGCAAGTGCAGCATGAACATTTAAATCTGCTGCAGGACTGCATGAAGATCCTCAAAAAAGCTAAGCGGACCTCCACACTCTCCGCATATGTCTTCAAATGGAAGAGATTTTGCATAGATTTTGAATCTAAGAACAAGGGCCCTACCACTTGCCAGGAAGATGTCCTTCTTCCGTATTACTACATTTGGCAAAATCTGGATTGCAATTATCTTCTATAAAGGTTCACTTGGCAGCTCTTACCGACTATAGTAAATGCCCTTCACAAACATTTTTTTTCAGAATCCCCATGATCAAGGATTTCCTAGAGGGTTTGAAGAAGGTTTTCTTCCCACCAGGCGCCCTTCCACTCCATGGGAACCTATTGTAATCCTTACACGCTTTATGCAGGACCCCTCCGAGCCCATTCACAAAGGCATGTCTCCAACACTTGTCTTGGAAAACTGCTTTCCTTGTGACAGTAACATCTGCCAGCAGAGTCAGTTAGAGCTAAGCGCTCCGCTCTCACTAGAATGTATTTCATTCTAGTTGTTATGAGAACTCACCCGAAGATTATAGACATAAGCGACCCTCTCGCCTCCCCAGTGAAGTGAGCAGAGGTATTCATATGATCTATATCTGTTTAAATTGCCTTCAAAAAGAACTGAAATAACTGTCACCTCCTGTACATAATGGGATACTAGCAGTATCTGGGTTCTTAAAGGCACAGTGTCTTTTTTAGTCATATATTGACTGCCAATGAAGCTACTCTATCCTTCTCCCCTGCATCTCGATCATAAAAATAGTCTTGTGAGGGATATTTATTTATACAGTCTGCAAATCATCTCAAATGATCCTCAATTGTTTTATTCTGGACTTTGTATCCTCATGATGAAGAATCTGGCCATTGTAGCCTAGGTAAATAAGCTGCATAAGTTGTCTCTTTCTTAAGTGTCTTTGCCGGCCTTCCTGAAGAAAGGCGAAAACTCTACACTAAGAGAATGTATATAAAACAAATGCTCGGGGGCCCCGGACATGAGCGCAACTATTCTGCGCTTATGACTATAATGGAAATTCCCCTATTACAGAACAGGAGTTACAGGTAAGAAACAATTACTTCTTCAGCTGTAGTCCTATCGTCCTGGAAACAAGCAATAGTTTCTCCGCTCCTGGAAAAACCCAGCATTGACCTTTCTGTTTAGATTAACTTCCAGTTTCTCTCTTTCTACCGTTCACTTTTTAAGTTACAGATTGTGTAGTGAATTCACAACATTCCAAGCACTTGAAACTGCATTATCTTATTGACCTTGTCCAGGTTGGTTTCCTATATAGTCCATGGAATGGATTTCGTATTGGTTGCATTCCTGAATCATTTGTGCTTCTGGAGTCCAGTGGCACTTTGAATTTATATTTGTCTGTCGCGTTTGACACAGTTTTCACCAATTCTCTATTGTGATCTGTGGGAGGCTCATGTGATAGGCTAAGCAGTTTGACCGAGAGTAGGTAGTTTCCTTGTTCACACGCCATTCTAGCTTTTGGCCTGTACCTTCGGGAGCGCCTCAGGGCTCACCCTTGAGTCCAGCTCTCTTCAACCTATATGTGACTCCACCTGCTGAACTTACTAGGGTCACAGCTTTAACGTTTACTATTATCCAGATGGCATACAGATTATTCTACATTTCCACTAATCTTGAAATGTCACTCAGTTTCAGGAACAACTTCAGTCATGTCTACAGGACATGCTTCCTGGTGACGTTGAGAGGATGTGACATAACAGCCTGAGCTGCCGACTTTGGAATGGGGGAACTAGGTTTGAGTCTCAGCTCAACATCCTGTGATTCTGGGCAATTCACTTAATCTCCACTGTGCCTAAAAAAAATAATGTGTCCTTGTGTAATGTAGCTGGTACTCATGTAATGCGCTCAAATAACTTTTGGTCGGGTTTGCGCTACATAAAACTGCAGGAAGATAAGAACTACTTTATACATTGACAAAACAGAGCTACCCATTTCAATTGTCCTTCATCTCTTTGGCTCCACACTTGCTGACCCTCTGGTTTGGGCTGCTTCCCAGACCCGATAAAATAAATACATAATGTGGGTTTTAACTAATCATGAACTTTACCCCTGCCGGCCAAACTTACCTCCTCCTGTTTCCTTATCATTAGTACCTTAAGGATGTCTCTGCTGCCTCGAGCCTTCTGGTAAATCATCATACAGACCTTCATATCCTTTTGCTTCAAGTATTCCAATGCCGCTTATCTTGGACTGCACAAGTTCAAAAAACATAGCAGCAAGGCTTGTACTGGGTTTGCCCCAACGAATATATATCTCAGATCAACTGCAGTGGTTACATTTGTCACCAGGACACCCTCCTAGGGTTTCAGCAACTCCTTCACACATGTTTTTCATTCATTCATACAGTCAGTCAGGACTATGGAAACTCATTACAATAGTGACTAGATCCTTTTTTGGAAAGAGACCTTTAGCGTCTTTCCTATGGCCTAAGTGCTCGATTCCAGTTTTTCTAAAGGAACATTTACTTAACTTGATAATTAATCCATTACCCTTCAATACATTCAGCACCTTCATGACTGTCATCATGCACCTGTTTAGTGTCACCATAGATTAAAATATTGTCTTGGAAGCATTTGACACCCAACATGCTTCCAAACAGTTGATACATGAAGCACTGAAAAACAGCAGCAGCCAATACTAATTCAAAGGGCATCCGGATATGTGTCATGTCGATTCTTTACTTGTCGCCACCAAAACATGCAGCCTGCAATGGCAGTGTGTGGGCGTTAAGGTACAGGCTCTCAAACGGTGGCACAGTAGTTGCTTCAGCCCTTTGAGGCCTACCCTGGTCACAATGCCCTTGGTACCTATGGCACCTTTTGTAGGAGAGTAGGGTCTGCTTCCTATGTTCACCCCCACTTTTTGCTCTGATCCACTGGTTTTTCGACTCTAGTGTGGCTGTGGGCCTGCTAATCAGACCCACAGCCCAGCTGTTCTCTCTCTAAATTCATACCATGTACTTTAGGTACATATCCAATTGGGTATCGGGTCACCTTTGTGAGCCCCTGTATAGTGTACCATAGGTACCCAGGGCATAGGTGTATCCAAGGCCACCAGGGGCTGCAGCATGTATTATGCCACCCCTGGCTGGCCAGCCAAACTGACAGAACTGGCTGATCACTCAGCTGGGGCAAGGCAGTGTAATCACCCCTTGCTTAGGTATAGTATCCCTATACCTACCATTACATATAGACACATAGGCACCTATAAGTCACTCCTATGGCAGGCCTTAACAATCCTGGAGGCAGAGTGCTTGGTTTTATGTGAGATGGTGCTCTAGCATGAGCTGAGCCTGTCTGCAGCTTTCGGAACCATGTCCTTATAGCTGTTCTATGATATAGCCATACCATATACTCTTAAGTGCATTATAATCCTCGCGGTTAATGCTAACTTTGGTTTGGCTTTATCAAAACATGTCGTGTAAGATGTCATACGCTTTGGAATACTACCGCCCCCACCAGTTCTGGCGGCGGGGGTAGCATTCCACCCTTCTAGAGGGAGAAGACATGTAGTTGAGGCTTTACCCGGTTAAAGTTAAACAGAGCCTCAGCATCACAAAATGGATGCTGCTGCCACAGACACAAGTCTGACCTCCTGCAGCTGGGAGCCCTTCCAGCAAGGGAGGCCTGGACGATAGGTTTCCTGCCTTGGGAGGTGCTAGCACCTCCCCATACAGGCTATAGTGTATTGGGGCAGGGTGGGTTGAATGAAATGAGACACTGCCTGGGGCACACAAGGTGCTCCATGCATAGTCCGGTTCAAACCAGTTGCTGGGGCACTCCAGCCCCAGCTCTGGCGAGAAACTGGACAAAGGGAAAGGGGTGTAACCACCCCCTTCCCTGGTCCCACCCATAGGAGGGACCTAGCAGGTAATCCAGCCCTTTAATTCGTATAAAGCTAGGAGCTGAGTCTTGAGACTTTAGATTATCCTGAACTGAAACGAAACTCTGGACCTTTGACATTCTACTGCAACTAGAAGACTGAAGAATCTCCCTTGTGGTCAAGGAGTGACCACCCTGTGCATACAGGCACCAACTAGTGAATTGCCAGTTTGCTTTGTCGCCGCTCCTGAAGGATCCCGACAACCCTGCTTCACAGGACTGGACTTCCAGACTTTTTGGACTCCGACCCACACCTCCAGCAAAGCTGAGACCCGTGGCAGACACGAGAGACGTGGGACCGGACACCTAGCCATTTTGCTCTTTGCTAAACTGTGCAGCTTCTGAGGCGTCCTCGAAGTTGTGCATTGGGGATTGAGAAGCCCCGACCCTGAGCCGTAAGTGCACCGAAGCTCAGCCCTCCACACTCCACGAATGCCGCGTGGGGCCTGCTCTTGCATTCCTCCTTGACACGTCTTTGCGGTTGCTAGCCCATTGGCTAGTGGCCATCTTGAAGACTCCATTTTGAAACAACACTGCTTGCCTGGTTGCTCTGGGCTTGCTCCTGCTTTCCTGCAAAAGGGAAGCTCCACAGACCTTGCTGGTCTGTACAAGAAGCCGATCTTCATATCTGAGTGGGTTGCCTTTGCCAAGGCTTGTTGACTCTGATCCGGAAGCCGACACTGCCACAGTGAGAACCTTCGTTTGACAGTCCGTATCCAGCTCCTGGTCGTCGTCGACGCCTCCTGGTCCACGTGGCTGCCGAGACAAGCTTCACTTCTTCACCTGATTGCAGCTCGACATCATCTGGTTCGTCCTGGTTCCACCCTGGTCATGGGCTAGTGACCCAGACTCTGTCCCCTCTGCTTTCAGGTTCTTCACTTCTCCGATTCACCCTTGGATCCATCCGGACAAATTCCTCCTGGTCCCCTGCAGCATCTTCTTGCAGCTTTCCATATGAATCGATGACGAAACCCGACACAACTTCACACCTATGCACCCGGCTTCCCTGGGTGAGGTAACTCGAGTACTCCGGTGCTCCCGTGGGTAATAACTATCCAAGTGTCCTAATTTAACTGGGTTTCCTCGAAGTCCACCCGGACTGTCCGAAATCAACTAGTTTCTAAACTTTACGTTCCCATTCTGAGTCTTTGAGAACCTGCGTGTGTGTTTAGACACTGCACCCGCATCCTGTGGGTACTCCTGCTTTCTAACCTGTGGTTATTCAGTGTAGCCCCACCGATTTCCTAGCCCCTCGGCCTATTCACTATTCCTGCAGTGGTACTTATACCACTTCTTTGGTATATGGTTCGTGAGGCCCCTAGGGCAGAATTGTATTTGTGCAACTTAACGTATGCTTATTAAGTTACTTGTGCTGTATCTCGAACTCTGACCTCATAAAGAGTGCAGAGGGGTTGTGTTAGAAATAAATACATATATATTTTATATATACCTTGTGTGGTGTCCTTTCATCTGGTATTCAAGGGGTTATTATTGGTAAAACAATTGGCTTCACATGCTCTCTAGAGTGTTAGCCTAAGACTGCTCTGTCTATGCTACCACTAGGATAGCTGGTCTATAAGGTTGACTTTACAACCATCACCATAAGGGTTAATTGGACTGGTGCAAGATGCTCACTAGAATAGTGTACATCATATACCAGGCCAACTTTTACCACAATATCTTGAGATATAATTTGAAAGATCACATTAAGGTACCTAGAGATACATATAATTCAAGTCTTAAAATACTTAATTTCTACTGAACGTAGCTGTTGTAGAGCAAAGGGCCTAGCACACCCTGACTACAACTCCTAGAGAGGTTTAGTAGGTAACACTCAGTGTAGGTAGGTGCACACACCACACCTCACTAGATCATGTCTCTGAGAGCAGAACCAAGTGGATCTCTCCTACTGGAGGTAGACCCTTTAAGGATACCTTCCAGATATGATACCCTAACTTTCCATGATTTAAGGCACTTGTGCACATCTAGAAAGTTGAAACAGGGTCCAACCTAACCCACAGACACCTGATTGAGCTCATGGAAGAATATGATGCTTTAAAGGCCTCTAGCACTGATCTGTCAGTTAATACAGATGAGGGACAGCCCTCAGCAGAGGATGCCCCTGATCCTATTCTTCTTGATGAAGATGAGGGAGAAGAGGAGGACTCTGAGGAGGATACTAATAGTCAGTTCCTAGTGGGAACACTTAACCAGGCTAACCTAAGCCTACATGGGGCTGGAGGGAGCATAGCCCCATACAGACCCCAAGCAGGCTTAACGCTGAGCCTAGGAGGAGGAGATCCCTATCCAGGGAATCTAACCATTCTGGAGCCTCATTATGGTCAGATGTCATTAGGAGAATGTCTTCCCGTCAAAGAAAAGAACATCAGGCCAGAATGAGAGAAGTCAATCTGAGGATTGAGAGGCAAGAACTTCGCATCGCCAAAGAGAGACTTGCTCTTGCAAGAGAGCAGAAATTACGTGGGTTAGAACTCACTGGTGGCAGCATTATCCCCAACGATAAAGATAGTTCCTATGATACTAGAAACCTAAGCAAGATTGTCCCACCCTACAAAGTTGGGGATGATATCCACAAATGGATAACTGCTTTGGAGAGGGCTTGCAAAGTACAACAGGTACCCCAAAGTCAGTGGGCAGCAATCTTATGGCTCTCCTTTTCAGAAAAAGGTAGAGACAAGCTCCTCACAGTTAGTGATGAGGATGCTAACAACTACACAGCCCTGAAGAGTGCTCTGATTGATGGCTTTGGCCCACCCATTGAACAGTATAGGTTGCTGTTCAGGGATACCCAGAAGACTCAGACTCAGGACTGGACTGATTTTGTAGATTGTGCCACTAAGGCTCTGGAAGGCTGGTTGCTGGGCAGTAAAGTTAAGGACTATACATGATTGTATAATTTGATCATGAGAGAACAAATACTTAATAATTGTCAGAACCAGTTTTTGCATCAGCACTTGATTGACTCTGATCTGACCTCTCCCCAAGAATTGGGAAATCAGGCAGACAAATGGGTCAGAACCAGGGTGAAGCAGAAAAACCAGAACCAAGGTGGTGAGCAGAAGAAGCCAGACCAAACGGGTGGGGATCAGAAAGTAAAAGACCAGAAGTCTTCAACAGGTCCCCAAAAAGCTTCTACTGAGGGGGGTTCAAAGAAATCCAAAAAGAAAGATGGCCAAAGAAAACCATGGTGCAATATCTGTAAAAGTAATACTCACTGGACCAGTGATTGTACCAAAAAGGAGACAGCTCCAACCACCATTGCCCCTAAGGCAACTGTTCCCCCTAGTACAGCTAATAGTGGTGGTTCTCAACACAAGGGTGTAGTAGGGTTAACCCTGGGAACTGAGATGGACTCTGGCCTAATCAGAGTACCAACTCAAGCTGTTCTTGTCTGTGATATGGACATGGCTATGTCCTCTACTGTGAGTCCCAATAACTTGGGCAAGTACAGACAGACACCTTTAATTAACAATAAATTGGCTCAGGCCTACAGGGACACATGTGCCAGTGTCACCATGGTGACACCTAACTTTGTGGACCATAAACAGATCATACTAGGAGAGAATTTCCTAGTGACCAATGCTAGAAATGCCACTACCACTCATAGTATGGCAATTGTTAATTTCTCCTGGGGAGGGGTAACTGGCCTGAAGAAGGTTGTTGTAAGTTCAGACCTCCCTGTAGAATGTTTGTTGGGCAATGATCTAGAAGCTTCAGCCTGGTCTGAAGTGGAGTATAGGACTCATGCAGAGATGCTGGGCATATCAGCACATGTCCTTCCTGTGACCAGGTCACAGGCCAAAAAGTGTCAAACTGAACAGGCACTGGAGCCTGAAACTATGGACCAGTTGCCTTCCAAGAGAAAGAGCAAATGGGTCAAGGCAGTGCCTTCCCCCTTGCCTCAGGTGGAAGATCAGTCTTCACAGGAAGCTGAGCGTGAGACCCGAGAGGGAACTGTCCTAGAAGAACTTGAGCCTGATCAGGTTGAGTTTCTTGGGACAGGGGGACCTTCAAGGGCAGACGCAGGCGCATTTAGTTTGCTCCTCTCTTGAACCCCTCAGACAGCAAGCTGTTGCTGAGGCTTCAGGGAATGCTACAGGTACCCATAAAGTATATTGGGATGAAGGGCTCCTTTATTTAGAGGCTAGAGACCCCAAGCCTGGTGCTTCCAGGAGGTTGGTCATACCTTTGGCATTCAGGGGCTTCCTTTTTACCTTAGCCTATGATATTCCCCTAGCAGGACATATTGGCCAGAACAAGACTTGGGACAGGCTTGTCCCTCACTTTCACTGGCCCCATATGTCAGAAGATACCAAGGAGTTTTGTTGCTCCTGGGAAACCTGCAAAGCAAGTGGCAAGTCAGGTGGAACAACAAACGCCCCCCTTATACCACTACCTGTGGTGGGGGTTCACTTTGAGAGAGTTGGGATAGACATTGTTGGACCAATGGATCCCCAAACAGCCTCTGGGCACATATTTATACTGATGGTAGTGGATCATGCCACCAGGTATCCAGAAGCTATTCCATTGAGGACCATAATAGCACATTTTGTGGCAAGATATCTCCTTGGAGTTTTCTCCAGAGTGGGGTTCCCAAAAGAGGTTGTCTCAGATAGAGGTGCAAACTTCATGTCTGGGTATTTGACTGCTATGTGGAAGGAGTGTGGTGTAAACAATAAGTTCACCACACCCTACCATCCACAGTGCAATGGTCTAGTTGAAAGATTCAACAGGACGTTAAAGGGCATGATCAAGGGACTCCCTGAAAAGCTTAGGCGAAGATGGGATATCTTACTGCCCTGCCTTTTGTTCGCTTATAGAGAGGTCCCACAAAAGGGGGTTGGCTACAGCCCTTTTGAACTTTTGTTTGGGCACCCTGTAAGAGGACCCCTGTGTCTTGTGAAGGAAATATGGGAGTTACCTCTCAAAAAGCCTAAGCAAGACATAGTGGACTATGTACTTGGTCTCCACTCCAGGATGGCTGAGTATATGAAAAAGGCTTCTAAAAACCTTGGGGCTAGCCAGGAACTTTAAAAAGCTTGGCATGACCAAAAGGCTGTTCTGACTGTGTACCAGCCAGGACAGAAAGTGTGAGTGTTGGAGCCAGTGGCCCCAGCAGCACTACAAGACAAATGGTCTGGACCGCACACTATTGTTGAACAAAAGGGAGAGGTAACCTACTTGGTTGATCTTGGGACTCCCAGAAACCCCCACAGGGTGCTTCATGTCAACAGACTGAAGGCATATGTTGACAGGGCAGACATGGGCTTTCTCATGGCTACAGATGAGGGACAGGAGGAGGAGAGTGACCCTCTCCCAGACCTGCTTTCTCAGAACCCTGATGATGGTTCAGTTGATGAAGTGGCCTTGGCAGGCAGCCTCACTGACCAGCAGCAACAGGACTGCAGACAAGTTCTACAGGCCTATAGGCATATGTTGTCCCTGACCCCAAGTCAGACAAACTGGTGCACCCATGAGATGGACACTGGTGACACTCTGCCTGTGAAGGGTACATTCTACAGGCAACGTTACCATGTCAGGGGCTGTATCAGGACAGAGGTCCAACAGATGTTGGAACTGGGAGTTATTGAGCCCTCAGAGAGCCCCTGGGCCAGTCCAGTGGTCCTTGAGCCAAAGCCTCACACCCAAGATGGTAAGAGAGAGATGAGGTTTTGTGTGGACTACAGAGGTCTCAATGCTGTCACTAGGACAGATGCCCATCCAATACCCAGGGCAGATGAGCTCATTGACAGATTGGCTTCTGCCAAGTTTTTGAGCACATTTGACCTGACAGCAGGCTACTGGCAAATCAGGCTAGCTGATGATGCAAAAGCCAAAACAGCATTTTCGACCCTAGGAGGTCATTACCAATTTGTGGTGATGCCCTTTGGCTTGAAGAATGCACCTGCCACTTTCCAAAGGTTGGTGAACTAAGTCCTCTCAGGTCTGGATGACTTTTGTGCAGCTTATCTAGATGATATTGCTGTCTTCAGCTCCACCTGGGAAGATCACCTGATCCACCTGAAGAAGGTTTTGAAGGCCCTGCAGAAGGCAGGCCTAACTATCAAGGCTACTACTAAGTGCCAGATAGGGCAGAGTAAGGTTGTGTACCTAGGCCACCTTGTAGGTGGAGGTCAGGTTCAACCACTGGAGAGCAAGATCCAGACCATAAAGGACTGGACTCCTCCAACCACCCAGACACAGGTCAGAGCTTTCTTGGGCCTGTCTGGTTATTGCAGAAAGTTTGTTAAGAATTCTTCATTAAGTGGTGTCCATTGTGACACCACTTAATGACTTAACCTCAAAGAAAATGCCAAAGAAAGTTTATTGGACAGTAAGCTGTCAGAAGTTATTTGATGACCTGAAGCAGGCCATGTGCTCTGCACCTATTCTAAAAAGTCCAGATTACTCCAAAGAATTCATTGTCCAAACAGATGCTTCTGAGTTGGGTGTGGGAGCTGTACTTTCACAACTGAATATAGATGGTCAAGACCAGCCCATTGCTTTTATTAGCAGAAGGCTGACCCCTAGAGTGAAACGTTGGTCAGCTATTGAGAGGGAGGCCTTTGCTGTGGTTTGGGCCCTGAAGAAGCTGAGGCCATACTTGTTTGGTACTCACTTCAAGATTCAGACAGACCATAAGCCCCTCTTGTGGCTAAATCAGATGAAGGGTGAAAATCCCAAACTACTCAGGTGGTCCATTTCCCTACAGGGTATGGACTTTACAGTGGAACATAGACCTGGAACTGACCATGGCAATGCAGATGGACTCTCCAGATATTTCCACTTAGAACATGAAGACTCAACTGGTCAAGGTTAGTTTAATGTCCCTGCGTTTGGGGGGGGGGGGGGTGTTGGAGAGTGGGGTCTGCTTCCTATGATCACCCCCACTTTTTGCTCTGATCCACTGGTTTTTTGACTCTAGTGTGGTGGTAGGCCTGCTACTCAGAACCACAGCCCAACTGTTCTCTCTCTAAATTCATACCATGTACTTAAGGTACATTTCCAATTGGGTATTGTGTCACCTTTGTGAGCCCCTGTATAGTGTACTATAGATACCCATGGCATAGGTGTATCCAAGGCCACCAGGGGCTGCAGCATGTATTATGCCACCCCTGGCTGGCCAGCCAAACTGACACAACTGGCTGATCACTCAGCTGGGGCAAGGTTTTGTAATCACCCCTTGCTTAGGTATAGTATCCCTATACCTACCATTACATATAGACACATAAGCACCTATAAGTCACTCCTATGGCAGGCCTTAACAATCCTGGAGGCAGAGTTCTTTCTTTTATGTGAGATGGTGCTCTAGCATGAGCTGAGCCTGTCTGCAGCTTTCGGAACCATAGCTTTTCTATGATATAGCCATACCATATACTCTTAAGTGCATTATAATCCTCGCGGTTAATGCTAACTTTGGTTTGGCTTTATCAAAACATGTCGTGTAAGATGTCATACGCTTTGAAATACTACCGCCCCCACCAGTTCTGGCGGCGGGGGTAGCATTCTACCCTTCTAGAGGGAGAAGACATGTAGTTGTAGCTTTACCCGGTTAAAGTTAAACAGAGCCTTAGCATCACAAACTGGATGCTGCTGCCACAGACACAAGTCTGACCTCCTGCACCTGGGAGCCCTTCCAGCGAGGGAGGCCTGGACAATAGGTTTCCTGCCTTGGGAGGTGCTAGCACCTCCCCAGACAGGCTATAGTGAATTGGGGCAGGGAGGGTTGAATGAAATGGGACACTGCCTGGGGCACCCAAGGTGCTCCATGCATGGTCCGGTTCAAACCAGTTGATGGGGCACTCTAGCCACAGCTCTGGCGCGAAACTTGACCACGGGGAAAGGGGTGTAACCACCCCCTTCCCTGGTCCCACCCATAGGAGGGACCTAGCAGGTAATCCAGCCCTTTTAATTCGTATAAAGCTAGGAGCTGACTCTAGAGACTTTAGATTATCCTGAACTGAAACTCTGAAACGAAACTCTGGACCTTCGACGTTCTACTGCAACTAGAAGACTGAAGAATCTCCCTTGTGGTCAAGGAGTGACCACCCTGTGCATACAGGCACCAACTAGTGAATTGCTGGTTTGCTTTGTCGTCACTCCTGAAGGATCCTGATGAACCTGCTTCACAGGACTGGACTTCCAGACTTCTCGGACCCCGACCCATACCTCCAGCAAAGCTGAGACCCGTGGCGGACACGAGAGACGTGGGACCGGACACCTGGCCATTTTGCTCTTTGCTAAACTGTGCAGCTTCTGAGGCATCCTCGAAGTTGTGCATTGGGGATTGAGAAGCCCCGAGCCGTAAGTGCACCGAAGCTCAGCCCTCCACACTCCACGAGTGCCTGCTAGCCCGTTGGCTAGTGGCCATCTTGAAGACTCCATTTTGAAACAACGCTGCTTGCCTGGTTGCTCTGGGCTTTCTCCTGCTTTCCTCCAAAAGGGAAGCTCCACAGACCTTGCTGGTCTGTACAAGAAGCCGATGTTTGTATCCTGCGAGGGTTGCCTTTGCCAAGGCTTGTTGACTCCGATCTGGAAGCCGACACCGCCAACAGCGAGAGCCTTCGTATCCAGCTCCTGGTCGTCGTCGACGTCTCCTGGTCCACTTGGCTGCAGAGACAAGCTTCACTTCTTCACCTGATCGCAGCTCAACATCATCTGGTTCCGTCCTGGTTCCACCCTGGTCACTGGCTAGTGACCCAGACTCTGTCCCCTCTGCTTTCAGGTTCTTCACTTCTCCAATCCACCCTTGGACACATCCGGACATCTTCCTCCTGGTTGCCTGCAGCATCTTCTTGCACCTCTCCATAGGAATCGACGACGAAACCCGACACAACTTCACACCTATGCACCCGGCTTCCCTGGGTGAGGTAACTCGAGTACTCCGGTGCTCCCGTGGGTAATAACTATCCAAGTGCCCTCATTAAACTGGGTTTCCTCGAAGTCCACCCGGACTGTCCGAAATCAACTAGTTTCTAAACTTTACGTTCCCATGCTGAGTCTATGAGAACCTGCGTGTGTGTTTAGACACTGCACACGCATCCTGTGGGACTCCTGCTTCCTAACCTGTGGTTATTCAGTGTAGCCCCACCGATTTCCTAGGCCCTAGGCCTATTCATTATTCCTGCAGTGGTACTTATACCACTTCTTTGGTATATGGTTCGTGAGGCCCCTAGGGCAGAATTGTATTTGTGCAACTTAACGTATGCTTATTAAGTTACTTGTGCTGTATCTCGAACTCTGACCTCATAAAGAGTGCAGAGGGGTTGTGTTAGATATAAATACATATATATTATATATATATACCTTGTGTGGTGTAATTTCATCTGGTATTCAAGGGATTATTATTGGTAAAACAATTGGCTTCACATGCTCTCTAGAGTGTTAGCCTAAGACTGCTCTGTCCATGCTACCACTAGGATAGCTGGTCTATAAGGTTGACTTTACAACAATCACCATAAGGGTTGTTTGGACTGGTGCAAGGTGCTCACTAGAATAGTGAACATCCTATACTAGGCCAACTTCTCACACCTTTTACAAGGGGCTTGCCTGTGGCCAGGGATGTGTCAATTGTAGGTACAATGGTAAAGCTGTAGGAAAGAACACAGGCCCTGGGAACCTTATTGGCAGGGACCCAGAGCACACCAAGTCAAAGTGCATCATGTGTCAGGCAAAATGTGTTGGGGGGGGGGGTAACCGTGCAAAAACGGGTACTTTCCTACATGGGTTCATTGTTTTTTGCTTTTTTAATAACAACTCCCAAAGTTGGAGTTTGTTTTTCAAAAACAAAACAAAGTCAAACATTTTCCTTACAACCATCAAAGCCGATAGAGGCAGTTCACCAAGCTTTTAGTACACTGAAAGAACCCACTGTGACATCGGTTCCTTTCAGTGTACAGAAATTACAGCCAGGGCAAAGGAAATCTCTAAATTTGGAAGGCAGAGTACCATTGGAATGGTGGAGGTAATCTCCTCCGCCACCCCTACAGACACTACTATATTCGCCAAACTCTAAATCAGCCCCTTAGTCAATAAGTAATGCTTTGGCATGAGATGCAAGCTTAATCCTCTGTCAGAATGTTACATCATGTTCAATCTTGAACCCCACTGCAGATCTCAGTGCTGCTCTTTTGGTTGGCTACTCTAGTCTGCGACTCCGTGTAAGTTTTATCCATATTTGTTCTCCACAGCTATATCTTGGCATTGTGCTCTCAGTAGTTGTAATCATCACTGGCTGCTTTTCCTACTATCAAGACGCCAAGAGCTCGAAGATCATGGAGTCCTTCAAGAACATGGTGCCTCAGGTGAGCATGAGACTGTGGAGCAGGCTCTAGGCATAGAATGGAATTGAGGTTAGATGGGCCTGGAAGAAAGAGATGGAGGAAAATGTGGTCCCTCTGGGGGAACGGGTGCTTGGCTTGGACATCGGGGATGACCGAGTACTTGTAGGTGATACGGGAATAGCAGATGGGTGGTCTTAGAATGGAGGAGCACAGAGGCTTGAGTATACTTGTAGGTAATGTGGGAACAGCAGTTGGGTGGTCCTAGAATGGAGGAGTTCAGAGGCTTGAGTGTACTTGTAGGTGATGTTGGAACAACAGATGGGTGGTCTTACAATTGAGGTGTAGAGAGGCTTTAATATACTAATTAGTGATGTGGAAAAAAGCAGATGGGTGGAGCACATATGCTTGAGTATACTTGCTAGTGATGTGGGAACAGCAGATCAGTGGCCTTAGAATGGAGAAGTACAGTGGCGTGAGTATAATCCTTAGTGATGTAAGAACAGCAGATGGGAGGTCCTACAATGAAGGAGTTCAGAGGCTTGAGTATACTTGTTGGTGGTGTGGAAACAGGAGATGGGTTGTCTTAAAATGGAGGCGTTCAGAGGCTTGAGTATACTTGTGGGTGCTGTGTAAACAGCAGATTGTTGGCCTTAGAAAGGAGCAGTTCAGAGGCTTCATTATACTTGTAGGTGATGTGGGAACAGCAGATAGGTGGACTTAGAGTGGAGGAATGGAGAGGCTTGAATATACTCGTTAGTGATGTGAGAACAGCAGATCAGTGGTATTAGATGAAGAGGACAGATGCTTGAATATACTTGTTAATGATGTGGGAATGACAGATGGGTGGTGTTACAATGGAGGAGTTTAGAGAATTGAGTATACTCGTTCGTGATGTGGGAACAGTAGATGCATGGTCACATAATGAAAGAGTACAGAGGCTTGAGTATACTCATTAGTGATGTGGGAATGGCAGATGGGTGGTCTTAGAATGGGCATGTACAGAGGCTTGAGTATACTTGTTAGTGATGTGGAGACAGCAGATGGGTGGTCTAAAAATAGAGGAAAACAGAGACTTA
The DNA here is from genome assembly GCF_964261635.1 of Lissotriton helveticus. NCBI lineage: Eukaryota > Metazoa > Chordata > Amphibia > Caudata > Salamandridae > Lissotriton > Lissotriton helveticus. Next base: position 58,457,074 of record NC_136069.1, on the reverse strand, counting down.
AATATACTTATAGGTGATGTCGTAACAGCAGATGGGTGGTCTTAGAATGAAAGAGTTCAGAGGCTTGAGTACTCGCTCAGGATGTGGGAAAAGTAGATGCATGCTCTCAGAAAGGAAGGTTACAGATGCTTAAGTATACTCATTGGTGATGTGGAAACAGCAGATGGGTGGTCTGAGGATGGAGGAGTGCAGAGGCTTGAGTATACTTATCCAGAATTGGGGTATCTTTCATAGATTCACATGCCTGAATCATTCCCCGTCGCCGAGGCGGGAGTCCCACGGTATATAAAAAAGCAGTGCCAAAGGTAAACTACAGTAGTAGGCCCTAAGAGAAAGGCCTGAGGCCTAGATTGTAGTAGCCTACCTACCTCATTATGCTAAAAAGACCAAAGTCTTCGTTCCAACCAATCAGCTCATAGCACCCTCTAGAACTCTCTCTGCAGAGCCAGTTCTCCTCAGATTTTCGTTTGCACAAGTGGGAATTAAGTATCGCAAATTAGAGAACTGACTCTCCGGGGAGGAGGGTGGGTGCATGTGAATCTATGAAAGATACCAATACTGGATAACTCGGTGCAGTTGGTGCTCTGTGCTGGGGCTTCTCAATCCCCAATGCACAACTTCGAGGGTGCCTCAGAAGTTGCACGAAAAGCAATTCGCTGGCTTTCCAAGATGGCCGGTCCCACGTCTCTCGTCGCCTCCACGGGTCTCAGCTTTGCTGTGGCTGTGGATCAGGCTGTGGATGTCTGGAAGTCTGGGTCTTGTCAGGCTCTGTGTTCGGGCTCCGGCGGGAGCAATGACAAAGCAAACCGTTGAGCGCTTGATGGTGCCTGCTTGCACAGGGTGGTCACTCCTTAACCACAAGGGAGATTCTTCAGTCTTCTACGTCGAGTAGGATGTCGAAGGTCCAGAGTTTCGTTTCAGAGTTTCATTCAGGATAAATCTAAAGTATTGGGACTCAGCTCCTACCTATATACCAAATCTAGGGGCTGGATTACCTGCTAGGTCCCTCCTATGGGTGGGACCCAGGAAGGGGTTGGTTACACCCCTTTCCCTTTGTCCAGTTTCACGCCAGAGCTGGGGCTGGAGTGCCCCAGCACCGGTTTGAACTGGACTATGCATGGGACACCTTGTGTGCCCCAGGCAGTGTCTCATTTCATTCAGCCCTCCCTGCCCCAATACACTATAGCCTGTCTGGGGTGGTGCTAGCACCTCCCTGTGACAGGAAACCTATTGTCCAAGCCTCCCTCGCTGGAAGGACTCCCAGCAGCAGGAGGTCAGACTTGTGTCTGTGGCACCAGCATCCATTTTGTGATGCTAAGGCTCTGGTTAACTTTAACCGGGATTAATGAAAGTAACATGTCTTCTCCCTCTAGAAGGGTGGAATGCTACCCCGTCGCCAAGACTGGCGAGGGGGTAGTATTCCAAAGCACGACATGTTTTGATAAAGCCAAACCAGAGTTAGCATTTAACCGCGAGGTTCATAATGCACTTAAGAGTATATGGTATGGCAATATCCTAGAACAGCTATAAGGACATGGTTCCGAAAGCTGCATACAGGCTCAGCTCATGCTAGAGCACCATCTCACATAAAACCAAGCACTCTGCCTTCAGGATTGTTAAGGCCTGCCATAGGTGTGACTTATAGGTGTATATGTGTCTAGATATAAGGTTAGACATAGGAATACTATATCTAAGAAAGGGGTGATTACACGACCTTGCCCCAGCTGAGTGATCAGCCAGTTGTGACAGTTTGGATAGCCAGCCAGGGGTGGCAAAAGATATGCTGCAGCCCCTGGTAGGCCTTCGGTGCACCTATGCCCTGGGTACCTAAGGTACAGAGACTCATAAGAGTGACCCAATATCCAATTAGGTATGTACTTAGGGTACATGGAGTCCATTTTACAGAGAGAGCAGATAGCCTGGGGCCCTGATTAGCAGGATCCCAGGCCAACTAAGTCGAAAACCAGCTAAACACAAGGCAAAAAATCTGGGATAACCATAGTCAGGTATCCACCTTCCTACAATCATCATCAGTCATCCTCCTCCTCATGAGCATATGTCTCTAGGAGATGAGAGGGCGTAAGTGGCAAGATATAAGAGCACTCTTGCCTCTGGTAAGATGTTAGTTGGAAAGTTTTTGAAGAAATAGGCGTAGAAAATTCCTGTATTGTGTTTGGAGGCTTTGAAGAAGCAGTGTCTATTGATTTTGATGACACTGTAGGCAATGGTGACATCTGTGCTTGAATTGTTGTAGGTGTCGATACTGGCTTCGTCGACGGGACCATCGTCGACGGATTCGACGTCGACGGGACCATCGTCGATGGATTCGACGTCGACGGGATCGTCGACGGACACGTCGTCGACGAACTCATCGTCGACGGACTTGGCTTCCTCGTCGACGAGACGGTCGTCAACGGCACCCTAGATGTCTTCGTCGACGACGGAGGCTTCGTCCACGGTACCTTCGTTGACGAGTGTTTCTTCAATGACAAGGTTGTCGTCGACGGATCGCCGACGATGGTTCTTTTTGCCACAATGGAAATCCTAGTTGACAGGATAGGAGAGGTGATAGCTGTGGTAGTGGGTGAAGCTCTGTCGTCATCACGAGCAGAAGAAGATTTGAGCCATAAAAGGACTCTGGCCTCCCTATTCCTTAAGGTCTTAGAAGGGAAGGTGCGGCAGATCTTACAATTTTTTGCCTCATGCTTTGGATAAAGGCAATAAATACAGTCCTTATGTTGGTCATCAACATGGACTCTTTTCTTTTCGCATGTTCTGCAAGGTCTAAACAAGGCCTTCTTGTCAGACATCCTGAAGTAGAGAAAAAACTGAGTAGAGACTCAGGGAGACTCCCTTCCACACGACGTGCGGTGAAAATCTGAGGTGAACTGGCTCTGCAGAGAGGGTTCTAGAGGGTGCTATTAGCTGATTGGTTGGAACGAACACTCCACGAGTTCTGCATGGGGTCATTCTGCATTTTACTGCTCGACGCGTCTGTCCGGTCACTTGCCCGTTAGCTAGCGGCCTCTGTGACGACGAACCTTTGAATTTCCAACGCTGGTCTGGTTGCTCCAGACTGGCCCTTGCTCCCCTGAAAAGGAGCAGCCCATCAGACCTTGCTGGTCTGATTAAGAAGCCATCTTCCTTTTCTGCGTGGGTTGCCTTTGCCAAGGTGTGTTGACTCCACTCCGGAAGCCGACACCGCGACAGCGAGATCCTTTGTAGGACAGTCCGTATCCAGCTCCTGGTTGCCGTCGACACCTCCTGGTCCACGTGGCTGCAGAGACAAGCTTCACGACATCACCTGATCGCTTCCCGACATCGCCTGGTTCCTTCCTGGTTCCATCCTGGTCACTGGCTAGTGATCCAGACTCTGTCCCCTCTGCTTTCAGGTACTCCTCATCCTCGATCCGCCCTTGGATCCAACCGGACTCTTCTCTCCTGGTCGCCTGCAGCATCTTTTCTCCAAGGCTCCATAGAACTCCCCGACGAAACCCGACCAGGGAGGAACCAGACGTCGTCGAGGAGCAAGACAGCCCGATCCACAGCCACAGCAAAGCTGCGACCCGTGGAGGCGACGAAAGACGTGGGACCGGCCATCTTGGAAAGCCAGCAAATTGCTTTCCATGCAACTTCTGAGGCACCCTCGAAGTTGTGCATTGGGGATTGCACCTGCTTCCTGTGGGTGAGGTAACACGAGTACTGCGGTGCTCCTGTGAAGATTAACTCTCCTAGTGTCCTAGTTTCAAGTGGTTAGCTTCTAGTCCAGTCGCAAGACTCCTAAATCTCTAACTTTCCAACTTTACGCACCCATTGACTTCTATGTGTGCACGCGTGTGCCTTTAGACTCTGCACACGCATTCCGTGGGCCTCCTGCTTCCTAACAACTGTTAGTCCAGTGTAGCCCCAGCGATTCCCAAGGCCCTAGGCCTTCCAACTGTTCGTGACGTGGTTCTTATACCACTATTTTAGTATATGGTTTAGCGGGCCACAGGGCCTATCCGTATTTGTGCAACTTATTGTATGTTATATTGAGCTACTTGTTATGCGCTTGTGCCTCTGCCCTCATAAAGAGTTCAGAGGATTGATTTAGAAATAAATACATATATTTTGAATATATAACCTGTGTGGTGTCCTTTCATTTGGTATTAAAGGGATTGCATATGGTAAAACAGCTGACTTCACATGCCTTCATGAGTTTATCCTAAGACTGCTTTTGTCCATGCTACGCCTAGTATAGCTGGTCTATAAGGTTGACTTTACAACCATCACCGTAAGGGTTGTTTGGACTGATACAGGGGGCCCACTAGAATAGTGGACATCACATATCAGGCCCACTTCTCACAGTGATGACAACGAGGGAGCGTTTGGGATAGCTCACCATCCTTCAGAATTGAACATCAAATGGCAGGATGATGTTGAGGAGGATGATGAGTACGCTGAGCATTACTATCAAGAAGATATTGTAGTTCCTCATCGTGCAGCATACCAGAGGCAGTCTCGAGCTTCAGAGTCCAGCCATCTGCCACCGAGCCTCATCCAGGACTTTCAGGCCATGTTGGCAGACTATAGACAACGTTTTCCACCACAGCAGGTCGCGTCTCCACTTCAACCTGCAGCAGTTCCCGACCCTATTCCTCAACCTGAGATTCCAGCACCTCGGTCTCCGGTCACGGAGCCTCAGCAACCTACTTTGAATACCCGGACTCCGGATACTTCTTCAGATAAAGAAGTAGAGGAAGGCGAGTTACCGAATAATACTCCTTTGGACCCATGGGATGATTATGTTATCCCCATGCCGTCTCCACCAACTCCACAACCTTCAGACTCACCACCTGAAGACATAGGTGGATTTCATAATCTTATGCAGCGTGCTGCGAGTAGATTTCAACTACCGGTAACAGTGGAACAGTCGGAGTGTTTTCTTCATGATTTTAAAGAAGAAACTAGGAACGTGTCCAGAGCCATTCTTATTATAGATTACATATGGAGGGAAGGCATCAAAGTAATGAGAAATCCTGCCTCTTTACCGGTCGTGCTTCCTCGAATTGACAAAAAATATCGTGCTCCACTCGGTAGCCCTTCATGCCTTACTGGACACCCGCGGCCAGATTCGGTCATTCCCCAGGCCGCACAACAAAGATCAAAAAACCCGGCCACTCCCATTACTACGCCACCAGATAAGGAGGGTCGTCGTTTGGACCTTATCGGGAAGACATTTTCCACCATGGCTGCCGCCTCAATCAGGGCTGCAAATTCTTTGCCGATTAGAGGACGTTATGATCGCCAAATGTGGTCAGACATGGCTGGTCTGATTGATCTAATTCCAGAAGATAAAAGACAGGAGGCTCGGAAGATCCTGATGGAAGGGGAGCATGAAGCTGCGGAAACTATCGACTGCGCCTTGGATATCGCAAATACAATTTTTGGCAACTGGCAGGAGCTGCAGTTCTCAGGCGTCAGGGCTGGCTAAAGACTACTACCTTTCGGCCTGAGGTCCAACTTAAAATTCTGGACATGGCCTATTATGGCGAGATTCTGTTTGGGAAACACATAGACGACGCCCTCCAGGCGATCAAAACGGACACGGATACCACAAGATCCCTGGGTTCCCTGCAGTACAAGCGAGGATCTTTTAGAGGTGCTAGAGGACGTGGATATTCCTCTAGAGGAAACTATTATCAACAAAACAGACAATATCAGCCTCAATACCGGCTGAATTATCAGTCTTCCTATCGCCAGTCTGGTACGGCTAATTTCTCTCGCCAAGGAGGCCCAAAACGCACAAACAATCAAGGGCGAGATACCCACAGAAAACAGTGAGATCAGCCGGGCGCCAGCCCTATTTCCTTCCCTCCCTGTGGGCGCGAAAATATCTGCCTTTCTACACCAGTGGCAACAGATTACATCCGACCAATGGGTGCTAGACCTCGTTCAACATGGACACACCCTAGAGTTTGTCACCAAACCACCAACTACTCCGCCCAGGGGACATCCTCCCCCTCGTCTTCACTTATTGTTCAAAGAGGTTCATTCAATGTTCCTCAAGAACGCTATAGAAATGGTTCCAGTTCATCAGAGGCGTACAGGCTTCTATTCCTGTTTTTTCCTCATTAAGAAGAAATCAGGGGAATGGCGACCGATCTTGGACCTGCGCAATCTCAACAAATATCTCTAGAAGTAGGGTTTTCGCATGGTCACTCTTTCAGAGATTCTAAGCCGCCTGAACGAGGGAGATTTGATGGATTCTTTGGACATGGAAGACGCATACTTTCAGATCCCAATTCATCCAAAACATCGAAAGTATCTCCATTTCACTGTGGGTGGCGCCCATTATCAGTTCAAAGTACTCCCATTTGACCTCAGATCGGCTCCAAGGATTTTTACGAAGTGCCTGGCTCCGGTAGCGGCAGCATTACACTCTTCAGGGATCCAGGTTTTCCCATACTTGGATGATTGGCTAATCAAAGGTCCCTCAAAGTACAGAGTACAGAACGACATAACAACGTGCCGCAATCTCTTTGCATCCCTAGGTCTCACTGTGAACAAAAACAATTCCCAATTGCTTCCAAGAAAAATCCTGCCTTTCCTGGGAGCTCGTCTGGATACAATGCAATGCAGGGCATTCTTGTCTCAAGAAAGGCAACTCCGTCTGCAGAAATGAGCTATTCAAGTGTCAAAAAGAAAGTCACTTTCTGTTTGCCTGTTCGCTTCATTTCTGGGAATGTGTTCTTCGGCCATAAATTTCATCCCACTAGCACGTCTGAAAATGCGGCCTCTGCAGGAGGAGCTACATCTTCAGTGGGTGCAAGCGACAGGTTCCTTCGACGACATCATCAAAGTAACCCCACGCATGGTAGATACGCTTCAATGGTGGGCGCAACTGCGCAATCTGAAGCAAGGACTCACATTCTTGCAAACTCCTCCAGACTTCGTTCTGACTACAGCTGCATCCATTGGGGGCTGGGGAGGTGTAATGACCGGATTTCCTGACCAAGTTATCAGCTCACCCAAACACCACAAACCCAGTCATCACGTAACTTCATCCCTTCCCAGACCCTATTTACAACAGTACCTGGGGTACTTACCTGGGAACGGGGAACCCACAATATATACAAGCTTACACAGCTAATATACCACTAAATCCTATAGGAACTACGGAATTCCATCCTATATCCTATGATCTCACCTTATAGCCCCACGACAATCTGGCCCGGGCTAACCTACTCTCTCTCGTGTCGGAGAGCAGCTATTTATAATGTTCCCACTTGTAATCCCACGGCAATCCGACCCGGACTACTCTACCCCCTCTCTCTTCGGGGAGCAGCTCCAGTATATAACGCCCTATCCTGAGTGATCTCTCTTTATAGTGTCCCCACTTGTAGTCCCACGGCAATCCGACCCGGACTACTCTACCCCCTCTCTCTTCGGGGAGCATCTCCAGTATATAACGCCCTATCCTGAGCGATCTCTCTTTATAGTGTCCCCACTGTCCTATTAATACCTCCTGCTCTCTATGCTATGTGGGGTTAATCTATCAACAATTTGGGCATTCCCGCTTAGGAGCCGATTTCCCTTCCGTATCTACAATTACTTACCAGAGAGGAATCACCCACCTCCCTGTCAGCATTTGGTAAAAAAGGGTCCCGACCTTCCTCCACAGAAACTAAGGGCAAATTATATGTTCTGTCTTGCAACCATCCCTGATCCTGAGTAGTGTACCTAGTTATCAACAGTTACCCGCAAGTGGGGGTGTCTCCCAGCCCTCTATACATCAGCATCTGGTTAAAAAGAAACCCTTTACTCTCTCTCAGAGACAATAAACAAACAGGATTTGCACACTGGGGTCTCTTTATTACACAATGATAAAATGACAAGGAGCTAAACAACTAATGCTCTTTATGGCGCAATGATAGAATAACAACTAACCAGAAATCACCAACACATACATTTATATAAAGAACTGAAAAGTAAAGATGGTTAAACATGAATGCTCTTCATGACACAATGATAGAATGAGGAACTAAAAGGAAAGTGATTAATTGTGACATACAACTAGGTAGCTGAAAGAAAAGTGATTGATTATGAACAGATATAATGAAAATATTCTTAGAACACCTCACCCTCAGAAAGGGGATCCAATTCTCTCTGTCCCTCTCTGGTTGAATCAGAACTCTCTGCTCACTGAGTCACCATCACCAACGGGCCAACCTCTGTTGTTCCTCATGGCCTCTGCACCTCACTGGCTCCAACTGTCAGCTGTACTCCAAACTCCAAACTGACTTTATCATCTCCAAAGAATCATCTCATCTCTCCAACTGCCAGCTCCTCCTGGTTTCTCCAACAGACAAATCCTTCTGAACCAAACTATAGCTGGCTCTTTCTCAGCACACTGCACGTTCCCTTCTGAACATGTAATTCCATCTGCTCCAAAAACCATCTGCCCTTTCTCTCCCAAGGATTGTCTCTGTCTCTTATACCAAGAATCATCTGCCCCTCTGCTCTCTAGCCCTCTGATAATATAGAATGCTCTCTCCTCATGGAAATTTCCAGCAGCAGGCTGCCTCCCACCGAATTCCTGTGCCAGCTCCCAGACTCTCTGCGCCCCCGCAGTGGCCACTTGCGTGTTGCGTCTAGGACCCAAGAGACAAACACATTCCTTCGATAAGAACCAGTCTTCACCGGCTCCTCTCTAGCACATAAATGTAAATGTGGGATACTTGTAAAGCGCACTGTTACTCTACCCGAGTGTCCTGGTGCTGTAGACCCCTGGGGAACCCGTCCTGGTTTTCCCTGTGAGATGGTCCCTTTCTGGGTATCTCCAGGGTGAAACCAGGCATCCCCGGCGTCTGTGGGGGGCCGTTGTAGAGATGAGGCAAGCTTAATGCCCAGAGTTACCGAGTGTGTTCCCTGGTTAGAGTAGGCACTGAGGCGAGAATTATCGAGTCCGTTGACCCTGGTCCACGACCCTGCCGCGTCGGGAATTGAACCCTGGTCCCGGGCCGTCCTCTGCTTACAGGTCTGCCGCCTCTAACCAGTGAGCCACACCTCTCCACTATAACAGGCTAAACTCTAAACATTACCTTTACCCTTCAAGCATCTCAGACAGCTGAGGCAAGAACAAAGATGGCTTCTCTCTAGTTTAGGCCTCCAGGCCCGAAAAGAGGCAAAGAAGGCACAGAATCACGCCAAAGCCAATAGGTACTCTCTAGTTTAGGCCTCTAGGCCCGAAAATAGGCAAAGAAGGCACAGAATCATGCCAAAGCCAATAGGTAAACCCTACAAATAGGCACAAATAAGGCTGAAATAAAGGATTCATGAGTATATACTGAGATGGCGGTGGACAACAGTCACCATCAGTCCAAATAGGACAAATTATCCGGGCACTACAGGAGGTCATCTCCAAGACTTACAAGTACAGGGCAAATGGTCTCAGAAATACAAACAATGTCACATCAATAGTCTGGAATTGAGAGCCATCTTTCTATCCCTGCAAGCATTCCTTCCCAGAATCGCAGGGTCTTCAGTCCTGGTCCGAACGGACAATACTACCAGCATGTTTTACGTAAACAAGCAGGGAGGAACAATATCAGCTACGCTATCAAAGGAAGGTCAGGATTTATAGGAATGGCTAACACTTCACAACATAACTCTCAAAGCAGAACATGTCAGAGGCCTCCACAATACCATAGCGGACAGGCTCAGCAGATCCTTGTCAGATTGCCACGAGTGGGAACTGAACAACACCCAATTGGCCAGAGTATTCCAGGCATGGGGCAAGCCAACATTGGACTTGTTTGCGACTCAACAGAACAAGAAATGCTGGTATTACGCCAGCAGATACCCTCAACAGGGATCAAGAGGGAATGCCCTGTCCATGCGATGGTCAGGGATTTATGCTTACGCTTTTCCTCCGATCCCGTTGATTCCAAGGGTGTTGCACAAGATGAAGCTGGAGAACTGCTGTCTCATCCTAATTGCTCCCAGATAGCCTCGCCAGTATTGGTTTCAGGAGCTCATGTTGTTATCACAGGAGCCTCCAATCAAACTTCTCCCAGCTCCAACACTGCTGTCACGCAGCGAGGGTAAGGTACTTCACCCAGACCCTCAATCTCTGAAATTACACGCATGGCTCCTGACTTCTTAGAGTTTCACACCTCCAAATTCCCCAGGATTGCCGGGACATCTTGAAGAGGGCGCGAGCCCAGAGCAAATTTAAGACTTATCGTCTTAAACGGAAGCGATTCTGCTCCTGGTGTATATCAAACACTTTACACCTGATTGAAGTCCCTACAGAAAAAATTCTTCCATACTTCTTACATTTGGATCGCTCTGGTCTTTCTTTTTCGTCGATAAAAGTCCATTTAGCGGCTCTATCCAGGTTCAGGAAAGTAGCTGGTATTCCCTCACTATGTTCTTCATTGTTAATAAAAGAGTTCATGAGAGGTCTTTTCCGGACTTATCCTCCGGTTAAACCTTCCCCACCGGAATGGGAGCTCAACATGGTCCTGTCACAACTGATGAAGCACCCGTTCGAACCTATCCACAAAGCCGACCTCAAGAACCTAACATGGAAGGTCGCCCTACTTCTAGCCCTGACATCTGCAAGAAGAGTAGGAGAAATTCAAGCTTTCACTATAAAAGAACCTTTCTTGCATTTCTCTCAGGATTATGTCAATCTTCGAACAAATCCAACTTTTATTCCCAAAGTGCCTTCTCAGTTTCATCTAAACGAGCCAGTGAAATTGCGAGTTTTCTTCCCAAATCCTACAACTCCAGTGGAAAGAACACTAAATTCTCTGGAATTCAAGCGATGTTTGAAGTTTTATCTGCAAAGAACAAAAAACTTCAGAAAATCAGATAAGTTATTTGTGGCTTATGGCCAAGCTACGCTGGGTAAAGCGGTCCCTAAAGCCACAATTTCCAGGTGGATAGCCTCCGCGATCCATTTTTGTCATGTCAAATCCAACAGACCATTGCATTGTTTGCAGGAGTGACGTTAGAAAATATTTGCCGTGCTGCGACATGGTAGAATGTCCACACCTTTACAAGACATTACTGCCTGCAATCAGCAAGTCAAGAAGATGCAGCAGTTAGTCAAGCGGTCCTACGTCATCTGTTTCCATGAGATCAGCTTCAGGTAACCAGTGTTTCCTTCATTTAATGATCAATCTATGCTTTTCAAGATGTCTGTGTATGTAAAGATATAAATGCATTACAGTTTGCCTACTTGTTATGCGTGATATTACTTTTCCTCATTAATATCATATGACTGCTCCTTGAAATTTAGTCATGTTTGTCGTTGGTAAGGTACTTACTTCACAATTGTTGGTTGTTAAATATAATGGGCCCGATTCACAGAATGAACTTAAGACAAAATCCTAAACTTACTACAATTTGATATTCACAGAATGCACTTACTACTATTTGGTATTCACAGAATACACTTACTACTTTCGGGATTCACAGAATGAACTTACTACTTTCGGGATTCACAGAATGAACTTACTACTTTCGGGATTCACAGAATAGACTTACGACTACTAACTTTACGTCCGCCGCCGGGCCGTAATTTACGCCACCGGGCCGGATTTTACGGCACTTTGGCCGAATTAACGGCGTATTATCGCAAAATCCGATTACGGGCCGTAATTTACGATTATGGGCCGCATTTTACGATCACGGGCCGTAATTTACGATTGCTGGCCGTTGGTCATGTTAGCCAAGGGGAAACACCTGGCCAAGGTCCACCCATCCCCCAACATGGATCAGCTGACACACAGCTCCATTTTGCCATGGGAGTATGCTGCCACTGCCTACCATCCCCCACCACGCTCCAGCTGAAGCCAATTAACACTAATTGACCAGTACCACAAAACACATAAAAGCAGCACACAGTGAAGGAACAGGTTTGGCCACAAAGAGACTGTTACTACAACTCTTCCAGTGCCAGAGAACATGGAGATGAGAAGAAAAAAAAAATCACAGCAGAGGAGACCACCATGCTTGTGGAATACATAGTAAGGCACCACAAGCGCCTACATGGGCTACCACCATACTGCACCAGTGGGGCACAGAAGCAAGAACTATGGCAGCAGATAGCCACTGCTGTCTCAGCCCTGGGGGTGGAGAGGCGTACTGTACAGGACATTAAAAAAAAGTGGCAGGACGAAAAGCAGAGGGTAAAGGAGAAATACTCCAGGATAGAAATGAGCAGAGTCCTCCCTGCTGCATGCCCTGGACCCCGCATCTGGCTCACCCCACTGGAGGAGGATATCCTAACAACAATACACCCCCACTTGGTCCATGGGCTGCCTGTTAGTGACGTCCGCTACGTGGTACCAGGTAAGTGGAATGAAAAGAAAAAGTGCATGAAGAGATTGTCTGTGTTACACTGTCATAGTGATCATGGAAATTGTCCAAAGTGCATATAAATATATGGTTAGTCAGAGACTCATGTGTCACCCACTACGTAGCACCACAAGTCCCAGAATCCTTTGCATCAGAAAAGGCTAATACCCCCCCACCCTATTAAAACATGTGCACAGTACTGATACCATACATACACAGCCCAGCTAATTCAATAACTGTACATATTGACTGAAAATGTGCAATGACAAATGGAAATTTAAAATTAAGTTAAATAAACAAATTAGCTAAAGACAAACATTAGCAGGGAAGCACCAGTACCAATGTGACATGCAATTCAACCCTTGCGCAAACACAGATGTGTCATGTACATATGGTGGTGCACTGTGGTGCAGGGGTAGACAGATGTGTGTTGAATCTGATGGTGTCTAGGGGGGGCTTTGCTGAAGTTGTGTCGCAAGAGCGTTGCAACTCCAACAATGTCCATGCACTGCCCATACATAATGTGCTGTGCCACTCCTTACGTCTGCTTCAAGCAGGCGTAAGGTTGCGTCGCAGCGGCCTCTGATAAGTGATACTGTGAAATCATGTAGATTACACTGACTCACTTGGACGCGGCATAACCCAAAGGAGTGCACACCCTGCCTACCTCCAAGCTGACGTTGCGCAGGGCCTCACAACATGACGATTCACCATAGTAGCGTCACATTGCGAATAATCCTAAATGTGTTGTCTGTTGTACACCACCGTTGTGTCACAGTAGTGATGCAACAACAGTGTAAATTCTTTTTCTATGGGATTGTAAACCTGCCACAAAATCTCCAAAAAGGACATCACCCTGTGCCAGCCTAAATCACAAAGCAGATGGTGAGAGTATCCTCTAATGTAAATATGTCCAACACATATCCTGTTGTCCAATTTCCACTCTGCCACGCCATTATATCCCCAACACACCACTGCTCCTACCTGCCCCGTCTGCGGCAGTTCCGCGCAATACTGTTATCGCACAGAAGATATGGGCAAATCCCCGAAACGTTACACAAGCACATTTCCATTTGTCAACTTTTCTCTCTTCTCACCCATTGACACATCCAGCCAGAGCACAGGTAACTGCAGTAGCAGAGGTCACCGCATCGCATTGGAGGAATCGCAAACGTACCGAGGAAGGCATGTCAACCACACAGAATACCCCTCACACACCAACAGGCCCCTTGGTGTCATGCTTCATCATCGGGGTCTTCGCACCCCGCTAAGGGGATGCGGCACGCTACGACCTGCGACTACGCGGGAGCGTTGACAAATCAGACTATGTGTGGTGTGTGTTGAGTGTAGGTGAAGGGGAATAGATGTGAGTGGGAGGTGTAGTGAGAAATTAAAAAGTACCTGGCTAGTGGGTAAAATGAAAAAAACTTTATTTCGTACCCCTGGCTGGTGCTGTTAAAAAAGTGCAAAAGAACGAGTTTTTCTTGTCTTAATTAGGGACAAAAAACTCTGGTGTGCGTCGACATGTTTCGGTACTGGTGTACCTTCTTCAGGACGGGGCACAACTCCCAACCCTACTCACGTTTTTCTAAGGAAAATGGGTTTATTTTAATTATTCTAAAAAGTGATTACACTCATTAAAGACGGCTACAATGTGCCTACAGCGGTTCTCTGGATCATGTAATTACATGTCCTGAAAAAAGAAAAAAGAAAAAAACCATTAGGTTTGGTTACCATATAGGACTGGCTCAGACAGGTGCAGTCACCTGGAGCCCCAAACAGTTAATTAAACCTGTAAAGTAAAACAGACATACAAACACACAACAACATATAAGACACATTTAGGGGTTTTTACATATTGTCCTTGGACATACTCATGGTCTTTGCTGTCTATTGCCTCATGAGCAAGTCCTGAGCATCAAGGTAGGTAGGTGGATCCACAATCTATAAGGATAGAGAAGTGGATTCAGTGTTGTTGCTTTTACTCACTTTTACACTCCGCCATACACCTAGATAGGCTGGACTTTGTTTGAAAAATACTCACGAAATCTGCCTATATCGGCCTCCTTCTACCACCCTGTGCTGCTCCGCCGTGAGTGAAGTACGGATGAGCTAGGCGGTATTTAAAGGAGGAATGGATGTGTTTCCATTGGTTGATTGGCGGAAATGGCAAGTGACCATGTACGGAGAATACCTGTGTTGCCGCCCCCTCCACGCGTGTGGTCTAGTCACATGTAGCATGTAACCCTCTGTTATTCGTTCATTGCGGGGTTTGGGTATGTCCAAACATGGACTTTCCGCTCGTCAGCCACTCACTGGCTGTTTCTGTGACTCGCGTTGATCGAGAGCCCATGGGATGCAGCTGCCGCGCGTCTGTCTATCGTACGCGCATGCGCACAAACGAATTTTTCGGCGCATTCTGTGAGCATGCGCGAAAGCGATTATCGACAGAGCATGCGCGATGATGTTATGTTATTAGCGCTAGTCACTGAGGATGCTTTGTTTCTAGTTTACCAAAATACATCATCATTCAGGGTGCATCTGGTTGTTGAATGCCAGTTAGTTATCTAAACAAAAAGGGGGGCATTGGTGTAAGTTGTACTTTTAATGACCCAATGATTAACTCTTTGGCCACTGGTAAAGGTTCCCAGGCTCACACTTAAATCAGAGATTGTTGTCATTCCTGTTGCATTCCAGGTGTGATCAGGTGATTTGGCTCCACGGTATATCATCATTGAGTCCTGGCAACTCATATCACAGGACTCAATGATGATATACCGTGGCCAAAGAGTTAATCATTGGGTCATTAAAAGTACAACCCTATGTACAGGTAATAAGTCGCCACAGAATTGAGTATATCTGAATGACAACTCCCTCCAGACAACCAACATAGTGCACCAAATCCCTGAAAATATTCTGCAAAAAAGTAGGCACGGAAAGAGACATGGTCATTTCATACTTACACCAATGCCCCCCTTTTTGTTTAGATAACTAACTGGCATTCAACAACCAGATGCACCCTGAATGATGATGTATTTTGGTAAACTAGAAACAAAGCATCCTCAGTGACTAGCGCTAATAACATAACATCATCGCGCATGCTCTGTCGATAATCGCTTTCGCGCATGCTCACAGAATGCGCCGAAAAATTCGTTTGTGCGCATGCGCGTACGATAGACAGACGCGCGGCAGCTGCATCCCATGGGCTCTCAATCAACGCGAGTCACAGAAACAGCCAGTGAGTGGCTGACGAGCGGAAAGTCCATGTTTGGACATACCCAAACCCGGCAATGAACGAATAACAGAGGGTTACATGCTACATGTGACTAGACCACACGCGTGGAGGGGGCGGCAACACAGGTATTCTCCGTACATGGTCACTTGCCATTTCCGCCAATCAACCAATGGAAACACATCCATTCCTCCTTTAAATACCGCCTAGCTCATCCGTACTTCACTCACGGCGGAGCAGCACAGGGTGGTAGAAGGAGGCCGATATAGGCGGATTTCGTGAGTATTTTTCAAACAAAGTCCAGCCTATCTAGGTGTATGGCGGAGTGTAAAAGTGAGTAAAAGCAACAACACTGAATCCACTTCTCTATCCTTATAGATTGTGGATCCACCTACCTACCTTGATGCTCAGGACTTGCTCATGAGGCAATAGACAGCAAAGACCATGAGTATGTCCAAGGACAATATGTAAAAAACCCTAAATGTGTCTTATATGTTGTTGTGTGTTTGTATGTCTGTTTTACTTTACAGGTTTAATTAACTGTTTGGGGCTCCAGGTGACTGCACCTGTCTGAGCCAGTCCTATATGGTAACCAAACCTAATGGTTTTTTTCTTTTTTCTTTTTTCAGGACATGTAATTACATGATCCAGAGAACCGCTGTAGGCACATTGTAGCCGTCTTTAATGGGTGTAATCACTTTTTAGAATAATTAAAATAAACCCATTTTCCTTAGAAAAACGTGAGTAGGGTTGGGAGTTGTGCCCCGTCCTGAAGAAGGTACACCAGTACCGAAACATGTCGACGCACACCAGAGTTTTTTGTCCCTAATTAAGACAAGAAAAACTCGTTCTTTTGCACTTTTTTAACAGCACCAGCCAGGGGTACGAAATAAAGTTTTTTTCATTTTACCCACTAGCCAGGTACTTTTTAATTTCTCACTACACCTCCCACTCACATCTATTCCCCTTCACCTACACTCAACACACACCACACATAGTCTGATTTGTCAACGCTCCCGCGTAGTCGCAGGTCGTAGCGTGCCGCATCCCCTTAGCGGGGTGCGAAGACCCCGATGATGAAGCATGACACCAAGGGGCCTGTTGGTGTGTGAGGGGTATTTTACACAACACTGAGTGTTCCCCCTTCCCCCCTTTATTTACACTTTGGTAGTAGGATTCTTCTTGTTTATTTATCAGTGCCCGTGGAGTAGGAATCCTACGTTGTACTCTACCACCCTTCTTTGTTAAGTATAATGTCAACCACACAAACTGGTAAGTCAAAGTGGACAGGAGATGGTCAAAATGCATACATCGTCAGAAGATGACAGAGGGACAAATAGTGCCCAGCTATGCAAGTCAACCATTTATGCTACATTTGCTGCATTACAATTGGAGTTGTCAATGGACATTCACCTTTAACATATGACATTTGTGAACAGCGAAAGACAAATCATAAAATGTCTTGGCTCATCATACCTTTGTAAATGTGGTACACAACATGTATTACACCAAAATACCCAAAACGGGGAAAGCAATCCTGTAACCGAGGGCCACAACAAGTCAAAAGGGTGTACACACCATATTGTAATAGTGTTTGTAGACCTAATCAAGAAATAGCATTTGGAGGAGGAGCCTAGCCGACAACCATGATGGCCGCTTGAGTCCTCGGCTCCGCCGACCCTCTCGCTTTCCGCCCGCATTGTACTTTATCCTGTAATTTCTCCTCTATGTGAGCTGAGTAATCAAGACCGGGAAGTGACCCCGATTCTAATGGTGTGTTCCCCGGCGTTTCTACAGCGGCGGAGGAGGTGGGATGCCCTCGCCTCGTCCCGGCTCCTACTGGCGGTGAGAACGGGTCTTTGTTTGTGAGGGACGGCCAGCCTCGATTACAGCAGCGGCGGCCATCTAAGACGGGGAGGAATCGAACGGCCGGACTGGAGTTGCCGCACTGCGCTTCCCGCTGCGGGGGTCTACTCTGCTCCGCGAGTCTACACGCCTGAAAGGTATCGCGGCTGCCTGTGATACATTGTATCGTCTCTCCTGGGCAGTTCTTTTATTTCTCCCTACGCCGTGGTGGGAGCCATTTTGTGGGTCGCACGCTCCGCACTTACAACTGATCACCCTGGGCAGCTACTGAAACTCCAAGTAAGAGCCGGCGTTGCATCAGCGCTGTATGTGGTGTCGACATGGAATCTGCTGTTTCTGCACCTCTGACTCGGTCGTACTGTGTGGAGAATCGGCGGAGTGAACAGATGGTTGCGGTGAATGCTGGTGATCAGCCTCGAGGGCTATTCCATGTTGGTGAGCCTCGGGTGCAGAGGAATACGACATCCTTTCGTCCTGGGACACCGCTGGTGATCTGCGATATTCTGGATGCTCTTGGTGCTTTACGTAATGCCCTGCACGATAGTGCCCAGGATCTGGGGAGCCGGCTAGAGGCTATCCTAATTGATGTGCCCTCAACTGGACGTGTTTGTTCTCGAGTGCGGGGCGCTGCGCCACACCCTGTGACCGATTGCGGTGGGCTCCCTGTCCGGGTCAATACTGAGGCGTCGCAGGAGCGGGGTCGAGATGTCGCCGCAGTGCCGACCACAATGGTCGTGAAGAGGTCTGGAATTAGTGGATTTTTGCGATGGCTGGGGAACCGTCTCCGGACGCCATGTCCGACAACTCCTTTGTGGTATGATGGCGTGACTCCCCGTCCTTTCCTGGAGCTGATTCTACTGTTCTGGCCAGCTGGCCTTTCGGGATTGCTACTGTGCGTTGCTTCTCTCTGTACCGTGACTGGATACATTGCGTTGGTTTGGTCGGACTTTGTTGGACGGCATCCTGTTCTTATGTGGCCCTACCGCATCCATAATTCATCTAAGATGGCGACTATGCAACCGGACTCAGTCGATGCACCTGAACGACGGGGGCAAGGTTGAGGATGTTCACATGCTTACTGTTGCTTACATTGCTGGGATTGTGCTGGACGGACGATTCATTGCTTGGACTGAACGTTGGTATTACATCGGTTCGGGGGTCCGGGGTTGAGCGGCTGAGAATACTTCTGTGGGTTGTCCTCCTCCTCCATCTTTTCTTCTCTCTCCTTTCTTCTCTACCTCTCATTCGTTTATATTTTCCACTACTATGGGGCAGTTCCGGGGCGACAGGCACGCTGTTAGTGGGTTTGGCCGTAGCCATTACAGGGGTGCAGGTTGGGGGGTGAGGGCGGGGGTTATTTTAGTTTGTTTTGTTCTATGGTCCCTATCGCTCTTTTCCGGCTTCGGGAGGGTTCTTTCCTCTCTGTGGGGTTGGCTGTTTCGGGGTCTTGCACCTTTGCTCTTCCTGTGTTTTAATAAATGTTGTTTCTTAATCCTACGGGTAGCTCTCTGGGTTTACGCTTCAAATTGTTGCTTTTTGTAATGATGTTTATTGTCCGGTCCTATAGGTGTGGCTGCTTAAGCCCATGTAGCTGCTGTCTTTATTGCCTAACTTTGATCATTAATGGGGTACGCCCCTCTTGTTGAGTTTCTTTTGTGTTCCTTGATGTCAGATGTGCAATCCTTCCTGTTGCAGCCCCCTCGCTTCATCTAAACTTTAAAATGAAAACCTCCTATCCTGTGTTGCGCGCCCCGTAATCCCTTCTGGTATACCTTGCAATATCCTGATTGTACATTGACCTGTTGCCCTCCTGTTTTTCTTTCATCATTTATCGTTGCGGCCGGCCGTGATGGTTGTGGGCCTGCGCATGTATATCCTGTTTATGTCTCAATAAAGGTTTTCCACAAAAAAAAAGAACAAAAAAAAAGAAATAGCATTTGCACCGATACGGAAATGAAGACCAAACAGTGAGATACCAGTCTCTGTAGTATTGACAATGCATACACTGTCCAACTTCTAATCTTTCATACATACTTTATTCAGCACAGTCCACACAGCTGATCATGTACTGCGAACATTGGATGGATAATTTCCGGACATCAACAAAACACGATAGTGGACTTTACCTCTGGATTCGTAAGCATGTCATTGTGACATAGGTAGCATCAAGGTAGTGGGCCCAATCTAAGTTATATGTGGGATCACTCATTACATAATGTATTACACACTTCTGCAACGGTGGTGACCATGACTGCTTGTGCCCGTCCTGTGCCAGAAATTGAATGCATCACATGTGGCAGCAGGAATGTAAAGTTGCTAAACAAACTTATCATTGTAGGTACGATGTGGTCCTCCCAGAACCCCAGACGCCCACTGACTTCTGCTACTAGGTTGGACTTGACATCTGTCCAGGGACCACCTACTGCTCCGGTGCAGGGCAACGGTAAGTCAAGCTTGCTGAATGCTTATTAATTGTGCCTTTCACCTCCACCGTATGTGTTGTACAACACTGTTATCCTGCATCACAATATGCTCACATAGGGCATTTGAACACATGGCCAATCAGACCCTGGTGGCAAATGAGATGCTGACACAAAATGTATGCCAAGTATGTGCACAATGGACATACAATAGAACAATGTGTCATAAGAAACGTCCACAACACAACAGGCTTGCAATTCAATGATATGCTAAATCCCTAGCAAAATTAACATGGTCAAATCAATGTGAAATTGGTATGGCTGAGGCACACACTGGTGCCAGTTGTGTACCTGTGAGATGGGTGTAGGGGCTGCTAAGGTGAATCTTCATGCAGTTACACCTGCAAAATGATTTGGCTGAAGAGCAACAGGATAATCCAGTGCAGGTGGGAAGATTCAAAGCTTCTCACCTCATCTGCAATGTGTGATCTAAACCAAATGTTGTCTTCTGCTTGCCTCCCTTCTACCATATTCACATGTATAGGTGAGTGTATGAAATATGAGGTTTGGATGTCTGCTGCACAAGACACCATCTGTTGTCATGTAAGTACTACCATGATGTTGGAAATGGAGCATGGGAGCAGAGAACACTCAAAGGATGGACATTAGTAATCTGTGTTCTCTCATTCAAAAATGAGCTGTGTGACATCATGGGTAGGGAAGCACAAATGGGCAACATCAGGCCCCTGACAACTGCACATCCCACACATGAACTCCTTTCTGACTTGTCAACAGACAACATTACACCCATGAAAAAAGTCAGTCACAATGGTAAGGGTGAAATCAGTAACCTTCTCATACAAGTTCGTCAGTTGATGTGTCATCTTATTGATGTCAGTGCTGCATGGCTGTAAGCTTGCAAATGCTGCTTGTGAGCAGGTGCCCACATGTTAAGTCAATGAGCTACACATGCTGCACATCGTCCTTGATTATCCACAAATGGCTAATGAGAATGTAATTTGATCTCATAGCTACAATCTGTTGTACTAAAATATGGACATGTATTTCTCATCACAGGTGCTGACAGGATGAGACCACTGAAGCGGACACCATCCCGGAGGAAGCATGACATCCTGGCTGCAGCTGTGAAACTGTCGCGTACCTGTCCCTCAGGTAAATCGGGCATGAGGAGTGTCAACAGCTTAGATTACAAAGCCATTACAGAGATCGAGATCCCCTTCTACATGGAATCAACAGTTGTTGATTACAAAGTGAAATACAGACCAGGAGTGACACATATGCATGTCTCTCATTTGGTGAGGCAGATCATTGAGAATGTTGTTTCTACCCTCTACAGCTATGTCTACAACAACTATGATGAGACAGGTGCAGCAGGATACACCAGGAGGGAACGCAACGGGACAGAGAGTTGGGGCTGGAGCTGGTGAGTTTGCTAGTATCATGTAGATCTCCGTGTAACACCTCAGGGCTATGGTGTGAGCGGCCATTTGTTGTGGTACCCTAACCTGATCACATGATCCTCATCTGCTGATGCAAAGTGCAGTAAATACAACCCTTTTGTTGCTGCACATGTAATACCTGGTCAATCACCAATACAGTTGCAACCTCTGTGTTTCAGATGATGCTGAGGGAGAGGCTGACAGACCGACAACCAGTGCTGGCCGACGGGAAATCCGAGGGGAGAATCCTCTGATCCTCCAGGCAGCAATGTCGGCTGCAACTCATGCCCAAGAGGAGGAGGATCAAGATCAAGAGGACGATGACTTTGAGGAGGATGATGAGTACATTTCTATTGACTCCGGGGATGACAATACTAACGTCCTGGCCTCACATCCTCTGACAAGCAACGCCCGTCTGCCTCCTCTCAAACCATCAATACCACGGCATACATCAAACCAGCCACGGCTCCCACACATCCACTCACAGACATCACTCACTCACAGCCCTCACGTCCGGGACCGACATGGTGGTTCCCCTACCCACTCTTCCCTACGCAGTTTATCCCTGCCATTCTCTCCACCAACTGTGGGAAGTACCAGCCCTGTTGTGGACCTGGTATCCCCTGGGCACCCTACTCCTGCTCACAGACTTCTACCTGCCACCCTCCCTGGTGTTGGACCTGCTCATCTCATCCCTGGCAGACACCAGCAGAGGGGGCCTGCACGTGACGATGGTGGCCAGTGGGAGCAGGACTTCTTCCGACAGCAGGCAGATGTGAGGCAGGACATTCGGGCCATAGGGGCTGTAGGAGAGTGGGGTCTGCAATCCCATGGCCACCTCAGATTTTTGCTTTTTGCTTCACTGGTTTACGACTTTCCCTGGCTGTGGGCCTGCTAATCAGACCCACAGCCTAGCTGTTCTCTCTCTAAATTGACAACCATGTACCCTAGGTGCATTTACCAATTGGTACTGGGCCACCTTATCAGTCCCTGTACAGTATACCTTAGGTATCCAGGGCATAGGTGTACCCAGGGCCTACCAGGGGCTGCAGCATGTATTATGCCACCCCTGGCTGGCCATCCAAAACAGACACAACTGGCTGCACGACAGCTGGGGCAAGGTGGTGTAATCACCCTTTGCTTTAGATATAGTTCCCTATATCTAAACCTAAAATGGACACATATATTCCTATCAGTCACTCCTAGAGAAGGCCTTATCAATCCTGAAGGCAGAGTGCTTGGAATTATGTGAGATGGTGCTCTGGCATGAGCTGAGCCCGTTTGCAGCTTGCGGAACCAAGTCCTAATAGCTGTTCCATTATAACGCTATACCATATACTCTTAAGTGCATTATAATCCTCGTGGTTAAATGCTAACTCTGGTATAACATTATCAAAACATGTCGAGTAAGGTGTCATACGAATTGGAATACTACCCCTTGCCAATTGTGGCGACGGGGGTAGCATTCCACCCTTCTAGAGGGACACGACATGTATGTAACTGTGAACCCCGGTTAAAGTTAACTCGAGCCTCAGCATCACAAGATGGATGCTGCCACCACAGACACAAGTCTGACCTCCTGCTGCTGGGAGTCCTTCCAGCGAGGGAGGCTCAGACAAAGGGTTTCCTGCCTTGGGAGGTGCTAGCACCACCCCAGACAGGATTTTGTGTATTAGGTAGGCCAAGGCTGAAAGGAATGAGACATGCCTGGGGCACACAAGGTGCCCTGTGCATACACCGGTTCCAACCAGTTGCTGGGGCACTCCAGCCCCAGCTCTGGCGGGAAACTGGACAAAGGATAGGGGGTGTAACCACCCCCCTTCCTGGTCCCACCCAGAGGAGGGACCTAGTCGTAGTGCAGCCCCCTTTAGCTGAATAAAGGTAGGAGCTGGTCCCATTCCCAGTTAGATTAATCTTGACAACTTCCAAGAAGAAACTCTTGACCTTCAACCTCCTGAACATCAGAAGACTGAAGAATCTCCCCTATGGTCAGGTAGTGACCATCCTGCTTCGCAGGCACCATCAAGCTTCTGTGCGGTTTGCTGCAAGTCCTTCCTTCCCGGAATCCGACGACCCAGCTCAACGAGACCCGGACCTCCAGACCCCTCTGACCTCTACCCACATCCACAGCACAGCTGGGACCCGTGGGTGCGACGAGCAACGTGGAGACGGCCATCTTGAAGATACCTGCACAGCGCTTCCAGCACGACTCCCGAGGGACCCTCGAGTAAGTGCATTGGGGACTGAGAAGCCCCACACCGACACAGCACCTGCATTAAAGACCAGCCCCCCAGCCTCCACGAGATCTGCGTGGGGCCCTTTTGCCTGGTTGCGGCTTTTCCTGTTGTCTGGTCACTTGCCGGCTGGCTCGTGACCTCTGAGACGACGACCCGAAGATTTCAACACTGCCGGTCTGGTCCCCCAGACTGGCCCTTGCTTCCTTGTGAAAGAGAAGCACCCCGGACCTTCCTGGTCCGCATCAGACGCCATCTTTGTTCCACCGCGTGGCTTGCACTGGCCAAGGCCTGTTGACCAGATCGACGATCCAACGCCGCCATCAGCAGTAGACTACGTGGGACAGCTCGTGCCTCCAGCCCGGTCGTAAAGAACAGCTCCTGGTCCGCGCAGCTACAGAGAGAAGCGACCCTTCCTTCACCTGAACGCGGCGACAGCATCTGGTTCCCTCCTGGTTCCAGCACCGTCACTGGCTAGTGACCGAGACTCTGTCCCCTTCCCTTTCAGGACTTCTCCTTCCTAGTTCCATCCTTGGAACCACCGGACTCCTCCATCTGGCTGCCTGCCAGCAACTTCTTGTTTCAGGCATCACCAGGATCAACGCAGCAAACCCGACACCACTTCAGCCCTATGCACCCGCAGCCTGTGGGTTAGGTAACTAAAGCTTCTAGGTGCTGAAGTTAGTGTTCACTATCCTAGTGTCCAGGTCCACTGTTTTTTCCCTCCATCCAGCCGGGTTCGTCCGGAATCCGTAACTTTGTAAACTGTAGTATCCATAGACGTTGGTACACATCCCGCGTGAGAGTTTCCACTCTGCACGTGAGTCCCGTGGGCCTCCTGCTCCGTACTTACCTAGTTCGTAGCGTAGTCCCAGCGATCCTCCAGCCTCTGGATCTCCTTACAGTATTTTCCTTCCTCGCATTCCATTGTTCTTAGTATATGGTTTGTCGTGCCCCTAAGGCACACGTGTAAATATTGTGCAAACTCGTATTTCTTTCCTAATATTGTCATGTGCTTAGCCCTCTGATCTCATAAAGAGTTCAGAGGTGTTGTTATTAATAAATATATTGTTTATTTTCATAACAACCTGTGTGGTGTCCTTTCATCTGGTATTCAAGGGGTTATATTGTGGTAAAACAGCTGGCTTCACATGCCAAAAGAGTTTAGCCTAAGACTGCTTTGTCCATGCTACCACTAGGATAGCTGGTCTATAAGGTTGACTTACAACCAATCACCATAAGGGTTGTTTGGACTGATACAAGGTGGTCACTAAAACTAGTGAACATCATATATCAGGCCAACTTCTCACATTGGTGTGCAGAGGTTGGGATTTGAGCTTGCTGTTGTTTTTACCAAATATAATCTTGAGATATCATTTGAGAGATCACATAAGGTACTCTAGGTACATATAACAAGCTTAGAAATACTCTGAGTTCTACTGAACCAGCTGTTGTAGTAGAAAGGGCCTAGCACACCCTGACTACAACTCTTAGCAAGGGATCAGTAGGAAAACCTATAGTGTAGGTAGGTGCATCACTTACACCTCACTAGAAAGCATGTCTACCCATAGAGAGTCTTCAGAGACTCCCCTAGTGGTTAGTGACCCTCCACAGGTCCTTTCCAGATATGCTGCTCTCAGTTTCCAGGAGATGAGACAATTGTGTACCTCCAGGAAATTGAAACAGGGTTCTAACCCTACCACTCCTTTTCTGTTAGGTCTCTTAGAGACATATGATGCTCGAAAAGCTTCTCATACAGATGGGAACATGCCAGCCTTAGAAGGTACCCTTGGTCATCCTGACCTCCCTGAAACTGAGGAAATAGAGGAGGAGGAGGATGAAGAGGATCTTTCTGGGGATGAGGCAAACAAAGGTCCTGAGCTAGTCAGCAGACTTACTAGGGTCAACTTAGACCTACATAGGGAAGGATCTGGGGGACCCCCAGTACTGACCCTAAGCAGGCCTAACTTTGGAGTTAGAAGAGACAGGTCTCATTCTAGGGACTCCAATAGATCTGTGCACTCTCATGCCTCTTCTTAGAGGAGAATGATTTCTCCCGAGAGGAGAATGACTTCCCCTCAGAGGAGAGAACATGAAGCAAGGATGAAACAGGCTAATCTGAGGATCCAGAGGGAAGAACTTGCCCTTGCCAAGGAGAAGCATGCCTTTGCTAGAGAGCAACAGTTGAGTGGGGTAGTCCCCACTGGTGGCAGCAATATCCCTAAGGATAAAGACAGGAGTTTTGATACTAGACACCTGAGTAAAATAGTGCCCCCCTTTAAACAAGGGGATGACATCCACAAATGGATGACTGCTTTGGAGAGGGCCTGCACTGTCCAGTGCATCCCCCAGAGTCAGTGGGCAGCTATATTGTGGCTCTCCTTCGAAGGTAAAGGTAGAGATAAGCTCCTCACTACTAGAGCTGAGGATGCTAACAATTACCAAGTCCTGAAGAATACACTGATTGATGGGTTTGGCTTAACAACTGAACAGTACAGGTTGCTGTTCAGAGACACCCAGAAAATTCAGTCTCAGGATTGGGCTGACTTTGTTGATTGTGCCACTAAGGCTTTTGAAGGCTGGTTACTGGGAAGTAAAGTTACTGATTACACAGGATTGTATAATCTAATTATGAGAGAACAAATCTTAAGTAATTGTCAGAATCAGTTGTTGCATCAGCACCTCATTGACTCAGATCTGACCTCTCCCCAAGAATTGGGAAAGAAGGCAGACAGATGGGTCAGGACAAGGGTCAAGCAGCAGAACCAGAACCAGGGTGGTGGCCAGAAGAAAGCAGATCCCAAGGGTAATGAGAATAAGCAAAATGTCCAGAAGTCTTCAACAGGGCCCCAACAATCTAAAGAGGGTGGGTCCCAGAATTCCCAGAATTCCCAAAAGAAGAAGAATAATGGTCAGAGGAAACCATGGTGCCAATACTGTAAAAGTACTCACTGGTTTAGTGAGTGCACCAAGAAAGGCCCAACTCCTACCACTACTGCTCTAAGGCACCTGCACCCCCTAGTACAGTTAGTAGTGGTAGTAATCCTCCCAAGGCTATAGTGGGGTTAACCCTGGGAACTGAGGCGGGTGCTGACTTAGTCAGGATACCTACTCAGGCTGTTCTTGTTTGTACTGGGGACATGGATATGACCCCTACAATAAGTCCCAGTACTCTGGGCAAGTACAGGCAAACGCCTTTGATCAATGGAAAAATGGCTCAGGCCTACAGGGACACTTGTGCCAGTGTCACTATGGTGACACCAAACTTTGTGGACCCTTGAACAGGTAATACTAGGTTCAGACTACCTGGTGACCAATGCTAGCAATGCCACTACCTCCCATAGTATGGGACTTGTTAATTTCTCCTGGGGAGGGGTAAATGGCCTCAAAAGGGTTGTTGTTAGTTCAGACCTCCCAGTGGACTGTCTTTTGGGCAATGATTTGGAATACTCCTTATGGTCAGATGTGGAGTATAGGACTCATGTGGAAATGTTAGGTTTATCAGCACATGTCCTTGCTGTGACTAGGTCACAGGCCAAGAAATGCCCAGCTGAACTAGTGCTGGATCCTGGAAGAATGGACCAGACACTACCCAAGAGAAAGAGCAGTAGGGGTAAGGTTGACCCTTCCCCCCTGTCTCTGGTGGAGGATCAGCTCTCTCAGGAGACTGACCCCAAGACCCCAGACGGAACTGTCCTAGAGGATGTATGACGTTACAACGCATACTTTTACAACGCATACCGTTACAACGAACTTTTTCAACGCAAAAACTTTTACAACGCATACCATTACAACGCATGTTTTTACAACGCAAATACCTTTACAACGCATACCATTACAACGTAAGTATTGGTAAGTATATAATATTTTTTTTATTTTAAATTAATTGTAATTAATATAATTTAATTTAATTTAATTTAATTAATTTAATTTTTTTTACCCTGTACCCCTGTACCCCAAAAAAACCCAAATTAACCCAGAACCCTAAAAATACCCCTGTACCCCAAAAACCCAAAACTGTCCCTGAACCCTAAAAATACCCCTGTACCCCAAAAACCCAAAACTGTCCCTGAACCCTAAAAATACCCCTGTACCCC
Organism: Lissotriton helveticus; assembly: GCF_964261635.1. Classification (NCBI taxonomy): domain Eukaryota; kingdom Metazoa; phylum Chordata; class Amphibia; order Caudata; family Salamandridae; genus Lissotriton; species Lissotriton helveticus. The sequence continues at coordinate 58,429,414 of NC_136069.1, read as the reverse complement.
AAAAACCCAAAACTGACCCTGAACCCTAAAAATACCCCTTTACCCAAAAACTGAAAACTGACCCTGTACCCTAAAAATACCCCTTTACCCAAAAACTGAAAACTGACCCTGAACCCTAAAAATACCCCTTTACCCAAAAAACTGAAAACTGACCCTGAACCCTAAAAATACCCCTTTACCGAAAAACTGAAAACTGACCCTGAACCTTAAAAATACCCCTTTACCCAAAAACTGAAAACTGACCCTGAACCCTAAAAATACCCCTTTACCCAAAAACTGAAAACTGACCCTGAACCCTAAAAATACCCCTTTACCCAAAAACTGAAAACTGACCCTGAACCCTAAAAATACCCCTTTACCCAAAAACTGAAAACATAAAAAAAACCATATAAAATATTAAATATAATTATATACTTACCAATACTTACGTTGTAATGGCATGCGTTGTAAAAGTACTTGCGTTGTAAAAACATGCGTTGTAATGGTATGCGTTGTAAAAGGTTTTGCGTTGTAAAAGTTTCGTTGTAATGGTAGTGCGTTGTAAAAGTTGCGTTGTAAAGGTTGTTTCCCGTCCTAGAAGAGCTTGAGTCTGAACAGGTTGAGTTTCTTGGGACAGGGTGACCTTCAAGGGCAGACTTGAGGCAGGCGCAGTTAGACTGTTCCTCTCTTGAACCCCTCAGACAGCAGGCTGCTGCTGAGGCTGCAGGGAATGCTACAGGTGCCCATAAGGTATATTGGGACGATGGACTCCTATACTCTGAGGCAAGAGACCCCAAGCCTGGTGCTACCAGGAGGGTGATCATCCCCTTGTCTCTTAGAGGTTTCCTTCTCACCTTAGCCCATGAGATTCCCCTTGCAGGTCACTTAGGCCAGAACAAGACTTGGGACAGGCTTGCCCCACACTTTCACTGGCCTCATATGTCTGAGGATACTAAAAAGTTTTGTCGCTCATGTGTCACCTGCCAAGCCAGTGGCAAATCAGGTGGCACCACAAAGGCCCCCCTTATACCACTACCTGTGGTGGGGGTTCCCTTTGAAAGAGTGGGGATTGACATTGTTGGACCAATGGACCCCCCAACAGCATCTGGGCACAGATTTATACTGGTGGTAGTGGATCATGCCACCAGGTATCCAGAAGCTATTCCCCTTAGGACCACTACAGCTCCTGTGGTGGCTAGAGCCCTGGTTGGAGTGTTCTCCAGAGTGGGGTTCCCTAAGGAGGTCATCTCTGACAGAGGTGCAAACTTCATGTCAGGATACTTGACTGCTATGTGGAAGGAGTGTGGTGTAAATTACAAATTCACCACCCCCTATCACCCACAATGCAATGGGCTTCTTGAAAGATTCAACAAGACCCTCAAAGGGATGATAAAAGGGTTACCTGAAAAGCTTAGGCGAAGATGGGACATCCTTTTACCCTGCCTCCTGTTTGCTTACAGAGAGGTCCCACAGAAGGGGGTTGGTTACAGCCCTTTTGAGCTTTTGTTTGGACATCCTGTAAGAGGACCCCTATGTCTTGTGAAGGAAGGATGGGAGTTACCTCTCAAAAAGCCTAAACTTGACATAGTGGACTATGTACTTGGTCTCCGCTCCAGGATGGCAGAGTACATGGAGAAGGCATCTAAAAACCTGGAGGCCAGCCAAGAACTTCAAAAAGCTTGGCATGACCAAAAGGCTGTCCTAACTGTTTACCATGCAGGACAGAAGGTGTGGGTGTTGGAGCCAGTGGCCCCCACAGCTCTCCAAGACAAATGGTCTGGACCCCACATCATCATTGAACATGGGAACTCCCAGGAGCCCTCACAGAGTACTTCATGTGAATAGGCTCAAAGCATTTGTTGACAGGGAGGACATGGGCTTGCTCATGGCCACAGATGAGGGACAGGAGGAAGAGAGTGACCCTCTCCCAGACCTGCTCACTCAGAACCCTGATGATGGGTCAGTAGATGGTGTAGTCTTTTCTGACAGCCTCTCTGAGCATCAACAAAAGGATTGTAAGCAAGTCCTTCAATCCATCAGACAAATGTTTTCTCTGACCCCCCAGTCAGACAAACTGGTGCACACATGAGGTGGACACTGGAGACAGTCTGCCTATAAAGAGTAAAATCTACAGGCAACCTGACCATGTCAGGGACTGCATAAACTTCTAACTACCGTCCCATCTCCCTTTTGCCCTACTTGGGCAAGGTTCTAGAAACCCATGTCACCAGCACCCTGAGCACCTACGTGGAAGCTAATCACTGCCTCTCCCCTCGGCAGGCGGGTTTTCGCCCCCTCCATTCTACGGAGAAGGTGGTGACCTCAGTGATGGACTGCCTACGCGAGGGCATTGATACCAACCTCCCGCAGGCCCTCATTCTTTTAGATCTGTCCGCCGCCTTTGACACGGTGGACCACTCCATCCTCCTTACCCGTGTCAGGGCGGCGGGCATAGAGGGCCTGGCCCTCGCCTGGCTTGAGTCCTTCCTGAGCGATAGGGCTCAGGCGGTCCATCTAGCTGGTTTCACTGCTGCCCCTCGTGGGGTTGTATGTGGAGTCCCTCAAGGTTCCTCACTTTCTCCCCTTTTGTTTAATTTATACATCTACCCCCTTATTTTTTTGTTACAGCAGCTGGAGGTCACGGTGTTTAACTACGCCGACGACCTCCAGCTTATCTTTAACCTTTCCCACGCTTCCTCCTCATCCCTGAACGTCCAATCCATCATGTTGTTCATTCAGGATTGGATGAACTGCAACCACCTCAAACTCAATCCGGACAAAACGGAACTAGTCCTAACTGGAGGTGGTTGCAGTCCTTGGTCCCCCTCTTACTGGCCTCCAACACTTGGTGTCCCTCCGATCCCGGCTCCCAAGGTCAAAACCCTTGGTATTCTTTTGAACTCCTCACTTTCTGTTCACTCCCAGGTCAACTCAGTTGTTTCTTCCAGCTTTTTTTCTATGAGAACCATTAGGAAGATCTCTCGCTTCTTCTCTCTGCCCGCTCTAAAGATCATAGTAATGGCTATGGTGCTCTCGCGCCTTGATTATGGCAACATCATCTACAACGGCGCCCCAGCCTATGCCATTCGCCGTCTGCAGCTAGTGCAGAATCAGGCTGCCCGCCTGATTCATGGCCTGCCTAAATTCCATCGTGTCACTCCTCTATTGCAGGCCCTGCACTGGCTGCCGGTGAAAGAGCGAGCTTTGTTTAAGCTTGGCTGCACCGCCTTTCAGGCCAGAATGGGCACCGCTCCGGAGTTCATCTGCTCCGCTATCATTCCCTATACGCCGGGCAGAGAGCTCCGCTCCTCTCATCAGGCCCTGTTAACCATCCCACGTTTTAGAAAGAAAAAGGCAGGTGGAACAAAATTCGCAGTTCTCGCTCCTGCGTTCTGGAACTCTCTTCCGGCGGGACTCCGCGGGACACCCTCCTACACTGAGTTCCGGAAAGGTCTAAAAACCCTGCTCTTTTCTCAAGCCTACAATGCTTAGTCTTCCCTCCGCTCCTGTTGGCCTTCCTACTGCTCAAAAGCGCCAAGAAACCGCGTGGTAAAAGTGCGCTATAGAAATATTTTTAAATTCAAATAAAGCAAGAAGTACAAAAGATGTTGGAATTGGGAGTCATTGAACCCTCAGAGAACCCTTGGGCTAGTCCTGTAGTTCTAGTGCCTAAACCTCACACCCAGGATGGTAAGAGAGAGATGAGGTTTTGCGTAGACTACAGGGGTCTCAATGCTGTCACTAAGACAGATGCCCATCCAATACCTAGGGCAGATGAACTGATAGACAAGTTGGCTTCTGCAACTTTCTTAAGTACATTTGACCTGACAGCTGGTTATTGGCAGATCAGGTTAGCTGAGGATGCCAAGGCCAAGACAGCATTTTCTACCCCAGGAGGTCATTACCAATTTGTGGTGATGCCCTTTGGTTTGAAAAATGCACCTGCCACTTTTCAAAGGTTGGTGAACCAAGTTCTCACTGGGTTGGATGACTTTTGTGCAGCATATCTAGATGATATTGCTCTCTTTAGCTCCACCTTGTAGGATCACCTGATCCAACTAAGGAAAGTTTTAGAGGCCCTGCAAAAGGCAGGCCTCACTATCAAGGCTACTAAGTGCCAGATAGGGCAGAGTCAAGTTGTATACTTGGGCCACCTTGTAGGTGGAGGCCAAGTTCAACCTTTGGAGAGCAAGATACAGGCCATAAAGGACTGGGCTCCTCCAACCACCCAGACACAAGTCAGAGCTTTCTTGGGCCTGTCTGGTTACTATAGGAAATTTGTCAGAAATTATGGAACCATTGTGACTCAACTTAATGACCTGACAAGTAAGAAAATGCCAAAGAAAGTTCAGTGGATAGTTAGCTGTCAGAAGGCATTCGATGACCTAAAGCAGGCCATGTGCACTGCACCTATTCTCAAGAGTCCAGACTACTCCAAACCTTTCATTGTCCAAACAGATGCTTCTGAGTTGGGTGTGGGAGCTGTTCTATCTCAGCTGAATATTGATGATCATGACCAGCCCATTGCTTTTACAAGTAGAAGGCTGACCCCTAGAGAGAAACGTTGGTCAGCTATTGAGAGGGAGGCCTTTGCTGTAGTTTGGGCCCTGACGAAGTTGAGGCCATACTTGTTTGGCACTCACTTCAAGATTCAGACCGACCATAAGCCCCTCATATGGCTAAATCAAATGAAGGGTGAAAACCCCAAACTTCTTAAGTGGTCCATTTCTCTACAGGGGATGGACTTTACAGTGGAGCACCGCCCAGGGACTGACCATGGTAATGCAGATGGTCTCTCCAGGTACTTCCACTTAGAACAAGAAGACTCACCTGGTAAGGTTAGTTTAATGTCCCTAAGTTTGGGGGGGGGTTATGTAGGAGAGTGGGGTCTGCAATCCCATGGCCACCCCAGACTTTTGCTTTTTGCTTCACTGGTTTACGACTTTCCCTGGCTGTGGGCCTGCTAATCAGACCCACAGCCTAGCTGTTCTCTCTCTAAATTGACAACCAGGTACCCTAGGTGCATTTACCAATTGGTACTGGGCCACCTTATCAGTCCCTGTACAGTATACCTTAGGTATCCAGGGCATAGGTGTACCCAGGGCCTACCAGGGGCTGCAGCATGTATTATGCCACCCCTGGCTGGCCATCCAAAACAGACACAACTGGCTGCACGACAGCTGGGGCAAGGTGGTGTAATCACCCTTTGCTTTAGATATAGTTCCCTGTGGGTTAGGTAACTAAAGCTTCTAGGTACTGAAGTTAGTGTTCACTATCCTAGTGTCCAGGTCCACTGTTGTTTCCCTCCATCCAGCCGGGTTCGTCCGGAATCCGTAACTTTGTAAACTGTAGTATCCATAGACTTTGGTACGCATCCCGCGTGAGAGTTTCCACTCTGCACATGAGTCCCGTGGGCCTCCTGCTCCGTACTTACCTAGTTCGTAGCGTAGTCCCAGCGATCCTCCAGCCTCTGGATCTCCTTACAATATTTTCCTTCCTCACATTCCATTGTTCTTAGTATATGGTTTGTCGTGCCCCTAAGGCACACGTGTAAATATTGTGCAAACTCGTATTTCTTTCCTAATATTGTCATGTGCTTAGCCCTCTGATCTCATAAAGAGTTCAGAGGTGTTGTTATTAATAAATATATTGTTTATTTCCATAACAACCTGTGTGGTGTCCTTTCATCTGGTATTCAAGGGGTTATATTGTGGTAAAACAGCTGGCTTCACATGCCAAAAGAGTTTAGCCTAAGACTGCTTTGTCCATGCTACCATTAGGATAGCTGGTCTATAAGGTTGACTTACAACCAATCACCATAAGGGTTGTTTGGACTGATACAAGGTGGTCACTAGAACTAGTGAACATCATATATCAGGCCAACTTCTCACAGGGGCTACCCTGTCTGACATTTCTGGGTCCCTGCAGGACATGGCCCAATTCCCTCAGGTGGTGGACAGGGTGGGCCAAGCTTTGGATAGGATGGATAGCACTTGGCAGGAAATGTCTAGAAATATGAGAGACCTGATATCCATCCAAAGGGAATAGAGTGCAAGACACCATGCCTTGGCCATGAAGATGATGGAGGGCATGGTGAGAGTGATCCAAAGTCTACCTTCACGGCCAACGCAGGGAGGGGAACAATCATGTCGGCCTGTAGGACAGCACATCCCCACACCTGTACCACCAACTGCACAACACCACAGCCAAGGTACCCAAACACACCCGCACCCTGAACAGGCACGCCCACCACCCCCACTACCTGGCCAAACACCACAAACCTCTGGATTGTCACTCCCCCCACCCCCACTACCTTGCCAAACACCACCAACCACTGGACTGTCACTCCCACCACCCCCACTACCTGCCCAAACACTACCAACAACTGGACTGTCACTCCCACCACCCCCACTACCTGCCCAAACACTACCAACCACTGGAATGTCACTCCCACCACCCCCACTACCTGCCCAAACACCACCAACCTCTGCACAGTCACTTCAACCACCTGAACAACCAGCCCTTGTCCAGCCACAGACACCTAATGTGCAGACACCATTGGCACCTGCACCTCTTGATCAGCCTGGACAACACCCACAGACACGAAGGCGACAACCTCAACCTCACCCCTCACCGCGTTCCTCCCCCCCACTATTGCGGAAACGCAAACATGACCGCCATTGGCATGGCCAATTTGTTTTGGGCTCCTTAGGAGTATTTTGACAATAAATATCTACTAAAGTAATATCCTGTTGTGTACCATGTCCCTTCTGACGATGTAGGCATGTGTGTGTTTGTGTGTGTGAGACAGGTACAAGTGTAACACATCATAGCAACACGTTGTAATGTGCATAGCATATGACTTACTAAATATGTGTCTATATTTGGGAATAGACATTCAAAATGAAGTCAAACTAGTCAGACAAAGTATCATTCTGCAAAGTTATTTATGTAGGAACACAAACAAACCGTCCGTTTGGAAGGGAGAAAGGAAAACAAATGATGATCTTAATGCAGAAGGAGAATGGAACTTGGATTTGGGTGGGGCAAAACAAATATAATACGTCAGGTAGCGTCATGGGAACCAGTCTATTCACAAGGGGAAAAATAAATCTTCGTCCAAAACAATGTCTCAGCCCAACAGTCAAGTGTCTCTCTGGTCATCCTCCAGGACCACAATGTCTATATCCTCAGGGTCGGACACATCCACACGGCTGGCTGATGCAGGAACAGGCACCACACGGGAACGTGACACACGTGGAGTATGGGGGGAAACAGTGTGGGGCAACGGACAGGGGGGCACATTGACGGTGGTATGGGAAGGCCCTTGGGAGATGAAAGACATAATGGCTGTGTTCAGGGACTGGACTTGGGTGCCGAGGTTGTCCATAGATCGGACTAGGTCCGTGTTCAGGGACTGGACTTGGGTGCCGAGGTTGTCCATAGATCGTACTAGGTGCGCTTGCATCGAGCGTATCTCCAGACACACCTGTAGCAAGATGCGAGCGGACATGTCAGGTTGACCCTCGACCATCCAACTCAAGTCCCCTGGCACAGCCACGGGAGGAACAGCACCGGCACTGGGGTGGGGACACAGAAGGGATGTGGTGCCTCAGGTCCGGAGCGGATGGGTTCGGCTTGGCGGCTACGAGGAGGGGGACAGGCATCAGGGGATTGAGCTGGAGTCCCCGATGGCATTGGGGACTCTAGAGGTAGGGAGGGGCAGATAACAGGCCCGGATTGAACGTTGGCCTGCCCCGGGGACACCTCTTTGTGACCCACTGGTGATGTATGTGTGGGTGAGTGGCTATCCCCCACATCATGGTCCGAGGTGTCCGGTCCTTCACCCCTCCCTTCAATGTCCACAGCCTCCACCCGGGACCTAGTACCAGTGTCGTGTTCTTCTTCATCCCGGGTGGGTGAAACCCCCTGGCCTGCAGATGTTGAGGGCCCCTCCTCCTCCTCATCCTCCTCTCCATCGCTGGTGGAAAGAGGGTTTAGCCGCCGCCGAACTGATGGCCTCCTTCTCCGGACTTGTTCCTGCGGATCTCCTGTCTCACCAACCGTGCCTGCAGAAGTGTAAGCAAAATCCTGATGTGGTGGTTGCTCACCAACCGTGCCTGCAGAAGTGTAAGCAAAATCCTGATGTGGTGGTTGTTCCATGCATGACACTACACGTACATAGAATAGCCTAGGTCCGAATTTGTTGGCCTCTGATCACACTGTACAGTTATCAGGGGCCAATTTACAACTTCTGGCGCATCTCCGCTAATCAGCAGAGGTGTGTCTGATGAGTTGCAACGCATCAGCCCAACCGTGCGTCACCCCTGATGGACCGCATGTACAAAGCGGCACACCGTGGCGCTTGGGTGGGCAGATGTGTGATGCATCCCCGGGGGAATAGCCGGGCTTGGCTGGAGTGGCGTGGCAAGTGCGAACCCGCCTCCAGCAAGGCTTGGGGGGGGCATGATCGCTAACATGCTGCGGCAATCCTTACACCTGCTTCAAGCAGGTGCATAGAATTGACTCCGCTTGGCCCTAATAGTGACTGAGTGAAATCTTGTAGTTTCACTCAGACACTTTTAGGATGTGATCCTGCACCGTATGTGTCACGTTGTAATAATCCAGCAGCATGGCGCTTTGTGTGCTCCACCGCTGCGTCACTAAAGTGACCCAATGGCGGTGCAAAGAGGCGCAAGTGCCTTGTTGATCTGCCCATCAGTCCTTATGGACTTAATGGTGGTTGGGAGCACACTGCCTCACAGTCCCAGCACAGTTTGCCCCTTTGCAACTGGGTAAATGCTGTTTACAGTACTAACTAACTCCTGAATCATCTGTGTTTGCTGGGAATGCTGCTAAGTTCCTCTCAGGTCACAGTAACAGTCACAGGCACACGGCAAACCCAGATGATTTACTTTGCTCTCTGAAACTGCTGCTCTCTACTGATGAAGCGCTCATTCCAGGAACACGTGTCTAGAGATATACAGCAAAGTCAGCAGCAAATTTGGTGTATGACTCCAGATTATTCTAAAGTAAGTTTGAACTGTGTACCGCATTTACCAGGATGCAAAGGGGCAAACCGTGCTGGGACTGTGAGGCAGTGTGCTCCCAACCCCCATTCTGTCCATGCACTTACATTACATGTATGCACACTGTCATATACAGATTTGAGTTTGACATGGACATCTCATGTGTATTATTGTGGCTTGCGCAACTGCATTATCCAAACCTCAACCTTGGCATTTTTGTGATCTGTGTGTCGTGTCACTGCTGCATGTGCCAGTTCAACTACAAGTCCACCAGAGGAGAACATGAAGAATCCAGATATAATAGATATTGGCCATTGATATGGATTTGCAGCTATTTAACGTCTGGACAAGTGTCATCTGCTTTGTAGCATGGTATGGGACAAGACAAATGTGGGTCACACATCCACGTGGGGTCTGGAGTACTCCTCTAGCTACATTGTGTGTCTTGCCTTTTGATGTCCCCACACATCTTCGGACAATCCAGTGCCACATAGTGGCTTACTTGACTTACAAGGTAGTGCAGTACACCGCTGAATAGTGGTGGGCGGTTGTGACAGCTACCTGTACATGAAAAATGTCATATAGGCCACTGAGGGTGAGACGTCTGTCAGTGGACTCACCTTGCCAACCTATGAAAACTTGTGAGTGATGCAAGGATCTCAAAATCTGTCTTGACTCCAAGGCACATGATGATCTGTCTCAAATGGAACACAACGCTACAGGTGCAATGCTAATCACAACATCCAATCCCCTATGGCCTGCCATGTGCAGACTGGACAGTCTCTGTACCATCGCTCATCCAATGCACACATCCGTTATGATTGACTTGAATCAATTGTAGTGGTGCTGGCAGAGCAGAATTCAATATGGATGCATGAGTGTGGCTCATTTACCCAGTTGTCATGAGAAAACTACAACTCCCAAAATGCACTCTGGCCTGTATAGTCCATATGCCACAGTGTGCCTCTTGAAACCTGGTGACTGCTGCTTGGACATGGAATTGGCTAATGGAGGCATGGGACACACAATGGTACAGCACTGTTTCACTCACATCATACTCCCAGACTCATATTGCATATGATGCTCTTACTAGGTCCATGCTGCTCGTGCTCCTCCTGCGGTAATTGCAAACACAACAGTGATGGACAGAATGTGGATCAATGTCACACATTCACCCCAGTCCAAAGATCTGGGCCCAAATCCATCGTTTTTCCACTCCACACCACCCTGGGTTAGACAATGGCGATATGCAAATCAGCGCTGACCCTGTGCCCCATGGGAACAGTCCAGTCCGAACTACAAAAGCCATGTCCTTCCCAGAACGGAATCAAGCTTCCGAGGACCGGCCCGGTTTCGAGGTAACACCTCTCTTCAGCCCGGCTAGCTTGAATCCAGTGGTGTGGAGTGCCTGGGACTCACGTCGGAGCATCCCCAGTACACTTAGAGCGGTAATTGCAAACACAACAGTGATGGACAGAATGTGGATCAATGTCACACATTCACCCCAGTCCAAAGATCTGGGCCCAAATCCATCGTTGCTGAGCATGGAGGGTCGGCCAAGCTGCTCGCAGGACCCTCCTGTACAGTGGTGAGAGGCGAGGACGATGTACATGGTGCTGGGAGGACAGGCCAGCCAGCTCCGTAGCCTTGTTACGGGCCCACCGCTTGAGGTCCTCCCAGCGCTTGCGGCACGCCCTAGCCCTCCTGGTGGCCACTCCCACTGCACTGCAGCGCTCGGCGATGTTTGCCCATAGCCTGCCCCAGTCTGCAGTGCTCAGCTGGTGCTCAGGGTCCCCATATAGCTGAGGAAATTTCTCCAGCACCCCCTCCACCAAGATGTCCAATACCCTGTCTGTGAAAGGGGGGGCTCTCTCCTCATATTCCTCAGCCATTATGGAGAAATAGGTCAGATGAGAGCAGCAGGATGCCTGAGGATCTGATCAGTGATAGAGGATTACTCAGAATGACCACAAAATGGCTGCCAACTACTTCCTGTGATGTATTTCCTGTCTCCCACTTCATGTATTACCTTGCCTGTATGAAATGATGTGTTCTAGTTTATTTTCGTAATTTATGGCCCGAAATCGTAGTATTACGATGCGACACCGAAAACTACGATTTTGCGCTGTAACTTCCGAAAATGACCCGGAACACATTATATCATACAGGAAATGTTATACAGGTAGTGGGAGACAGGAAATACATCACATGAAGTATTTTGCAGCCATTTTGTATTCATCCTGGGCCATCCACATTCAGTAAACAAATCCACTGCCATCCTGTTGATCTGATGTAGGGGAAAGTGAAATGACACAATGCAGGTGTGATTCATGAATATGTATCAAAAGGGGGAACAGATCCTTTCAAGTCATTTATGCACAGACAGGGGGTAGGGGGTTGACAACATCCATCCCACTTTCCTATTCTCATACTTTGCATTAAGGGACATGTAGTTCATATTGAGTACTCTGTATCAGAGTTGAATGAAGTGTTATGTAACATTGGTGTGGAGAAGTGTGGATATGTCAGATACATATGGGGGCAGCTATACGAGCCCTGTGTGCACCAATTGTGCCACAGTAGCGTAACTTTAGTGGCGCAGCAGCGCTATGCCACCTCTATGCTGTGGGGTATCTTCAACGTGATGCATCTGTGAAATGTGTCATATTGTAAGGCCCTGCACCGCAGTTGTGCATTCGTGCACAGGGGGGCCTTCTAGCACACAAACGCCTCCGAACAGTGGCAGCGTGAAATGTACAAAATTACACTCAGTCATTTTCATGGCCATGCTGCGTCACAACCCTGCGCCTGCTTGTAGGAGGCCTAAGAATTGATGCAGCATGTTAGGCATCGGCTCGCCTCTTGCCTTGCTGGAGCTGCATTGCGCTTGCGACCCAACTCCAGTGGTGCTTCACCTTTATGACAGCATATGCTTCACGCTTCTGTCTATACTTGGCCCACAGCGCACAGCTTTGTAAATGCGGCACATCCATGATGGCGCAAGGGATGTCTGCTGTGAGGCACAATTACTGGGGCATCCCTGCTGATATACAGAGATGCAACTCTTAATGTAAATCTGACCCATGGTGCATGATTCTCCCATGACATCATCACTCACATTCTGGGCCCATCATTTGTTGGGGAGTCAATTCTGTAGTGGTCATAGGCCTGAGTATGCAACCTTTTGTCATTTGGTGACCCATCCTTATGAGGTCCAGGTATGTCTCTCAGTACATGTATTGTTTGTCATCAGCGTGAATAGTTTGTTTAAGGGATGTCCACTACGCTGCTCGCTGACATGGGCACATGACCTGAGGCACAATCCACCTTTTGACTTCTGTCAGCAGCTGTGATTTGCATGCAGTTAGTGTGGTTTGCAAAGTCGTCTCGGGGTGGGATTTATGGACACTGTTGTGTCTGTCCACATTTCAATATTGACAACAGACAGCAAACCACATGTTGCCCGTGACACTACAGGTTGCTCATGCGAAAAACATGGCAACGAGCTAATCACGGACTTGCATGCCCTGACGTCGGTCATGTGCAATAGCCCGGTCTCCCACATTCAGAGCTAGTCGAGGTTCGAGAGGCATGTGTAAGCCATGCATTAGAGCAATGTTGTGCAAAACACAACAGGCTAGTATGATCTTGCACACGACTACTGAGGAGTACAGAAGCACACCCCCTGTACGGTGGAGACATCTGAATCGCGACTTCAACAGACCAAAAGTGCGCTCGATAATGGCTCGAGTACGTATGTGTGCCCTATTGTACCTACGCTGAGGTACAGTGTTAGCACGCCTGTAAGGGGTGAGGAGATGTGGAGAGAGTGCATACCCAGCGTCGCCTGAGGAGGGAAGAAAGGGCAGTTGTTAACATTTCACTCTTTGACTTTCACAGAACATGATCTATACGTTCATACATGCAGTGTCTGTTGGGCCAGGTTTCTTATTGTACAATCGTTACTATTGGGGGGCATTCAGACATTTCAATGACTCATATCACTCATTGTCAGTGCTTGGTTCTTACCCAGTAGCCACATGTTACCAAATTCTCCAGCAGCCATACGCCGAGCAAGAGGTGACATGCGGAATATGAAGCTGTCATGTGTACTGCCTGGGAACACTGCATGCACATTGATGAACCTCCCACTGGCATCACAGACTGCTTGAAAATTGATGGAATACCATCTGTGTCTGTTGCGGAAGATGTGTGCAATGTGGCGGGGTGGCTGAAGGGCCACATGGGGGCCACATGGGTGCAATCAATTGCACCCAGCACACGTGGGAATTGTGCTGGGAGATAAAAATCTCCTGCTGCCCTTTGTCTCATGGCCAAAGTATATTGTATTTTGATGTAGTTGGGGGCTCTATCAGTGATGCATCTCAGTACCTGATGCAGGCACACGACTCGCTCGCCTGGGAAATGCCCACATGGTCACTGGTGACCCTTTGGAAGGACCCAGTAGCAAAGAAGTGGATGGCAGAAAGGATCTTGAGGTATGCTGGTATTGCATGTGAGCAGCAGGTCACAGAGTCAAGTTCCTGCTCCCACTCACATACCATATCCAAGATGACTTCAGGTGGGAAACGGTACCTGGCCCTTACATCCTGGCTGGACATTCCAAATAGGTTGATCCTCTGCCTGTAGATCCTCTCTGCTCTCCTCCTCCTCCTCAAGTAGGTTTGCCGCATGGCAAGGGGTAGTGCTACTTACACGTTCAGTGACATCCTGAAAAGGGATTGTTTGTGTCTGCTCTGCATTCATACATGCTGCAGGGCTGGGATTGGCTGCTGTGTGTCAGCCGATCCATGTTGGGGGATGGGTGGACCTTGGCCAGGTGTTTCCCCTTGGCTAACATGACCAACGGGCAGCAATCTTAAATTACGGCCCGTGATCGTAAAATGCGGCCCGTAATCGTAAATTACGTCCCGTAATCGTAAATTACGTCCCGTAATCGGATTTTGCGATGATACGCCGGTAATTCCGCCAAAGTGCCGTAAAATCCGGCCCGGTGGCGTAAATTACGGCCCGGCGGCGGACGTAAAGTTAGTAGTCCTAAGTCTATTCTGTGAATCCCGAAAGTAGTAAGTTCATTCTGTGAATCCCGAAAGTAGTAAGTTCATTCTGTGAATCCCGAAAGTAGTAAGTGCATTCTGTGAATACCAAATAGTAGTAAGTGCATTCTGTGAATACCAAATTGTAGTAAGTTTAGGATTTTGTCTTAAGTTAGTTCTGTGAATCGGGACCAATGTTTATGGGAGTGTATCACTATAAGTCTCCCACCATCCGCAACCGACTCTTACCTGGCATACTGCTTGCTACTCTGATTCAGGCATGTGAATCTATGAAAGATACCCCAATACTGGATAAGAAAACAAGTTACTTACCTGTAACTTCAGTTATCCAGTATTGGTATCTTTCATAGATTCACATGCACCCACCCTCCTCCCCGGAGAGTCAGTTCTCTAATTTGCGATACTTAATTCCCACTTGTGCAAACGAAAATCTGAGGAGAACTGGCTCTGCAGAGAGAGTTCTAGAGGGTGCTATGAGCTGATTGGTTGGAACAAAGACTTTGGTCTTTTTAGCATAATGAGGTAGGTAGGCTACTACAATCTAGGCCTCAGGCCTTTCTCTTAGGGCCTACTACTGTAATTTACCTTTGGCACTGCTTTTTTATATACCGCGGGACTCCCGCCTCGGCGACGGGGAATGATTCAGGCATGTCAATCTATGAAAGATACCAATACTGGATAACTGAAGTTACAGGTAAGTAACTTGTTTTCTTATAGGTGATGTGGGAACAGCAGATGAATGGTCTTAGAATGAAAGAGTACAGAGACTTGCGTATACGTGTAGGTGACATGGGAGCAGCAGATGTTTGGGCTTACAATGGAGGTTTATAGAGCCTTGAATATACTCATTAGTGATGTAGGGAAACGCAGATGGGTGGTCTCACAATGGAAGAGTACAGAGACTTGAGTATACTTGCTAGTGATGTGGGAACAGCAGATCAGTGGTCTTACAATGGAGGAGTACAGTGGCTTGGGTATACTCCTTAGTGACGTGGGAACAGCAGATGGGTGGTCTTGGAATGGAGGAGTACAGTGGCTTAAGTATGCTCATTAGTGATATGGGAATAGAAGATGGTAGGTCTCAGAACGATGGCATTCAGAGGCTTGAGTATACTTGTGGGTGCTGTGGGAAGAGCAGATGGGTGGTCTTAGAATGGAAGAGGGCACATGCTTGAATAAACTAATTAGTGAAGTGGGAACAGCAGTTGGGGGACTTAGAATAAAGGAGTAGAGGCGCTTGAATATACTCATTAGTGATGTGGGAACAGCAGATGGGTGATCTTAGAATGGAGGAGTACAGAGGCTTGAATATACTTGTTAGTAATGTGGAAACAGCAGATAGGTTATATTAGAATAGAGGAGTACAGAGACTTAAATATACTTGTAGGTGATGTGAGAAAAGCAGATGGATGGTCTTAAAATGGAGAAGTATAGAGGCTTGAGTATACTATTTAGTGATGTGGGAACAGCAGAAGGGTGGTCTTAAAATGGAGGAGTACGGAGGCTTGAGTATACTTGTAGTTGACATGGGAACAGCAGATTGGTGGTCTGAAAATAGAGGAGTACAGAAGCTGAGTATACTTGTAAGTCATGTGGGAACGGTAAATGGGTGGTCTTAGAATTGATGAGTACGGAGGCTTGAGTATACTTGTAGGTGATGTGGGAACAGCATACTTTTGATCTTAGAATGAGGAGTACAGTGGCTTGAGCATACTCCTTACTGATGGGCGGCCAGAAGATGGTAGGTCTCATAACTGTGGCATTCAGAGGCTTGAGTATACTTGTGGGTGCTGTGGAAACAGCAGGTGGGTGATCTTAGAATGGAGCAGTTCAGAGGTTTCAGTATACTTGTAGGTAATGTGTAAACAGCAGATGGGGCATTTAGAATGGAGGAGTAGATAGGCTTGAAAAGACTTGTTAGTGATGTGGGAACAGCAGATGGGTGGTATAAGAATGGAGGATTACAGAGGCTTGAGTATACTCATTGGTGATATGGGAACAGCAGATGGGTGGTCTCACAATGGAGGAGTGCATAGTCTTGAGTATACTTATCTGAACAGCAGATGGATGGTCTTAGTATGGGAGAGTACAGAGGCATGAATAGAGGAGTAGAGAGGCTTGTGTATACTATGTAGTACTTCACTACATAGTGGATGAGTACAGAGGCTTGAGTATACTTTTAGGTGGTATGGGAACAGCAGATTAGTGGTCTTAAAATGAAGGAGTACAGAAGCTGAGTATACTTGTAAGTCATATGGGAAAAGTAGATCGGGGTTCTTAGAATCGAGGAGCATCGAGGCTTGAGTATACTTGTAAGTGATGTGGTAACAGTAAATGGGTGGTCTCAGAATGGAGGAGTGCAGACGCTTGAGTATACTTATAGGTAATGTGAGAACAGCAGATGGATGGTCTTAGAATGAAAGAGTATAGAGACTTGCATATACGTATAGTTGACATGGGAACAGCAGGTGTTTGGTCTTACAATGGAGGTTTACAGAGCTTGAATATACTCATTAGTGATGTAGGGAAACTCAGATGGGTGGTCTGACAATGGAAGAGTACAGAGACTTAAGTATACTTGCTAGTGATGTGGGAACAGCAGATCAGTTGTCTTAGAATGGAGGAGTACAGTGGCTTGAGTATACTCCTTAGTGATGTGGAAACAGCAGATGCTAGGTCCTAGAATGAAGGAGTACAGAGGGTTGCGTATATGTATAGGTCACGTGGTAACGGCAGATGTTTGGTCTTTCTAGTGGAGGTGTACAGAGCCTTGACTATGCTCATTTGTGACATAGGGAAACGCAGATGGGTGGTCTGACAATGGAAGAGTACAGAGAATTGAGTATACTTGCTAGTGATGTGGGAAAAGCATATCAGTGGTTTCAGAATGGAGGAGTACAGTGGCTTGAGTATACTCATTAGTGATGTGGGAACAGCAGATGGTAGGTCTCAGAATGAAGGCATTCAGAGGCTTGAGTATACTTGTGGATGATGTGGGAAGAGCAGATGGGTGGTCTTAGAATGGAGCAGTTCAGAGGTTTCAGTATACCTGTTAGTGATGTGTAAACAGCAGATGGGGCATTTAGAATAGAGAGGCTTGAAAATACTCGTTTGTGACGTTGGGACAGCGGATGGAAGGTCTTAGAATGGAGAAGAACAGAGGCTTGAGTATACTTATTAATGATGTGAGAATAGCAGATGGGTGGTCTTAGACTATTATAGTACAGAAGCTTGAATGTACTCATTTGTGATGTGGGAATAGTAGATGGGTGGTATTAGAGGGGAAGAGTACAGATGCTTGAATATACTTGCAGTTGATGTGGGAACAGCTTGTGGCTGGTCTTAAAAGAGAGGAGTACAGAGGCTTGAGTATACTCGTTAGTGATATGTGAACAGCAAATGGATGGTCTTAGCGTGAGGAGAACCAACGGTTTGGGTATACTATTTAATGAAGTGGGAACGGCAGATGTGTGATCTTAAAATGGAGGAGTACAGCGGCTTGAGTATCCTTCTAGGTGATGTGGGAACAGCAGATGGATGGTCTTAGAATAGAGGAGTACAGAGGCTTGAGTATACTTGTAGGTGATGGGGGAACTACAGATGGGTGGTCTCAGAATGAATGAGTAGAGAGGCTTGAGTATACTTGCAAGTCATCTGGGAATAGTAGATTGATGGTCTTAGAATCAAGGAGTTTAGAGGCTTAAGTACACTTGTAGGTAATATAGGAATAGCAGATGGGGCTTAAAATGGAGAAATAGAAAGGCTTGAGTATGCTCGTTAGTGATGTGGGAACAGCAGATGGGTGGTCGTAGAATGGATGAGTACAGAAACTTGAATGTACATGTAGTTAATGTGGGAACAGCAGATTGTTGGTCTAGGAAAGGAAGAGTACTGAGGCTTGAGTACAACTGTAGGTGATGTGGGAATAGCAGATGGGTGGACTTGGAATTGAAGAGTACAGAGGCTTGAATACACGAGTAGGTTATGTGGGAACATCAGATTGGTGATCTTCGATAGGAAGAGTAAATAAATCACAACAGTCACTTCTCTCAAGTCAATATTTTAAAGTCAGGTAATACACCCAAAAATACACGTCCCATAGACCAATACGTTTTTTAGAATTTAAGTATAAATCATTTTTATAAATTTTTTTTTTACATCACATGTATCCATTATTTTTTTTTAAAACATCAACATTGTACATCAATTGTTAAGGAGCCTTGTTAACATGATGAGGAACAGTGAACGTAATGTACACATCAACAAAAACAACAGAACAAAAGACAATGCAAATTTGTCAACACAAATGAACAGGAAAAACAAGGACCGTGAAAACACACAATTACATACATACACCAAATTTCAATACAAATACACTAAATTAAATGCATATAAAACAAGAAAAATGCATTGACGCACGTTTCCATGTGAGATGTACACAGAGAAATCCGTCATCAAGGCGCTGAGAGAACAAATTGTTCATTGGCCGCAAGCCATCTGTGTATCATGCACTGTGGCTGGGTATATAGTGCCGGAGGCTCTGTACCAATATACATTAAGCACAGGTTTTCTAAATAGTATAGGATGCTGGTTCAGACAAGTAAAGCATCTTGATATTGTGGAAGATGTATAAAATCCAGTGCACGAGGCACCGTTTGATAGATTACCAATAGTCCAATAGTCCTGCTTATAGATATAAAATAAAGTTTCTCGATCCCGTGCTACAAACAATTATGAACTTAAACTGATATAAATAGCCCAAGATGTTTTAAACTTAGCATCCAGCTCTGTAACCATAGATATCCGTTAAGGGGATTTTAGGTGAATCTACACGTCTCCTATGCACAAATCCAAGGCGTAGCCACTCTGTGGTATCCGTATAGACACAAAATGGATGCTGCTGCCACAGACACAAGTCTGGCCTCCTGCTGCTGGACGAAACTCCGGCAGGGGAAGCCTAGAAAATAGGTTTCCTGTCACAGGGAGGTGCAAGCACCACCCCAGACAGGAGATAGTGGATTGGGGCAGGGAGGGCTGAATGAATCGAGACAGTGCCTGGGGCACACAAGGTGTCCCATGTATAGGCCAGTTCAAACCAGCGCTGGGGCTCTCCAGCCCCAGCTCTGACACAAAACTGGACAGAGGGAAAGGGGTGTAACCACCCCCTTCTTGGGTCCCACCCATAGGAGGGACCTAGCAGGTAATCCAGCCCCTAGATTTGGTATATAGGTAGGAGCTGAGTCCCAAGACTTTAGATTTATCCTGATGAAACTTTGAAACGAAACGCTGGACCCTTCGACCTTCAACTGACGTGAAGACTGAAGAATCTCCCTTGTGGCCAAGGAGTGACCACCCTTGGCAACCAGGCACCATCCAGCAACTTGACGGCTTGCTTTGTCCCTGTTCCCGCCGGAACTCGAGCGCAGAGCCTGACAAGACCTCGACTCCAGGACTCCTCTGACCCCACTACACGACTCTAGCACAGCTGAGCTCCGTGGAAGGCGTCAGAATCCGTGGAACCAGGCAACTTGGAAAGTCTTCAATTTGCTACCAGCGCAGCTACTGAGGCATCCTCGAAGCTGTGCACTGGGTACTGAGACACACAGACACGGAGCTCCACTTGCACCGAAGATCAGCCCTCCACACTCCACGAGATCTGCGTGGGGCCCTTCTGCTTGTATTCTGCTCAACGCGTTGTCCAGTTGCTGGCCGGTTGGCTAGTAGCCCTCTGACGACGATCTTTGTGAAAATCCATCGCTGGTCTGGTTGCTCCAGACTGGCCCTTGCTTCCCTGAAAAGGTGAAGTACCTCAGACCCTCCTGGTCTGCACCGGAAGCCTTTTGTGTATCCTGCGTGGGTTGCCTTTGCTTAGGCTTGTTGGCTCCGATCTTGAAGCCGACCCCTCCATCTGCGAGAACCTTCGTGGGACAGCTCCTCTCCAGCACCTGGTCACCCTCGACGCCTCCTGGTCCGCATGGCTGCAACAACAAGCTTCACATCCACACCTGATTACTCCTCGACGACGTCTGGTTCCACCTGGTCACAGGCTAGTGACCTAGACTCTGTCCCCTCTGCTTTCAGGTCTTCTTCGACTCCGATCCACCCTTGGATCCACCCGGACATCTTCCTCCTGGTCGCCTGCAGCATCTTCTTCCGAGGCTCCATAGGAAACGACGAGAAAACCCGACACACTTTGACACCTATGCACCCGCAGCCTGTGGGTGAGGTAACGCGAGTACTTCGGTGCTCCAGTAGAGATTGACTATCCTAGTGTCCAGATTTAATAGTTGTTTCCTCCTAGCTAGACTGGAAGTGTCCTAAATCTTCATTTACTTACCTATTAAGTTCCCATTGACTTTATATTGACTCTCGCGTGAGTGTACAGACACTGCACGCGCCGCCTGTGGGCCTCCTACTCCTAACCTAAGGGTCAGATAGTGTAGCCCCAGCGATTCCCTAGGCCCTAGGCCTTCTCCTTTCCCAAGTCGTGGTTCTTATACCACTTACTTAGTATATGGTTTTACGCGCCCCTAGGGCCTAACTGTATATTGTGCTATTTAAAGTATTTTCTAAGTGTAACTTGTTATGTGCTTATGCCTCTGACATCATAAAGAGTTCAGAGGAGTGTGTTAGTGAATAAATACATATATATTTTGTATATATCCTGTGTGGTGTCCTATCATCTGATATTCAAGGGGTTACATATGGTAAAACAGTTGGCTTTACACGCCCTCCAGAGTCTTTCAGCCTAAGACTGTTCTGTCCACGCTACCTCTAGGATAGCTGGTCTATAAGGTTGACTTTACAACCATCACCATAAGGGTTGTTTGGACTGGTGCAAGGTGTTCACTAGAATAGTGAACATCATATACTAGGCCAACTTCTCACATTGGTGTGCAGCGGTTGGGATTAGAGCTTGCTGTTGTTTTACCACTTGTAATCTTGAGATATCATTTGAAAGATCACATAGGTACCTGTAGGTAAATATAAAAACAAGTCTTAGTATACTTAAGTTCTACTGAACTTAGCTGTTGTAGAGCCTGGGCCTAGCACACCCTGACTACATCTCCTAGAAAGGTTCTGTAGGAAAACACATAGTGTAGGTAGGTGCAACACCACACCTCACTAGAAACCATGTCTCATCCAGTGAACCCCAGTGGTTCTCTGCCTGAAGAAGTAGATCCCTTGAGGACTGCTTCAAGATATGAAGCCTTAGCCTTCCAAGAATTGAGACAATTGTGTACTTCTAGAAGGCTAAAACAGGGTTCAAACCCTACCCTCAAATTCCAGATTGAGTTCTTAGAAGAGTATGATGCTCAAAAGACACCTGACACAGGTGCTTCAGGTAGTGCAGATTAAGTCCTTCCCTCAACAGATGATAATGCTGATACTCCTGTACCTGAGGAGGAAGAGGAGATAGAAGAAGATGATTCTGATCTTGAGGTAAACAGCCAGGTCCCAGTCAGAAGACTTAGCCAGGCTAACTTAAGCATACATGGGAGTCAGTATGAGCAGCCCTCATACAGACCCCCAAGTGGGCTTAACCAGAGGCAGAGAAGAGGGAGATCCCACTCCAGGGACTCTCTCAGGTCTCATGCTTCAAATAGCTCTCATGGCCTTACTCAGAGAGGGATGACATCCCCTCAGAGAAAGGAACATGAGGCAAAGATGAAAGAAGCTGCTCTTAGGATTGAATGACAGGAACTTGAGGTTGCCCTGGCCAAAGAGAAGCTTGCTCGTGCTAGAGAGCATAGAGAGAGTGGGTTAGATCCCACTGGTGGCAGCAATATCCCTAAGGATAAAGATAGGTCCTATGAGAATAGACACCTAAGCAAGATTGTGCCCCCCTATAAAGAAGGGGTTGACATCCACAAATGGATTACTGCTTTTGAGAGGGCCTGCAAAGTGCAGCAGGTACCCCAAGGTCAGTGGGCAGCAATCTTATGGCTCTCCTTTTCTGAAAAAGGTAGAGATAAGCTCCTCGCAGTTATTGATGGGGATGCTAACAACTACTCTGTCCTGAAGAGTGCTCTGATTGATGGGTTTGGCCTAACCACTGAACAGTATAGGTTGATGTTCAGAGATACCCAGAAGACACAGACTCAGGACTGGACTGATTATGTTGATTGTGCCACTAAGGCTCTGGAAGGCTGGTTATTGGGAAGTCAAGTTAGGGACTATACGGGATTGTATAATTTGATCATGAGAGAGCAAATCCTTAGCAACTGTCAAAACCAGCTATTGCATCAGTACCTGATTGACTCTGATCTGACCTCTCCCCAAGAATTGGGAAAGAAGGCAGACAAATGGGTCAGAACCAAGATCAAGCAGAAAAACCAGAACCAAGGGAGTGATCAGAAAAAGGCAGACCAGAAGGGTAATGACCAGAAGTCTTCACCAGACCCCCAAAAGGCACAGGGGGAGGGTGGCTCCAAAAAGAACAAACAAAAACAAGAAGGTCCAAAGAAGCCTTGGTGTGGATACTGTAAGTCAGTCTCTCACTGGTTTAGTGAGTGCACCAAGAAGGGCACAGCACCAACCACCATTGCCCCTAAGGCAACTGTTCCCCCTAGTCCAGCTGTTAGTGGTGGTTCCCAGCAACAGGGTGTAGTAGGGTTGACCCTGGGAACTGAGGTAGACTCTGGCCTAGTCAGAGTACCAACTCAGGCTGTTCATGTCTGTGATGGGGACATAGCAATGTCCTCTACTGTAAGTCCCAGTAATCTGAGAAAGTACAGACAGACACCTTTTATTAATGACAAGATGGCTCAGGCATACACGGACACATGGGCCAGTGTCACTATGGTGACACCTAACTTTGTGAACCCTGATCAGATCATACTAGGTGAGACCTACCTAGTGACCAACGCTAGCGATGCCACTACCTCCCATAGTATGATATTCCCCTAGCGGGACACCTGGGCCAGAACAAGACTTGGGACAGGCTTGTCCCTCACTTTCACTGGCCTCGTATGTCAGAAGATATCAAGGAGTTTTGTCACTCCTGTGTTACCTGCCAAGCCAGTGGCAAATCAGGTGGCACAACAAAGGCCCCCCTCATACCACTACCTGTGGTGCGGGTACCCTTTGAAAGAGTGGGGATAGACATTGTAGGACCAATGGACCCCCAAACAGCATCTGGGCACAGATTTATACTGGTGGTAGTGGATCATGCCACCAGGTATCCAGAAGCTATTCCCCTCAGGACTACAACAGCTCAGGTTGTGGCTAGGGCCCTACTTGGAGTATTCTCCAGAGTGGGGTTTCCAAAGAAGGTTGTCTCTGACAGAGGTGCAAACTTCATGTCAGGATATTTAACTGCAATGTGGAAGGAGTGTGGTGTCAACTATAAGTTCACCACCCCCTATCACCCACAGTGTAATGGGCTTGTGGAAAGATTCAACAAGACCCTCAAAGGGATGATAAAAGGGTTACCTGAAAAGCTGAGGCGAAGATGGGACATTCTTTTACCCTGCCTTCTGTTTGCTTACAGAGAGGTCCCACAAAAGGGGGTTGGCTACAGCCCTTTTGAGCTTTTGTTTGGGCATCCTGTAAGAGGACCCCTATGTCTTGTGAAAGAAGGATGGGAGTTACCTCTCAAAAAGCCTAAATTTAGCATAGTGGACTATGTACTTGGTCTCCGCTCCAGGATGGCTGAGTATATGGAGAAGACTTCCAAAAAAAGCTTGGCATGACCAAAAGGCTGTGCTGACTGAGTACTAGCCAGGACAGAAAGTGTGGGTGTTGGAGCCAGTGGCCCCAGTAGCACTCCAGGACAAATGGTCTGGACCCCACACAATAGTTGAACAGAAGGGAGATGTCACCTATTTGGTGGACCTTGGGACTCACAGAAGCCCCCACAGGGTGCTTCATGTCAACAGACTAAAAGCATTTGTCGACAGGGCAGACATGGGCTTGCTCATGGCTACAGATGAGGGGCAGGAGAAAGAGAGTGACCCTCTCCCAGACCTGCTTACTCAGAACCCTGATGATGGGTCAGTAGATGGTGTTGTCTTTGCTGACAGCCTCTCTGAACATCAGCAACAGGACTGCAGACAAGTTCTTCAATCCTTCAGACATCTGTTTTCACTGACCCCAAGTCAGAAAAGCTGGTGCACCCATGAGGTGGACACTGGTGACAGTCTGCCTGTCAAGAGTAAAATCTACAGGCAACCTGACCATGTCAGGGACTGCATTAGGACAGAGGTCCAAAAGATGTTGGAGCTGGGAGTTATTGAGCCCTCAGAGAGCCCCTGGGCCAGTCCAGTAGTCCTGGTGCCAAAACCTCACACCCAAGATGGTAAGAGAGAGATGAGGTTTTGTGTGGACTACAGAGGTCTCAATGCTGTCACTAGAACAGATGCCCACCCCATCCCCAGGGCAGATGAGCTCATTGATAGATTGGCTTCTGCCAAGTTCTTGAGCACATTTGACCTGACAGCAGGCTACTGCAAATCAGATTAGCTGAGGATGCAAAAGCCAAGACAGCATTTTCGACCCCCAGGAGGACATTATCAATTTGTGGTCATGCCCTTTGGTTTGAAGAATGCACCTGCCACTTTCCAAAGGCTGGTGAATCAAGTTCTCACAGGACTGGATGACTATTGTGCAGCTTATCTAGATGATATTGCTGTCTTTAGCTCCACCTGGGAGGATCATCTAGTCCACCTGAGGAATGTTTTGGAGGCCCTGCAAAAGGCACGCCTCACTATCAAGGCCACTAAGTGCCAGATAGGGCAGAGCAAGGTTGTGTACATGGGCCACCTGGTAGGTGGGAGTCAGGTTCAACCACTGGAGAGCAAGATCCAGACCATCAGAGACTGGACTCCTCCAATCACCCAGACACAGGTCAGAGCTTTCTTGGGCCTGTCTGGGTACTACAGGAAGTTTGTGAAAAACTATGGGTCCATTGTGACACCACTGAATGACCTCACTTCCAAAAAGATGCCAAAGAAAATTCAGTGGACAGTTAGCTGTCAAAAGGCATTTGATGACCTAAAGCAGGCCATGTGTACTGCCCCCATTTTGAAAATTCCAGATTACTCCAAAGAGTTCATAGTCCAAACAGATGCTTCTGAGTTGGGTGTGGGAGCTGTACTTTCACAACTGAATATAGATGGTCAAGACCAGCCCATTGCTTTCATAAGCAGAAGGTTGACTCCTAGAGAGAAACGTTGGTCAGCTATAGAGAGGGAGGCCTTTGCTGTGGTTTGGGCCCTGAAGAAGTTGAGGCCATACTTGTTTGGCACTCACTTCAAGATTCAGACAGACCTCAAGCCCCTCCTATGGTTAAATCAGATGAAGGGTGAAAATCCCAAACTTCTTAGGGGGTCCATTTCCCTACAGGGGATGGACTTTACAGTGAAACATAGACCTGGGACTGACCATGCCAATGCACATGAACTCTCCAGATATTTCCACTTAGAACATGAAGACTCAACTGGTCAAGGTTAGTTTATGTCCCTAAGTTTGGGAGGGAGGGGGTGTAGGAGAGTAGGGTCTGCTTCCTATGGTCATCCCCACTGTTTGCTTTTGCTTTTGCTTTACTGGTTTTCGACTTAGATGTGGCTGTGGGCCTGCTAATCAGACCCACAGCCCAGATGCACTCTCTCTAAATTCAAACCATGTACTCTAGGTACATACACAATTGGGAATTGGTTCACCTTGCCAGCCCTTGTAGAAGTGTACCTTAGATACTCAGGGCATAGGTTCAACCGAGGCCTACCAGGGGCTGCAGCATGTATTATGCCACCCCTGGCTGGCCACTCAAACTGACACAACTGGCTGATCACTCAGCTGGGGCAAGGATGTGTAATCACCACTTGCTTAGGTATAGTATTCCTATATCTACCCTTAAATATAGACACACAGTAACCTATAAGTCACTCCTATGGCAGGCCTTAACAATCCTGGAGTCAGAGTGCTTGGTTATGTGTGAGATGGTGCTCTAGCATGAGCTGAGCCTGTCTGCAGCTTTCAGAACCATGTTCTTGTAGCTGTTCTATGATATTGCCATACCATATACTCTTGAGTGCATTATGAACCTCGCGGTTAAACGCTAACTCTGGTTTGGCTTTATCTATACATGTCGTGTAAGGTGTCATACGCTTTGGAATACTACCCCCTCGCCAATTCTGGTGATGGGGGTAGCATTCCACCCTTTTAGAGGGAGAAGACATGTTCGTTCTGACAATCCCGGTTAAAGTTAACCAGAGGCTCAGCATCACAAAATGGATGCTGCTGCCAAAGACACAAGTCTGGCCTCCTGCTGCTGGTCGAAACTCCGGCAGGGGAAGCCTGGACAATAGGTTTCCTGTCACAGGGAGGTGCTAGCACCACCCCAGACAGGAGATAGTGGATTGGGGCAGGGAGGGCTGAATGAAACGAGACTCTGCCTGGGGCACACATGGTGTCCCATTCATAGGCCAGTTCAAACCGGCGCTGGGGCACTCCAGCCCCAGTTCTGGCATGAAACTGGACATAGGGAAAGGGGTGTAACCACCCCCTTCCTGGGGCCCACCCATAGGAGGGACCTAGCAGGTAATCCAGCCCCTAGATTTGGTATATAGGTAGGAGCTGAGTCCCAAGACTTTAGATTTATCCTGATGAAACTTTGAAACAAAACTCTGGACCCTTCGACCTTCAACTGACGTGAAGACTGAAGAATCTCCCTTGTGGCCAAGGAGTGACCACCCTGGGCAACCAGGCACCATCCAGCAACTCGACGGCTCGCTTTGTCCCTGTTCCCGCCGGAACTCGAGCGCAGAGCCTGACAAGAACTCGAATCCAGCACTCCTCTGACCCCACTGCACGGCTCCAGCACAGCTGAGCTCCGTGAAAGGCGTCGGAATCCGTGGAACCAGGCAACTTGGAAAGTCTTCAACTTGCTACCAGCGCAGCTCCTGCGGCATCCTCGAAGCTGTGCACTGGGGACTGAGACACCCCGACACCGAGCTCCAATTGCACCGAAGATCAGCCCTCCACACTCCACGAAATCTGCGTGGGGCCCTTCTGCTTGTATTCTGCTCGATGCGTTGTCCGGTTGCTGGCCCGTTGGCCAGTAGCCCTCTGACGACGATCCTTGTGAAAATCCATCGCTGGTCTGGTTGCTCCAGACTGGTCCTTGCTTCCCTGAAAAGGTGAAGTACCTCAGACCCTCCTGGTCTGCACCAGAATCCTTTTGTGTATCCTGCGTGGCTTGCCTTTGCTTAGTCTTGTTGGCTCTGATCTTGAAGCCGGCC
Organism: Lissotriton helveticus; assembly: GCF_964261635.1. Lineage (NCBI taxonomy): Eukaryota > Metazoa > Chordata > Amphibia > Caudata > Salamandridae > Lissotriton > Lissotriton helveticus. Next base: position 58,402,087 of record NC_136069.1, on the reverse strand, counting down.
CCTCCATCTGCGAGAACCTTCGTGGGACAGCTCCTCTCCAGCACCTGGTCGTCCTCGATGCCTCCTGGTTCGCGTGGCTGCAACGACAAGATTAACATTCACATCCACACCTGATTGCTCCTCAACGAGCTAAAGAATGCTCCTGTCCAGGGAAGACATGGCTTTGGCAGTTCGGGCTGGACTGTTCCCATGAGGCACAGGGTCAGACTGATTTGCATATGGCCATGTCTGAACTGGGGTGGCGGAGTGAGCTAAAGAATGGTGATGGATTAAACCCAGATCAGTTGAGTGGGGGTGAGTGTTTGATTTGCTCAAGCGCTCCGTCCATCATCCCCTTTTGTATCGCTTTGTTCGCCCTAAGTTGGCAGGGTATGCTCAGACGTGAGTCCCTTGTTCCCTTTGCCACTGGATTCAAGCTAGCCTGGCTGATGACGGCTGTAATGCCAGAAACCGGTCCCAGGATGCTTGTTTCCGGTCCAGGGAAGCCATGGCTTTGGCAGTTCGGGCTGGACTGTTCCCATGAGGCACAGGGTCAGACTGATTTGCATATGGCCATGTCTGAACTGGGGTGGCGGAGTGAGCTAAAGAATGGTGATGGATTAAACCCAGATCAGTTGACTGGGGGTGAGTGATTGATTTGCTCAAGCGCTCCGTCCATCATCCCCTTTTGTATCGCTTTGTTCGCCCTAAGTTGGCAGGGTATGCTCAGACGTGAGTCCCTTGCTCACTTTGCCACTGGATTCAAGCTAGCCTGGCTGATGACGGCTGTAATGCCAGAAACCGGTCCCAGGATGCTTGTTTCCGGTCCAGGCAAGACATGGCTTTGGCAGTTCGGGCTGGACTGTTCCCATGAGGCACAGGTGTGGAAAAGTCAGCCCATAACACACCTGATGCCCAGGCTGCTGGCGCAGGACGCCTCTTAGTTCCCATCTTGAACAATTACCAAAATAAAGAGACGGGCGCTGGAGGCAGGAAAACAAGAACAGAGTTTTATTTCTCATGAGGAGAGCCTGTCATTTCGGACACTCTCATAGTGTCTTCAGGAGGTGCTCTAACAAGTTTCTCTGAGGCTTCGTCTTTTATACACAGGTTTATGGCACACAGACATCCTTCATTACAATCAAGACATTGTGAAGTATGAAGATATTCCAACACGTGGCTACAGTAGGGGCCCTGATCCTCCATACAATAGGAGGGGGCTGTCACGCAGCTGAGTGTTCTGCTGATTCTTTGGAATGTGTGCGCCTGATCGAATCTCAGGGGGTGGGGAGGTCATGATCAATAGTAGCCCCCTTTGAAGAGGGGCGAGTGCATACAGTAGTGGGCAATAAACTGTATCCTCAGGCTGAGGGATGACCAGCGGTCCGTGCAGACAATCAGGCTCAGAGGAAGGGGTCATCAAAGGAGGGGTATTCATGGAAGAAAAGGAGGTGTTGGTCAGGCGCGGGGTGTGATTCCCAGAGACAGAGTCATGCGGGAGGGGAAGGTTCATGACTTGTGCATGTGAGAGCGGGGGCAGTCAGGGTGCATGGGGGATGCTAGCAGGGTCAGGGAAGGGCGCTGATGATTGATCGCGAACAGGGAGACCATGGCACCTAAAATGGCTGTTGTATATATGTGCGCATGGGTCTATGCTGGCGGGATAACACAGTCAGTGTTTTGCAATATCCGTTCTGCTTACAACAAGAGGTACAGTGAACACAAATGAACGCCGCTTATGTACACATACATTTGCCATTTTCAACAGTCGCCGCTTTTTTACATAAGCAAGTTCAATTTCTATATAGTCGATACGATAGGCAGAATGCAATACATGTTAATTTACATTTGTTGGGTTCTTCATACAATTCTAGGGAACGATATTATACTTTTAGTCGGGGTTAATCAAGAAAAACGTTCAGACATATTATAGAATCATGTTCTGACTTTCTCTCCGCTGACATCAAAATACAGTAGAAAAGTGCTTTGATACTTTCGGGTCTTGTCAGTGCTATAAGAGACTTTTGGAAAACTAAATGCATGAGTGATCGATGAAACTTTTTAGAAAGCAATACAAAATGGCTGAGGGAGGAGTTCAAGTTGATACAAGCAATTTGGTCAAAGGGGTGAGTAGAAAGTTCAGGAAGGGGGTTTTTATCACAATGTCTTTTTAACAGAGTCTGTCTTCTTTTGTTGGCGTTGTTGAGCACCGGCGGTGGAGCTATAGGTCCAGCTCGGATTCATCCTTACACGTTGCAGGGTGCGATCAGTCCTCTGCTGTTAGATCACAGTCCTGTTTCCTAACTGATGGTCTTAGGAGTGCCCCATGCTGGGCACTTGCGTGTCTTTCTTCTTCCGTGGCAAAAAACTCATTCCATAGTCAAAAGTGTATACGAAAAGGGGTGAGTTTGTTGAATAATCGAGGGAAGAGAGGGCGGAGTGGGGCCAGATCTTTGAACACACCAAGGGACCAAGTGAGCAAAGGACAACGAGCAGGCAGGCCCATCATTCGGACTCAAAAGGGGACGGGGACTTCAGGCACGAGTGGGTCAGCAAGTCGAGGGCTTCAAGGCAGCCCTTCATTCCTTCATCTGCCGAGTTTGAGAGTTGTGCCTCGTCCCGCGTCTCGTTGCTCTGCGGCTCCACCTTTTGTTGCGGTCACATGTGCTTCATGATCTGTGGCCAGGCTGTGCGTCACGTCCAGCTCCTCTCCTCCGGTGATTGTATCTTTGAATGGGTAGAAAACAAGTTTTTAGAAAAACTGGCAGGAGAAGACATTTATACATCTCAATTCCGTCCCCAACCCTAAGTAGGTAGGGAATAAGTTCATCGGTTACAGTCAGTAGTCACCACTTATGGAGTATGTAGGAGGACATTTCCACTGAATTCGTACTTTCTATCTGGCGTTCATACATGACGTACGCGGAGACAAATCAGACTAGGTACTGACAATCTTACATTTCCCTTCGGGGTCGGCTAAATCTTGCAAGCAGGGGGTTATCATCATGAGGGGGGGGACAGAGGTGAAACATGCTTTACTTGGGGAGCGATAGTTAACCAAGGTCATCAATTATACTTCGGGGATAGCTGATATGGAGCTGGGGTCAATCGGGAGAAGCGGGGACGCTTTGGACATTTGCACTTAAGTGCAGAGGGGTGGGGCAATCTGGGCGTTGGGGATTGCATTTCTAACAAACTGAAAAACAGAAGACCATTGACGTTATAGTCCCCCTACAAAAAGGCCAGATTAGGGGACATCAGTCGTCTTACCTGTCCTTTCTTTCATTACCAACTCGGGTTCTATCGTTTTGCAGAAAGGAGAGGTAGTAATATGGCAAGTTACGATCGTTTTAGTTCCTGTCAATTTTGCCGAACACCTCTGTGTTCGAAGAGACCCAATTAGGTTTGTGCCGGTGGGAAACAACGTTACCACAAGGGAGGAGGGAACAGGGGGACCCTCAGAGAGAGAGAGAGTAGCCCGCACTCTAAACGAACCATTTGGTACACGTATGACGTGGAGAGAGAGAGAGAGAGAGAGAGAGAGAGAGAGGGAGAGAGAGAGAGAGAAACGTGTACAATAATGGTCCATTCAGTGCGCACACAACACAGAACAGCAGGGGTTAAGTAATACGGAAACACAGGCAGAGGGATGACGTAGATCTATACATCACGTACACAAACTCAGACGGAGGAGACAGTGCATGCATTATATACAAAAATCCAAGACAAAACATAGAACAGTTATTGGCCAAAATGATCTCTTCCTGTACGCTGCGCATTCCCAGCATCCTAAGCTCTTTTTACCTTTTTCTTCTCTTTTATTCGTCGGCTGCCTTTACTGGTGGTTTTGATTGTACACACTTACGCCTTTGGCAATTGGTCATGAACTAACCTGGTCGGGCTAATGCTCATGGTGGTATTTTCGAGTCATTTTAGCAAATGTGTTTCTAGGCTGAGACAACAGTTGGTGTCAATTGGAGAACAATGGGGCAGCTTTGGGTTACATGTCTATGAGGATGCGAAAAAGGAGGTAGTAGGTTTTAAAATATTGGCAATATTCCTAGTCCTCTCGGCGGAGGATACTTGTGTAAACCTTACCTCGGAATATTCCTTAAACTTTCCCTATTTAGTTAAACGTAGGAATGTATTCATTATTGTACGTCATTTTTGGTTGCATTATTCGGAGTTTGTCGCGGTTAGGTACCATAATCAAACCCTCTTTCCCGTCTCTCCGTCCGCTAGATCACCATTTTCGTACATTAATCGACATTCCGATGTGACCTGCAGAGAGGAAAAAGAAGGGGGCGGGGGCTACATTGATAGACACATTAGCGCGCATAAACCCAGAAAGGCTTTTACTTACTGCATACTCGGCCTATCTCCACGGGATGCAGTCCCTGCCAACTGGGCGTTCAAGCCCAGGTGGACCGTTAGTGTGACTTTTCTTATACAGGTAGTATATAAAGCATAGGCTAAATACCAGGTTCTTTAGCGGTTGCTTTTGGCTGTATAAAAAGGGAAAAATACACAACTAAAACTTGGACCCCTCATATCTGCAATATCGCTATATATTATACCTTTTAACCCTTAACTAATCGAGCTGAGTCATTTCACCTGTATTTTAGTTATATCGGAAATAGTGATCATTTATTTGAAACTTATCAATCTACGCGTGACAACTACGTTTGCTTTTTCCAAAAAATCTTTAATAAGAATGTCGGTGCACAAATACGGGCCTACAACCCCGTGGGCCGGCCACGGAGCAGGCTGGAACTGTAGATGTGGGGACACTTTATTAGTGAAAACCTAATGGAGTCGGGGGTTGTTTATTTTACTATAAAAAGTGCGACAAGTGCAATAAAATCATGTTGAGAATTCAGTGTGAGCGAGTATCATAAGTGTTGAAATTTGAACTTGCAATAATCATGAGGCGCCAAAACTTAACAACAATTCATTGTCCGAATGTTCAATCGGTACCCATCTCATGTCAATTCATTGTCCTTCATTGTCCGAACACATAATCAGTACCCATCCCATATCAATTCATTGTCCGAACTGACAGTATACATCCTATATCAATCCATTGTCCGAACATATAATCAGTACACATCCTATATCAATCCATATGTTTAAAAACTACATACATATCCCATGACACCAAGGGTGAGCAATCGGGGTACAACAAGGAGTTGAAAGTTTCATTTGTACCGGCGCCATTTTGGGTGCAACCAGGCAGATTCAGGCATAGTCTAAATCTCCACTAACTCGTGGTTGGCCCAGAGCCTCTTTCGGCAGTCCAAAAGTTCCGTTAAAGGGCAAAAGAAAGGATCGGTGGTCTGAACCATCAGTCAAAGGGGGAGGGAGGCAACAATTTTCCTACCGGGTCATACTGGGTTTTCACCGGAACTGATCCAAACTGTAGTCTGCAGGATTCTAGTCATTCAAACTGAAGCTGGCGCCGGCATGGGAGCGCCGACGTCTCGCGGCTACATTTTCATCGTTCCGTGGGCAATCATGGCAGTCATTCCCCATCGGGGGTGTCTGCGGGGGTCGGGGACTCCCGCGGCTCCTATAGAATCTTCAAGGTCGAGGAGAACTTTTATGATGGTGGGATTCGTTTCTTAATCAACAAGCAGCCGGGCCATCTCTAACACCCCGGGCCCGCTCCAGCAGGATCGTCCGCCATTTTACGAGTGGGCGAACCCATGTCGGGTGAGTGGAGCGTTGGGGGTGCCCCTGGGGACCTCCACCTGGGGAGGTGGGAGAGACTCGTTCGCGCCGTCTCTCCCTCCCAGCGCACCCCACGCCGTTTTCCTCGGCGCTAATATACATGATGGCCGGACCAGGCGATGAGAGAGGGGGGGTCGGAGGCATAGGCAAGACATCCCCCCCCCAGTGTTGTCGCAGCCATTATAGAAGAAGTGGCGCCTAGTACGTTTCGGGCCGGGCCTCCGATTGATGGCGGCCGGACGCTCTTCGCCACGGCCCCAGGAACGGGTCCCTTGGTTCATCCTGGGGACAGACCTTGGCGCGTGGTGCCGTCTTCGGGCTATTCGCGTAGTGGCCTCTCCACCCCCAGGCCTCTTATGGAAGCTGGTCCAGACTGTCTGAGAGAGGGGGGGGTCGGGGCATGGACATTCCCCCCTACAACTCTCCAGTGTTGTCGCAGCCGCCACCGCGGCCGGATCCCGTCAGCCCCGGCCTCTCCTCAGGCCCACCTCATGCGATGACCTCCGGCCGACGGCTGGCAGCAGGACCCGCCCTACATGTGTTGAAGATCTCGTCTTCCGGCTGGGCGTAGCCGCAAACCTGTTGCACTTTGGGATTGTAGGAGAGTAGGGTCTGCAATCCTATGATCACCCAGATTTTTGCTTTTTGCTGCACTGGTTTACGACTTTCCCTGGCTGTGGGCCTGCTAATCAGACCCACAGCCTAGCTGTTCTCTCTATCCAAATTGTACTCAGGTACTGAATTGGCACTGGGCCCTCTCCAAGTCCCTGTACCCAGGGCTGAGGTGCACCCAGAAGTCTCCCAGGGGCTGAAGCATGTATTGTGCCACCCCTGGATTGACTAACTAAACTGACACAACTGGCTGCACGACAGCTGGGGCAAGGTGGTGTACTCACCCTTTGCTTTAGATATAGTATACCTATATCTAACCCTAAAATGGACACACAGATCTCCTATCAGTCACTCCTATGGCAGGCCTTAACAATCCTGAAGGCAGAGTGCTTGGAATCGTGTGAGATGGTGCTCTGGCATGAGCTGAGCCTGTCTGCGGCTTTCGGGATCTATCCCTTAGCCGTTTCCATGATATCGCATACCATATACTCTTAAGTGCATTATAATCCTCGCGGTTAAATGCCAACTCTGGTATCGCTTTATCAAAACATGTCGAGTAAGGTGTCATACGAATTGGAATACTAACCCCTCGCCAATTCTGGCGACGGGGTTAGCATTCCACCCTTCTAGAGGGACACGACATGTATGTAACCCCTAACCCCGGTTAAAGTCAAACAGAGCCTCAGCTCCACAAAATGGATGCTGCCACCGAGACACAAGTCTGCCCTCCTGCTGCTGGGAGTCCTCCCAGAGCAGGAGATAAGGACAAAGGGTTTCCTGCCAGGGGCGCAGCCAGCACCGTCCCAGACAGGATTTTGTGTATTGTAGGTAGGCAGGGCTTCAGAGGAAGGTGACTGCACGTGGCACCCCGGTGCTCACTGTGCATAGGCTGGCTTGAACCAGTTCCAGGGACACTCCAGACCCTGTGCTGGGGAAAAGCCCGCCAAGGAAGTGGGTGTAACCACCCCCCTCCTGGTCCCACCCATAGGGCAGGACCTAGTCGCGTGCCAGCCCCCTTTTCCCAGATAAAGGTAGGGACTGGCCCCCTTCCAAATCAGATCATCTTTGAATCCTGAAACTACTTTCTACGAAAGGAACTCAAGACTTCTTCCTAAGATTTCTCCCTTGTGGCTAAGGAGTAGTCACCCTGCATCCGCAGGCACCATCGCAAGAACACTGCGGTCTGCTGTAAGTCCTTCCTCCGGAATCCGACTGCCCAGCTCGACGAGAACCGGCTTCCCTGGCACCTCTGACCTCTACCCACCTCTACAGCCCAGCTGAGAACCGTGGGTGCGACGAGACCTCGAGGGACCGGCCATCTGCAAGACTGCACGACTTCTGCACAGCAAGCCCGCCGAGTAAATTCCTGGTGAGTGCTTTGGGGTCCGAGAAGCCCCGACCCTGAGCAGCTCCAGCACCGAAGTGCAGCCTCCCAGCATCTCCACGATCTGCGTGGTGCCCTTCTGCTTTTTGCTGCTCACCGCGTTGTTTGGCTACTAGCCCGCTGGCTTGTGGCCTTCTGAACGACGCCCGACGACATCACTGCTGCTGGTCTGGTTGCTCCAGACTGGCCCTTGCTCCCTTCCCGAAGAGGAGCACCCCGGACCCTCCTGGTCCACTCCAGACGCCATTTTGAGTCCACCGCGTGGGCTTGAATTAGCCAAGGCTTTGTTGCCCAATCCGGGTACTTCGACGCCGACAGCTTCATCCATCGTGGGACAGCTCGCCTCTCCATCCTGGTCGCCGACAACGCCTCCTGGTCCGTGAGATCTGCCGAGCCAGCGTCGCCCACTCACCTAGTCGAGGTGACTACCAGCCGGTGCCCGCCTGGTGCCCACTGACTACTGGCTAGTAGTCACGAACTTGGTCCCCTCTGCTTTCAGGTGTCATCCATCTTCCAGATCCAGGCTTGGATCAACTCGAACTATCTTCACTGGTCGCCTGCCAGCATCTTTCCTTCCAGGCTCCTGGTCCGGCAACGAGGATTCCCGACGTCTTTTGAGACATATGCAGCTGCAGCCCCTGGGCTAGGTAACTTCGGCATTTCGGTGCCCCAGCATAGCCTCACTATCCAAGGGTCAGGATCCACTGTCGTTTTCTCCCTACCAGGTCGGGTTCGCCCGTGAACACTAACTTTAGCGTTACTAGCTACCATAGACTTTGTCCCGCATCCCGCGTGAGAGTGCACACTCTGCACCCGAGTCCCCTAGGCCTCCTAGAAGTAATCTAACGATTCCCTAGTCAAGTCCTAGCGATTCCAAAGCCTATTAGTACTGTACTTACCTGCTAGTAATTTCGCATTCCACTTTTAAAGTATATGGTTTTTCGTGCCCCTCGGGCATTTGTATATACTGTGCTAACTTAAGTATTTTCGTAAGAGTTTTGTTGTGTGCCTAGCACCCTGTCCTCATAAAGAGTACAGGGTTGTTGTGATTCTAATAAATACACTGTTTATTTTCATAACACTTGTGTGGTGTCCTTTCACTGGGTGTTCAAGGGGTAATGTGATGGTAAAACAGCTGGCTTAACACGCCCTCTAGAGTCTTAGCCTTAGACTGCTCGTATCCATGCTACTAGGATAGCTGGTCTATAAGGTTGACTTACAACCAATCATCAATAAGGGTTGTTTGGACTGATACATAGTGATCACTAGAATAGTGAGCACTGCATATCAGGCCAACTTCTCACATTGGTGAGCAGCGGTTGGGATTTGAGCTTGCTGTTGTTTTACCACACATGCCCTAAGAATATCTTGTGAAAGATCACATAAGTACTAAAGGTACATATAACTTAGCTTAGAATACTCTGAGTTCTACTGAACCAGCTGTTGTAGCTCCTAGGGCCTAGCACACCCTAAACTACAACTCTAGCAAGGGATCAGTAGGCAAACACATAGTGTAGGTAAGTGCACCACTTACACCTCACTAGAAAAGCATGTCTACCCAGGGAGAATCTACTGAGACTCCCCTGGTCAGTGTTGACCCTCCACAGGTCACTTCAAGATATGCAGCTCTCAGTTTCCAGGAGATGAGACAAATCTGTGTCTCCAGGAAACTGAAGCAGGGGTCTAACCCCACCATTCCCTTTCTGATAGGTCTCTTAGAGACATTTGATGCCAGAAAGATTTCTCAGTTACATGAGAATATGCCAGCCTTAGAGGGAACCTCTGGGGATCCATACCTCCCCAACACTGCTACTGCAGTTGAGGAGGAGGAGGATCAGGAGGAACTCTCTGGGGATGAGGTAGACAAAGGTCTTGAGGTAGTCAGAAGGCTAACCAGGGCCAACTTAGACTTACTTGGGCTAGGATCTGGGGGACCCCCAGTACTAACCCGAAGTGGGCCTAACCTTGGAGTTAGGAGAGATAGATCTCTTTCTAGGGACTCCAATAGATCTCTGCACTCTAATGCCTCTTCCCAGAGGAGAAGGAATCCTCCACAGAGGAGATTTACTTCCCCTCAGAGAATGGAGCATGAAGCTAGGATGAGACAAGCTGAACTGAGGATTGAAAGGGAAGAACTTGCCCTGGCCAAAGAGAAGCTTGCCTTTGCTAGAGAGCAGCAGATGAGTGGGCTAGCTCCCACTGGTGGCAGCAATCTCCCAAGAGATAGAGAGAAGGGTTTAGATACTAAACACCTGACTAAGATAGTGCCCCCCTTTAAGCAAGGGGATGACATCCAGAAATGGATGGCTGCTCTGGAGAGGGCCTGCACTGTGCAGTGCATTCCCCAGAGTCAGTGGGCAGCTATACTGTGGCTCTCCTTTGATGGTAAAGGTAGAGATAAGCTCCTCACTACAAGAGTGGAGGATGCTAACAATTACCAGGTCCTGAAGAATACACTGGTTGATGGGTTTGGTTTAACCACTGAGCAGTACAGGTTGCTGTTCAGAGACACCCAGAAAACTCAGTCTCAGGACTGGTCTGACTTTGTGGATTGTGCCACTAAGGCTTTGGAGGGCTGGTTGCTGGGTAGCAAGGTTACAGATTACACAGGATTGTATAATCTAATGATGAGAGAACAAATTTTAAACAATTGTCAGAACCAGTTGCTGCACCAGCACCTTGTTGATTCAGATCTGACCTCTCCCCCAAGAATTGGGAAAGAAGGCAGACAAATGGGTCAGGACAAGGATCAAGCAGAACCAGAACCAGAACCAGGGTGGTCAGAAGAAAGCAGACCAGAAGGGTAATGTTAAGAATGAACAAAATGACCAGAAGTCTTCACCAGGTCCCCAACAAACCAAAGAGGGTGGGGGTCAGGCTTCCCAGAAGAAGAAGACTCAAGAAGGCCAGTCAAAAAGGTGGTGCCAGTACTGCAAAAGTAAATCTCACTGGTTTAGTGAGTGCACCAAAAGAGGAGGACAAACTCCTGCCACTACAGCCCCTAAGGCAACTGCACCCCCTAGTACAGTCAGTAGTGGTAGTGTACCTCCCAAGGCATTAGTTGGGTTAACCTTGGGTACTGAGGGGTCTGACAACTTAGTTGGCACACTCACTCAGGCTGTCCTTGTCTGTACAGGGGATATGGATATGTCCCCTGAGATAAGTCCCAATACTTTGGGCAAATACAGGCAGACACCTTTGATAAATGGCAAAATGGCTCAAGCCTATAGGGACACTTGTGCCAGTGTCACCATGGTGACACCTAACTTTGTGGACCCTGGACAGATCATGCCAGGTACTGATTTCCTGGTGACCAATGCCAGCAATGTCACTACTAGTCATAGTGTGGCAATTGTGGCTTTCTCCTGGGGTGGAGTGAAGGGACAAAAGAAAGTTGTAGTCAGTTCAGTCCTCCCAGTTGATTGTTTGTTGGGCAATGATTTGGAGTCATCACAATGGTCAGAAGTGGAGCAGAGGACTCACATGGAAATGTTAGGCTTGCCAGCACATGTGCTTGCTGTGACTAGGTCACAGGCCAGAAGATGCCCCACTGAACAGGTGCTGGATCCTGAAATTATGGACCAGACACCTCCCAAGAAGAAGAGCAGTAGGGTTAAGGCTTTGCCTTCCCCCTTGCCCCAGGTTGAGGATCAAGTCTCTGAGGAGGCTGATCTGAGAGAACTGAGGGAAACTGAGCCTAAAGAGCTTGAACTTGATCAAGTTGAGTTTCTGGGCTCAGGGGGACCCTCCAGAGCAGACCTGGGGAAGGCACAGTTAGACTGCCCTTCCCTTGAACCCCTCAGACAGCAGGCTGCTGCTGAGGCTGCAGGGAATGCCACAGGTGCCCACAGGGTATACTGGGAAGATGGACTCCTGTACTCTGAGTCAAGAGACCCCAAGCCTGGTGCAACCAGGAGGCTGGTCATCCCCTTGTCTCTGAGAGGTTTCCTTCTCACCTTGGCCCATGAGATTCCCCTTGCAGGTCATTTAGGTCAGACAAAGACTTGGGACAGGCTTGTCTCACACTTTCACTGGCCCCATATGAATGAGAATACCAAGGAGTTTTGTCGCTCCTGTGTCACTTGCCAAGCCAGTGGTAAGTCAGGTGGCACAACAAAGGCCCCCCTCATACCACTACCTGTGGTGGGGGTTCCCTTTGAAAGAGTGGGGAATGACATTGTTGGTCCAATGGAACCCCAGACAGCATCAGGGCACAAGTTTATACTGGTGGTGGTGGATCATGCCACCAGGTATCCTGAAGCTATTCCCCTTAGGACCACTACAGCACCTGTAGTGGCAAGAGCCCTCGTTGGAGTGTTCTCCAGAGTGGGTTTCCCTAAGGAGGTAGTTTCTGACAGAGGTACAAACTTCATGTCAGGATATCTGACTGCAATGTGGAAGGAGTGTGGTGTGAACTACAAGTTCACCACACCCTACCACCCACAATGCAATGGGCTTGTTGAGAGATTCAACAGGACCCTGAAAGGGATGATTCATGGACTACCTGAAACTCTTAGGAGAAGATGGGATGTCCTGATCCCCTGCCTCTTATTTGCTTACAGAGAGGTCCCACAGAAGGGGGTTGGCTACAGCCCTTTTGAACTTCTGTATGGGCATCCTGTAAGAGGACCCCTGTGTTTGGTGAAGGAAGGATGGGAGAGACCTCTCAAAAAGCCTGCAACTAACATAGTGGACTATGTACTTGGTCTCCGCTCCAGGATGGCTGAGTATATGGAAAAGGCATCTAAAAACCTTGAGGCCAGCCAAGAACTTCAAAAAGCTTGGCATGACCAAAAGGCTGTTCTGACTGTGTACCAGCCAGGACAGAAGGTGTGGGTGCTGGAGCCAGTGGCCCCAGCAGCGCTGAAAGACAAATGGTCTGGGCCCCACACCATCATTGAGCAAAAGGGAGAGGTTACCTACTTGGTGGACCTTGGAACTCCCAGGAGCCCTCTCAGAGTGCTCCATGTTAACAGGCTCAAGGCATATGTTGACAGGAAGGACATGAGCTTGCTCATGGCCACAGATGAGGGACAGGAGGAAGCGAGTGACCCTCTCCCAGACCTGCTCACTCAGAATCCTGATGATGGATCAGTTGATGGTGTTGTCTTTTGTGGCAGCCTCACTGAACATCAGCAACAGGATTGCAGGCAAGTTCTGCAATCCTTCAGACATATGTTCTCTCTGACACCCAGCCAAACTGATTGGTGTACCCATGATGTTGACACTGGGGACAGTCTGCCTGTCAAGAGTAAAATCTACAAACAGCCTGATCATGTTAGAGACTGCATCAAAACTGAAGTGCAGAAAATGTTGGAGCTGGGAGTCATTGAGCCCTCAGATAGCCCTTGGGCTAGCCCAGTAGTTCTAGTGCCAAAGCCTCACACCCAGGGTGGTAAGAGAGAGATGAGGTTTTGCGTAGACTACAGAGGCCTCAATGCAGTCACTAAGCCTGATGCCCACCCAATTCCAAGAGCAGATGAACTTATAGATAAATTGGCTTCTGCCAAATTCTTAAGTACATTTGATTTGACAGCTGGGTATTGGCAAATCAGGTTAGCTGAGGAGGCCAAACCCAAGACAGCATTTTCTACCCCTGGTGGGCATTATCAGTTTGTGGTAATGCCCTTTGGTTTGAAAAATGCACCTGCCACCTTCCAAAGGTTGGTGAATCAAGTCCTCACTGGGCTGGATGACTTCTGTGCAGCACATCTTGATGATATTGCTGTCTTTAGCTCCACCTGGGAGGATCACCTGGTCCACCTGAGGAAAGTGTTAGAGGCTCTGCAAAAGGCAGGCCTCACTATCAAGGCCACTAAGTGCCAGATAGGGCAGACACAGGTTGTATACCTGGGCCACCTTGTAGGTGGAGGCCAGGTTCAGCCACTGGAGAGTAAGATACAGGCCATCAAGGACTGGACTCCTCCAACCACCCAGACTCAAGTTCGAGCTTTCTTGGGCCTGACTGGGTACTATAGGAAGTTTGTCAGAAATTATGGGTCCATAGTGACCCCTCTTAATGACCTGACAAGCAAAAAGATGCCAAAGAAAGTTCAGTGGACAGCAAGCTGTCAGAAAGCATTCAATGACCTAAAGCAGGCCATGTGCACAGCACCTATCCTAAAGAGTCCAGATTACTCCAAGCCATTCATTGTCCAAACAGATGCTTCTGAGTTGGGTGTGGGGGCTGTTCTGTCTCAACTGAATTTTGATGGTAATGATCAGCCTATTGCTTTCATTAGTAGGAGGTTGACACCCAGAGAGAAAAATTGGTCAGCTATTGAGAGGGAGGCCTTTGCTGTGGTCTGGGCCCTGAAGAAGCTGAGGGCCTACTTGTTTGGCACTCACTTCACCATTCAGACAGACCATAAGCCCCTCTTGTGGCTAAATCAGATGAAGGGTGAAAACCCCAAACTGCTTAGGTGGTCCATTTCCCTACAGGGGAGGGATTTTACAGTGGAGCATAGACCTGGTACTGATCACAGCAATGCTGATGGGCTCTCCAGGTATTTCCACTTAGAGCAAGAAGACTCACCTGGTCAAGGTTAGTTTATTGTCCCAAAGTTTGGGGGGGGGGGTCATGTAGGAGAGTAGGGTCTGCAATCCTATGATCACCCAGATTTTTGCTTTTTGCTGCACTGGTTTACGACTTTCCCTGGCTGTGGGCCTGCTAATCAGACCCACAGCCTAGCTGTTCTCTCTATCCAAATTGTACTCAGGTACTGAATTGGCACTGGGCCCTCTCCAAGTCCCTGTACCCAGGGCTGAGGTGCACCCAGAAGTCTCCCAGGGGCTGAAGCATGTATTGTGCCACCCCTGGATTGACTAACTAAACTGACACAACTGGCTGCACGACAGCTGGGGCAAGGTGGTGTACTCACCCTTTGCTTTAGATATAGTATACCTATATCTAACCCTAAAATGGACACACAGATCTCCTATCAGTCACTCCTATGGCAGGCCTTAACAATCCTGAAGGCAGAGTGCTTGGAATCGTGTGAGATGGTGCTTTGGCATGAGCTGAGCCTGTCTGCGGCTTTCGGGATCTATCCCTTAGCCGTTTCCATGATATCGCATACCATATACTCTTAAGTGCATTATAATCCTCGCGGTTAAATGCCAACTCTGGTATCGCTTTATCAAAACATGTCGAGTAAGGTGTCATACGAATTGGAATACTAACCCCTCGCCAATTCTGGCGACGGGGTTAGCATTCCACCCTTCTAGAGGGACACGACATGTATGTAACCCCTAACCCCGGTTAAAGTCAAACAGAGCCTCAGCTCCACAAAATGGATGCTGCCACCGAGACACAAGTCTGCCCTCCTGCTGCTGGGAGTCCTCCCAGAGCAGGGGATAAGGACAAAGGGTTTCCTGCCAGGGGCGGTGCCAGCACCGTCCCAGACAGGATTTTGTGTATTGTAGGTAGGCAGGGCTTCAGAGGAAGGTGACTGCACGTGGCACCCCGGTGCTCACTGTGCATAGGCTGGCTTGAACCAGTTCCAGGGACACTCCAGACCCTGTGCTGGGGAAAAGCCCGCCAAGGAAGTGGGTGTAACCACCCCCCTCCTGGTCCCACCCATAGGGCAGGACCTAGTCGCGTGCCAGCCCCCTTTTCCCAGATAAAGGTAGGGACTGGCCCCCTTCCAAATCAGATCATCTTTGAATCCTGAAACTACTTTCTACGAAAGGAACTCAAGACTTCTTCCTAAGATTTCTCCCTTGTGGCTAAGGAGTAGTCACCCTGCATCCGCAGGCACCATCGCAAGAACACTGCGGTCTGCTGTAAGTCCTTCCTCCGGAATCCGACTGCCCAGCTCGACGAGAACCGGCTTCCCTGGCACCTCTGACCTCTACCCACCTCTACAGCCCAGCTGAGAACCGTGGGTGCGACGAGACCTCGAGGGACCGGCCATCTGCAAGACTGCACGACTTCTGCACAGCAAGCCCGCCGAGTAAATTCCTGGTGAGTGCTTTGGGGTCCGAGAAGCCCCGACCCTGAGCAGCTCCAGCACCGAAGTGCAGCCTCCCAGCATCTCCACGATCTGCGTGGGGCCCTTCTGCTTTTTGCTGCTCACCGCGTTGTTTGGCTACTAGCCCGCTGGCTTGTGGCCTTCTGAACGACGCCCGACGACATCACTGCTGCTGGTCTGGTTGCTCCAGACTGGCCCTTGCTCCCTTCCCGAAGAGGAGCACCCCGGACCCTCCTGGTCCACTCCAGACGCCATTTTGAGTCCACCGCGTGGGCTTGAATTAGCCAAGGCTTTGTTGCCCAATCCGGGTACTTCGACGCCGACAGCTTCATCCATCGTGGGACAGCTCGCCTCTCCATCCTGGTCGCCGACAACGCCTCCTGGTCCGTGAGATCTGCCGAGCCAGCGTCGCCCACTCACCTAGTCGAGGTGACTACCATCCGGTGCCCTCCTGGTGCCCACTGACTACTGGCTAGTAGTCACAAACTTGGTCCCCTCTGCTTTCAGGTGTCATCCATCTTCCAGATCCAGGCTTGGATCAACTCGAACTATCTTCACTGGTCGCCTGCCAGCATCTTTCCTTCCAGGCTCCTGGTCCGGCAACGAGGATTCCCGACGTCTTTTGAGACATATGCAGCTGCAGCCCCTGGGCTAGGTAACTTCGGCATTTCGGTGCCCCAGCGTAGCCTCACTATCCAAGGGTCAGGATCCACTGTCGTTTTCTCCCTACCAGGTCGGGTTCGCCCGTGAACACTAACTTTAGCGTTACTAGCTACCATAGACTTTGTCCCGCATCCCGCGTGAGAGTGCACACTCTGCACCCGAGTCCCCTAGGCCTCCTAGAAGTAATCTAACGATTCCCTAGTCAAGTCCTAGCGATTCCAAAGCCTATTAGTACTGTACTTACCTGCTAGTAATTTCGCATTCCACTTTTAAAGTATATGGTTTTTCGTGCCCCTCGGGCATTTGTATATACTGTGCTAACTTAAGTATTTTCGTAAGAGTTTTGTTGTGTGCCTAGCACCCTGTCCTCATAAAGAGTACAGGGTTGTTGTGATTCTAATAAATACACTGTTTATTTTCATAACACTTGTGTGGTGTCCTTTCACTGGGTGTTCAAGGGGTAATGTGATGGTAAAACAGCTGGCTTAACACGCCCTCTAGAGTCTTAGCCTTAGACTGCTCGTATCCATGCTACTAGGATAGCTGGTCTATAAGGTTGACTTACAACCAATCATCAATAAGGGTTGTTTGGACTGATACATAGTGATCACTAGAATAGTGAGCACTGCATATCAGGCCAACTTCTCACAGGGAGTTTCCAGAATGGGGGTGGATGTCTGCTGACTTGTATCTTTCCCAGGTTGCCGTTATTGGGGCGTGGCAGGCGGTGGGACAGACATGTTTGGAGCAGTGAGGGGCGATGAAGCCTCGTTGCCTCGTGGCCGTCGCAATGTCCAGCCTGGCTTCTCTTATCATTTTCATGTTTCTTATTACGGGCTTATTTCTAACGTTTCTTGTTTCTAGGACAATCAAATGTTTTATCATTAAGTATTGTTATCGTTTCCTTATTCGTTATTTAATAAAAATTTCATCAGTGGCCTACTGATTTCGTTTTCCTATTCCTTTCTTTCTAGTTTGTTTCGTGCTAAAGTTTCTGTTAACAGGATACAGTGATCACTTCGTTATTATTGCATATGTCCTTTTCACTAGGGGTGCTCTCTGGTCGGGCCAGATGACCTACCTCTAGTAAATGGTCCGGGTGGAACTGGTTTATCAATCAGTGGGGACGGGCCAGATGACCTACCTCTAGTAAATGGTCCGGGTGGAACTGGTTTATCAATCAGTGGGGAGTAGATAGGCATGACAGATTACAACGGGGGACAAAGGTCCGCATTACCTACCCTTCACTACTTGCAAAGACTAGACAGAGTATTTCTTTTCTATGTTATTTGCAAACAGAGAATACCTCCAAAAAGAACAAATTCCAAACAGTCAATGTTCGGACACCCAATCAAATCAATGAGGAACGAAATAGGCACGACGGGTTACAATGGGGGCAAAAGCCTGCGTTACCTACCCTTCACTATCTGCAAAGGGAGAGAGAATATTCCTATTCTTCCCCGTTTGTAGGCAGAGAAGATCCTTAAGAGAGCCAACTTCGAACAATTCACTGTTCGATCAATCAATGGGGGAGAAAAATAGGTATGACGGATTACAATGGGGACAAAAGTCTGCATTACCTACCCTTCACTATCTGCAAAGGGAGACAGAATATTCCTATTCTTCCCCGTTTGTAGACAGCGAATGTCTCAAAGAGCAACAGAGCAACCAATCAATCAGTGGGGAGAAAAATAGGCATGACGGATTACAACGGGGGACAAAAGTCCGCATTACCTATCCTTCACTATTTGCAAAGAGAGAGGAACGTTCCTATTCGTCGCTGTTTGCAAACAGAGAATGTCTCCAAGAGAACCAATACTTCAAGTAGCACCCAAGGCTAAATGAAGCAATCAATGAACAATACCAGTATCTAAATACCGTTTCCAATATCAATAATCAATCAATCAATCAGATGGATAAAGCCATCGTACCAATTAGACGTAAAGACGTCCTACTTAACCTTACCCGGACCGGACCGTGTGGACAGTTCTTCGCCTTCCTTTTTCCAGCGCCAGATCGTTCTCTTTCTCCATGTTTTTACCGCAGCATTCCTGTGGGATTCCAGTCAGGACAATAGGTCACTTGAGAGAGGTCCGTTCGGAATCGGTGAAGTTCATTCAATCGGCAGCCGGACGAGGGCCCTCTCAAGGCAGGTATACTCCAATCATTTAGATGTTCACCCCATCGTCTGGACCTCTCTTACCGGACCTTATGTCGCTGATGGGCCCCGCGTTGGGACGCCAATTGTGGAAAAGTCAGCCCATAACACACCTGATGCCCAGGCTGCTGGCGCAGGACGCCTCTTAGTTCCCATCTTGAACAATTACCAAAATAAAGAGACGGGCGCTGGAGGCAGGAAAACAAGAACAGAGTTTTATTTCTCATGAGGAGAGCCTGTCATTTCGGACACTCTCATAGTGTCTTCAGGAGGTGCTCTAACAAGTTTCTCTGAGGCTTCGTCTTTTATACACAGGTTTATGGCACACAGACATCCTTCATTACAATCAAGACATTGTGAAGTATGAAGATATTCCAACACGTGGCTACAGTAGGGGCCCTGATCCTCCATACAATAGGAGGGGGCTGTCACGCAGCTGAGTGTTCTGCTGATTCTTTGGAATGTGTGCGCCTGATCGAATCTCAGGGGGTGGGGAGGTCATGATCAATAGTAGCCCCCTTCGAAGAGGGGCGAGTGCATACAGTAGTGGGCAATAAACTGTATCCTCAGGCTGAGGGATGACCAGCGGTCCGTGCAGACAATCAGGCTCAGAGGAAGGGGTCATCAAAGGAGGGGTATTCATGGAAGAAAAGGAGGTGTTGGTCAGGTGCAGGGTGTGATTCCCAGAGACAGAGTCATGCGGGAGGGGAGGGTTCATGACTTGTGCATGTGAGAGCGGGGGCGGTCAGGGTGCATGGGGGATGCTAGCAGGGTCAGGGAAGGGCGCTGATGATTGATCGCGAACAGGGAGACCATGGCACCTAAAATGGCTGTTGTATATATGTGCGCATGGGTCTATGCTGGCGGGATAACACAGTCAGTGTTTTGCAATATCCGTTCTGCTTACGACAAGAGGTACAGTGAACACAAATGAACGCCGCTTATGTACACATACATTTGCCATTTTCAACACAGGGTCAGACTGATTTGCATATGGCCATGTCTGAACTGGGGTGGCGGAGTGAGCTAAAGAATGGTGATGGATTAAACCCAGATCAGTTGACTGGGGGTGAGTGTTTGATTTGCTCAAGAGCTCCGTCCATCTTCCCCTTCTGTATCGCTTTGGGTATGCTTGTAGGTCATATGGTAACAGCAGATGGGTGGTTTTAAAATGGGATAGTACAGAGGCTTAAGTATACTATTTAGTGATGTGGGAACAGTAGCTGGGTGGTCTCAGAATGAAGGGGTACAGAGTCTTGAGTATACTTGTAGGTGATGTGGGAACAGTAGCTGGGTGGTCTCAGAATGAAGGGGCATAGAAGCTTGAGAATACTCATTAACTGCTTCAGTGCTACCGCGTTTACCTGCTGTGCGCTGAGAAAGGAGTAAATGGCTTGTTTGTGACAAAGCCAGCTCGTCATGAGCGCAGGGCAGGTAACGCCCATGACGAGCTGGCTTTGTCATTAGCGTCGAAGTGGTTAATGATGTGGGGACAGCAGCTGGGTGGTCTTAGAATGAGAGTGTAGACAGGCTTTAATATACCCATTAGTGATGTGGGAACTGCAGATGGGTGGTCTTAGAATGGAGCAAAGAGGCTTGAGTATACTTGTGTGTGATGTGGGAGCAGCAGATGGGTGGTCTTAGGTTGGAGGAGTACAGAGGCTTGAATTTAGTTGTTAGTGATATAGATATATAGATGGGAGCATCAGAAGGAGAGAGTGCAGAGGTTTTAGCATGTTACTTTATGACATGGTAGTTGGGGATGAGATTCAAACTAGAATGTATAGAGTTTTGAGTACAGTGTTTTTGGCCTTTGCACTGTCACCTGGGCTGCTCTGAACGCCATTCAGGCTTTCTGTCTTCGGGGATAAGTTAATTGGAGTACCTGGAAAGAATTAGAATGACAAATGTACCACTTTTCCAATAAAACTGTACCTCAACTTTTAAGAATATAAGCTTTAAGAATAGTGTTGATTACCTGCGATGAGTGCCCCTTTTGTCATGGGAACAGGCCTGTATAAAGTGAAGGGCAGTAAAGAGTCAGGTGGTAGCTGAAGTGTGGTATGTTGAGATGAGGATTAGAAGTGGCAGATTCCTATGTGACTGGAGACTGATCCTATACCTTGTATTGATTTCTGAATGTCAGTTCTCTTGAGTATTGTGCAACATAATGACTGTTAATCCTTTTGACGTTCCTTTCTCTTCTCCCCTCTGCCAGCAAGCCCTTGTGATCCGGAATGGAGAGAAGCAGACCATCAATGCAGAGGGCGTTGTAGTCGGTGACTTGGTAGAAGTGAAAGGAGGCGACCGGATCCCTGCGGACCTTCGCATTATATCTGCCTCTGGCTGCAAGGTGAGAAAATGCCAACAATTAAGGAGCTATTTACAATAGTAAATTTACACATGTAGATTTACTCATGTATAACTTTACTACCTAGAACCTGAAAGGAACAGCCCCACAGCGGGCTTTGAAATATTTAGGAGTAGCCATCAGATGTTGGTGAGCAGACCTAAGGGGTCTGCCAGGAGTATAGAATGAAATTATTTTACGGGTGTAGAGTGCCCCCATGCCATGTAGAGCTTTAAACGCCAGAACCAGAGCTTTGAAGAGTATTCTGCAGTGGACTGATAACCTGTGCAGTTTCTTCAGATGATGGGAGATCAGGTCTCTAGGACCGAGGCTTAAGACTGCCCTCGCTGCCGCATTCTGCACGACTTGCAATCTGTTAAGCAGGAACTCCAGCAGGCCCAAATAAAGGATGTTGGCATTATCAAGCCTGGAAGTAATGAGAGCCTGTACCACTGTCTTCCTATTTGAAATAGGTAGCAGGAATAGAAACCTGCGAAGCATCTTCAAAAGGCCAAAATAGGTGCCTGCAACTGACTGTACTTATGATTTCATGACTAGGGTCTCATCCAACGTTACACCCAAGTTCTTTGTGATCTTAACTGGTGTTTGAGGAGGGGACATATCTGGAGGCCACGATTGTTTCCAGGCTTCCAGGGGGTGGGGGGGTGCCGAAGAAGATGATTTCAGACTTCTCTGAATTGCATTTAAGATGGTTCAATTAGAACCAAGCAAAACATCTCTCAAGCACTTATTAATCTTCTCCCCATTAAACACCTCACCCTTCTTGCACGTAAACAGCAGTTGGTTGTCGTCGGTATATGATATAATTACAGCCTCGCCGACTTCCAACAGTGAGGCCAAGGGTGCCATGTACAGGTTAAAGAGCACAGGGCTCAGAATGGATCCCTGAGGCACGCCCACACTCAAAGGAGGTAGACCAGCTGAGAACGGGGGTGACCTCACCTCTTGATGTCTAACCTCCAGAAAGGAGGACACCCACTTCAACACCGTGCCCCCAAACCCACACTCCTGCAATCTCAGCAGTAGGCGGTCATGGGGCACGGTGTTGAATGCCACGGAGAGGTCAAGTAAGACCAACACCGATTTGCCGCCGTAATTATGCATAACATAGGCACATCATAGGTAGATTAGAACCAGGAAGTGAAATAGCTAGAAGTCAATTGGAAAAAATTTCCACTAGATGACTCGTCCAAGTCATTATATATAGTCCAAGCTACAGCCAATCAGGCGACAGCCCCCTCCAGAATGTTCTCCTAAGAGTCTCGGGCTCTCAGATTTTCTACTGCACGTCGTGTGAAGGGAGTCTCCCTGAGCTCTGCTCAGTTCTTCTCAGTTTTTTCTTTGAAAACTCTTCATTTATGATGTCTTCTTCAAAGAAATCTCTCTTTCGACCTTATGAATCTTGTGGGAAGTTCCGGCTGTTTTCATAAGATCCCCCGCAAGAAGTGCATTTCTCTTCCAGGGGATCCTCATCAATAGTCATAAGCACTGAATATTCCCGCCCATGTGCGGGACCCCGGAAACAATATAAAAATATATATGTAAAAACACATATATCTAACTCCACATATATGTACGTACATATATTATTTTTCTCATACCAATGCAGCCCCAAAAAGAGGCTAACACAATGTAAAACCTTGTACATGTACTGCAATTATAAAGGAAACAAAGAACACATTAAATCAAATATCCTTTGAATTTTGTGTTTTGAGTAAAACCACTCATAACTCCTGAAAATTGCTCATTAAAAGACATTGTTAGCCTCAGGCTGCATTGAAAAGCAATAACATAGAAAATGAAAGCATTTTCAAACAAAAACCTGGCACTGTGCCTTTAAGGCAGCCCTGAACCCAGGCTTCCCATCATGCCTCAGTGGTGACAGTTAGGTCAGTTGTTCTTTCCGGCTCCTTCTGTCAGGACCCTGGTTAACAGCTCCCACCTTTTTTTGACTTTCTGTCAGAATTACTTGGTGTTTTCTTCAATTGTTTGATCTCACTCGATGGGTTTTTACCCTAGAGAGATAGTTATACCTTTTTTGGGCTCAAAAAAGGTTAATTTTTTTGAAAAATGCCTAAGGCTCTTTTTGACACCTGCCCTGCCTGTGGGCATAAGAAGGCTTGGTCAGATACACATCCTGTGTGTATTCGCTGTCTACCTGACTCTCATGAGGTAGCATCATGTGTCCACTGCCAGTCCTTGTCATCCAGAACTATCAAGGACAGAGAAAGAAGAAGGATTTATGTACTTTCTGAGAGAGGTAGGTCTCCAAAGAGACTTATGAAGAGGTTGACGTCGAAAAAAGTTCCGACCTGCTCTCCTTCGACGACGGGGTCGGCGTCGAGGTCTCCAACGATGAAGAAGGTGAGATCTTCAGCGTCGAAAGTCAAGAAAACTCCGCTGCCGTCAACCGGGCGATGTGCAGCGTCGAGAGAGAGGTCACCGTTGAAGCAGGGCGGCTCAACGTCGAGACCTCCGTCGTCGAAGGCTCAGGTAGAGTTTTCGACGTCGAAGCCTCTGCCGTCGCCTAGTCATCGGCGCTCGGCGTCAAGGCAGCCTCCGTCGTCGTCTGGCTATCGACGCTCGACGTCGAGGTATCCTCCGTCGTCGCCAGGTCATCGGCGATCGACGTCGAAGAAGCGATCAACCTCGAAGCATCCTCCGTCGTCGCCAGGTCATCGGCGATCGGCGTTGAGGGATTCTCCGTCGACGACCCATCGTCATTCAACGTCGAGGCATTCATCGTCGTCGAAGGACCATGGTATTTCGACGTCGAAGCTTCCTCTGTCGGCGTCACACCATCGACGCTCGACGTCGAGGCATTCACAAACGTCGGCAGGACACTCGCCGTCGAGAGATGAACAAGGTTTGACGTTGGAAAAGCCTTTATGGACTTCACCTCCTCGGAAGTCGACGTCGAGGCATGGAACTCCAGTGGTTCAGCCTCAGCCAGTGGCGCAGCAGTCTATAAGGTCGTCTGGATCTGCTTCAGCTGCGGAGGATGACCAGGGCTCGCAAGTGAGTGACAATCACGCTGCCAAGCGGAAGAGGTCGCCAGAGCAGAGGGACTCTCGCAGCCGCTCCAGGTCTGCGGCTGGCTCAGGTTCGGACTCTGGCCTGGATGTAATTATTTATAAGTCGGGCAGCGAGAAATCCAGGCATTCGCAAAGGGATGCAACGCCTCCATCACACTCTCCAGTGAAAGATTTAGCGCAAAAGTCGCCTACTGTCAGACTTTCACCGAGATGTTACAAGCCACTTCATCACTGGGCTACGGACAAGGAGACAGCGTATCGGATGCAGCAACCGCTCTCTAGGCCTAGAGAACGGTCATGCTCTCCGGTGAGGCAAAAAGAAAGATCACGCTCTCCAGTTCGCCAGAGAGAAAGATCACGTTCCCCAGTTTGCCAGAGAGAAAGATCACGCTCTCCTGTTCGCCGGAGGGAAAGATCACGCTCTCCAGTTCACCAGAGGGAAAGATCACGCTCCCCAGTTTGCCAGAGGGAAAGATCACGCTCCCCAGTTCGTCAGAGGGAACGATCGCGCTCCAGGGTGCGAACCAGCAGGCGTAGATCACGATCAAGAAGCACAAGGAGAGACTGAAGAACTCCTTCTACTTCTTCTTCCTCGACCCGCTCTCACAGAAACTACTCTCCTACCCTAACAGACTCTCCTTCAACGAGGGTATCTCCAATTGATGATATCTTCACTTTTCAGGACATACTTGGTAGGGGAGCTCTTAAGCTGGGAGTTACCTTAAAAGCTCCGCAGATCAAGACCTCAATAATTTTTGAAACACTACAGCATAGGTCTGCACCCAAACCTCTTCTGCCTTTGGTGACGGGGATTATAGAGCCAGTTATGGACGTCTTCTTAACCCCAGCGACGGTCAAGGCGGCTCCGGCAAGGATTCTTAAAAAGTACAAATCTCCAGAGGACTAACCGCTATTCCTCAGAGCTGATCCTCCCCCGGACTCGGTGATTATCGCGGCGGCGAGAAAGTCCAATGCAGTTGCCTCATCCTCCACTGTGCCTCCGGATAAGGACAGTAAGATGCAAGACTCGTGGGGAAGGCGGGTCTGCAATACATCAGCGGCTTTTCTCAAGGTTGCCAATGCGGAAGCCCTCTTGGGGCGTTATGACCGATCCCTGTGGGATTCTCTGCAACGTTTTGTGGAGAAACTCCCAGCAGAGGATCGTAAGGACTTTGAAGAAACCCTCCTGGAAGGGAGTCAAGTCTCCAACCAGGTGATAAGGGCCGCAGCGGATGGGGCTACCCTAGGAGCTCATGGGTATGCTCATGGGGTACGGCAAGGAGGTCATCATGGTTGCGCCTAACGGCATTAAAACCAGAAGCCCAAGCGCGCATATTGAACTTGCCTTTTTCAGGTACTTCATTGTTTGGCGCAAGTGCGGACGAAGAAATGCAGCGCATGAAGGCAGAGCTGGAAACTCTCAAGGCGGTGGGTCTTGAGAAGAAGAAGGAGTTCAAGAGGAAATTTTGCTCCTTCAACAAGGGCTCTACAAAGCAGCGGGTTCAAACCCCGAACTGGCAGAAGAGCCACGATCAGCAGGGGCAGCAAAAGTCCCAGTACAAAGGCAAGCGTAATTACAAGGGAGGAAATAATCAGCGCCAAGGCAACAACACCGGCAAGGCTCAAGCCAAGCAATGAGTCGTCTCTTCCCCCAGCGCCGTGGACCACTCCAGTGGGGGGAAGCCTGGCAAATCATTTGAAAGAGTGGCAAAGCATCACAAAAGACAGATGGGTGTTGTCTACGCTTCAGAATGGGTACTGTCTTCGTTTCAATCATCTGCCTCCACCGGTTCCCCCGATGTCAACATCAAATCATCAGCTGCACCTACTGCAAAGAGAAGTCGCCTCTCTACTCGAAAAGTCAGCTATCGAGGGAGCTCCGGTCTCTCAGAGGGGAAAAGGGGTGTACTCCCATTATTTTCTGGTAAAAAAAAAAGGACAGAAGGCAGAATACAGACCCATCCTGGACTTGCGAACACTAAATCTGCACGTCAAAAAGGAAAGATTTTGCATGTTGTCGCTTCACCAAATATATCCACATCTCAGGAAGGGAGATTGGATGTGTTCGCTGGACCTTCAAGATGCTTATTTTCATGTTCCAATACACCTTAGTCACAGAAGATTTCTTCGGTTCAGGGTGGGGACCTCCCACTATCAGTTCAAAGTCCTACCGTTTAGGTTGAAGTCGGCCCCTCGGGTGTTCACGAAGTGTGTTGCAGTGGTGGCAGCTGCTCTACGCCGCAGAGGGGTCTTCTTGTACCCATACTTGGACGATTGGCTGGTGAAAGGTCCTTCCCCAGTCAGCGTAAGAAATCAGTTCCAGACTTGTATACAGCTCTGCCAGAGACTAGGGCTACATGTCAACTTCGGAAAGTCAAAATTGAAAAATGTCACACTTGCACACTCTTATACAGCCTAACTGTTCAATTCCAGCGTGCTCTAGGGTGCACTCTCCGTGCTGGAGTGCGTCCAAATCAAATATCCACAGCGTGTCCCTTCTGGGAGACGTCCCCTAGTCACAGCTCCTCCCCGAAGGGGTATCTCAATTTATAATAAGTTCCAATTAGAAAACAACGTAGTTTAATTCACATTCGTTTATTTTTCTTTTATCTTTTTTCAAGAATTACTTCATTCTCTTGAATGTATCTCACTTTAAATCCAAACGAGTTTTGTTCAATGACATCCTTATAGTATATCCATCGTCCAATGCATTTTGGCTGCTAATGAGCCTTCATCAGGGATATATGTCTACAATCAAGAAAGTATAATACATGAGGTAACAGAAACTACTTATCGACAATAAGAAAATGAAATATGAAATAGTGAATAGACCAACGCCCCCAGAAATGAGTCACAAGGTAGCCAAAAAACTAAATTCCAGAAAGTAAATCAATTCACCCGTGGCTTGATCAAAAACAGTACATGAATAAATTCATTATTATCAAGTATATATTCACATATTCCTATGTCTTAGATAACAGTTAGGTGGCGTAAAGTAGTAAAATGAATGGCA
Source organism: Lissotriton helveticus (assembly GCF_964261635.1). Classification (NCBI taxonomy): domain Eukaryota; kingdom Metazoa; phylum Chordata; class Amphibia; order Caudata; family Salamandridae; genus Lissotriton; species Lissotriton helveticus. The sequence goes on along the minus strand of NC_136069.1, from coordinate 58,375,169 downwards.
GCTTTAAAAGTCATGGAGTTCTAACAATTCAATTTCGCGCTTGTCATGTGACCATAAAATAAAATAAAATAAAGTGACTGCAGGAAGTCGATTACGCGTTATTGCTATTACTACAAGCGTTATAAGTCAATAAGACAATCAGAATGGCGTAAATAATTCAAATTGGAACAAAATGTTCCTCCAAGCCTAACATTAAGTTAAACAATCGTAGACTTACATGAGTAAAAAGCAACAAGGCTTTTAATGTCCGCTCGATAGACTGCTCGCGTCTAAAGTAAATCGGCGTTTCTGCTCCCACTAAGGTATAGCCCGTAAACATAAAAAGAGGACTAAGCATTCTAACCGATAATATGAGTGCCATTTTGGAACGGAGTTTCAGATCTAGAGAACCGTTCCGATATAGGAATAAATATGAAAATTATAAGATCAAGGCAGAAAACATATCACCATAATGAAGAAACAATGAATCTTAATCAAATGAAAATATTCTCAAAATTGAAAACAATATAGTAGCAGTCAATCAGAGGTATTAGTAGCAAGTACAATGTCAATAAAGTTCATTGAAAATTCTAATTCTATAGGTAACAACTAAATTTGACCCTATCATTCATCCCATTGGGTTTTAGAGTGTCTAATTTGTAAATCCAAAAATGTTCACGTTTCAAGAGTAGTTTGTTATTGTCAACTCCTTCTTGTTTAGAAACTGTCTCCAAAATCAAAAACCTCAATTGACTGATATTATGTGCAGCTTCCTGAAAATGGCTAGCAACCGTGGATTTTATGGACTTGTTGCGAATGTTAGATTTGTGCTCATTTAAGCGAACCTTCATTTTACGCTCCGTTTTACCCACATATCCTTGTCCACAGGGACATTTTAGGAGATAAATGATGTTAGAACTGTCACAGGTAGCGTTGACTCGCAACTTGATATTGTATCCTTTGCTAGGATGTGTCATGGTGTTTCCTTTTATTATACAGTTACAGTGACTGCAATTATAGCAGGAAAGTCAGTCATTCAGCCCACCTAGAAGATCCATTTCCTTGGAGCTCTGCTAGACTTCGAAGCAGGAAAAGTGTTTCCTTTTGAGGAGAGACAATCATCAATCGCCCAGAAATGTCAACTGATTCTTCGCGGCAAGGCTCAGAAAGTGCGCAGGATTGCCTCCCTGCTAGGGTCGATGGCGTCTTGCATCTTCCTGGTCCCGAATGCCAGACTTCGAATGCGTCCTCTTCAGCAGGATCTGGAGGACAAGTGGGATCAGCAATCGGCTCGCTGGGACGATCACATCACCATCTCAGACGCAGCTCGAGCTTCTATTCCGTGGTGGACAAAAGCTGAGAATATGCAGGTGGGAGTCCTGTTCCACCAACCTCCCCATGTGCAAACACTGATCACGGACGCTTCCCTTCTGGGCTGGGGTAGCGCACATGGGCCCACTGCAGGTGCAAGGTCAGTGGTCACACAAGGAAAGCACTTACCATATCAACATGCTGGAGCTGAGAGCAGTACACCTAGCTCTCAAAGCGTTCCTTCCCTCAATCCAAGAGGCATCTGTGCTAGTACAGACGGACAACACCACCACGATGTACTACTTGAACAAGCAGGGGGGAACGCGCTCCCGGACATTGTCGTTGGAAGCGCAGAGGATCTGGCATTGGTTTCTGGCTCGCGGGCTGTCTGTCACGGCGGTTCACCTTCCAGGAGAGCAAAACGTGAGGGCAGACGCTCTAAGCCGTCATTTCGACGACAAAGAAGACTGGGTTCTTCACGACGATATGGTAGAGGAACTTTTTCAATCCTGGGGTCGTCCCACCATAGACCTGTTCGCGGACGACCAAAACGCCAAATGCCAAAGCTTCGCCTCCAGGTTCCACCGGCCAGGCTCGAGAGGGAATGCTCTTTTGATCGACTGGTCAAACAAATTTGTGTACGCCTTTCCACCTCTCCCGTTGATTCCGAAGGTGGTGAGCAAGCTAACACACTCGTGCACAACAATGATTCTGATTGCTCCCAATTGGCCGAGGCAGAGGTGGTACACGGACCTGCTTCATCTGTCAGTGACTCCTCACAAGAGGCTACCATGCAGGCCGGACCTGTTGTCCAAGATGGACGAGAGGATCTTCCATCCCAACCTTCCGTCACTGAGCTTGGCAGCATGGCTCCTGAGGTCATCCAATACGGCCATCTAGGATTGCCAGAGGACTGCATGTTCATTCTGAAAGAGGCAAGGCGTCCTTCTACCAGACATTCGTATGCATGCAAGTGGAAGAGATTCTATATGTGGTGTATACAGAATAGTCATGATCCGATCAAATGTCAAGAAGAAGCAGTTCTTACTTATTTGTTGTATCTGGCTAAAGCAGGTTTAAAATGTAATTCCATCAAGGTGCCCCTAGCGGCCATAACGGCTTATAGGCGGTCTCCTTCTCAAACCTCTTTTTTCCAGCTAGCATCTGTCAAGGACTTCCTGCAAGGGTTGAAAAAAGTATACCCTCCAGTGCGTCCTCCTTCTCCACCCTGGGAGTTGAACCTGGTGCTATCAAAGTTAATGGGTCCTCCTTTTGAACCCATTCACAAAGCTACTTTACAACATCTTTCATGGAAAGCGGCTTTTTTGGTGGCTATCACGTCAGCTCGCAGAGTGAGCGAGATTCAAGCCCTCTGTGCATCAGAACCCTATACGGTGTTCCATTTGAATAGGGTGGTGCTGCGGACGCATCCATTTTTTCTGCCTAAAGTGGTGTCAGATTTCCATGTAAATCAGACCATTTCTCTGCCCAGTTTTTTCCCAACCCCTCTACTCCAGCTGAGAGGGCTCTGCATTCTTTAGACCTGAAAAGGGTTTTAAAATTCTATCTTGACAGGTCTAAAGTGATTAGTCATTCTGATCATCTTTTCGTTACCTATGGATCGATCAGGACAGGCCATGCCCAAACCTATGGGATGGATGGACCACTATCTAATCAAAATCACCATGATGGTTAGGGAAACGTTCAACAAAGACGGGCCAACTCGACGCCTAAAGAGGCCGTTGCATAAACTTTTAATCAGCGACCTCCACGCCACTCTAGGAGAATTCCAGTATGAGGCAAACATGGATATCGATATGACATACGCTTCCTACCATGACTGGATTACTAGAGGACTAGATGCCCTCATCCCAGCCAAATGGACTAAGGGGCGCAGATCCCCCTCCAACCCATGGTACAATGATACAATGAAATCCATGCGAAAAGAATGCAAAAAAGCCGAGCGAATCTGGAGAAAGGATTACAGTGACAGGGATAAAGCATCTTATTTAGCCAAACAAAAACTTTATCATAAAGCTATGTGCTCCGCACGCGCCTCATTTTACGCAGAAGCAATCAACTCTAGCCCAAACCCCACTAAAGTTATTTTTAAATTGGTGCAAGAACTGCAGAGTAACAGAACCCCAGCCTCCAGTATTACCTCTGCGCAGCAGTGTGAGGACCTTGCCATTTTCTTCGTAGAAAAAGTTCAAAAAATTTACAGATCATTCCCCCAGCACTCTTCTGACCCGCCTAACTCTACTAACTCCACTACTGATGGCACCACGCTGATGCTCATACCAGAAATCTCATATGAGGATCTAACTAAACTCTGCAGGAAGGTTAAGTCTGGCTCCCCAGCAGACCCAATGAGGCCAGCTCAATTTATTCAATCTTTAGAATTTTTTCTACCTTCCCTGGCCTATATACTCAACCTTTCCTTTTCCTCGGCTAGTGTCCCGACTGTTTGGAAACAAGCCTGGGTCTCCCCCATTATTAAGAAACCCACCTTAGACCCTTCCAAACTGGAAAACTTCAGACCCATCTCGCTGCTCCCATGGCTGTCTAAACTTGCGGAGGCTCATGTAAACAACGTTCTGTCCCAACATATGGACCATAATAACATCTTGGACCCATCTAAAAACGGGTTCAGGCCGGGCCACAGCACTGAGTCTGCCCTCCTGTCCTCGACTGAACATCTCCGGACAATCCTCGATGCCGGTCAGAGTGCTGCGCTGATCTTACTAGACCTCAGCGCTGCCTTTGATACGGTTTCTCATAACATTCTGTTAAATCGTCTGGCGACAGTTGGGATTACCGGTCTTGCCCTGGAATGGTTCCGCTCATTCCTGAGGGACAGATCCTTCCGGGTGTCAGCTCCCCCGTTTCTCTCCCAGTCCCATTCCATCGGCCAAGGAGTCCCTCAGGGCTCCGCACTTAGCCCATCCCTTTTTAATCTATATGTGCAGCCACTTGCGGCAGTGGCTAAAGAGTGGGACCTAACGCTGGTGTCATATGCAGATGACAGGCAGCTGGTCATCACTCTCACCGAAGGCCCGTCCACTTCGGCCTCGAGATTTAGGGATGACCTGGCGGCAGTAGCCCAGTGGATGTGGGACAACTGCCTGCAGCTTAATGCAGGCAAGACAGAGGTGCTGCTCCTCGGGAAGAACTCCAGCTATTGGAATGAACACTGGTGGCCCTCGTTGTTGGGCACCATTCCACCACCTAAAACCTTGGTCAAAAATCTGGGCGTCTGGATGGACTCCTCGCTTAGTTTCCAGACCCACACAAAAAAGTGGCAGCTACTTGTGTGGGCCTGCTGAGGAGCCTCAACCCGATACTCGGTTTCTTTGACTCTAAAGTCCGCCAACTCATTATTCAATCCACTATCCTCTCCCGTTTAGACTATGCCAATGTCTTACTTTTGGGCGTCAACAAAGTGGAGATAGCGCGATTGCAGCGCGTGCAGAACTCTGCGGCAAGAGCCTTGGTTGGTCTTCCCCGCAGATGCTCGGTCCGAGCTACCATCCGAAATTTGCACTGGCTGCCCATTGAATCTCGTATTCAGTTCAAAACCCTCATCATGGCATTCAAGATCCTCAAATTCGGCTGTCCAGAAATTTTGCGCCCGCTTCTAACATCTTACGTGCCACTACGCAATTTGCGCTCATCAGGCCAGCTCCTTCTGACTGTACCGCGTACAAAGCTTTGCCGAATCGGCGGCCGCTCCTTTAGGGTTTTGGGAGCCAAGCTCTGGAACTCCTTGCCACTGAACATTCGCTCTCTGGAAAACCTGTCTGCCTTCCGGAAAGCTATTAAGACCCATCTGTTCCCCTCTCCTTAGGACTCCCTGTCTGCCTCCTTCTTCTCTTTGTACAGCTCTGGTTTTGGTTCTTTAGCGCGGGGACTCCTCTTTGCTGGGGCAGCTGTTGCGCTTTATCAAAATGTTAACATAACATAACATAACATGCTGCCTCAAATGTTCCATTTCCAGATGGATCGTTTCATGTATTAAACTTGCTTACCAGCTAGCGCAAAAACCCCTGGGGTTCTCTCCCAAGGCGCATTCCACCAGAGGAAGAGTTGCGACTGCGGCTTTTCTCAATAATGTGCCCATGTCTGAGATCTGTAAGGCGGCGACCTGGCGGTCCGTCCATACATTTACCAGACATTATTGTCTTGATTCTGACACAAGAGCAGATACCCAAGTAGGCCAAGCCTCCTTGCGGAATCTGTTTAACAGCCAGTCTGGGCTGTGATGTTGGGTCTTTTAAGGTAGAAGATGTACTTCTCATTTACCTGCAGGTGGTTGTTGGGCTTGCTATTCTATTCAGTGCTTATGACTATTGATGAGGATCCCCTGGAAGAGAAGGATAAGTTACTTACCTGTAATCCTAGTTCTCTTCCAGGGGTATCCTCATCAAAGTCATAAGCAACCCACCCGCCTCCCCAGGTAAATGAGAGCTGTACGTTTTTTATATTTGTATTTTGCCCTGACATCAGGGTTATGCAAAGACACACCAACTCGAGACCAGCTGTTCCACGCCACCGACTGGGGCGACTCGCGTTGGGGTAGGTCATTCACCCTGGCTGCTCGTGTTTGAGGTACCTTACCTTTTCGAACAGCCCCACGGGAACAGACTGCGGGGCCCTGTAGTGTTACTGCTAGGGTCTCCCCCCCCCCTAGAGCAGGACCAATTGGCCTGCTCCCTGATTGACCCAGTGAGGTTGTATCTTTCTTCTTTCTCTTTTTTTGTTTACCTTATTCTCACTGTGTAGTACCTAATACCCGAGGTCCCGAAGAATTGCCAGACAGGCAAGAAACATGTCGACCTTTTTAGAGGGTTGAGTTAGCCCACTGTAGACAAAGCAGTTCCTATCTCCCCTCCCACCATTTTAACTAAGGGAGTCAGCCACGTGAATAAAGTCCCTTGTGGACTGACTCACCTTCTTTTAAATCACACCACTCCCTCACGACTACACCTCCACCAGACCCCTTACACGCACTCAAACCATTGGCTGGAACAAAATATCTCCAACAAAGAGCGCCTACGGCGCCCGTCAGACATTGCAGCGCCAGTCTGACGAGGAGCAGGAGACCAATGATGAAGCATGACACCTAGGTTTCTGGGTGTGTGAGGTCTTCTAGTTCCAACAAGGGAACACCTCGTTCCCTGCTTTCATTCTACTCCATACCATTACACATACTTTCCCTGGGGAACTTTGTATTCTTTTGCCTTATAGTTGACTGGACACATACTCTGGACCCCGTTAAATATTGTCCACAATTGGTTCCCAACTTTGTACCGAGTTATGCAAAGAACAACTGACCTAACTGTCACCCCTGAGGCATGATGGGAAGCCTGGGTTCAGGGCTGCCTTAAAGGCACAGTGCCAGTTTTTTGGTTGAAAATGCTTTCATTTTCTATGTTATTGCTTTTCAATGTAGCCTGAGGCTAACAATGTCTTTTTATGAGCAATTTTCAGGAGTTATGAGTGGTTTTACTCATTAAAACACAAAATGCAAAGGATATTTGATTTAATGTGTTCTTTGTTTCCTTTATAATTGCTGTACATGTACAAGGTTTTACATTGTGTTAGCCTCTTTTTGGGGCTGCATTGGTATGAGAAAAATAATATATGTAGGTACAAGGATAAAAAAAGCTAGGCAGGGAGGGCGAGCCCTGTCCTACAAAGGCCCCATCCTATGGAACTCACTGCCCCCAGCTCTCAAAAATACTATCAATTTTCAATCCTTCAAGAAGTCCCTGAAAACTTTTCTATTCGTCGCCTGTTAGGATTCTCCCCCCTTCATATTACTGTTCAGAACTAGGTCCTAGCTCCTTGGTAAAGCGTAAGCGTGGAGATACCCCTTCGGGGGTTGACTTCCAGCGCTATACAAGAATATAAATAAATAAATAAATAAATATATGTGGAGCTAGATATATGTGTTTTTACATATATATTTTTATATTGTTTCCTGGGTCCCACACATGGGCGGGAATATTCAGTGCTTATGACTTTGATGAGGATACCCCTGGAAGAGAACTAGGATTACAGGTAAGTAACTTATCCTTACTGCTTGTATCCTGACCACTAGGTGGGAGACTGCAAGATCTGCAGAACTTTTCCACAAAAGACTCTGAGGGACAGAGAGGGGCGTCTACTTCTGTGGCTACAGAAGATTAAAGATCAGGACAATCCCTTATCTGAAGTTGGGAGTATTGGCTCTGTCCAGACTACGTCCTCTAGGAGGAGGACTGCTGACACAGACTCATCTTCTCCTGGGGCCATGGTGTCGAAGAAAAAGCATACCTCGAAGAGTGCTGAGCTGCCTTCTACTTCAAAAAAGGCTCTTCCTCCTTCAAAGAGTAAGACCATGCCTTCTACGCCCCCGAGAAAGACTGCGAAGTCTCAAACTTCAAAACAGGATTCTGATAAAGATTGACTTAAAAAACAGGCCCCTCGTCGACGAGCTCGACGACGACGCCTTTGTCGTCGAAGCCTTCCGTCGCCGCTGCGACGGTGGCTACTTTCTCGTCGCTGAACCTATAGATGATAATGTCGTTGGCGTGTTCGCCGTCAACGCTGGTATCTGTCTCCGTAAAACCAGTCCCATCGACGAAAGAGATTACATCTACTGTCGACACTCCTCCGACGAAGATCAAGAGAGTGTCGTCGACGACTGCCTCATCGATGATTGCCTCGTCGACCACCGTCTCCTCGACCACCGTCTCGTCGACGAGGCCCGTCTCGTCGACGATGACTCCATCAACGCCCACCTTGTCGACCACTACCTTTGTCAACGGCTGCTTCGTCAACGCTACCACTGTCTTCATGTACAGCTCTTCAGGTTTGGTCTTCATCTACGCCTGCAGTATCTACTACATCGTCTATGACACCATTTATACAGCTGCCTCCGTCGACAGCAACGTCTTCTTTGTTACATAGACGTGGGTCCTCATTGGAGGTCCTTAGTCCAATTACAATCTCCCCTGCTAAGGTTCCTCTTAGGTTGCCTGAACAATTGTTGGATTCTGAAGATAATAATGAAGAATCAGATGAGGGAGATAGATTTCGTACTCCCAGGAGCTCTTCTGAGCTCCTCATTAAGTTTCAAGATGTGGATCAAGATGACGAGTTTTGTCCGGAGACGGTTCCTTCAGCTCCAGTTCCGATTCCTATGGCCCAAATGCCTTTGGCTCTTCTAAATAATCTGCTGTATATGTTGGATGATTACTATCGCCATTTCCCTCCATCTGAATCGGCTTCTTCTATATTGCCCACACCTGTTCCTCAATCTTTATCAGCTTTGAGGTCGCCCAGACCTCGTTCTCCTGTAGCATCACATCTTTCTCAGGAAGCTCGCACCTCTGACGATGATAGAGAGGAAGGAGAATTAGATGACAGATCTCTCCTTACGGAATGGGATGACTACCAGATACAAACTTCAACTCCTGCCGACTCTCCTCCTGTTGACATAGGAGGTTTTCACCTGCTAATGGAGAGGGCTACATAGTGTTTCCTTTTTCCTATGGAGACTAAAAAGGATAATTGTTTCCTTTAAGGTTTTAAAGGTGAACCACGGAAACAAATACGGTCTATCCCGATTATTAATTTTATTTGGCAGGAATGACTAAAAGTTATGATAGCTTCTGCTTCTCTTCCAGGGGATCCTCATCAATAGTCATAAGCATTAGAATATTCCCGCACATGCGCGGGACCCCGGAAACACTATATTATATGTGCCCCATGTAGGAGAGTAGGGTCTGCAATCCTATGGTCACCCCAGATTTTTGCTTTTTGCTTCACTGGTTTACGACTTTCCCTGGCTGTGGGCCTGCTAATCAGACCCACAGCCTAGCTGTTCTCTCTCTAAATTTACATCCATGTACTTTAGGTGCATTTACCAATTGGTACCGGGCCACCTTATCAGTCCCTGTACAGTGTACCTTAGGTACCCAGGGCGTAGGTGTACCCAGGGCCTACCAGGGGCTGAAGCATGTATTATGCCACCCCTGGCTGGCCATCTAAACAGACACAACTGGCTGCAAGACAGCTGGGGCAAGGTGGTGTCATCACCCTTTGCTATAGATATAGTATACCTATATCTAACCCCAAAATGGACACATATACTCCTATCAGTCACTCCTATGGCATGCCTTATCAATCCTGAAGGCAGAGTGCTTGGAATTATGTGAGATGGTGCTCCGGCATGAGCTGAGCCCGTCTGCAGCTTGCGGAACCAAGTCCTAATAGCTGTTCCATGATAACGCTATACCATATACTCTTAAGTGCATTATAATCCTCGCGGTTGAATGCTAACTCTGGTATAACATTATCAAAACATGTCGAGTAAGGTGTCATACGAATTGGAATACTACCCCCTCGCCAATTCTGGCGACGGGGGTAGCATTCCACCCTTCTAGAGGAACACGACATGTATGTAACTGTGAACCCCGGTTAAAGTTAACTCGAGCCTTGGCATCACAAAATGGATGCTGCCACCACAGACCCAAGTCTGACCTCCTGCTGCTGGGAGTCCTTCCAGCGAGGGAGGCTTGGACAAAGGGTTTCCTGCCTTGGGAGGTGCTAGCACCACCCCAGACAGGATTTTGTGTATTGGGTAGGACAGGCCTGAAAGGAATGAGACATGCCCGGGGCACACAAGGTGTCCTGTGCATACACCGGTTCAAACCAGTTGCTGGGGCATCCCTGCCCCAGCTCTGGCGCGAAACCGGACAAAGGATAGGGGGTGTAGCCACCCCCCTTCCTGGTCCCACCCAGGGGAGGGACCTAGTCACTAGTGCAGCCCCCTTTAGGAGAATAAAGGTAGGAGCTGGTCCCATTCCAAATTAGATTATCCTGAACAACTTTACAAGAAGAAACTCTGGACTTCGACGTACTGCTCCACAGAAGACCGAAGAATCTCCCTTGTGGGCAAGGAGTGTCCACCCTGCAACTGCAGGCACCATCAAGCGTCCAGCGGCTTCACTTTGTCGTCTTCCCTCGAGGATCCAGACTTCAGAGCCCGACGAGACCCGGATTCCCAGAGCTCTCCGACCTCAACTCACATCTGCCTCACAGCTGAGACCCGTGGGTGCGACGAGACACGTGGGACCGGCCATCTTGAAAGAAACTGCACTTCGCTTCCAGAACAACTCCCGAGGTAAATGTAGGAGAGTAGGGTCTGCAATCCTATGATCACCCAGATTTTTGCTTTTTGCTGCACTGGTTTACGACTTTCCCTGGCTGTGGGCCTGCTAATCAGACCCACAGCCTAGCTGTTCTCTCTATCCAAATTGTACTCAGGTACTGAATTGGCACTGGGCCCTCTCCAAGTCCCTGTACCCAGGGCTGAGGTGTACCCAGAAGTCTCCCAGGGGCTGAAGCATGTATTATGCCACCCCTGGGCTGACTAACTAAACTGACACAACTGGCTGCACGACAGCTGGGGCAAGGTGGTGTACTCACCCTTTGCTTTAGATATAGTATACCTATATCTAACCCTAAAATGGACACACAGATCTCCTATCAGTCACTCCTATGGCAGGCCTTAACAATCCTGAAGGCAGAGTGCTTGGAATCGTGTGAGATGGTGCTCTGGCATGAGCTGAGCCTGTCTGCGGCTTTCGGGATCCATCCCTTAGCCGTTTCCATGATATCGCATACCATATACTCTTAAGTGCATTATAATCCTCGCGGTTATATGCCAACTCTGGTATCGCTTTATCAAAACATGTCGAGTAAGGTGTCATACGAATTGGAATACTAACCCCTCGCCAATTCTGGCGACGGGGTTAGCATTCCACCCTTCTAGAGGGACCCGACATGTATGTAACCTGTAACCCCGGTTAAAATCAGACAGAGCCTTAGCATCCACAAAATGGATGCTGCCACCGAGAAACAAGTCTGCCCTCCTGCTGCTGGGAGTCCTCCCAGAGCAGGAGATAAGGACAAAGGGTTTCCTGCCAGGGGCGGTGCCAGCACCGTCCCAGACAGGATTTTGTGTATTGTAGGTAGGCAGGGCTTCAGAGGAAGGTGACTGCACGTGGCACCCCGGTGCTCACTGTGCATAGGCTGGCTTGAACCAGTTCCAGGGACACTCCAGACCCTGTGCTGGGGAAAAGCCCGCCAAGGAAGTGGGTGTAACCACCCCCCTCCTGGTCCCACCCCTAGGGCAGGACTTAGTCGCGTGCCAGCCCCCTTTTCCCAGATAAAGGTAGGAGCAGGCCCCCTTCCAAATTAGATCATCTTTGGATCCTGAAACTACTTTCCACGAAAGGAACTCAAGACTTCTTCCTAAGATTTCTCCCTTGTGACTAAGGAGTAGTCACCCTGCATCCGCAGGCACCATCTAAAGAACACTGCAGTCTGCTGCAAGTCCTTCCTCCGGAATCCGACTGCCCAGCTCGACGAGAACCGGCTTCCCTGGCACCTCTGACCTCTACCCACCTCTACAGCCAAGCTGAGAACCGTGGGTGCGACGAGACCTCGAGGGACCGGCCATCTTCAAGACTGCACGACTTCTGCACAGCAAGCCCGCCGAGTAATTTCCTGGTGAGTGCTTTGGGGTCCGAGAAGCCCCGACCCTGAGCAGCTCCAGCACCGAAGTGCAGCCTCCCAGCATCTCCACGATCTGCGTGGGGCCCCTCTGCTTTTTGCTGCTCACCGCGTTGTTTGGCTACTAGCCCGCTGGCTTGTGGCCTTCTGAACGACGCCCGACGACATCACTGCTGCTGGTCTGGTTGCTCCAGACTGGCCCTTGCTCCCTTTCCGAAGAGGAGCACCCCGGACCCTCCTGGTCCACTCAAGACGCCATTTTTAGTCCACCGCGTGGGCTTGAATTAGCCAAGGCTTGTTGCCCAATCCTGGGTAACTTCGACGCCAACAGCTTCATCCATCGTGGGACAGCTCGCCTCTCCATCCTGGTCGCCGACAACGCCTCCTGGTCCGTGAGATCTGCAGAGCCAGCGTCGCCTACTCACCTAGTCGAGGTGACTGCCATCCGGTGCCCTCCTGGTGCCCACTGACTACTGGCTAGTAGTCACGAACTTGGTCCCCTCTGCTTTCAGGTGTCATCCATCTTCCAGATCCAGGCTTGGATCAACTCGAACTCTCTTCACTGGTCGCCTGCCAGCATCTTTTCTTCCAGGCTCCTGGTCCGGCAACGAGGATTCCCGACGTCTTTTGAGACCTATGCAGCTGCAGCCCCTGGGCTAGGTAACTTCGGCATTTCGGTGCCCCAGCATAGCCTCACTATCCAAGGGTCAGGATCCACTGTCGTTTTCTTCCTACCAGGTCGGGTTCGCCCGTAAACACTAACTTTAACTTTGCTAGCTTCCATAGACTTTGTCCCGCATCCCGCGTGAGAGTGCACACTCTGCACCCGAGTCCCCTAGGTCTCCTAGAAGTAATCTAACGATTCTATAGTCAAGTCCTAGCGATTCCAAAGCCTATTAGTACTGTACTTACCTGCTAGTAATTTCGCATTCCACTTTTAAAGTATATGGTTTTTCGTGCCCCTCGGGCATTTGTGTATACCGTGCTCACTTAAGTATTTCCGTAAGAGTTTTGTTGTGTGCTTAGCACCCTGTCCTCATAAAGAGTACAGGGTTGTTGTGATTCTAATAAATATATTGTTTATTTTCCTAACACTTGTGTGGTGTCCTTTCACTGGGTGTTCAAGGGGTAATGTGATGGTAAAACAGCTGGCTTAACACGCCCTCTAGAGTCTTAGCCTTAGACTGCTCGTATCCATGCTACTAGGATAGCTGGTCTATAAGGTTGACTTACAACCAATCATCAATAAGGGTTGTTTGGACTGATATATAGTGATCACTAGAATAGTGAACACTGCACATCAGGCCAACTTCTCACATTGGTGAGCAGCGGTTGGGATTTGAGCTTGCTGTTGTTTTACCACACATGCCCTAAGAATATCTTGTGAAAGATCACATAAGTACTAAAGGTACATATAACTTAGCTTAGAATACTCTGAGTTCTACTGAACCAGCTGTTGTAGCTCCTAGGGCCTAGCACACCCTAAACTACAACTCTAGCAAGGGATCAGTAGGCAAACATATAGTGTAGGTAAGTGCACCACTTACACCTCACTAGAAAAGCATGTCTACCCAGGGAGAATCTACTGAGACTCCCCTGGTCAGTGTTGACCCTCCACAGGTCACTTCAAGATATGCAGCTCTCAGTTTCCAGGAGATGAGACAAATCTGTGTCTCCAGAAAACTGAAGCAGGGGTCTAACCCCACCATTCCCTTTTTAATAGGTCTCTTAGAGACTTATGATGCGAGAAAGCTTTCTCAGCTAGATGGGAATATGCCAGCCTTAGAGGGTACCTCTGGGGATCCAGACCTCCCCAACATTGCCAATGCAGTTGAGGAGGAGGATCAGGGGGAACTCTCTGGGGACGAGGTAGACAAAGGTCTTGAGGTAGTCAGAAGGCTAACTAGGGCCAACTTAGACTTGCTTGGGCTAGGATCTGGGGGACCCCCAGTACTGACCCTAAGTAGGCCTAACCTTGGAGTTAGGAGAGATAGATCTCTTTCTAGGGACTCCAATAGATCTCTGCACTCTAATGCCTCTTCTCAGAGGAGAAGGAACTCTCCCCAGAGGAGATTGACTTCCCCTCAGAGAATGGAGCATGAAGCTAGGATGAGACAGGCTACTCTGAGGATTGAAAGGGAAGAAATTGCCCTGGCCAAAGAGAAGCTTGCCTTGGCAAGAGAGCAGCAGATGAGTGGGTTAGCTCCCACTGGTGGCAGCAATCTCCCAAGAGATAGAGAGAAGGGTTTAGATACTAAACACCTGACTAAAATAGTGCCCCCCTTTAAGCAAGGGGATGATATCCAGAAATGGATGGCTGCTTTGGAGAGGGCCTGCACTGTGCAGTGCATTCCCCGAAGTCAGTGGGCAGCTATACTGTGGCTCTCCTTTGATGGCAAAGGTAGAGATAAGCTCCTCACTACAAGAGTGGAGGATGCTAATGATTACCAGGTCCTGAAAAATGCACTGATTGATGGGTTTGGTTTAACCACTGAGCAGTACAGGTTGCTGTTCAGAGACACCCAGAAAACTCAGTCTCAGGACTGGTCTGACTTTGTGGATAGTGCCACTAAGGCTTTGGAGGGCTGGTTGCTGGGTAGCAAGGTTACAGATTACACAGGATTGTATAATCTTATGATGAGAGAACAAATTTTAAACAATTGTCAGAACCAGTTGTTGCACCAGCACCTTGTTGATTCAGATCTGACCTCTCCCCAAGAATTGGGAAAGAAGGCAGACAAATGGGTCAGGACAAGGATCAAGCAGAACCAGAACCAGAACCAGGGTGGTCAGAAGAAAGCAGACCAGAAGGGTAATGCAAAGAGTGAACAAAATGACCAGAAGTCTTCACCAGGTCCCCAACAAACCAAAGAGGGTGGGGGTCAGGCTTCCCAGAAGAAGAAGACTCAAGAAGGCCAGTCAAAAAGGTGGTGCCAGTACTGCAAAAGTAAATCTCACTGGTTTAGTGAGTGCACCAAAAGAGGAGGACAAGCTCCTGCCACTACAGCCCCTAAGGCAACTGCACCCCCTAGTACAGTCAGTAGTGGTAGTGTACCTCCCAAGGCATTAGTTGGGTTAACCTTGGGAACTGAGGGGTCTGACAACTTAGTTGGCACACTCACTCAGGCTGTCCTTGTCTGTACAGGGGATATGGATATAACCCCTGAGATAAGTCCCAATACTTTGGGCAAATACAGGCAGACGCCTTTGATTAATGGCAAAATGGCTCAGGCCTATAGGGACACTTGTGCCAGTGTCACCATGGTGACACCTAACTTTGTGGACCCTGGACAGATCATGCCAGGTACTGATTTCCTGGTGACCAATGCCAGCAATGTCACTACTAGTCATAGTGTGGCAATTGTGGCTTTCTCCTGGGGTGGAGTGAAGGGACAAAAGAAAGTTGTAGTCAGTTCAGACCTCCCAGTTGATTGTTTGTTGGGCAATGATTTGGAGTCATCACAATGGTCAGAAGTGGAGCAGAGGACTCACATGGAAATGTTAGGCTTGCCAGCACATGTGCTTGCTGTGACTAGGTCACAGGCCAGAAAATGCCCCACTGAACAGGTGCTGGATCCTGAAATGATGGACCAGACACCTTCCAAGAAGAAGAGCAGTAAGGGTAAGGCTTTGCCTTCCCCCTTGCCCCAGGTTGAGGATCAAGTCTCTGAGGAGGCTGATCTGAGAGAACTGAGGGAAACTGAGCCTAAAGAGCTTGAACTTGATCAAGTTGAGTTTCTGGGCTCAGGGGGACCCTCCAGAGCAGACCTGGGGAAGGCACAGTTAGACTGCCCTTCCCTTGAACCCCTCAGACAGCAGGCTGCTGCTGAGGCTGCAGGGAATGCCACAGGTGCCCACAGGGTATACTGGGAAGATGGACTCCTGTACTCTGAGTCAAGAGACCCCAAGCCTGGTGCAACCAGGAGGCTGGTCATCCCCTTGTCTCTGAGAGGTTTCCTTCTCACCTTGGCCCATGAGATTCCCCTTGCAGGTCATTTAGGTCAGACAAAGACTTGGGACAGGCTTGTCTCACACTTTCACTGGCCCCATATGAATGAGAATACCAAGGAGTTTTGTCGCTCCTGTGTCACTTGCCAAGCCAGTGGTAAGTCAGGTGGCACAACAAAGGCCCCCCTCATACCACTACCTGTGGTGGGGGTTCCCTTTGAAAGAGTGGGGATTGACATTGTTGGTCCAATGGAACCCCAGACAGCATCAGGGCACAAGTTTATACTGGTGGTAGTGGATCATGCCACCAGGTATCCTGAAGCTATTCCACTTAGGACCACTACAGCACCTGTAGTGGCAAGGGCCCTAGTTGGAGTGTTCTCCAGAGTGGGCTTCCCTAAGGAGGTTGTTTCTGACAGAGGTGCAAACTTCATGTCAGGATATCTGACTGCAATGTGGAAGGAGTGTGGTGTGAACTACAAGTTCACCACACCCTACCACCCACAATGCAATGGGCTTGTTGAGAGATTCAACAGGACCCTCAAAGGGATGATTCATGGACTACCTGAAACTCTTAGGAGAAGATGGGATGTCCTGATCCCCTGCCTCTTGTTTGCTTACAGAGAGGTCCCACAGAAGGGGGTTGGCTACAGCCCTTTTGAGCTTCTGTATGGGCATCCTGTGAGAGGACCCCTGTGTTTGGTGAAGGAAGGATGGGAGAGACCTCTCAAAAAGCCTGCAACCAACATAGTGGACTATGTACTTGGTCTCCGCTCCAGGATGGCTGAGTATATGGAAAAGGCATCTAAAAACCTTGAGGCCAGCCAAGAACTTCAAAAAGCTTGGCATGACCAAAAGGCTGTTCTGACTGTGTACCAGCCAGGACAGAAGGTGTGGGTGCTGGAGCCAGTGGCCCCAGCAGCTCTGAAAGACAAATGGTCTGGGCCCCACACCATCATTGAGCAAAAGGGAGAGGTTACCTACTTGGTGGACCTTGGAACTCCCAGGAGCCCTCTCAGAGTGCTCCATGTTAACAGGCTCAAGGCATATGTTGACAGGAAGGACATGAGCTTGCTCATGGCCAAAGATGAGGGACAGGAGGAAGAGAGTAACCCTCTCCCAGACCTGCTCACTCAGAATCCTGATGATGGATCAGTTGATGGTGTTGTCTTTTGTGGCAGCCTCACTGAACATCAGCAACAGGATTGCAGGCAAGTCCTGCAATCCTTCAGACATATGTTCTCTCTGACACCCAGCCAAACTGATTGGTGTACCCATGAGGTTGACACTGGAGACAGTCTGCCTGTCAAGAGTAAAATCTACAGGCAGCCTGATCATGTCAGAGACTGCATCAAAACTGAAGTGCAGAAAATGTTGGAGCTGGGAGTCATTGAGCCCTCAGATAGCCCTTGGGCTAGCCCAGTAGTTCTAGTGCCAAAGCCTCACACCCAGGGTGGTAAGAAAGAGATGAGGTTTTGCGTAGACTACAGAGGCCTCAATACAGTCACTAAGACTGATGCCCACCCAATACCAAGAGCAGATGAACTTATAGATAAATTGGCTTCTGCCAACTTCTTAAGTACATTTGATTTGACAGCTGGGTATTGGCAAATCAGGTTAGCTGAGGAGGCCAAACCCAAGACAGCATTTTCTATCCCTGGAGGGCATTATCAGTTTGTGGTAATGCCCTTTGGACTGAAAAATGCACCTGCCACCTTCCAAAGGTTGGTGAATCAAGTCCTCACTGGGCTGGATGACTTCTGTGCAGCATATCTAGACGATATTGCTGTCTTTAGCTCCACCTGGGAGGATCACCTGGTCCACCTGAGGAAAGTGTTAGAGGCTCTGCAAAAGGCAGGCCTCACTATCAAGGCCACAAAGTGCCAGATAGGGCAGACACAGGTTGTATACCTGGGCCACCTTGTAGGTGGAGGCCAGGTTCAGCCACTGGAGAGTAAGATACAGGCCATCAAGGACTGGACTCCTCCAATCACCCAGACTCAGGTTCGAGCTTTCTTGGGCCTGACTGGGTACTATAGGAAGTTTGTCAGAAATTATGGGTCCATAGTGACCCCTCTTAATGACCTGACAAGCAAAAAGATGCCAAAGAAAGTTCAGTGGACAGCAAGCTGTCAGAAAGCATTCAATGACCTAAAGCAGGCCATGTGCACAGCACCTATCCTAAAGAGTCCAGATTACTCCAAGCCATTCATTGTCCAAACAGATGCTTCTGAGTTGGGTGTGGGGGCTGTTCTGTCTCAACTGAATTTTGATGGTAATGATCAGCCTATTGCTTTCATTAGTAGGAGGTTGACGCCCAGAGAGAAAAATTGGTCAGCTATTGAGAGGGAGGCCTTTGCTGTGGTCTGGGCCCTGAAGAAGCTGAGGGCCTACTTGTTTGGCACTCACTTCACCATTCAGACAGACCATAAGCCCCTCTTGTGGCTAAATCAGATGAAGGGTGAAAACCCCAAACTGCTTAGGTGGTCCATTTCCCTACAGGGGATGGATTTTACAGTGGAGCATAGACCTGGTACTGATCACAGCAATGCTGATGGGCTCTCCAGGTATTTCCACTTAGAGCAAGAAGACTCACCTGGTCAAGGTTAGTTTATTGTCCCAAAGTTTGGGGGGGGGTCATGTAGGAGAGTAGGGTCTGCAATCCTATGATCACCCAGATTTTTGCTTTTTGCTGCACTGGTTTACGACTTTCCCTGGCTGTGGGCCTGCTAATCAGACCCACAGCCTAGCTGTTCTCTCTATCCAAATTGTACTCAGGTACTGAATTGGCACTGGGCCCTCTCCAAGTCCCTGTACCCAGGGCTGAGGTGTACCCAGAAGTCTCCCAGGGGCTGAAGCATGTATTATGCCACCCCTGGGCTGACTAACTAAACTGACACAACTGGCTGCACGACAGCTGGGGCAAGGTGGTGTACTCACCCTTTGCTTTAGATATACTATACCTATATCTAACCCTAAAATGGACACACAGATCTCCTATCAGTCACTCCTATGGCAGGCCTTAACAATCCTGAAGGCAGAGTGCTTGGAATCGTGTGAGATGGTGCTCTGGCATGAGCTGAGCCTGTCTGCGGCTTTCGGGATCCATCCCTTAGCCGTTTCCATGATATCGCATACCATATACTCTTAAGTGCATTATAATCCTCGCGGTTATATGCCAACTCTGGTATCGCTTTATCAAAACATGTCGAGAAGGTGTCATACGAATTGGAATACTA
This sequence comes from Lissotriton helveticus, assembly GCF_964261635.1. Lineage (NCBI taxonomy): Eukaryota > Metazoa > Chordata > Amphibia > Caudata > Salamandridae > Lissotriton > Lissotriton helveticus. Next base: position 58,356,126 of record NC_136069.1, on the reverse strand, counting down.
ACCCCTCGCCAATTCTGGCGACGGGGTTAGCATTCCACCCTTCTAGAGGGACCCGACATGTATGTAACCTGTAACCCCGGTTAAAATCAGACAGAGCCTTAGCATCCACAAAATGGATGCTGCCACCGAGACACAAGTCTGCCCTCCTGCTGCTGGGAGTCCTCCCAGAGCAGGAGATAAGGACAAAGGGTTTCCTGCCAGGGGCGGTGCCAGCACCGTCCCAGACAGGATTTTGTGTATTGTAGGTAGGCAGGGCTTCAGAGGAAGGTGACTGCACGTGGCACCCCGGTGCTCACTGTGCATAGGCTGGCTTGAACCAGTTCCAGGGACACTCCAGACCCTGTGCTGGGGAAAAGCACGCCAAGGAAGTGGGTGTAACCACCCCCCTCCTGGTCCCACCCCTAGGGCAGGACTTAGTCGCGTGCCAGCCCCCTTTTCCCAGATAAAGGTAGGAGCAGGCCCCCTTCCAAATTAGATCATCTTTGAATCCTGAAACTACTTTCCACGAAAGGAACTCAAGACTTCTTCCTAAGATTTCTCCCTTGTGACTAAGGAGTAGTCACCCTGCATCCGCAGGCACCATCTAAAGAACACTGCGGTCTGCTGCAAGTCCTTCCTCCGGAATCCGACTGCCCAGCTCGACGAGAACCGGCTTCCCTGGCACCTCTGACCTCTACCCACCTCTACAGCCAAGCTGAGAACCGTGGGTGCGACGAGACCTCGAGGGACCGGCCATCTTCAAGACTGCACGACTTCTGCACAGCAAGCCCGCCGAGTAATTTCCTGGTGAGTGCTTTGGGGTCCGAGAAGCCCCGACCCTGAGCAGCTCCAGCACCAAAGTGCAGCCTCCCAGCATCTCCACGATCTACGTGGGGCCCCTCTGCTTTTTGCTGCTCACCGCGTTGTTTGGCTACTAGCCCGCTGGCTTGTGGCCTTCTGAACGACGCCCGACGACATCACTGCTGCTGGTCTGGTTGCTCCAGACTGGCCCTTGCTCCCTTTCCGAAGAGGAGCACCCCGGACCCTCCTGGTCCACTCAAGACGCCATTTTGAGTCCACCGCGTGGGCTTGAATTAGCCAAGGCTTGTTGCCCAATCCTGGGTAACTTCGACGCCGACAGCTTCATCCATCGTGGGACAGCTCGCCTCTCCATCCTGGTCGCCGACAACGCCTCCTGGTCCGTGAGATCTGCAGAGCCAGCGTCGCCCACTCACCTAGTCGAGGTGACTGCCATCCGGTGCCCTCCTGGTGCCCACTGACTACTGGCTAGTAGTCACGAACTTGGTCCCCTCTGCTTTCAGGTGTCATCCATCTTCCAGATCCAGGCTTGGATCAACTCGAACTCTCTTCACTGGTCGCCTGCCAGCATCTTTTCTTCCAGGCTCCTGGTCCGGCAACGAGGATTCCCGACGTCTTTTGAGACCTATGCAGCTGCAGCCCCTGGGCTAGGTAACTTCGGCATTTCGGTGCCCCAGCATAGCCTCACTATCCAAGGGTCAGGATCCACTGTCGTTTTCTTCCTACCAGGTCGGGTTCGCCCGTAAACACTAACTTTAACTTTGCTAGCTTCCATAGACTTTGTCCCGCATCCCGCGTGAGAGTGCACACTCTGCACCCGAGTCCCCTAGGTCTCCTAGAAGTAATCTAACGATTCTATAGTCAAGTCCTAGCGATTCCAAAGCCTATTAGTACTGTACTTACCTGCTAGTAATTTCGCATTCCACTTTTAAAGTATATGGTTTTTCGTGCCCCTCGGGCATTTGTGTATACCGTGCTAACTTAAGTATTTCCGTAAGAGTTTTGTTGTGTGCTTAGCACCCTGTCCTCATAAAGAGTACAGGGTTGTTGTGATTCTAATAAATATATTGTTTATTTTCCTAACACTTGTGTGGTGTCCTTTCACTGGGTGTTCAAGGGGTAATGTGATGGTAAAACAGCTGGCTTAACACGCCCTCTAGAGTCTTAGCCTTAGACTGCTCGTATCCATGCTACTAGGATAGCTGGTCTATAAGGTTGACTTACAACCAATCATCAATAAGGGTTGTTTGGACTGATATATAGTGATCACTAGAATAGTGAACACTGCACATCAGGCCAACTTCTCACAGTAAACTCGACCAAGTGCTTTGGGGATTGAGAAGCCCCAGCCCCGAGCAGCTCCTGCACCGAAGATCAGCCCTCCAGCTTCCACGAGAGCTGCGTGGGGCCCTTCCGCCTGTTTGCTGCTCAACGCGTTGTCTGGTCACTTGCCGGCTGGCTAGTGACCTCCTAGACGACGAACTTTGAAATCTACACTGCTGGTCTGGTTGCTCCAGACTGGCCCTTGCTCCCTTCCAAAAGAGGAGCACCCCGGACCCTCCTAATCCGCACCAGACGGCTTTTCCACTCACTGCGTGGGTTGCCTTTGCCAAGGCCTGTTGAGGCCGAATCCGGAACAGACACCGCCGACAGCGAGAGCCTGCGTGGGACAGCACGTGCCTCCATCCTGGTCGTCGAAGACACCTCCTGGTCCACGTGGCTGCAGAGTCAAGCGTGCACTCTTCACCTGATCGCGACGACGACATCTGGTTCCTTCCTGGTTCCACTCCAGTCACTGGCTAGTGACTTTGAACATTGTCCCCTCTGCTTTCAGGTTTTCAGCATTCCTGATCCACCCTTGGATCACACCGGACATCTTCCTCCTGGTTGCCTGCAGCATCTTTTCTTCCAGGCTCCATAGACTTCAACGCAGAAACCCGACACGACTTCGCACCTATGCACCCGCAGCCCGTGGGTGAGGTAACGAGAGCATTTCGGTGCTCAAGGGTAGATTGACTCTCCTAGTGTCCAGATTCACAGTCGTTTTAGTCCTAACTAGTCAGTATTGTCCGTACTCACCTTTTTCTTGAACTGTACTGTCCATAGACGTTGTTACGCATCCCGCGTGTGAGTTCACACTCTGCACACGCGTCCCATGGGCCTCCTATTACTTACCTGAGGTTAGGATAGTGTAGTCCCAGCGAACCTCCAGCCTCTGGACAGCTCCATTCCTTCTATCGTTCTACTTAGACCATTTACTTAGTATATGGTTTGTCGTGCCCCTAGGGCACCATTGTAATTTTGTGCAACTTATCGTATTTTTCTTAAGAGATTGTCATGTGCTTAGCCCTCTGATCTCATAAAGAGTTCAGAGGTGTTTGTTATTAATAAATATATTGTTTATTTTCATAACAACCTCTGTGGTGTCCTTTCATCTGGTATTCAAGGGGTTATATGCGGTAAAACAGCTGGTTTCACATGCCAAAAGAGTTTAGCCTAAGACTGCTTTGTCCATGCTACCATTAGGATAGCTGGTCTATAAGGTTGACTTACAACCAATCACCATAAGGGTTGTTTGGACTGATACAAGGTGATCACTAGAACTAGTGAGCATCATATATCAGGCCAACTTCTCACACCCCACATATATATAACCATATACATATACATATATATATATATATATAAATATATATATATATATATATATATATATACATATATATATATATATATATATATATACATATATATATATATATATATATATATATATATATATATATATATATATATATATATATATATATATATATATAAGCAATTGCAGCCTAATAAACACTAGAGCTGAATCATGCTGTAAAGAATTTCCACCATACATGAATAACATGCATTAGAGACATGAGAAACAACAACAAAGCTTGTTTAGAAACTGTTTTAATGCTCAGAAAGCAGTAGAAATTCTCATAAAACACTGAAAGCACAGAACGCTCCCAGGGTGCATTGCAAATACACAGTCTAAAAAGACTGAAAAGCTAACTGTAGCTGTATAGCAATAAACTGACACTGTGCTTTTAAGGCACTCCTGACCCCCAGCTTCCCATCATGCCTCAGGGGTGACAGTTAGGTCAGTTGTTCTTTCCGGCTCCTTCAGAAAGGATCCTGGCAACACAGCTCCACTCTTTTCTGTTTTCTTCAGAAAATCTTTTCACTTTTGACAACTTTTAATCCTTACTTCGACGTTTTTCATCTGTTGAAGTGAGAGGCTGTCTTTTTATGACAGGTTTGGGCATTTTTAACATCTTAAAATGCCATCTCTTTTTGACTCATGCCCTTCTTGTGGTAAAAAGAAGGCCAAGACAGACTCTCATGAAGTCTGTATTCTTTGTCTTTCTGAAGATCATGATCCGAAGACCTGCCCTCACTGCCAGCACCTGTCCAGCAGAACTTTGAAGGACAGGCAAAGAATTTGTCTTTATGGCCTGGCAGCCAAGTCTTCCAGAGGAAGGTCTCCAGTAAGGAAGGGCTCCAAGAGGTCTAGACCATCTTCTAGAAGTAAGTCCTCGCGTCCTTCTGCTTCAGCGTGGTGCTTGGCTCTGAGAGAAGATCTTCAGGTGGGTCATTTATCGGAGAAAAGACCCTCGACAGCGGGCTCGCCGTCGAGAAGAGGTGCGTCATGAGAAATTGAGATCCTCCGCCATTGTCAACTCGGCGACGATCGTCGTCGAGAGACAAGACTCCTCTGCCGTCGGAAACCCAGCGACGATCGGCGTCGAGGAGCAGAGACCCTCCGCCGTCATCAACCCGGCATCGATCGGCGTCGAGGAGCAGGGATCCTCCGCCTTCGTCATCTCGATGACGATCGGCGTCGAGGAGTGTCACCCCTCCGCCCTCATCAACTTGACGACGATCGACGTCGAGGAGCAAGTCCCCTCCGCCATCAGCGTCGAGATGCAGAGACCCTCCGTCGGCATCTGCAAAACGTTCGGCGTCGAGGGCAGGCTCTCTTCTGTCATCGCAGTCCCATTGACGATTGACGTCGAGAACAAGGACACCTCCGCCGTCGTCAACTCGGCGACAATCGGCATCGAGGATGAGATCTCCGTCGTCGTCTCGACATCGTCTAGGGCGAGAAAAACCCCTCCGCCGTCGTCTCGCAGACCTTCAACGTCGAGAGTAGATACAGCTCCGCCGTTGTCTAGAAGACACTCGGCGTCGAGAGATAGTAATCCTATGTCGTCGGCCTCTCATCGCAGGTCGACGTCGAGACAGCACTCACCTGCTTCTCATCGGCACAGGTCGCCGTTGAGACGGCATTCGACGTCGAGCAGACGGCAGGAGCCTAGATCGGCATCTGGAGTGCATGCAGGTTTGACGTCGAGAGCACGTTCGACGTCGAGACAGGCCTCGGTGAGGTCTGGGGATGGATCAGTGGTCCTGGTGACGGAGTCAGCCTCACGCCATTCGTCATCTCTTTCTTCCAGGAGGGTTCTGCACGATTAGCCACTCCGGAACCTGCTGCCCACGTCCATAAGTCCCCCTCAAGACCTCCTGCTGCAGTTCAGTTATCCCCAAGATGGCAGCTGCCCTTAAGTCAATGGCAGGACACTGGGACAACAAGGCGAATGCAGGAGTATGCCAGTTCTGTGCACAGGTCTCCTCTTCAGAGACTGGTGGACGAAGTGGACAGAGTGAGCTCTCCTAGACACAGGCATGAGAGGTCTCCGGAGAGAAGGCACTACAGATCTCCGAGAGGTGAGGAACGCACAGTCAGACGAGAAGGGAGGAGTAGTGCACCCCGACGAAGTAGGAGAACACCATCTACTTCCTCGACTTCCTCTTCCTGGTCCTCAAGGAGGGATTACTCCCCCACACTATCAGACAGCCCGATTTCCAGGGTCTCTCCGATAGATGACATTAACACCTACCATGAGGTTTTGCAGAGAGGTGCGCAGAAACTCAATATTGAGATGTCTGTCCCGCAAGTCACGACGACGGTGATTTTCGAGACTTTCTATCAGAAGTCAGCGTCTCGACCTCTGCTCCCATTGGTTCCTGGGATCCTTGACCCAGTCATGGATACTTTTTTGACTCCAGCAACCATTGAAGCGGTGCCGGCTCGCCTCTTAAAGAAATATAAGCCGGCTACCTCGGATCCGGTTTTCATCAAGTCGGATCCTCTTGCAGACTCTGTCATTGTGGCGGCAGCGAGGAAGACGCATGCTGTTTCGGCCACTTCTTCAGTTCCACCAGATAAAGAGAGCAGGTCCCAGGACTCGTGGAGTCGCAGGGCCTGCACTTCTGCTGCTGCATCTCTTAAAGTCTCCAGCACGGCTGCGTTGCTGGGCAGGAATGACAGAGCTCTCTGGGACTCTTTGGAGCGTTTCAAAATCAAGCTCCCAAGGAAGACCAAAAGGAATGCGCTGAAATAGTCACGGAGGGATCTTTGGTGGCTAACCAAATGATAAGCACAGCGGCAGATGGTGCGGTGCTATCAGCGCACTCTTACGCGCATGGAGTATGCGCCAGGAGATCGTCCTGGTTGCGATTGACAGGACTGAAGCCAGATGCACAGCAAAGAATCCTGAACCTCCCATTCTCTGGCTCTTCTCTCTTCGGCACGAACGCTGACGAGATTAATAGGATGAAAACCGAGTTGGACACTGTCAAGGCAGTTGGGTTGGAGAAGAAGAAGGAATTTAAGCGCTGCTACAAATCCAACCAGCGCAAGGGGCCTCAACAGAGGGTTCAAACCCCTCTGTGGTCCCAGAACAAGAACCAGGGAAAGACCCAGTTTCGAGGAGGAAAGTCCAACAGAGGTAGAGGCGGTCACCAACAGCAGTCCTCTACCACGGCGAGAGGAGAAAAGTCATGAACAGAGGCTTCCTCCATCGCCGTTGCCCACTTCAGTGGGAGGAAGTGCTTCGCAACATCTAGCAGAGTGGGCCAGCATCACAGGAGATCGCTGGGTGCTGAATATACTACGCAATGGATATGCGCTATGTTTCGTTGCGCTTCCAAAGGACATTCCGCCAAAAAAGTCTTGTCCTCATCAGTTAAAGCTGCTTCGAAAAGAGGGATAGAGGAAGTTCCGCCCTCTCAAAGAGGAAGAGGAGTTTACTCCAGATACTTTCTTGTCCCCAAAAAAGATCAGGAGGACAATCCTGGACCTTCGACTTCTGAACAAGGTAATAGTGAAGGAAAAGTTTTGCATGTTGGCACTTCACCAAATATGTCGACATCTACAAGTAGGGGATTGGATGTGTTCGGTGGACCTCCAAGATGCGTACTTCCACATCTCCATTGCAAAACGTCATCGGAAGTACCTGCGGTTTGTGTTCAGCCACAAACATTATCAATACGAGGTCCTGCCCTTTGGTCTAAAGTCGGCTCCGCGAGTCTTCACCAAATGCATGGCAATGGTGGCAGCTTTTCTTCACAGAAAAGGTCTCTTCGTCTATCCATACTTGGACGACTGGCTGCTGAAAGGCCCATCCCCACTGCAAGTGAGGCACGACTTCCAGTTCTGTCTGCAACAGCTGCACGACCTCGGGCTGCATGTCAACATGGAGAAGTCAGTGCAGCATCCCACCCAGTCCATCCTCTACCTCGGCTCCGTTCTGGACACAAGCGTGGGAAGAGTGTATCCTTCGGAGTAGAGACTATCTTCCATGAGACAGAGGTGCAGGCTTCTACTCCAGATGCAGAATCCAACTGTCCGGCAGGTGGCATCCCTGCTAGGATCGATGGCATCCTGCATTTTTCTTATTCCCAACGCCAGGCTGAGGATGCGTCCTTTGCAGCAGACTCTGGAGGACCAGTGGGATCAGTCGACAGGTCGCTGGGAGGATCAGATCTCTCTCTCCCAGGCGGCGAGATCCTCCCTCTCATGGTGGACTCAGCAGCAGAATCTGATGGTGGGAGTCCCTTTGCACCAGCCACTACCAGTACAATTGGTGGTGACAGACGCGTCTCTACAAGGCTGGGGGCGCACATGGGGTGCCTTCAGATACAAGGACGGTGGTCGGCAAAATAACAGACCTACCACATCAATATGCTCAAGCTACGAGAAGTCCATCTGGCTCTAAAGGCTTTCCTGCCAGCAATCGAGTCCGATTCGGTCCTGGTCCAGACCGACAATAAGACGACCATGTTCTACCTGAACAAACAGGGTGGAATTCGGTCGCGTCCTCTCTCCCTGGAGTCACAAGCGATCTGGCACTGGCTGCTTGCCCGGAACCTCTCGGTGGTGGCGGTGCACCTTCCAGGAGAGCTAAATGTCAAGGCAGACGCACTCAGCAGGCACCACTTCGAAGATCAGCCAAACTGGGTGCTACACAACGAGGTGGTGGCAGATCTTTTCCACCGTTGGGGTCGTCCGGAAATAGATTTATTCGCAGAGCGGGGGTGACCATAGGAAGCAGACCCTGCTCTCCTACACAACCCCCCCCCCCCCCTAAATTAGGGAAATTAAACTAACCTTGACCAGTTGAGTCTTCATGTTCTAAGTGGAAATATCGGGAGATTCCATCTGCATTGGCATGGTCAGTCCCAGGTCTATGTTCCACTGTAAAGTCCATCCCCTGTAGGGAAATGGACCACCTAAGAAGTTTGGGATTTTCACCCTTCATCTGATTTAGCCATAGGAGGGGCTTGTGGTCTGTCTGAATCTTGAAGTGAGTGCCAAACAAGTATGGCCTCAGCTTCTTCAGGGCCCAAAACACAGCAAGGGCTTCCCTCTCTATAGCTGACCAACGTTTCTCTCTAGGGGTCAGCCTTCTGCTTATGAAAGCAATGGGCTGGTCTTGACCATCTATATTCAGTTGTGAAAGTACAGCTCCAACACCCAACTCAGAAGCATCTGTTTGGACTATGAACTCTGGAGTAATATGGACTTTTCAGAATAGGTGCAGTACACATGGCCTTTTGACAGCTAACTGTCCACTGAACTTTCTTTGCCATCTTTTTGGAAGTTAAATCATTCAGTGGTGTCACAATGGACCCATAGTTTTTCACAAATTCCTGTAGTACCCAGACAGGCCCAAGAAAGCTCTGACCTGTGTCTGGGTGGTTGGAGGAGTCCAGTCTCTGATGGTCTCGTTTTTGCTCTACAGTGGTTGAACCTGACCCCCACCTACCAGGTGGCCCAGGTATACAACCTTGATCTGCCCTATCTGGCACTTTGTGGCCTTGATACTGAGGCCTGCCTTTTGCAGGGCCTCTAAAACATTCCTCAGGTGGACCAGGTGATCCTCCCAGGTGGAGCTAAAGACAGCAATATCATCTAAATAAGCTGCACAATAGTCATCCAGTCCTGTGAGAACTTGATTCACCAGCCTTTGGAAAGTGGCAGGTGCATTCTTCAAACCAAAGGGCATTACCACAAATTGATGATGTCCTCCTGGGGTCGAAAATGCTGTCTTAGCTTTTGCATCCTCAGCTAATCTGATTTGCCAGTAGCCTGCTGTCAGGTCAAATGTGCTCACGAACTTGGCAGAAGCCAATCTATCAATGTCAAGTCAAGTCAAGTCAAGAATTTGTATAGCGCACTACTCACCCAGAGGGTCTCAAGGCGCTTGGGGGAGAGGGGATCGCTACTTATCGAACAGCCAAGTTTTGAGTTGTTTTCTGAAGGAGAGGTGGTTCTGTGTAAGAAGGAGGTGGGTGGGGAGGGAGTTCCAGGTTTTGGCCGCTAGGTAGGAGAAAGATCTTCCTCCCATGGTGGTTCTTCGGATGCGTGGAATCGTGGCGAGGGCTTGGTTGGACGATCGTAGTTGGTGGGTGGGGGTGTAAAAGGTCAGGCGAGTGTTGAGGTATTTGGGTCCTAGGTCGTTGAGAGCCTTGTGTGCGTGAGTGAGGAGACGGAACGTGATTCTCTTGTTGATGGGGAGCCAGTGAAGGTCTCTCAGGTGGCCGGATATGTGATTGTGGCGGGGTATGTCTAGGATGAGTCGAGCGGAGGCATTTTGAATGCGTTGAAGTCTTTTCTGCAATTTGGCTGTGGTTCCGGCGTAGAGGGTGTTTCCGTAGTCCAGTCGGCTTGTGACAAGTGATTGGGTGACCGTCTTCCTTGTTTCGGTTGGGATCCATCGGAGGATTTTTCGGAGCATACGTAGGATGTTAAAGCATGACGATGAGACGGCGTTGATCTGTCTGGTCATCGAGAGGGAGGAGTCTAGAATGAATCCCAGGTTGCGAGTATGGTCCGTTGGTTTGGGTGCGCATCCTAGGGCCGGTGGCCACCATGAGTCGTCCCATGCAGAGGGGGATGATCCTAGGATGAGGACTTCCGTCTTGTCTGAATTCAGTTTCAGTCGGCTGTTCTTCATCCACTCGGCTACGTCTTTCATTCCTTCGTGTAAGTTGGTTTTGGCAGGCTTTGGGTCTTTGGTGAGAGAGAGGATCAGCTGTGTGTCGTCAGCGTATGAGATGATATTGAGGTTGTGTTGGCGTGCGATGGATGCGAGGGGACTCGTGTAGACGTTGAAGAGGGTGGGGCTAAGCGATGTTCCTTGTGGTACGCCGCAGATGACTTCGGTGGCCTCTGATCTGAAAGGGGGAGGCGGACTCTTTGGGTTCTTCCGGCGAGGAACGAGATGATCCAATCCAAGGCCTTATCTTGTATCCCGACGTCCCTGAGGCGTTGTACAAGGGTGCGGTGGCAGACAGTGTCGAATGCTGCGGCGAGGTCCAGGAGGATGAGGGCCACTGTTTCCCCGTTATCGAGTAGTGTCCGGATGTCGTCTGTGGCTGCGATGAGGGCGGTCTCTGTGCTGTGGTTGGCTCGGAAGCCGGACTGTGAGGGGTCGAGGGAGCCGTTAGACTCGAGGAAGTCGGCGAGCTGACTGTTGACGGTCTTCTCTATGACTTTGGCGGGGAATGGGAGCAGTGAGATGGGGCGGTAGTTTTTAAGTTCAGTGGGGTCTGCAGTAGGTTTCTTCAGGAGAGCGCTGAGTTCGGCGTGTTTCCAGCTTTCCGGGAAGGTAGCGGTGTTGAGGGAGCAGTTGATGATGTTCCGGAGTTGGGGTGCGATGATGGAGTTGGCCTTGTTGAAGATGTGGTGGGGGCATGGGTCGGTTGGAGATCCGGAGTGGATGGAGTTCATCAAGCGGATGGTGTCTTTGGTGCTAATCGGGGTCCAGGCGCGAAGGGTGGTGGAGGGGGGCTTCAGTTCGGTGGTGGAGGGAGTGGACTGGTCGCCAAAGCTGTTATGTATATCCGCGATCTTGCTGTGGAAGAATGAGGCTAGAGAGTCGCAGAGGTCTTGAGAGGGAGTGATGTCGTTGTTGCCGGCGCTTGGATTGGTAAGTTCTTTGACAATGCTAAAGAGTTCCTTGCTGTTGTGTGCGTTGTTGTTTAGTCGATCCTTGAATGCTGATTTCTTGGTGGAGCCGATCAGTTGGTGGTGTTTGCAGGTGACGTCCTTGAGGGCGGTCATGTTATCTGTGGTTGGGTTTCTTCGCCAGACTTTCTCGAGGGCGCGGCAGTTCTTTTTGGAGTTCTTGAGGTCGTCGTTGAACCAGGAGGCTTTTTTGTTTCCTGGCTTGTTGTGATGGTTTTTCAAGGGTGCTAATTCGTCAGCGCAGTGGGTGATCCACTGTGCGAGATTGATGGCTGCTTTATTTGGGTCCGTTGATATGGCGGGAAGGTTTTGGTTCAGAGATGTGGTGAGCTGGTCGGTGGTAACTTTGTTCCAGTTTCTGCGGGGAACTTGTTGCGGGTGGTGGTGGGTCGTGGTCTTTTTGAAGCTTGTGACGTGATTGAAGGAGATGTGCTTGCTGGAGGAGAAGATTGGGTCGAGCGTGTGTCCGGCATAGTGGGTGTGGGTACTCACCAGTTGTTTGAGTCCGAGATTGGCGAGGTTGTCCAGCAGGGTAGTGGTGTTGTTGTCGTTGTTATTCTCTAGGTGGAAGTTGAGGTCCCCTAGGAGAATGTAGTCGTCGGAGGGGAGGGCGTGTGGATTGATAAAGTCAGCGATGTCTTCACTGAATTGTGTGCGGGGTCCTGGGGGTCTGTAAATGAGGGTGCCTCTGAGTGTGGTCTTGGGGTCGGTGTGTATCTGGAAGTGGAGGTGTTCGGTGGCTATGAGGGTGCCTTCGGAGCTGGTCGAGATGCGAATGGTGTTCTTGTGGACGATGGCGATTCCTCCTCCTGTTTGGTTGATGCGGTCGCTTCGGATGATCTTGTAACCGTCCGGGATGGCTATGGCGATGTCGGGCGCTGATGAGGCGTTCATCCAGGTTTCCGTAAGAAAGGCGACGTCCGGCGATGTGGTGTCGAGTAAGTTCCTTAGTTCAATGGCGTGTCGGTAGACCGAGCGGGTGTTGAGTAGGATGCACTTCAGGTGGTTATTGTCGGATCTCTGTTTGGCGTTTGTGGGTGTGGTGTGGGACTTGATGCAGGAGAACTTGCAGGATTGGCAGGTGAAGGGTCCATGGGTACGTCCTGGGGCGGCTAGTTTGCAGTCAGGGAGTCGGCCAGTGTTGACCGCAGTGAGGGTGGCGGCGTCGTTCGTTAGGCGGGTGGGAAGGCCTCTGCGGGGGCCAGGGGGTCTGGCGCTGGGTGCGGTCCAGGCGCGGACGGGCGTAGACGGGCTTACCTTTGGCGCGCCTTCGGCACGCATGGGGCGCACCCGCTGCCCGTTTGCCATTCTACCATAAGTGGAGAGTGGAGGGGGGCGGAGCGAGGGAGGAGCAGCTGGGAGGCGGGAGCGGGGTGGCGAGTGGGGAGGGGAATGTTTGGAAATGCTGTAGGAAGCGGGGGTGGGGCTGCGGGGGTGCAGCGGCAGGGAGCGGGGTGGAGAGACGGGCTGGGACAACCAAATGGCACCAACAATAACAATAACAATGCCGGGCGAAATCTGGGGCACAGTCTGGCACAGGTACTACTCGGAATTAAATCACAATGCACAATTACGATATCACGCGATGCAGCAGGCAGCACGATGGAGACAGGGGTACGATGCTGGCACAAATATGAAATCACGCGATGCAGCAGGCACGATGGAGGCAGGGGCACAGTCTGGCACAGAGTACTACTCGGAATTAAAGCACAATGCACAAATACGATACCACGCGATGCAGCAGGCAGCACGATGGTGACGGGCACGATGCTGGCACAAATATGAAACCACGCGATGCAGCAGGCACGATGGAGGCAGGGGCACAGTCTGGCACAGAGAGGACGACCAGGAGCGGGTGGAGCGACCGGTTCTGACTAGGTCAGGACGGTCACAGCTCTTCACCGCTCGGGTCTGATCTTAAGTTCAGTGGGAGGGAGGAGCAGCTGGGAGGCGGGAGCGGGGTGGCGAGTGGGGAGGGGAATGTTTGGAAATGCTGTAGGGGGCAGGGGTGGGGCCGCGGGGGTGCAGCGGCAGGGAGCGGGGAGGAGAGACGGGCTGGGACAACCAAATGGCACCAATAATAACAATAACAATGCCGGGCGAGATCTGGGGCACAGTCTGGCACAGGTACTACTCGGATTTAAAGCACAATGCACAAATACGATATCACGCGATGCAGCAGGCAGCACGATGGAGACAGGGGTACGATGCTGGCACAAATATGAAACCGCGCTATGCAGCAGGCACGATGGAGGCAGGGGCACCGTCTGGCACAGAGAGGACAACCAGGAGCGGGTGGAGCGACCGGTTCTGACTAGGTCAGGACGGTCACGGTCAATGAGCTCATCTGCCCTGGGGATGGGATGGGCATCTGTCCTAGTGACAGCATTGCGACCTCTGTAGTCCACACAAAACCTCAACTCTCTCTTACAATCTTGGGTGTGAGGTTTTGGCACCAGGACTACTGGACTGGCCCAAGGGCTCTCTGAGGGCTCAATAACTCCCAGTTCCAACATCTTTTGGACCTCTGTCCTAATGCAGTCCCTGACATGGTCAGGTTGCCTGTAGATTTTACTCTTGACAGGCAGACTGTCACCAGTGTCCACCTCATGGGTGCTTGAGATGAGTGTGCTACGTGGTACGTAGACACATCCCTGTGTAGTGGGCACACTTGTAAGGTTCAGAATAACTGACTCAAAGGAGGTTCAAGGAATAGAGTTAATGAAGAGTCCACACGAAGATTTCATCATATGGTTGATTTTTAGTAGTTTCACAAATTCTTGTATTTAAAGCGTTACATCACGCCAAACAATTGAATATAATCCAACGAAGTTTTCGAAGTATGCTCCAATGCATTTCGGACTAGTGAAAGTCCTTTATCAAGGAGCGCTGCGGGGGGATACAAAAATGCAACTTAGATCAACGATGCTAGGAAATAAAAAAGTCGAGTGACATGCGGTGTAGGGTGATAATGGATCTGACATGCATTAGCGGGTAAGTGAATGAGTTTAAACAGCATCAACAAGTGCATGCAAAAAGGAGTGATTGAAATTGGATCATGCATGGTTTCTAGAATGGGGCCGGTGAGTGTGCGGTTTAAACAGGGAGCGTGGTGGTGAAAGTGCGCGATGGGAACCATGAAGGTGAACACGGAGTGAAAAAGTTTGTAGCAGAAATTAAAGCGGGTCTCACGTTTACGAACTCAGCGGGAGGCTCACATCAGTGCTGCGGAAAAGGGAAGAGGATCATGAAATGTAGGAAGCGCGAAGAGCGTGGGGTGAAAACGCTAGGGACATGCAGTGATAGATTATTTACTGTGGAGAGGTTCAGGAGGTGGACCGAGTGTCACGAACTTCGCGAAATTACTGCGGAGTTCACTGGAAGAGTGAGTGAAGTTAAAATAGACAAAGGACACCAAAGTAAAAGAAGATGGGAGCGGCCATCTTGTAGTGGAGTGTAGTGACCAGAAAGTATGATTAGGTACATGAGCAGAACGGGAGGCATAGTATCAAACATAAATCAATTACAGGTAACAACTGAGTTCAGTCCGGTCATTAAGGCCAAAAGGTTTCAAAGACTGGAGTCTATAAATCCACGAGGTTTCTCGTTGTAGGAGAGTCTTATTATTGTCCCTGCCCTCAGTATGGGCAACCATTTCCAGTACGAGGTATTTCAATTGTGCCACACTGTGGTGGGCTTCGTTAAAATGGACAGCCACATTTGATTTGGTGTTCTTTGTCCTAATGTTTGACTTATGTTCGTTAAGTCTAATTTTTCCACATGGGCATTTAAGCAGATAAATTAGGTTAGCTGAATCACATGTGGCGTCTACATTGAGGTTGATGTTGAAGCCTCTCATGGGGTGGTTCAGGGTGTTGCCTCCAATGACGTTATTGCAGTTGCTGCAATGGTGGCACGGGCGGGTGCCCGTGTGGGTAGTTGACGTGACAGTTGGTTTGGATAATATTTCTTTGATGTTCATCGGTCTGCTATACGCAAAAATGGGAGGTTCTTTGAACAGGTCACCAAAATCTGGTTCCGATGATAAAATGCGCCAATGTTTTAGGATGGTTTTCTTATAGATTTTGCTTGAGGTGGAGTACCTGGAGACCAGTGCCATTCTGGAGGTTGAATCTCTCTTTTTGCTTTTTAGAGCTTCTGAACGTGGGATCAATTTTACTTTGTCTTGAGCCTCTTTGATGATATCGTGTGGATACCCTCTAGTTGAGAATCTACTGGCCATTGATTGTAGTTGGGAGTCTCTTTTTTCATCATCGGATACGATCCGGGTCACTCTAAGCATCTGGCTAAACGGTAAGTGTCTCTTTAGGGAATCCTGGTGAAAGCTGCTGTACAATAAGGTGTTATTGCGGTCGGTTGGCTTTCGATAGAGGTCCGTTTCGATGCCTTCAGGGGTGATTTTCACTAATACGTCTAAGAACGTAATTTCTTTGTCTGAAATATTCCAGGTCAGTTCAATCCGGTCATCTTTAGAGTTTAAGGTATGCAGTGCTGATTCCAAATGGTCTCGAGAGTCTTTCCAGATGAAAAATAAATCATCTATATAACGTGCGTATAGTTTAAGGTTGGCGTTCCAGTCAGTGTTGGTTAGTATGTGGTCAAGTTCGAAATTGCCCATGTAGATATTCGCGTACGTGGGCGCGGCACAATTGCCCATGGCCATCCCGGACATCTGAAGATACCATTGTTTTTCAAAAGAAAAATAACTGTGATAAAGGGTAAAAACCATAAGTTCTAGAATGAAAGATTTCATGGAGTCAGTAATGTCAGATTTCAATAGTGCTAGTTCGATGGCCTCGATTCCGCCGGCATGGGGAATGGAGGTGTAAAAGCTCTTAATGTCAGCCATACACAGCAAAATTTCCTCATCCTCGTTGATTTCGATAGAATTCAGCTTGTTGATGAAGTCGGTGGTGTCTCTAGTGTAGCTCTTTAGGTTGGTAACCATCGGTTGTAAATAGCGGTCGATAAACTTGCCAATTGGTTCGTGGATTGAACCTCTTGTAGAAACAATGGGTCGAAAGGGTGGATCCATCAAGTCTTTATGGATTTTTGGGAGCATCGTTAGAGTGGGACTCCTTGGGTGATCCACTATCAGGTATCGCCTAGTTCTGTCATCAATAATGTCATGTTCTTTAGCTTTGTCTACAATGTTGAGTAGGACAGCCTTGTATTCGTTGGTAGGATTACCCTCAAGAGGCAGGTAAGTGTTAGTGTCAAGAACATGTTCTCTTGCTCTGCGGTTGTAGAGGTCAGTGTTAAGGATGACTAAAGCGCCTCCCTTATCAGCTTTTAAACATTTTATTTTCGGGTTGTTGGCGATGTTTTTTAATGTATCATGATCCTTATTGGTGAGATTCTTACGTGTCTTTTTTCTAAAGTTGATTTTAGCGATATCTTGTCGTACGAGAGTCTCAAAAGTATCAATGCTCTTATGACTGCTGGGAGGCATATAATTACTTGGAGGTCGTAATCCAAGTAGCAAATCTGGTTTGGTTTCTTTGGATGGTTCCAAAACTCTTTCAAAAAAGTGCTTAAGTCGCAATTTCCTGGTTAGCTTGAAGGTGCTAACTTCTAATTCGAGGAGATTGGTATTGCTGGTAGGGATAAATGACATACCCTTCTGTAGAACTTTGGTTTGGTTCATGGTAAGGTTGGTATCTGAAATATTTATTACTAGCGATTCTTCCTCGTTTTGGGCTTGGCCTGTGGTTGTGGTGGAGTTTTTTCGTTGTTTTTTGTTTGTCCTTTTGCCCCGTCTGGGTCGTCGGTTCTGTCTGGGCGCGACTCTAAAAAAGGCACGGCGGTAGTTGTGGCAGTTTGAGAGGTGGAAGACGTCGGTGTTTGTCCAGATTCGTCCCTAGGTGTCATCCGCTGGGATGGTTGAGATCTTGGGGGACGGTTGGTGTGATCACTGTCGGAAGAAGAGGTGTCAGTGTTTTGGGTGTATGGTCTGTTCCTGCGACGTTGGGCGTAAACTTCCGCCCAAGTGTACACTTCCCCAAGTTTATAATCTAAGGTATCGCGCCGGAATTTGCGCAATTTCCGTTCGTTGATCTCACGAGTGTGGCAGTCAATTTGTCTGTTGATGTCTTCCAAAGTGGTGCCTAATTCTTCCGGAGTGAAAAGATCCTTTAATTCACTTTCAGTGGTGGAGATTTCAAGAGTAAGTTCCTGAAGAATTCCAGACAGTTCTTCAATAATAAGTAATATCAGGTCCAGACTACACTTGTTTAGTATGGCGTACCATTTTTCTAAAAAAGCTTTGGAATTTTTACATAACGAGGGCTTAAGGGCAATCCGGAGGCCTCGGGGAATGCGGAGCGCTTTATGGTACTTGATCAATGTGCTTGCGTGGAGTTTGTGATTTACGCGACGTTTAGACAGGTAGAGTAAGTGCTTGATACATTGTTCCTTCGTTCTGCTTGAAGGTGTTTGAGTTAGGTCATCGTTGATCAGTGCATAGATCCTTTCCGTTGCCTCTGGATCAAATGCTAGCGTTTCAGCATGGGCTTCAGTGGATTTGGTGATGTCGTCATATTGCATGGTTGCTGTAGGATCAGGTGGGCGTGCTGCCAGCCGGACGGGCAGTGAGTGGACTGAATCAAAGCGGAAAACAAGGCTTAGGCGCACAGCATCAAGTTGAGTGAATGGTTAATGGAGAAGATAATGGTGGGCTAAAAATGGAATGAAGGTGCTCCAACAGGCGACGCAACTGGCCGAATGCGTCCACTGATGCTTGAGATGAGTGTGCTACGTGGTACGTAGACACATCCCTGTGTAGTGGGCACACTTGTGAGGTTCAGAATAACTGACTCAAAGGAGGTTCAAGGAATAGAGTTAATGAAGAGTCCACACGAAGATTTCATCATATGGTTGATTTTTAGTAGTTTCACAAATTCTTGTATTTAAAGCGTTACATCACGCCAAACAATTGAATATAATCCAACGAAGTTTTCGAAGTATGCTCCAATGCATTTCGGACTAGTGAAAGTCCTTTATCAAGGAGCGCTGCGGGGGGATACAAAAATGCAACTTAGATCAACGATGCTAGGAAATAAAAAAGTCGAGTGACATGCGGTGTAGGGTGATAATGGATCTGACATGCATTAGCGGGTAAGTGAATGAGTTTAAACAGCATCAACAAGTGCATGCAAAAAGGAGTGATGGAAATTGGATCATGCATGGTTTCTAGAATGGGGCCGGTGAGTGTGCGGTTTAAACAGGGAGCGTGGTGGTGAAAGTGCGCGATGGGAACCATGAAGGTGAACACGGAGTGAAAAAGTTTGTAGCAGAAATTAAAGCGGGTCTCACGTTTACGAACTCAGCGGGAGGCTCACATCAGTGCTGCGGAAAAGGGAAGAGGATCATGAAATGTAGGAAGCGCGAAGAGCGTGGGGTGAAAACGCTAGGGACATGCAGTGATAGATTATTTACTGTGGAGAGGTTCAGGAGGTGGACCGAGTGTCACGAACTTCGCGAAATTACTGCGGAGTTCACTGGAAGAGTGAGTGAAGTTAAAATAGACAAATACACTCCACTACAAGATGGCCGCTCCCATCTTCTTTTACTTTGGTGTCCTTTGTCTATTTTAACTTCACTCACTCTTCCAGTGAACTCCGCAGTAATTTCGCGAAGTTCGTGACACTCGGTCCACCTCCTGAACCTCTCCACAGTAAATAATCTATCACTGCATGTCCCTAGCGTTTTCACCCCACGCTCTTCGCGCTTCCTACATTTCATGATCCTCTTCCCTTTTCCGCAGCACTGATGTGAGCCTCCCGCTGAGTTCGTAAACGTGAGACCCGCTTTAATTTCTGCTACAAACTTTTTCACTCCGTGTTCACCTTCATGGTTCCCATCGCGCACTTTCACCACCACGCTCCCTGTTTAAACCGCACACTCACCGGCCCCATTCTAGAAACCATGCATGATCCAATTTCCATCACTCCTTTTTGCATGCACTTGTTGATGCTGTTTAAACTCATTCACTTACCCGCTAATGCATGTCAGATCCATTATCACCCTACACCGCATGTCACTCGACTTTTTTATTTCCTAGCATCGTTGATCTAAGTTGCATTTTTGTATCCCCCCGCAGCACTCCTTGATAAAGGACTTTCACTAGTCCGAAATGCATTGGAGCATACTTCGAAAACTTCGTTGGATTATATTCAATTGTTTGGCGTGATGTAACGCTTTAAATACAAGAATTTGTGAAACTACTAAAAATCAACCATATGATGAAATCTTCGTGTGGACTCTTCATTAACTCTATTCCTTGAACCTCCTTTGAGTCAGTTATTCTGAACCTTACAAGTGTGCCCACTACACAGGGATGTGTCTACGTACCACGTAGCACACTCATCTCAAGCATCAGTGGACGCATTCGGCCAGTTGCGTCGCCTGTTGGAGCACCTTCATTCCATTTTTAGCCCACCATTATCTTCTCCATTAACCATTCACTCAACTTGATGCTGTGCGCCTAAGCCTTGTTTTCCGCTTTGATTCAGTCACCTCATGGGTGCACCAGCTTGTCTGACTTGGGGTGAGGGAAAACAGATGTCTGAAGGACTGAAGAACTTGTCTGCAGTCCTGTTGCTGATGTTCAGTGAGGCTGTCAGCAAAGACTACACCATCTACTGAACCATCATAAGGGTTCTGAGTAATCAGGTCTGGGAGAGGGTCACTCTCTTCCTCCTGCCCCTCCTCTGTAGCCATGAGCAAGCCCATGTCTGCCCTGTCGACAAATGCTTTAAGTCTGTTGACATGAAGCACCCTGTGGGGGCTTCTGGGAGTCCCAAGGTCCACCAAGTAGGTGACTTCTCCCTTCTGTTCAACTATTGTATGGGGTCCAGACCATTTGTCCTGGAGTGCTGCTGGGGCCACTGGCTCCAACATCCAAAAAAGCACGGCTCTCTAAGGTCTATTCTAGACCTCAGACCGCTAAACATATACATACAGTCAGACCATTTTCACATGGTCACACTTCAACAAGTCCTTCCGCTCCTGTTGCAAAACGACTTCCTTGCTACTTTAGATCTCAAGGTCACATACTTCCACATTCCCATTCACAAGGCTCACTAGAAACCATGTCTCAGACAGTGAACCCCAGTGGTTCTCTGCCTGCAAAAGTAGATCCCTTGAGGACTGCTTCAAGATATGAAGCCTTAGCCTTCCAAGAATTGAGACAATTGTGTACTTTTAGAAGGCTAAAACAGGGTTCAAACCCTACTTTCAAATTCCTGGTTGAGCTCATAGAAGAGTATGATGCTCAACAGCCACCGAGGACAGGTGACACAGGTAGTGCAGATGAAGTATTTCCCTCCTCAAATGATAATGCTGCTACTCCTATACCAGATGAGGAAGAAGAGGGGTGGAAAATTATGATTCTGAGCTTGAGACAAATAGCCAGGTCCCTGTCAGAAGACTTAACCAGGCTAACTTAAGCATGCATGGGAGTCAGTATAGGCAGCCCCCATACAGACCCCCAAGTGGGCTTATCCAGAGGCAGAGGAGAGGAAGATTCCACTCTAGGGAATCTCTCCACTCTCATGCTTCAAATAGCTCTCTTGGCCCTGCTCAGAGAGGGATAACTTCCCCTCAGAGAAGGGAACATGAGGCAAAAATGAGAGAGGCTGCTCTGCGGATAGAGAGGCAAGAACTAGAAGTTGCCTTGGCCAAAGAGAAGCTTGCTCGTGCTAGAGAGCATAGAGAGAGTGGGTTAGAACCCACTGGTGGCAGCAATATCCCTAAGGATAAAGATAGTTCCTATGAGAATAGACACCTAAGCAAGATTGTGCCCCCTACAAAGAAGGGGATGACATCCACAAATGGATAACTGCTTTGGAGAGAGGCTGCGAAGTACAGCAGGTACCTCAAAGTCAGTGGGCAGCAATCTTATGGCTCTCCTTTTCAGAAAAAGGTAGAAATAAGCTCCTCACAGTTAGTGATGGGATGCTAACAACTACTCTGTCCTGGAGAGTGCTCTGATTGATGGGTTTGGCCTAACCACTGAACAATATAGTTTATTGTTCGGAGATACCCAGAAGACACAGACTCAGGACTGGACTGATTTTGCTGATTGTGCCACAAAGGCTCTGGAAGGCTGGTTATTAGGAAGTCAAGTTAAGCTCTATACAGGATTGTATAGTTTGATCATGAGAGAGCAAATCCTTAGCAACTGTCAAAACCAGTTATTGCATCAATACCTGATTGACTCTGATCTGACCTCTCCCCAAGAATTTAGAAAGAAGGCAGACAAATGGGTCAGAACCAGGATCAAGCAGAAAAACTAGAACCAGGGAGGTGATTAGAAAAAGGCAGACCAGAAGGGTAATGAGCAGAAACAAAAAGACCAGAAGTCTTCACCAGGCCCCCAAAAGGCACAGGGGGAGGGTGGCTCCAAAAAGAAGAAACAAAAACAAGAAGGTCCAAAGAAACCTTGGTGTGGATACTGTAAGTCAATCTCTCACTGGTTTAGTGAGTGCACCAAGAAGGGCACAGCACCAACCACCATTGTCCCTAAGGCAACTGTTCCCCCTAGTCCAGCTGTTAGTGGTGGTTCCCAGCAAAAGGGTGTAGTAGGGTTGACCCTGGGAACTGAGGTAGACTCTGGCCTAGTCAAAGTACCAACTCAGGCTGTTCTTGTCTGTGATGGGGACATAGTAATGTCCTCTACTGTAGGTCCCAGTAATCTGAGCAAGTACAGACAGACACCTTTTATTACTGACAAGATGGCTCAGGCCTACAGGGATACATGTGCCAGTGTCACCATGGTGACACCTAACTTTGTGAACCCTGATCAGATCATACTAGGTGAGACCTACCTAGTGACCAACGCTAGCAATGCCGCTACCTCCCATAGTATGGTAGTTGTTAACTTCTCCTGGGGAGGGGTAACTGGCCTCAAAAGAGTTGTTGTGAGTTCAGACCTTCCAGTAGAGTGTCTGTTAGGTAATGATCTTGAAACCTCAGTTTGGTCTGAGGTGGAGTATAGGACCCATGCAGAAATGCTGGGAATATCAGCACATGTCCTTGCTGTGACCAGGTCACAGGCCAAAAAGTGCTTACCTGAACAAGTGCTGGATCTTGGAACAATAGACCAGACACTACCCAAGAGAAAGAGCAAGAGTGTTAAGGCAGTGCCTTCCCCCCTGCCTCAGGTTGAGGATCAGCCCTCCCAGGAGGATGATTCTGAGATCCAAGAGGGAACTGTCCTAGAAGAGCTTGAGCCTGATCAGGTTGAGTTTCTTGGGACAGGGGGACCCTCAAGGGCAGATCTGAGACAGACACAATTAGATTGTTCCTCTCTTGAACCCCTCAGACAGCAGGCTGCTGCTGAGGCTGCTGGGAATGCTCAAGGTACCCATAAAGTGAATTGGGATGATGGGATCCTTTATTCAGAGGCTAGAGACCCACAGCCTGTTGCTTCCTGGAGGTTGGTTATTCCTCTGCAATTTTGGGGCTTCCTTCTTACCTTGGCCCATGATATTCCCCTAGCAGGACACCTGGGCCAGAACAAGACTTGGTACAGACTGCTTCCTATGGTCACCCCCACTTTTTGCTTTGCTTTACTGTTTTTTTGACTTAGATGTGGCTGTGGGCCTGCTAATTAGACCCACAGCCCAGATGCACTCTCTCTAAATTCACACCATGTACTCTAGATACATCCACAATTGGGAATTGGTTCACCTTGTCAGCCCCTGTAGAAGTGTACCCTAGGTACTCAGGACATAGGTGTAACCAAGGCCTACCAGGGGCTGCAGCATGTATTATGCCACCCCTGGCTGGCCACTCAAACTGACACAACTGGCTGATCACTCAGCTGGGGCAAGGTTGTGTAATCACCCCTTGCTTAGGTAATGTATTCCTATATCTACCCTTATATATAGACACACAGTAACCTATAAGTCACTCCTATGGCAGGCCTTAACAATCCTGGAGGCAAACTGTTTGGTTATGTGTGAGATAGTGCTCTAGCATGAGCTGAGCCTGTCTGCAGCTTTCGGAACCATGTCCTTATAGCTGTTCTATGATATTGCCATACCATATTCTCTTGAGTGCATTATGAACCTCGCGGTTAAATGCTAACTCTGGTTTGGCTTTATCAAAACATGTCGTGTAAGGTGTCATACGCTTTGGAATACTACCCTCTCCCCAATTCTGGTGACTGGGGTAGCATTCCACCCTTCTAGAGGGAGAAGACATGTTAGTGCTGACTATCCCGGTTAAAGTTAACCAAAGCCCCAGCGTCACAAAATGGACGCTGCTGCCACAGACACAAGTCTGACCTCCTGCTGCTGGGATTCCTTCCAGTCACGGAGGTTTGGACAGTAGATTTCCTGCCTGGAGAGGTGCAAGCACCACCCCAGACAGGACTTTCTGTATTGGGACAGGGAGAGCTGAATAGATTGAGACACTGCCTGGGGCACACTAGGTGCTCCATGCATACCGCAGTTCAAACCGGTAGCTCTGGCGCGAAACTGGACAAAGGAAAGGGGGTGTAACCCATAGGAGGGACCTAGAAAGTAATCTAGCCCCTTTTAGTTGTATAAAGGTAGGAGCTGAGACCTGAGACTTTAGATTAATCCTGGAATCGAAACTTGACACGAAACTCTGGACCTTCGATGTTCTGCTGAAGCTGAAGACTGAAGAATCTCTCTTGTGGCCAAGGAGTGACAACCCTGGGCAACTAGGCATCATCCAGCAAATCAACGGCTTGCTTTGTCGACGCTCCCACTGGGACCCGAGCACAGAGTCTGTCATGACCCAGACTTCCAGACCTCTCTGACCCTCTCTTCACGACTGCAGCATAGCTGAGATCCGTGGAGGCGACGAGACACGTGGGACCGGACATCTTGAAAAGCCTGCAACATGCTAACTGTGCAGCTCCTGAGATATCCTCGAAGCTGTGCACTGGGGATTGAGAAGCCCCGAATCCCACCTCCACCTGCACCGTAGATCAGCCCTCCACACTCCACGAATTCTATATGGGGCCCTTCCGCTTGTGTTCTGCTCGACGTGTTGTCCGGTTGCTGGCCCGTTGGCTAGTAGCCTCTGTGACGACAATCTTTTTGAACCACATCGCTGGTCTGGTTGCTCCAGACTGGCCCTTGGCTCCCTGCAAAGGTGAGGCACCTCAAACCTTGCTGGTCTGCACCAGTAGCCTTCTTTGATTCCTGCGTGGGTTGCCTTTGCCAAGGCTTGTTGTCTCCAATCCGGCAGTCGACTCCTCCATCTGCGAGAACCTTCATGGCACAGCTCGCCTTCAGCACCTGGTCGTCCTCGACGCCTCCTGGTCCGAGTGGCTGAAGAGACAAGCTTCAAGACAGCACCTGATTGCTCCTCGACGTCGTCTGGTTCCTTCCTGGTTCCACCCGGTCACTGGCTAGTGACCCAGACTCTTTCCCCTCTGCTTTCAGGTCCTCTTCATCCTCGATCCACCCTTGGATCCACCGGGACATCTTCCTCCTCGTTGCCTGCAGCATCTTTCTTCACAGGCTCCATAGCGCTTCAGAACGCCTCAGCACGACTCATCCTGGACATCCCCCGCCGCAGCCACATCTCCAGACACCTGAGAGATCTGCACTGGCTCCCGGTCAACAAGAGAATCACCTTCCGTCTCCTCACCCACGCACACAAAGCCCTACACAACCAAGGCCCAGGATACCTCAACAGCCGCCTCAACTTCTACGCTCCCACACGCCAGCTTCGATCGACCGCCCACGCCCTCGCCGCCGTCCCCCGCATCCGAAGAGCCACCACAGGAGGAAGGTCCTTCTCCTACCTGGCCGCCAAGACTTGGAACTCCCTCCCGACCCACCTCCGCTTGACCCAGGACCACCTTGCCTTCAGGAAGCAGCTCAAGACCTGGCTGTTCGAGCAGTAGCGGACCCCCCCTCCCCTAGCGCCTTGAGACCCTCTGGGTGAGTAGTGCGC
Organism: Lissotriton helveticus; assembly: GCF_964261635.1. Lineage (NCBI taxonomy): Eukaryota > Metazoa > Chordata > Amphibia > Caudata > Salamandridae > Lissotriton > Lissotriton helveticus. The sequence continues at coordinate 58,331,024 of NC_136069.1, read as the reverse complement.
TATATAAATGCTTTGATTGATTGATAGAGAGGACGCAACCCTTTCGTAAGACAAAACAACTTTTTGTGTCTTTCTCACCACCACACAAAGGTAATCCCATTTCAAAATCTGTGATAGCTAGATGGATTGTCAAATGCATACAGATTTGATACCACAAAGGTAAACGTACGTTATCTGTTCCTCCTAAAGCCCACTCTACAAGAAAAATAGTGACTTCAATGGCAATTTTAGGGAACATTCCCCTAGATGACATCTGCAGAGCAGCTACATGGTCTATACCGCAAACATTCCCAATACACTATTGTGTAGATGTTGAAACCAAGCAACAAGCTAATGTGGGCCAGGCTGTTCTCAAAACATTATTCCAAACTACTGCAACAGATAGGGGTGGTCGCCGCTAGGAGTGGGTACTGCTATACAATTTATGCACAGTGTGCAATATGCCTCGAACGGAAAATGCTACTTACCAGTATGCATCTGTTCTTGGCATGTAGAGCTGCAGAGTTGCAAAATGCTCACCCGCCTTCCCGGCTACCCTTGTCTGTTCCAGTATTACCTTAATTATATACAAACTACATGGGCATCCTTCCTTTTCTTGCAAAGCTCCATCATTTCCCTAATGGCCAAAAACAATCTGGGGATGGAGCCGATGCCCATGCGCAATGTGGTGATTACGCTCTGGGTAGAGTACTCACGTTCGCGAAAAAGATTGAGGGTTCAAGAAAAGAATTGAAGGCCAAAGAGAATTAATCAAATCCGGTAAGGATTGAACCATCAGAGTCAGAAGTAACAGGTGGAGAGTCATCTGACGATGGAGGAGTAAATTTGAGATCTAAGAAACCTCTTTTTCAGGCAGAGTTCCACATCATGAGGCAAACATGGCTGCGGAGGGGGAAGAGCAGACCACCTGAAGAAGTAAAAGGAAAACAAGGAGGGGTGGCTGGAGCCGAAGGAGCAAAGCCCCCAGGCAAAGTAACTCGCAAGAAATGAGGGAAGCAGTGGAACTAGATAATTTAACTATAATCAACCTGACACCCAAAGTACTCTCTACCATTGAACAACAAGTGCTAAGACTTGGACTAACTTTCTGCCCTTCAAGTAGGTTTGAATACACGCAGACGCGTATTGATCTTTTCAAGTTGACCCGCAAATTTAAATTACACAAGTATTTTAAGACCAAGCCTAACTTCCTGAAACAAAGAAAACAATCTGATAAAACCACTGTTACTGATGCATTGACAGGGGAACATCTGGCTGCTCTTGAAGCTATGGAATCACTTTGTGCAGACACTACTGCGTCGCAAGACGCAAGGACGGAAGCGAGTGATCTGGTTTCACGAAGTAAACAACTGGGTATTGATCAAGTCAAGGACAGTAGCCAATTTAAACCTGCCTCACAATTTTTGCCACAGCTACCGACGGACGCCATTGATGTGTTCGCGGGAGATATGAATAAAGACTTACTCAAATTGAGGGGACGACTGAATCATAGTAATGTCAAACAAAACATCTCGAAGGAACAATGGGATGCCATTGAGGATTTGGCAAATGATGAAAATTGCATCTGTAAACCATCTGATAAAGGAGGCAACATGGTTTTGCAGACAAGAGAGAACTACATCAAGGAAGCACGAAGACAGCTTTCGGATGAAAAAACTTATTGTAAAATGCCAAAGGAAGTTTACCTGGACAGCATCAAAAGATTCCTTGATATGATCAAATCCTGGTTAGATAGATCTATGCTGGACATGGACGAATACATGTTCCTATGCTGTCTTAACCCAGTGGTACCCACATTCTAACACATTCCTAAAATCCATAATGATCAAAATAACCCCCCTGGGAGACCGATTGTTTCCTCTCAGGGAGGATTGACTGAACGTTTGTCTATCTTCATTGATTCTTTTCTTTTTCCTTGGTTAAAACCCTTCCCGCTTACATTAAGAATTCACAGGATTTTTTTAAATGTATGGCGCAACAACTGTGGGATCCGGGTTATAAACTTATTGTATTAGACATCACCAGTCTCTACACACAAATCAATCATGACCATGGGCTTGAGGCTGTTGCACACTTTCTAAAGAGTAAATCCCTGAAGTTCAGTGATCATAGCTCCATGATCTTACAGTTCACGGAGTTCTGAGTTTTTGTATTTGGCGAGGACTTTTTCCATCAAGTGTCTGGCACGGCGATGGGCACCTGCTTCGCCCCCAGCTATGCGAACTTGTTCGTAGGCTGGTGGGAGGAGCAGGTGTCCAGGGTGCCGGGAGACATTGACATGAGTAATGTCATCTCATGGCATCGATATATTGTCGATCTTTGTATCATCTGGAATGGGTCATTTGAAACTGCCACCACCTTTATTGCTAATCTTAATAAGAATGTTGTAAATCTGGAATTCAGTGGATGCGTGAGTTCAGAAACTGTTAATTTCTTGGACCTTAAAGTGAGTGTGCACGGCGATAAATTGAATATGTCACTGTAGGAGAGTAGGGTCTGCAATCCTATGATCACCCAGATTTTTGCTTTTTGCTGCACTGGTTTACGACTTTCCCTGGCTGTGGGCCTGCTAATCAGACCCACAGCCTAGCTGTTCTCTCTATCCAAATTGTACTCAGGTACTGAATTGGCACTGGGCCCTCTCCAAGTCCCTGTACCCAGGGCTGAGGTGCACCCAGAAGTCTCCCAGGGGCTGAAGCATGTATTGTGCCACCCCTGGACTGACTAACTAAACTGACACAACTGGCTGCACGACAGCTGGGGCAAGGTGGTGTACTCACCCTTTGCTTTAGATATAGTATACCTATATCTAACCCTAAAATGGACACACAGATCTCCTATCAGTCACTCCTATGGCAGGCCCTAACAATCCTGAAGGCAGAGTGCTTGGAATCGTGTGAGATGGTGCTCTGGCATGAGCTGAGCCTGTCTGCGGCTTTCGGGATCTATCCCTTAGCCGTTTCCATGATATCGCATACCATATACTCTTAAGTGCATTATAATCCTCGCGGTTATATGCCAACTCTGGTATCGCTTTATCAAAACATGTCGAGTAAGGTGTCATACGAATTGGAATACTAACCCCTCGCCAATTCTGGCGACGGGGTTAGCATTCCACCCTTCTAGAGGGACACGACATGTATGTAACCCCTAACCCCGGTTAAAGTCAAACAGAGCCTCAGCTCCACAAAATGGATGCTGCCACCGAGACACAAGTCTGCCCTCCTGCTGCTGGGAGTCCTCCCAGAGCAGGAGATAAGGACAAAGGGTTTCCTGCCAGGGGCGGTGCCAGCACCGTCCCAGACAGGATTTTGTGTATCCTAGGTAGGCAGGGCTTCAGAGGAAGGTGACTGCAAGTGGCACCCCGGTGCTCACTATGCATAGGCCGGCTTGAACCAGTTCCAGGGACACTCCAGACCCTGAGCTGGGGAAAAGCCCGCCAAGGAAGTGGGTGTAACCACCCCCCTCCTGGTCCCACCCCTAGGGCAGGACCTAGTCGCGTGCCAGCCCCCTTTTCCCAGATAAAGGTAGGAGCAGGCCCCCTTCCAAATTAGATCATCTTTGGAATCAAGACACGACTTTCTGCGAAAGGACTTCAAGATTTCCTTCTTCAAGATTCTCCCTTGTGGCTAAGGAGTAGTCACCCTGCATCCGCAGGCACCATCGCAAGAACACTGTGGTCTGCTGTAAGTCCTTCCTCCGGAATCCGACTGCCCAGCTCGACAAGACCCGCCTTCCCTAGCACCTCCGACCTCTACTCACCTCTACAGCCAAGCTGAGAACCGTGAGTGCGACGAGACCTCAAGGGACCGACTATTGCCAAGACTGCACGACTTCTGCACAGCAAGCCCGCCGAGTAATCTCCTGGCGAGTGCTTTGGGGTCCGAGAAGCCCCGACCCTGAGCAGCTTCAGCACCGAAGAGCAGCCTCCCAGCATCTCCACGATCGGCGTGGGGCCCTTTTGCTTTTTGCTGCTCACCGCGTTGTTTGGCTACTAGCCCGCTGGCTTGTGCCCTTCTGAACGACGCCCGACGACATCACTGCTGCTGGTCTGGTTGCTCCAGACTGGCTCTTGCTCCCTTCCAGAAGAGGAGCACCCCGGACCCTCCTGGTCCACTCAAGACGCCATTTTGAGTCCACCGCGTGGGCTTGAATTAGCCAAGGCTTTGTTGCCCAATCCTGGGTACTCCGACGCCGACAGCTTCATCCATCGTGGGACAGCTCGCCTCTCCATCCTGGTCGCCGACAACGCCTCCTGGTCCGTGAGATCTGCAGAGCACAGCGTCGCCCACTCACCTAGTCGAGGTGACTACCATCCGGTGCCCTCCTGGTGCCCACTGACTACTGGCTAGTAGTCACGAACTTGGTCCCCTCTGCTTTCAGGTGTCATCCATCTTCCAGATCCAGGCTTGGATCACTTCGAACTATCTTCACTGGTCGCCTGCCAGCATCTTTCTTCCAGGCTCCTGGTCCGGCAACGAGGATTCCCGACATCTTTTTAGACATATGCAGCTGCAGCCCCTGGGCTAGGTAACTTCGGCATTTCGGTGCCCCAGCATAGCCTCACTATCCAAGGGTCAGGATCCACTGTCGTTTTCTCCCTACCAGGTCGGGTTCGCCCGTGAACACTAACTTTAACTTTACTAGCTATCATAGACTTTGTTCCGCATCCCGCGTGAGAGTGCACACTCTGCACCCGTGTCCCCTAGGCCTCCTAGAAGTAATCTAACGATTCTATAGTCAAGTCCTAGCGATTCCAAAGCCTATTAGTACTGTACTTACCTGCTAGTAATTTCGCATTCCACTTTTAGAGTATATGGTTTTTCGTGCCCCTCGGGCATTTGTATATACTGTGCTAACTTAAGTATTTTCGTAAGAGTTTTGTTGTGTGCCTAGCACCCTGTCCTCATAAAGAGTACAGGGTTGTTGTGATTCTAATAAATACACTGTTTATTTTCATAACACTTGTGTGGTGTCCTTTCACTGGGTGTTCAAGGGGTAATGTGATGGTAAAACAGCTGGCTTAACACGCCCTCTAGAGTCTTAGCCTTAGACTGCTCGTATCCATGCTACTAGGATAGCTGGTCTATAAGGTTGACTTACAACCAATCATCAATAAGGGTTGTTTGGACTGATATATAGTGATCACTAGAATAGTGAGCACTGCACATCAGGCCAACTTCTCACATTGGTGACCAGCGGTTGGGATTTGAGCTTGCTGTTGTTTTACCACACATATCCTAAGAATATCTTGTGAAAGATCACATAAGTACTAAAGGTACATATAACTTAGCTTAGAATACTCTGAGTTCTACTGAACCAGCTGTTGTAGCTCCTAGGGCCTAGCACACCCTAAACTACAACTCTAGCAAGGGATCAGTAGGCAAACACATAGTGTAGGTAAGTGCACCACTTACACCTCACTAGAAAAGCATGTCTAACCATGGAGTGTCAACTGAGACTCCCCTGGTAAGTGTTGACCCTCCACAGGTCACTTCAAGATATGCAGCTCTCAGTTTCCAGGAGATGAGACAAGTCTGTACCTCCAGGAAACTGAAGCAGGGGTCTAACCCCACCATTCCCTTTCTGATAGGTCTCTTAGAGACATATGATGCCAGAAAGATTTCTCAGTTACATGAGAATATGCCAGCCTTAGAGGGAACCTCTGGGGATCCAGACCTCCCCAACACTGCTACTGCAGTTGAGGAGGAGGATCAAGAGGAACTCTCTGGGGATGAGGTAGACAAAGGTCTTGAGGTAGTCAGAAGGCTAACCAGGGCCAACTTAGACTTACTTGGGCTAGGATCTGGGGGACCCCCAGTACTAACCCGAAGTGGGCCTAACCTTGGAGTTAGGAGAGATAGATCTCTTTCTAGGGACTCCAATAGATCTCTGCACTCTAATGCCTCTTCCCAGAGGAGGAGGAACTCTCCACAGAGGAGAGTGACTTCCCCTCAGAGAATAGAGCATGAAGCTAGAATGAGACAGGCTGCTCTGAGGATTGAAAGGGAAGAACTTGCCCTGGCCAAAGAAAAGCTTGCCTTTGCTAGAGAGCAGCAGATGAGTTGGCTAGCTCCCACTGGTGGCAGCAATCTCCCAAGAGATAGAGAGAAGGGTTTAGATACTAAACACCTGACTAAGATAGTGCCCCCCTTTAAACAAGGGGATGACATCCAGAAATGGATGGCTGCTTTGGAGAGGGCCTGCACTGTGCAGTGCATTCCCCGAAGTCAGTGGGCAGCTATTCTGTGGCTCTCCTTTGATGGTAAAGGTAGAGATAAGCTCCTCACTACAAGAGTGGAGGATGCTAATGATTACCAGGTCCTGAAAAATGCACTGGTTGATGGGTTTGGTTTAACCACTGAGCAGTACAGGTTGCTGTTCAGAGACACCCAGAAAACTCAGTCTCAGGACTGGTCTGACTTTGTGGATTGTGCCACTAAGGCTTTGGAGGGCTGGTTGCTGGGTAGCAAGGTTACAGATTACACAGGATTGTATAATCTTATGATGAGAGAACAAATTTTAAACAATTGTCAGAACCAGTTGTTGCACCAGCACCTTGTTGATTCAGATCTGACCTCTCCCCAAGAATTGGGAAAGAAGGCAGACAAATGGGTCAGGACAAGGATCAAGCAGAACCAGAACCAGAACCAGGGTGGTCAGAAGAAAGCAGACCAGAAGGGTAATGTTAAGAGTGAACAAAATGACCAGAAGTCTTCACCAGGTCCCCAACAAACCAAAGAGGGTGGGGGTCAGGCTTCCCAGAAGAAGAAGACTCAAGAAGGCCAGTCAAAAAGGTGGTGCCAGTACTGCAAAAGTAAGTCTCACTGGTTTAGTGAGTGCACCAAAAGAGGAGGACAAACTCCTGCCACTACAGCCCCTAAGGCAACTGCACCCCCTAGTACAGTCAGTAGTGGTAGTGTACCTCCCAAGGCATTAGTTGGGTTAACCTTGGGTACTGAGGGGTCTGACAACTTAGTTGGCACACTCACTCAGGCTGTCCTTGTCTGTACAGGGGAGATGGATATGTCCCCTGATATAAGTCCCAATACTTTGGGCAAATACAGGCAGACACCTTTGATTAATGGCAAAATGGCTCAGGCCTATAGGGACACTTGTGCCAGTGTCACCATGGTGACACCTAACTTTGTGGACCCTGGACAGATCATGCCAGGTACAGATTTCCTGGTGATCAATGCCAGCAACGTCACTACCAGTCATAGTATGGCGATTGTGGCTTTCTCCTGGGGTGGAGTGAAGGGTCAAAAGAAAGTTGTAGTCAGTTCAGACCTCCCAGTTGATTGTTTGTTATGCAATGATTTGAAGTCATCACTATGGTCAGAAGTGGAGCAGAGGACTCACATGGAAATGTTAGGCTTGCCAGCACATGTGCTTGCTGTGACTAGGTCACAGGCCAGAAGATGCCCCACTGAACAGGTGCTGGATCCTGAAATTATGGACCAGACACCTTCCAAGAAGAAGAGCAGTAGGGTTAAGGCTTTGCCTTCCCCCTTGCCCCAGGTTGAGGATCAAGTCTCTGAGGAGGCTGATCTGAGAGAACTGAGGGAAACTGAGCCTAAAGAGCTTGAACTTGATCAAGTTGAGTTTCTGGGCTCAGGGGGACCCTCCAGAGCAGACCTGGGGAAGGCACAGTTAGACTGCCCTTCCCTTGAACCCCTCAGACAGCAGGCTGCTGCTGAGGCTGCAGGGAATGCCACAGGTGCCCACAGGGTATACTGGGAAGATGGACTCCTGTACTCTGAGTCAAGAGACCCCAAGCCTGGTGCAACCAGGAGGCTGGTCATCCCCTTGTCTCTGAGAGGTTTCCTTCTCACCTTGGCCCATGAGATTCCCCTTGCAGGTCATTTAGGTCAGACAAAGACTTGGGACAGGCTTGTCTCACACTTTCACTGGCCCCATATGAATGAGAATACCAAGGAGTTTTGTCGCTCCTGTGTCACTTGCCAAGCCAGTGGTAAGTCAGGTGGCACAACAAAGGCCCCCCTCATACCACTACCTGTGGTGGGGGTTCCCTTTGAAAGAGTGGGGATTGACATTGTTGGTCCAATGGAACCCCAGACAGCATCTGGGCACAAGTTTATACTGGTGGTGGTGGACCATGCCACCAGGTATCCTGAAGCTATTCCACTTAGGACCACTACAGCACCTGTAGTGGCAAGGGCCCTAGTTGGAGTGTTCTCCAGAGTGGGTTTCCCTAAGGAGGTCGTTTCTGACAGAGGTACAAACTTCATGTCAGGATATCTGACTGCAATGTGGAAGGAGTGTGGTGTGAACTACAAGTTCACCACACCCTACCACCCACAATGCAATGGGCTTGTTGAGAGATTCAACAGGACCCTGAAAGGGATGATTCATGGGCTACCTGAAACTCTTAGGAGAAGATGGGATGTCCTGATCCCCTGCCTCTTGTTTGCTTACAGAGAGGTCCCACAGAAGGGGGTTGGCTACAGCCCTTTTGAGCTTCTGTATGGGCATCCTGTAAAAGGACCCCTGTGTTTGGTGAAGGAAGGATGGGAGAGACCTCTCAAAAAGCCTGCAACCAACATAGTGGACTATGTACTTGGTCTCCGCTCCAGGATGGCTGAGTATATGGAAAAGGCATCTAAAAACCTTGAGGCCAGCCAAGAACTTCAAAAAGCTTGGCATGACCAAAAGGCTGTTCTGACTGTGTACCAGCCAGGGCAGAAGGTGTGGGTGCTGGAGCCAGTGGCCCCAGCAGCTCTGAAAGACAAATGGTCTGGGCCCCACACCATCATTGAGCAAAAGGGAGAGGTTACCTACTTGGTGGACCTTGGAACTCCCAGGAGCCCTCTCAGAGTGCTCCATGTCAACAGGCTCAAGGCATATGTCGACAGGAAGGACATGAGCTTGCTCATTGCCACAGATGAGGGACAGGAGGAAGAGAGTGACCCTCTCCCAGACCTGCTCACTCAGAATCCTGATGATGGGTCAGTTGATGGTGTTGTCTTTTGTGGCAGCCTCACTGAGCATCAACAACAGGATTGCAGGCAAGTTCTGCAATCCTTCAGACATATGTTCTCTCTGACACCCAGCCAAACTGATTGGTGTACCCATGATGTTGACACTGGAGACAGTCTGCCTGTCAAGAGTAAAATCTACAGACAGCCTGATCATGTTAGAGACTACATCAAAACTGAAGTGCAGAAAATGTTGGAGCTGGGAGTCATTGAGCCCTTAGATAGCCCTTGGGCTAGCCCAGTAGTTCTAGTGCCAAAGCCTCACACCCAGGGTGGTAAGAAAGAGATGAGGTTTTGCGTAGACTACAGAGGCCTCAATGCAGTCACTAAGACTGATGCCCACCCAATACCAAGAGCAGATGAACTTATAGATAAATTGGCTTCTGCCAACTTCTTAAGTACATTTGATTTGACAGCTGGGTATTGGCAAATCAGGTTAGCTGAGGAGGCCAAACCCAAGACAGCATTTTCTACCCCTGGTGGGCATTATTAATTTGTGGTAATGCCCTTTGGTTTGAAAAATGCACCTGCCACCTTCCAAAGGTTGGTGAATCAAGTCCTCACTGGGCTGGATGACTTCTGTGCAGCATATCTTGACGATATTGCTGTCTTTAGCTCCACCTGGGAGGATCACCTGGTCCACCTGAGGAAAGTGTTAGAGGCTCTGCAAAAGGCAGGCCTCACTATCAAGGCCACTAAGTGCCAGATAGGGCAGACACAGGTTGTATACCTGGGCCACCTTGCAGGTGGAGGCCAGGTTCAGCCACTGGAGAGTAAGATACAGGCCATCAAGGACTGGACTCCTCCAATCACCCAGACTCAAGTTCGAGCTTTCTTGGGCCTGACTGGGTACTATAGGAAGTTTGTCAGAAATTATGGGTCCATAGTGACCCCTCTTAATGACCTGACAAGCAAAAAGATGCCAAAGAAAGTTCAGTGGACAGCAAGCTGTCAGAAAGCATTCAATGACCTAAAGCAGGCCATGTGCACAGCACCTATCCTAAAGAGTCCAGATTACTCCAAGCCATTCATTGTCCAAACAGATGCTTCTGAGTTGGGTGTGGGAGCTGTTCTGTCTCAGCTGAATTTTGATGGTAATGATCAGCCTATTGCTTTCATTAGTAGGAGGCTGACACCCAGAGAGAAAAATTGGTCAGCTATTGAGAGGGAGGCCTTTGCTGTGGTCTGGGCCCTGAAGAAGCTGAGGGCCCACTTGTTTGGAACTCACTTCACCATTCAGACCGACCATAAGCCCCTCTTGTGGCTAAATCAGATGAAGGGTGAAAACCCCAAACTGCTTAGGTGGTCCATTTCCCTACAGGGGATGGATTTTACAGTGGAGCATAGACCTGGTACTGATCACAGCAATGCTGATGGGCTCTCCAGGTATTTCCACTTAGAGCAAGAAGACTCACCTGGTCAAGGTTAGTTTATTGTCCCAAAGTTTGGGGGGGGTCATGTAGGAGAGTAGGGTCTGCAATCCTATGATCACCCATATTTTTGCTTTTTGCTGCACTGGTTTACGACTTTCCCTGGCTGTGGGCCTGCTAATCAGACCCACAGCCTAGCTGTTCTCTCTATCCAAATTGTACTCAGGTACTGAATTGGCACTGGGCCCTCTCCAAGTCCCTGTACCCAGGGCTGAGGTGCACCCAGAAGTCTCCCAGGGGCTGAAGAATGTATTGTGCCACCCCTGGACTGACTAACTAAACTGACACAACTGGCTGCACGACAGCTGGGGCAAGGTGGTGTACTCACCCTTTGCTTTAGATATAGTATACCTATATCTAACCCTAAAATGGACACACAGATCTCCTATCAGTCACTCCTATGGCAGGCCCTAACAATCCTGAAGGCAGAGTGCTTGGAATCGTGTGAGATGGTGCTCTGGCATGAGCTGAGCCTGTCTGCGGCTTTCGGGATCTATCCCTTAGCCGTTTCCATGATATCGCATACCATATACTCTTAACTGCATTATAATCCTCGCGGTTATATGCCAACTCTGGTATCGCTTTATCAAAACATGTCGAGTAAGGTGTCATACGAATTGGAATACTAACCCCTCGCCAATTCTGGTGACGGGGTTAGCATTCCACCCTTCTAGAGGGACACGACATGTATGTAACCCCTAACCCCGGTTAAAGTCAAACAGAGCCTCAGCTCCACAAAATGGATGCTGCCACCGAGACACAAGTCTGCCCTCCTGCTGCTGGGAGTCCTCCCAGAGCAGGAGATAAGGACAAAGGGTTTCCTGCCAGGGGCGGTGCCAGCACCGTCCCAGACAGGATTTTGTGTATCCTAGGTAGGCAGGGCTTCAGAGGAAGGTGACTGCAAGTGGCACCCCGGTGCTCACTATGCATAGGCCGGCTTGAACCAGTTCCAGGGACACTCCAGACCCTGAGCTGGGGAAAAGCCCGCCAAGGAAGTGGGTGTAACCACCCCCCTCCTGGTCCCACCCCTAGGGCAGGACCTAGTCGCGTGCCAGCCCCCTTTTCCCAGATAAAGGTAGGAGCAGGCCCCCTTCCAAATTAGATCATCTTTGGAATCAAGACACGACTTTCTGCGAAAGGACTTCAAGATTTCCTTCTTCAAGATTCTCCCTTGTGGCTAAGGAGTAGTCACCCTGCATCCGCAGGCACCATCGCAAGAACACTGCGGTCTGCTGTAAGTCCTTCCTCCGGAATCCGACTGCCCAGCTCGACAAGACCCGGCTTCCCTGGCACCTCCGACCTCTACTCACCTCTACAGCCAAGCAGAGAACCGTGAGTGCGACGAGACCTCAAGGGACCGACTATTGCCAAGACTGCACGACTTCTGCACAGCAAGCCCGCCGAGTAATCTCCTGGCGAGTGCTTTGGGGTCCGAGAAGCCCCGACCCTGAGCAGCTCCAGCACCGAAGAGCAGCCCCCCAGCATCTCCACGATCGGCGTGGGGCCCTTCTGCTTTTTGCTGCTCACCGCGTTGTTTGGCTACTAGCCCGCTGGCTTGTGGCCTTCTGAATGACGCCCGACGACATCACTGCTGCTGGTCTGGTTGCTCCAGACTGGCTCTTGCTCCCTTCCAGAAGAGGAGCACCCCGGACCCTCCTGGTCCACTCGAAACGCCATTTTGAGTCCACCGCGTGGGCTTGAATTAGCCAAGGCTTTGTTGCCCAATCCTGGGTACTCCGACGCCGACAGCTTCATCCATCGTGGGACAGCTCGCCTCTCCATCCTGGTCGCCGACAACGCCTCCTGGTCCGTGAGATCTGCAGAGCACAGCGTCGCCCACTCACCTAGTCGAGGTGACTACCATCCGGTGCCCTCCTGGTGCCCACTGACTACTGGCTAGTAGTCACGAACTTGGTCCCCTCTGCTTTCAGGTGTCTTCCAGATCCAGGCTTGGATCACTTCGAACTATCTTCACTGGTCGCCTGCCAGCATCTTTCTTCCAGGCTCCTGGTCCGGCAACGAGGATTCCCGACGTCTTTTGAGACATATGCAGCTGCAGCCCCTGGGCTAGGTAACTTCGGCATTTCGGTGCCCCAGCATAGCCTCACTATCCAAGGGTCAGGATCCACTGTCGTTTTCTCCCTACCAGGTCGGGTTCGCCCGTGAACACTAACTTTAACTTTACTAGCTATCATAGACTTTGTCCCGCATCCCGCGTGAGAGTGCACACTCTACACCCGAGTCCCCTAGGCCTCCTAGAAGTAATCTAACGATTCTATAGTCAAGTCCTAGCGATTCCAAAGCCTATTAGTACTGTACTTACCTGCTAGTAATTTCGCATTCCACTTTTAGAGTATATGGTTTTTCGTGCCCCTCGGGCATTTGTATATACTGTGCTAACTTAAGTATTTTCGTAAGAGTTTTGTTGTGTGCCTAGCACCCTGTCCTCATAAAGAGTACAGGGTTGTTGTGATTCTAATAAATACACTGTTTATTTTCATAACACTTGTGTGGTGTCCTTTCACTGGGTGTTCAAGGGGTAATGTGATGGTAAAACAGCTGGCTTAACACGCCCTCTAGAGTCTTAGCCTTAGACTGCTCGTATCCATGCTACTAGGATAGCTGGTCTATAAGGTTGACTTACAACCAATCATCAATAAGGGTTGTTTGGACTGATATATAGTGATCACTAGAATAGTGAGCACTGCACATCAGGCCAACTTCTCACAGTCACTATATCGCAAACCCACCGCCGGCAATTCCATGCTGCATGCGGATAGCAGTCATCTCCCAGGACTGGTAAAGAGTATCCCCTATGGGGAGCTGCTACGTCTAAAAAGGAATAGCACCTTAGATAGTGACTTTGAGACAGCTGCCCAGACGAGTATCAAAAGATTTATTGCTAGGGGCTACAATGAGGAATTGCTCGGGGGAACCCATTCCAGCTGATGACACATGCTGACCGCAACATTTTCCGCTTAGTGTTTTTGAAGTGGAACTCTGAATTAGCGTTGTGTGGGGGGTAGAATAATTCTAATGTGCATTCTGTCACTCTGAATTTTTAATTTGAGCCTGCTACCTGATATCCTAAACCGCACTGAGCTGTGTTATTTTGATCACAGTCTCAGAGTAGCGGCAACGTTTACATTTTATTTCATTGTATTTCATTCTGTGCACTGCGACGCTTGATCATTTTAAAATATCACTTTCACTGTGTGATTCATACTTACCTTGTTCCTCTGCATTTCCGTTCCACCGCAAGCACTCGGCTTGTTAGCTGTGGCGGGTGCAGGGCGGTACTCACTTCCGAATTCCACCTCAGCGAGGCTCTCATTGGGCGTGTATGTAGAGGCGGTGCTGAGCACTAGCCCGTCCTCTACTTAAGCCAAATGGCAGCTATGACGCGCAGCGAATACGCGCTGCGTCCGCGCCGCGACCGCGCCAAAGACATGCCTAAGACCTGCCCGTCTGGGCCCGTCCGGGCCAGACCGGGGCCAGGGGCAGGAACTTATGCCTCTCCTTCCCTTCGTCGTCCAGGTATGTCCTCCCAGTTCCTTAGGTCCTTGCGACCAAATACAAACACAAATTGTAGTACACTGACGCCATCGCTATATGAAGAAAGCTGTTGCCCAAATTGCCACTTTGCACTCATGAATCATCAACCACATCCTGACCCTGATATTACGAACACTTGCTTTAGAAGGCAAAGAAAGCAGGCAGACACTGCTTTTACCTTCCATAGTATAAACTGCAGATCGCTCCCCCAGCATAAATTAGATATTCTGAATCTTCTATTAGATAACAAACCCAGCGCCATGTTTCTGACCGAAACTCGGGCCGGATATTGCTTTTGCCCTCCCTCCTGACTATGCCATCGTCAGAAGAGACAGAGAGGGAAAAATTGGTGGTGGCATAGCGGTAATTTTTCAGAGACAGTTTACCTGCAATCTGGAGCCCATTAGCATACCTGACAGTGAAGCTGCCTTCTTCAAGATCTCACTAAATTCCAACTTCACATTCTCCGGTGTCCTGATATATAGGCCCCCCCTCCGGCCACCTAAAAAATTGGGCTGCCAACTTGGCCAGTTTTATAACCCCCCTATTTTTAACTTCGAAAAATCTCACCCTGCTTGGTGATTTTAATATGCACCTTGAAGACCCTAACACCTGCTCCAATTTACTGGAGGACCTTGCAGTATTGCAACTTAGACTACTAAACTCTGGCCCCACTCATAAGGCGGGACACTTACTGGATCCCATTATTACAAACATCCCTGAACTTAGTTGGACGTCCACGTCCCCTGTCTGTTGGTCTGATCACCACCTCCTACTCTTTGGCCTAAAATTACCTACACCCACTCTAAATAATGCTGTATGGCCGGTCTTGTCCATGAGAAACTGGAAACAGCTCGACACCAGTAAACTCAGTGAATCTCTAGCAAACAGCCCACCAGCTCAGGCCTCAGATATGGAAGGTATTGCCAACGCGATGCACACTTGGCTGGAAAAAGCTGTTGACAGCTGTCTCCCTCTTTCTCAAACCCAAAAAAAAAACACACACCGACCCCCAGCCCTATGGTTTACTGAATGCCTGAAATTGGAAAAATCACATTGTAAACACCTTGAGAGGCAATGGAGAAAGGACTATTCCATTGAAAAAAAGAGGGATTACCAAAACGCCAGAAATAAGTACCACTCCGCTTGTACCAAAGAGCGCGCCCTTTATGTTGCAAATAATATCAATCTCGCTTCAAACAAAGCAAAAACTCTTTTCAACACAGTTAAGGAACTTGCAGGTGTCAATACTGTTGCAAACGCCCCCCCTCTGAGCACCACACAATGTCAAAACCTAGCACCTTTCTTTACTGATAAAATTGAGAACATCATCCATGCCATAAACTCTCAACCTCTCCCTAACAACCTTCTTGTCGCTCCACCAATAAACCCTCCTGCTTCTAAAATCCTTACCCACTGGCCTGAAATTACCCTGGATTCACTTAAATCTTCCCTGAAGTCCATCAAATCTGGCTCTCCTCGAGACCCCCTCCCCGTCAGTGTTCTAAAAACCCTCAACGACCCAGCTCTGACTATTGTCGCTAACACCCTTAACGCTTCACTCACCCTCTCCACGGTACCTTCTCTGTGGAAGCACGCGATGGTCAGTCCCTTATTGAAGAAACCCTCTGCCAACCCTGAAGTACTGGCTAACTATCGGCCTATATCACTTCTACCTGCTTGCTCCAAACTTCTGGAGAGACACATTCACTCTGCTCTTACTCTTTTCACCGAGAATAACGCCCTCCTTCATCCATCCCAATCAAGATTTGGTGCTGGCTTCTCTACTGAAACCACCTTACTAGGCGTCACGGAAGCCATTAGGAAGCACCTGGATGAGGGCCAAACTGTCGCACTCATACTGTTAGATTTGAGTGCGGCGTTTGACACCATCTCGCATTCCAAACTACTGACCACACTAGATAACAACGGCATTAGAGGTGCAGCTCTTGACTGGATCAGATCTTTTCTGTTACATAGGACCTTTCAAATTACCTCGTCCATTGCTTGCTCGGACACCTTCAGTGCCCCACACGGTGTCCCACAGGGCTCTATCCTGAGCCCCCTGTCCTTCAACATTTACCTTCGACCTCTAGACGATCTAGCAGAAAGTTCTGGTCTCACCCTAATGACCTATGCTGACGACTCCCAAATCATCTTTTCCCTGACAAAGCCAAAATCCCCAGACCCCTCTCTTCTCAGACAGGGACTCCTGAACATCTTCAGTTGGATGTCCATCAACCAACTGAAACTAAATGGCGATAAAACGGAGGTCATACTCCTAGGTAAAGACAAACATCTGTGGAACCCCTCCCACTGGCCATCTGAACTAGGGACTATTCCAACTCCTGTTGACCATGCAAGAAATCTGGGCATCTGCCTCGATGACACTCTATCCATGAGGCAACAGGCAAACAAAGTAGTCAGTATTTGTTTCACCATAATGAAATGGCTGAGAAAGATCCTCTGGATGTTGCCAATTGCTACTCAAAAGACCGTAGTCAATGCATTGATAACATCACGTCTTGACTACGGGAACATCCTGTACCTAGGATCAAATCAGGCTGTGATCAAAAGGCTGCAGCTCGCTCAGAACTCAGCAGCAAGACTGCTCTGTAACATCCCCAAATTTACCAGTGTATCGAAACATTTGAGGGACTTACACTGGCTTTGGATTGATCAAAGCATTAAGTTCAAAGCCCTCACCTACATGTTCAGAATTAAAAACTCAACAGCCCCCAAATACCTGCAAATACTGGTCACCCCTTACATCCCTGGAAGGATGCTGCGCTCCCACTCAGGAGCATTCTTTGTGATCCCCAGATACAAATTGGCAAGAATTGGTGGTAGATCTTTCTCTGTCCTGGGACCCACTCTTTGGAACTCCCTCCCAATCAACATCAGGACTGAGGTAAACTATGCCAGTTTCAGAAAGAGCATCAAGACCTGGCTCTTTAACAAATAATTCTCTGTAACCCTTAAGCAAAACTTTGTGATCAGCATACCTGTTGTCGGCGCCGGGAAACCCTTCTTGGGTAGCTGTGCGCCATACAAATGGAAAAAATAAATAAATAAAGTCAGAGGTATACCAAGAGGCGATCTATTGAATAAACCCAAGGCAGCGAACAGAAGAAATGAAATAGACACTACCAAATTCAGAATGGTGACAACGTTTTCTGGTGATGCCATGCAGTTGAAAATAATTTTGAAACGCAATTGGCATATCCTGAAAACGGATAATGTAATAGGATCTGACATCCCCAGTACCCCCTTAATTACATTCAGGAGGGCGAGGTCGTTAAGGGAAACTCTAGTGCATAGTCATCTACACCCGCTGGTCAAAAACCCTGGAACACTAAGGGAACTTAGAGGTTTTTACCCTTGCGGCAAATGCAAGGCGTGCTCGGGGAGCAAGAGAACCCTTTCCTTTCAAGTAGATGGATTAGACAAGCCCAAAACCATCAATAATTTTCTCACCTGCACCACAAGTTATGTGGTGTATTGCCTGCAATGCCCATGTGGCTTTGCTACGTGGGGAGCACGATCCATTCTGTTAAGATCAGAATTTTAGAGCACATGCGGGCAATAGCCAAGAGGGATGTCACCTACCCTGTGGCGAGACACTTTCTGGAGAAACATAGCAGCAATAGGGATCTATTGCGCTTTATGGCCTGGATCATGTCCCCATCAGTATAAGAGGGGGTGATAGGATCAGGAAACTTCGTAGGCTTGAATCTAGGTACATTATAGACCTCGGCACAAAGACCCCTAATGGGATGAATGTAGGGGAGGCGATGTCTGTACATTTGGGGGATTGAACTATTAAGGGCTCCTGGTGTTCATATTTTAGCAAATTCTGTAGAGATTCTGTGACTGTGGAGAATGTAAATACGGTTGGTCTCCTTTCTTTCAAATTGGTTGATTTAAAGTACTTTGGACCTTTTGTTTTCGTGATTTTTAACACTGACTGTATAATTATTGCTTCCCTTATGCCGATACACGGCGTTATTTTATGACAAAGCATGAATTTGTTTTTCTCGCCTATATATGGCTTTATGCAAAATCTTGTGAATTGTGATTTTTGATGTAATGGGAAAATGGGGCAAAGTGTTCAATTGACATTGCCAATTATTTATTCCCGTCATCAACTAAATGAACTTGGGGGAGCAATATACTCTACGGTGTGATATAATCTGTATGTAATCACGCATGTACTCGATAAAGTTGTATTGAGACGTTGTAAGATGGCGCCTAAAATGGGCACCATATGGTCCTTTTTTAATTGTAATGAATTGTAGACCACGTGATTTGCTTCGTCCTAACTTTAAAATGGCCACCAGTCGGCGTGTATAATGCAAACATATGACTAAGGCATCGCCGAAACGCGTCATGTTATACTGTCCCTGTAGATCGTGAATTAAAGTAATTTATGGCTTACTAAGTTCCTGTGGAGTGCTTTCCTTTACCGCTTAGGAGAAGGGAGTGAGCGCTGATATATATATATATATATATATATATATATATATATATATATATCCTACTAGATGCCCCAGATCGTAGAAAACGCCACTCCACCAGGGATGATTTACACAAATCTTTATTTTCAGCGCCACCAAACACAGCCCCAACTGGTATAAGTCCCGACGCGTTTCGGTGCCCCTGCACCTTAGTCATGGGAAGGGGAAACAGGTAAAATCCGGATTTGAACGTCACACTATTAACCCAATTAGCATATACTCTCCAGTGAGTGGTATGCCGGGCAATGAAGTCCATAATTTAACCTTCCGATAGGTTCCGTAATTTTTACCTCCATGTTTTAACTCCCGATATGTTTGCAATGTTCAAAGCCCTCCAGTGGGCTTCAGGGCTATTTTTGGTGGTTCTTTTAGCAATCCCTTGTGCTGGCAGGCTGCGGCAGTGCACAGCCTCGCAGATCTGTTTCCAGTTTACAGCGGTGCGTTTTCCCGCGGCTTGGAGCTTGCCGCGTCTATTCATCCTACTAGATGCCCCAGATCGTAGAAAACGCCACTCCACCAGGGATGATTTACACAAATCTTTATTTTCAGCGCCACCAAACACAGCCCCAACTGGTATAAGTCCCGACGCGTTTCGGTGCCCCTGCACCTTAGTCATGGGAAGGGGAAACAGGTAAAATCTGGATTTGAACGTCACACTATTAACCCAATTAGCATATACTCTCCAGTGAGTGGTATGCCGGGCAATGAAGTCCATAATTTAACCTTCCGATAGGTTCCGTAATTTTTACCTCCATGCTTTAACTCCCGATATGTTTGCAATGTTCAAAGCCCTCCAGTGGGCTTCAGGGCTATTTTTGGTGGTTCTTTTAGCAATCCCTTGTGCTGGCAGGCTGCGGCAGTGCACAGCCTCGCAGATCTGTTTCCAGTTTACAGCGGTGCGTTTTCTCGCGGCTTGGAGCTTGCCGCGTCTATTCATCCTACTAGATGCCCCAGATCGTAGAAAACGCCACTCCACCAGGGAAGATTTACACAAATCTTTATTTTCAGCGCCACCAAACACAGCCCCAACTGGTATAAGTCCCGACGCGTTTCGGTGCCCCTGCACCTTAGTCATGGGAAGGGGAAACAGGTAAAATCCGGATTTGAACGTCACACTATTAACCCAATTAGCATATACTCTCCAGTGAGTGGTATGCCGGGCAATGAAGTCCATAATTTAACCTTCCGATAGGTTCCGTAATTTTTACCTCCATGTTTTAACTCCCGATATGTTTGCAATGTTCAAAGCCCTCCAGTGGGCTTCAGGGCTATTTTTGGTGGTTCTTTTAGCAATCCCTTGTGCTGGCAGGCTGCGCCAGTGCACAGCCTCGCAGATCTGTTTCCAGTTTACAGCGGTGCGTTTTCCCGCGGCTTGGAGCTTGCCGCGTCTATTCATCCTACTAGATGCCCCAGATCGTAGAAAACGCCACTCCACCAGGGATGATTTACACAAATCTTTATTTTCAGCGCCACCAAACACAGCCCCAACTGGTATAAGTCCCGACGCGTTTCCTTGCCTTGGGACCAAATCAAAGGCTGCCCGCAAGTCGACAAATGCAACATACAGGCAGCCTTTGCCAAGCAATACCGTCCTCCACCGCAAAATGGTAAAACGAAAGACTTGGTCGATTGTGCTGGTGGCCCGCCTGAATCCTGCCTGGTAGGGGGATAGGGCATTGTTGTCGTCCACCCAGTCCATAAGCTGATTTACAACCATTTTCCCCAGAACTTTTTGTATGGTTGCAATCAAGCTTATTGGTCTGTAATTAGCTGGGAGAGATCGATCTCCTTTTTTGTGGATGGGTATAATAATAGCACCTTGCCACAGCTCCGGGACCACCCCACCCTTGGCAATTGCATTACTTAATAATAAAACATACCCGACCACTTTTTCATGTCGTGTTTAAAGACATCTGACGGTATTCTGTCTAACCCTGGTGCCCTCCCCCTTTAACTGAGCGAATAGCTAATTCCACTTCTTTGAGTGAAAACAAGTTCTCAGTAGCAAAAACTAGCGGTAACACCTCCCCTAACCCGTCCTTCTTTGCGTCAGCATATTGAGGTCTAAAATACTCAACCCAGGCTTCTTCAGCTACGTTGTTATCTGGCCTATCAGGGGTACCGCCTCTACCCCACTTTATGATCTTCCAAAAAAGCCTGGAATCCTTACTACTGGAAGCCTCTTTTAACTCTGCCCAGTGCTCTTCATCCCATTGTCTCTTAGCCTGGAGGATACATATATTGTAGGATTTTCTGGCTACACTAATCTTAGCCCTATCTCTTGCTCTAATCGCATGACCCAGTGCCAATCCAGCTGCCCTGCACTGTCTGTTAAACCACCTGGCCGCTTTAGGAGGTCTTTTACTTTTAGCACTTAATGATTGCATAAAATGTGGTCTTAAGAGGCGGAAAAGCTCATTATGGATATCTGTAATTTCTCTGGAACCAGGGATTATAGGTTTTGCCGCTTCCATAGAAATAAGAGCCCTGTCAACCTCAGCATTAATGATAATCATAGATTTTTCATTTGCTAAGACACTTGGCCATTTCAACCTTCGCATGTTGTTGGCCATTATTGGGAGTTGTTCATTTCTTGTATACATGTTATAAGGCCCCACACTCCACCATTTATGGGTCACACAAAGGGGATTGTGATCGCTTTCCAATCTGCCATGGATGACCATATCAAAAACCCCCTGCCAGAGTGAGAGACTACATATAACATAATCTATTCTACTCCTGCTATGGCCATTATCAAAAGTACAAACACCTTCTTTGTCCCCTGGTGTCCTCCCGTTTAAAGCTCTTAACCCGTGCTCCAAACACATTGCATTTAGCAGCAATACATCCTTCGTCCACCGCTTTATAGGATCTATGCTCAAGGATGGAATACCCCAAAGCATATCCTCATCCTGGCCTAGGGGATCATTTGTACTGTCAAGTGGTTCGAAGGTCCTGTTTAGGTCCCCAGCTACTACAATTCTATTTTTTAGGGACTTGGTTTCCAAGAAGGAGAGCAAGGCCTCTAGGGTGGGAGAACTCCCAGAGTTCGTACCTCTTGCATAGATGTTATACAGATCAATCACACCCCACTTTTCAGAGGACAGTCTTAACATTTGAATGTCACTGTGTCCCACATCCAACACTTTGATAGTGATGTCCAAATCCTGCCTTATCCACACTGTAAGCCCTCCCATTGGCCGGCCCCTAACCCCTCTGGTAGCTGGGATTGAAAAATGTAAGTACCCACAGAGAAAAACTGGGTCACAGGCCCATGTTTCTTGGAAACAACACACGTCGAACCGTTAATAAAATCTACCCTGGTTTGTAATTCAGACTTACTATACAGCCCAGCAATATTCCAAGATAGGAATTTCCCAGGACTAAACCCTTCCTCACATACTACATTTGTTAAAGAACATTGTTGTATATTCTCCAAGCTTGCATCAATCCCGACAGGTCTCTCACTAGACCTTGCACTACCTCCATCCAATTCATTATCAGCATATACAGTCAGTATAGGTGACTCCCCTTTCCTTACATCCCCACAACATTCCTCCATATTCACAATATCATCACCAATATTCGTGTCATCTAACATTACCCCAGCATTTGGATCAGGGTCATTAGAATCCCCTTGTTGATTCATGCTGTTTACCATTCCACCAAAATTCATATGATGATAGGTTTGTCAACATCCCCAACCTGGATCCTGCCATCCAACCAAAAAGTTACAGTTCGGGCCAGTGAGATTGTTTTGGCACTGAAACGACGAAACAGGTGGGTAAACCCTTGGCCGTGGGGGGTTAAGGGGACAAGTTTGCTCATTAAGCAAACCAGTCAAGACACTAATAGGGCGTGGGTAGAAGAAAGTAAGATCAACATTGTTGATTCCTCCATTATTTAAGCCCCATCCCAATTTTGTTATCCATCCCGCCACCCTTGGATCTTGAAAGTTGACCACAATACAGTCCCCTCCCAAACTTTTGGGGGTGCAACCTATCCATTCTATTCTCCTCACCCCTAATATTAATCCATCCACTTCCCCTGGTAGAGGCCGGTTCACCCTTAACCAGTGCATAACCTTATTTTTGAGCATCTGGAAGGTTTCTCTCTGTCCCATTAAAAGTGGTGGAACATTAGTAAGGACAGCTACATAGGGAAAGGAATCAGGGGTAAGGTTCATTGGGGGTTTCTTTTGAGGTTGCTTTATCAAGGCTGGTGGGGACGGTTTGAAAGCTATGGGAGCAGGGCAAAGTGCAGGTTTACTTACTGGGGGCTGATTGCTAGTTGATGGGACGGTTGGTAGAGCAGTACCTGTGCCAGAACACCCGTTGCCCCCTGCACCCTCAATGGGCAACGGGTTTAAACTAAGCGGCATTGATTGCGCCGCAGTCTGGGACATAGATGTAATATTAGAGCAATTGTTGATAGAGCCTGGTGTTACTAAGTCAAGAGGCTTGGGTGGTCTCTTCCCTGCTGCAATACCCGACTTAGGTGGCACTCGGGAATTAGTTTGTAACCTTCGTCCCTTGTCCTCCGGTATGCATTGGGTATTATTCTTGTGCTTGCTGCTTTCAACTAGCCTTACTTGGGTTTTTATGAGTGCCTTTGTTGAAAATAAATTATCTAATGTTGCCTGCTCGAAGCGGTCTAGCCGGTCTGATAATTTGCTAATTCGTTCCTCTATTGGAAGTAAAATTGACCTTAGCAACCTTTCTAGATCTGGTAACAGGATGCTAGGAAATTGTGGTGTACCGGCCATTACCAAGCCAGTATCCAAGGAATTAGCAATACTAGAATCCAAATTATCCAGTACAATAACATCACCCTCTTGTATACTTTCCCCACTATGACTTATTTCAGTGATAGCCTTACTGGGGCACATTTTTTTGCTCACTTTCCTAAGTTTGTGTGGGGGTTTAGCAGTATTGCATTTTCTAGGTGCCGTACTCATTTTTCTTTTTGAACCTGATTTTTGTTGGGGCACAGGAACCAGGGCATGTTTTTCTAGTGAGCATATTATAGGGTTGATATGACTTACACAGGAAGATGTTGATTCTGCTACAATACCCTGGTTTCCCTTGTTAGTAGTTACATCATGACATATTTCAGCTACAACAGGCAGATTTAAAGATGACAAAGGCGTTACCAATGCAGGATATATTTGAACTAAGCATTTGTCTCCAGGATTTTTAAGCAATTCAATAGACAATCTACGCTCTGCCCGCCTCTCTGCAAGCGTTATCTCTTTGTCAATGTCCTGTGTGGGCCGATTAAAGTATTTGTCTAAGGGACCAATAACTGCGGGTCCAGGCTCGTCCGTTTGGGTCATCAGGACTATACTACCTGGATTTACAGACATGTTTTAAAATCACCAACCCTTTTACAGAGTACCAAGTCTAGCACCTAATCGACAGAACTCTTTTCTAGTGCAATATAAACCAGTATGGGCAATGTCAGAGGGCTGGCCCAGCCCG